>NC_140582.1:1072250183-1074650183 GCF_964204655.1 Triturus cristatus
TAGGCTACAAACAAAGAATTTCTATAGCCCTACCTTCTACAATAACCCTTAAATGCACTGGAACCCGAGCATTATATTGTGAAGTTTCTACTCAGTCATCTGTATTGCTGTTAATGTGTGCCTACATTTCAGAATAAATAATCAAAAGAGGAAGGATCACTTGTTACTGGCACCAGGGTTCAAGTGGTTGTCTCCGATATAGGTAAAAAACCCTCAATCACGTCAAGATATGTTTGGGCGGTATATCTTGGTTCTCCGCCTTTAGATACGTGATAGCATCATCATTGGGTTGATTCTATGCATCCTCCACCTGGAGGGAACCACTGAATTCTCCAGCAGTGATCAGGGAAAAAAGTGAGGAGTGCTCAAGTGTATGATAAAAAGGGGGTTGCTCCTCATGCTACCTATAAAAAAGACTTTATTCTGATAGGTGCTGGGGAAACGTTAAAAAAGTCAAGTTGCAGATTGGGTGTATAATGAACCCTCTACAGCATTAAACGTGGTGATTGGTCGACATGTTTCAGCTCATATAAAGCCCATAGGTCAGGGAGCTTTCTTCAGGACCACAGGTGAATAATGTGAATTGAATTTAGTCAATTGCAAGTAGAAGTTCCAAGGTTGATTCAGATGGACTTCGTCAGGACTGTTACCTATATACAGAGACAAACGGTGGGACAAAACTCCTTAATAATTCAAAGGGGTAGAGAGGTGAGGTAGGTGCCAAAAGGAGCTAAAAAGTGAACAATATGAAAGCAAATATAAATGGCAAATCTTTATATACTTATTGGTATACATTTTGATCAGCAAGTGAAGTTTCGAACCATCGCTCTTACTTAGGAGAGCACAAAACGCAATGTCCCTAGGAGACAAAGACTGGTTGAGGAAAAATCGACATACAACAGATAATCAGACATACAAATAGAATCAACCAAATAATTCAGCAGGAATATATGGCAGCGGAGGTGATTAAGACTGCTCGTAATGTATAATGGATGCGAGTTTAGTCCGCAACAGGGCTATTGTTCGGGTCAGGCTGGGAGCGTGTTGTGATCAAACTAACTCCTAAGGTTGCGGCTGTTAACATAGCTGAAAATCAGTAGCGAAGTATGGCGCGCTATTTAGAAGGAAAACTATGTCAAGTTTGCCTCTCGTGTTTAGAAATGACGTACAGTATTCACTAAAGGAAAAAATACCTGATAGTTTCAAAGTACGGGCTCCGTACGAGGATACAGGCAGCGTTAGTTACTAAATAGATGGAAACAAGAAACCACACATTACAAGGGGGACTCCCCAGGTTAACGTTACGTGTCTTCCAGATGGTGTTGAGGTCGAGGGCTCCGTACCGCAATGGTCTGCTACGACTTGTGCTGACTCTAGTTTCCTGCATGCACACGTAGGTTGGGGGTGTGTCTTAAATAGTCAATAGCGTAGAGATAGTGAAAGGACTGGTGCGGGCCGTGTCAATAGATAACTTTATTGAAGGCTGGGGACTTGTGAATGGAACTCCTGTCTGTAGTTCTCATAAGCCGTGTACGGGCGCTGATTTACACAATTGTCAAATTACGACAGCGTCAGGGTTTGATATTCAAACCGATGTGTTTTGGCGATTTATGAAGAATACAGCTGTTTAGAAGCCGAAACTATGTTGACAAAAGAGGCCAATGGGGGTGTGCTCGGGGTCCCCACACAGATATGTTGATGTGGATATAGGTATTGAACGCCTAATTTATTAGGTACAGAAGGGAGGTGAGCTTTAAGTATCAAATGCAGGAGAGGATGGGGCTATTGAAGATTTTTAGCCCAGTTGGAATATGAAACACAACTCTATTCACAATGACATGCTCAGCCATGGAATATCATCGTTCAGTCCTACGATGTTGGTCTGGAGGCGGTGGACCCATCTCTGTTCTTTCTGGAATAGTAATTTCTCAGCGTTTGGTGTTTTGGATACCAATGTTTCAAGAACTACCCAATTTAGCTCATTGACAGTGTGTGGGTGTTCAATGTAATGGGAGCTCAATTTGGTCGTTCCTCTTCCACATTTTACGTTGCTTCGATGTTCGCATATTCTTTGTTTAATCTTCCGGCAAGTCATGCCAACATATCGAAGAGTACATGGGCAGGTTATCATGTAAATTACATGTGTCGTGTTGCAATTGGTGTGTTGTCTCATCGTCCAGGTCAATTTAGGTGATAGGATGACACTTTTGGTAATTTGGGTCAGAGAGCACACCGAGCAGTTGCCGCATGGAAAGTGGCCAGTTACTGGGGGTAGGGACCACAGGGTGCTCTGACTTGGATTTGGTTTTACGTCTGGTGGACGTGTGTGTACCAAGATGTCTCTGTAGTTTCGAGTTCGTCTATTGGCAAACATGGGTTTTGGCCAAGTGAGATTTCCAGACGTAACGATACGCCAGTTCTTATTGATAATCTTCTTAACAGAGTTTGTGACGGGGCTGTAGGTGGTGACACATGTCAATTTTTCTGTAGATTTAGTTTGTGGTGTTAGTTCTAAGAGGCTTTCTCTGGGCTGATTCCGGGCCCGTTTCTGGCATTTTTTGATTATTTTTTCTGGGTAATTCCTTTTCCTGAGTTTGTTTGAAAGGTCTTGAGCTTGTTGTTTGTACTCACTGAGTTCACTACAGTTCCTTTTAAGACGGAGGAATTGGCTGTACGGCAGATTCTCTCGTAGAGGACGCGGATGAAAGCTATTGAAAGAGAGCAGACTATTCTTAGCCGTTGTCTTGAAGAAAGTCTTAGTTTTGATGGTTTCATTTTCAACGTAGATGGTAAGGTCTAAGAAGTCCAAATGATCCTTATCTGCATCAAAGGTAAACCTGAGGCAAGGGTCTTGGATATTCATTTGTCTCCTAGGGACATTGCGTTTTGTGCTCTCCTAAGTAAGAGCGATGGTTCGAAACTTCACTTGCTGATCAAAATGTATACCAATAAGTATATAAAGATTTGCCATTTATATTTGCTTTCATATTGTTCACTTTTTAGCTCCTTTTGGCACCTACCTCACCTCTCTACCCCTTTGAATTATTAAGGAGTTTTGTCCCACCGTTTGTCTCTGTATATAGGTAACAGTCCTGACGAAGTCCATCTGAATCAACCTTGGAACTTCTACTTGCAATTGACTAAATTCAATTCACATTATTCACCTGTGGTCCTGAAGAAAGCTCCCTGACCTATGGGCTTTATATGAGCTGAAACATGTCGACCAATCACCACGTTTAATGCTGTAGAGGGTTCATTATACACCCTATCTGCAACTTGACTTTTTTAACGTTTCCCCAGCACCTATCAGAATAAAGTCTTTTTTATAGGTAGCGTCTGGAAATCTCACTTGGCCAAAACCCATGTTTGCCAATAGACGAACTCGAAACTACAGAGACATCTTGGTACACATCTTGGTACACACACGTCCACCAGACGTAAAACCAAATCCAAGTCAGAGCACCCTGTGGTCCCTACCCCCAGTAACTGGCCACTTTCCATGCGGCAACTGCTCGGTGTGCTCTCTGACCCAAATTACCAAAAGTGTCATCCTATCACCTAAATTGACCTGGACGATGAGACAACACACCAATTGCAACACGACACATGTAATTTACATGATAACCTGCCCATGTACTCTTCGATATGTTGGCATGACTTGCCGGAAGATTAAACAAAGAATATGCGAACATCGAAGCAACGTAAAATGTGGAAGAGGAACGACCAAATTGAGCTCCCATTACATTGAACACCCACACACTGTCAATGAGCTAAATTGGGTAGTTCTTGAAACATTGGTATCCAAAACACCAAACGCTGAGAAATTACTATTCCAGAAAGAACAGAGATGGGTCCACCGCCTCCAGACCAACATCGTAGGACTGAACGATGATATTCCATGGCTGAGCATGTCATTGTGAATAGAGTTGTGTTTCATATTCCAACTGGGCTAAAAATCTTCAATAGCCCCATCCTCTCCTGCATTTGATACTTAAAGCTCACCTCCCTTCTGTACCTAATAAATTAGGCGTTCAATACCTATATCCACATCAACATATCTGTGTGGGGACCCCGAGCACACCCCCATTGGCCTCTTTTGTCAACATAGTTTCGGCTTCTAAACAGCTGTATTCTTCATAAATCGCCAAAACACATCGGTTTGAATATCAAACCCTGACGCTGTCGTAATTTGACAATTGTGTAAATCAGCGCCCGTACACGGCTTATGAGAACTACAGACAGGAGTTCCATTCACAAGTCCCCAGCCTTCAATAAAGTTATCTATTGACACGGCCCGCACCAGTCCTTTCACTATCTCTACGCTATTGACTATTTAAGACACACCCCCAACCTACGTGTGCATGCAGGAAACTAGAGTCAGCACAAGTCGTAGCAGACCATTGCGGTACGGAGCCCTCGACCTCAACACCATCTGGAAGACACGTAACGTTAACCTGGGGAGTCCCCCTTGTAATGTGTGGTTTCTTGTTTCCATCTATTTAGTAACTAACGCTGCCTGTATCCTCGTACGGAGCCCGTACTTTGAAACTATCAGGTATTTTTTCCTTTAGTGAATACTGTACGTCATTTCTAAACACGAGAGGCAAACTTGACATAGTTTTCCTTCTAAATAGCGCGCCATACTTCGCTACTGATTTTCAGCTATGTTAACAGCCGCAACCTTAGGAGTTAGTTTGATCACAACACGCTCCCAGCCTGACCCGAACAATAGCCCTGTTGCGGACTAAACTCGCATCCATTATACATTACGAGCAGTCTTAATCACCTCCGCTGCCATATATTCCTGCTGAATTATTTGGTTGATTCTATTTGTATGTCTGATTATCTGTTGTATGTCGATTTTTCCTCAACCAGTCTTTGTCTCCTAGGGACATTGCGTTTTGTGCTCTCCTAAGTAAGAGCGATGGTTCGAAACTTCACTTGCTGATCAAAATGTATACCAATAAGTATATAAAGATTTGCCATTTATATTTGCTTTCAAATTGTTCACTTTTTAGCTCCTTTTGGCACCTACCTCACCTCTCTACCCCTTTGAATTATTAAGGAGTTTTGTCCCACCGTTTGTCTCTGTATATAGGTAACAGTCCTGACGAAGTCCATCTGAATCAACCTTGGAACTTCTACTTGCAATTGACTAAATTCAATTCACATTATTCATCTGTGGTCCTGAAGAAAGCTCCCTGACCTATGGGCTTTATATGAGCTGAAACATGTCGACCAATCACCACGTTTAATGCTGTAGAGGGTTCATTATACACCCAATCTGCAACTTGACTTTTTTAACGTTTCCCCAGCACCTATCAGAATAAAGTCTTTTTTATAGGTAGCATGAGGAGCAACCCCCTTTTTATCATACACTTGAGCACTCCTCACTTTTTTCCCTGATCACTGCTGGAGAATTCAGTGGTTCCCTCCAGGTGGAGGATGCATAGAATCAACCCAATGATGATGCTATCACGTATCTAAAGGCGGAGAACCAAGATATACCGCCCAAACATATCTTGACGTGATTGAGGGTTTTTTACCTATATCGGAGACAACCACTTGAACCCTGGTGCCAGTAACAAGTGATCCTTCCTCTTTTGATTATTTATGACTAGCCAGAAGCTGGTTGGATCACAGCTTCTCTTTCCCTACTTTGATTGTATCATACATTTCAGAATAGACAGAATACCCCTAGAAAAAGGAACTTTTCTGTTTGCTATTGATTTGCAAGATCACATATTTTGCTACTTTACCAGTTATCACTAAAATACAATGCGTATCATCAATTCATCAGTATCAGTCATGGGTTCTTGTAAACTCTTGGTATATCGGAAGTCACTCCACAAAGTTGATGGGGCTCATTTTGGGCTTGGCGAGTGGGCCACGTGCCCCTCCCTAATATAAATATGTTTTGCCCTGGGGTATGGGGACACCATGGCATTTGGGCTCAGGGAGGTGGGCCATGCCCCCCCGCCCCCCACTGTTGTATAAATGTTTTTGGTCCGGTGTGATTCCCTTCCCCGGCAGGGAGCTGGATGCCTGCAGCCAACCCCATGCTGCACAGCCCTAGGGTGGGTGTGGTTGGGGTTGTCTGCCCGTGGGAGAAGGTAATTTGCAGGGCATGACATCAGGCCAGGCACTGCAGCCAACAGCACACCGTGCACGTCTGAAAGCCATGCATGGCATAGGCTTGCTTCCCTGAGAGGGCTGGCCACAGGACGTGCATCTCGTAGGGTTGGCTTTATGTATGGTGTAGTATTACTTTACATTTAACAAGCCCTAGCAGTTCACTGAAAAAAAACAAAGGTTAAAGTGACATTATAGTTAGGAGAAACTTTCAGTGACAATGTAATGTTTTGAACTAAAAAACATGCTTAAATCCACCAGTTATTTTAACGAACTTTAACTCGTGCCCCAATTTGAATAAAACTTGTTCCCTGGCCATGCACTGTTAATCAATCCACATATCACTTTACTTATGACATATTCCATATTCTATAATATCATTGATAATATTACTGCAACACTTGTAATGACATTATCATGGCAGGGGTGCAAGTTACAGTTACTTTAGGACACAAGTTATAGTTACTTAACCCCTTCAGTGCCCATGACGAGCTGGACTCGTCATGGGCTGCGGTGGCGCTGTGCCCATGACGAGTCCAGCTCGTCATGAACTCCGCCCGCTAATGAAAGGCGCGGCACTGGGCGGGGAAAGGGGCGGGCATGCAAGGGGTTAAGAAAACTATAACTGGCGCATTTCAGTGTTTTTTTTAGTTCAAAACATTATGCTGTCACTGAAATGTTCATCTAACTATAGTGTCACTTTAACCTTTGTGTTTTTTTTCAGTAAATAGCTATACATTTCAAGAAAAACACTTTGATGGTGAATATGAATATATGAATATGACAAAGTGGTCTCGGAGAAAGGATCCAAAACAGATATCTCGGTCACAGTGGAGATCAAGACGTCAGATGGTCACAATGAGAGAACACACTTGACCACCCAGACACTTGCTTCTACAGGAAAACGGAGGTGAACATTAATGGGGTCCACGAACTCCGGATATGCCAAGGCAGCCAGGATATGGACAGCACTCGGAATCCCATTGGAGACACTACACAAGCGCACCGATCCAAATGTCCGTTATGCAATTTTGGAAGGGTTATTGGATGGTCTACTGATCAGATTAATCTCACTGTACGCACCAAACTCTGTCCAATACTCATGCCTACAAAGTCTGTCCTCAGCGTTAATACATGACCCATCGGCACCAATATACTGGGGAGGAGACTTTAATGGTACCCCCAATCTCGACCTCGATCGCTCGCGTCCCCCACTCCCGGGAACACAATTCGCTACATTAGCACAACATATACACACATGGTCCATCAACTTACAATTACGGGATGCGTGGAGAGGTATGCATCCCAGGAGCAGAGGGTACTCCTATTATTCGGGGCTACACAACCTGTACACAAGAATAGACATAATATTTTGCTCCACTGAGGCACTTCCCCGAGTATCAAGCATGGAGTACCTCCCTCGCACCCTATCGGACCATAACCCTCTATAACTGCAACTAACCTGGGGCAATACTAGATCTAGCGTCCCGATATGCCGCCTCCCTCTAGAACAGAGGTCTTCAAACTTTTGGATGCCGAGACCCCCCTGTCAACTTTTTGATGCGTAAGGACCCCCTCCTGACAAAAATGTCTAAACCTGTTGACTAAATTGCGTGGGATGAAAATGTAAATGAGGTTATGTGATGCCGCGTATTTTGGGATAGCATTGCTTCATTATTTTGATATTTGTTACACACAGTAACGCTGAGGAAAGATTTCACCCAATCAGTACCCA
Organism: Triturus cristatus; assembly: GCF_964204655.1. Classification (NCBI taxonomy): domain Eukaryota; kingdom Metazoa; phylum Chordata; class Amphibia; order Caudata; family Salamandridae; genus Triturus; species Triturus cristatus. The sequence continues at coordinate 1,072,258,051 of NC_140582.1, forward strand.
TTTATAACCAAAATACAGCAATTATCATCAGAAAGATTTCAAGTCAACCTTTGTGAAGGGCCTTCCACTCTGCAGCAATACGTACTGCCACATTAGAAGCTCACCTGGCCCTGACCGGAAGAAGCAGGGGCCCCTTAAAACCCTGGCGGTTTTGTGTAGAGTTAAGCCGTTTACCCATGCAGCTTTCCTCTCACCCCCTCCCTTCCATCCCTCTCTCCTCTCCTAACCCCGGATCCCTCTCTCACTTTGCAGGTCATTTTCTTTCACCCCTTTTTACAACTTCTGAACTCTCCCCATTCAACCTCTCACTTCACCTTTAATCACCTCTTGCCATTCTGTCCTTTCACTGCCCTCATCTCTAACAGTCTCTCACATTTATCTCATGGCCTCTCTGGCCCTGTCACCTCCCGTGCCCCTCAGCACTTCTCATTTACCTCGTCTCTTCATTCAAATTTTTGTCTATTTGTATCTTACACCTCTCCAGTCCCCCCATTCCTCTTTCACATCTCCCCTTTGTTCTAACAGAAGCCCTCACCTTTGGATCACACTCACTTCTTGCGTGTCCACACTTCTCTTCGGCAATTCACATTTCTCCTCATCCCTGACCTCATTTTGGGTGCGGATGCAAGTTCAGAATGGGATGAATGAATGTATGATTACTGATGGGCTTGTTTGAGTGAGTTGCATATTGAGTAGTGAGGGGGACAGGTGAGTGAAGTGTCACATGAGTGCAGGATGAGTAGTGTACTCGTGTGACTGCAGGTTGAGGTATAGTGTGAGCAGGACAAGTGCATTTTGAGTGCAGAGTGATCACTGTGAGTGCAAGGTGAGCGGGTGAATGGTGCAAGTGCATGGTGATCAGTGTGAGTGCATTGTGATCACTGTGAGTGCAAGGTGAGCGTGACAATAAAGGGCGAGAATGAGGAATGAGCTGTCTGAATGCAGGGTGCATTCCCAGACCCATGAAGTAACTCAGCATGTTATTGACGGGGGCGTAGACTTTAAGATCTAAGTTAAACTATTGCGGCATTAATCGGGGATCGAGGGTGAAGGGAATAAATAATGTGCTGATCCTGCAACAAACTTCCAGTCCTATGGTTAGGGTTACCAGCAGATTATTTTGATGGCCCAGTCGGTACAAAAAAAGCAGTCACCTAAAGCGGTATTTTCAGCGCTTATCTGTGCATACTTCCCAGGGCCGGCTTTAGTGCTGGTGGTGCCCTGTGCGACAATGTTTGTTGGTGCCCCCCCAATGACCACCCCCACCACGGATTCTCTCACTAGCACCCTTTAACAGTGACCAAGTCTCCATAACCCCACACTCTCAGATGCATTGAATTAGTTATATAGTGCCACTCATACCAGTGTAGGGTGTCCGAGCACTTTGCATCACACACACATTACACAGAGACAATCAATCATAAGTGTGTAAATCAGTGTATAGGAAATGTTACATAAGCCAAAGGACTAAAAGTATAGGAGTCACATGTCATCCATACTGGTAGGCAGTATAGTTCAAGAGTGCTTGGTGTGGAGAAGCACAAACTCAGAGTCGAAAAAGAAACAGCATAGTTGGGAGTTTCCTTTAATAATAAGAATTGATTTCTAGCCAAATTAACCCTTTTTGCAACATTAATCAATGGTCTAATAATGTATTCTTTGTAGTGTGCATGCTGTTCTAGGATGAAAGTTAATAGCTCACTATTCTATATTAGGACTTTAAGTTATAAATTGCAAGTAACAAAAGGATGTCTCTTTTGAAAGCAGTAACCTGCTGATCTCTTCACATCATACACACTCTGTAATCTACTTGGTACACGTTCTTTGCAGCAGGCATATTAACCCTCTGCACTAACTTCACCTAAGTCAAAACCTCAACTATACAAAATTCTGATCTCTCTCCAGGAAGATAATTAATCACACAAGTTATCTTGACATTTATGTGAGGCCTGGTAATTGCCGGGAAAGAAATGCTGCAGCAGGTGCTTCAAAAGCACAATAAACTTTCACTCACGGCGCCCACAGGAAGCCAACTTTGTATTCCTTTCCATGAAATGCATTCTCACACTACGGCAGTGAATGTAAAATCCAAATGTAAGGAATAGGCACAGTGGGGACCCAGGGGGTACTGGAACCAGCAAAAAAACCTAAGCCTCTGTAACCAGTTTACAAAGGCATGTTAAAATGCAAATGGTCTTTAAAGACCTGTGAAAAAACACGGGCGTGCCGGAGATAGGAATCCAGACACTGCCCAGCTGAGCCCCCAGCAGCTCAAGTTTCACTGCAGCAGCCGGGCTGATGACACAGGACGGGGAAAGTGTGGGGGGGGGCTGAAGCCCTTGGGCCTGGGCAGAAGTGTGACTGGGAAGGCGCGACCCCCTTTGCATCACTCCACGGCCCCCCTGGGGGTCGCGCCCCACAGTTTGAAGACCCCTGCTCTAGAAGCACTTAAAGATGCACCTTTGTGAGCCTCCCTCACACAAGCTATCACAACATACTTTCAAGACAACGAGTGCACAGCCTCCAACACTGGAATAGAATAGGACGCAGTTAATTAGTCCTACGAGGGCATGCAATGAAAGCAGTATAGGCGCTTGTATGTCCCTTAATAAAGACCTGGAAGACACAGAAAAGGAAATACAATGTTGCGAACACCTTATATCTGACGACCCGCAAATCATACCCGCACAGGCCCAAGCTAAATTAACTCACAAAGAAACACTAGACTGATTGTGTGCTCTGTATTATAAATGATATTTAACTAGAAAACATGCATAGGGGGACAAAGCGGGGAGCACATTAGCATGGCTCTTGAAAACGGACATATCACAAACACCTATCACAGCAATCTATCATCTCGAAGGCCAGCTGGTCAATACACAGGCTGAGATTAACTCAGCAGTTTTTCAGTATTATGCCTCTCTGTACAGAGCCCCCTCGCCATATAATAGTCAGGAATTACAACTTTTCATGAGGCACACAGCTCTCCCATGGATCCCGCAAACATATTTTAATGCCCTAGAGTCCCCCATCTCGATGGCCGAGACCCGGTTTTCCCATCTGGGTCCGAAGTTTTGGAACTCATTGCATACTCCTATCAGGCTTGAGGCTCATTACATGTGGTTCAGGAAGGCCTTAAAAACCTGGCTGTTCTCCCTAGCTCATAACTAGCTGTTTCTTCTTTTGCTTTCACTCTTTTTCCTGCTTAAACCTACTAGCGCCAAGAGACCTGTTGGTGAATGTGCGCTTACATAAGTTCCTAAATAACCTATCATAACATAACCAAAGCCATCCAACAACTAGCGAGAGGCAAAACCACAGGGATGGATGGGTGGCCCCCGGAATTCTACACGACATTTAGCAAACAACTAGCCCTCCGCCTACATCGGATCTATGCAGATGCATTCGACCTTGGTACATTACCAAATTTCTCTGTGAGGCAGTGCTAGTGGCGCTACTTCAGCCAGGCAAGGATCTGCTCCAGATGGGCCCGCACCACCCACTGTCCCTTCTAAACACTGATTATAAAATTCTGGACAAAGTACTGACCAATAGACTATTGGAGGTGACGCAATTGTTAGTGCATGCTGACCAAAACGGTTTTATACCTGGCTGGAACACAAGCTTAAATTTACAGGATACGGCATGGACCTACAGTTTTTACATTGGATAAAGATATTATATACCTATCCATGTGCCGAGTCAAGATGGGTCGCATGATATCAGACCCCTTTAACATAGAGCAGGGCACTAGACAGGGAAGCGCATTGTCCAATTATTTTTGCCCTAGCCATGGAGCCCCTAGCCAGTGCACTCCACAGCCACGTAATCGAATGGGGCATCAAGGCCTATGACCATTGGCACATTATTTTGTTGTATGCAGACGATGCACTTGTTTACCATCGGGGTCACCCAACAGTCTTACATTCCCTGATACAACTGCTGGACAATTTTGGACATATAACTGGGGGAAATCACTCCTGCTCCCAATGACATCTGTCACTTCGGATCAAAGGGTGAACCTACCTGATGCCCCACTCACTTGGTCCTGCAACTCTTTCAAATACTTAAGAGTTCAGATATACCAGTCACTAATAGACCTCATAGATGGCAACTTGGGCAGGGTGATCGCCAGCGTGAAAGCCTCATTGACTTATATATCAAAAATGATACTGCTACCCAGACTCCTATATTCTTTGCCACCCTCCCCTTCCAAATACCGAGAAAATTGTTTCATGACCTAAAATCACTCCTCACATCATTGATTTGGGGTAAATCCCGAGTTAGAGTCTCTCTATCAAAGCTCTGTCTCCACACAGCAGAAGGAGGATCAGGGGCCCCAAACTATGAACACTATTATGCAGCTGCACAACTACAGTGGCCAATGTGCTGGCTAGCGGGCAACAACCTCACCAAGTTGAGCCATTGGGCGCCCAACCTTCAATGGTCCGCACTACTGCCATGGCTCTCGGGCTCTAAATTAGCATATCCAAACGGCCCGGGAAACATATTAATGTCGGACGCTCACAGCTGTTGGTCTGTCGACGTGTTGCAAAAATGCGCCCCCCTGCCCTATGCCCCAGATCTCCACCTCGCGGCACTCCCAGCACGCATACCAACCTTAAATGTCCAAAATTAGCAAATTGGTCTGCAAAGGGTTTAACAACATGGGGAGACTTATTCACAGACTCATGTCTCTGTGACTTCGATACGCTGGTAGATGACTATGGCATATCCCCCGGCTCCTTTTTACTCAAACACCAATTATCCCAGACATGGGGCAGGCCATGTGACGAACCTACGACAAGGTCCTGCAAACACTACTGAAGCGCGGCACGGGTAGGAAAGCAATCACAATATTGTAAAACTCTCTGAACCCAGATGCCATGCTACTACTAGAACCTCTCAGGGACTATTGGGACACAAAGCTAAACACCACACTCACTGATAAACAGAGGACCCAATGCATAGGATTTCCTAAAACAATTTCAGCATTGCTAGGATCAAGTACCTACAATTTAACTACCTTCCCCATACATACCTATCCCCACGCAGACTGGCGAACATGTACGCGACCTCGGCAGACATCTGCCCTAGATGCCAAAGCTCCAATGCTACATTCATCCACATGGTATGGAAATGCCCGCAATTAATCGAGTATTGGAATGAGGTAGCCTCCATAATATCCGAGCCCACGGACACAGCAATTACACCACAGGGCCCACACTTCTTACTAGACATAATGAAGCGTAATGCACACAGAAAAAACATCATCAAATGCCTAGATCTAGCACTATGCCCAGCCAAATGCAGACTAGGCATGTCATAAAAGTCATCAACAGCACCTCACACTCATGCTTGACTCTCCAAACTGAGAAGGGCACTGATAGCGAAACAATAATTTGACCATAGGCAACACCTTAAACCTCCCCATTGCCAATAGCCCCCCAGACTGACACAAATACATAACTTATATAGAATCGAAATTGAACCCCACACCTGCCAGCCCAGGACACAACCAGGACTGACCTACCTCCTAATATGATGCCCCCCACCGAACCATCATCATGTATACTCAAGAAGTATCACTATGGCCACACACTACGTGCCACCTCATAATTACCTACAGCTGACCCTACGCTATGCTACTCACTTAGCCTTGCTCAATAGCCCCTCTAAATCTAATCCAATGCCAACCCCCCTCCCACATCGCAATTGACCTCAGATAACACTGAACCTCTCAGTCACCCAACTAACGCCAATACAAAAAAGGGCTCACAAAGCCATTCACAAGGGGAGTGGTTATTGGTATAGCATGATGAACGTCAGTTGCTATGAAGTTTATTGTTATGTTGTAATATTGATCTGTGAATACAGAATTCTGTAATGACATCAATACCAGAGCACAGCTTAGCTAAACAGCATAAGCAATGCACGTCTTTCACAAAACGCCACAGAAACATATGTACAGCCTTAAATGTTTATGGACTGTGTAAATAATATTGAAAATTAATAAACATGATTTAATTAAAAATAAGAAGGTGGTCACAATGAGAGCAGACCAAAACATTTTGTAGAGGAATATTGCCTCCTACGCTGGGGAGGAAGGTGCCAAGGCTGAGGAAGAGGAGCAGGAGGTCGAAGAAACAGAGGCAAACGAAGAAAAAACAACAGAGTAGGAAGAGGCAGAGATCTATTAACACAAGCTGTGATGGGAAAAGAGACGAATGCCAAGCAACAGGACAAATGAAAGATATGGTAATCAAGAATGACACAGTGATAAACCTATCTAATAAGACTTTGATAGATGTACTATAACTTCTGAGTTATGGACTCGCCTTTTGTCCCACTAGGGGCTTTGATTATGTACAAATTCGAACTGATTTATTTAAATTGACTAGGACGTTTAAAGTGAAAAATGGTACATGGTAAATCAGGGTATCAGGGATAGGATGATCACACCTAAGACCTGGGATGGTAACACCAACCTCACAGTGGGAGATGTCCTACATGAACTAGAACAGAAGGAGATGGACGGTGGGCAGTTACAATGATAGAGAGCTTCCTAGAAGGCCTGGGCATTGTGTAAATAAATCTGTTCCCAGTAACTTAAGCCTGAATCCTTCTTTTTACCACAAATGGCACACAATGCCATTGACACTTTTCAGGATACTGTCACTAGGAAACTCAAGAAGCTTAGAAAATGCAGGAATATAGGACTTGGAACCTTACATGGGAACAACAGATGACTATTGACTCTTTAGCCAGAGATGAGAAAGTACCCCTTGGGAGTGGTTTCAAAAAGAACAACACATTTCTCACATGTAATACAGACTATGTGGTATACAGCCTTGAATGATCCTGTAACAAAAGACACAATCCATCATGCCAAAAAGAGGGTACTTGAACATATGAGGGCAATAGATGATGATATACACTACCCCATTACTAGGCATTTTCTAGAAAAGCACTTTGTTGACAGGAAACTCCTTTCCTTTTTTACAGTGAAGCATATACCCACGCAGCAGAGGTAAGGTAACACGATCTTGACCCTTAGATAGCTAAACTCTAGATACATCATTGGCATTGAGATCAAGGTCTTACTTGGTTGGAATATGGGTGGGGAACTCAGGGTGCACCTAAAAAATTATTGATTAAAACTATAGGATCATTAGGAATTGGAGCTCCATTAAAGTTCCAGTGTTATATTTTTGCACCATTGCACCCACATTTAAATAGGGTATAGGGTCCCGGGAAATGGGGTCCCACTGGCCGAAAATGGCTCAGGAAGGGGGTCTGCCCTTCCCTTTCAGTTAAGCAGGGCCTTTTAAAGGCTTGGGGATTGGTCCACGTGACCCCTCTCCCCTTAAAATATACTCTGGGGCCCAAGGGGCCAAAAAAGGCTTTGGAAAGAGTCCACATAGTTCCCCTCCCCTTTAATTTGAATAGTGAGCCCTGGGGGATGGGTTCCCAGAACCATTTAAGGTTTGGGGAGGGGGCCACATGGCTCCCCTCCCCTTTAAAAAAAATTAAACCCGCCCTGGGGGATGGGGTTTGCAGGGCTTAATAAGGCACACGGCCCCCGTTCCCTTGAAAAACAATACAGTGCCCTGGGGAATTGTGTACCCGGGGCCTTTTGAAGGATTGGGGAGGTGGTCCATGTGGCCCTTCCCTTTTCAAAAATGCCTATCTTGTAGGGGGTTGAAACTTTAAAGAATATCAAGTACACAAATCTTGTATCTCGAGAAGAACAAAAGTCTGTGAAATTTTTTATTTAGATATTGTATCTTCATATCATGATAGCATTCCACATCAGTTTCGATAAGCTCAGAAAGTGTTCTCAAGCATTTTCCAATCCCAAGCATTTTCATATCCCAATGCATTTTGGTCTAAAATAGACCTTCGTCAGGGGACATACTCTACAAATGAATGAAGAAATGAGAGTAGTTAAATGGAGGTAAAACCACAACCAAATAGCCAGAATCAAAGAAATGGATGGTGGCGTTTTAGTAACTGTGCAGTCTTTGATAGAAAGAAATCAATGTGAAGCAACTGATGTTGTGTTAAAACATCATAAAGATCCACCCGGCGAGTGAGTGAAGAAACTAAGCAAAGCTGCTTGATACCGGTGCCTCAAAGTCGACAAAGCAGTGTTCGCGTGAATAAGTGGTTTTTACAATTGACTGGTTCTTCTATGGGCAACTGTGCAGCTTCATCGTATGCAAATATTTTTATGCATATGTTTGAGGAAGAAAACATCTTAAATACCCAAACCTGGCAAGAGCATGCTTCCATTTTTTGAGATACATAGACAATATTTTCATTTTATGGAAAGGATCACAAGCCGAACTAGTCAAAGCTTTACACGCACTTAATGGCATCAATGAGAGGATACAATTCGCTTTCGAGCTCCACCAAGATACCATGACCTTCCTTGATGTTCAAATCAACCAGGTTTCCAACAGACTGGAAACCACTATATTTCGGAAATCTACTGACAGGAATAATCGTCTATACTTTAACAGTTTTCATCAAACAGCTCTGAAAAACCACTTACCATTTTCCCAACTTCTGCAAGTAAAATGTATTGTATCTCAACCAGGCGTTTGTATCCGACAAATTGAAACCTTGATAACAAGATTTGCACAACGAGGATATCCAAACAAGATCTTAGAACAATCAAAAATCCATTGCATGTCAAAGAATCGGACTGAGCTGCTTATCACCACTCCAAAACCCGTTCAAAACCGCATGGTGGTGGTTTCTAAGTTCTCCACCATGAGTCGAAGATATAAGAAAACCATCTTGAAACATTGGTCCATTGTAGCCATGGAACCTGACTTTAAGGGAATTTTTCTGAAAAACCTATTTTCGCCTTTAACAGGGGCAAAAACATAAAAGATTTGTTGACCCAGCCATTAACCAACACACAGCCTGGCACATACAAAGGCACCATACCCTGTCATAACTGCAGCAACTGCAATAATATCATACAAGGACCATTGATTAACCACTCAATGAGGGGCACAGAAATCAATTTACGTGTCAATGCCACTTGTGACACCATGAACGTGGTGCATCTTTTTAAATGCCCTTGTGGTCTAGCCTATGTAGGTAAAACTGAGAGAAAAGTGAAAACCAGGATCCATGAACATAAGAGCAACATTAGAACCCACAATTCCAAATCAGTCGTGGCAGTTCACTTGACTGAACATCATCACAATGTGTCACAATTAAAGTTTTTGATATTGGAAACCATAGAGAGGACAGAAGGAAGAGACAACAACAACTATCTTCTTCAAGGAGAGAATCATTGGATTAAAGTTTTGAACTGTTTAAAACCGCATGGATTAAACGATCGCATGGATTTTTTATGTTATCTGGAACCCTCTTTTCCTTTCACCTTGCTATGTCTTGTTCACTCCATTCAGTCTTCGTCCCCTTCATAGTGCTATTCTCCTCTTATCTCGCTCACATTCATCCCTTGATCCTCTTTATACTTTTGTCAGTCTGTTTGATGGGCAAATGCATTCTTTCTTATTCTATTTACTGTCCATTTACTGTCTTTTTCATCAGGATCTTTATGTATATCACACACACCTTGAGTTATCCCGTTTTATTGGAATTTTCACATCTCGTTTGGATGTCACACCGGTTCTATATTTTCACCAGCAATGTCTGTTAGTATCTATGTTTGAATCTCATTTCTTCATGCTCATATCATTGCATTTAGACTGACTGAATTTGTATACTCCTTTATTACTATTTTTTTGATTTATGCACCTTGCATTCACGGTGATGCATATTTTTTGCCTCTTTAACAGTTACTGGGAGTCTTTAAAAACAGCAGTTTCTCCTCTTCAAGATGGCTCTCACAAACCTTCCAGACTTACTGGGTTGTAGTCCTTTTTCACTGGCTATCACTATACTTAACGTTACAGGGCGTTAGATTCCGATTACACGCTTCGTTCACACTAGAAACGCACTCGGCAATTCTGGCCGTAAGTACTGTTTGCTCACATTTGCTTCCTTGGTCTTTCTGTTGGTTCACTCGCGATATTATTTAGGCTCACAGTCTTTATGATAATGGTAGTTTTGGCACTTTTATGTATGACACATTTTACTCCCACCTTGTTTTCTTCCATTTAACAACAGCGCTTATGCTGAACTCTTATTCATGCGAACACTGCTTTGTCGTCTTTGAGGCACCGGAATCAAGCAGCTTTGCTTAGTTTCTTCACTCACTCGCCGGGCGGATTTTTATGATTTTTTAACACAACATCAGTTGCTTCACACCGATTTCTTTCTATTGAAGGGTGCACAGTTACCAAAACGTCACCATCCGTTTTTTTGACTTAGTGGCTTTTTGGTTGTGGTTTGACCTCCATTTAACTACTCTTATTTCTTCATTCATTTGTAGAGTATGTCCCCTGACGAAGTTCTATTTTAGACCGAAATGCATTGGGATATGAAAATGCTTGGGATTGGCAAATGCTTGTGAATGCTTTCTGAGCTTATCGAAACTGATGTGGAATGCTATCATGATATGAAGATACAATATCTAAATTAAACATTTCACAGACTTTTGTTCTACTCGAGATTCAAGATTTGTGTACTTGATATTCTTTAAAGTTTCAACCCCCCAGTGGGATTTTAGTTGTGCTCAGGGGGACGTCCCCTAACCAGGGGACGCTACATTATGTGGTTTTGAATACACTCCATGTTCAGAGAGTGAAACCCCAGAAGCACGCTACAAACACACAAACTGAATAATTAGGCAGTGCGTGCCCCAAATCCTTTTCATGTTGTAGGGGATCTAATAAGACTTGGGTAGGGGGGCACACAGCCCCCCTACCCTTTAAAAAAAACAGCCCTAGGGAATAAGGTCCCCAGGGTCAAATAAGGCTCGTGAGGAAGGCCACAGGGCCTAATTAGGTCGGGGAGGGGGGCATGTGGCACTCCTCTCCTTTAAAATAGTTAAGGCCCTGGGGGATGGGGTCCCAAGCACCTATTGATGATCCCTCCCACTTTTTTATTAAATTTGGCCCAAGGGAATGGGGTCCCTGGTGCCCAAGGCCAACCCTATGCTGCATTCGGCAAAGGCTGCATGTGGTGTGGGGTTGGCAGCCTGCTGGGGGTATGGGCACTGGGCCTGGTGGCAGGTCAAGCCCTGTGATAAACCCCCACATCACACGGCCATAAGGCTGTATGCAGCACAGGGTTGGCTGCCTGCGGGGAGTTGGAAGCAGGTCCTGGCTGCAACACAGGCCATGAGTCTAATGCCATGCACTCTCAGAGGCTGTGCGTGGCGTGGCATGGGGTTGGCTGCCTCCTGCCACACACACCCTTTGACCGTGCCCAGCGGAGGCTTGGCTTTACATATGGTAATGAAAAATTACTTTAAGTTAAAAAACCCTAGAAATTAACTGAAAAAAACAAAGGTTTAAGTAATGTTATAGTTAGGTGTGATCAAAATATCTGTTTTTGTTTTTTTTAAAACTTAGAAATTCACTGAAAAATCCAAAGGGTAATGTAACGTTATAGTTAGGTGACTATGGTGAATATGACAGTGGCAACATTGACGTTTAGAACTAAAAAAAACACAGAGCCCCCGCCATGCACTGCTTTTGACCTCACAAATTACATCACTCATGACATGTTCTATGACATCATTTATGACATCACTAATGACATCTCAAATGACATAATTGATGACATCACTGATGACATAATCCAAGCTTCTTTTGAACACATTGCTTTATAAACAGTGCAGCATTAGAGCTATGAAAGTAAGTACAAAATAGCTAATTACTGATTGGTTTGACAAATAGGAAATGAACCAATTTAGCAATGCACCGTTCTCTCAAAATGTTATCATTGTAAGGTAGTTGACTCTTCAAAAGGCAGCTGAACCGTCCAAAAATACAGGAATGCAAGCGTTATCGACATCGAGCAGGAGGTGGGAGTCATCAAAAACTTGAATAAGGGTGGTTTCTCTGCTACAGTCCTGTCTGAATCTGAACTGGAAGATACTAAAGAAGTTATTTTCCTGTATACAGTTTGATAGTTGTGAGGGGACACAGCTTTCTGACACCTTCCCTAAGAATGTAAGTGTTGAGACAGTGCAGAAGTTGCTCAGATCACCTGTGTCAACTGTGGGTTTCTTTCATAGGAGCAAAATGTGCCGGATCTTCAAACTCTTGGCAAAAACACCTTGTTTCAGTGAGCAATTTACAAGGAAGGCCTAGTAGGACAGCAGCGGTTTAGTCATTTCCTTGTTGACAGAACCAAGCAGTGCATTTGAGAGAAGAATGGAAGGTTTGAACTTGATCATTATGTCATGTTACTCTGACTTAGAAACTGTATCAAGTGTGACCAGGAATGTGAGCTTTGTGGATTAACTTGCAGTCAGCCAGATTTTGGAGGACAAAATTGTTTAATAGACATCACTTTCACCTTAAAAGAAGTTTGCAAAATCCTCACGTTTGGTTCCCTGAGCAGGGGCCTTGCTAATGGAGGAACAGGTTTAACCTGTTTACCAATATCAATCAGAGGTTTTGGTTAATTTTTAGAGGTAATCAGAAGAGAGTTGATGTAGGAGATTTTCTCCCTGAAGAGATTCAGTTTATAAATTCTTTTAGCATCCCTGGGTCTAGTAGGATTAGACTGAGAGACTGCCTGATTCCAGATTTTCTCAAGATGTCTAAAGGCCTGATTTAGAGTTAGGTAAATGGGCACAAACATGACATGTATCCAGTCTACCCTTTTACAATTACATTATATTCCAATGCCCTTGTAATAAAGCAGTCGGAGTATCTGTCAGCCAACTATAAATCATGCCCAATGTTGTTTTATTTCATTATATAACTCCTTTGACAACCAGGGCTCAAAGGTTTTTTTTTTTTTCTCTTGTTTTTTTAGTGCAGCATGTTCCTTGATCAGGTTTTCCATGCATTTTATTGTATTCCTCTCTCATTACATTAAACTCATACTGGGACTATCGGATGAGGAGTTTATCGCAAGCCTTGTTGGCTAGAGCAATAATGTGAATGTTTTTTATGACATGGTAGCAAGTCTTCTCACTTTTACATTGACCTGACATTTTCTGGTGGACAATGAAAGAGAGAAGGGAATTTGAAAGTGGTCAGACTAATCTAATGGAATGGACATATCAGAGGCCAACAGCAAGTCAAAAATGGAGCCTTCGTCATAGGTGGCTTTTTGGCTGTGTTGGAAGAGGTCTCTGTCACAGAGGGAGTAAACAATTTTACAGGTTTGTTGTTTGCTGGGGTGAAGACCTCAGTTTAGATTAAAATCCCATGAGAAAGATGGTGGTTTTGGAGATTATCAGTTGTGCTAACCTAAAATCCATATGTTTTTCAGCAAATGTGCTGCTTTTACTTTGAGTGTGGTATTGAACATTCATTCTAAGATTGAAAGATTTAGGGGCAAAGATTCCTAGGGCGAGACATTGGAGAGCTTGAAAGTGATCAGTGGGAAGATGACTGCAATTTAGAGTGTTCTTGTGAATCACAGATACACTGCCACCATGTCTGTGTTCATGGTCACAACATACAATGGTAGGAGAGGGTCGAGGATATTATTTGAGGCATCAATGAGCCAGGTTTCCTCATACCCAAGATGACTAGGTTGATATTTGTAATAGAGTCTGAAATATCCAAGCAGTGTTTGACTACTGTTTACTCTGAGACCAACCAAGATATATTTTGGATCAGGGACAAACGCCCCACGGGAACTTTATAGCATATACACCAGAGACAGATGCCTGCAGACACATAACCACAGATACATGCACCCCCCTTGTTAGACCTGGCACCTTGGCGTGAGTTTCCCTTCCACTTTTTTGATGGTGTGCCTCGATGTTTTGCTGGTGTTGTCCGCTCAGGGCATTGCGCCACGGCTAATCCGTGCCGCAGTGCAAGTGCTCCCTAGATAAAGTGTACCTGTAATTGATGTTCATGATTGGTTTATTGGATTTACTGTCAGTCCCCAGTAAAGTGCACCAGGGGTGCCAGGGCTTGTGAATGCCAATGCTGCTGGTGGGCTTGCAGCGCTGGTTGCGCCACCCACAGAAAGTGGCCTTGTAAAATGTGTCTAGGGTCTGCCACCGCAGACCCTGCGTGCAGTCTGGGACTGTCGCGCTGACTGCGCAAGTGCCCCCACTTGCCAGTCCCTAAACCTTCCCTTACCTACATTTTAGCCACCCCTCTGGTAGGCCCAAGGGCAGGGTGCATTGTAGGCATAAGGTAGGACATGCCCTGATGTGTGTGGCATGTCTTAGTAGTGAATTACAGCCATTTTCGTTTTTCACTATTGAAGGCTACCTGTTCTCCATAGGCCAGAATGGGCTGCTGGAGTCGCTACACGCTGTGACCCCAGTGGACTCATAGAGCAGGGTAGAGTATCAAGTTTAGTAGGCCTGAACTCAGAATAATAAAATACTTCTTGTAGTCAAGTTTATTTTAATATCCTGGGTTTGTAAATACTACTTTTAGAAAGTTAGTATTTACTGACCTGGCCATTTCAGTCCGCCTCTGCTGTGTGTGTGTGTTCTGCCTAGCAACAGTAAGGAGCAGGGTTGGGGAATCCCCAGAGACAGGTTGGCTGCCAGGTGGTGGGTAGAGAGATGACACCAGGATGGGTGGGAGGAGTACACCTTGACTCTTGAATAGACCTATGCTCTGCCACCACAAAGCCGGCGCCGCCCCCTGTGGAGCGGCTGATGTCTCTGCCCTGCTGCTGAAAGGAAAGAGCAGAGTCACCATAACAAAGTGCTCCAGAACTGGACTGGGCCAGGCCCAGGCCCCCTGGCGCTAAAGAACAAAAGAATCACGGTATAAAAGTAGGAGCCTGGCTCCTAAGAAATCAGAATCCGGTTTTACCACAAAGAACCTCTGCCCGACTAGAAGGAGAAGAAGACGCTGGAAGGACTGGCCTGCTGCTTGCCTTGCTGAGAAAGGAGAGGAAAAGACTCGCTGAAAAGACTTTGCTACTTTGTGCTTGAACATTCTCCAAGGGCTTGATCTGAGCTTGCCCCCTGAACTGAACCCCAGGACTAGTGGGTTCTCTGTGCTCTTGCTCGTCCTCCAATTCGAGCTGTGTGTGCATCCCGCTGGAAAGAGACTGCGCCCCTCATCGCCCCTCCTAGGGCCATGAACATTCAGGAGCTTGCCTGCCTTTACCCCGTGAGAGCCCCGCTCCGTCCGGAGCCGCTCTCTGTCCCCGGGCTAGGTTGCCTGCACCCCTGTCACCGCCTGCCACTGGAGTGCGCTGAACGCGCTGTCACCTCTCCCGCCGGAATCCGTCCGACGACTGTGATCTACGCCGGGTCACCCCTCTGCACTGACCGTGCCCTGTGACCCCGCTTCGCTATCCCCGGACATCTCAGGCCGCGCCGCCCCTGCTGTGGAGACCCCCCTGCACCGCCGTGCTAAGGGTCGCTGGCCGCGCCTGCCTGCTGCCCACACCCGCTGATTGAGGATCCAAGAACACTTCCCCAAAGCCGAGAGTCGCACCGATCTGTGCCGACTCTCTCCTCGCAACAGTGCTACAGGAATTCCAGTATCGGGCTCGGGGCCCGCACCGCCTTACTTCCCCGTTAAATCCTCACCGCACGCCCGTCTCACCGCCGCTGCCCGGGAGCCACCGAGAGGAGCTGTGCACGCGTGAGCCGCGGTAGGCCTGAAGTAAGTCAAAGACTGGAATATCCCAAGTGACATTGAAAAGAGACTAAAAGAGCATCCGCTGAAAGAACCGTTTGCCTGCTTGATAATCTGGTGGCATCAAAACAACGTTACTGGTCTTGTGATAAATCTGCATATTGAGAGAACTATTTTTATATAAAGAAGCGTATTTTCACATACCTAAGCCTGGTGTCCATTTCTGGGGGGATTGATGTATTTACTGTGTGTGTGATTGTAAGTGCTTAACCAACAACGCCTGAAGAATCGCCTTGGCTGCTCACGCCACGCACCTAGAGGGTGAGCAAGGGTCATTCCAAAAGGGGTTATTCTTTGCCCTGACGTGGAGGAGAGGGTCCCTGCTTGACACAAGGACATCCTTGCGCCAACCAGAGATCCCCGACTCTAACATTGGTGGCAGCGGCTGGGATTTCGGATTTGCATTTATAATTTGCATACAGTGAATTATTAATCACCAGATAGTGAGAGCAGACCAAGTAACGCAGCCACAGGTTTTCATTTTTGAACTGTTGAAACATCGACCATTGCTTCAGCCATGCCTGGCTCACTCCCTGCTGGAAGAGCACTCTCTGTGATTTCTGGAATAGATGAGGTGGATTGGGAGGGACTGGAGGGATACACAGTAGAGCAATTGAAAGGCTACAGTGTAAAACTCCGAGTTCCCCATGCTGGATTCAAGAGGAAGATCCAGTACACCAAGGCGTTGAGAGCCTGGAAGGAGTCAAGAGACCCACAGAATGCGGGGGACATCGTTCCACCCGACAACCTTGGGGAGCCCAGCAGAGTCCTGTCGCCAGAGGAGCTGGCCGACAGGGCAGCAGACAGGGCGCATGCAATGGAGATGGCAAAGTTGGCAGGACAAATGGAAATGGAAAAGCAGAAGTTGGCCTTGGAGGCACAACAACGCCAAATGGATCATGATATAAGATTGAAGGAGTTGGAGCTGAAGGCGAAAAGTTTGGACACCGCTCCTTCTGGTGGCAGCACTCCGCCGGTGCAGGTAGAGTCCAAGGTGTACATCCCCAAAGATGTAGTTAAGGAGTATTTTAGAAAGGATGACATAGGGCAGTGGTTTAGGGCCTATGAGGTGGCCATGTCTTCACACCGGGTCCCTGAGAGAGACTGGGGAGCAGGGTTGTGGGGAAGGTTCCTTGCTGAAGGGCGGGACACACTGTTAGATTTGCCCCTAGAAATCCAGACCTCATACCCCCATATGAAGGAAGCTTTAATGACCAGGTATGGGTTAACTCCTGAGCTATATAGACAGAGGTTCAGGGAGACTAAGAAGATCCCTGAGAGTACGTATGTGGAGTATGTAACTTTTTTCTGCAGAGCACTGGATGGTTGGGTGAAGGGTAGCAAGGTGAATGATTATCAAGGGCTGCTTGATTTAATTGCATGGGAGCACTTGTCCAGTCAATGTTTTCCTGAGCTACACCAGCACCTGATTGATAGCAAGCTGTCCAACCCGAGGAAGCTTGCTGAGGAGGCGGACCGCTGGCTCAGCACCAGGGTCCACAAGGGTCAAGTGGGAGACTCCGCCAAAAGTGGGCAGGGTCCCCAGCAGAAGAGTGGGGGGGACAAGGGTAAACAGAAGGGGTTCCAAAAAGGCCCCCAAAGTAATCCCCAAGGGAACCAGCAGAAGGGTTCTCAGCCTCCCCCGCCCCCGCAGCAGAACGGGGCCCCGACAGGTAGGCCTGTTCCAAAGGGGCCCTTCAATTGTTACAGGTGTGGTGACCCGGGTCATATTGCCTCTGATCCTAAGTGTCGCCTGTTTGGTAAGACAGCACCCACTGGTGCTCCACCCCGGCAAGTAGCTAATGTTAATTTTCGGGAGGAGGTAGCAGTCCAGGGGGGTGGGGGTCCCGCGCATATGACCCTAGTCTCGCTAGGAGACAGTGAGATGGTCCCTGAAACCTACTTACCCTCCAACACTTAGAAATATGGGCAAGTAGTGACCATCAATGGAAAGAAGGTTGAGGCTCTTAGAGATACAGGAGCCAGCGTGACCTCGGTGAGGCAACACCTGGTGTCTCAAGAGCAGATTGTACCCAATGCCTACTGTAGGGTTGTCAATGCTGACAACAGAGAGAGTCGTTGTCCAATGGCTCAAGTTCCCTTTGAGTGGGGGGAGGTCTCTGGTACTCTCCAAGTCGCTGTGAGAACTGACATGCCTGTAGACTGTCTGCTAGGGAACGACCTGGAGAGCTCCCCTTGGGAAAAGGTGGAGAAGACCACGCATCTGAGGATGGTGGGTCTACCCGACTGGGCGTGCATGACCACCCGGTCAATGGTAGCCAGTAGGGGTGTTGAAAGGGTCCTGGAGCCTGAGGGAGAGGTCCAGGAACCGGCCTTAGGGAGAAGGCGCAGGAGGCGCGGGAAACCGGCCCCCAAAGTTCCCACGGCCCAGGAGGAAGCAGACCCTGAGGGGAATGCTCTGGAGCCTACCGGGGAACAGATTGCCGAACTGGGAGACCTGCCTGAGCTGACCCATTGGCAGCAAGAAGGAGGTCCCTCCAGGGAGGAATTCTGCAGGGAGCAGAAAGAATGCCCTTCTCTCGTGGGTATGCGGCAGCAGGCTGCAGACCAGGCCAATGGTGTTCAGGCCAAAACACACTACGTGTACTGGGAGAGTGACCTCCTGTATTCAGAGCCTAAGGCTGCTGAACCTGGGTCGGCCCGTGTGCTGGTGGTACCCCAGAAGTTCAGAACCTTCCTACTGGGGCTGGCTCATGATGTGCCTTTAGCAGGACATTTGGGGATGGACAAGACCTATGACAGGCTTGTCACTCACTTCTACTGGCCCCAAATGCACAAGAATTCAGATTCCTACTGCAGAACCTGTCAGACTTGCCAGGCAAGTGGTAAGAGCGGAGGGAAGCACAAGGCTCCTCTGCAACCCTTCCCCGTGGTCGGTACGCCATTCCAGCGAGTGGGTATTGATATTGTTGGGCCTCTGGACCCCAAGACAGCCCTGGGCAACAGGTTCATCCTGGTCTTGGTGGATCATGCCACCCGGTACCCTGAAGCCATCCCTCTGAGGACAGTGACGGCCCCCGTGGTGGGACGGGCACTCATGGGAATTTTCTCCAGAGTGGGATTCCCTCTAGAGGTGGTGAGCGACAGGGGGACCAATTTCATATCCACATATATGAAATCCCTGTGGAAGGAGTGTGGGGTAACTTACAAGTTCACCACTCCTTACCACCCCCAAGGAAATGGGTTGGTTGAGAGATTCAACCGGACCCTCAAAGGCATGATCATGGGCCTAGACGGTCCAATGAGGCGTAAGTGGGACGTCCTCTTGCCATGCCTGCTCTTTGCTTACCGAGAGGTGCCACAGAAGTCTCTAGGGTTCAGCCCCTTTGAGCTTCTGTATGGTCACCCGGTAAGAGGACCTCTGAGCTTGGTCAAGGAAGGCTGGGAGCAATCTCCCAGGAACCCTCCCCAGAATGTATACAGTTACATGCTGGCCTTCAGGAACCAGACTAGGCGTTTCAGGCAACTTGCTGAGGCAAATCTGGAAGCCAGCCAGGAGGAGATGAAGCGGTGGTACGACCGGAATGCCACTCTGGTAGAGCTTCAACCTAGACAAAAGGTGTGGGTCTTGGCCCCAGTGGAGCCTTGTGCACTTCAGGATAAGTGGACAGGTCCATTTGAGGTTGTGTAGCGCAAAAGTCCTATCACCTACTTGGTGGACATGCAGTCTCCCAGGAACCCTTTGAGGGTCCGACATGTTAACCGCCTTAAGCCCCACTTAGAGAGGACCGAAGTGGGCATGCTGCTGGCCACTGATGATGGAATGGAAGAGGAGACCGAGCCTCTTCCTGACCTCTTAGTAGCCTCTGAGAAAGATGGGTCAGTGGATGGAGTTAACCTCTCACCCACCCTGACCTCCGAACAACAGGAAGATTGCCGCCACTTGCTGGGGCAGTTTCCAGATAGGTTCTCCCTGGTTCCTGGTGTCACAGATTGGTGCGTCCAAGATGTGGACACGGGAGACAGCTTACCTGTGAAGCACAAGGCTTACAGGGTAACTGACAGGGTCAGAGCTTGCATCAAGGAGGAGGTCTCCAAAATGCTTGCTTTAGGGGTGGTTGAGTCCTCCAGCAGTCCTTGGTCCAGCCCCGTGGTCTTGGTCCCCAAAGCTGCTGCGCCGGGAGCCACACCTGAACTCCGGTTCTGTGTGGACTACAGAGGACTCAATTCAGTAACTAAGACTGACGCGCACCCCATCCCCAGAGCTGATGAGCTCATTGATCGGCTGGGAGCTGCCCGGTTCCTCAGCACGTTTGATTTAACGTCTGGGTACTGGCAGATCGCCTTGACCGATGGGGCCAAAGAGAGGTCAGCATTCTCTACACCAGATGGGCACTTCCAGTTCCGAGTCATGCCATTTGGAATGAAGAATGCCCCTGCCACCTTTCAGAGGTTGGTCAACCAGGTACTGGTTGGGCTGGATGAGTTCAGTGCCGCCTACCTGGATGACATCGCAGTGTTCAGTGCCACCTGGCCCGAACACCTGCGCCACCTCTGGGAAGTGTTGATGGCTCTGCGCCGAGCAGGCCTCACGATCAAGGCGAGCAAGTGCCAGATCGGGCAGGGTTCCGTGGTGTACTTGGGACACCAAGTGGGGAGTGGCAAGGTGGCACCCTTGCAACCCAAAATTGAGACCATCCTGGCTTGGGAGCCCCCCAAGACGCAGACCGCAGTGAGGGCCTTCCTGGGGCTCACTGGGTACTACAGGAGGTTTGTCAAGGCCTATGGAACGATTGTTGCCCCCTTGACAGAGCTGACTTCCAAGAAGCAGCCCAGGAACGTGATCTGGACTGACACCTGTCAGAAAGCTTTCGACACCCTGAAGACTGCCATGTGCACGGCGCCCGTGCTCTTGGCCCCTGACTTCTCCAAAGAATTCCTAGTGCAGACAGACGCTTCAGAGCATGGTGTAGGGGCTGTTCTCTCACAGATGACTGAGGAGGGCTGGGACCAACCCGTAGCCTTCATCAGTAGGAGGTTACCTTCCCGGAAAAGTAGGTGGAGTGCAATTGAGCGAGAAGCATTTGCTGTGGTCTGGGCGCTGAAGAAGCTAAGACCCTACTTGTTTGGGTCTCACTTCCGGGTTCAGACAGACCATAGGCCCCTCAGATGGTTGATGCAAATGAGGGGTGAGAACCCAAAACTGTTGAGGTGGTCCATCTCCCTACAGGGTATGGACTTTACGGTGGAACACCGTCCTGGTACAGATCACGCCAACGCTGACGGTCTGTCCAGGTATTTCCGCCTTAGTGACGAGGAACCCCCTGGGCAAGGGTAGTTCTCCCCACATTTCAGCTGGAGGGGACACGTGTTAGACCTGGCACCTTGGCGTGAGTTTCCCTTCCACTTTTTTGATGGTGTGCCTCGATGTTTTGCTGGTGTTGTCTGCTCAGGGCACTGCGCCACGGCTAATCTGTGCCGCAGTGCTAGTGCTCCCTAGGTAAAGTGTACCTGTAATTGATGTTCATGATTGGTTTATTGGATTTACTGTCAGTCCCCAGTAAAGTGCACCAGGGGTGCTAGGGCTTGTGAATGCCAATGCTGCTGGTGGGCTTGCAGCGCTGGTTGCGCCACCCACAGAAAGCGGCCTTGTAAAATGTGTGTAGGGTCTGCCACTGCAGACCCTGCGTGCAGTCTGGGACTGTCGAGCTGACTGCACAAGTGCCCCCACTTGCCAGTCCCTAAACCTTCCCTTACCTACATATTAGCCACCCCTCTGGTAGGCCCAAGGGCAGGGTGCATTGTAGGCATAAGGTAGGACATGCCCTGATGTGTGTGGCATGTCTTAGTAGTGAATTACAGCCATTTTCGTTTTTCACTATTGAAGGCTACCTGCTCTCCATAGGCCAGAATGGGCTGCTGGAGTCGCTACACGCTGTGACCCCAGTGGACTCATAGAGCATGGTAGAGTATCAAGTTTAGTAGGCCTGAACTCAGAATAATAAAATACTTCTTGTAGTCAAGTTTATTTTAATATCCTGGGTTTGTAAATACTACTTTTAGAAAGTTAGTATTTACTGACCTGGCCATTTCAGTCCGCCTCTGCTGTGTGTGTGTGTTCTGCCTAGCAACAGTAAGGAGCAGGGTTGGGGAATCCCCAGAGACAGGTTGGCTGCCAGGTGGTGGGTAGAGAGATGACACCAGGATGGGTGGGAGGAGTACACCTTGACTCTTGAATAGACCTATGCTCTGTCACCACAAAGCCGGCGCCGCCCCCTGTGGAGCGGCTGATGTCTCTGCCCTGCTGCTGAAAGGAAAGAGCAGAGTCACCATAACAAAGTGCTCCAGAACTGGACTGGGCCAGGCCCAGGCCCCCTGGCGCTAAAGAACAAAAGAATCACGGTATAAAAGTAGGAGCCTGGCTCCTAAGAAATCAGAATCCTGTTTTACCACAAAGAACCTCTGCCCGACTAGAAGGAGAAGAAGACGCTGGAAGGACTGGCCTGCTGCTTGCCTTGCTGAGAAAGGAGAGGAAAAGACTCGCTGAAAAGACTTTGCTACTTTGTGCTTGAACATTCTCCAAGGGCTTGATCTGAGCTTGCCCCCTGAACTGAACCCCAGGACTAGTGGGTTCTCTGTGCTCTTGCTCATCCTCCAATTCGAGCCGTGTGTGCATCCCGCTGGAAAGAGACTGCGCCCCTCATCGCCCCTCCTAGGCCCGTGACACTCAGGAGCTTGCCTGCCTTTACCCCGTGAGAGCCCCGCTCCGTCCGGAGCCGCTCTCT
Organism: Triturus cristatus; assembly: GCF_964204655.1. Lineage (NCBI taxonomy): Eukaryota > Metazoa > Chordata > Amphibia > Caudata > Salamandridae > Triturus > Triturus cristatus. The sequence continues at coordinate 1,072,280,537 of NC_140582.1, forward strand.
GTCCCTGAGCTAGGTTGCCTGCACCCCTGTCACCGCCTGCCACTGGAGTGCGCTGAACGCGCTGTCACCCCTCCCGCCGGAATCCGTCCGACGACTGTGATCTACGCCGGGTCACCCCTCTGCACTGACCGTGCCCTGTGACCCCACTTCGCTATCCCCGGACATCTCAGGCCGCGCCGCCCCCGCTGTGGAGACCCCCCTGCACCGCCGTGCTAAGGGTCGCTGGCTGCGCCTGCCTGCTGCCCACACCCGCTGATTGAGGATCCAAGAACACTTCCCCAAAGCCGAGAGTCGCACCGATCTGTGCCGACTCTCTTCTCGCAACAGTGCTACAGGAATTCCAGTATCGGGCTCGGGGCCCGCACCGCCTTACTTCCCTGTTAAATCCTCACCGCACGCCCGTCTCACCGCCGCTGCCCGGGAGCCACCGGGAGGAGCTGTGCACGGCGTGAGCGCGCCCACGACCGATGCGTGAGCCGCGGTAGGCCTGAAGTAAGTCAAAGACTGGAATATCCCAAGTGACATTGAAAAGAGACTAAAAGAGCATCCGCTTAAAGAACCGTTTGCCTGCTTGATAATCTGGTGGCATCAAAACAACGTTACTGGTCTTGTGATAAATCTGCATATTGAGAGAACTATTTTTATATAAAGAAGCATATTTTCACATACCTAAGCCTGGTGTCCGTTTCTGGGGGGATTGATGTATTTACTGTGTGTGTGATTGTAAGTGCTTAACCAACAACGCCTGAAGAATCGCCTTGGCTGCTCACGCCACGCACCTAGAGGGTGAGCAAGGGTCATTCCAAAAGGGGTTATCCTTTGCCCTGACGTGGAGGAGAGGGTCCCTGCTTGACACAAGGACATCCTTGCGCCAACCAGAGATCCCCGACTCTAACACCCCTCAACTCATGTCAGGGTGTTGTAATCCCTTTCCAACCTCCACTATCATAAGCTCCATCATATTAGCATTAGGGTGACATGTTACTAGTAGGCCTACAGGACCGTTTTCTGAGCTCATGATACTTAGAGAGACACCTCTGTCCAGCCCCTTTGAAGTAGCCCCCACTCTAAGATTACTTCCCATTATCCCACCCAGGATAAAGTGCTTGTTAGTGAGAGATCTGCGATCCCCACCCACTACCGCCTGTGTGGGAACACAATGAAATGACATACACAACCATCAGTAACACACTGGCTCCCCACAGGGCACCCAACAGTACCCGTTATTACCAGGAGGCCTCCAATCCTCTTTTGGGGGATCCTCCGGACCTTGCTAGATTGAATATATATTTTTCCATTTATAGAGAACCATGTGCAACAATCAGTAGTGGTGATTTACTCAGGTCACTCTTCAATAACGCTGACAAATTGCAAAGGTAAGAGGCAGGTTGCCGGACTTACTCTGTGCACCTACATCCACCAGCACATTTTCGCATGGACGTTACACTTTTTGCACATGGGCTAGACTGTTGTATGCTCCCTGCATGACACCTGGGGCCTCATGTAGGTAGCCAAATACCGGTCGGTAACGGCCGATTTTCGGTAATTATACCGTTACCGACCGGTATTTTGGCCATTGGCATGTAGGGGGACAAACTTTGCTTTCGGAATTTACCGAATCGGTAAAATTACCGATTCGGTAATAATACCGAATCGGTAATGTTACCGAATCGGTAACTTTTCCGAATCGGTAATTTTACCGATTCGGTAAATTCCGAAAGCAAAATCGAGATGTAGGGGGAGTGTGTGTGTGTGTTTAAGAGTCGGTATTTACCACCAACTTATAGTTGGTGGTAAATAATGAATGTATGTGTAAATGCATTTTTACGCGCGTAGCAGTGTGCAATGTGGCATACATACATGCCCTTAGGGCATGTATGTGTGCCACATGTGCACACATGGCCGAATCAGGGGTGCAACAGGGTGTCAATGTGACACCCTGCCACCCTTGTATGTGTTCCCCCCATTACTGAATCGGTATTTACCGATTCGGTAATGAGGCATACCTTCCCATCAATGGGAAGGTATGCCTCATTACCGAATCGGTAAATACCGATTCGGTAATTACCGACTAGTAACGATTCGGTAAAAAATACTGACTCATTACCTACATACCAGTTACCACTTCTAAAATACCGATTCGGTATCGTTCGGTATTTTAGAAGTGGTAACTGGTATGCTACCTACATGAGGCCCTAAGTATCTAATATGCACTGGAATTTCTCTGTGATACATCAAGAAATGCAGGGTAGATAATCACACACAAAGTGTCCACTAATAGGCCGGTTTCGCACTACACCACCAGGTCAGTGTTCCCCACACTTTTGAGTTGACCCAGAATGCTCATGGTTTACATTGTTTCCTCTGGGCACCTGTGACATGGTATCTGCAGTTGGTCAACAATGTGTGGATTTTTACACATTTGTGCCTGTTTTCTTGTCTTTTTGTCCTCTGACACCAGCGATCTGGTTCTATGTGCCACAATTGCATTGTACATATTGACACTTAAGGGGTTTGTATTGTGTAAATATATATGTACAATGTTTATAAGAAGTACCCATACTTATGTAGGGTTATTTAATTTTTTTAAGTCAAAGGATTCACACTGCTTATATAGTTCTGAGGAGGCCGCAAACTAACTTGAGTCCACACCAAAATGGAAAAGGAACTTTGATATAATGATCACCAGCCTAATCACATTACTTATGCAATATATGGAAATTAGGCAACTAGATTGTGGAATATACTAGTGGACTACCTTAAAACGGCTACAACACAGATTAATATTTTTGGACCAACTGTGTACAATAAGAGTATATATATGAGGAAAGTGTGTTTTATGTTGTGTATTTGTTATAAGCATGGGATTAAATTCAAGAAATAATTTAAGAATTGATCTATATCTACAGTCCAGAAGGAAATGTTTGGATTATTCGATATTAGAATATGTTTTGTTTAAGAATGCATGAAGTCCAATAATAATTCTGATATTATTGTAGACACTAAATAATAGACATTTATCCCTCAAGAGTCAGACTTTTTGAGTTATTTTTGAAAAGCAGTTATGCAGCATGTGATGAGTTTAGACACAGGACTTGTTTAACATTTGTTGTGTACCCGAGTAAGATTGGATGGTTTAATATTTCTGGGTGGTAGACCTTGTTCTGGTGGTCTGTGGTTTCTGGTGGCATGGATGGGGAAGTTATCTTCACCTGAGAAAAAGACGGGTTTGGTAGCTGCATTTGGTCCATAACTTTCAATGTGTTTGCTAAGGTCAATACTATCCAGGAAGGGATTTGTTCTTTTGGCCCATGGTTCTCAGTTGCACCAGCAGGTTAAGTTTCACCAGAGGAATTATTCTTTGAAGTGTGGCAGTTGACTGTGTGCTTTTTTGGGGTGAGCAGAATGTGAGTGTGAATATAGTATATGAGAGTTGTGAGACTGCCTGTGGTAGTTCTTCAATTTTGTTGCACTGAAGGGTCAAGGAGGAAGGAAGATCAGGAAAGTAAAACTGGAATGGTACTGGTATAGAAGGTATGGGGTGTATATCAAGATTACGGGTAATATTTAGGAGCTGGTTGTGAGAAAGCCAAAGCTGGAGTAGCAGGGTAATATATCGAGCTCTAACTGGTGATTCATTGAGGGAGAAAGATGGGGGTATGTGGTGTGCATGAGAGAAAAAGAATGGAGGATACTGGGGGTCATTGATTAAGGTAAGATGAGACCTAGCACATGTGGAAAGAAGAGGTGATTAGCAGGAGGAGAGCAGGTGGTAATGTTATATCTAGGTGGGAGAGGGATAGAGTCTTAGAATTTACCTGGACCGACCATGCCATCTTTCACTTCACTATTTATGACAATCAGGACACCAATACCAATCATCACAGCTCCTCCTGCTACAGCTGGAGAAAAATAACCGGGATACTGTGGACACAGGCCCTCAACACCACCTAACCCTTAGCTTCATCAGACCTTGACCAGGCTGTCCTGCACTTCTCCGCATGGATCACCAAATGCGCCCTGTTGAAACCAGCAAAAACAAACAAAACCTCAAAACAAGCCAGCTGGTACACCCCAGACCTTAGAACCACCAAGCGCGACTGCTACCTACTCGGAAAATTATGGCGCACCACAAGCAACACCGACAGAGCCACTCACAAATTAGCCCTCAGCAACTACCACCTGTGCATCAAGGAAGGCAAGAAAGCAGCCATTACAACCCACATAGATACAGCGGCCAACCACACAAAATAACTCTTCAAACTCTCCAACCCAATAGTCACAGAAAACATCATCCACCCCTCTCAAGAACTCTGTTACAGCCTCCCCACCACACCCTCATCGATAGACTCTACAACATCAGCATTCAGTAAAATCACAAAAGAGGATCTCCTCTTTCCTTTCAGGATACACATAGAGCATCCGGGCTACCTCCCTTCACCTCCAAACCCATGGACATCCTATGAAGTGCACCCTAAGGATCATCCCTCAGCCCCACCTTGTTGAACACCTACATGTCCCTCCTCGCAGACATCGTCAGATCCCACGGCCACAACATAATCTCCTATGCTGCCGACACTTAACTAATCCTCTCACTCACTGAGGACCCCTCCAATGCCAAAATCCACTTATGGGACGCAATGACCAACATAACCAACTGGATTAGAGTTAACTGCCTTAAACTCAACTCTGGTCAGATAAAAGTGCCCTCTCAAACGTCCACCTTCTAGCCTCCTTTCTCAATCAATTAAGAGGGATTACCAACACGATGGGATTATAGTCCAACATTACTCAGGGGAAAAGTTCCACCTGAGCCTTCTTGAGTAAAACCGATGAAACTAAAAAATAATCCAGTCTGGCAAACTTGCCATGGGGAGCTGAATAATAGGTATATCCAGGCTCCTGGGCTTTCAATCTAGGCCAAACATCCACCAATCCAATATCTCTTAAAAGATTCTTCCTGAACTAAAGACTCTATTATCTCCAGAGGCTCTTGTAGACCCGTTTATATTTAAGTCCCCACAAACTACATATGGTACTGGCCAAGAGGGTAGTTCCATAGCTAAACAAATAAATAAGCCAGGATCATCTAAAACTGGAGCATAAACTGAACACAACGTAAAAGAACCATTGCCTGCTTTGCATTTCGCTATTGCCCATCTGCCATGCTTATCCACTGCATTTCTCCCAGGGTTAATAACATTAACTTTCACTAATATGGCTACCCCCTTAGTCCTAACATCCTGAGTTGTGTGACATACTACCTTCAACCCCAGAGAGTTCCGCTTGTTGCTATCGCTCCGTGCTATATAGGTTTCCTGAAGGCAATACATTGCTTTTAGAAACTTTAAATCTTCTTGAACCGTTCTCCTTTTAGCTCTGTCATTTAGCCCACAGATATTTTTAGTGACAATGCGAAGCTTAGCCATCGATCCGGTGCATCTGAAATGCCCTGCCAAAATTAATAGAAACTACTTACTGCCATAAGAAGCTCCTCCCTCCGTTCTTAAATTCACAGCGTCCTCTATCCTTTAATGCTGCCAAAAAAAATAAGTTAATAATATTTTTCTGCAATTTACATACCAGCTTTTCAATGTTTACTCCCAACCCCCCTTAGTCCCCCCACCTCCCACCTAACCCCCCACTGCCAATGAAAGCAGCCAGACCTACTAGTTCTGTGTGATAGAGAAGGCGAGAAACACCGCAAGCTCCCACTCCTGGGCCCCCCTTACGCCCCCTCACACCAATGTGAAAAATAATACCTGCCAAGATAAAGTGAGAAACCAGCCAGATATATAACCACCCTTATTATATCAAAGAAAAAGAGAAAAAGGGGTATGCCTCCCTAAGAAGAAACCCGCCAATATCCAGCATAGCCCACAGCTTCTTAAACTGAAACATCAAAAAATCTATACATATCTTCTTTCTGCCAAAGCCTAACCAAAATAATCTCTGGCTTGTATTTTAGAATTAAAATTTTTTACAGACCCTCTGTTGTCAACCTTGCTGGCACCAGCAAAAAAGCTTTGAATCCAGCCTCTTGATATGGTTTGAGAACCTGCTTTAAACGTCATCTGCACCTCCACTGTTATATGGCAGAAATCAGGGTGCACATATATTGCCTTCTCGCCTCCGGGTGAGCTTTCTCAAACATAGCCTGCTGCAGTATGAAATTACCCCAAAAAACTAAAATAGCCCTCGGCTGCTTTTGATCTCTGCTGGGCTGCGTAGTTTTATGACGAGTAAATGGAAACCGGTGGACCCTCTGAACTGCACATTCCCAGTCCCACCCTGTAAGTTCGGAAAAAGCTTCCTTTAGAAGGTCCAAAATAAAAGATTGAATGTCATTCCTTTCTAGGCCTGCCTCAATCCCAAGGAAGCGAAGACTATTCTTTCTCTGGTGTTTCTCCAGATCTTCCAATTTCCACATGGTGTTCATCAGTTGTATGTATTGGGATTTAGTCTGCTCTCTCACAGCAACCAACTCAGTCTCTATGGCAGTTGTTCTCTCCTCTATGATGTTAAGCCGCTCACCGATCTCCAAACAAGCCTTCCCTACTTTCGAACAGCGCCTTCCAGCTTTTTTGCAGCCGGCCTGGCTTTTTTCCCATCCGCCTGGGTTTCTGCGCGGTGTTCCTTAATCGACTCCAAAATCAAGGCCAGAGCGGAATTTGTATTTTCTATCCTTTCAGCCTGCTGACCACAAAGCGGAGTCTCTGCCTGAGCGGGCACCACCTCTGTTGATCCCAGTATCCTCTTATGGGAATAATCCCACTTCATCCCGCTGCCAGTGATGCTTCTCTCCCTATTCTTCCGTGGATCTATGTAGCCCTTGGATCCTTTAGAGCTCCTCTGATGCTTTTGGCACTTAAGGGCTATCTCGGGTGCTTCAAGTGTGCTAGAGCATGAGGTTGATGAACTATCCCCTGTTTCGCTACGGCTAGAATTAGAGACTTCCCAATGAGAGTTATCAGTAAGTGAGAAGAACTCATCATCCCCATCAGATGTAAGATCAGCGGCTACTGACCCATCGGGCTCTATACTACAGATTGAGCCCTTAATAGCACTGCTAAGAGAAACAGACTGAGAGTTAGGTTGAAGATCATATGTGACCCTGTGTTCTTTTCCTAGGGCCCCCTGGATCATCTCTTTGGAAGTACCGACCATCTCCCCCTGAGTGCTAGTCTCGCCTAGTGAAGAAGCCCTGGATACACAGAGCATAGAGCCTCCATTATCTGCCACTTCAGCTACCACCTCAATATTTTCTAGATGTACAGGGGTCAACCCGAGCCAATCGTTTTGATTTTTCAAAATCCTGCACTTTAAGAACTTCTTGGGAGATTTGGCTGCCCCTACATCCTTAGTCTTAAAGACGTCTGTGATAGCTGACTGGTGTGATGCAAGAGGAGAGGCCAGATTGTCTTTACCAGGGGGCAAGACCCCCTCTCCAACTGTCTTCCTCACCACCAGTTTTCTAGCCCTACCTTGCATACAGTCTGTTAAATTTCTTCTCTTCCCTGTCCCCATGCTATCCAGCGGATTTTTAGCAGTATGGGACTCATGTAGCTTACCTGCATTCTCCTCAATGTTAACTGGGGGAGACTCCTGTCTTGACCCCTGCAGCTGTGCTGTAGCCCGTGAAGTAACCTCCATGGCTTGCTTTGTCATTTTGGGAGGCATTATGCATTCTCAGTAATCACTTTCTCCAAGACAAAACCAGATAATTCTTCCTGGGCCCTCCGGCCGAATCCACAATTCACTGTGACAAGTCCCGCTCACTCCTTGAGGGCGCAGCGGCATGACTGAGCGAGCTTCTCAGCCAGCGCAGTGAGCATGCCAAGGTTTTTCTTCCATCAAGTTGCGCCGGCCACTCCCAATGCACCCCGCCGAAAAACGCTGTCGGCAACGTCTACCCAGCTTGCCTGGAAATCTGGCAGCCCTGGATGCTGCCTGTCCATCCGGCATCAGCGCACCGCCAACAAGTCACGTGCAGGTAAGCCAACTAACAGGGGGTTGAGGGGGCTGGAGCGGGAGCTCGATCACAGTGATTCTATGCGATCACCAGCTTCCTTTTCTGTAACATATTCCCCCCTTAAACTCAACTCTGCCGAGACAGAAGTACTGATCTTTGGGAAGTCAACACAGTTGCCTCCTCCTGCATCCACACCCTTTGCATGCTTTTCAGAATCTTCAGATTGGTCCCAGTCAAGACCAGAAAGACCGTCATAAGCCACCTCAATAATGCTCGCTTCGCTCGCTACAACAACGCTCTCTACGCCGGCATCACCACCCAGCTCCTCAGAAGACTCCAGACCATATAGAATGCAGCAGCCAGACTCATCCTAGGCCTCCCCAAACAGACCTGCATCACCCCCACCTCAGAAACCTCCACTGGCTCCCCATCCAGAAGAGATGCCAGTTCAAGAGCCTCATGCACGCCTACAAAGTTCCACATGATCACCGACCATTCTACATCAACCATCAACTGAACTTCCATCTACCCACTAAACACCTGCGTTTCTCCTAACTGGCCTGTGTGCACACCCCTTGCATCTGCACAGCAGAGAACTCTCATTCCCCTTCATCGTCGCCAAATCCAGGAAAGACCTGCCCCTCCACCGCCAAACAGTTCCCTCCCTGGCGGACTTCAGAAAGAAACTCAAGACCTGGATTTTCAACTGACTCATGGCACCCTCAGTACTCAGATACCTCTAGGGGTGACAGTGTTGTGCTATACAAATGCTGACTGATTGATTGATTAAGTTGTCACTTACTACCTGGGGACTGCAGGAAAAAGTCCTCTTGAAGTTTATTGTCTCTCTAGCCACACAGGAGATGAACCAATGGATGCTTAAAGTCAATTTCATAGTCCTGGGTACAAGTGGAAGCAGGTACAACCCTTCTTATTTCCAAATGGGTCTCAAACAGCAAGTCCAGTCTTCTATTTTTCCGCAGGTCTGGAGAGTGTACTGATGAGCTGTGGGTTAGGGGCAACTTTTGTAGTATTTACTAGCCAGTGGGGGAGGGGTCTCCTGGATACTCCCTAACCAATGTGGATAAAGCTCTATTAGATGTGGGGGTCTCTTGTTGGCACAGGCACAGGTAGGTACTTGTGACAAATAGGGTCCCTTGCCTCTAGTCAGGGTAAGAGGGTACACTCCTAAAATAACCCCTGCTCACCCCCTTGGTAGCTTGGCACGAGCAGACAGGCTTATCTCAGAGGCAGTGTGTAAAGCATTTGTGACCACATACAGTAATCCAGTGACAACACTACAAATGGACACCACACAGGTTTTATATAAAAAATACGTATACTTTATATAGATTTACCACAAGACCATAAACAACAAAAATACACAATACTATTACTTTAAGATGGTAGTTTTTAGCTTAGTTCAGTTCTTAAGATGCAACACTTTGCGTCAATGTACCTTACGATGCGTTGCGCTTCCACGACAAGAAATGTCGCAGCGATGGAAATGCGGCAAAGTTCTGGTGCAAAGAAATAAAGACGTGAAGATCTTCCAGATGCGGCACGCTTCTCTGGGGATGCGAGAAGTTCTCGGTTCGATGCGTGGACTGCAGCGGTGACACCCTCGTTCAGAAGTGCGACAGCAACAGCTCCAACTGATGCGTGAAGCTTCCGCACGATGCGACAACTACAGCAGCAACATCCTTGTTCAGAAATGCGATGGCAGCAGCTCCGACGGCGGTGCGCTTCTCGGGGATGCGAGGCGCTTTCTCCGATGCGGTGCAATGCGACAGTTCCAGCGGCGACACCCTTGTTCAGAAGTGCGACAGCAGCAACAGCGACGGCGACACGCTTCTTCCTCATTGCGAGACCCTTCTCTCGATGCGGTGCAGTGCGACAACTCCAGCGGCGACACTCTTGTTCAGAAGTGCGACGGCAGGCAGCAGCGACGGCGACACGCTTCCTCGTCGTTGTGAGATGCTTCTCTCGATGCGGTGCAGTGCGACAACTCCAGTGGCGACACCCTTGTTCTGAAGTGCGACGGCAGCAGCAGCGACGGCGACACGCTTCGGCTTCGTTGAGTCACGCTTCCAGCTTCTTGCGACACGCAGTCCCTCAGAAGCCCCAAAATCGCAGCAGGCACTTCCAAAGAACTCTGGGGAGCTGGGGGTTGAAGTCTGTTGTCCCTGAGACTACAGCAGGAGGCAAGCTCTGTTCCAAGCCCTTGGAGATCCTTACAAGTTGAAATAAGCACACAAAGTCTCTTCTCCTTCCTTTGGCAGTCAGGCAAACCACTGCAGGCCAATCCCCCAAGCAGCACTTCAGCTTAGGGATAGTTTCTCCTCAGTTTCTTCAGGTTCCGCTCATAAATAAAGGTTTCTTCTTGTTCCAAAAGTGATCTAAATTCTTGGGATCAGGGTCCCACTACTTATACCCCAAAATCCTTTGTTCTCTGAGGGGAGAGGGGCTTTTGCCCAGTCCAAACCAGTTCTGGAGCACTCTGTTTACATGACTCCTTCTTTCCTTTCACAGTGCAGGGCAGAAACATCAGACGCCCCACACAAGGTGGAGCCAGCATTGTGGAGGGAAAGCCCAGCCCTGGAGCACTTTGTTGACATGATTGCTTTTTTCCTTTCACAGTGCAGGGCAGAAACATCAGACGCCCCACATGAGGTGGAGCCAGCATTGTGGAGGGAAAGCCCAACCCTGGAGCACTTTGTTGACATGATTCCTTCTCTCCTTTCACAGTGCAGGGCAGAAACATCAGACGCACCACAGGGGGTGGAGCCAGCACTGTGGGGGCAGGCACTGTCCTATTCAGGTCCCAGGTGCAACTCCTCCCTCCCATCTAGATGCAGATCTCTCTATTCACCACTGGGCGGACTCACCCTGTCTCCGGGTATCCCCCAGCCCTGTCACTCAAACTCCAGACAAGGAATACACAACCTAGCAGAGGCAGGCTTGAAAGGTTAGGCAAGAAAATACTTACTTTCTAAAAGTGGTATTTTCAAACACAGAATGTTAAAACCACCTTCACTAAAAGATGTATTTTATCACTCTGAGATCAGGCATACTAAACTCAAATTTCTACCATGTTCTCTGAGTCAGTTAAGATTATAAACATGTAATAATCTCACAGCCCTTTCTGGCCTATGGAAAACAGCTGGCTTTGCAATAGTGAAAAACGAAAATGCTGTAATTCACTATTAGGACATGCCACACACATCAGGGCATGTTCTACCTTATACTTACAATGCACCCTGCCCTTGGGTCTACCATAGGGGTGTCTGATATGAAGAAAAGGGAAGGTTTTAGGGACTGGCAAGTGGGTGCACTTGCCCAGTCAGCATGACAGTACCAGAATGCACACAGGCTCTGCAATGGCAGACCTTAAACATATTTTACAAGGCTGCTTCTGTGGGTGGCACAATCAGTGCTGCAAGCCCACCAGCAGCATTTGGATTTACATGCCCTGGGCATACTCAGTGCACTGTACTATGGTCTGACAAGTAAACCAAATCAGTCAATCATGGAATCACTAATCAATACATTCATTTACCATAGGGAGAGCATATGCACTTTAGCACTGATCAGCAGTGGTAAAGTGCTCAGAGTCATAAAACAGCCAACAACAGGTCAGAAAAAATACAGGAGGAAGGCAAAAAAAGTTCAGGGATGACCCTGCAAAAAGGGCCAAGTCCAACAAGCTCCCACGGGATAACCTTAATACTTTTGCAGCACATCCTGTTTGCCTTTCTGCAAATTATTCCACAGTGTGCCATTCTGAAGCAAATCCAATATGGCAGCATCCATCTGGCCCTGTAGGGAATTGTGTACTAGTCAGGGATATGTTTCTTAAACTGAGCATTCCTCTCTCCTCCTTAGCTACAACAAACTGATTGTGGATCCATCTTTGCCTATCACTGGTCTGGTGAAAAACTTGCTACGGAAAGCCTAGATGACAAAAGGCTTCTGTTCTCTAGGTCTCCGTTTATCCTTAACTAATAATTGGCAGGCCTCAACTTGATCTCTTTTATGTTAGTGAAGTGAACCCTCCTCAACTGCCCTTTCTGAGCTGATTTATGTCACATACCTCAAGCCCATGTCTTCCTGCCAATATGGTTAAGCCATTGTTTCTTCTCTGGGAGCAGTTTTCACACCTCATCAAGGCGATGCACTATCAGGGCCATATGCTAGCATGTTAATTCTAATTAGCCTACTGGAGGTTCGGGCAGACAAAGTATACCTTTTTAAAAGTCAATATTCTTAAATGTACATTAAAAGATATGACTTTAATACCGAATTAGATTTTTAATTAACATTAAAAACAACGCTTGTATTGTTCCAGTAAATTGTACGAAACCAGAGTTTGCAGACTTATTATTTTATTTCAAACATTAACTTTTCTCACAGGACAGCTATAGCCCTTTACTGTGAAAATAGCTTTTGGAGACTAGTCACTGTAAGTACATGCCAACATTGAATTCTAGAATATACAATTTTTAAACACTAGGCACCCAACCTTGTGGGCTTTAAGGCAACTTAGGGGTGTCTTATTTATTATTTTAAAGTAGTGCCCTTTTGTGTCAAAAAGGGTAATTTTGTGGGGCGTGGCTTGCGCGCCGCCACGATATGGCGGTTTGCGCTTGGGCTCTGTGCTGAGCGGGAGCCGACGGAGGAATAGCTGCTGTTTTGGGCTGCCCCGGTCATCGCGGATATCGGCCATATGGATAGGAACATGTCACGGGTGCTTTGGAGGAGGTTTCCTGCTTCCTGAGGCTGCCGGCATTCATATTCTGGATCCTGTCTGACGGCGCTCGGTGTTTTCACGAGCGGCCGCCATTTTGTCTCCTCAGAAGCGGTGAAACGTCTCTCCTCAGCGCGAAGTCGACAATGCCACAGAAGTCCCAGGAATGATGATAGATAAGAACTGGTGACGTTTCTTTTATTTCCTCAACTGATATTGCTTTTTATTTTTTTGCCTGCTGCCTTGCTGCCTATTTTGGTAACACTTTTTGGTTTTTCTGCTGATATTTTGCTCGTCAGAAGCATCGTCAAGACCATTTTGTGGGGCCTCTTTGCTTAATGGTTACCTGCCTTTGGGTTATTTCTGACTGTTGAAAGGATCCCTTTTGATACCGGCAAGGTGTGATATTTTCGTGAGGTGGCTCCCCTCCCTGTCCCTGGAATCTGCCTTTATTATTTTTTCTGTTCTCCTGCTAAGAGCGCGCTATCCATTTTTGTTCGCTCCCTCATGATATATTGAGGTTTCCTACTTCACCTGGCATTCTCTTCTCGGAATTTGTCTGGAGTGGTGTACTGTTCTCCTGCTGAGGTGGTGTGCTTTATGGCTGCGAATATGGGCCCGTCTTCAAATACTAAAGACGCAAAGGAATCTAAAGCGTCGCTTAAAAGGGCCAAGCAGGTATCTCCTACACCTGAATCTCCGCAAAAGGACCCCAGTCCCACTCTTGAGACTATCCTGACGCGCCTTAATGAGGTCTATGAAATTGCGCAGTCTACCAAGACTAACACAGATTTATTGCAAGTGGAAGTGTTAGCTATCAGGAATGACTTCAAGGCCCTGTCTCTTCGTGTTTCGGACACGGAAGCACGTATTAGTGGCGCAGAGGATTCCATGCAAAAGCAGTCCAGATTTCTTTCACAACTTGAGCGATCAATGGTAGCTTTGCGGAAGGACCTCACTGAGCAAGAAGATCGTAACCGCAGGTCTAACCTGCGCATTTTTGGTCTTCCTGAGGATGTTGAGAAAGATGCGCCTTCTATGATTGATTTCCTCTATCAATGGATTCCTTCCACACTGCAAATTTCCTTCCAAAGAGATTTTGAGCTGGAACGTGCACATCGTGTTCCCACTTTTCGTTCTAAGTCTGCTACGCAACCTAGGGCGGTAATTTTTAAGCCACTGCGCCATCAGCATACAGAACAAATTCTGGCTCATATGCGGAAGGTTAGAGTTGTTTCGTGGAATGGTCATCGCATTTCAATCTCTCAAGATTTTGCCAGAGACACGTCATAAGGAGGAAGGGTTTTCTTAATCTTCGGAAGCGTCTATCTGAGATGAATATCCCCTTCTCTTTTGCTGGCCCCTCAAAATTCTGCATTACTTTTAAAGGTCACTCTAGAATCTTCGATGAACCTGCTGACTTGGTCTCGTTTTTGGATAATCAGATGGAGCTACAGATGGAACTTCAAATGGAGGCCTCGCTTGATCCTGGTTCTTCTGGCACCTGATGCGGTTATTCATACTGCAATGAATTTTCTTTTTTGCCAGATCTATTGAGATTAGTCTCTTTTAGTTCTGCACGGTGGTCTTAGTGTCCATTGTTTTTGTTGTGCTTTTGTCGTCTGGTGGTGTTCCCTCCTTGTCGGTATGGTGTAACGGTCTTTTATTGTTGATAGTTCTATTGTATGAATCTTCCAAGATTTTGTGGTAATGTTTCGTGTTGGTTTGACGTCACTCTTCCGCGTTTGCCATCCTTTTTATCCTTCTCCTTCCCAAATTGTCTTTCCGCATATTAGGTCCTGGTCCGTTTCTTATCCCAGTGTATGACTTCTTATTTTCTTTTATTGTGGTTATGTGTATGACTTTCATCGTCTTTGGTTGTCTCATATTTGTGGAGTACTTTAGTGTTTATAAATGTATTGGTGTATAGATTGATTACATATTTGATTCATTGATGAGTATTTGTTGCTTATTAATTGCTATTGGTAGAGTTAGTGTTTAGTTCTATGTCACTGTTATAGCATCGATTGGTTTGTTTCGTTATTATTAAGTGTCTTTTTCGACTAGGTCGGAATTCTATAGCTGTATTGTAATTGATAGGTTTATGTTTCTTTACTTCCATGTTCATATATTTAAGATATTCTCACCTCTCTCAGTTAATTGAGTGCAACGAGTGATATGTATTTTTGGACAGTTATTTATTAGCTTATCTATAGATTTTACATTTTTTTGTATAGTCTCATTTATCTTATGTATCTGTCATAAGACTTCATGGTTTGATATATTGATCTATTACTATATGCCGCTCTCCTCTTTATTTCATTTACTTTCTTCACAATGTATTATATAGTATCCTTTGGAATTTATTTCTTCTCTTTATTCTTTCTCTTATTCTTCATGTGTCTGCTTTGGTTTGGCTTGATATAATAGTGACGATAGCTTTTAGCTCTCTTTGCATCAGTTATACTTTTTTATGACTCTATTTAGGTGTTACCTTTTTATCAATTTGGTCAACTTGTCGCCTGTATAGACTTATATGTTGTACTGTTTCTAGAACGATAATTGATTCTTGTTCATATCCTTTAGATAGTTCTTCTTTTTAAAATAACGTATAATCTGTTATGTTCGGTTTTGGGGCTATTTATGCTGATGGTTTCTATTCCTCATGTTGGGCTCTTTGCTCATTTTCCATGTCCCCCCTTTGTATGAATTCGGCCTTTTTCAGACCTTCCTTGTTGGCCCTTCTCCCTCTTTTTCTGTCTTTCTTCTTGCTCTCTTCTTTATCTTTTTTTTCCTTTTCTCTTCGGATTTCCTCCTGGGATTCTCCCGGTTTTGTGTTGATGTCTAGTGTCTGTAGGCGAGGTCTCTTGGATGTTGTAGTTCATATATCATTTATGCAATATCTTTTTCTCCTGTTAATAGGTCTATGTCTGGATTGAATGTACTCTCCCTTAATGTCAAAGGGCTAAGTCACCCAGTTAAAAGGTCGAAGATTCTAGACTATTGCAAATCTCTTTCTTCGTATCTCGTCCTTTTTCAGGAGACAAAGCTCTCTGTTAGCGATGCGTTATTTCTGAAGAAGGAGTGGGTTGCTGATGTTGCTTGCTCAGATGCTTGCGGTAAAAGAAATGGGGTAATTACTTTAGTCTCTAAACAGTCTGGTTTGTCTATCGTTTCCTCTGAACAGGAAACAGAGGGACGCTGGCTACTATCTAAGGTGTCCGATGGTAATGCTGTTCTCTTTGTCATGAATATCTATGCCCCTAACAAGGATGATCCGTCTTTTTGGAAAACGATCACCAAAAAGCTAAATGACACACCTCATTCTGGCAATCTTGTTGTAGGTGGTGATTTTAATTTACCAATGGATCCTATTTTGGATAGGAATTCTGCCTTTAACTTTCGTCCCCCTCAAGCACATAAACAAATGATTAATATGTGTTCTCTGACCCATCTTCAGGATGTTTGGTGTCTTCATAATCCCACTGGCAGTGACTTCTCCTTTTTTCTTCCCCTCATTCGTCCTTCTCACGTATTGATTATCTCCTGGTTCACTCCTCTCTTGTTCAAGCTTCCGCATCTCCGCTTATTCACCCCATTTTAGTTTCAGATCATGCCGCGGTAACTTTCACACTTATGTCTTTTGCTCCTAGGGCAAAGTCTCGATCTTGGAGGCTAAACACGGAAATTTTACATGATGTTTCCCAGGTTCAAGAGTTTTCTAATGATATTGAGACGTTTTTCCTTGAGAATGTTGGTTCAGTAAGCTCCCCTGTTGTTCTCTGGGACTCTTTTAAATGCACTTTTCGTGGTCAGGTCATTAAGTGTATGTCCAGGAGAAACGCTGCCATTAAAAAAGAACTCACGGATTTAGCAGAGGAGATTAAACGTCAGGAATCTCTTTTTCGACATTCTAAGGATAAGTCGTGCTTACAATCTATTAAGAATTTAAAATATGCGTATAATACTATTGTCACTAAGAGGGCGCATATTGGTTTTCAAGCTCAGAAATCTAAGAGGCTACTGTTAAAAAATCGTGCGGGCAAGACTCTTGCAGCTACATTAAAGTTCCAGGAATCTGCTAATAAGTCTTCCCAAATCTCCTCTATTACTGACCATCTTGGTAAGAGGAAATTTCAGACTGAAGAGATTCTTGAGGTCTTTCACGATTTTTATAATAATTTATATACCCCCTCTACTCAGGCGTCTTTTGAACAGTGCCAGGAGTTTTTGAAGACAGTGCCGTTGAAAGTTCTACCGGAGGATGCTAATAATTCATTAAATGCCCCGATTACCTCTGATGAAATTATTTCCGCGATTAAAGCCACTCGTTCCGGTAAGGCTCCGGGTCCTGATGGGTACCCTATTTTGTTTTATAAGACCTTCCTTTCTGTGATTGTTCCGAAACTTCAATCGGTCTTTGATACTTTTATCAAGGATGGCTCTGTGTCTGGCTCTGCTGCCGATGCTACTATTGTAGTAATCCCCAAAGAAGGAAAAGATCATTCAGACCCCAAGAATTTTCGTCCTATTTCCCTGCTTAACATGGAAGCTAAGATTTTTGCTAAAATCCTAGCTAAACGATTAGAATCCTTTATCCCTCAATTGGTTCAGCCTTCCCAAACAGGTTTTGTAAAGGGTCGTCTTGCACGTGATAATATCCGTACTTTCTGTTATATTCTAGGTGCCGCTAAGCGATCCAACCTTCCGGCGGCGGCTTTGGCCCTTGATGCTGAAAAGGCCTTTGATAAGGTTTCCTGGCCTTTTTTACGAGCTGTTTTATGTGCACATAACCTTGGTGATTCTTTTATCCGTATGGTTATGTCTCTTTACTCCCGACCTAGGGCTAACATAAGAGTGAATGGGGCTACCTCGTCCTTTTTTAATCTTTGCCAGGGTACTAGACAAGGGTGTCCTTTGTCTCCTCTTTTATTTTTGTTGTCCATTGATCCTCTTCTCAGACTGATTGACGTACATCCAGACATTATGGGTTTTTCCTTTGGTTCCCATCAGCTAAAAGTAGCTGCCTATGCTGATGACGTTCTCATTTTTTCTGATGATATTGCACGTGCTATCCCGGCTATTTCTGAGATCATTTCCATTTTCTCAAAGGTTTCAGGTTATACACTGAACAGAGATAAGACAGAAATGTTCCCCTTAAATGCTTACTGCTTCTCCTCTCATATGGGTTCGGCGGGCTTTAAGTGGCAATCTAAGCAACTAAAATATCTGGGTATTTATTTTTGTTCCACCCTTTATGCCACGGTTACTTATAATGAATCTCAAACTATTCTTAAAGTGCGACATCTTTTAGATAATTGGTCTCCGAAGCATATCTCCTGGTGGGGTCGGCTCCAAACTCTTAAAATGATGATAACACCTATTATTAATTTTGTCTCTTCTATGCTTCCAGTAAAGCTCTCTGATGCCTTCTTTCATGATCTTGATTTAATTACCTCCAAATTCTTATGGAATAATAAAAGGGCTAGAATTGCCTATAAATTTTTGAGGAAACCCTACGAGTTGGGGGGATGTAATCTTCCTGATTGGGGAAAATATCAATCTGCTTTTTTAGCCTCCCAGGGTGCGCTCTGGTTTTCCTCTCCCTTTATGCATGTTCCAGCTTGGTTGCTAATAGAACAGGAATTGGCCTCTCCTCTTCCAACTGCCTCTTTTTTAACCACAAATACCCTTTTCATTCCATTTTCTAGATCTATTATTTTGGATACTGTTGCTGCGATTCGCAAAGTTGATATGAGAGTGGCGATTCCGCTGCATAAAACTAGATGGTCATCCATTTGGCGCAATTCCAAAATCAAAATTACTATTGATCCAGACTTGATGTCTTACTGGTCGGGGAAAGGTATCTCGCTTGTTAAACATTTGTATGATTCCAATAATGACCCTCTTCCTTTCTCTACCCTGGCCCAGCAATTTTCTTTATCTAATTTAGATTTTTATACTTTTCTTAAGATAAAGGTAGCACTTGCTAGAATACAGCTTCAGCCTTCTTCCCCCATGATTATGCTTTTTCACCTATGGATTAAGTCTGGTCATGTAGCATCTAGGATTTATAAATTTTTGTCGTCCTCGACACTTCCTACTCAAACTGTTGCACAGCAAAAATGGCTACGTCATTTCGAGCATGAGGTCACCGATCATATTTCTTCAGACACTTGGCACGATATTGGGAGGCTCTCTCTTCGTAATAAAATCGCCCCCTCATTAATGCAATCTAAGTTTTTCTCTATTAATCTTCTTCACTGGACTCCCACTCGTTTACACGCGTTAAATCTCAAGGACGATAATCGATGTTGGAGTTGTGGTCTTGCACCAGGTGACTTCCAGCATATGTTCTTTGATTGCTCTCTGCTCCAACCCTTTTGGGGTTTAGTTCACAAACACCTCATGCTTATCTTTGATATTAAGTTTCAACTCTCTTTTCCACTAATTCTTCTAGGTCCGTTGGCGGCCTCGGTCCCGTTGCCCTTAGATGCCATGGAATTACAATTATTGGATCTTTTACTAACTATTGCTGTCAAAGTAATTCTCATGGAGTGGAAATCTTTTTCTTCAGTCTCTTATCATACTTGGTGGGCATGGGTTTCTTTTCTGCGTAGTGCTCATACGTCAGTTGATCATGCTCACCTCTCTCCGTCTATATCTAATGATGTGTGGCGGACTCTAGATACGTACATGCAAAGGGCATCAGAGGGATTGGTGGCTCAATATCCTTTTGATGTGCCTGGTTAATGCTGTCGTTGCTGTTGGGTGAATCCTTTTGAAATCCTCTTCTCTTCTTTCATCCTGTCTTGTCTTTCTTCTTCTTTTCTTCTATCTTTTTTCTGTCTTTGCTCTCTTTCCTTTCTTTCCTTTCATCCCCAAGTTAATATAGGATGATGATACTTATGATAAGCACGTCTCCTGATTATCCATTGTTTCTTCCTTATTTAATGCATTCCTCTGATATTTCCAGATTAATGAACTTTGTAATGAAATTTTAGTGTTAACTCTCATCTTTCCAGGTTGGATGTCTTTCAGCTGATATCATTTGTATCATTCTTGATTGTATACTATGCTTGTTCTTACTCCCTTAAAATAATAAATTCTTTTGAAATAAAAAAAAAACAACTTTTCCGTGCCATTGCTGTATTTCCTGCGCCATATGCTAAAGCCTTACTGGGAAGTTAAAGATAGCAATTACAAGTTAGCTGGGTGGTGCTAGAGGGCGCGCAAGCAAGATGGCCGCACATACGTGAGGCTCCTTGCAGCCCGGAGCCTAAATCCTTCAGCATCCTGACTAATCTAACCCTACAACCCCTCAAACTACAAGGGATGACAAGCGGAACATATCTGGCAACTAAACAGCGGAACAACGAGCGGTGATAACGATCTACAGGCCAATTAACAGAGAGCTATCGCTGGGCCTCTCTGCACCCATTTTACAAAATGGCGGGCGCCCGCTGTCCTGGCTGAGCTGCAACTGCCGTGTGCACCTAGGCGTGGCTGGACACGGGCCTACTCCCCCTTCCTGGTGGACCTTCTTTGCCTGAAACCTAACGCCGGTCCCCAATGACCTGGGTACATGGGGAACTGCTGGGTGAAAGACGGTGCTGCCCGAAGAGAGACATCCTGCTGGCTACGGCTGGCCAACTCCGAGAGTCCCAGTGAGTGCCCTCTGCTGCTGAGACACACCACACCAGTCCTGACTGCCCTGAGAGGGTCCCTGGTGTGCGGCCGGGACGAGAGGACTAGGCTGCATCCCGGCTGAGCACACTACCCTGCACTGGGGACCGGCCCCCGGGGGTAGCGCTCCCCACTCAGTGTGGCACTGCGACCTGAATTGAGAACCGGGAGCTGCCGTGGCGGGTGACCGAGGGGCCTGCCGCTGGAGGGGAACCTTGCGGACAAATGTCTCCGAGGTGCGGTCGTGCCCTGCGGAGCAGAAACAGCTGGGCCTATAAGCAGCAAAGTGGCCTGATACACACTCTGCTGGCTCCTTTCCACACAAGCAGGAAGGTGAGAGAAGTCTTCACCTCACATTGCGCTGTGTCACCTCTGATTATTGCCTAATACTCCATTTTAACTCCATTTTAATTTTTCAACTTTGTCACTCCAATCGGCTTTAAGTAGTTAGCGTGCTTTTTAACTCTGAACTAATTTTTTAGAAACTGTCTGGGTACTATTTTCTTAGTGTATGAATTCTGTTTTTAAAAACTGAAATTACTTTTATAAAATTATTTGTGTACCACTTTTCAGTGTATGATTCCCGCACTCATCTTACAGCAATTAACATTTTAGAAGCCTCTTGCACACTCACATTTTGGTGGTCTTGTGGAAATGTGGATTTTCCTGGTCAGTTATGTCCCCTATCTTGGACCCCAACGGTTCTATGTGCATGTTACAAGTACATGTATGTTCCCTCCAGTTCCAGTTATGAAGACGCAAATACATGTGCGTCCACCGTCAACATGTCCTCTGTCAGATCCGCCATTAATGGGCTGGATATTCGATTCCTAAGTATGAAAGGCCACCGACTTTATATGGCTAAGTTACTCCATTTTTACAGTTCAGGCGAGTAGGCCCGATTCTGTCCTTAAAGCCTTCCCTGCTCTCTGTCTCTGACAGCTTCAGCTTGAGCTCGCATCTGTATCCATGAACTTTGTCCTACTCCCTGTGCAGCTAACGGTGCCTGCCTCGGCCAGTTTTGCCTGCCTGCCAAGAAGCTGTATTTCACCTTCGAATTATCTACTTTGCTCTTCAGCCGATGCATTCCTGTCCAGTGATTTAGGTAAACATTTCCTTTAGCTCACAAGCAAAGGACTCGGCCTTTCCGTCCTCCTGCAAGTAATTCATAGCCCTGTTGCCATGGAAAGTTTTCTGCCCCTCGCATCTCATATAGACACTTAGACGCTTGTACACGCACACGCAGTCAGTATAGAATAGATTCTGTCCGAGAGTCTTTTCTTGTGGATAACATAGTTCTCTAAACATAGGATGTTAGATATGATTTGGGATTAGGTTGACTTGACCCCCCAGACTTCTCGTCTCCACATGTAGAGCTAAATGTCAAGTCCCCGTCACCCCTAGTTGCACGTCAATCACACGTCATGCTGCTGCGCGCGCATCTATGTTAAGTATTATCTTATAGATCCACCTATGCATGATAATCAGAGCCAATCATGTTTCTTTCTGCTCCTTATTACGCCTAGTTTCGATTACGTACCACTCTGTCATTTCTCTTATCAATTGTTACGCCTTTTGCATTCATTTCATTGTAATGTATGACCTATAAAAGTTACTTCTTGTCAATAAAGTATTGTACTTCACTTCCTGAACCCTCGTGGTGACGGAACCTGAAGGCCGCCACTCGAGTCGGCCATTTTGGAATAAAGCCCATTCAGAAAATCTCTTATACCACGGATTCTGCCTCTTGTTATTTTGAGCTATTCTACTTTGTTTCAGATTCAGTATGAAATTCAGTCAAGGTAAAAAGAATATTTACCACATAATGGCGCCCGAACAGGGACACTTTCTCATCTCACGCGCCGGCGGTGCGTTGCAGGCCCGGTCTCCTGCCACAGCTGGACGGACCATAAACGCGTACCAGCAGGATTTCCTGTAAGCTCCCTCCGGTCAAGCGGGGGCGACTGAGGCTGCGATCAACCCAGACGAGGCGGTGAGAAGTGCGAAGTATCCCGACCAGAGCCTAGCTGAGAGAGCAAGATCCGAGGTATACAGAAGCCCACCAGGTTTTCGAAATCCCGATGTCCAGAGGGTCCGCTGTCCGCAGTCATCGAGTCCCGTTCATTCTCTGAGGCCTTCCGTTTCAAGGAGCTACTCGGTGAGTACCATCGCCGGGGAGGCGTGTTGACGCGCACATAGGTTGTGCCGGTCAAGACGGATTTGGGTACACAAATCCGGTCTGCACTGTTTAGCAGTGTATATGTACTGTTTAGCAGTATATCAAGTATTCCGAAGTATTCAGTTATTGTCAAGAATTCAGCTTGGTGATTAGTTATGCAGACTGTCATCATCGTCGGTCATTTTTAAAATGTTTAATGTTTAAATGTTTAAAGTGTTCAAATGTCTTGCATATTGTGGTATGAATGATTGTTCATTGTTCACCGTTCATTATTGTGTTTTTCGTATTAAGTGAATTCAAGAGTAAGTATCAGATCAGTTGTCAAGATGCCGCTCTTCTCGAAGTTAAGACAGATTACTACCAGAAAAGGGGTGCTCGAAGAAGCAGTTCCTATTCCTCCTAGGGACACCCCAGGGCATTTTATGTATCACAAGCATGGCTTAGATGCCATATTGTTTCTTGATCTATGGGTAGATTATACCAAGGGATTGCCGGAAAGTCAAAGGTGGCCCGCAGCGGGAACCTGGGATGCAGAGTGCATCATGAAAGTGGAGGAAGAGTTATGGAAAAGAAAAGTCAGACAGTCACAGAAAGACGCTGTTGAGTTATGGCGTAAAGAATCTCATAGACGTACAGAAAAAGCACGTAGACAAGAAGAGAGGAGTAAAGAGAGTTCAAAGGAAGTTCAAGAAAATATATTAATTGAGGAAGGTATCCGAGTGAAATCAGAACAAGTAGATAGACAAAGAAACGCTCTTATGAGTGGTATGTATCCCCTCCTAGCCGAAGGACTACCTAAGGCTGTTCCAGAAATGCCAAAAGACTTGCCACCCCCATTATTTCCAATTAAGGTACATCCAAAAGGGCATCCCAGAACCGCAGAAGATGTTTTTCTTTCCTCATATCTAGATGACGCAGCTCCCGAGTATGCTAACCCCACACCACATAGACCGTCTGGCAGAGGGGTTCAACGTCAGGATCAGGTATCTGTCCCCGTGCAACAGCAAGTCCCGACACGAGCTCCAGCAAGCACATCTGTTTCCGCATCTGTCCCCGCAATCGATTCTACAGTGGTATCGACACCTATAGTTGCTGTGTCACGTTCGACGAATCCATTCACACCCGACGCCCCTGAAGGGGCCACGGGAGGTGCAAGCAATACTTTTACGCCACCTAGAATAAATAAACTTGTTTTTCAAGAATCAGCGCATTCACGTACACCCAAATTCGTAAGTGAACGCACGCTTAAGGAACTCCTTATAGATTGTAGATATGACCCGGTGGTCGGTAAAGAGGACGAAATGGTCCTGGCATCATTACGTATCAGACGAGCCGCAGAGTATTTAGCGAGGTTACCAGGAATGACTACGCATCTAGATAACATATATCATTTTGTCCAAACAGGGCGAGACCCAGAATGTATTAACAGAGCTATGGAATTCCAGAAAGTAGAGATACAGGGGGAACTGTTACGTTTCCTCATAAACTGCGTGATCAGAAATCAAGACCGTCCGGGGGTAGACCCGAATACAATGCTTATTCTTACAAAATGGAGCCAGAATATATCAGAAGGGAGACACGATAAGAAAAACTGTATAATAGCCATGTGCCGAAAAATCCGTAGGGAAATAGAACGTATTCACGAAGAAAGATTGGAAACAGACGAGTTCGAGCAAGATGAAGTCTCCGAATCAGGGAATTCCGCAAGACAGTCAGAAACCATAGCATACGTAGGCAGAGGAAGATCCTGTGATAATACTAGATGCTTTTCTGATCCCATACACTCTGTATGTCCAAATAATAGCAGAACGTATCCGACGCCTGTAATAAATTTAAAGTCTCCTGAACATCTGTTCCGAGCCGCAGATAAACTACTACGAGAACGAAGGGGTTACCACCTCCTCGATTCCATGGATGAGCAAGAATTGGCCAGATCAGCCGTTCACTGGATTGACAGTCCTGAAAAATACGGTGATGAGACCGTAGCACACACGTTTTTTAACCTTAGTGCAGATGAACAACGTTTAGCTGGAATCTATATGATTCAGCAACTCCTTATACTATATAAGAGCCAACATGCTGACCCTGGTCCTTTACCTGATATATTAACGGAACTACTCACGAACAGATGGAGAGGTTCTAGTAACAAGTTAATTAAAGAAATATTAGTGTCACGTAAACAGTATGTCCTTTTTGTAAATCCGGATTCTTTCCCGCTGCCCCGCAGAGAAAGAACGCCGTATTATATGGATAGACAAAATCCCTTACGAGAAGTGCACCCAATAAAAGGCGAAGACAATGAGTTTCACCGTGTATTTGTATACACACCCATATCAAAAATTGAATTGTTAGAAATGAAGAAAGTAGTACCAAGTCATGACAAAGACCCAGCGGGTTTCCACCGAGAAATTAAGGACATGTTGCTGATGGGAGAGTATACCTATCCTGATATTATGACGATATTAAAGGTGCTCTTACCTGCTGGCATTTATGAAAAACTGAAAGAAACAGAGTGGGAAGTGGGAGACCAAAAGATAGATTGGACAGCATTAGAAACGGAAGAAAAGGCCCGAGCTGCAGGTTCAGGGCTCGGGGATAAAGTCAAAGCATTACCAGGTTTACTAGTACAAGTACTGCCACGTTTGTTAACTACGAAAAAGGAAGATTGGGGTGCAATCACGGCCTGTAAACAAAAGCATGATGAAGACACAAGGGACTATTATGCCCGTTTTGAAAAATGTTTTGGAATAAATAGTGGTATAAAAACAAGTAGTGAGTCGTATCCACATTTATTTGTAACAAAATTAGTAGAAAATGCATTACCTCCAGTAAAGAATAGAATATTGAAATTCGAGAGTACCTGGCAAAGTAACACTCCGTCACAAATGCTACAAATGTTACAGTATCATCACAATAGAATTAGAGATGAACAAGAACACGAACAAAGACGTATGAAAGATACAAAAATGAAAATGCTAGTGTCTCAGACAGTACCGGCTGAAGGACATAAAAAGGGTATGACACATTCCGATTCAGCAGGACTGGTAAAAGGGACATGCAATTATTGCAAAAAACCAGGTCATTATGTACACGATTGTCCAGTTTTAAAACACAATATCGCCATAGGTAAAACACAAGAAAGATCACGGCCACTCAGACAAGATCAGAATGAACAAGGAGCTATGCCACATTCCCAGGCCATGCCAGCCGCACAACAGCCAATACAGTTTGTGCCAGCTGCACCACCGTTGCCTGTTACTGCCACACAAACCACCACACGACAAATGTATCAGACTGCACAGTATGAATATCCTGAGTATCAGCGTTACGCATGA
Source organism: Triturus cristatus (assembly GCF_964204655.1). Classification (NCBI taxonomy): domain Eukaryota; kingdom Metazoa; phylum Chordata; class Amphibia; order Caudata; family Salamandridae; genus Triturus; species Triturus cristatus. The sequence continues at coordinate 1,072,306,456 of NC_140582.1, forward strand.
ACCAGCCTAGAGAGGGAAGTTGACTTACCGCTTATCGAGATTCCTGTAGATCAAGAAGGACCTTATGTACATAGTGAATTATTAGGTCAAGATAGAAAATTCTTACTCGATACAGGGGCAAGTCGAACAACTATAAAACGTAGTGAAGTTCCAGGGGCACCCCTCTCAGGCTCTCAAAATGTTTCCCTTGGTTTTTCAGGAAAACCTATTGTTAATGAAGTATCACAGCCTCTTCCACTTACGATAGGACCTTTGACACGAACTACAGATTTATTGCTTACTAAATCATGCCCAGAAAATCTGTTAGGAATTAAAACTCTGAAAGCCCTAGGAGCCATAATATGTTGTTCTCCGGGAGGAATAAGGTTGTTTTTACGTGATTTTAAAGGTCACTATGTGTCTAGAGACATGGATCCCCGACTACAGACTTTACCAGTACATCTATGGGCACAAGGCCCTACTGATGTTGGTTGCATGAACATTACACCATACCGAGTTACACTCAAGGCAGGAGTGGTATTACCACGAATGCGACAATACAAGTTACCGCAAGATGCTGTAGTGGCTTTGCTGAAAATCATTGATGAGTTAATTGCCCAAGGAGTAGTTGTAGAAACAGACTCCAATGTATGTAATTCGCCGATAATTCCGATTCTTAAACGAACTGACCCTACTGCTCCGCCGGTATACCGATTGGTTATTGATTTGCGTGAACTAAACAAGTGCATTGTGCCACAATTTCCTGTGGTCCCCGATATATCATCATTATTGACAGCAATTGATTCCGAAGCAACATTCTTTACTGTAATTGATCTCAAGAATGCCTTTTTTAGCGTCCCAATAGATCCGGAAAGCCAATATTTGTTCGGATTCAGTTTAAATGGGCGCAGCTTTAAATTCTCACGCGCTCCCCAAGGATTCACAGAAAGCCCCAGCATCTACAGCCAAGCACTGAAACGAGAACTTGACAGTATCCACATGCCAGTCAATACTGCACTGCTTCAATATGTCGATGATCTGCTGATCACCGCGAGAAGCGAACCTGAATGTGAAAAGGCTTCTCTGACAGTTTTACATTTTCTAGCCGACAAGGGGCACAAGGTGTCCCCTTCTAAGCTGCAATTCTGTGTCCAGCGAGTTATTTATCTTGGTCACTCGCTGTCCAAGGAGGGAAGGCAGCTTACACCAGATCGCATCCAGTTAATTGCTAACATGTCAATACCCCAGACACAAAAGGAGGTGCGGGCTTTCATAGGCCTCACTTCATATTGTAGGCAGTGGATCCCTCAGTACGCATTTCTAGCAAAACCACTCATTCAGTTAACCACACAGGAGGCAGCCACATCGACTGTTCTCCCTTGGACTCAGGAACATACACAAGCTTTTGAAAGCTTAAAGGAAGCTTTATGTCATGCACCTGTTTTAGCAACACCATGTTATAGCAAACATTTTACACTCTTTGTCACAGAACGCGAAGGTACTGCTTTGTCAGTACTCACTCAGGATCAAGCAGGATCACGCAAGCCATGTGCTTATTTTTCCAGTACATTAGATCCCGTAGCTCAGGCTTTGCCCGCGTGCCTGAAATCAGTGGCAGCAACAGCTTTAGCAATCAGACAAAGCGATGCCATAGTGTTAGGACATCCATTGACAGTACAAGTACCACATGCAGTAGAAGTTCTTGTGAACCGAACACAAACACAACACTTGACCATAGCAAGACTTACCGGTTATGAACTGACATTGTTTCAGCCACACATAGAGATCCGACGGTGTAATACATTGAATCCTGCTACACTATTACCTGTAATTGGAACAGACCCACTAGCTCATGATTGTGTTGAAATTATTGAAATAAAGACGAAACCTAGACAAGACTTGACAGACGTTCCATTGTTAGATCCAGACCTGACGTTGTATGTAGATGGATCGTGCATGAGAGCAAGTACAGGAGACTTAGTGGCCGCGTATGCAGTCACAACAGACACTGAAGTTATTGAGACAAATTGTATAGATACTTTGTCAGCCCAAGCAGCAGAACTTATTGCCCTAACACAAGCCTGTATTCAAGCCACAAATAAGAAAGTTAATGTATACACTGACTCACGTTATGCATTCGGAGTTGTACACGACTTCGGCGTGCTGTGGCGAGAGAGAGGTTATTTAACCTCCCATGGTGCCCACATTCAGCACGGAACCCTCATTCATGCCTTGTTAGACGCAATACATCTACCAACTGCCATATCGATTATGAAATGTAAAGCACACACGAAGGTTACTGATATCATTTCTCAAGGCAATGATTTAGCTGACAGAACAGCTAAACAGACTGCTCAGAATCGCACATTAGACATGACAAAGCCAATAGTTCAGACACCAACACAGTGTATGACAATTAAGGATCCCGCACTTGACGTAATTGACATACAGACACATGCTACTGCAGACGAATTAAAGAAATGGACTGAACTAGGAGGGATCCAGACAGATCAGGGATGGATGACAAAGGAGAAATCTGTATGGTTTCTTCCTGACTCTATGGTCCAAGCCATTATAGCTACAATTCACAGCCCAGCGCATTTAGGAGAGAAAGCTATGCTAGATAGCATTCAACACATTTGGTTCAACAAACATTTACGAGCAGCAGCTAAACAAAAAGTCCGTACCTGTATGATATGTTGTCAGTTCAACCCGGGAAAAAGTGTTCCCGTAGAACAGGGTGGATTCCAGACTCCTGACCATCCTTTTGAAGTGCTCCAAATGGATTATATCCAGATGGAACGATGTCGAGGATTCAAATATGTTCTGGTAGTTGTCTGCGCTCTGTCCCGTTGGACAGAGGCGTACCCGGTTTCAGATTACACTGCCCCGACTACTGCCAAACAGTTGGTTCGAGAATTCTTCCCACGGTACGGTTTACCACGTGTTGTATATTCAGATAACGGCCAGCCTTTCTCATCCGAATTAATGAAACATGTCTCACTTTTGTTGGGATATCAGTGGAAATTCCACTGTGTCCGACACCCCGAGGCAGCAGGTCTCGTGGAACGACATAATCAAATTTTGAAAATCAGATTGTCTAAAATATGTAAGGAGAAAGGTGTTGACTGGATAGTAGCATTACCAGTTGCACTATTTTACATAAGAATGGTAGCACACTCTCGAACAGGGCTATCCCCGTATGAGGTGATCTTCGGAAGACCACCAAATATGTGGGGGACGCCTATACCACGTAAAATAACTGATGTCAATTGTAATATGCTGACAGATTACTTGGCTTCCTTGATGTCTGCACTACAATCTTGTCGTTCACAGGTAGCTGCAGCTTTTCCTGACAACACTGAGGTGAAACCCCATGACGTTGCTCCGGGGGATCTGGTGTTTGTGAGAAATTTTGATCGGAAGACCCAGTTGGAGCCCAGGTGGAAAGCACCGAAGCTAGTCCTGCTGACCACAAGAACAGCCGTGAAAGTTGAGGGCCGCAAGGGCTGGATACACTCCAGCCATATTAAGAAATTTCATGGACTATCCTCGGATATAGACACTGTGCCCTGCACTCCCTCACAGACTGATTCAAAACTTCCTTTTGTTGAACAGAATGACTCTCAGTGCTATAAATTAAAGCTTAGGCCCAAACAGTCGAGCAATTTGATTGTTTAAGTCCTCTCCAAGGTGAAGCGGTTGAATTGTCTCCGACATGTATCCCTTGGACCTGAGTAGAGAAAATACCCGAGAAATGTTGAAACGACAGGCGTATTGTAAATCACTGCGTAGCTACTGTATGAGGACATTATTAATTTTGTTTTTATTGAGTGTTTTAATAATTATTACGAGTGTGATTTTGCACATATATCATCCTATTTCTAGACATGTTTATAATGTTGCTACTGAACATTCTTTTAGTGACCTACCGCCACATGAATTATCTTATAGACTTGCGCTGCGCAATAACACTTTCATTAGTATGTTACATCATTCCCATCAGACTAGTAATGCCACCAATTGTTGGGTGTGTGGCCGACTCCCTCCCTATCAGAATAACAAAGGAGTTCTGCCTTTCTTTCCACATCCGTTCACACACAATGGCTCCTGTGGAGCATGGTTTAGTTTACTAAATTCCATAGACCCAGACACAGCAGTTTATCAACAACATTGGATATGGGGAAATCTGAATCTAGTTTTATTCAAAGTCTGTCATCCTAATAAGGAGGGCCACCCCAGTAGAACAGGAACTGATCTAGAAAATGAAGTGTATAAATTAGGTAATTTTACACCTAATCTTATGATTCTGAATGTCAAATCCGAAGTTGAACTAATTCTGCCCACTATGTCAGTATTTCCAGTTAAGGGTGAATTATGTGTAAGGAAAGTTGGTTCAATACATATGGGCCATAGCCAATGCGTTACTACAGTAGAATATAGTGATCAAGGTAAATCTTCATTTAGAGCTTCTCGCCATTCTTACTTTATATGTGGTCAGACGGCATATATGCGTCTGCCTCTGGATTGGGATGGTACCTGTTACATAGCATTCCTTCTGCCACCTGTTTTCCTAGCTCCCCCTGATTATTATCGGAATGTTCATTTAGTACACAATAGAGAGCGAAGAGATCTCCCAGTTGTCGATTATACTGAGACGGCATGGGACAAGTATGTAGATTTCAATAAAGGTATCTTTCCCTATATAGGTACAATATCAAATAGTAAGCTGATACGTAGACTAACCAAGACTCTCGAAGCTGTAGTAAACGAGACTATAGCCGCCCTAGGCAATCTGACAGAGGAACAATCAGTGATGAGAATTGTTGTTCTCCAGAATCGTCTTGTCCTTGACGTCATCCTGGCCGATAGGGGCGGAGCTTGCAGGGTCATCGGATCCAGCTGCTGCATATTCATACCAGAAAATTCGCCATCTGTATATAAAGCTATAACACGCCTTCATAAGATTGTGAGCCAGATACACGAGAATCCAGGCACTTGGACGTGGTCCGGGTGGTTTTGGAGTGTGATATCAGCCTGGGGATGGAGAGTTCTATCCTTCCTAGGTATTGGCCTTCTTATGCTCTTCAGTTGTTGTTTATGCCTGCAATGTGGACCAGCGATTTGTGGTCTGTGTGCCACATCATGCATTCCATATCAAGGTTCTCGTTCAAAATGCCGGAAGAAGAAGGAAGAAGAAATGATGCTCCATGAGCAAATCGATGGAATGATGAAGATTGATATCTCTTGAAGGGCAAGTAGGGGACAAGGAGGGAATGTGGAAATGTGGATTTTCCTGGTCAGTTATGTCCCCTATCTTGGACCCCAACGGTTCTATGTGCATGTTACAAGTACATGTATGTTCCCTCCAGTTCCAGTTATGAAGACGCAAATACATGTGCGTCCACCGTCAACATGTCCTCTGTCAGATCCGCCATGAATGGGCTGGATATTCGATTCCTAAGTATGAAAGGCCACCGACTTTATATGGCTAAGTTACTCCATTTTTACAGTTCAGGCGAGTAGGCCCGATTCTGTCCTTAAAGCCTTCCCTGCTCTCTGTCTCTGACAGCTTCAGCTTGAGCTCGCATCTGTATCCATGAACTTTGTCCTACTCCCTGTGCAGCTAACGGTGCCTGCCTCGGCCAGTTTTGCCTGCCTGCCAAGAAGCTGTATTTCACCTTCGAATTATCTACTTTGCTCTTCAGCCGATGCATTCCTGTCCAGTGATTTAGGTAAACATTTCCTTTAGCTCACAAGCAAAGGACTCGGCCTTTCCGTCCTCCTGCAAGTAATTCATAGCCCTGTTGCCATGGAAAGTTTTCTGCCCCTCGCATCTCATATAGACACTTAGACGCTTGTACACGCACACGCAGTCAGTATAGAATAGATTCTGTCCGAGAGTCTTTTCTTGTGGATAACATAGTTCTCTAAACATAGGATGTTAGATATGATTTGGGATTAGGTTGACTTGACCCCCCAGACTTCTCGTCTCCACATGTAGAGCTAAATGTCAAGTCCCCGTCACCCCTAGTTGCACGTCAATCACACGTCATGCTGCTGCGCGCGCATCTATGTTAAGTATTATCTTATAGATCCACCTATGCATGATAATCAGAGCCAATCATGTTTCTTTCTGCTCCTTATTACGCCTAGTTTCGATTACGTACCACTCTGTCATTTCTCTTATCAATTGTTACGCCTTTTGCATTCATTTCATTGTAATGTATGACCTATAAAAGTTACTTCTTGTCAATAAAGTATTGTACTTCACTTCCTGAACCCTCGTGGTGACGGAACCTGAAGGCCGCCACTCGAGTCGGCCATTTTGGAATAAAGCCCATTCAGAAAATCTCTTATACCACGGATTCTGCCTCTTGTTATTTTGAGCTATTCTACTTTGTTTCAGATTCAGTATGAAATTCAGTCAAGGTAAAAAGAATATTTACCACAGTCTCACTGTTCATCTCTGCTTCCCCGGTCCAATGCCGGCATCCTGCCGTTTGAGTGGAGGGAAGCGGACACACCCCCATCAGGCCGACCTGATTTTTGGCCAGGTTAACTTCCGGTAGGGAGACCGGAACCTAGGCTCTTCCCGTGACCGGCCAGCTATTTAGTTTCATGCTGGGCCGGATGCGCAGCGGAGCAGGAAGGTGAGAGAAGTCTTCACCTCGCATTGCGCTGTGTCACCTCTGATTATTGCCTAATACTCCATTTTAACTCCATCTTAATTTTTCAACTTTGTCACTCCAATCGGCTTTAAGTAGTTAGCGTGCGTTTTAACTCTTAACTAATTTTTTAGAAATTGTCTGGGTACTATTTTCTTAGTGTATGAATTCTGTTTTTAAAAACTGAAATTACTTTTATAAAATTATTTGTGTACCACTTTTCAGTGTATGATTCCCGCACTCATCTTACAGCAATTAACATTTTAGAAGCCTCTTGCACACTCACATTTTGGTGGTCTCGCTGTTCATATCCACTTCCCCGGTCCAACACTGGTATCCTACCGTTTGAGTGGAGGGAAGCGGACACACCCTCATCAGGCCGACCTGATTTTCGACCAGGTTAACTTTCGGTAGGGAGACCGGAACCTAGGCTCTTCCCGAGCCCGACCAGCTATTTAGTTTCATGCTGGGCCGGATGCGCAGCGGGTGCGTCGCCGGTGCGCCAAAGGCTCGTCAAAGGCAAGCCCGTCTGCGCCCGTCCTGAGGCATTGAAATACTTACATTCTAAGGGGCACTGTAAGTGCCTGATTGCACCTGATAAAATTTGGGGGGCCTGGTACTGTTATAGTTGCAGAACGGATTGACTTGGGGGCTCTCCCATATCTATAAATAGGACAAGCCTACCCACCACAGCACATAATACCCAAATTAAAGGAGGTTTCAGCAATGCTAGATCACTTAGTAAACATTGTCAGGATGTTAGGGATTTAATCCTAGATCAGCAACTTATTTTTTTTTTTTTACTTTATTTATCATTTATAACCAAACCAGCAATAAGTTATTTTCAGTTGTTACAGTCGTCCTTAGTATATGATAACAAACACAACAATGACATCATGTCCGTCTCATCTTGCAATATACAATGGTATCTTGTCAGAATAGAAATATAACATGCTGTGCAACATATCACATGACAGTTAATTCTCCTTAGCTCCATTTGCGTAGCTATGACCCCTCCAGTTTTTACCAAGGTGGCAGAACAGTGATCTGCCACCAGAGTGCTCAACGAAGTGGACCGGGCGAAGGAGATGCAGGGCGAAACACTCCCATGCAGCATAATGCCCAGCCCGACATGTCAGTGTGCAGACCAAATGGTCTAACCAATCCCCGTGGGAACTATCCCTGAGCTAGATTGGGATGGTGAAGCATTGTTAAGGGTGTTAATATACGACTTGTATGGGCCCCAGATATCTTTAGGGCGCGCTGTGCTGGGTAGCAGGCTAGAATAGATCTCGCTGTTTGTGCTGCAGAACGCCAAACTATTAAGCCAGCCGTGTGTTGTAGGAACAGTCCTGCCACCCAAGTGCAATGCTATCTCCCGTTTTGCCAGAAGGAGACCAAGGGATGCTAGCTTCCGGACTGCTTTAGGAAAGTTGACCGTGTAACCCAACAATGCCACCTCCCGAATAGGAACCAGTGTGAGCCCAAGAATGTCTCCCAATATTTTGTGTACCTGTTCCCAGTACGTATGTATGCGTGGACATGTCCAGGTCAAATGGGCGAAATCAGCGTGTTGCATGCCACATTTCAGGCATGTGTGGGGCCTTCCAGGGTCGATTTTATGCAGTTTTGCTGGTGTCATGTAGCCTCTACGAAGAAACATATAGTGTAAGAGCTTACGGCGACTATTTAACGACATGTTTTTGGTAACCTTGCAACAGGCGGACCACTGGTCATCCGAAATAGGATTTCCCAGATCGGTCTCCCATTCCACACGAAGCCTATCATCCACACTGGGAACTTGTGCTATACATAATTCTTACAGTTTGGGGATGATGTGTGCACCAGTTTCCTTCTCAATGAGCAGAGTCAGCGGCTCAAATGAGTCTGGTTCCAAAGGGAAGCCAACTATCTACTAACATAGCGTCATGGAAGCGTGCGTCCTCCGAGGCCGAAGATATGTGTCCGCCAGGAAACAAATCACCTATTTTGGCAACATCAAATTTAGTCAATGTGCGTTGCATGAGTTTCTCGCCCGTTATGGGGAGCCAACGAGCATTTGGCAATGGAAGAGCCGATGAATATAAAATTGAATTGCCCGTACAGCGCAGGAGCCTGCTCCATGCCCAGCAAGTGGTCAAGACCGTTTGTATGTCGACTGGACTCCTGGGTTCGCCCTTAGGTAAGACAGCTGTCAAGCGCTCAGGGAGGACAAAGTCAGCCTCCGGGCGCAGAAATGGGATCCGTGCGTCAGGGTGGCACCAAGCAAAGGCATAGCCACACTGAGCTACCAAGTAGTAAACATAAAAATCCGGCACTCCAAATCCACCTCTATCGTATGGAAGAGTGAGTGTCCTCCATTGGACATGAGGCTCTTTTCCTCCCCATCCCAGCCTGACAAGATGGGATCGCAAGGTTGCAAAGAAACTCTGAGTGAGTGGTATGGGGATATTATTAAAAAAGTATACAAATTTGGGGAGAACCATCATCTTAATGATAGTGATTCTGCCTGCCATGGATAAAGGGAGACGTAGCCATTTCTCAACTTGAGACTCCAATTTCGCGACCGCTTGACCATAATTAAGGCGTATAATCTGATCTTGATTTAGGTGTACGTGGATACCCAAATATTTGACGGAATCTGAGCACCATTCTAATGGAAACTCGCATTGCCAAGGGGATATGCTACTGGTTAAGGGAAAAATAATCTACTTATGCCAATTAATTCCCAGCCCAGAGTGCCGACCAAAGCGGAGTATTTCCCGTATGAGCGGTGCTAGGTTCAGATGTGGTTCTCTGACATAAAGGATGGTATCATCGGCATACAATGAAACCAATAGGGGGCCGTCCTGAATTATTGTCCTCTATGAAGATGTCGCTCCTGGAAATGCCGTATTAAAGGGTCCATGGCAAGAATAAACAAAAGAGGTGACAGTGGACACCCCTGGCGAGTGCCTCGGGTAAGGGCAAATGAGCCAGTTATAGTGCCATTAATGCGGAGTCTCGCTGTGGGCTGACTGTATAATAGGCTTGTAGTGGCTATGAATCCAGCCGGCATGCCCATCCGACGCATTACAGATAAAAAGAAGGGCCATTCGAGAGTGTCAAATGCTTTTTCTGTATCAAGCAGTATAGCCGCAGCCAGAGTTTTGGGGTTTATTCTGTGCAACACTGCGAACAAAGTTCGCAAATTCAATGAGGTCGAGCGATGAGGGACAAAGCCTGATTGGGCCGGTAAGATAATAAACTTCATTAATTGTGAGTCTGTTGGCCACGATTTTAGCAAGGATTTTATAGTCGATATTCAATAGGGAAAGAGGTCTGTACGACCCACAAGCGATGGATCCTTGTAAGATTTTGGAAGAAGAATAATGACCGCTTCGTTTAATGTGGGAGGCAGGGTTTGTCTTGCAAGGGCCTCGGCATAAAACTCAATCAGTTTAGGTGCTAGAAGATCTGAAAAGGCCTTGTAGAACTCCCCTGTGAAGCCGTCGAGGCCCGGGGAAGAGGAGCCACGCAGTACTTTAATTGCCCCATGTTGGACCTGTCAGCCCTAGGGTGGTCTCCCCTTCTATTTTTGTATCGTGCCTCATTTTTTCCACCCTCATTTTTATGTTGGACTAGGTCTCCGGGCACCTTTTCATTGCTAATCAGTGTTAAGGTGCAGGTGTTCCCTTCTCCCAAGATGGCTGCCACAGACCCCTGCTACTGCAGGGTGGTCGTTTTTCATAGTAGCACCCTAGCTGCCAGGAGCTGGCTGGGACCCACAACAATGTTGCGACACCAGCCCGCCTTTTGTCCCATAGGTAGAGTGGGGAAGCTCCTGGAAGATGCTGGAACCTTCTAGAAGGGAGGTGGGGTTTTACTTTTGCCGCCTTGGCTAGAGGTCACCTGACCTAGGGCTACTTAAGAGTGGGAGGGAAACTTTTGTGGTGAGTTGGCCATTGGGGTGAAGCAGAGCTGGAAGAATTCACCAGGAGTGTAGGCGGTAGGGCCTAGCCAGGGACTTATGCCTCTGAGAGTGACAGGATTTAGGTACTGCCTCTTAAGTGAGTGAGGTGCCCTGTGAATCCCACTGATCTTGCCCAGTAGTAGGAGGGCCCAGAGACTCTCTGCCAACCTGACTAGGAAGGACCTAGTCGCCCTCTCCATTCCTACCCCCTGTAACAGAACCCCTTAAGGGCGCCAGATACATCTGCGCCAAAAGACTTTATCTGTCAACTGAGAACTGGAACCTAACTTTAAGAACTGAGACTGCATGACAAGAGCGAGCTGTAAGCCTTGAATGCCAGAGCTGAGACTGCGTGTCCAAGCTAACTTATTGAACTAATTGCTAAACCGATTGCCAAGCCACCGGGGATCGACCAGGTACTAGCGCTGTGACCCCCGCGCTCCCTGCCCTGGTCTGGGACCCCCGGCAGCGTGCTCTGCTGAGCACTTTACCCCATCCTTAATTTGAGCCCCCCCCTGCGACGACGAAGCCAGCGCGCTCACCGCCGCGGCCTGGAGGCCTGGAGGAGTGCCCTGCTGTGTCGCGAGGCCCAGGTGAAGCCCGGGGCCCCGTCGCTGCCGTCGCAGCCGTGTGAGGAGGTGCGCAAGGTCGGGGCCGAGTTCCCCCAACGTCGTGAGGACGGACGCCTGCTGACGCCGAGACGGAGGTAAGCCCGGAGGCCGAGATCCCCCCTGGTGCGCCCCCTGCTGGTCTGGAAACCACACCGCACTTGGCCCGGGTTGTCCCCTCCATAGGAGTCCCCTCCCCTGCCTGCGCGACGGAGAGACCCCGCCGAGGGATCCTGTCCGTGTCCCCCCTTTTGTAATACTGAGCGCGGTGCTCTGTGAACTGCACCGGAGCATAGGGACCCGCTCCTCAAGTCCGGTCACCCTCCCCGCTGGAAGCCGCCCAAAGAACTGACTGACATTACCCTCGTGTGGCGCTTCACGCCACCGACCCTGCTTCCCCAGCCGGAGAGACCGGGACTGCGAGTAGCGCACTGTGTTATCTGCTCTGCTCGAAAGTAAATTACATGCCAAGGAATGCGAGTAGCGCACTGTGTTATATGCTCTGCTCGAAAGTAAATTACATGCCCAGGAACGCGGGTAGCGCACTGTGTCATATGCTCTGCTCGAAAGTAAATTACATGCCAAGGAATGCGAGTAGCGCACTGTGTTATATGCTCTGCTCGAAAGTAAATTACATGCCAAGGAATGCGAGTAGCGCACTGTGTTATATGCCCTGCTCGAAAGTAAATGACATGCCCAGGAACGCGGGTAGCGCACTGTGTTATATGCTCTGCTCGAAGGTAATGATATGCAACTGATTACGAGTAACGCGTTGTGATAACTGTTCTACGCAAACGTTTCCACATGTAATTGATTGCGCGTAGCGCTGTGTTTTATGTGCCTTGCTTCACAGTACTAGGGGCCAGTGGTCACGAGGAGCGCTCAGTTCGATAGGCGCCATGTTGATGAACCCAATGTTCCCCCTTACAAGTAGTACGCTGTGTTAGACGGCCTGTTCAGGGAAAGACTTTACATAAGCGCGCATAACGCTAGAATCTCCCGCTTTTAACCAGCGGGCGTGGGTACATGAACGAGGTTAGGCACTGCATAGATATCACCAAGAGTGTCGCATGTACTGAACGATGGTATTATGATTCATGTATTACCTTGTTATTTCCTGAACTGCAACTGACCAGCTATAGTTGGATAAACTTGAAGTATTTGCATAATTTAAACGGTGTGGCGTCCCTTATTGTGTGCGACTCTAGTCCATGAGAAGCGTGTGGTGTATGGTTGCTTAACACATAGCCCTCTGATTGCCTGACCGGCTCGCGCCACGTTACCGCCCTTAGGGCCTGGTGAACCCAGGTTCCTACATTGGTGGCGAGCGGTGGGATCCTTGGGACTTGTGACCATACAGCACCCTTCCGTGAGGCGAAGGGCGCCACAATTAAACGCCTGTTGTGTTCCAAAGCTCTAAAAACATTGATTGCTGCATTGTTAGTTCCACTGTCCAGGTTGAGAGTGCAAGAAGCCTGGTGAGCCGGTAACTGTTGCCTATACCCTAGGAATTTTCTCCTTAGTGTCTAGGTCCCCACCTGCCAGAATGGAATCCCGGTTAGCTGACCTCGAGGGGTACACAGTGAAGCAACTAAGGGAGTTCGCGCAGGAGTTGTGGGTGCCTGGGATGCGGAGGGCCAAAGCGCCGGAACTCCGTACCGCCATTAGGGCATGGGTAGAAGCCCACCCAGAAGGGAGAGGGGATGAGGGACAGGGGGCGCCAGATGCACCTCAGGAGGAGAGCGCCCAAGAAGTCCTAGACATTGTAAACATAGAGGAGTCTGAAAATGTGCCCCCAGGGAGACGTTCTGGGGCCAGTAGTAGGACAGGGTCTAGTAGGAGCGCGTCTCCAAAGGAGTATGAGGACAGAAGGGAAGAGAGGCAGTTAAAATGGGAGCTAGCCAAACTGGAACAGGATAGAGAAAGGGAAAGGGAGACTAAGAAATGGGCAATGGAGGAGAAGAAGCTGGCGCACGAGCTTCAGTTAAAAGAGCTGGAGCTACGCGCCCTCCAATTGAACGCGTCTAACAAAGACAATGGTGGCAGCATACCCAGGGAACCTCAAGAACCAAAATTCTACCTACCCAAAGAAGTCATAGCCAATTATACACTAGGGGATGACATCATGAAGTGGTTGGAGGCATACGAGGTAGCCTTAACGGCCCATGGGGTACCCGAGAGTAACTGGGGAGGTGGTCTCTACCGGTATATACCTCCCACTGTTAGGGACACCCTGTTATATTTGGCCAAGGCGGATCAGGTTAAGTACGCCCCCATGAAAGAGGCCTTGTTAAAGAAGTTTGGCCTGAACCCCGAGAAGTATAGGCAGAAGTTTCGTGGCAGCCATAAGCTGTCCACCCAGACATGGGTAGATTTTTTTGATTATGCGAGGAAGGCACTAGATGGTTGGGTGCGTGGCAGCGAGGTACAGGACTACCAAGGGTTGTACGATCTTTTTTTAAGGGAGCACCTCTTGGATAAGAGCTTTCCGGAGCTGCGCCAACATCTGGTGGACCGCAAGCTGAAGGATCCTCGAGAGCTTGCGGAGGAGGCAGATATTTGGGTGAGCACCCGGGTGTCTCACAAGGGCCCCGGGGGAGATGGCTCGAAAGGCGGACAGGGTTTCCCCCAGAAGAAAGAGGGGGGAGATAAAAAGGTGGAGTTCTCGAAAGGTCCCCAAAGTAAGTTTGGGAAGGGAGTAGGAACCCCACCCCCGTCCAATTCCACAAGACCCACTTACCCTGACAGGAGTCAGCAGCCAAGGATTGTGCGGTGCTACGAGTGTGGGGAGATTGGACACTACAGAGGAGATCCCAAGTGTCGCAAGCGACCACCAGCCCCATTGGGCGGGAAAAGTCCCGGGGTGAGTAGTATAGCGCTTGGGGTGGAGCTGCCCTTAGATAGGGAAGGGGAGTGGACAGGCCTGACACTGGTTTCACTCGGGGATAGAGAGGTGGTCCCCGTAGTGTCCCTGCCACCGAACACTGCTAAATAGTAAATATCAGCAGAGGGTGAGAATTAATGGGGAGGAGGTGGAAGCTCTGAGGGACACAGGGGCCAGCATGACCACTGTCGTGCGGCGGCTGGTGTCCCCAGACCAAGTAGTCCCCGAGGAGTTCCATCCGGCCGTATTGGCTGACGGCAGTTTGAGTCACTATCCAGTGGCTTGTGTTCCATTCGAGTGGGGAGGAGTCAAAGGCCTACTGCGAGTTGCTGTGAGCCCTGCCTTGCCTGTGGGGTGTTTGCTAGGGAACGACCTGGAGCACACCAAATGGAAGGACGTCGAGTTTCACGCTCACACTGAGATGCTGGGATTACCAGGGTGGACTTGCGTGAGCACGCGGTCCATGGCTGCCCGGCATGGAACTCACCCGGAGTTGGAGCCTGGAATCATGGCCCAACCCAGACCCAAACATGGGAAGAAGAAGGTGGTAGAGGACATGCCCCGTGAGTCAGATGGGGAGGCCGCAGAGGTGCCCCCGGAGTCCGCGGAGGTAGATGTCATTCCTGTGGAGGACTTACCGACCCTTGCTGACTGGCAAGTGGAAGGAGGGCCTACCCGGGAGGAGTTTTGTCAAGCACAAAGGACGTGCCCCACTCTTGAGGGTATGCGGCGGCAGGCCGAAGCTCAAGTGGCTAGTCAGGAACTGGGAGGTTATCATGTGTATTGGGAGGATAGTCTCCTATACAGTGAGCCCAGGGTGCCGGTACATGGATCTTCGAGGGCCATAGTGGTCCCCCAGTGTTACCGGGCCTTCCTGCTGGAGTTAGCGCACGAGATCCCCTTAGCTGGACACCTGGGCCAGGACAAAACCTTTGCACGGTTAGTCCCCCATTTTTATTGGCCCAGGATGAGGATTGCCTCAGACGCCTTTTGCAAGACCTGCAAGTCTTGTCAGGCTAGTGGCAAGACAGGGACAAAGTTGAAAGTCCCGTTGGAACCGCTCCCCGTGGTCGGGACCCCTTTTGAGAGGGCGCGGTATCGATATTTTTGGGCCATTGGACCCTCCGACCGCAGCAGGACACCGGTTCATCTTGGTTTTGGTGGACC
Organism: Triturus cristatus; assembly: GCF_964204655.1. Classification (NCBI taxonomy): domain Eukaryota; kingdom Metazoa; phylum Chordata; class Amphibia; order Caudata; family Salamandridae; genus Triturus; species Triturus cristatus. Next base: position 1,072,321,714 of record NC_140582.1, read on the forward strand.
ACGCCACAAGGTACCCAGAGGCTATTCCTCTGAGGACCATCACTGCACCGGTGGTGGCGCGGGCACTGTTGGGAATTTTTACCCGAGTGGGATTCCCGAAGGTCGTGGTGTCGGACAGGGGCACAAATTTCATGTCGGCCTACATGCAGGCCATGTGGAAGGAGTGTGGAGTGACCTACCGGTTCTCCACCCCTTACCACCCCCAGACTAACGGACTTGTAGAGCGCTTCAATAAGACATTGAAGGGGATGATCCGAAGCCTTCCCGAAGGCTTGAGGCGTAAGTGGGACGTCCTCCTCCCCTGCTTGTTATTCTCCTATCGGGAGGTACCGCAGAAGGGAGTCGGGTTCAGCCCGTTTGAATTGCTCTATGGCCATCCCGTTAGGGGTCCCCTCAGTCTAGTGAAAGAGGGGTGGGAGAAGACTTCACAGAAGCTTCCCCGTGACATTGTCAGCTACATGCTGGCGTTCCGCAGCCAGATGGCCAAGCTGTGGAAGGCAGCCACAGAGAACCTGGAGGCTAGCCAGACCGTGATGAAGGAGTGGTATGACCTCAACGCTCGGACGGTCGAGTTAGACGTTGGACAGAAGGTGTGGGTTATGGAACCTGGGGAGCTTTGTGCCCTCCAGGACCGGTGGACTGGCCCGTTCTACATTGTGGAGCGGCGAGGCCAGACCACATACGTCGTGGATGTAAAAACCCCCCGTCAGCCCCTCAGGGTGCTCCACGTCAACCGCCTGAAGCAGCACCATGAGCGATCGGAGCTTGCTCTCCTTATGGTGACGGATGGGAGCGAAGAGGAAGAGAGTGAAGCTCTTCCTGACCTTCTTGCGGTACAAGAGAAGGATGGTTCGGTGGAAGGTGTAGTCCTCTCCCCATCCTTGACCCCAGAGCAGCAGAGGGACTGTCGCCATGTCCTGGGACAGTTCACCTCGTTGTTCTCCCTCACGCCTGGAATCACTCATTGGTGTACCCATGATGTGGACACAGGGGATAGCCCCCCGGTAAAGAACAAGTCTTACCGGCTTTCTGACCGAGTGAAGGATAGCATCCAGCGTGAGGTGGCAAAGATGCTGGAGCTGGGGGTGATAGAACCTTCCAGCAGCCCGTGGGCTAGTCCAGTGGTGTTGGTGCCGAAAGCGGCCCCACCGGGTACGACACCAGAACTTCGGTTCTGTGTGGACTACCGGGGGTTGAACTCTGTCACGAAGACAGATGCTCACCCCATCCCGCGTGCAGATGAGCTGGTGGACCGGCTGGGAGCAGCCCGGTACCTCAGCACCATTGACCTGACGTCCGGATATTGGCAGATTGCCATGGCCGACGGAGCACGGGAGAAGACAGCGTTCTCCACCCCAGAGGGCCACTACCAATTTCGAGTGATGCCCTTTGGGCTCAAAAATGCTCCGGCCACATTCCAGCGGTTAGTGAATCAGGTACTATCTGGCCTGGAGTCCTTCTCAGCAGCCTACTTGGATGACATAGCTGTCTTCAGTAGCAGCTGGGAGGACCATCTGCAACACCTCCAGGAGGTATTGCAGGCGCTGCAACGCGCTGGCTTAACCATTAAAGCCAGCAAGTGCCAGATTGGACAGGGATCTGTCGTGTACCTGGGACACCTGGTGGGCGGAGGTAAGGTGCAACCCCTCCAGGCCAAAATTGATACCATCTTGGCTTGGGAGCCCCCCAAGACCCAAACAGAGGTCCGAGCTTTCCTCGGCCTCACTGGGTATTACCGCCGGTTCGTCAAGGGATATGGTACCATCGTGACCCCCTTGACGGAGTTGACCTCAAAGAAACAACCTCGCAAGGTCATATGGACAGCTGCATGCCAAGAAGCCTTTGATACGCTGAAAAATGCGATGTGTACAGCTCCAGTACTAGCAACACCCGATTTCAGCAAGGAATTTATTGTACAGACCGTCGCCTCAGAGCACGGCATAGGTGCGGTGCTCTCGCAACTCAACACCGAGGGCCAGGACCAACCTGTGGCCTTCATATCTCGAAGACTCCTCCCTCGGGAACGGCGATGGAGCACCATTGAGAGAGAAGCCTTCGCGGTGGTATGGGCTCTGAAGAAGTTGAGGCCATACCTCTTTGGCACTCACTTCCTTATCCAGACCGACCACCGCCCCCTTCGCTGGCTCATGCAGATGAGAGGCGAAAACCCCAAGTTGTTGAGGTGGTCCATTTCCCTACAGGGGATGGACTTTCGGGTGGAACATCGGCCCGGAGTTGACCACGCCAATGCTGATGGTCTCTCCAGGTTTTTCCGCCTTAGTGAAGAGAACTCCCTAGAGGTTGGGTAGCTCTCCCCTCTTTCGGCTGGGGGGGGACGCATGTTGGACCTGTCAGCCCTAGGGTGGTCTCCCCTTCTATTTTTGTATCGTGCCTCATTTTTTCCACCCTCATTTTTATGTTGGACTAGGTCTCCGGGCACCTTTTCATTGCTAATCAGTGTTAAGGGGCAGGTGTTCCCTTCTCCCAAGATGGCTGCCACAGACCCCTGCTACTGCAGGGTGGTCGTTTTTCATAGTAGCACCCTAGCTGCCAGGAGCTGGCTGGGACCCACAACAATGTTGCGACACCAGCCCGCCTTTTGTCCCATAGGTAGAGTGGGGAAGCTCCTGGAAGATGCTGGAACCTTCTAGAAGGGAGGTGGGGTTTTACTTTTGCCGCCTTGGCTAGAGGTCACCTGACCTAGGGCTACTTAAGAGTGGGAGGGAAACTTTTGTGGTGAGTTGGCCATTGGGGTGAAGCAGAGCTGGAAGAATCCACCAGGAGTGTAGGCGGTAGGGCCTAGCCAGGGACTTATGCCTCTGAGAGTGACAGGATTTAGGTACTGCCTCTTAAGTGAGTGAGGTGCCCTGTGAATCCCACTGATCTTGCCCAGTAGTAGGAGGGCCCAGAGACTCTCTGCCAACCTGACTAGGAAGGACCTAGTCGCCCTCTCCATTCCTACCCCCTGTAACAGAACCCCTTAAGGGCGCCAGATACATCTGCGCCAAAAGACTTTATCTGTCAACTGAGAACTGGAACCTAACTTTACACCACTACAGTTGGCTGGTGAAAAGGAAGCGCGGAGGACTGGCACTGTCAAGGAAAGGCAGCAGCCCCTTCCAGTTAGAGTGCACTCATCTCCCCTGCAAAGCAGCAGCTCCCCTCGAGCGGAATCGAATGGGCAGAGCACACCACCGCCAAAGGATCAGCGCCTCCTGTTAGAGTCCCGCCACTGCCGGTGGGGGGCCATGCGGGGGGGACAGCCCGGGCACCGGGGGCACTTAGCGGGCCCAAACACTCTCCCACCCCGCAATATGCATGCCGCCACCGGCCCAGCCGCACCAGCACCGCATCAATCAAGAGCGGCAGTTGAGATCGGGAAGCGGCGCGGCCGGGACAACACAGCAGCGCCTGGCCGACACCATCTCGGCCACACGAACGGCGCTGACCGTGCAAAGGCGGGGGGAGCTGAGACCACCAGACCGGCACTCACCTCATTGTCGGCCCCCACATCGAGCAATAGGCTGCTCCGGCGAGTGCAATGGCAATGTCCGCTTCGATTCCTCGGCTCAGACCGCCATCTTGAGCTCCTCCGTGACTCGGAGGGAGCTCGCTCCGGGACCGCTGCACGGACTTCCCAGCATTCACATGGCACCCAGACGATGGCACATGGATCTGGGGAGGCAGCGACTCCTTTGTCTTCAACCTGGCAGCACTGGAAGACGGGGACAACACGATTAATGCTGGTCTGCCAGCAGAGCTTCAACACTGCGCGGCCATCGTAGCCTGCAGCTTGGCAACGCCCCCCAAGATCAGAAACTTGACTTCCTATTTATTACTGCATCATGGTTGAAAAACTGGGGCAACCCCGATGTTGCGGTCACGCTTTCACCCAATTCTATAGGAAGGACAGATTAAAGGGCAGAGGTGGTGGTCTGGCCATTGTTCTACGTGACTCACTACACTGCTCCAACTTTGACCTTGACACTATGAAGGGCGCTGAAAGCTTAGGTTTCTGAATCTCCCTAAACGCCTCTACATCCTTTTCGGGAGCTCTGATCTATCGTCCCCCAGGTCAAAGCTCCGCCTTCACAGATTCACTCAGAGACTCCTTAAGCCATCTGTTGCTTAGATATGCTAATTTTACGCTGCTAGGCGACTTTAATCTTCATCTAGAATCTAGAACTGAACCAGGAGTTGACAATTTCCTCCAAAGTACAGAGCTACTTACTTTACACCAATTGGTGGAGGTCCCAACACATCAGGCGGGCCATATTCTAGACGGGGTCTGCTCCAACTTCATGGCCTTATCAGTAGACACCCCACTCCCGATGATATGGTCAGATCATTTCTTAGTTCCACTTACAATTAGGGCCCCACAGAAAAGTCACCATGCTATATTATCCCCTGACCCTCAACCAAGACGTAAATGGGCTCAACTAGCTGATAACCCGAAGCTGGCTGCCCACGCACAAGCACTCACGCCCGCACTGATAGGAAATCCAGGGGGGGGTAGCTTGCCTCCTCCACTCCTGGCTTACAACGGTTTGTAACGATCTAATGCCACCAGAGAAACACGATAAGAATAAGAAATCAAAAACTCAGAAGGTCCCCTGGTTCACGCCAGAGTTAGCACTAAATCACCTTAATTATAATAAACAGGAGCGGAAATGGAGAAGATCTTATAACAGTGCAGATAGAACAGCTTATAGAAAGAGCAGAAAACTTTACCACCGCCAGATCAGAACCGCCAAACAAGAGTACTACTTTTTCGATCATAAAATATTTCACCAACCCTGAAGCGCTGCAGAAAGAATTGCCCCCATCACAAACCTTGTGCGATGACATCTCAACCTATGTTGGAGAAAAGATTCTTAATATCCAAAAGAACTTTTTAACCATTCCCAGTCATGACTGGGGTGATATCACCGAATCAGTTCCCTTCTACACTGCCCACTGCATTAAAACCTTCGAGCTGGTACCTTTAGAACAGACTTATGAGGCTATCATAGCCTGAAAGTCAGGTTCTCCATTAGATGCCTGCCCCCCATGATTCTCCATAAAATCATTGACATAGTTAACCCTGTTATAAATCAAATAGTTAATTCTTCATTAAGCACAGGAATAGTACCAGATGAGTGGAAACTGGCTCAGGTAAAACCTCTTAAGAAACAAAACATCGATCCCTCCGTGCTCTCTAATCTCCGGCCCATCTCATTGCTCCCCCTGCTAGGTAAAATTACAAATTTGTACATAAGGAACTTACCAAGTTCATTGAAACTGCTAATATTCTGCACCCACAACAATCATGTTTTCAACAGAATCAGCCCTTCAGGAAGTCACCGACGCTTTAAAAATGCTGGCAGACAAAGGCAAGAAAGCAGTCCTTATCCTACTTGATCTGTCGGCTGCGTTCGATACCATTTCACATGACATTCTTCTAAAGAGACTCGAATGCGGCGGCATCTCAGGGACTGTGCTGGAATGGATTAAGTCATTTCTTACTAACCGCAGACAAGCAGTGACTCTTGACACCTTCCTTTCAACAGAGAAAAGTATAACAACAGGAGTCCCACAAGGTTCTTCACTGAGCCCACTGTTGTTAAACATTTATATGACCCCCCGCTCATCTCCCTCAGAAGCTCATTCGGAATCGAAGTAGCGTCCTATGCAGACGATACTCAAATGATTGTATCTCTTGATAACAACAATACGGACGCCGAATGGAACTTCAAATGCTGTCTAAAGTCGTCCAGTGGATGAGGGATAACCACCTTAGATGTAACACCGATAAAACGGAAATCCTCCCCAGTGGGAAAGATGTAACTTTCCAGCCGGACATGTGGTGGCTAGAGGGAACTACTCCCCCACCAGACATGGTCATGGTAGCTAAGAATTTAGGGGTTCAATTTGATACTGCACTCTCTTTTCTCCCGCACGCATCGTCTATCGCCGGGACCTGCTTCAGCCTTATCAGATCATTAAAAAAAATCTTCGATCTGATTCCACTCCATGCAAAGAAAATTGTTGGAGTGGCCCTGATTCTCTCTCGCCTAGACTACTTCAATAGCCTCTTTGCAGGAGCCAACAAATCCACGATAAAAAAATTGCAGGTGGTCCAAAACGCTGCGGCACGTGGGAGCCTCAGCATCCGCTGCCCTTAAAGCTCTACACTGGCTTCCGATTCACAAGAGAATCCTTTTCAAAATTCTTCTAATTACATATAGAGCCACGCTTAAATCAGGACCTAAGGATCTCTCAGCACGGTTCTCCCCCTACATTACTACTAGGACTCTCAGGTCCTCGACAGCCAACCTCCTTAAACCTCCCACCTTTAAACGAATAACAAAAGGAGGAAAAACTGCTGGCGTTCTGGGGACTAAAGCCTGGAATGCACTTCCAGTCAATCTAAGACTACAGAAAACAGAAATGCAATTCAGGAAGGCTCTGAAGACATGGATATATAACACCCCTGATGCTTGCTGTCTTACAATGATTTAACATGGCCACAAGCGAGTATGTCTAGGACCCCCTCTCACCTCCAATTCCTCAGCTCCAGGATACTCCTCGCGGAGTGACAGTTAGCGCTTTATAAATTTCAATTTACATTACATTACATTGCATTACATTACAAGCGACCACTCCACTGAAGAGACGCCATCACAAACTGACGGTGGGTCCGAATCCAGGGTGTGCGGATGCGGTGCCCTAGGTGCTTTGACTCGCTAACACTAGTGCACTGGCGTCCTCTGTGCAGACCCACCATACCGTGCCTGACATCCCAGCCTGGACCCCCAATAAAGCCACACAGATAACCAGCTGAGAACCCTGGTCTGCGCGGCCCGGCGACACGCTGTACAGTAGGGCCTTCGCCGCTTGTTGCCGGGCCAAGACCCCTACGCTTCCGGTCGCAGTGAGCGGCACGGCATCAGCGGCCTACAACACCAATGACACCGGTGCCTCTACATCTGTACAAGAGCACGGCCATGCCAATCTGAAGTGGGGTAGCTCCGATCACCAAGGGACCGAAAACTGTAAGCAGCGACTCTGAAGAACGGCTGAAGGGATTCGCTACAGGCACGTTCGGCAAACTTGACCGGCCCAATAACGAGTGCACAGGTTTGGAACTGCACCACAGGCAGCTATCGTGAAGGGGGAGAGGTGATCAACCCCTAAAAGTGGGAAAAACACAGAAGGACGCCAGCTCGCAGACTGGGGAGCTATGGGCAAACCTGACGGCAAACGAGCAAAACTGCCGTTCGAAGTGCGGTAATCCTCCAGAATAGCCACCGAACCTGAACATACGATGACGGAGAGCGCGGGCCCTGTGTCCCAGACCTCCATGGATGACCTCAAAGAACTGCTCCTAACTGTGAAACACAGGCTCACCTCACTTGAAAATAAAATGAAAGCTCTGAATGGCCGCATAGATAAAATCATGCACAGAATTGATCAACATGGGGAGCGGCTCACGGAGGCGGAACAGCGCGTCTCAACCCTGGAAGATACATCTGCTGGGCGGAATGAACAATTACTACAAATGGAGCGTCTATTGAAGGTCATTGCGGCCAAAAAAGAGTACCTTGAATCGAGTTCGCGCCATCTCTATATACGCATACTAGGAGTGCCCGAGTCTACCAATACAGGTCGCATGGAGGACTTTGTAGAGTGGCTTCTCACGACAGTGTTTGACAAAAATGCGTTCTACACAATGTTCATCATAGAAAGGGCGCACCGCTCCCTGGCCCCTCGGCCCCCACCCAGAGCTCCTGCTAGACTGATCATCGCATGCATTCTTAATTACCGCGATCGGGATACCGTGCAAGAGAGCGGAAAACACTAGCCTATGAGGGACCCAAACTGGCTATTTTCCTGTATTTTACAATGGCGGTACAAGAGGCCCAGAAGAAGTTCCTTCCAGTTAAGAAAAAACTGCAACAAATAAATATCCCGTATGCTATGTTAATTCCAGCGAAGCTGCGGATCACTCACCTAGGCAAACACCTCTTTTTTACTAATCCCCAACATGCGGCAGACTTCTTAAAAAACACCCTGTGGACGACCCAGAACCAAGTTCTCCTCATTCTAATGCTGCCCTATCTGACATAGAATGATTGGCTGGATCACCCGGCCACCACAGCGGCCTCTAATATTCTGCTGTGCTACGATACGGTGACACAGGCCTACGGATCAAGGATCTGTCTCGTCCTGCATTGAGCGCTGGCATCCGTTGCTCCTGAGACTGTCTGGAGCATGGAGCTGCCACACCGTGGACACTGAAGAACGTAATTTTGTCCCATGCATATGATCTATCAAGCTACAGGGTGGATTGGGTGAAAAGACCTTGCGCTGGGCACCCTCGTTTAGAGCGAGGAGGAGTTGCAGCGCCCTTTGACGACTCCCTGACAGGTCAACCCTAACAAGTTTGTTGCCAACTGTTTTACTGTTTTTTTCTTTCAACACCATTCCCCTATGTTCTCACAATGTCCCCTAGCAAGGGCAATTGGTACTCTGTCCGTGCATGCCGCTGGGGAGGGAGGGAAGGGAGGTACTGAAGGTAGTAGCAGGATTGGGCTGCTGATGTGGGAGGAGGGCACGAATGCTTTACGGCACAGGGGGGGAGGGGGTGCGACAGTTGGGGATAGGTACATGCACACCTGCTGCAGACCTTACATCATGATATTGCAATTCCTATATGAGACACACACCATAACATCTGCTGCATGATTACCGCATACTGCATGGCATGCCCGACTTCAGCTAACTATAACCTCCTCACGTGGAACGTGTAGGGACTGGGGAATCCCAGGAAACGTCGGCACATTTTAGCTTATCGTGAGCGCCACAACATCCATGTTGCCATGTTCCAAGAGACACACATGGGCCCCTAGTCCCCGGCCACATTTACATCTCGGTGGGCTTCGTACAGATGCTACTCGACGTACTCAACATATGCGCGGGGGATGGAAAGACTTGTCAAAAAACTGGTCCTCTATGTCCCGCAATGTGCAGTGGCTGACCCACAGGGGCAATATTGCATAGCATGGGAAAAATTGTCCTCTCATTCCATCACGCTTGCCTGCTGCTACGGGCCTAATATAGATGACCCCACGTTCTTTAATATACTATGGGGGAAAATAATTGACATTGGCTCTACTCATGTGGCATGGGGAGGGGACTTTAACTTAACACCCGACCCAACGATGGATAGACAGTGTCCACAGCCATACCACTACACAGCAGCCCAACAACAACTGCTTGACATTCTCTCTACGCACATGACCGATGCTTGGCATAGTTTACACCCCACAGCTAGAGAGGGCACATGTTACTCCTCTACCCATTCCACGTGGTCTACAATAGATGGGTGGCACATTTCTAGGGGACTCACCATATGGCTCAAATCTGCAGAGAACATACTCGGACCTCTCGCAAATAGTCCTCAGTTTGGAACCACCCTGCCCGCTGTCTCCCTACCAAAACTGGAGACTACTGGCGAACGCCTTGATTGATATTCAATTTTTAACAGAACTTAGGCAGGAAATCACAGATTTTTTACCGCGCAATCTAGACTCCGTCCCACAGGTCTCCTCAGTTTGGGAGGCTTTCAAAGTGACAATACGTGGGATATGTATAGTGAAAGGAGGAGGCATACTGAGGACATACGCTCCGCACTTCGCAGACTAGAAACCAAACTTAAACACCTTGACGACCAAATGCACACTGACTCAAGTCCTCATCTGAAGGGACAGTTCAGGGAGAAACTGAAGGAGTATCAAGACACCGTTGAGAGAGAATGTAGGTTCCTTAGCAAATATCACGAGCCCGCCAATATGGCGAAGGGGAACGCCCTGGCAAAGCCCTAGCTGAACTCACCCGAACACCCAGATTTTCTAATACTGTTATGGAAATCATAGATCCCGACAATGGGATATGTAGAGACATCCCAGACATACTTTCCATGCCTTCTACACCAATCTCTACACAACGCAAAGGACTCAACCACTGGACTTTGTGCCATACTTTGACAACATTGCGATGGGGTGGTTGGGAGAGGGTCAGAGGGAGTACCTCCTGGTGAACTTCACGGATGAGGAGATACATGCAGCCATTATGCAACTGAAATCTGGCCACACTCCCGGTCCAGACGGTCCACTGGCCAAATGTTATAGAGCTGATAGCGATATCCTTAGTTCTCAAGTATGTATATGAGAAATTAAGGGAGACCGGTACACTCCCTCTCACAATGCGGGAAGCCCTTATAATATCACTTCTCAAGCTAGGCAAACCAGGAGATAAGTGTGATTCTTATCACCCCCTCTCGCTCATAAACTGCAATGCAAAAATTTTGGCTAAACTATTAGCAAACAGGCTTAGCCCTCTGATGTCAGCTCTGGTGTTGCCCGACCAGTCGGGCTTTATTTCCGGAACACAATCTCCACACCCTTTTCGCCTCGATGCAAGACATCGAACCAGACCAAGCTGCGGTGGCAGTCTTCTTAGACGCCACCAAAGCGTTTGACTCTTTGGAGTGGGACTACTTGGCCAGTGTCCTGGTGAGAATGGGGTACCTCCCATTCCTTGCGTGGATTCAGCTCCTATACACTAATCCATGTGGCAAAGTGCTCATCAATGGCGTATGCTCTTCCAGTTTCAAAGTCACGAGGGGAACGAGGCAGGGATGTCCTCTCTCCCCTCTCCTATTTACTCTGGCCATGGAGCCACTCGCGGCCACGATACGACAACTTCATTGAGAGCATGTGCTCCTTCGGAGGAACGGGTACATTCCAGATAGTTTTTCAGGTGACCACATTGGCATAGATTCAGAGTTTAATCCACTTCAGGCTATGGTGCAATCAATTAAAAAATCCAGAGTAAATTAGATGTAGCTCGGCAAGAGCATCCTTTTGTTAAATAACATTTACCTAGTACTCCCTGTCACATCTAACGGAACTGCTGAATATACCTTCTAATAGAAAAAAATGTGGGCCTTTCTTTCTCAGTGCATATTACTTTTCTTAAATAAACCCCATTTGTTTCAAACGATTCTAGTGAAGGCTTTGTTCATTTTTTCTCATTTATCTCAAAATGCATTAGTCTGGCCCACACCCTTAATCAATGGAGATAGACCATTATGAAAATAATATTCAGATTTTTTTTACTTCGGCAATGTATCAGTATTTTATCATGAAATTACTGGGTGAACACATGAAGTAGCCACCAACACGTTTTATAACATGCTGCGGAAAAAATAAAAGAACTCTCTGTTGTTTGTATTAAATCGACATATTAAAAAGGAGACACTAATTGAACTGCCACATTAAATTAAATGTCTTCTTTAAATTGTAAATGAGAGAAGTACATAATCGGGTATAGATTAGGGAGGGTGAGGAATGGAAGTCTGTCTTCAACATCCGGTATGGCCATTTTGAGGACTTGGTCATGCCATTGTGTCTTGTCAATGCCCTAACTGCACTCCAACACTTGATAAATTGCATCTTTAAAAAGATTCTGGATCAGCATGCAGTGGGAAGCATCTTAATTTTCTAAAATTCTTTAGAAGTGCATCAGGGTCACGTCGAAGAAGTTTTGTCTAGACTCAGACAACATTTGATATATGCAAAACTGTAAATTGTGAAATTGAGAAACCTTAAGTCAGTTTTGGTGGGTTTTGTCCTGTCTGAAAAAGGAATACAAATTAATCCCAGTAGGGTCAATATTGTATCGGAGTGGACTGCATCCAATATAAATAAAAATATCCTTGGGCTTGCAATTTGTTATAGACAGTGCATTCCTAATTTTTCAAAGACTGTATTGCCCATTTCTCATCTCGCCATAGCAGGAGTCAAGTTGAATTGGGGACTGAACAGGAAGAGGCATGCCAGTGATTAAAGAAACTGTTTACATGTGAACCCTCTGTATGGCGTCCTGACAGTGAGTACCCTTTTGTTGTCGAAATCTACAATCAGAATATGATATATAAAACTGCTCCCACAATGACATCCCTTTTCAGAAAAGTTACATCCCATTGCCTTCTTCTTGTTAACTTAGTAACACTGACCAAAGCAACACCTTTTACAAAAGAGAGTTATTAGCAATCAAGTAGGTGCCTAGTCAACCGTGCCATTATTTGAATGAATGAATGAAAAGGCATTTGTATAGTGCGAACACGCCAGAGAGTGTCCTGGCGCTGAAGATAGGGAATCCTGCCAGCAGAAATTGATTGTCTTATTCAATTTGTTGTAAAAGCCAGATTTTTAACTTCTTCCTGAAAACAGGAAGCTCTGAGGTGGCACGTAGTTCCCCTGGGAGTTTATTCCAGGCCTTCGAACTTAGAAGGAATAAAGATCTACCACAAATTCTGGCAAAGCATGTTTTAGGAATACAAGTTAAATGGATGTGTGTAGATTGCAAAACTCTGGGAGGGGCATACACACATATCCTCCTTCTCAGGTAAACAGCTCCCTCATCATGAAGGGCTTTATGGACCAGAGCCAGTGTCTTAAAAGAATCCTGTTTTTGATGGGGAACCAATTAAGCGCCCTTAAGTGTGGAGTCATGAGTTCTTGGAGCAAAAGTAAGAGTTATTCTGGCTGCCACATTCTGGACCACTTGAAAACGATTAAGAAGATATCCTGGAAGGCCTGAAAGGAGTTATTCATAAAGGGCCTGATTCACAAAGGTAAGTTACACTTTTGAGGGACTTTACACTTTTGAGTAAGTTTACTACTTTTTGGTATTCACAAAGTTCACTTTTATAGCAACAGTTACTGCAATACCTTTCCATATAAAAATAATTGAGGTAAGGACTACAAGTGTAGATTACTACAAAAATCCAGTTTGTGACTACCCCTTTGTAGTAGGTTTTGTAGTAGTACTACAAAATGTATTATAACGTTGTGAATTACCCTGTGGCATATTGTAGGTTGGTGCATGTCTAAACCAACCCAGGTGGATGCCATGGTGAGGGAATGTGAGAGATGTCATAGACTGGTAGAGAGATGTAAAGACAGTTACTCAAGAGCCACTGTCGTGGATGGATGGGACCTTTATCTTCAGGAATAAACTACCAGCTTATACCTTACTTCTGTCGCTTGGATATTATTACCAACCACCTTGTTACATTCCCTTTTTGCATGGTTACTCTAATTTTCTGTGGAGTGATGCTACTGTTTTTTTTAACTCTGCAAACTGAGGTACTGCTGTCCAGTCCCTAGTGTATATGCTCTGAACCCTAAAACATGGTGAAATTGACTAACTTGTAATTTTAATTCTTTATTTTTTGATTTTGCATGAACATGAAAAGGTACAAACTAGAAGAGTACAGACACCAGCAGACAATTGCAATTGCATAGGTTGACCAGGTTACATCATTTTGGAAAGGTTTCAAGTCTTACACTCCATGCTTTAGTTAACGCAACAAAGGTTTTACCATTGTGGCTGATGGCGGCTTGCCAAACTTAACAGCCGGGGACATAGGGCATTATCCATGAAGCATTACTAGATTGTCCAGCTCAAAGGTGTACTACGTCCCCTCTGCCATCCCCTCACCCCCCGGGCTGCCTGGAACTGCATTTTCTTCCCCTTCCTCGACAGCCTGCTCCTGATGGTAAAGTCGTAGCGGTTCCCAAATGTCTCAGGGGCGTGATGTTGGTGGCATTAACTCCCCATATGTGGTCAGTTGTTCCTGACAATGTATTAGATCCTCCAGCCAGACCTTTAACTTGGGCGCCCTCCCCCTCCCCCATCTGCAGGCTATCCTGCGTTTAGCTAGCAGTAGGCTTAACAATATAAATTTCCTAAAGGATGTTTTGAATTCCCTAGTGTATCCCAGCAGTGTATGAAGAGGGGAAGTTGGGACGTTTCCCCCCTTCATCCGACCACGGGTGCACGTGACCTCCGACCAGAACACCAGAATTGGGGGGCATTCCCATGCCAAGTTAAGGAAATCTGCGCCTTCTTTTCCGCATCTATCGCACTGGTCGTGTTCCCTGAGTCGGTAGCAACAGAGTCGTGAAGGGGTATAGTAAAGGCGGTGAAGGAATTTGAAATGGATTATGCACAGTCTGCTACTGGCCAAAGTTCTCCCCGTTTGTTGACAACAATAGATCCATTGTTCATCAGTGATCGTGGTGCCAAATTAGTTTTCCCATTTGGTTCGTGCTTCGGGGGCCCTGTGTTGGAGGTTGGTTTGAGTGGTGCGATAAAGCAGGGACACTATGTGAGTGGGGGGGTTGCGTTGCAATAAAGCAAGTAGTGGAGCAAAGCTGGGGGGCTCAGCAGGAAATCCTGTAGAGGCCTATTTAATGTCAAGGCTGAGTCTGGTGTACATAAACATTTCCATAGTAGAGGGTGAACAGTCCTTAAAAAATGTGTTCCGTGTGCGAAAGGTGCCGTTCTCATAGAGGGCTCCCCAAGCGTGTGCATCATGTGTACGTAGCATTTGTTGGCATTTCCCGTCACGTGTGACCGGGATATCCAATCTGCCAACTAGTGGCAGAAGGGGGGAATACAGTGTGTCGACGTCCATGCGGTGGGCAATAGCTCTCCACGCTCTGTTAGTGCCCACAGTAGTTGGATCCGCTTCTTTGGGATTAATAGGTGCACTGATATATGCAGAGTAAGGGGTGGGAACCATGGGTCAATGTTCTATCGCTAGGTGTGGCAAGTATGGTGGCAGGTGCATCCAGTAGGACGCAAATTGCGCCTGGGCACACCAGAAGTATAGTTCCATGTCGGGGACCTCAAAGCCACGCCTATCAAAAGTCAGGGTGAGCACCTCCCATTGCAACCTGGGTTGCTTGCCTCCCCACACCAAGCAAATGAGTTGTGATTTGAGGGTTTTGAAGAAGACTTTACTGGGCGCATATGAGATACATGTGAAGAGGTATAGTAGTTTAGGAAGCACAACCATTTTGATCAGCGCTATTCGGCCTGCTAGAGAAAGTGGCATTGTTATCCACCATGTTATTGACTCTGTGAGCCTAACCAGCACCTTGCCGTAATTGGCTTTCAGAAGTTGCTCCCAATCTCTGGTGACCACTATGCCAAGATATTTTATCTCGTCGTCGCACCAGTCTAGCGGGAACTCTGGGATATACCTCCTGACACTGCCCATTAGGGGAAATATCTGGGACTTTCCCCAGTTAATATTGATTCCGGAGTAGCTCCCAAACCGCAGGAAAACACCCTTAATATGGAATTCAGGCTTTCCTCAGGGTCCCTCAGGTACAATGTGATGCCATCAGCATAAAGCGATATAAGGATTTGTCTCTCTGGGTAGATGAGCACATGCTCTCAATGAAGTTGTCGTATCGTGGCCGCGAGTGGCTCCATGGCCAGAGTAAATAGGAGAGGGGAGAGAGGACATCCCTGCCTCGTTCCCCTCGTGACTTTGAAACTGGAAGAGCATACGCCATTGATGAGCACTTTGCCACATGGATTAGTGTATGGGCATTGAAAAGGGAGTATTCTCTATGTTCCACTCACATTAATTTTTACATAAAAATTAAAACCAAGTCTTGTCATTATTTAACTGGAGAGACTCCAAAATCCATAACTGTCCACAAGGTAGAAACTTTTTCAGTTTATTTATGAGTAATCTTTCTACTCTTCAACTTATAGTGTTGTAGTAATAACAGCCCTGCAAGTTGTTATAGCTGCCTGTAGAAAAGAAACCAACACAAAGCATACATAGGGTGTTGCTAGTTGTTGCAGAGCCCGAAGTGCTACCCTATGATTAAGCAAACTGAATTTTCTTAGAAGAGGACTAATAAACTGTTACCTTTCGATCTCATAGAACAGACAGAAAAATAAGATATGTTCAGCCGATTTCTTTGAATTAGCATCACATGGCCACGATGAAAGATGTTTCAATGCAAATACATTTGCAGGATACCCCAACATTAAAGGAATATAATTTAAACAAAATAGGGTCAAAATATACCGGTAGTGAGGATTTTCGACAAAAGCAAGATAGGAAGCAGATCCGTATACTACAGAGGGCAGAGTGTAATATGAAATTATTGTGGATTTTTCTTTATTTCTATCCCATCTATCAAGTGAACTTTTGGCCATAAAAATATCTTTTAGTCTGGTTTTGGGAAAGATTTCACAGTGAGTTGGATTATCATAGAGGTCCGCGAAACCCAAAGAGACAAAACACTGCCTTACGTAACGTAGCCATGGAATTTTAAGGGCATAATCTAAATTCATAATATCCTTTAAAATGCGCTGGTTTAACGGCACCGACTTGCTTTTCCAAATTGACAACCATAATAATAAAGGGGCCATTTTAAAAGTATCACTAATAAAAGGTAGGCCTATTTCTTTGTGGGGATTGAATTAGAACAGGCCAATGGGACATACAATAATCTCTTAGCAAATCTATCCTCTATCATTTGTAAACTGTCCACTTGTACAATGCTCCAAATTGCTGCTCTGTAAGTGGCAACAGGTATTGTTTTTGCTAGGTAGATTTTAACCATCTCCTGGTTCTATTGCTCCTCACTGGGAATTTTGATTAATCTCTCTCAATCAACCATCCCGGATTACTTTTGTTCTTGCACATGTTTCCCCTCATTAACTCAAAATGTGAAAATCCAGTAGCATAATTTACAATAGTTCTATACATCCAAACAGTTTTGAATACTTGAATTTCCCAATAACTGCCTGCAGGCATTGCCAATTGTACTGCACCTTTCAGTGCATGATTAAACCTCTCAATCATGCAATTCCCAGTAGGGGTGAAAAAGGAAGTTGCTCTATGTTTAATGCCCACTTTTTCAAAATATATTTTGGTCTTGTTAGAGGAAAATTGGACAGTATTGTCGCTAAATGATACAGCAGATAATCACTCACATGTAAATTCCTCATCCATAAATTCCAGGATAGTATGAGGCTCATTAGGATGTCAGTGACACCATCTGAAGCAGCAGTGAGACCACCGCATGTGTGAGGGACTGACCACTGCGGTTGGAGCCCATCGACCCTGCAGGCGGATTGTTATCCCTACAATGAGGGCGGTGCCTTCTCAGGCACTGCCGTAGGGATTACAATGGCCCTTGCCAACAGCCTTTCAATGGTGATTTGACCACCATTGAAAGGCTGTCGGAAACTAACTTTGGGCCCTCCTCCATCTGCGGCCTCCTCAATGAGGCCAGGGGGGCACCACAGGTGCCCCCACAAACATCCATGCCCCATGTGGCAGGCACCATGAGGTGCCTGCCACAGGGTGCAAGGATGTTTAAGAGCATGCCTTTTAGCATTGGGGCTTGTGCTGCAGCCCTTTTCTGGGATGCAGCACAAGCCTCAGCGCAAACAGGCATGTTTCCAACCGCCTCCAGCAGTTGGATCCTAATTAGGCGGTCAGGACTGCTGACTACCTGTCGGCCAGTCCCTTTACCGCAACGATGCCTGTCAGACACTCGTCTGACTGGCATCGTAATAAGGGCCTCAGGATCAGTTCTTTTGAGAATCTTGATAACCGGACGATGTGAAAAAGCACCTATAGGGGCAACAATGTACTTTTGAAAAGTTCCAATTGGACCCATAATATCAGTCACTATGGTTGCCCAAGAATTTCATGGTATATGAAGATCACACATTGGAATTTAATGCTTTCAAATACCTATCTGCCATTAAACATTGTGTGCAGTTCCTTACCACTCTTTCAGTGAGAATATCCATAGGTGGGCACCAATGGAACGTTTTTAGTCTATATTTACTTTTCACATTGCCTAAATGTTCCACATGGACTTGCTTGATAATGACTTCTCTTAAACCCCAAGGGAGGAGTAGACCCTTTAGCCATGATAGCATAATTTTACCCATCTATACAATTTCAAGAATTACAGATCATTTGCTTCTAACTTTCCAAAAAGGTTTTAAGTTTTTCTTCAAATATTCTTTCCTTGGCTATTCGTCCTTTAATAATTAGGAGTCCTAACTTTACTACTACTAAATGCTTTTGTGAATACCAAAAGTAGTAAGTTTAGGATTGTATCTCAGATTAGTTCTGTGACTAGGCCCTAGTGATTTCTTTTTCAGAAGGGGATGTTGCCAAGTACAAAACTTGGATAGCTGCAGAAGCCAGTAGCTTAGAAAAAGAACGGCCGGGAATTAGAGGCCCGCTACTCCAGGCTACAACAAGTACTGCAGGGCAGCTGGTGTCAAGTTCAACTTCAGAGCCTGAGGGCAGTGCGGTTGGCTCACAGCAGCCAAAACCACCAACAACACCAAGAACAACATCAACAACAACAAGAACAGGAGTATCAGCCACACCAAAATCAGCACTGGAATGGTTTCTACCGCAAGGGCTAGTTAGGTCCAGTGCTGAGTCAAAGGCAAAAGAGGCCGAGCAAAGTGGAGCACCCCTGAGCATTGAGCGGATGGTCCAGGCCTATCTGGATGACCCAACAGAGGTCCACATTGATCAAAACCCTTTTCAGTATTGGTCTGGAAAAAGGCACCACTGGCCGGTGCTCAGCAGGCTGGCGACAAACTATCTGGCTTGTACTGTTGCAAGTGTCTCTTCTGAGCATGTTTTCAGTGCTGCTGGTGCTGTTCTGACAGTGAGAAGGACCAGTCTCTCGCCTCAAAACGTGGAGAGGTTAACCATGATCAACATGAATCAGCACTTTATACCACCGGATTACACCATAGCTGAAGTAGCACAGCAGGAAGATGATGACGGCGGCTTAGGTCGTGGTAGTGTGTTAGATGCCATACTTCTGGGTGAATCACCAGAGTTTGAGGACCAGCTCTACTTTCCTGACAACTGTGTTTTTGACTTGTTACTTTCTTTCTTCCTTATTTACTTTTATTATTTGTGTGTGTCACAACAAATCCATCACCACCATCTTACTCTTTTATTGCCGGATTGGAGTTGCAACTGTGTGCAGTCAGTGAAGAAGTAAATCCACTCCTCCGAGTCCTGCTCGAGTTCTCTCCAGTCCAGTCCTGACTCACCCTAATCCATTTACCTCAAGCCAGACATTGGATGGAGAATAGTACAAGAAATGTGTGCCTGCCTCGTCGAGTCCCTCCAAAGAACCTGACTATAGCTATCCTCCTCTCTGAGCCGAAAGGGACTTCCCCGTAAGAACAGGTAAATGATGACATGCATTGGAGGCTGACTCTGAGTGACTGGCGTTTGTGTTGTTGTTGTGCATGATATCTACTAGTATTTAATCTACACACAAAAAAGTGACTCAAGTCAATGTTTCCCTTCTTGTTGTTCAATAACAATATATTGTACTACTGCAGGCCGATCCATTGCATTTTTTATTCTGGACTCACTCGGTACACTACAGAGTTTGACGCCATGATGACCATACCATACTCGCAGTCAGTCAGTAGGATCGGAGATGATTGATGGAATAACTTGGGAATTTCATGAAGTGGCCTAAAAAGTAATCAAGTCAACAACAACCATACCAGACCTACATGTCTGTATAGTGGTGGAGGCGAATGTATTGGTATGACTGACAGCGGTGCATTGATTTAGTTACTTAGGGGCCTATTAGGATGGCGGGCGGTGGCACCACCACGGTGCTGGTGGTGTCGGAAAATGCTTATTTCCGCATGGCAGCAGAGGTCCTCACGGCCGCCATATTAGAATGGCCAAATATAGCCCATTTCCTGTCCGCTGCTGTGTGATGCAAACCGCCATCAAAGTGCGCCTGCCACTGCAGAGGTGGGAGCCAATGGAGACTCACTGCCATGCTGAATGACGTCCGCTCCGCTGTACAAATCAGGATGCACTGTAGCGGAGAAACCGCCCAACCAGAGACAGCGGAAGCTCGACAGCGGAGCATGATACCAGAGTCCCGGTCCCTTCCACCCGGTTCTGACCGCCATGGATCCAGCTCTACATGTCTTCCTGGTGCTGTACCTGACACATCACCAGCAAATCATGGACCATCGCGGACACTGCCGCAGGTACGCAACAACACAATCCTGCACACAAACACAACACATGGACTGATACATGGTCCCTGTCCACACCAGACACACTGGTGGGGACAGGAACACATTCACACGTGTACCCACACATGTCCTACCTGGCACCAAATCACCCCTCTGCATCCTGGTCACCCACCTACCGTGATCATGAACTAATGTCCCAGTCACGTCACTGCAGCAGTGACGACGCGAGAAAACATGCGCACAATGCAGAAGGCAGGGCCAGGCATGGGCAGTGCACATAGACCACAGGGTCACACCTCTACCCTCCACACACTAGGCCCCCCCAACATGAAGGGACAAGCCATGTGCACCACCTGTGCACCCCCATGCACAACATCAGCACAACAACAAGCTAGGTGAATCCACACCCTGCACCACACAACAAACAACAAAAGAGACAGTCACAGCAGGAGTGGCTGCAGAGGAACACACAGCACAGAAGTACAGGACCAGGGCAACCCACACAGCACCACAACACCACACACATGGCAAGAAAACTGAGACCAAGCACAAAATGAACACACACAGATAATGAACAACCCCTCCACTGGACACACAGCCTGACAAGTCACACAGACATACCCCACACTGACACACAGCCACATACACAGACCACATGCCAGCAGCAATGGAGCACAACATATAGGAACGCCAAAGTGATGTGCACACAAATGGAAAGCCAAGGAGATAACCACCAAGCATGTGTACATCACATGCAAGACAAGGAACGAAACAACACCCTCAAACCAGCAACGCACACATGGCTGGCACAGTGAGTAAGGTCAAACCACAGTCACCTCAGTGCAACAACTCAGGGAGACAGCAAGCCAACCCATGTATAGGCACAGGGATGAAAGGAAGGCCCTGAAGTCAAACTGTGAACAGCCACACATATGTATACAACTTCTTCACATAACCAGTGTCAGACACACAGAAGGGTGTCAATAATGTCCAGTCAATACACAGACAAACAATCACACTCCCTGGGGGTATCCACAAACATCACACACACAGGGATGCCAGAGCCAATGTCTGCACAAAAACAACAGCCAAACACATAACTCAACATAAACACACACAGAACCACAACAAGACCAGACATGACTTGTGCAGCAAAACTGTGGAAAGTCAATGGGAGCACAGACAGAATCAGAGTGCACAACCTCATCAGTCAGGAATAATGCACAGACAACATACCACAACACAGACAAGAAGTGCACCATCACAGAACAACACAGCCACATCAAACACACAACAGATGCACAGGCCAAAAAATCACATAGCAAACACAGCAGTACATCAGGGTCTGCACACCAGGCAAGGACAAGGCAACATACACCCACATCACTGGATGCACAACAAGCAGTGTGTGCACACAAAACATAACAGTCCCACACAGATATGAGTGACACTCCATGAACATCCACAAAAGCAGTACCTCAGGATACACACATACACCCAACACAACACCCACAGATTCACAAGTCTGGGACACAAAAGTGGAAACAACTTGACCAGATGACTGGGCAGGACAAACAGTTGAACTGCATATGAGCAACCATGACTGCTAAACAGTACAGGAACATCACATATAACCAATTGGGAAAATGTCCTGAGTGGCACATTGCCCCTGGGCAAAGATCTGCACCACAAAGCTCAGTGTCACAAGTGAACTGATGGGGAGGCACACACACAGGCAAACAAAGGGGACAGCTGACATCAAAGTGAACTGTTGTGCATGTCAGTAGTGGACATGGCAGGAGTGTACCATACACAAATAGAGGGAGTGCAGTCTCACAGTGGGTAGGCATCTGAAGCACAGATAGGGCATGGTATGACACCACACACAACATGCCATACTGGAGGCAATAAAGCACCATGTGACAGCAATGCATGAGAAAACATATCCACAATGTCAGTGTGGATCAGCAGGTCTGCACAGTGAGTACAAACAGTATCAAGACATGGCTGATCAACAAAACAAAACACTGAATTGCCAGTCACACACTCTGCATACTCACAATTGGCAAAAACAACAAGTAGGAGTCAGACAGAACTGCAAGGACACACCAACACACTGCACAGTGCACAACATACACCTCACACATGTGCACACAATCACAATCACACGGCTGAACGATCCAAACAACAGGCAACCAACTCATGGGTGACACGTGTGTGTAGTTGAAATTGCAGGGGCACACACACATCAACACTCCCAACAATGTCACCCCCTTCACACTGCACACTTCATGACCACCCAAGTGCACATGTTGAAAGTAACACATGTGACTAGGATGACTGACCATCACAGGATGAGCATACACCTACACTGTTGGGCACACATGAAAGCAAGAACACACATACATGATGACCCTGGCCAGCCTGCCTGCAACCCTGTGGATAGAATCCCACTATGAGCTGGCAGTGCCCCCAAACCTTACATGTGTACAATATAGCCAACATGAACAAAGAATGAAAATGATAACGGTATGTCATCTAACAACAACATCTTTGCACCCACAAGTATCAGAGTCAGGAACAACTGAAGTCCCTGTCACCCCTGTAAAAAATAGGATAAGTGAGACAAGCCATTGGCAATGTTGAAGTGGCACACAGAGCATGTAGCACAGAAAACCATAATACAAACAGAAAAAACTTTATTTAGTACGGACACTGACAAAACTGACAACAGGAGCAACTGTCTTTATTCACACATTGCACAAATAGGCTCCAAGATTATAGAAGCGCAAGGCACACAATGCACAATATGTCCATGAGAAGCAGCACAGGCAAGGGGAAAACAGCAAGGCCAGTGGCCAGTCCAAGATGCAGAGTATGTCGATGAGAAGCTGCACAGGCAAGGGGAAAACAGCAAGGCCAGTGGCCAGTCCAAGATGCAGAGTATGTCCATGAGAAGCTGCACAGGCAAGGGGCACACAGCAGTGAACAACAAGGCCAGTGGGCAGGACAAAGTGCAGAGTGAGACCATGAGAAGCTGCACAGGCAATGGGCACACAGCAGTGAACGACAAGGCCAGTGGGCAGGACCAAGTGCAGAGTGAGTCCATGAGAAGCTGCACAGGCAAGGGTCATACAGCAGTGAACGACAAGATCAGTGGGCAGGACCAAGTACAGAGTGAGTCCATGAGAAGCTGCACAGGCAAGGGGCACACAGCAGTGAACGACAAGGCCAGTGGGCAGGACAAAGTGCAGAGTGAGACCATGAGAAGCTGCACAGGCAAGGGGCACACAGCAGTGAACGACAAGACCAGTGGGCAGGACTAAGTGCAGAGTGAGACCATGAGAAGCTGCACAGGGAATGTGTGCGTCTCTACCCTGCCATGGTCAGCAACACAGTCAGCGGGGTAACAATGGGCAGTACAGGCACCGCTGTGGGATAGACAGGTGTGTGAGGGTGAATACCACTCAGACGTGGCTGTCAGTCGGACTGAAAGCTGGCTTTGTTTCGGGGACAGTTGGAGCACTTCACCGGGGAGAGAGAGGCCCAGCTGAGGTAGAGCTATCAGTGGCTTGGGAATCCAGAGGGCTGCTTGGACCAGGTGGTGTAGTGGCACGTGGAGGTGGAGTCATGCAGGTGTGAGACATAGTGTGGGTGGGAGATTGTGGAGTGGTGCCTTTCCACTTCTTGTGGATTGTAAATGGCTTGACTGACTTGGGATCAATGGGAAGTGGTGTGGACACAACAGGCACACTCACCACCAAAGCTGCATCAGGTGCAGACGCTGGCCCTCCCTCTGGGGACGTGCTGGATCCAGCGGTATGCTTCGCCTGGCCTTGCCTTTGCCCCTCCATCCCCGGTTTACCAGCTGTTCGCCCTAGAGTGCCCTCCTTTCCCTGCTTCACTGGGCTTGGAATGGGAGTCAGGGTAGTGGGTTAATCTGTCTTTGAGCCCTTCTTATGTGTACCCTTGGCAGGCACCTCCTTCTCAGTGGGCATGGAAACTCTCTGCTTGTTTTTGCGAGACACTTTTGGTACAGGAGAGTCCTTGGCTGGGGATGCCTGAGGTCTGCTTCTTTGCTTTTTGGGCCTCTGTGTCACCTGACGGGCTTTTGTCTTTGCACTCTGGGGTGGCTTTAGTTTTCTGTGGGGATGGTGACTGCACCCTGGACCGCTTGGGCTGCTGCTGCTGCTGTGTGCTTCTTGTGCTGTATCGTGACCTTAAGGTCTGTGGAACATGGTCACTATCATCAGACATGGCCACTGGCAGGGAGGTGGACAAAGGGACTGGAGCTGGACTGGGAGGTTGTGCCAGTTGAAAGGCTGCCGTCACTGTAGAGGACAAAGCCTGGACAGTCCGGTGCAGCCCACCCATGTCTGAATGTATGCCCTCCATGAAAGAAACCACCTGTGCCAATTTTTTGTCATGGTCTATAAAGGCATTGAGGAGAGCTGTCTGGCCCACACAAAGCTGGTGCAAAAAGTCCACAGACTCAGCACTGATGGCAGCAAGGGGGACAGGGGTAGGGGCAGCGGTGCCTGGGGTGAAGGACACTCTTCCCTTCTTACTTGGGCGAACACGGGCAGCACCAGAGGAAGTGGTTGAGAGGGTGGGCCTTGTTTGCTGTGTGGGGGAAGATGAGGCAGAGTCCCCATCCCCTGTGTCCGCCAACATGGAAGCATCACCGCTGGCATCAGATTAAGTTGAGCTTTGCGCCTCTGGCTGTGATTCCTCCAGCAGACTCCTGTCCCCCTCCGAGGTGCTGGTCACATCTGTGTCACTGTGCTCGTGTCCAGCTGTTGTGCTTGATTCCCCACCACTGGTGTCCGTCCCCTGTCCCTCCGTGGCCATGGGAGATGCTGCATGAGAGAGAGAAGTAGGGTCAGTTCAGTGTCAGCAACATTACAAACATAAGCAAGCAAAGTATCACTGAAGATGACTAAATCTACATGTTGCACACCACTCTGTGCAATGACATTGTGCTAACTCACTTTATTGACTCAAACAGTGCATGTAAACAAGAAAACCAGGCATAAAAGAGCCATGTGATGACCACACAGCACAACAGCCTGCTGATGGCTCTGTTCAACCAGACACACAAATAGCTCAGAGCACACCTAGTGCCCTGATGGGGGCAAGGATGGAGCCTACAACATGTTGCCACTGTCAGATCTGGATTGAGCAGGAGGGGACAACACAGGTACAGACTACAACATGACATTCCACAATGGACATGAGCCCATGCCATCCACCATGTTGTCCTTTGGGGCACAACTACTGTTGCACATTGGCGTCAGATGTGTATGCCTCACAAAGCTGAGGTCAGGCAATGCACGCATTGATGAAAGCACACTCAGAACAGACACACTGCCGTTCACTTCCATGGGATTTCCCAGACTACCCCAATGCAGACGATACCTGAAGGCCACTACTCAATATGCAATGGAAATGCCCAGTACTCAAATTACATTAGGAAGTACAGGTAGGGCAAATGCATGACAGCTGCACCCAGCACAGAGGCCACTCACAAGCCACTGCATCACACTACCAACATCACATAGGCCAGCGCTGGCACAGGCTGTATACACATGCAGCCACTCACAGCCAAAGTCACCCTTCCCAGAATACTCACCCCTAGCTTGCTGCTGATGCTCATTCAAACGTGCATCCAGCTCAGGCTGTGTTACAGCCAAGATGCGGCCCATCAGTGGTGTCATGCTGCGCCGTGCCAAACTGTCAGTGTGAGGGAGCAGCCCCAGTGTCATCGCCCCCACGTTCTTTGCCAGCCGGCAGATGTCATCCCACCTCTTGTGGCAGTGGGTGCGCCGTCAGTTTGAGACACTCAGAGCCCGCACCTTGGTTGCAATGGCCCTCCACAAGGCCTTCTGCTGGTGTATTTGAGCTGCAGGCATGGGAAACAAGAGTGGGAAAACATCAGCAACAGAGTGTTATGTAACAAAATCCCTCAGGACATTAGTATGATAATGACTCATCCCAAATCCACAGATCTGTTTTTCTGAGACAAAAATTAATCTCACATTCTACATCTGCATGGGACAAGCACACGTAAATGCATGCAGGTGTGAGGGGGACACAGTACCTGCACATCTCATACACATGCAGGATGCCAGCACAGAAAGCCATGTGTAGTCTGCCCACATCTACTGTCCATATCTAGGTTGAGCAAGACATACATCACAAAACAGCATGTGTTTGGAGGTAGACTCACTATGTCCAACACTGCGCAGCCCTCAATGTCCTTGCCCTGTGAATAGCTCACTGTGTCATGGATGTCACATTGAGGGATATGATCTCACAAACTCACACCCTTCTCACGAGGCCTGTCGTGTGCAATCTACAGGGCTGAGATGGCTCATTGTTGGAGTGCAATGAGAAGAGACACATGTAAAACTCTGTAAGTTCTGTGATCTGTCCTTGTCATTGTGGACGGTGACTGTGCAGGCCATGTGAGCTCACACTGAGATAGACAACCGGGACCACACAGCCATTGACACAAGCAATCACTGTCCTTACTCCTGCATTACCAGCTTGCAGAGTCACTGTATGGCTGACAAGACAACACATGTCCCTCAAGTCTTGATGTGCAGGCAGGGAAACATGTGGAATAGGGTACACCTCCCTTCCCCCTGGAGAAAGCATGTTAGGCAGTGCATGACACAACCCCACACCCTCAGGCACATACTGCATCAGACCAACTACATGTGTGCTCCCCCTGCACTCTCACCCCCACTTTTGAAGACTTACCACAACATTAGGGGCACCATATAGCCTTGGGTACTGTGTGAGCACCTCGTCCACCAGGACCTCCAGCTCCTCGCTGGTGAAGGGACTGGCACGTATCTTCTCAGTCCTTGCCATCACTGTGGACATGAGACAGCAGCGGTGGCAGCAGCAGGTGAGGGGTCTCAGACACCAGTCTCTGAAGGCAGCAGCAGGTGAGGGGTCTCAGGCAGCAGTCCCTGGAGGCAGCAAAAAATGAGGGGTCTCAGGCAGCAGTCCCTGGAGGCAGCAGCAGATGAGGAGTCTCAGGCAGCAGTCCCTTGAGGTAGCAGCAGGTGAGGGGTTTCAGTCAGCAGGCTCTGGGAGCTAAGGAAATGTGAGGCTCTCTCCCACACATATATATCCCCCTGGGGTCGTTTCAGTGGTGCTAAAGTGTTGCAATTGGTGTTCCAGGTCTGCCTTTTTCAAATTCATCAAATGACCAGCTCCGCAGTGGCGGAGCACGCTTCCCGCGATTTTAAAAATTGCATCAGGCTACCGCAATATTGGTTCCCATTGGCTGTAAGGGCATGGTCCATGGCGGTGACACACCGCAGGGGCCAGACGTGCGCTACCGTGGTGGTGCATCTTTCAATTGCATTCAATGACTGGCCTCGTGGTGGCAGAGCACGCCTACCGCGATTTTCAAAATTGCATCATGCTACGGCGATTGCACTTTCCATTGACTGTAGGGGCATGGTCCATGGTGGTGACACACCGCAGGGGCCAGGCGGGCGCTACCACAGAGGTGCATCTTTCAATTGCATCCAATGACCGGCCCCCGGTGGCGGAGCACGGCTACCGCAATTTTCAAAGTTGCATCATGCTACCGTGATTGCGCATCCCATTGGCTGTAAGGGCATGGTCCATGACAGTGACACACCGCAGGTGCCAGGTGGTAGCTACCAGGATTTGGGTGCCATACATTGATATGGGTGTCTTGGATTTGGGTGGCGGAGCATGCCAACTGCCATTTAGCGTTACATATGTACCTATCACTACCGTGATTGTGTCATGGTCCATGGTGGTGACACACCGCAGGTGCCAGGCGGTGGCTAGCGGGATTTGGGTGCCATACATTGATATGGGTGACCGGGATTTGGGTGGCGGAGCATGCCAACTGCCATTTGGCAATACATACATATCTATCAATACTGTGATTGTGTCTTGGGCATTGGCGGTGACACACTGCTGGTGCCATGTGGTGGCTACCGGGATATGGGTGCAATACATTGATATGGGTGACCGGGATTTGGGTGGTGGAGCATGCCAACCACCATTTAGCGATATATATGTACCTATCACTACCGCGATTGTGTCATGGTCCATGGCGGTGACACACCACAGGTGCCAGGCGGTGGCTACCGGGATTTCGGTGCCATACATTGATATGGGTGACCGGGATTTGGGTGGCGAAGCATGCAACCACCATTTGGCAATACATACATATCTGTCACTACGGCGATTTTGTCTTGGGTAGGGCTGGGCGGTAAATTCCGTTCTGCTCGTGGAATTTGGGTGATTTTGCGTTCCGCGGAGAACGTGGAATTGCCCAAAATTTTGCGTTCCGCGGCTTCGCAGAATTTTTTGCTTGTTCGCGTCCTCAAAAAGCGTGTTTGCGAGATATATCCCCCCGAACACGCAAACAGTGTGCGCAAACAGGAAAAAAGCATTGCGAACAAGAAATTTCGCGGGTTCGCAGAATTTTTGCGTGCCTGCGGAGATTTTTTACTGTTTCGCAGAGCTTTGCATAGCGCGAATACGCAAATTCCGCCCACCCCTAGTCTTGGGCATTGGCCGTGGCTAATGGGATTTGGGTAACATACACTGATATGGGTGTCCGTGATTTGGGTGGCAGTGCATGCCAACTGCCATTTAGCGATACATATGTATCTATCACTACCGCGATTGTGTCATGAGGTGGCTACCAGGATTTGGGTGCCATACATTGATATGGGTGACCGGGATTTGGTTGGCGGAGCATGCCAACTGCCATTTGGCAATACATACATATCTATTACTACCACAAATCTGTCTTGGGCATTGGTGGTGACACACCGCTGGTGCCAGGCGGTAGCTACCGGGAATTGTGTGCCATACACTGAGATGGGTGTCCGGGATTTGGGTGGCAGAGCATGTCACCGCCATTTAGCGATACATATGTACCTATCACTACCGTGATTGTGTCATGGTCCATGGGGGTGACACACCGCAGGTGCCAGGCAGTGGCTACCGGGATTTGGGTGCCATACATTGATATGGGTGACCGGAATTTGGGTGGCGGATCATGTCACCGCCATTTAGCGATACATATGTACCTATCACTACCGTGATTGTGTCATGGTCCATGACGGTGACACACCGCAGGTGCCAGGCAGTGGCTACCGGGATTTGGGTGCCATACATTGATATGGGTGACTGAAATTTAGGTGGCGGAGCATGCCAACTGCCATTTGGCAATACATACATATCTATCACTACCGCGATTGTGTCTTGGACATTGGCGGTGACACACCACTGGTGCCAGGCTGTGACTACTGGGATTTATAGGCCACACACTGATATGGGTGGCCGGGATTTGGGTGGCAGATTACTTTGACAGCACCAATGGACACATCATTCTGTGTCAAAGGCCATCTGGCAGTCATCAACAGTGCACAGTGGCCACATGGCTAATGGCACATCATTGTGCACACAATGTTAATGTTCAATTTACCCCACTGCTGACTACACATGCCATGTTTGTGTATGTGATTTTGTAGATTGGCATGTACTCCCTCACATGTCACTTGTGATATTGATGGGCCTGTACACAGGACAGTGTTGATATGGACTCTCCAATGTGTACATATGTCAATGTGTTGAAGTGCAGTGAAAATCACAGCGATGTTAGTCTCAATGAAGAATGTTCAGATTTGCCTGTCCTCAAATGTTTGATCATGCACACACTTGTCATTTACGCTCAGCCTATGGTCATTGTGTTGTTGATATGTGCCAGGTTCAACTAATGCCTGAAGGTGTGTCAGGTACAGTAGCTAGGTATGAGACAGTGGTGTTGTATTTTTACACATATGCTGGATGATATACTCAAAGGCGTGCCCTTGGTAAATGTGGCCATATCCCTATGTGCATTCTCATAGACCGAGGTTGTTTTGGAGGTACTTGCTGTGTGTAAGTTGACAAGTGTACGATTAGTGTAGCTGAAGGTGTCCCTACATGTAAGCTGGTCTGTAACTCAATTTTGATGACAGTCATTGATGGTGTTGTGTCTGCCAAAACGTGAGATGCTGTGCCCATCTCATGATGTATTGCATTGGCATGTGTCCACTTTCATCTCAATTAGGAGGAGACCGAATCTGCATCGTCCCTTCACAGTGCTGGCAGTCATGGAGGCTTAGGCGATCATCCGGAAATTTCGTCTGGATAGAGCCACCCTACAGACCCTTACTGCTATGTTGGAGCACCACCTGCAGCCTCTCAGAACATATACAACAGCTTTCACCCCAATGTCTAAGGTGAGGGCGGCCCTGCATTTGTTTGCCACTGGATCATTCCAGCACACGATGTCCAGCGCAGGTGGGATGTCGCAACCTATGTTCAGCATGGTGCTGCGTGATGTTCTGTCCGCTATGATGATCTACAAGGACAGATATATCCATTTCCCCAGGGTGCCTGAATTGGCAGCTGTGAAGGGAGATTTTTATCCCCTTGGACACATCCCCCATGTTGTTGGTGCCATTGATTGCACCCATGTTGGGCTTGTACCACCACAGGCACTTGAGCACATCTACAGGAATTGTAAACTTTTTCACTCCATAAATGTGTAAGTGGTGTGCAAGGCAGATATGATCATCTCGCACGTGTGTGCCAAATTTCCAGGCTCGGCCCATGACTCATGCATCCTGCGTAACAGCATTGTACCACAGCTGATGGCTAATCTGCTTCCAGAGTGTGCATGGATTGTGGATGAATATGCCCAGTCAAATAGCATGCCGTGTGTGTGACCTGCTGTCCTCTGTCACAGCAACATTGCAATGTTTATCTGTGTTTGTCACACCTAGCTGACTCTGCATATCCCAACCGTCCTTGGTTGCTGAGCCCACTGCGGAATCCCAGGACACCAGCTGAAGTCCGCTACAATGATGCCCATGGAGGACACGTCGAGTGGTGGAGCGCACTTTTGGTCTGCTGAAGTCATGTTTCCGCTGCCTGGACAAGACTGGAGGTGCACTGATGTACTCGCCCAGGAAGGTGTGTCAGATTGTAGTGACATGCTCCACAACCTAGCCATTCGCCAGGAGATCCCCCTGATCCAGGATGATGATGAGCAGCAAAGGCCCCCGCCTTCAAACCAACCTGTGTCCAATGATGAGGACAGTGGAGAGGAGGAAGGTGTTGACCTGCATCAACAGCTCATCAGCCACTACTTCACTTGAAGGTGAGTGACAATGTACAATGGACCCATTGTCTGGTGATCTTGCTGTTGTTGTGAAGGTGTATGTGAGATTTGTGACTGCAGCCGGTTGTTGACTCAGTGGTGGCTGACCAAGTTTCTGGGACAGGTTATTTAGGAACATCTACAGAATGTGCATGTTGGAACTTGTTGCCCATTATGATGTGTGCATGTTGGATTATCTTGATGGTAAGTGTGTGATGTCTGTGATGCCACACCCAGACTAGTGAATGTTGTTCTGTTGTGTTTTCCTAGGTGCCTTCAATCTCTCCTTGCCTACATACATTCCATACTCCTGGTACATTGTAATCATGGTGAAGACTGCACATCCTGGAATAAAGACGGAGCAGAAACAACTACATGTGTGTAAGGAGTATTTATTTACAAGGGTGACATGAGAGGGTGGGTGAACATTTACATTGATGTGATTGGTGACGCAGTGAGTTGACAGTTATGGTAAATGAGATAATCGAGTAGTCACCACATTGATGTGGTGGCCCTGTCCAACAGACAGATGCCATTCACATGGCAGTGTGGTGAAGGACAGTCCAAAAAGTCAATGCAGCGGTGAAGAGGGTTGCCATCAGGGCTGGCTCCATGTCTGACGTTTGCAGGTGCTTTGCCATGGGTTACTCCCAGAGATTTCTTGGGACGGCCCCTTCGTTGCTTGGCAGCAGGGGCCTCTGCCGTGGGGCCAGTAGGGTCTGAGGACTCACCCCTCACTGTGGCTGCAGGGGAGGATGGTGAACTGTCATCCTGCAGACCAGCAGGGGGAGGTGGAGGTGTTGTCTGTGGCGCAGGCCTGTCCCTAAGTACCTCCACTAGCTGGCCCAAGAGGTCCACAATTTGGCCCATGCGGGTGTCAATGGACCTCATCAGCAGGATGAGCTTGCGGAACACTTCTTCAGTCCGGCCCGTTCATCCCTGGGCCTGTTCATAGGCCCCAATTACTCTGTTGATATGGTCCAGGGATTGGGTCCCAGCCTCTGGTTGTCTGTGAGTGACCCTGCCCCTCCCACCTGCCCTGATGCCACGGACCTGTTGCCTCACCACTGTAGGCACCGCATCCTCTCCCTGCCCCCCTCAGTTGTTGGGGTGGGGTGGTCATCCTCTGGGACAGTGGGAGTGTTGCAGGCAGCACTGGTGGTGGTGATGTTGGTGGTGGTGGTGGTGGTGGTGATGGTGGTGGTGGAGGACGTACAGGCCGTAACAGCAGGGGTCTGCAGAGACGTTGGTATTGCAGCAGATGTGGTGGGGGGATGATGGGATCCTGGGACCTGTTGCGCCCTGGTACACCAGGTGGGCCGGCTTCGAGCTCTTCGTCCAATGAATCCCGGGAGTCAACATCCAAGAGTCCATGTTCCGGGGGGGAGACTGGCTCTGCAGGTTGCTGGTGTTGTCCTCTGCAGTCAGTTCTTGGTCACCTGTGGGTCAGATGGGAGATGCTCATTGTAGTGCACCCCGCAAGCTTTGTGTTGGCTGTGTATCATTCACTGTTTGTACACCACAAAGTTGACTAATCATCACATTGTTTTCTATGTGCACTACTGTGCCTCTTGACATGATGCTGTGGTACATGCATTACTTGTCCATGGTGGGAGGTGTCAATACACACCATGCGCCACATGCATAATTTGTGATTACAGGGACATGTTGCCATCTAGGGGCTAGCGCAACAAAGATTTCCTGTGAGGACCCTTTGTTGATTACACTGCCCTGGCAGGCGTTACATCTGGGCATGAACTGGCCATTGTCAGCTCATGCATACCTTTGTCTTGTCATGTGCATATCTTGATTTGTACCACCAACCATGCTTTCTCTGTTTTCATATGGTCCTTATTGCTCTGGCCCCATGGCACTTTCACATGTCATTCAGTGCTGTGCATGATTGTGCACAGACTTTCTTCTACATATGCCTTGGTGTGTCACACTTTGGTTGCTGTGACAGTTTTATTTGCTTAGCTGTCTGCACACTGTGAGTGGCAATAGGAACTGTGTGTATGTTTGGGCAATGAGAGTGCTGGTGTTGTCATATAGCACCAGGCTTTTATGAGAAGACTGGCTGTGTGCATGTACTGGCTACTTACCTGTTATGTTTTCACATTTGGCTTTGTTTTGTGACACATCTGTGTGTGTGTGTGTGTGTGTGTGTGCTGGAGGCTTACATCCTTTTCTCTTAGCAGATTTATGATGGTCGCCTGCCAAGATTGTGTGTTATCCATGTGTAGTGTTTGTCTTTGTCAATCCTTTCTCTTAAATACCCCTTCCCAACCATTCATCAAACCCTAACCCTCTGCTCCCGGGCTGTGTGATTTATATTGAGGTGTGACTAAATAAAATTTACACCAATAATTGATCATACATATAAATATATATAGATAGCAGCTTGGAAGGGATTTGGTGAGAATAACTTTCTACACCAATCATTCTGGGGAAAAACATTTATCAAAGGAACTGGAATAATCACACATTTTTCTGAAAGTAAGAACTTTTATGACTGTGTTCCATTGGGATTTTATTCACATGAATGCATTTTAAAGTAAAAGAAAGCATAACAAGATTCATGCCAACAAAATGAGAACTTTCATAATACCAACATTTATTTGAACTTTATGATGCATTGTGGGAGATGTATTGTACACAGGTCATGTGACCCAGGATTATTAATTGCATGCACATATGCACTTGGCTAACTGTTTCCTCCCGTGACCAAGACAGAACGCCGAAACCTGTAGGGTGAAAGGATGCATGTGGTGCTGCTTAAACATTGGATTAAAATGTGCTGACTCTGGAAATGGGCCCCTGTGTTTTGTGTCACAGCAGTGAATTGATGGGCTTCTTCGTGCCCGTTGTTTAAAGAGGCCTGCCTATATATACTTAGAGCAGAAGAAGAAGATCCTCGCCCTGCCTTGAGTTAGTGTTGCTTTCACCACATCCGCCCCAGCAAGTGTATGATCAATTATCATACCCTTACTTGGGCATGCAATCTGCACAGCAGATTAGTGCTACTAGTACTAGTAAGGAGTCCTTACTACTACTAGTACTAGTGGTAGCCTAGGACCAATGGGTTCTCTGAGTCTTACAGTACCACTACTAGGCAATCCACATATACGGGGAGAGGGAAAGCTAAGTGGAAGCCTAGAAGAAGGAAAGCTACAGACAGACTAATACAGAGTCAGAGGTTAGTCAGAGGCAGTTTGATTTGATGTAAAAAAAAAAAGTCACTATAAACTACGGGCCCGATTCACAGAATTAACTTAAGACTAAATCCTAAACTTACTACTTTGTGGTATTCACAGAATGCACTTACTACTTTTGGTATTCACAGAATGCACTTACTACTTATGGTATTCGCAGAATGGATTTACGACTACTAACTTTACGTCCGCACTCGGGCTGGAAATTCCGGCCCGGAGGCGGAGCTTCCGGCCCGGAGGCGGAGCTTCTGGGCGGAGGTGGGGATTCCAGCCGGTGGCGGAGATTTAGCCATGGCCGAAATCTCCACCTCCGGGCCGGAAGCTCCGCCTCCGGCCCGGAAGCCCTGCCTCCGGGCCGGAAGCTACGCCTCCGGGCCAGAATTTCCGGCCGAAAATAAAAAAAAAAGAAGCGCGGGACTCCCGCGCTTCTTTGGTAATTGGCCCCTGGGGGGGCCAAATCCCGGGGGCAGAATTAAAAAAGAGTGTGGGGGTTCCCAATCCCCCCACACTGCCCCGGGGACCTCCACCCCCGGGGCTCAAAGATACTATATGCGGGGGCTCATGGCCCTCCGCAGCCCCGGGGACCGCCACCCCACGGGGCTTATTGAAAATGGGTGGGGGGGCTCGCAGCCCCCCCAGCCCCGGGGACCGCCACCCACCGGGGCTTGAAATTATTTGGGATGGGGAGGCTCTCAGGCCTCCTGGAGCCTTGAATAGGCCCTGGGGACCGCCACCCCCAGGGCCGGCTCCTGCAGTGTCCCGGGGTACCTGTGGGGGGATTGGGGACCCCCCCACAGCCCCCAACAGAGGCCAGGGCCCAGGGGATGGGGTCCCCGGGGCCATAAGTGGCCTGGGAGGGGGCTACGCAGCCCCCTCCATTAAAAAAAATACAATTTAAAAAAAGGGCCATGCCCCAGGGGATGGGGTCCCCGGGGCAAATTATGGCCTCAGGAGGGGGGCCACGCGGCCCCCTTCCTGATTAATTTTTTTTTATAAACAAAAATTGGGGGCAGGCCCTGGGGGATGGGGTCCCCAGGGCCAAAAAAATGGAAAAAGAAGGGGGCTACACAG
This sequence comes from Triturus cristatus, assembly GCF_964204655.1. Classification (NCBI taxonomy): domain Eukaryota; kingdom Metazoa; phylum Chordata; class Amphibia; order Caudata; family Salamandridae; genus Triturus; species Triturus cristatus. The sequence continues at coordinate 1,072,357,144 of NC_140582.1, forward strand.
CCCCCCTTCTAAAAAAAAAAAAAAAAAAATAGAAGACCGGGATCGGGCCGGAGGCCACGCCCCCTCCTTACACCACTCTGCAAACGCGCCCCCTGGCGCGTTTGCAGAGGGGGAACTAATTCCCTTTGAATACTGGGGGTCCCTGGGGGCCAACTAGCCCACTAGGAACCTCCAGTATGCGCCAGGGGGCTGCGTTGCAGAGAGGTGTAATGAGGCCACACCCCTTTTTACACCTCTCTGCAACGCAGCTCCGTGGTGCTTACTGGAGGTACCTGGTGGCCTAGTTGTCCGCTAGGGGACCTCAGGATTCAAGGGGACTTAATCCCCCAACATAAAACACGCAACGGGGTGCGTTTGCACAGTGGTGAAGGTAGGGGGCGGGGCCTGAGGTGATACTGTGCAAACACGCCCTGTGGCGTGTTTTAAGCTGGGGAATTCATTCCTCCTCAATCGAGAGGTCCCCTAGGGACCAACTAGCCCACCAGGTACCTCCAGTAAGCGCCACGGAGCTGTGTTGCAGAGTGTTGTGAAAAGGGGCGTGGCCTCTGAACTCCTCTCTGCAACGCAGCTCTCTGGCGCATACTGGAGGTACCTGGTGGGCAAGTTGGCCACCAGGGGACCTCAGGATTCAAGGGGACTTAATCCTCCAACTTAAAACAAGCCACGGGGCGCGTTTGCACAGTGGTGAAGGTAGGGGGCGGGGCCTGAGGTGATATGTGTGCAAACACGCCCTGTGGCGCGTTTTAAGTTGGGGAATTAATTCCTCTTTAATCCAGAAGTCCCCTAGGGGCCAACTAGCCCACCAGGTACCTCCAGGAAGCGCCACGGAGCTGCGTTGCAGAGTGTTGTAAAAAGGGGCATGGCCTCTGAACACCGCTCTGCAACGCAGATCCCTGACGCATACTGGAGGTACCTGGTGGCCTAGTTGGCCGCCAGGGGACCTCAGGATTCAAGGGGACTTAATCCCCCAACTTAAAACGCGCCATGGGGTGCGTTTGCACAGTGGTGAAGGTAGGGGTTGCATCTTTTAGCCCAGCACTGACCCTGGAAAGTAATTCTAAGCGTACTTACCAGTAACTTGTATTTCCTTCCATAGGAATCCATTGTGTGGTTTTCACCAGAAAAGTTTCGAAGTGTCCATTTTTGAAACGTACAAATATTACTCAAAAATCAGCTGAACTACGAATTCCGATTTACTCAACTTTTATCAGGAGAGAACCCAGTGCTGCATCTTTTAGCCCAGCACTGACCCTGAAAAGTAATTCTAAGCGTACTTAACAGTAACTTGTATTTCCTTCCTAGGAATCCATTGTGTGGTTTTCACCAGAAAGGTTTCTAAGTGTCCATTTGTGAAATGTACAAATATTCCTCAAAATTCAGCCGACCTACGAATTCCGATTTACTCACCTGTTATCAGGAGAGAACCCAGGGCTGCATCTTTTAGACCAGCACTGACCCTGAAAAGTAATTCTAAGCGTACTTACCAGTAACTTGTATTTCCTTCCATAGGAATCCATTGTGTGGTTTTCAGCAGAAAAGTTTCTGTGTCCATTTTATGAAACGTACAAATATTCCTCTAAAATCAGCCAAACTATGTATTACGATTTACTCACCTGTTATCAGGAGAGAACCCAGGGCTGCATCTCTTAGCCCAGCACTGACCCTGAAAAATAATTCTAAGCGTACTTACCAGTAACTTGTATTTCCTTCCATAGGAATCCATTGTGTGGTTTTCAGCCGAAAAGTTTCTGTGTCCATTTTTGAAACGTACAAATATTCCTCTAAAATCAGCCGAACTACGAATTACGATATACTCACCTGTTATCGGGAGAGAACCCAGGGCTGCATCTTTTAGACCAGCACTGACCCTGAAAAGTAATTCTAAGCATACTTAACAGTAACTTGTATTTCCTTCCATAGGAGTCCATTGTGTGCTTTTAAGTAGAAAAGTTTCTAAGTGTGTATTTTCACAAACTAAAAATATTCCTAAAAAATCGTCTATATGACTTAAACACATTCTTTCAACTGTTTACAGGAGATCCACCTGTGCTGGATCCACGATCCACCACTGAGTAAGAAAAAGTAACGATAACACTACTTACCTGCTAAGCGAATTTTCTGCCATAGGATAACATTGGTGATTCTATGTGAAAAATGTCCTAAGTGTCAACTTTTAAAATACAATAATAATCCTTAAAAATCACTACTGTAACCAAAACGCTTTTACTCAACTTTTTACAGGAGATGTCCAAGGACTGAATCTAGCATCCAGTCCTGTGGTTAGAAAAGTAATCCATAAAGTATCTAATTGCATTTGACTAGAAATTCACATTGAGCTCAATGTTGCTTTGTGTTTGAAATTGTGTTGCCCATTGCAACAACTGTAACTACTGTACTTAAAAGTCTATTACCTATTTGCAAAGTATTTAAACTAAAGTAATTCATTTTGAGAAAGTATATTTTGTATTGTAATGTATAATGTAAATAAAAAAATAAAATATCTAAAAATAAACAGTTTAAACAATGTAGTAAATCAGTATCAAAAAATCAGTATAACAATTAACATTTACAAAACCTTTGAAATTCACTGAAAAAACCATAGGTTTCAGGCCTGAAATAGTTAGGATTTAGCATTTAAAAAACCTTTGAAAATCACTGAAAAAAACATAGGTTTCAGGCCTGATATAGTTAGGAATTAGCATTTAAAAAACCTTAGAAATTCACTGAAAAAACAATAGGTTTTATGGGTGTTATAGTTAGCTGGACATTTCACTCGAACAAAACCATTGAAATTCCTTCGATATAGTTAGTTGTACTAACTACATCTCGTGCGCCCGCAATCCACTCCTGATGATCTCACATATTACATCATTCACTACATGGTCAGTGACATCACTGATGACATCTCAAATGACATCACTGATGACATCACTGATGACAGTGTAACATTTAACAAAATAAAAGATGACTCCTTGTGTTCCTGCATCCAGATGTGCGTTTATTCTTAGTAATCAGGAGTTAATGTTCAGGATACAAGCAAGAATGTAATTCAGTAAAGGCCCCAGTTAAGGCCCACCGGGAGCAGCTGCCCTGCTGCTCAGCCTCAGATATAACTGACAATAGACTCAAACATACACAAAGGAACTCTAAATGACATCATAGATACAGGCTGAGCAGCTTAGAACAAACACTAAAGAAGGACAGAGAAGGAGGAAAAGCAGGATGTAACAGACATCATCCACGTGACTATCAGATACACCTCATCATACACTAGTATAACCTTTCATCACTCACTGTAAAATAGAGAGTGCCAGATTTAAAACCATTGACACACCAATACAAGTTTCTAAACACCCACTCAGTGATTCCTAGATCTATACACACATCTAATCACTTACCTATAGATTCACTCATACATGCTGTCAATGATCAATAGAATACTATCAAATATACTTATACACCTATATCGACATTGCACACCTGCACTTATGAAGTCATCCTACTCACTTATGTAAACAATGGATCAAACTTACTTTTACTTAGCTATACACTTATAAAAACACCACTTCATCTATTCATATAGATAATAACTCATACTTAGTGTGTTATAAAAACACTATTACAACTATACAGATATCCATATAGTCACTCATACAATCACTGAGTCTTATGTATACTTATTTATATACAACAACTGACACATACACTGGCTTTTATATTTCTAGTTTGTTGGACATGTACCATTGAGACTTATATTGGCTCATCGCCACACCCATAAAGATATTCACTCAGCCAAACAACTGTTATAACATGTAGGTTTAACTTCAGATACCTACTGAATCAACTATTCACACATCTTTGGGCAGTCACACACCCCCCACCGAACCACACACACATTCACTCTCCCATACAAATACTCAGTTAACTAATCAATAAATAATATAGACTTTCACGTAGCTAGTATCCAACTGGTGCAGCAGTTTACACAACAACTGACAAAGTGATACAGATATTCACACAGTTTTGTCACTATCCAATATATTTAGTGAGACACTATAAATTAGTCAAGTAAACAGTCAATCACACTGCTACTAAATCCTCCATCCAGATATTTATATTTATATATCCACCCATTCTTCAATGCAAATTGCTATATATATATATATATATATATATGTATATATATATATATATATATATATATATATAATACATATTTAAATAACAAACCAAACCACATTCACTGGATGATGTCATCAGTGATGTAATCAGTGATGTCATTTGAGATGTCATCAGTGATGTCACTGACCATGTCATGAATGATGTAATATGTGACATCATCAGCAGTGGATTGCGGGCGCGCGAGATGTAGTTAGTACAACTAACTATATCGGAGGAATTTCAATGGTTTTGTTTGAGTGAAATGTCCAGCTAACTATAACACCCCTAAAACCTATTGTTTTTTCAGTGAATTTCTAAGGTTTTTTAAATGCTAATTCCTAACTATATCAGGCCTGAAACCTATGGTTTTTTCAGTGAATATATATATATATATATATATATATATATATATATTATCTACTGGCGGTCGCCAGTAGATAGTTATAGTTAGGACCCTGTTTCCATAGGAAATCCGCAACATTCTATTTGGAATAACTTTGGCGCCGGACGATGAATCCTCGCGAAATTTTCAAAATAGGTGGGGCGCTACGCTCCGCTCCTACCCTGAAAGTCTCGGGGGGATTCGTCAAGCGGGGGCTGAGAAAAAAGGGGGGTCCCAAAACGCGTTTTTCCCATGCATTTTTCCATAGGACCTTTAGACACAGCTACAGCCCGAACGGCTGAACAGAGTTACTTGAAATTTGGCAGAGAGGTAGTCCTCAGGTCAAGGAAGTGCCTTTTGTAGGTCTGGTGTAAATCTGTTCAGTAGTTCCTGAGAAAATAGCATTTAAATCAATATATATATGTGGGCGGAGCCTAACCACACATCTCATCCTGAGATCTGATTGGCTGTCAGCACTTCATCCAAGAAGTGTTGGCAGCCATCTTGGGACCAATATACATGATAGCACCTCATTAAAAAGCATTGCAGTTAATAGAAGGTTTTAAGACTTTAGTTACATTATAAATCATTTGTTGATGGTACTATACTCATTTTAGGAATTGTGGTATGTTCTAAGGTGATTTCACCATGTGAAAAAGCCTTCTGCTGGGATATCATGATTGAGAGAAAAATATTTTCTCATGCTTTTACCACAGAGGTTTGGAAGGTGATCTATAAGCTAAACTGAGAGCTTATTTTCTGTAAATTCACATTATCTTTCTCAGTCATGTGAGAATGAAGTCTGACATTCTCAGTAAAACATGTACATCCAACAAGGGCAGAGACTGTCAGTTGATTCCTTTGTGTTCTACTGCAGCTTTCCAGAGTGTTCCAAAGAACTACTAGAGCGCTAACCGTCCTACTTATGATAAATGTATGGCACACCTGAAGCCATCTTGCTTGGATTAAAGTGGTAACTCTTAAAACATTTAATTTAAAAAGGAACAAAATGAGGGGGTTCATTTTTCCATAAAAAGTATGATTAGTGCTGCAGAAAGAAAAATTAGGGCACATTTTGAGTGACTTCTCAAATCCTCTTCTATTTCATTAAAAAATTCTGACATGCAGACTGAAACATGCACTTTCAATACCAGCAGCAGTTTTCCCTGGTGAGCAGTAGCTTTACTACAGTGATCTAATGAGCAAAAAGAGTGCTAACATTCTGATTTTATGGCAAATGTGTGACACATTTGAATGCCTTCTTGATGGAATCAAAGTAAAAAACTGAAAGTATTTCCTACTGAGGAGACTGCAGTAAATGAGGAAATTAGGAAACTTCATAACAAATAAGTCTCCCAAGATGGCCACCAGAGACAAAAGAGCCCAAATGTAGCCCAAATATCACCCAGATGTAGCCCAAGTATAGCCCAATGACAGAATGTCCAAGAATGTTCTTAAAAACAACTAGAGCACTTACGGTCTTCATTATGACAAAAGTATGGCACACCTGAAGCCATCTTGATTGGAATAAACTGGTAACACTTAAAACATTTAATTTAAAAAGGAACACAATGAGGGGGTTCATTTTGCCATAGAAACTATGATTAATGCTGAAGAAAGAAAATGAGGGCACATTTTGAGTGACTTCTCAAATCCTCTTCTATTTCATTAAAAAATTCTGACATGCAGACTGAAACATGCACTTTTAATACCAGGAGCAGACTTCCATGGTGAACAGTAGTTTTACTACAGTGATCTAATGAGCAACTAGAGTGCTAACATTCAGAATTTATGGCAAATGTGTGACATATCTGAATACCTTCATGATGGAATCAAAGTAAAAAACTGAAAGCATTTCCGACTGAGGAGACTGCAGTACATGAGGAAATTAGGAAACTTCATAACAAATAAATCTCCCAAGATGGCCACCGGAGACAAAAGAGCCCAAATGTAGCCCAAAATCACCCAGATATAGCCCAAATATAGCCCAATGACAGAAGTGTGCAAAACACTTATTATTTTGTGTTTTTGCAGTGTTATATAGTGCAGACTTGTCAGGTATTGGAGTGCTTTACATGAGCATTGGTTACATCACACAAGAACAAATTCATTTTGGTTGTAGACATGGGGAGACTAAGTGATTTGACCAGAATCACAGAATGTCGAGCTGAAGCAGAAACTTCAACCTGGTTCCCCAGTTGCAAAGTCTGCAGTTCTGGAAGTAACACCACATCCTCTCCCCTAAGTGCAACATTTAATCAAGTTGTCAACTAGATAAAAAAACATAAAGATAACAAATAATTTAAAAGTGCTTTGTCGCTATTTGAAAACTCAGAAAATATGTCCTTATTTTAGTCTTTTAGAGCACTAACCATAATTTTGAAGCCAATAAGACCCTCTCATATATGTAATTTCTAAAGGAATGCTCTAGGTATTACAGTTTTGATTACATTAAGATGATGTCAGGCGTTCCACACTTTTGTAATAAATATAGAATGTTAGCAATCTAGTTGTTCATTAGGATACTGTTGAGAGGCAGAGGCCAGGGGCACGGACTCTGAAAATTGAAGGCAGGTAGGAGGGTGCAAAGGCAACAATTTAACCACACTGAGCAGGCAGGAAGGGCCGTGGAAGCACAACAGACTATGGAGGGCAGTGGAAAGGGGGGCAGGGGCAACAAACCAACAATACAGGACTTGCAAGAGAGGCTGTTGGAGGGAAGATCTATTACGGGTCAAGGAAGCTAGGGGCGGTCCCCAGAGCCCCGGGAGCCACCACAGAACTGAGCAGGAGAGTGAGTCAGGGACAAAAGGGGCACCTTAATTTGAGCCGGGGTGCCTAGGAACGCTTGCTCCAAAAATGAAGAAAACAGACATATGAGACATGGAATTGGAGGCAGAATACAATGGCAGTTTAATGAGAAGATGCAACTTCAAAGAAACAGCAGAATAGAGACATAAAGTACAAAATACAGAATCCAGATAATCATACAGCTGTCATGATATTCTCTGTATCTCAATTAATGGACTGACAGAGAGAGAGAGAGAGAAAACACATCTATAAATGCATCATGAGAAACAAATTACACCAAGGAAAATGTTACCTAGGGACACTCACATTTACTCTTAGAGCAAGCATTCCTGCAATTACAATACAACATCTTTTAAATGCAAAAGTAAAGAGAACAATGGTTAAAAAATAACATGACATTTCATATAGGTAAAATAGAATAAGATACTTCAAGCAAAGCAGAGCAAGACATTTTAAGCAAAGGAAGACAAGAGCTCCCAGTTCTTGGGGAAAACCTGCACAGCCTGTTAACCTACATACAGACGGCGAGGTTGTCCGTCGATATCTGTGGGTGCTCCCTTTTTATATCATTTTGTGGGCTCCTTTGCACGCTACATCTACCTACGTATGCTACCCAAAAGCTTCGTCTGCAGATTTTACCAGACATTTCGTCATTTACCCACTTAATGCTGACAATGGACTGGGTGAAAAGGTCAGTCTCTCAGGCCAATCGCTTATCGTAAGTTCCATAGAGCAAGCAGAAAATAATAAGTATTCTACAGGAATTCAATATATTCATGTATAAAATCTCCTCAGTTCTCCTAACTTGACGCTCTGCGGTTGCCACTTCCTTAAAAGCGGGAAACCTGCCCAGGAAGCAAGTACCAGTCCAGGATGCAGCCTACTGTATGTCGACAGCTTCAGGGGGATGTTGAACTTTGATACCGAGCACGGAGCACTCGGGTAGGGTGGGGGCTACTAGTTTGGAGCAGAAGGCCTCGCAGACCTGCCTTCAGACTGCTATACACTAAAATTGCAGAGCTATGGTCAATTTAACAAAGAGGCCTACATATTGAACAGAAGGGCCTACACAGGGGTTTTATGCTGGCTGAGTGGTAAGGATGTCTCAGGATAATTATATAGCAACACAGGACCCGCTGGTCAATTTAATACGGCCTACAAATGCGGCTGGCAGGGCAAGGACAAGGGTCTCATACTTCAGGTGTGGACAGAACGGGCCAGGGGCCCCCTGTGATACAAAATCTACCCTCCTTCAAGGCTGTGGCAATGTAATAGACCATTGTGGGCAGAAGGAAGAGGCAATGGTAGTACAACCATACATGCCAACAGACCCGATACAGCCAGGAAACGTCCAATGTTTTTAAGCTCAAATGGGCTTTATTTGATCTGTCTCCTGTCTACAATATCCTCTTTTTCAATGTAACTCAAAGGGGAAAATCAATACCCCAGTTTTTTTTCAAAATCTCCCTCTTACCAAGTTCAAAATGTTCGCAAGTATGGTACATTGGATCATGAAAGGAAATTGGATAGGGACATGGACTTGGATAACAGAGGACAGGAGAGACATGGAGAGGTGCACCAAACTGACCCTGCAGGGCAGGCATCAGGGTTTGCAGCAGCACAATACACCACACAGGGCATGCAGGACGGGAGTGCAGCACAACAATCCATAGAAAGCAAGAGGGAGGGGACAGGACCATGCACATGGACAACAGAGAACAGAGGGGCAAGAGGCAATGGTAGCTAGCTGACCATAATGGACAGACAGGAGAGAAGGCTGCAGCATAACAGACCATAAAGGGCAGGAGGGACGGATCAGGGGCATTACAATGGAACAGACAAGCCAGGAGGGAGGGAGTAGGGGTCTGCACATGTAAACAGAGGGCTGGGGGCAAGGGGGCAGGGCAGGAGCAGCAAGATAGCCATGGAGGTCAGGCAGGATGGGCACTAGAAGCAAGACACAACATGAAGAGCAACAGTGAGACTGTGATGGCATACACACAGACCATGGAGGGAAGGTGGGAGGGGGTCAGGGGCAGCTAACTGACCACACAGGGAAGGTGGGAGGGGCCATGGCAGCACAGAAGACTATGCATGGCAAGTGGGAGGGTTAGTGGCAGCACAATGGCTATGATGGGCAAGAAGGAGGGTGCAGGGGCATGCACAAAGGACGATGGAGGATAGAAGGGAGGGTCAGGACCTGTGCACAGACAAGAAAGTTCAGGGGAAGGGGCCTCACAACAGACCACACGGGGCAGGCAGGAGGAGCAGTTGCAGCACAACAGACCAGGGAGGGCAGAAGGGTGTGGCAGTACAATGGACCATGTAGGACAGGAGGAAGAGGATAGAGGCATGGCATGTGGACAGGCAGGGTGGAGGTGGCAGGGACAGGTTACAGTCATCTGACAATGCTAGGCAGGTGGGAGGGGAGTGGCAGCTCAACAGAACACTCAGAGTAGATAAGAGTGGCAGGTCCATGGGACATGGTGGGCAAAAAGGATGGAGCAGGGGCATGCACAAAGACATCGGAGGGCAGGGGGAAGGAGAATAGGGGCAGCAAGCTAAGCACAGAGTTTAAGCAGGAGGTCAATGATGGGGCATAGAATTGGGCAATGGAGGGCAGGAGGAGTGGACTGGTACATCATACTAAATTGAGGGCAGTGGCAGCACATCAGACCATGCATGGCAGGAGGGAGGAGGCTAGTCCATGGATTCACACAACAGAGGATAGGGAGGAGGGGGATGGGGCAGCAAGCTAACTGTTCAGAGAAGGCGGGTATTAGAAACTTTATTGTTTTTAAAACATTTTGTCTGTGCAAACTACTTAAAATATGAACAAGTATGCAGCATAATCTCACTTTTATTCAGGAAGAAGAAGACGTTAGTGACTGTGACTCCGGGCTCACTTGGCAAAAACACCCCCTGACCCTCCACCCCCTATCGCAAAATGTAATGCCCGTGAAAAGGGTAGGTGAACACAGTGTTATATAGAACATAGTCCTGAGAGCACGATTGAAAATGAAAACTAGATATAGTGTATGTTATAAACTATGCACCAAAAAGTGTTATATAAGATGAACCAGGCGTGAAATATAATATGCAATACATTGTGCGCAATGACAGATTCATTGGAGAGCGCGAGATAGCACAGGCACTAGCGCGTGCTATGCGATATGCGCCTTGGAGTGTAATATGCACAGGGCAGTGTTGTGTAACCTAACTAGTCTCTAAAGTTGTAATATAAAATATGTGCTGGGGAGTGTAACGTTGCATATGCACTGTGACAAAGATATGGATCCCAAATTGTAATATGTATGGCATAGCACTGTGCGTTATAACATAGGCATCGAGGAAGGCACGTTAGATGGGGCAATATAACCCGTGCGAAGACAAGTGTGGCATGACATTTTCACGGGGTGGTGTTACAGTGCACATGGGCTAGAGAGTGTCATAGCATATGCACTAGCTAGTGGAATACAATACAGAGGTGTGTGGCACTCGGCAGGCAATGGTGGGTGTAACACAGCATTGGGCTCTGTCAGGAGCGCGCTGTGACTCGCAAGTGATGTTCGTCCCCTTTCCAGAGAGTAAAATAAAAAGTATTACACATCCGGCAGTGGATGTGTGTTTTATTAACTGTGAGGGGGGTTTCTTGCATAGTTTTGGTCGAATTTTTGTTGAATCCCCTTTGAATGGCTTGGTGTGCATGTGTATTAAATGTGCCCGTCAATAGCTACCCATGTTTGTATAAATAAACGACAAGGGTGTCTACCGGGATTAGGCACGGTAGAGCATCAGACATGTCAGAGCTTCACTAGTGGTGTAAATACATTCCACGTGGATTAATTGCATGCATAGTCGCCTTTTAATGAATATCACGCAAATCGTCATGGTGATAGGTACGTACGGTTTGTCCAGCATGTCCTAGGTGTGTCTATAAATATATATTTTTTTAAAATAATAAAAAACAGTGGCCGGCCCTGGGGATTGGGGTCAAAAAAATATAATTAGGAGACAGGCCCTGGGGGATGGGGTCATCAGGGCCAATAAATTAGAATAAGAAGGGGAACCACACAGCCCCCCTTCTTAAAAAAAATAAATAAATAAAAGACTGGCATCGTCCCGGAGGCCATGCCCCCTCCATGTAGCACTCTGCAAACGCGCCCCCAACAGGCATCTCCAGTATGCGCCAGGGAGCTGCGCTGCAGACAGGTGTTCTGAGGCCAAGCCCCTTTTTACACCTCTCTGCAACGCAGCTCTGTGGCGCTTACTGGAGGTACCTAGTGGTCTAGTGTGACCCTAGGGACCCTTAGGATTCAAGGGGACTTAATCTCTCAACTTAGAACAGCCACAGGGCGCGTTTACACAGTGGTGAAGGGAGGGGACGGGGCCTGAGGTGACGTGTGCAAACACGCACCATGGCACGTTTTAAATTGGGGATATAATTTCCCTTCAATACTGAGGGCCCCTGGGGGCTAACTAGCCCACCAAGTGCTTCCAGTAAGCGCCACTGAGCTGCATTGCAGAGAGGTGGTCCAGGCCGTGCCACTTTTTACACCTCTCTGCAACGCAGCTCTGTGGCACTTACTGGAGGTACCTAGTGGGCTAGTTGGACCCTAGGGACCCTCAGGACTCAAATGAACTTAATCTCCCAACTAAAAACGGACACAGGGCGTGTTTACACAATGGTGAAAGGAGGGGACGGGGCCTGAGTTAACGTGTGCAAAAACGCCCTGTGGCCTGTTTTAAGAGGTAGTTTTAATCCCCATTCCCTATTATATACTAGGGGCTTATAGAGGAGGTAAGGCTAATCACAGGGGGACCCCAACGCATAATGTTCCCTAGTGTATGTAGGTGTTTTCACTGTATTCTAAGTGTTTTTTAACATAGCACTGGCTCTAGGACTGGTTAGTCAGACTCAGTTACCACCAGTATCCGTCTGAAAAAGTTGAGGGTACAGGATGATTTTGCAACAAGGCTTCTTTCTGCTCTTCTTTTTGTTCTTTCTGCACGTTATCCTTCTTTCTGCACTTTTCTTCGTCTTTGAGGACTTCTGTTGCTTCTTTCTGCACTTCTTTTGTTTCTTTCTGTGCATTTTTTCTTCTTTCTTCACATGTCCTATCTCTGTAGGCATAGTTAGAAATTAGCATTTAAAAAACCTTTGAAATTAACAGAAAAAACCATAGGTTTCAGGCACGTTATAGTTAGGAATTAGCATTTAAAAAACCTCAGAAATTCACTGAAAAAACCATAGGTTTCAGGGGTGTTATAGTTAGCTGGACTTTTCACTTGTACAAAACCATTGAAATTCCCCCGTTATAGTTAGTTCAGCTAACTATAACTCGCGCGCCCGCAATGCACTGCTGATGACGTCACATATTACATCACTCATGATATGGTCAGTGACATCACTCATGACATCACTGATGACATCTCAAATGACATCACTGATGACATCATCCTTGTGATAGAGTGGCAGACCTCCTCTCACCCTAATATAACCTTTGATACACACATTCAAAAATAGAGACTAACATTTTCAAAACAATGGACATACCAATACCAGTTACAACAACCTCTTCAGTAATTCTAAGATCCACATACACATCCACTCATTCACCAACAGTCCAATACAGTCACTCATACATGTACTCACTCATCATATGTACTCATACACCTATACATCCTGTTACACAATGCCACTCATCCATAGAGTTACTCACACACATAGTCACTCATGCTAATAAAGAATCAAACATACATTTACTTGCATATACAGTTATACACACACCACCACACTTACTTCTACGGAAACTTACACATACTTAGTCTTTTAAACAATCACTTATAGAAACACATACTTATTCATACAGGAACTCTTTCAATCTCTCACTCTCACATATATTCACATATATACACCAATAGTCACATATACTAGTTTAAAACATATGTAGTTACTCATAAAGACACTATTGAGACAGTCATTCACTCACTAACACACCCATACACACACTCATCCACCCATACAGTCCTGCACACATACTGTGTTCAACACATACAAACAGTGAGTCACTCATTCATGCACCTATGCACTACGTAATACCCCCCACCGAAACATGCAGACCCTCAGACTGATACTCAAAAAACCAACTAATAACCTATATAGACACCCATGTAGCTACTCACCAACCCATGCAGCCACTTATACACAAAGTGAGAGACTGATACAGATATTTACATATTTAAACATTACTCACTAAGCCATGTATTCACTATGATACACTTAATCAGTCAGTTACACAATCAATTTTTCAAAAACAAATCATCCATTTAGACACTTATATACCCATTTATTCTTCCATCGACCTTGAGATATACATATATAAAACATATTTAATTTTCAGAATAACACACATTCACTGGATGATGTCATCAGTGATGTCATCAGTGATGTCATTTGAGATGTCATCAGTGATGTCATGAGTGATGTCACTGACCATGTCATGAGTGATGTAATATGTGACGTCATCAGCAGTGCATTGCGGGCGCGCGAGTTATAGTTAGCTGAACTAACTATAACGGGGGAATTTCAATGGTTTTGTACAAGTGAAAAGTCCAGCTAACTATAACACCCCTGAAACCTATGGTTTTTTCAGTGAATATATATATATATATATATATATATATATATATATATATTTACTGATAAAAAAACAATGAAATTCCCCCGTTATAGTTAGTGCAGGCAACTATAACTCACGGGACCGCAATCCTCTGCTGATGCTAATACTGTATTTAGACACTTATTTGCCCATGTCTTCTTCCATTAAATTTTAGCTATACATATATTACAAATATTTTTTTTTCATAAAGACACATATGTCATCAGCAGAGGATTGCGGTCGCGTGAGTTATAGTTGCCTGCACTAACTATAACGGGGGAATTTCATTGTTTTTTTATCAGTAAAATGTCCAGCTAACTATAACATGTGTGAAACCTATGTTTTTTTCAGTGAATTTGCAAGGTTTTTTAAATGCTAATTCCTAACTATAACGTGTGTGAAACCTATGGTTTTTTCAGTGAATATATATATATATATATACAATATATATGCGTATATATGTGTGTGTGTGTGTGTGTGTGTATATATATTATCTACTGGCGGTCGCCAGTAGATAGTTATAGTTAGGACCTATTTTCCATAGGAAATCCGCAACATTCTATTCCCAATAAGTCTGGTGCCGGTTGACGAATCCTCGTGAAATTTTCCAAACTTTCGTGGTGATTAGTCAAGCGGGGGCCGAGAAAAAAGGGGTCCCAAAACGCGTTTTCCTCATGCAATTTCCCATAGGATCTGTTGTCGCAGCTACAGCCCGAACCGCTGAACGGAATGACACCAAATTTGGCAAAGAGGTAGTCCTCAGTTCAGACTTGTGCCTTGTGCATAAATGGTGTGAATCCGTTCAGTAGTTCCTGAGAAAATTAGAGTTAAAAGTACATAAATATCTATGGCCGGGGAGGATCCGCGGACCCAACACGCACCATAAGCGCACCCTCCCCGAACCGAGCGCACCCTCCCGATCGCGCGCTGTATACTAATTGGCTGTCAAGTGTCTGTCTACATTCGAAACCAGGAACTGTTGGCGGCCATTTTCTGCCTCGGTAGAAGTGAGGCTGAAGAAGCAAGGGGAATAAGTGTGTAAAACATATAAAGTGGGCAGAGTGGAAATACTCTGACCCTCTAGAGGTGCTTAGGGGGTCCCAGAAAGACCCCCTGGGGCCCCCTTTTAAAAAAAAAAAAAAAAAACTGTGAAATGCGCGCACGGTGCACGCATCCTATCGCGTTGGGTGCGCGAATCCACAGAATTTTTTTTTTAAAAGACAAGAAATCATTGGTTGTATGACTAGGGTGTATATTTCTGTTTTTTAAAGGTATGATTCTTATTGGTTAACAAAAACAGATTGTAAGGAACATTATATATGATAAGCTGATATGTTGAAAAGTGAAGCACACTTCCTCTCTTGTTTAGCAACATTGTGTGCTGAACTTCTGACCTGTGTGCTCAGTGCAGTGTTCCATGACCTGTTTCTATGGTAACAGGCAGAAGGCAGATTGGGGGAAGGGTTGAAATGTATTTCAGTTGGAAAGGGTTGAAATGTTTAACCAATAGAAATGTGTGTTTGCTTTTGAGTTTATGTGTGAGGTATTGTGATTTGATGTTTTCATGTATATGTGTGGAAAATGAAAGGGAAACTTTTCCATTCTTTGTTTTTGCTGAGAGGTGCACAGTGCAGAGATGCTGTAAAAGAAAATATGGTGAGTGACTGATATACTTCTTAATCTACAAAACAACTTGAAAGATGAGTTATTTAATTGTGAGGGGATGTATGTAGACTATTTTGATTTTAATCAGACTAATGTATTTCTCCTGCTAAGTGTAGGGAGTACTTTTTTTTCTCTACAATCTTATTGACAGTGTGTGTGCATGTAGAAACCATTCTGTGATAAGCATTTGTGTTTTTCATGTGTTTGCAGACAGATAACTGTGCTGTTTTTATATTTTGGAAGAATTAGAAACCAGTCATTGTTTATGAATTTGTGAAATGAGTTATGTTATGTTTCTATACTAAAATGTAGTACTTCTTCTAGATGAAGAAATGTGTTTTGGTATAGTGCAAGGGATAGTGTTGTTTGTCTAGAATCACACAGTGAGTATGTGTGCATTTGGGAACCACTGTGAGAGAAGCATTTGGTAACATTGTGTATTTGCTGACAGATAAATGTTTTAAAACCTGTCTTGTTGTCAAGTTTTAGTAGCATTAGAAGGAAGTTTTTGCTTATGCTTTTATTAAATGAGTCAGGCTTTGACCGAAAAGTGCAGTCCTGAAATATGTAGATTGTGTGCAGTTCCCTTATCAGTTCCACAGTAGTGAATGAGTTTTGGTAAAGTCCTAGGTATAGTGGTTGTTGTCTAGAATCACACTGTGAGTCTGTGTGCATTTGGGAACCACTGTGAGAGAAGCATTTGGTAACATCGTGTATTTTTTAGCAGACAACTCTTTTAAAACCTGTCATGTTGTCAAGTTTTAGTAGCATTAGAAGCCAGTCTTTGGTTATGCATTGATAACATGATTCTTGCTTTGACAGTAAAGTGCAGTACTGAAATATGTAGATTGTGTGCAGTTCCCTTACCACTTGCACTGTAGTGAATGAGTTTTAGTAAACTCCTAGGGATAGTGGTGCTTGTCTAGAATCACACTGTGAGGTAGTGTGTATTTGGGAACCACTGTGAGAGAAGCATTTGGTAACATCGTGTATTTGCTGACAGATAACTGTTTTAACCTGTCATGTTGTGAAGTTTTAGTAGCATTAGAAGACAGTTATGGCTTATGCTTTGATTAAATGAGTCAGGCTTTGACAGAAAAGTGCAGTCCTGAAATATGTAGATTGTGTGCAGTTCCCTTACCACTTGCACTGTAGTGAATGAGTTTTGGTAAACTCCTAGGGATAGTGGTGCTTGTCTAGAATCACACTGTGAGTTAGTGTGTATTTGGGATCACTGTGAGAGAAGCATTTGGTAACATCATGTATATGCTGACAGATAACTGTTTTAAAACCTGTCATGTTGTCAAGTTTTAGTAGGATTATAAACCAGTCTTTGCTTATGCGTTGATTAAATGAGTCATGCTTTGACACTAATGTGCTGTACTTAAATATGTAGATTGTGTGCAGTACCATTAACTCTTCTAGACTAGTGAATGAGTTTTGGTAAACTGCTAGGGATAGTGTTGCTTGTCTAAAATCACACTGTGAGTCTGTGTACATTTGGGTAAGGATTGTGAGAGAAGCATTTGGTAACATAGTGTATTTGATGACAGATAACTGTTTTAAAATCGGTCATGTTGTCAAGTTTTAGTAGCTTTAGAAGCTATTCTTTGCTTATGCATTGATGAAATGAGTCAGGGTTTGACACTAAAGTGCAGTACCATGTACTATTCTATTCACTGTGCCAGAACTGAAAATTTAAAGGTTTTACCCAGGCACTAAACTAGTAGTAGTCTGATGATTTAGTCAGTTTCCAAGTCCTCATGTTGTGAACCATACATTATCACATAGATTGTTTCAAATGTCTATGCAGTATGCATGCAGTCTTCTAACATACTATACACTTGTCTTTCACATTTTCAATTCGCTAGTCAGTATCCATACACTTCCAGGAAACACCCTGTAACTCCCTTTGCAGTCCTCTAGTGACCCATTCAGCATCATGTACTAATCCATTCACTGTGCGAAAACTCAAACACTTATAAATTCACCAAGATACTATCTTTGCAGTACTCTAATCATTCAGTCAGTGCATAAGTATTCATGCACTGAGCCAGGCCTTAGCACATGGACTGCTTCAAACCCCTATCCACTATGTATGCAGTCTTTGAACCACCTAGACACTTTTCTTTCACACTTTCAATTCCCTAGTCAATATCCATACAGTCCGGCAAACTTCCTGTCACTGCCTTTGCACTCCTCTAGTGACCCATTCAGTACCAAGTACTAATCCATTTCCTGTGCGAAAAGCCTACCACTTATAAATTCACCTAGGCACTCTCCTTGCTGTACTCTAATCATTCAGTCAGTACCCAAGTAGTCATGCAGTGAGCCAGGCATTAGCACATGGACTGCTTTAAATGCCTATGCAGTATGGATGCAGTCCTCTAATCACCTACACAGTTGTGTTTCACACCTTCAATTCCCTAGTTAGTATTCATACACTTCTAGCAAACACCCTGTCACTCACCCAGTGTGTATCCTTATAGTACTGTAATCATTTAGTCAGTTAGCATGTAGTGTTTTAATGAGGTAGGCTTTAGGGCATGAGCTGCTTCAAAGTAGTATGCACTATGCATGTAGTGTTTTAACCATCGTCACACTTGTGGTTCAGGGCTATAGTTTCTTAGTCAGTATTTATATAAAATGTGTTTGTACAGTAATGGAATAGTATAAATTTGAAAGTTATTAATATACATTTATTTGTGATTCTTTTTTAAAGATACAGAACAGGAGTGTTTCTCATCTGTTTGCACTGTTCTCGTGCAAGATTGTTTGGATGAAGGGTCCTTAGGTGTTTCATCATACTTGCTGTGCCGCACGTGTATTTTTTGTTAGGATCCCCTCGTAACAGAACTCTTTTGAAAATCTTGCGCGTGACAAAGGTGTCATTGGTCTTTGTTTGCCCCTCGAGAAAAGTAGAACATTTCCACATCACTGAAGGAAAACATTGTGGGCGTGGTGCATCCTCCAAGAATTCATCTTTAGATTCGGTGAATATTTTAAAGCGACATCATTTACAGTTTTTGTAAGTTAAAGTTCAAAAAAATTGTTAGCTGTGTGCATTTTATATATCTGTGATTTGTATCTTGTTTTGTTTTTTTAGAATAGCATGTTGTTGTTTTTTTAACAATCTTTGAGATTGTGTTTTTTTTGCCCACTGTTAAGTGATGAGTATGATTGAAACCACTATTTTTAGTGAAATTTAATATATTCTGAGAACAGCAAAAAAGGCAAAAAAAATACTTTGTGGAAATTATGCTGTGTTGTAAAAAATGTATTATTACATGTTATAATTTTTTTTTCCTTTTCTTTCACAGATCCAAATTTTAAAATAAGCAATTTTTAAGAATTTAGATTGGAATGAAAATGTGAAAAAAATGTGTACCATTTTTTATTCCTATTACTGTGAAGGTAAGTTTAACTAAGTCTCAATATGCTGAATGAGGAGGTCTGCAAGAAGCTACAAAGTGGAAACATGTTTCTAAAAACACTCTGTTTATACCTAAGTAGTTTTGAAATCTGACCATAATCAGATATCATGTGACCTGCAAAAAAAGAGATTTGAGGGGTTCATAATATTTCCTATTTTAGCTATTGAAGGACCGCAAATATTTCAATCATTCTTTTTTGAACAACTTTGCAGACAAAACTCTGTGCTTACGTTTTATCATTCGCAAGGAATTTTAAAAATGGAAATATGTCACTTTTTGTAACAGTTATTGTGCTAGATACTCTTTCATATTTACAAAGAGAGAAAAAGGCACTCTGTGCACTTTTTATACTTCATGTAAATACAACCTCATCATGCAGACCACTTTGTTTTGAAAGGGTGTTCTATTAGTGTTGTTATGCATGATTGCACTGAATACTCATAGAACAAGACACATGCCTAGATTTATCAGAAATCATGAATCTCGATCTGTGTGTGAATGGTGCACCATCCTAAAATTGGTGTAGGAAAGCACAACAAGGAGAATTGTTTTAATTTCTCCACATTTTTATATCTTCAATGCATGCTGAAATGTTCAGCATACATTGAAGGAGAAAAATGCATTTTCTCATTGTTTTTGTGCAGGAAGGTGTGTCTTCCTGCAGAAAAACAAACAGCACATGACACAGATATCCTTGCACTATGGTGCAAGGGTGCCTGTGTCACCACATGGCTGCAGTTTAAGCAGCCGTGCAGACAGAAGCATAGATTTGCAACATATTTATGTACATATGTTGCATCCCTGTGCTTCGGAAGTACTACAGCACACTGCAGTTAAAGAGGTTACTGTGTGATGCTGCAGCACTTCCTCATACTTCTGCACTTATACATTCACCATACGCTACTAATGCATTAATTCAGTCACTTACGTACTACACATACATTCATCTAAACTAACACTAACAAAGAAATGTAGCTCTTTTTTTAAACCAGGAAAGTTAGTTCTTACAAGAACTTTTTTTTCTTCTTTCTACTTTTATAATTGTTTGGGGGGCTTTCTGAACAATTTTTTTTTTTTTTTGTTTTTTATGCAAAAAAAACAAAAAACAGGAGAAACCAAACAATGAACTTCAGGGAACAATAAAAAAAATAAAAAAAAATAGCAAATGTGACTTTCTTGGCGGCGGCAGATCAGATCGATCGACTGCTCACCATAGCACAAAGTCGCATTGCACTTAGTCCAAGGTTTGGGCTGATGGATGCACTCTTGATGTGCTCGGCTGCGATGAGGTGGATGGCGCAGGAGCAGGAGTGTTTCTCATCCGTCGGCACTCTTCTTGTGCAAGATTGTTTGGATGAAGGGTCCTCATGTGCTTCATCATACTTGCCATGCCGCAAGAGAATTTCTTGTTAGGATCCCCTCGCGACAGGACTCTTTCGCAAATCTTGCACGTGACCAAGGTGGCATTGGTCTTATTCTGCCCCTCGGGAAAAGTAAAAAATGTCCACACCACTGAAGAAAAACGTTCTTTGGGTGGTGCCTCCGCCAAAAATTCATCCTCAGATGTTTGAGGTGATGCAGGTGATGCCTGCTGCCCTGAAGCCATTTTTGGTTGAAAAAAGTTAGAGCTAAGTGTAAACTTAGTCTAAAAAATCTTCTTCTCTCCAAAGAGATGGTGCTCTAAAGAAGGTCAAAGAAGAATGATT
This sequence comes from Triturus cristatus, assembly GCF_964204655.1. Lineage (NCBI taxonomy): Eukaryota > Metazoa > Chordata > Amphibia > Caudata > Salamandridae > Triturus > Triturus cristatus. The sequence goes on from NC_140582.1 coordinate 1,072,377,965, forward strand.
GAAATGGGTGCGGTCTTTCAATAGTTAGAAGAGGAAGTGTAATGAACCAATCAAATCTCTTCTTTTGCAGGTCACATGGGATCCGCGCACCCTGTGCTTACGCAGCACGCACCCAGCGCGCATCTGCGAAATTGAATTTAAAAATATTATAGGATTAGATATAAAAATATATTAGTTTTAAGACTAGTTTAGAGTTTGTCTTCAATTAATATTCACATAAAATACTTATATATATGTTTTTTTAAATGTTAAATATTTTGCGGGATACGCACAGCTACCGCATCATAGACGCAGATGACGCATCGCAGAAGCACGTAAACGCCACCTTACGTACATCGAACGTGTCGCGTAGTCATGCAGTGAGCCAGGCCATAGCGCATGGACTGCTTTAAATGCCTATGCAGTATGGATGCAGTCCTCTAATCACCTACACAGTTGTGTTTCACACCTTCAATTCCCTAGTTAGTATTCATACACTTCTAGCAAACACCCTGTCACTCACCCAGTGTGTATCCTTATAGTACTGTAATCATTTAGTCAGTTAGCATGTAGTGTTTTAATGAGGTAGGCTTTAGGGCATGAGCTGCTTCAAAGTAGTATGCACTATGCATGTAGTGTTTTAACCATCGTCACACTTGTGGTTCAGGGCTATAGTTTCTTAGTCAGTATTTATATAAAATGTGTTTGTACAGTAATGGAATAGTATAAATTTGAAAGTTATTAATATACATTTATTTGTGATTCTTTTTTACAGATAACGAACAGGAGTGTTTCTCATCTGTTTGCACTGTTCTCGTGCAAGATTGTTTGGATGAAGGGTCCTTAGGTGTTTCATCATACTTGCTGTGCCGCACGTGTATTTTTTGTTAGGATCCCCTCGTAACAGAACTCTTTTGAAAATCTTGCACGTGACAAAGGTGGCATTGGTCTTTGTTTGCCCCTCGAGAAAAGTAGAACATTTCCACATCACTGAAGGAAAACATTGTGGGCGTGGTGCATCCTCCAAGAATTCATCTTTAGATTCGGTGAATATTTTAAAGCGACATCATTTACAGTTTTTGTAAGTTAAAGTTCAAAAAAATTGTTAGCTGTGTGCATTTTATATATCTGTGATTTGTATCTTGTTTTGTTTTTTTAGAATAGCATGTTGGTTTTTTTTTAACAATCTTTGAGATTGTGTTTTTTTGCCCACTGTTAAGTGATGAGTATGATTGAAATCACTATTTTTAGTGAAATTTAATATATTCTGAGAACAGCAAAAAAGGCAAAAAAAATACTTTGTGGACATTATGCTGTGTTGTAAAAAATGTATTATTACATGTTATAATTTTTTTTTCCTTTTCTTTCACAGATCCAAATTTTAAAATAAGCATTTTTTAGGAATTTAGATTGGAATGAAAATGTGAAAAAAATGTGTACCATTTTTAATTCCTATTACTGTGAAGGTAAGTTTAACTAAGTCTCAATATGCTGAATGAGGAGGTCTGCAAGAAGCTACAAAGTGGAAACATGTTTCTAAAAACACTCTTTATACCTAAGTAGTTTTGAAATCTGACCATAATTAGATATCATGTGACCTGCAAAAAAAGAGATCTGAGGGGTTCATAATATTTCCTATTTTAGCTATTGAAGGACCGCAAATATTTCAATCATTCTTTTTTGAACAACTTTGCAGACAAAACTCTGTGCTTACGTTTTATCATTCGCAAGGAATTTTAAAAATGGAAATATGTCACTTCTTGTAACATAGTTATTGTGCTAGATACTCTTTCATATTTACAAAGAGAGGAAAAGGCACTCTGTGCACTTTTTATACTCTATGTAAATACAACCTCATCATGCAGACCACTTTGTTTTGAAAGGGTGTTCTATTAGTGTTGTTGTGCATGATTGCACTGAATACTCATAGAACAAGACACATGTCTAGATTTATCAGAAATCATGAATCTCGATATGTGTGTGAATGGTGCACCATCCTAAAATTGGTGTAGGAAAGCACAACAAGGATAATTGTTTTCATTTCTCCACATTTTTATATCTTCAATGCATGCTGAAATGTTCAGCATACAATGAAGGAGACAAAAGCATTTTCTCATTGTTTTTGTGCAGGAAGGTGTGTCTTCCTGCAGAAAAACAAACAGCACATGACACAGATATCCTTGCACTATGGTGCAAGGATGCCTGTGTCACCACATGGCTGCAGTTTAAGCAGCCGTGCAGACAGAAGCATAGATTTGCAACATATTTATGTACATATGTTGCATCCCTGTGCTTCGGAAGTACTTCAGCACACTGCAGTTAAAGAGGTTACTGTGTGATGCTGCAGCACTTCCTCATACTTCTGCACTTATACATTCACCATACGCTACTAATGCATTAATTCAGTCAATTACGTACTACACATACATTCATCTAAACTAACACTGACAAAGAAATGTAGCTCTTTTTTTAAACCAGGAAAGTTAGTTCTTACAAGAACTTTTTTTTTTCTTCTTTCTACTTTTATAATTTTTTGGGGGGTTTTCTGAACAAATTTTTTTTTTGTTTGTTTTTTATGCAAAAAAAAAAAAAACAGGAGAAACCAAACAATGAACTTCAGGGAACAATAAAAAAAATTAAAACAAATAGCAAATGTGACTTTCTTGGCGGCGGCAGATCAGATCGATCGACTGCTCACCATAGCACAAAGTCGTATTGCATTTAGTCCAAGGTTTGGGCTGATGGATGCACTCTTGATGTGCTCGGCTGCGATGAGGTGGATGGCGCAGGAGCAGGAGTGTTTCTCATCCGTCGGCACTCTTCTTGTGCAAGATTGTTTGGATGAAGGGTCCTCATGTGCTTCATCATACTTGCCGTGCCGCAAGAGAATTTCTTGTTAGGATCCCCTCGCGACAGGACTCTTTTGCAAATCTTGCACGTGACCAAGGTGGCATTGGTCTTATTCTGCCCCTCGGGAAAAGTAAAAAATGTCCACACCACTGAAGAAAAACGTTCTTTGGGTGGTGCCTCCACCAAAAATTCATCCTCAGATGTATGAGGTGATGCAGGTGATGCCTGCTGCCCTGAAGCCATTTTTGGTTGAAAAAAGTTAAAGCTAAGTGTAAACTTAGTCTAAAAAATCTTCTTCTCTCCAAAGAGATGGTGCTCTAAAGAAGGTCAAAGAAGAATGATTGAAATGGGTGCGGTCTTTCAATAGTTAGAAGAGGAAGTGTAATGAACCAATCAAATCTCTTCTTTTGCAGGTCACATGGGATCCACGCACCCTGTGCTTACGCAGCACGCACCCAGCGCGCATCCGCGAAATTGAATTAAAAAATATTATAGGATTAGATATAAAAATATTAGTTTTAAGACTAGTTTAGAGTTTGTCTTCAATTAATATTCACATAAAATACTTATATATATGTTTTTTTAAATGTTAAATATTTTTACGGGATCCGCGCACCTACCGCGTCAAAGACGCAGATGACGCATCGCAGAAGCACGTAAACGCCACCTTACGTACATCGAACGTGTCGCGTAGTCATGCAGTGAGCCAGGCCATAGCGCATGGACTGCTTTAAATGCCTATGCAGTATGGATGCAGTCCTCTAATCACCTACACAGTTGTGTTTCACACCTTCAATTCCCTAGTTAGTATTCATACACTTCTAGCAAACACCCTGTCACTCACCCAGTGTGTATCCTTATAGTACTGTAATCATTTAGTCAGTTAGCATGTAGTGTTTTAATGAGGTAGGCTTTAGGGCATGAGCTGCTTCAAAGTAGTATGCACTATGCATGTAGTGTTTTAACCATCGTCACACTTGTGGTTCAGGGCTATAGTTTCTTAGTCAGTATTTATATAAAATGTGTTTGTACAGTAATGGAATAGTATAAATTTGAAAGTTATTAATATACATTTATTTGTGATTCTTTTTTACAGATACAGAACAGGAGTGTTTCTCATCTGTTTGCACTGTTCTCGTGCAAGATTGTTTGGATGAAGGGTCCTTAGGTGTTTCATCATACTTGCTGTGCCGCACGTGTATTTTTTGTTAGGATCCCCTCGTAACAGAACTCTTTTGAAAATCTTGCGCGTGACAAAGGTGGCATTGGTCTTTGTTTGCCCCTCGAGAAAAGTAGAACATTTCCACATCACTGAATGAAAACATTGTGGGCGTGGTGCATCCTCCAAGAATTCATCTTTAGATTCGGTGAATATTTTAAAGCGACATCATTTACAGTTTTTGTAAGTTAAAGTTCAAAAAAATTGTTAGCTGTGTGCATTTTATATATCTGTGATTTGTATCTTGTTTTGTTTTTTTAGAATAGCATGTTGTTGTTTTTTTAACAATCTTTGAGATTGTGTTTTTTTTGCCCACTGTTAAGTGATGAGTATGATTGAAATCACTATTTTTAGTGAAATTTAATATATTCTGAGAACAGCAAAAAAGGCAAAAAAAATACTTTGTGGAAATTATGCTGTGTTGTAAAAAATGTATTATTACATGTTATAATTTTTTTTTCCTTTTCTTTCACAGATCCAAAATTTAAAATAAGCAATTTTTAAGAATTTAGATTGGAATGAAAATGTGAAAAAAATGTGTACCATTTTTTATTCCTATTACTGTGAAGGTAAGTTTAACTAAGTCTCAATATGCTGAATGAGGAGGTCTGCAAGAAGCTACAAAGTGGAAACATGTTTCTAAAAACACTCTGTTTATACCTAAGTAGTTTTGAAATCTGACCATAATCAGATATCATGTGACCTGCAAAAAAAGAGATTTGAGGGGTTCATAATATTTCCTATTTTAGCTATTGAAGGACCGCAAATATTTCAATCATTCTTTTTTGAACAACTTTGCAGACAAAACTCTGTGCTTACGTTTTATCATTCGCAAGGAATTTTAAAAACGGAAATATGTCACTTTTTGTAACATAGTTATTGTGCTAGATACTCTTTCATATTTACAAAGAGAGGAAAAGGCACTCTGTGCACTTTTTATACTTCATGTAAATACAACCTCATCATGCAGACCACTTTGTTTTGAAAGGGTGTTCTATTAGTGTTGTTGTGCATGATTGCACTGAATACTCATAGAACAAGACACATGCCTAGATTTATCAGAAATCATGAATCTCGATCTGTGTGTGAATGGTGCACCATCCTAAAATTGGTGTAGGAAAGCACAACAAGGAGAATTGTTTTAATTTCTCCACATTTTTATATCTTCAATGCATGCTGAAATGTTCATCATACATTGAAGGAGAAAAATGCATTTTCTCATTGTTTTTGTGCAGGAAGGTGTGTCTTCTTGCAGAAAAACAAACAGCACATGACACAGATATCCTTGCACTATGGTGCAAGGGTGCCTGTGTCACCACATGGCTGCAGTTTAAGCAGCCGTGCAGACAGAAGCATAGATTTGCAACATATTTATGTACATATGTTGCATCCCTGTGCTTCGGAAGTACTACAGCACACTGCAGTTAAAGAGGTTACTGTGTGATGCTGCAGCACTTCCTCATACTTCTGCACTTATACATTCACCATACGCTACTAATGCATTAATTCAGTCACTTACGTACTACACATACATTCATCTAAACTAACACTAACAAAGAAATGTAGCTCTTTTTTTAAACCAGGAAAGTTAGTTCTTACAAGAACTTTTTTTTTCTTCTTTCTACTTTTATAATTGTTTGGGGGGGCTTTCTGAACAATTTTTTTTTTTTTTTATGCAAAAAAAAACAAAAAACAGGAGAAAACAAACAATGAACTTCAGGGAACAATAAAAAAAATAAAAAAAACTAGCAAATGTGACTTTCTTGGCGGCGGCAGATCAGATCGATCGACTGCTCACCATAGCACAAAGTCGCATTGCACTTAGTCCAAGGTTTGGGCTGATGGATGCACTCTTGATGTGCTCGGCTGTGATGAGGTGGATGGCGCAGGAGCAGGAGTGTTTCTCATCCGTCGGCACTCTTCTTGTGCAAGATTGTTTGGATGAAGGGTCCTCATGTGCTTCATCATACTTGCCGTGCCGCAAGAGAATTTCTTGTTAGGATCCCCTCGCGACAGGACTCTTTTGCAAATCTTGCACGTGACCAAGGTGGCATTGGTCTTATTCTGCCCCTCGGGAAAAGTAAAAAATGTCCACACCACTGAAGAAAAACGTTCTTTGGGTGGTGCCTCCGCCAAAAATTCATCCTCAGAAGTATGAGGTGATGCAGGTGATGCCTGCTGCCCTGTAGCCATTTTTGGTTGAAAAAAGTTAGAGCTAAGTGTAAACTTAGTCTAAAAAATCTTCTTCTCTCCAAAGAGATGGTGCTCTAAAGAAGGTCAAAGAAGAATGATTGAAATGAGTGCGGTCTTTCAATAGTTAGAAGAGGAAGTGTAATGAACCAATCAAGTCTCTTCTTTTGCAGGTCACATGGGATCCGCGCACCCTGTGCTTACGCAGCACGCACCCAGCGCGCATCCGCGAAATTGAATTAAAAAAAATTATAGGATTAGATATAAAAATATATTAGTTTTAAGACTAGTTTAGAGTTTGTCTTCAATTAATATTCACATGAAATACTTATATATATGTTTTTTTAAATGTTAAATATTTTGCGGGATCCGCGCACGTACCGCGTCATAGACGCAGATGACGCATCGCGGAAGCACGTAAACGCCACCTTATGTACATCGAACGTGTCGCGTATACGCTGGGAGTCACGTACCGGTCGCATTGCGATCGCACACTAAACACGTACCCAACGCATACCATGCGCGGATGCTATCGCGTAGGGATCGGGAACGGTGCGCTTAGGGTGCGTGGATCCAAAAACATTGAATAAAATATATAAAATAAAGTTTTGCACATATAGTTAAAAAAATATTTTGAAAAATATAAAGAAATATGTTTGAAAAACCCATTAAGTTCAAATAATATTTTTTAATTTTTAAAAGAATTAATTGAAAAATTAAGTTTAAAAAATGGTGATAAAAAAGTATTTAAAAAAAATTTAATTAATGAAATTGACACACTGAATTTGAAAAATATACAAATCCAATCAAAATCATTAAACATGATATCTTCAGAGATAAGTTATAGATAGGAATTAGCATTTAAAAAACCTTTGAAATTCACTGAAAAAACCATAGGTTACATGCACGTTATAGTTAGGAATTGGCATTTAAAAAAACCTTTGAAATTCACTGAAAAAACCAAAGGTATCAGGGGCTTTATTGTTAGGAATTGGCACTTAAAAAACCTTAGAAATTCACTGAAAAAAACATAGGTTTCAGGGGTGTTATAGTTAGCTGGACATTTCCCTTGTACAAAACCCTAGAAATTCCCCTGTTATAGTTAGTTCAGCTAACTATAACTCGCGCCCCCGCAATGCACTGCTGATGACGTCACATATTACATCACTCATGACATGGTCGGTGACATCACTGATGACATCTCAAATGACATCACTGATGACATCACTGATCCCCCACAGGAAGAATCACAATCACAAAGCGATACCAAAGGGGATGATGGGCGGAGCGCTTGAGCAAATCAAACACTCACCCCCAGTCAACTGATCTGGGTTTAATCCATCATCATTCTTTAGCTCACTCCACCACCCCAGTTCAGACATGGCCATATGCAAATCAGTCTTGATCCTGTGCCTCATGGGAACAGTCCAGCCCGAACCGCCAAGCCAGGTCTTCCCTGAACCGGAAACAAGCATCCTGGGACCGTTTTCTGGGTAACTAGGTGGCTTGATGCCAAGGGTGGGCTGCTCTATCACTATGCTGTACATAAGCAGTTAAAGTCTGAAACTCTAATTAAGAGCTGGGTGGGGCTGAATTCTCATTTGGAATTTTGCTCAGCCTGTTTATGGTTGGCCCAGTGTTTGCACATTTCTGGGGTGTAGAAACACTTGACCCAAATCTACAGGCCAGAAATTTCCATCAGTAAAATCACTTAATGCTTTGACAACAATAGCAAACAGGCCTCTACCTGACTACATACATGGTTCCTCCTGCCAAAATAATTATTACCTTTCCCTACCCTATCATCCTAGCATCCCATCCTCCCTCTCTCTACCCACTCACACAGAGGCTTCTGCTCCCCTTTATCACCTGCTCTGAGCTAGTGCTAAATACAAGAAGAGTTAATCCCCTCGGAATGGGGAATAACAGGTGGATTTCTGCAAAGTAATAATCTTGTCTGCACGGTTATTTCCCATTCAGAGGGGTTTTATTCATAATTGCATAGTACCGGTGGGGCGTTACTGCACAGTAACAGTAATTATGTATATGGAATTTGCACTTCACCTGTACCATGCAGCTCATATTCAGAGCCTAGACCATAGCAGCAGTTCAATTTGTGTGCTGTGCCGTAATCAGCAATACAGCATTTATGTGCAAATGTCTTATGTGATGGCATCAACTCTAATACCAAAACACACAAGATGATGGGCGGAATGTTGCACATTGGCAAAACATTCACCCCCAGTCACAGATCTGGGTTTAATCCATCGTTATTTTTATCACCACGCCACCCCAGTTCAGACATGGCCATATGCAAATCAGTCTTGACCCTGTGCCTCATGGGAACAGTCCAGCCCGAACTGCCAAGCCATGTCTTCCCTGGACCGGAATCAAGCATCCTAGGACCGGTTTCGGGGAGACATGGCTTGGCAGTTCAGGCTGGACTGTTCCCATGAGGCAGAGGGTGAAGACTGATTTGCATTTGGCCATGTCTGAACTGGGGTGGCGTGGTGAGCAAAATAACGATGAATTAAACCCAGATCTGTGACTGGGGGTGAATGTTTTGCCAATGTGCAACATTCCGTCCATTATATTGTGTGTTTTGCTGTTCGCCCTATGTGGGAAGGGTATGCCCAGACGTGGGTCCTGTGCTCCCTACGCCACTGGAGTCAAGCTATCCTGGCTGAAGAGGGGTGAAACCCCGAAACCGGTCCTAGGATGCTTGATTCTGGTCCCGGGAAGACATGGCTTGGCAGTTCGGTCTGGACTGTTCCCATGAGGCACAGGGTCAAGACTGATTTGCATTTGGCCATGTCTGAACTGGGGTGGGGTGGTGAGCAAAATAACGATGGATTAAACCCAGATCTGTGACTGGGGGTGAATGTTTTGCCAATGTGCAACATTCCGTCCATTATATTGTGTGTTTTGATCAACTCTAATACACCTTCTAAAGTGCCATGGACAAACAAATTAACCCCATTAAGGATCATTTAAAGGGTAGGGCAATCTTGGTTATAGGCTTTGATCAGAAATTATAGGCATGAGAAGATCTCATTGATTAGCTTGATTATATTTAAGAGAGATATGTATCACCAGTATACATCTCATGTATATGAAACCAACACACGATATCTTGAAAAAACAAGGTAGAATTTTGCCTCTATTCTGATGACACTCCGCAGGTACTGCTGCTGAGTGGTCAATAATGGTAGTTTGCCTGTTATCCAGGGCTTAGTGGATATGATTCATAGAAGGATGTTTCAGAGTTGACTCACACTTAATGCTTGTAAGACATAGCTGCTTCTTATACAGCCGGAAGAAGCCATACAATATTCATTGAGATGCACAAGATCTGGAAGATGGGTAACCCTAAAGCAGATCCTTCATGCAAAGCTGAGATATTAGAAGTGGCTTTTAGGTACCTTCCTGTCCTTGAGAGGCAAGATAACCATTTCACAAAGACATGCGACTATCAGATTTGCCTACGTGCAAAATCATATCATTTCAAAAAAGCAGGACTTCTATCGTAAGAGCAATTGTAGAAACTTTGTTCGACTTCTGTGGCACTGCCTTGTTGAGAGCCTTCGTAAAGACATCCGGGCAACTATAGATAATGTGTATTTGATTTGTGGCTAGGATTAATTGTAAAAAGTGCATAATAGCCATATGCTGCAGAGACTCCACTGTCTCTGCACTCGTATGGAAAAAATTTGAGGACTGGTTTTGATATTTTGCAAAACTATTTACCAGTAGGGACTGCTCACATTTGAGATTTAAACCTTAATCATAGCAGTCATTAAGTCCCTCTGTAACAGGTTGGTCAGAGGTGCACAAAGTTCAGAAGAGAACATTCTTGGACAAAATGTTAGATGATTGATGTAGCAAAACAAGACATATAATAATGCATATAGTAGGCCAGCAACATTGTAATAGTCTCATGTGCGCTGTCTTGTGTATACTCCCTTTTTAAATTTACCTGTTTGTATACATGAGAGTTTTTATTGTCTAGGTTTTTCTTTTTATTGTTTCATTAAATTTTTGCACCGTATTGAGGGATGGGGGTTGTTCCATATACAATTGAGATTTGGAATTGCAAAGCCTCTATGTTCTATTTTCTATATTTTTAGTTGTGTGTAAAAAGCATTAAATATGGGCATTTTATATCAATAATTGGGTGTATGCTATTCTTGACTGTGCAGATTTAATTATTTATGTGGTACCGACTTAAGGCCCGATTCCGATGCGGGCAGAAAGGGCTCGGACCACCGGTCAGAGCCCTACTGCCCACATCGTACTGTGCTCTTCGGATTCCCTTCTGACCGAGCCATTCCGATGGGTTTGGTTTGATTCAGTTTACCAAATGGCTTCTGACGGGCTTGGAGAGCCCGTTCGCCATCCGGAACCCCTGCAGTAATCCCCCCGGCAGGCTCTTTCCGGCCAAGGGATTACAATGGCAGTTTCTCACTGCCTTTTTTTGCCGGCCTTTCTGGCACAGAAAAACATTGGGAAACAGCTTTGGGTGCCCACAGGCAGGGCCCCCATGGGTGCAAGGCCACCGAATGGCAGTTAGGGGGCACCTATGATGTCCCCCTGTTAATCCCTGCACCTGGTGGCAGGCACCTTGAGGTGCCTCCCACGGCGGGCAGGGAGGAACTGCACCTCTGCTCTTTTCAATAAAAGCATGCATTCCGTTCAGAATGCATGCTTCCATTGAAAAGTATAGGCATGCGACCGAACAGGGTTCGGTTGCATCATACTTCCAGGGCTGGAACCGATGACAGGAGGTCATTCGGTTCCAGTTCCTGACCGATGTCGGACGGACTCTGATCCGTTCGACATCGGAATCAGGACCTTAGAATTGAAACAATATTTGAGAAATGCAAAAAGAGTGTTGTGGGTATTTGGCTGAAATATTTATGTATGTCTGATTGGTTTTCCCAAGGGGAGAATTGTTTTATTTCGTTCTTAGACCAAAGCCAAAATCAGCCAGTGTTTTTAATGGACCTTTTGTTGGTTTGCCTCAGTGCCAGGGTACCTTTGGATTTAGAGTGCCTTATAAATTTCGATGTCTTCTTGACACTACTTGGCTTGAAAATGAGCTTGCCCAGTAGAACTAGTGACTAAGATGTCCTTCCAGTGATGGGAAAGCAATTTAAAAATAATAGGATGATGGAGAGAGTGCTTCAATTAATTTCAGCCACTGGAGATTACTCTGGGCCACATTCCAGACCATCATTTTTCAACCACTGTGTCATTTTAGACGGAGATCTGCCTTAAACAAATCAGTCTTGGTCCTGAGTCAAAAAGGAACAGTCGAGCCAAATTGCCTGCCCATGTCCTCTTCAGATGGGAACACAAGCAACCCCAGGCCGGTTTCGACCCACCAAGCTGCACTTAACTGAAGAGGCCAAACTAGGCTGAAATTGGTCTTGAGTTGCTTCTGTTCCAGTTCAGAGAATGCCTAGCCGAACAGTTTGGACTGGTCTGTTCCTATTAGAGGCGGACCAAGGCTGATTTGCATATGGCTCTAATATTAGGTGGCATGGTGATCAAAATAATGATGGAATCGGATATTGCCCAGAGGTAGCCCCTTCGCTGCTAGGCCTCCCCCCCCCCCCCCCCCCCCCGTGCTAAGCCTTTTTTTGGCTATTTGGGGTAGTGCGCGCTTAGGCCCCTGTAACTTTTTGACCACATAAGGTATCCATGCCAAATTTGCATCCTTTTCTTCCAACATCATGGGGATTCTAAAGAAACCCAGGGTTTGTGGATTCCCCTGGAGGGGTCCCAGAACTTAGCCAAAATACAGCAAAATTTTGTTTTTTGGGGGAAAAATTGGAAAAACGGGCTGCAAATGAAAGCGTCTGGGATTTTCCCTGCAAATGTTATCAAAAAAGCATTTGTGGGGCTGAAATCACCATTCTCCCAGCTTTTAGGAAATGACAGACTTTTGTCAGAAAACCAACATTTTTTACACAGTTTTGGCATTTTTCTGGGACATAGCCTATTTTTGCCATTTTTTGTGCTTTCAACCTCCTTCCAGTTAATGGTAGAAATGGGTGTGAAAGTAATAATGGATCCTGGAAAGCTATACATTTTAGAAAAGTAGGCAAAATTCTGAATTCAGCAAGGGGTCATTTGTGTAGATCCATCAAGGTTTCTTTATAGAAACTAACAGTTAAATAAAGGAAAAATTGAAAATTAGTTGAAAAAAACAGCCTTTTGTGTCAACGTTTCACCTGTAACTTCTTCTAATTATGACAGCCCTTTGAAAGCAATATACCGTTACATCCGCTGGACCTTCCTGGTTGTGGGGATATAAAGGACTTGTAGGTTCACCAAGAACCCGACGAACCCAGAGTCAAAAACTGAGCAGCAATTTGCAATGGCTTTTTATTATGTACCGGGTATATAGCAATTATTGTGGGAAAATGTATACATGGAAAAATCTGTAAGAAAGACACCTATGTATTTCTGAAATGGGAACAAATTATAGAGTTTAGAAACAGTAGCTATTTGCACATTTTCGAAATTGGGAATACTCATACTAGCTTGAGAATTATCGGTCATTTTTCAAAATGACTTCTTTTTTACACAATGTCTTTCATTTGGAAGGCAGAAATGCATTGAAAGTCAATAGGTAATAACAGTTGCTTTACAAATCTGAATTACCCTAAGTCTCCTGATAAAAATGGTACCTCACTTGTGTGTGTAGGCATAGTGCCCACGAGAAGGAAATGTCTCAAAACCCAACGTGAGCACACCACATTTTCACAATGAAAAATTACCCTTTTTTTGCAAAGTGCCTAGCTGTAGTTGTTGAACCCTAGCTCTGCTGACACCTAGGGAAACCTAGCAAACCTATACATTTTTTAAAACTAGACACCCAAGGGAATCCAGGATGGGGTGACTTGACTACCTCCCACCAGGTTCTGTTACCCAGAATCCCTTGCAAACCTAAACAATTGTTATAAAAAGCACATTTTCCCCACATTTCTGTGGTAGAAAGTTCTGGAATCTACGTGGATCCACAAATTTCCCCCCACCCCGCGTTCCCCAAGGTCTTTCGAGAAAAAATATACCTCACTTGTGTGGGTCGGCCTAGTGCCCGCAACAGGAAACGGCTCAAAAAGCAACGTGGACACACCTCAATTTCGCAGTGAAAAATGACCCTTTTTTGGCAAAGTGCCTAGCTGTAGTTTTTGAACCATAGCTCTGCCGGCACCTAGGTAATCCTAGCAAACCTATACATTGTTCAAAACTAGACACCCAGGGGAATCCAGGATGGGGTGACTTGACTGCCTCCCACCAGGTTCTGTTACCCAGAATCCCTTGCAAACCTAAAACATTATCCAAAAAAACACATTTTCCCCACATTTCTGCGGTGGAAAGTTCTGGAATCTGCGTGGATCCACAAACGTCCACCCACCCCGCGTTCCCCAAAGTCTTCTGAGAAAAATGACACCTCACTTGTGTGGGTTGGCCTAGTGCCGGCGACAGGAAATAGCGCAAAACGCAACGTGGACACACCTCAGTTTCACAGTGAAAAATGACCCTGTTTGGGCAAAGTGCCTAGGTGTAGTTTTTGAACCATAGCTCTGCCGGCACCTGGAGAAGACTAGCAAACCTATACATTTTTTAAAACTAGACACCCAGGGGAATTCAGTATGGGGTGACTTGACTGCGTCCCACCAGGTTCTGTTACCCAGAATCTCTTGCAAACCTAATAAATTGTCAAAAAAACACATTTTCCACACATTTCTGTGGTGGAAAGTTCTGGACTCCGTGTGGATGCACAGATTTCCACACACCCCACGTTCCCCAAAGTCTTCCAAGAAAAATGGTACCTCACTTGTGTGGGTCAGCCTAGTGCCCGCGACAGAAAACGGCGCAAAACGCAACGTGGACACACCTCAATTTCAAAGTGAAAAATTACCCTTTTTTGGCAAAGTGCCTAGCTGTAGTTTTTGAACCATAGCTCTACCAGCACCTAGGGAAACCTAGCAAACCTATACATTTCTGAAAACTAGACACCCAGGGGATTCCAGGGATGTATGGCTTGCATGGATCCCCCAACGTTTCCTTACCCAGAATCCCCTGCAAACCTCAATTTTAGCAGAAAAATCCACTTTTTTCACACATTTTTGTGTGGGAAAGTTGTGGCATCACCGGGCTGACACACATTTCTTACCACCCAGCGTTCCCCCGGGTCTACCGATAAAAATGGTGCCTCACTTGTGTGGGAGGCCCAACTACCCGCGACAGGCAAGGGCATAGAACATAGTGAGGGAACATCAAAATTGCCTATCAGAAAACAACCTGGTTTTGCAAGGGGGGTCTCCTGGGTTTTTGGCCCCGTGCTCGGCGGCCATCTAGGGAAACCTACCAAACCCACACATTTCTGAAAAATAGACCCCCGGGGGCTTTCAGGGAGGTATGGCTTGCGTGGATCCCCCAACTTTTCCTTACCCAGAATTCCCTGCAAACCTCAATTTTTGTTGAAAAAATCACTTTTTCCACCCAAGCCAGGTTGTTTGGTGATAGGCAATTTTGATGTTGCCTCAATATGTTTTGGGCCCTTGCCTGTCGCGGGTACTTGGGCCTCCCACACGAGTGAGGCACTGTTTTTATCTGGAGACCTGGAGTAATACTGGGTGGTAGGAAATTTGTGTTAGCCCGGAGATGCCACAACTTTCCCACACTTTCCCCCAGGGGGAGCAGAAAGTCCACTAGACCCCAGGGATTTTTTGCGGCAATTTTTAATTAGGGTGGGGGCAGCCCAAAATGGGCATACCAATGCCCTCACCCTAATTAAAATTTGCCCCAAAAAATCCCCGACGTCTACTGGGCTTTTTACCCCCGGGGGGCGGATTGGGGGCTAATGCCCCATCTGCCCCCTAGGGAATGCCCATTTTGGGCAGCCCCCACCCTAATTCTGATTTGCCCCAAAAAGTCCCTGGCATCTAGTGGGCTTTTTGCCCCCCGGGGGCGCAGGTTGGGTGATACTGCCTTATCTGCCCCCCAGGGGGGGCAGAAAGACTGTCATTTTTGGGGGGGTGGGGGCATGGGCATGCCCATATTGGGCAGCCCCCACCCCTAATTATATATATATTTTTTAAATCCCTGGTATCTAGTGGGCTATCTGCCCCCCCGGGGGAACAGATTAGTGGCTGAGATAGCCCCCTGAGCACGTAGAAAGTGAAACTGAAATGAACCTAAAGGTTCATTTTAGTTTCTGTGAAATGACGACAGCACGAGGTGCGCGCTGATCGTCCTTTCACAGAAACCAGGGAGGGGGCCTCGGGAGCTGGGGAAGCTCTTCCCCAGCTCCTGAGGCTCTGGGGAAGAAAAGGAAATCCCTCTGCTGTCTGCAGCAGAGGGATTTCGTGCCCCTGTCCTCATGACAAAATGGTTCCGTCATGAGCACAGGAGCACCGATGCGCATCACGGAACCATTCCGTCATGAGCATCGAAGGGGTTAATTACCAGTTGCTGAGACTAATTCCATCCCGGGGGGGTAGGAAGGCTGTAATCGTTGCGGGGGAGGGGGTGGGGCATGGGCATGCCTGTTTTGGGCAGCCCCCACCCTAATTCAAATTTGCCCAAAAAAATCCCTGGCGACTAGTGGGCTTTTTGCCCTCCCCAGGGATGCAGATTGGGGGCCAATGCCCCCATCTGCCCCCCAGGGGGAGCAGAAAGTCCACTAGACCCCAGGGATTTTTTGCGGCAATTTTTTATTAGGGTGGGGGCAGCCCAAAATGGGCATACCAATGCCCTCACCCTAATTAGAATTTGTCCCAAAAAATCCCCGACGTCTACTGGGCTTTTTGCCCCCGGGGGGGCGGATTGGGGGCTAATGCCCTATCTGCCCCCTAGGGGGGCAGAAAGGCTGCAATTTTTGTGGGGGAGGGGTAGGGGCCTTGACATGCCCATTCTGGGCAGCTCCCACCCTAATCCCGATTTGCCCCAAAAAATCCCTGGCATCTAGTGGGCTTTTTGCCCCCCGGGGACGCAGATTGGGTGATGCTGCCTTATCTGCCCCCCAGGGGGGGCAGAAAGACTGTCATTTTTGCGGGGGTGGGGGCATGGGCATGCCCATATTGGGCAGCCCCCACCCCTAATTATATATATTTTTTTAAAACCCTGGTATCTAGTGGGCTATCTGCCCCCCTCCCGGGGGAGCAGATTAGGGGCTGAGATAGCCCCCTGAGCACGTAGAAAGTGAAACTGAAATGAACCTAAAGGTTCATTTTAGTTTCTGTGAAATGACGACAGCACGAGGTGCGCGCTGATCGTCCTTTCACAGAAACCAGGGAGGGGGCCTCGGGAGCTGGGGAAGCTCTTCCCCAGCTCCTGAGGCTCTGGAGGAGAAAAGCAAATCCCTCTGCTGTCTGCAGCAGAGGGATTTCGTGCCCCTGTCCTCATGACAAAATGGTTCCGTCATGAGCACAGGAGCACCGATGCGCATGACGGAACCATTCCGTCATGAGCATCGAAGGGGTTAATTACCAGTTGCTGAGACTAATTCCATCCTCCACATTCTTTGTATTCCTCAGAAAACAGTGTTTCAAAATTGTATGCCTCAAGAGCCAATACCTTAGATGGAAACTATGTTTATAAGAACTGTGGTATACTGTACAATGGTTTTTAGAGGCAGGCTGTTCCACAGGGTTGATGAATGCAAAGGCCCAGAAAATGTATTTAACTCCTTCCGTGCTCATGACGGAACCGTTCCGTCATGAGCCGCGGTTGAGCTGTGCTCATGACGGAACGGTTCCGTCATGCTGCGACCGCGCCGCCCACGCGGCGCTAATTCCCCGCCTGTGCGGGCGATTAGCGCAGTGGGCGGAGTCATGACGGAACCGTTCCGTCATGAGCACAGCTCAACCGCGGCTCATGACGGAGCGGTTCCGTCATGAGCACCGCGCCACCGCGCTGCCCCCCGCACCCCCCAGCGCTGCGGCGGAATTCCCGCCGCAGCGAAAGGGTTAAAAAAAGGAAATGGCCTGTTGACACATAAACAAAGGTAAATTTGTGTTGAAAAATGAGGTTCGTAATAACATTTGGAAGAAAGGTCAAGCAAATTTGCCGGACTTTCAAAAACATTGGCAAATATTAGGGGAGAGCCAAATTACCCTAATTTACTCTAGAGTAATTACACAAAATTTCAGCAAAACTATGCAAAATGACACAAAATTATGTGAAATGCAAATCTTTCATTTCGCCCTATATTTTAGCGTGAAATGCAGTGTTGTGTCAATTTTTGGCCTGAAGATGCATTTAAACAAAGCACAGCGGACAACAACCAGCTGTGTTCTGTTGCTTTTGTGCAATCGTGCTACAATGAATGGTGCATTTTGCAGTACATTTTTACCTCGAATGGCCCATAATTACATGAATTGGCCCAATGGTGGAGAATAAGAAACTTGGCATACCAAGCATAACATGAAATTCCTTAAATTACTCAAATTATGCTGGCATCCTTTAAATGTCATCTAGGCCTGCAAATATCTTAATCTGGCAGTGATAGTAGATTAGAAATAGGTGTAACCTCATGAATAACCTAGATGAGTACACCATCTATTTGGGACACGTTGGTACAAAGATGTCTAGAGGAGAAAATAGTGACACTTCGTTAAACTAATTCAAAGGTTTTCTTAGATATGCCAACTGTAAAGTGCATAAAAACAGCGCAGACAGAAAAATATATGGTACCATATAACAAAAAAACAAGAGGGATTACAAAATTCATAGTTGTAAAACTGATTTTGTGATTTTTGACAGTAGAGTAAGCACAATATTAGCTGTAAAAAAAAATCTTTACCATCTTAGTGCCATAAAAAATGAAGAACCCACATACCTTGTGATTACAGACTTTAAGGAAAAACAGATGAAAGGTTGGTGTTATTTTCGGGGTTAGATAAAATAGCCAGAAATAGGAATGGAGGGGACAGGATACAGCCATTATGTAGGAGGGAGTTTTATAAAATTCTGGGCTAAGGATTCTTCAAACTATAGGCTTAAACATTGACGAGGAACTATCAGTACATCTGTAAATAGAGAAGGTCCTGATTAAAAATGTATCTGCTTCTGCTATGATTTTTTGACGATTGTTTTAAATTATAGGTATCTTTTATGTTTATTTCATGACATGTTTTAGTGCTTTCTCAGCCTAGTCTTTTATTCTAAATTTATCAGGGGTGGTTGTGAATCCTGCTAGTTCGGTTCTTTGGGTGGCCTAATTAGATCTCATTTATCAGATTCATGGTTCCACTGTAGAGATGTCAAGACTTGATGCTACAGCTTGTTTCTTAACTTTTCTGCAAGGAGGCTAGTTATTAGTCAATGTTACACCTGTCATCCTTAGTGTGGTCTTTCTCCAACAGTTTGCCTGCTTCCCCCCACGTTTTGCTTATCTTTTTGTTGGCCTTAGGTCTCTGAGCTCTTTACCACTGCTAACCAGTACTAAAGTGCATGTGCTTTTCCCCTAAACATGTTGACATTGGTGGATACCTGAATGGCATATTAGGTTTACCTGTAAGTCCTATGTAAGGTGGTACACCATGTCCCCTGGGCCTGTAATCTAAATGATGCTAGTGGGCCTGCAGCACTTGTGAAACTCACACAAGTAGCCTTTCAAACTTGTCTCAGGTCTGTCATTGCCAGACCTGTATTGCAGTTCACTGACACTTCCACTAACCCTGGGCGTAGTTCGCGGAGTTTTGCTACGCAGAACTCTGCGAAGTTACAAAAAAGTCTGCGAAGTTCCACGAGTGGTGGAGTGCAGTGCGAACTGCAGTTTGTGCTGGTATTTCTGCCGCTCGGGTAGAAATTCTACCCGAGCGGCAGCTCGTGTTTGCAAAATTACTGTTCACGATCGCGAACTTACCGATCGCGAGCGGGGAACAAACTCTGCTGCACATCGCAAAGCGGAGTTTTCTGCACTCCGCGAGCTCCGCGGAGTGTGGAGTGCAGAAAACTCCACGAACGGAGCGTAGTTCACCGCCCAGGTCTAACTTCGACTTAGCATTGAAAACTTCTTGCCAAGCCTTAACTTCCCTTTTATTACACATAATGAGGGCCACAGGAATTATGCAGCAGAAGAGGGCCAAATTATGCAGCAGAGTTGACCAAATTACATGGAAAGAAAAGCCAAATTGTGCAGCATGATGCAGGCACTTTTTTAAATAGTATTACTCGATTATTTTCTACTTTTTACAATTACCACTGTCTGGGGATTCCTTAAAGCACCTTTAAAGCTGTAATTCCTGAGTTGAAAGGAGTAGCTACTTCATGTTTAAAATCTTTGGAATGGTGGTGATATATCATTTTTAATGGTAAAGTTGGGTTTAACATTGCCATTTTAGAAATCTCACTTTTGGAAAGTGGACATTTCTCTGCTCTAAACTTTACTCTCCCTGCAGCTTATCTTCAATACACATCTGGCCTAGGTGACAGCTACTCTTTGTGCATTCCTTCTAGACAGCCACAGCACAGGAAGGGCTGGGTGTACAGGGGATTCATCTGAATTCATCTGCACACTGATAGCCTTCCTGGGCAGGAAGGGGGAGATGTGGCTCACACTTACATCTGAATAGTTTGTGTCCTGCACTCACACAAATTAGCTGATACCCCCTACTCGTAGTCTGGAGCCAGGGCTGGGCTAAAAGGGATCCTCGTGCACTTCAGAGAGTTCCTTTGAAGTCACTCCCTACATCAAGGGCAAGTTTGGGTATGTGTACTAGGACTCTGGCCCTACCAAAGTAGTAAACTACTGGACCTGGGAAGAACTCTGCTGGAGAAAAGACTGCTGTGCTGAAAGGACTGTCAATTTGCTCTGACTGTCTGTTCTGTGAAACTGCTTCTCTGCTTTGCTGAGCTGCCCTGCTGCCTGCTTGAGGACAAATACTGGACACTCTCACTTGAACCCAGAATGACTCCAAGGGCTTGCTGGCTTGCCTCCTATTTTCTGAAGCCTCAGGGACACAAAATACTTCCTGCAATCCTGCTTGTGCTGCTGGACTCTGCTTCCTGTGAATCCTACCCTTGCCTGAGGTGCCCCCTCCAGTCCTTAATGTCAGAAGTGGGTTCTGAAGCTGATATTTGCAAAAACAGATGCATTGCCTCGACTGCATGAGAATTACCGCTGCATCACGCCTTCAAAGCCAGGTTGTTCAACGACGAAAAAACCATGGCCTGCACGGCTGCTGGACGATGCTCTGCGTGGATCTATGACAACGCATTGCATTCACTTCAATGGATCTCAATGACGACGCAGTGTCCCAACTGTGTGGAAAAGACTGCTGTATCGTGCCCTTGACGTAGACGCTTTGCTTCATCCAAGGTAAATTTTTAGTGGACCCTGCGTGGGTTCTGTTGCCGGTGTGCCCTCCATCGCGGTCGGTCTGAACTTTGAATTTGCACCGGCCCCTTGCAACCTCAAGTAACCTTTTGGACGCTAGTGACTTCTCTGTTTTCACATTTAATCTTTAGAAATTCATATCTCGACTTTTACTTATTGGAATTGTGTCGCTTAATATTCTCTATTTTTCTAACCTGGTGTGGAGTCTTTTTGTGGTGTTTTCATTTAGTTAACTGAAAGTTAAACCTGACTGCACTGTGCCAAGTCACTAGAGGGTGAGCACAGGTTAATTTACAGTGTGTATCTTACATACCCTGACTAAGTTGGTGGTCCCTACTTGGACAGGGGGAAAAACTCTGCCAACTAAAGACCCCATTTCTAACAGTCATACACAGCAGAAAGGGGGAATGGAAAAAGACACATGCTGCATAGTGCCATTGCCTAGACCTGGTATGGATTCTTCTTCTGGTAGTTAAATGTCTCTGGTCCTAATGGAAGTAAACAGGCAACATTAACTTACGAATCTTACTGGATTCATGTTCTTCAGACTATTGCATTACAATATTCCTTTTGAGTTGGATAAACACTCTGCAGCTACATATATTTTATGTAAATTAGGTAATACTCTCATAACACATGACAGTAGTTAAAGTAGGTTTTAGAACTCCCTCTCTTAATAGCTTAAAGTGTATGCAAAAACATAACACCTTTTATAGCTCATAAATGAAACAAAAGATATCAAATACAGCTTGCTGAATGGTTGTTAAGACACAAACAAATATCTTTGTTCACAGTTTTTCAGGAGAAATTATTGTATGAATCACACCAGTTCAACAGGTTGTGTTCAGCTAAATGGAATTTGGAAACAAAATACCACCCTTGTAGGAACAGCCATGTCCTTTTGGGTTTAGGCAGGGGACGTCAAAGGAGAAAGCCATCATCCATGAGGATACTATTTAACCCTGGAGTGGAGCCCATTGAAACAGTGATCCATTGATGATCATAGAAACAACTGTGTCAAACAGGCTTGAAGCAACAATTTAGAAGCATAGAAGCAAGGATCTCCTTGCTAAGCATCTTGATACACTAAAGACTAAAAGATAACAACTACCAACCAGTTCATGTTTGTTCTCTCTCAAGATTTAAACTCATGTGGAGTTGTCACCATCTTGGATTGGGAAAATGCACAAATCTTTATAGTTGTAACATTCTCCTTCTTGGTTGGAAGCATGCAGTTTAACTGTAGCTACCTTTTCAAATGATTAGGCTGGGCCTTCCCTCTTGGTCTTTCGACATTTTAAAGCTACAGGTTCCAGTTTCCTTGCGGCAATACTTGCTGTGTTTGTCCTGGCCCGGGGGGGACTTCAATCTCCAGCCTGCCTTCGGCCACGCACGGCCACCACATCATCTTCTAGTGCCAGGAGGCGCCTGATAAGCGCACGCTGACTCCCACAGAGCAGGTTCCAGTTTCCTTGCGGCGATACTTGCTGTATTTGTCCTGGCCCGCGGGGACTTCAATCTCCAGCCTGCCTTCGACCGCGCAAGGCCGCCACGTCATCTTCTAGCGCCAGGAGGTGCCTGATAAGCACACGCCGACTCCCGCAGAGCAGGTTCCAGTTTCCTTGCGTCGATACTTGCTGGGTTTCTCCTGGCCCGCGGGGACTTCAATCTCCAGCCTGCCTTCGACCGCTCAAGGCCGCCACGTCATCTTCTAGCGCCAGGAGGTGCCTGATAAGCACACGCCGACTCCCGCAACGCAGGACGCACGCGCGGACAGTGCCCGGACAAAGCCCGGACCAAGGCCGAGCCCGTCTGAACCCGTCCGAGACTGATCGAGGCTGGGCTGGGCCATACTGTTAACATCTATTTTTCGCCTGCGGGCTGCGGACAGCAGACACTCAGCTATTTGAAAGGTACTAATCCATTTAAAAAAATCAGTATCATAGCTTGAAAGGTCTGGCTAGTATGAGTAGGCTCAGGCATGGAAATGGACAGGGGGTTGTGGGGACATTGGACGCTTTCTTATTAAGGGCTGAGTTGGTAATGCATCAAATTGAATTAACTGAGAGGAGACTCTCCCTTGAGCCTGTAATAAATACTGATAATAGACCTGACATTACGGGCCAATCCTCTACTGTTTCTATTGCTCCCACCGCATGTTTAACCCTGGAGGCACCCGTAACCCAAAAAAATAGCTTAGCTATATTAGACCAAGTCACAGAGGACTTAGAAACCCAAAAAACACGGGGTAATGATGATATCTCCAGCTCTCCAACTAAGTCTAATGTGGTTACCCGGGGTCAAAAATCTAAATCTAAAACCAACCATGTGAATAGCTCCACGCCACCTTCAAAGAAGAGAAAAGGTCAAGTTGTTGGTAAACAACAACTGTTGCCACCTAAGCTTCGGAAGAATAAATCTATTGATAAGGAGCCTATCCATGAGTTAAATATGTCCAACGCTGAGGCTGCTTCGGGGGGGGGCAATTCCTACAGAGGTTGATTACTGGAAAAAGCATGAAACTACGGTAACGGCACTCCTAGACCCACTGATTCAAAAGCTGTTGACTATTGAAACTACATTTTCGGCCCTTGAAAGAACTATGACAAATAGCAACATGATTGCAACTACTTCTAATAGAGAGGGGATTGATGTTATTAACAGAAATACGGACAAAATCACAACTGCTAATACTGCTAATACTGTTAACAACCAGAACAGCCTGTTATGCGCAGGGGGGAGGGCCAGTCACAGCATAGAGTGGAAACACTTCACATGAAAGGAACTTAGCTCTCACTCAAGATCGGATAGCAAACACCACAAATGGTAACCAGTTATGGAGCGAACGACATCCTATCCCAAGCTCAATAGGTGGAAAGCAAAATTCTTCTGAGGGTGTACCCACAAACCTCCATCTACCCCCTGAAGCCACCCCCTACACGGTAATATTAGCCAACTTTCCTCCACTGTTACCAGGTGCATGTGAGCACTGGCCTTCATTGAGGGACAAATCACTCTATTTCTTGAGGGAGAAGACTGGGATGGATGACTCACTGTTTACAGATTTTAAAATGGTTCGTCGGATTGGGTGGGTTGGGCAATCTATCAAGAAATTACAGGGAGACTGTGTTGTTCTATTTTTCAGATCTCCAGGATTAGGTAAATCTATATTAGAAAGGTCTAACACCTGGTCCCTATGTCCAAGGGGAGTCTCCATCTTACCATTGGGTTTCTTCTACCAGCCACCGAGAGACCTGGGGTCTGACACAGAAAGGGTGAGATTAAGACAAATTAACCAACTTCCCATGTACCCCCCATGGTATCATTCAAACCGATTTGAGCCATTGAGTGATCTTGGAGATATAGACTGACTGGCTTCTAGCATTAGCGGCCCGCAGAAACCGGATATTTTAAATAGTAACCCTAGGATAGCTTTCGATCCCCTTAATGACTCAGTGGATTGTTTACATGTAACTGGTCAGGTAGATAATTTTGACCGTCCCTTACCTGTAGTTTGTGAGAAGCCTAATGTGGAAATGAGTACTCTGTCTTTAGAATATCCCGATGTTGACGCCGGTGCGGGAGAAATGGTCATACCCACTCAAAACGCATATGTCCTAAGAGTGGCTTCATGGAACATTGCGGGTATTAGATCGAGAATTTCAGATGAGGTCTAGTTATCATACGTTAAGATGTTTGATATTATTTGTCTCCAAGAAACCTGGAGTAGGGATGAGGTGGTAATTGATGGTTTCAGTTCATCTAGTGCCCAGGCAATTCCATCTGCTGCAGGGAGTGCAAAGGGTGGTATAGCCACCCTAATTTCTGTAAAATACGACGAAGATTGAGAATATTATGGACTCCCCTTGGATTCAGATAATTTTGGTCTCAAACCTAACCGATGTCCCAATTTTACCAATTAACTCGTATTATAACATTTTTTACTACAATGACAGTGGGGTCATTATTAATTTAAAATAGGAGATAAACAAGGCTGAAGTTAAATGTTTTCTTGTTTGTATAATTTGGTTGGGGGATTTCAATTGCACCGGTTTTCAGTATAGCTCTCAAACAGTTTGTGGGGTGCTAGATCTTGAAAACCAACCACTCTCACATTTTAAACATACCGTGCAGGGTGAGGCTTTAAATGATATCATCGTAACTAACGACTTATGTTTTGTTGAAACTCTGGTCTGCACTCCACTTAAACAGTATCCAACATTCCAGGGAGGGGGTAGGGCAAGTACTATAGATTTTATATTGATCTCTAGGAAATGTTCCCATTTGGTGAAAAACTTTGTGGTGGAACCTAACCCCACTAGTGACCATAACCCCCTGGTTGTTAGTTTGGGAACTAACGTAGTAAAGGGTAATAGTGACGATCTCCCCTTAAATTATAACCCTAATCAAGGGGTGAGAGTAAAATGGAGTAAAATAAACCCCATTGAATTTGAAGAGAACTTTGTACGGACTAATATTGACATGGTTATGATATGTCTATCCGATGTTCTTAGCCCAGAGGAGGTCACACAGAGCTTTGAGGAAATATGTAGAGACGTGGCTAGTAATTTGACTAGTTCTATAAAGAGAAAAGAACCACAGGATTGAAAATGGTTTAATGCTGCGTGCTCTAAGGCCCAAAAAGACTTTAAAAAAGCCTTGCACATGGTCCCCTGTGCTGGGCATTTAATTAGGAAAGCAAGACAAACGTATAAATGAGTAATTGGGAAAAGAAAAGAAGAGTTAAGAAGCCCTGCTTGGGATGACCTGGAGAGAGCTGGTGCCCTCAAGGATTCCAGAGGCTTTGGGAAGTCATAAATCGCCCTTTTTTTAAAGATGAGGTTACAAACATGGAATCATTAATAACTGAAGATGCATGGGTAATGCATTTCTCAAACTTTTTTAATCCTAAGGGTGTATCATTGCAACACCAAAAAGAAGACTTAGCTGTTAATTTCGCAACGGCAAACCAAATGAATTTGTCCATTACGGTTGGTGAGGTTGAAGCTGTATTGCTGAAGGGCATTTCTGCAAAAGCCCCAGGGCCAGACGGTGTCCCTTTAGATATGTTTAAAGGTAATCCACTAATATGGGAACCGTTTCTGGTAAACGTTTTTAGATTGGCAATAGTGGGCCGCATTCCCTGATTCTTGGAAAGATGCCGTGGTGGTCCCAATATACAAGAAGGGCAGTAGGAATGATCTCACTTGTTACAGGCCCATCTCCCTAATTGACGCAACATGCAAAGTCTTGGGGAGGGCCATTCTTGCCCGTCTGGAGCTCCGGGCTAATGAGCCCGGCCTGATATCCCACTCACAATACAGTTTCCGAAAGGGGATGGGTACTAACGAACAATGCCTCAATTTGTCTTTAGTCATGGGCAAGTACATGAAAGCCAAGCGAGGATCGATACACTTGGCCTTCATGGACTTATCCAGTGCATTTGACACAGTTAATAGGGGGAAGCTGTGGTCACTTATGGAAAAGATGGGCTTTGAAGAGGCACTTATTACCCTTTTACGTAGGATGCATTCATCCACCTCTGTTTCTATTCGTTATGGACCAGGAGGAGTAAAATCTAGGTCCATCGCATCTACAGAGGGTGTACAACAGGGATGTATTTTGGCCCCCTTTTTATTCCTCTTATACACAAATGGGGTGGAGAAATTCCTAATAGAGCAGCATTTGGACTATCCTACAGTAGGAGGAAATCCGGTTCCCCTGCTATCATACACGGATGATACTGTATTGATGACTTTGACAACTAATAGTCTCCAAAATCCCTGATCGCTTTTACTGATTTTATGACGGAGTTGGATCTTAAGGTCAA
Organism: Triturus cristatus; assembly: GCF_964204655.1. Taxonomy (NCBI): domain Eukaryota; kingdom Metazoa; phylum Chordata; class Amphibia; order Caudata; family Salamandridae; genus Triturus; species Triturus cristatus. Next base: position 1,072,404,392 of record NC_140582.1, read on the forward strand.
TTTTAATAAGTCTTTTATTATGGTCTGTGGCCCGAAAAACATAAAAACAAGGACATTTGTGGTAAACGGTAGAAACATTGAAAAGGTCCATTCTTTTACATATTTAGGGAATGTTTTTAGCAATAAACTAAACTGGGACAATTCGCTTGCGACTAGGGCCCGACAGACCAGTAGAATTATAGAGGACCTGTTTCGCTTTGCATCCAAATTGGGTCATAAGCCAGTGGCAGAAATTCGTACCTTATATAAATCAAAATGTCGGTCAGTTACAACTTAAGGGGCAGGAGTATGGGGAAGTCAAAAAACCAGTCAATTGCAAATTTTGGAAAATAAATTTATAAAAGGATTGCTGATGGTTCCCATTAGCTCTCCTACAAAATTTTGCCATTCAGAGCTGGGACTGGATTTTGTTGAAGATAGAGTTAAAATCGCGCTCCTGATTTTATGGGGGAGAGTGTGGTCATCGAAAGAGTTAATACTCACCAGAGCGATTATAAGGGATTGTTTAAGTTTAGAAAATGTATCATCTATTCCCTGGCTCTGTTATGTCAAAAATGCTTTAAGTAAAATTGGGCAAGGAAATTATTTTGAAAATCCGGATGACACCACCTAATATAAAATCAATGATTAAAAACACTTATTATAATGAGTTAGTCATATCTAACCTGGATGATGAGACCCCATTCTACTGGTCACCAAATATCCAACAATTTTATTTATCTTTTAGTACCCATACACATTCCCGCTTCCTTCTGAAAAGGTTTCGTCTCTGCACATTGCACTTTTTAGTGGCTTTCCCTATCCAGGTGAGTTGATGTGAGAGACTGACTCCCTGTCCATGCAATAATTCAGCCGAACAAAGCACAATGCACTTTATGTTGTTTTACACTTTATATAAAGATATAAAGGCACGTTTTATTAGGCCAATCCTGAGGAAAATTGTCCATTGTCCATATCAGGATGGTTTTAATCATTTACGATCTCTGCCCAATGCTGTCATTTGTTGTGCTGTGCTAAATTTTATTAGGACTGCTTTGCGACTTAGGAAAAGATATGAATGGTGATAGGGAAATTGGGAATTAGGGTTTAAGTAATTTTAAGTAATTTATTTATTTTGATACCCCTGGATTGACACAAAAAAATGAGTAGTCTACATAAAACCTTGCTCTGAAACTACATATGCTGTTTGATTATATTTAGCTTTTGCAAAATGTAATATGGAATAATTTTGTATGTATTGTTTTATTATTCTAATTATGTACTTTTATGATTCGTAAGAATCGAATAAAGTTTTCAAATGAATGAATGAATGATTAGGTTGATTGAAAAAAGGAAATATACTCAGAAGGTATGGAGTTAAGGAAACACATGTAGTTTCATAACTAGCTGTAGTGTGCATCGCACCCTTATCTATTGGCTGAGATAATAGGTCTCCCTCCTGTTGGGATGGCAGCAGGTTAGACACCATGACCCTGATTTCGAGTTAGGCAAAGCAAAATGACTATGTGTGCAATATCCTCTGCGGCTTAGCTGTAAAAGCGGTTACCTGGGCAGTTCTTCCTGCATCTGGGCAATGCCTGCTGCATGTGGTCTAAATCATACAGCCTCAAAGTTTTTTCCTGCATTCAAGTGGAAGTTATGCACCCCATATGCCAGAAAGGTTCCTATTTACTGTCTTACACAAACTTGGTTTCGTCTGTTGTAGAATGTACTTCATTTAGCCCTTAATATGCCTGCCACCAAATGCAGGTTTGCCCTGCAGAGGTTCAATGGTGTCACAGAAACAGGCTGCATCTAGAAACCTCCGAACCCAATTTCTAAATAAAACAGCAGATGCAATAAGTGGGCGGTAGGGACTTTCCACAATTCTGGCAGATGTCTTGTTACCTTCTATCTTTAAATACAGGGCTTTATTATAAGGTGTGGTTCCAGAACAAGGGGTCCTTCCATTAGATTTGCTTACACAAAGTGGGTTTCACAGAGTTGTTGGCACATTTATGGGACTGTTTTCCATTAAGAATTATTTCAACTCATTGGGAGGGACTCATGAGAATACTCCCAGTATTAGAACAATGAATGCATAGTTGGAGACGAAGTGGACTCTGTGATGGTGCTGCAGGCAGGGACATTCTCAGCTTCTCTCGAAGGGCCAGGCCGTTCCTATCAGCAGTGAATATCTCAGTATCTATGTAATCAGCATTTTACTGTGCTGTAATGTTCTGTGCAGCTCGTGAATACATTTTATTTAAGTTACTTGTTGTTCACTCTGTCTTGGTGATTGTCTTGCACGCAGCCTCACGTGCTGAATTACGGCACGCCACGTGCCATGTGTTTTATGCTGGAAGCCAGATATATATATATACCTGTTGTCCAGGGTAACCAAGCCGCCCCACATCCCGTATTTCAAGTCACCGCGCGCGCGCCTGTTTGTATGTTTAACCCATTTTGTCTGACAACTAAATGTGCCTGCCCTGCCATAAACTCCATCACATCGCCTTCCTGCAACTTGCTGATATTGACTTCTGGAAGAAACAATGACCTGAATAAAAAAGGTAATTATCCGTTGTGTTTGTAATTTAATTAAAGCTGCAGTAAAGGTTTACTGTTTTCCAGGTGATGATATTTAGGGCCACGAAAAGCTATTTGTGCTGGTAAGATTAAAGTGCATTTTAAAATGTTCCCCGCGCACTTTCACATTTGTTGATAGATTTTTAAATTAAACTTTGAATTGTAATCTAAATTACCTCCAAAAATTCATGGGTCCTGTAATGAACTCCCACCATTCCTCCTGTCATCCACCTATGATGTACTGTAAATGGTAACTGTTCCGGGTTTCACTGAACGGTATCTTAGTAATGCTGCGCAACACTGCACCACCCGCCCCACTGAAAATCAAATCTCGTGAAGAAATTCCGGTTAGCATTGTAACTCTTATTACCTCATATGCTAGCGAATGTATCTTTGAAAATATTTATATTTGCGTTGCTATTTTTTTTCTCGAACTCTTTTAAAGAAAAAACAATGTTCCAGTTCGTCATTGGACGTTGACAGGAAATAAATCGCGCAGTCACTATGCGGGTGTTTTTGGCGCAATACGGTGCTCGTTGACCCGGAGGTCGTGTCTGACAAAGATAGAGAAAATGGCTGCTCGGGACATCTGAGGAGGTGACCTTATGCATAAAAAGATCGGGAGGCCTGCATCAGCGTGGCCATGATTATGAAATGTGGTAATTTCCGTAATGAAATACTCATGACTGGTGCTCAGATATAATTCTAAAAATAATTGGCTTGCCATTGAGAAGTATGCGTAATGATGCTGTTTCTCCCACGCATAATAAACAAACAGTGATGGAGGTGAACTTCGGTGCTCTACACACTATCTCCAGGACTCATGTCTGAATCGTGGTGGAGAGCTCAGGGTTTCAACCTTCTGTAATCAAATTAAGAGTAGGTTTATTGTGCCACTTAAAGCCTGCTAGGCTGTGGTAGTACAATACATTACTATATAAAGCTAGTTCGATTTTTTGCAAAATCTGTGCATAGCAGTGGACACTGATTGACTAAGCATACCTGTCAGGTTTAATAAGATGTCAAAGTAACAGTCCTGGGGCTGGCCACAACTGCATCAGCTTCCTTCTATATGGCTTCTAGCTAGCACTTTCTCTGACCCTCTTTAATTTAGTCCAAGTTCCATCACTCTGGAATCCCCCAGGACTTCGTCCTGCCACCTGATCTGTTTGATGGTTATGTTCACCCTCTAATGCTCTTAATTTGTTCTTTTGGATTTTTTATTCTATGCTGATGACACCAAGACCATTCTCCAACTGGACTACAATATCTGTTTGACCTCCTTATGGAGATTGTCCTGAAGCCATCCATATTTAGATGAGTGACAATTTCTGAAAACTCACTGATGGGGAAAAATAAGTCATACTGGTCAGTAGAGACACCAAACAGTTAACAGTAGTTCTTAGGCGTCTATGTACCAATGCACTTTATACCTGTTCTGTTACATAGACAAACTGGTGTAAGCACTCTGGTAATAGCAAATACGGAACACAAATTCTCATCCAGTTAGACCACAACTGAATAATGAAGAGCTTACAACTTATTTATGTGCAACCAGGAATATTACGTGACACCTGTACCCCGTAGTCAGTGCAAATTTTGAATTTCATTGCTTTTTTGGCGGTCTTCCCGCCCGCTGCCTTGGCGGTCCAACTATCCAATTACTATCCTGCAGGAACTCTGCTTCAAGACCGCCACTGGAGCACTGCCACTGCCAAGACTCCGGCTACCACATTGACGGCAGGAGAGCCGGAGGTGGGTCTTGGAGAGTGCCCTGCCAAGCATCCCGCCATCCAGATTGCGATCAGCCTTTCCGACGATCTGTTCACGGCTGGGACACCACCACGTGCAACCCAGTGGAAAGGTAGAAAAAGAGGTGAAAACTTTTTTTCGGGGATCCACTTCAGAATCTGTGTTGGACGCCATTGTTCAGGTCCTTCCTGTGCTGCTACCAGCTGACCATGACACTCTGCAACCTTGTTGTCACCAGAATCAAAGGAAGGCTTCACTGTCACTTCTCCTAAGTAGTGTATGATAACAGTTCATGATATTTAACATGCAACAAAACATACTCGAAGAGATTCCCAGTCTATCTGGAGCATTGAAATTGGCTCTGCAGTATACCTGCCAGCCCAACGGCAGGAAGTACTCAAGCTGCAATATTGTAATACAGTGGGTGGAAAGACTGCCGACACCACTGTCTTCTTGGGACCGCAGGCCGTAGCGGTCCGGTGGTAAGACCGCTAAACTCGTAATCAGGCCCTTAGTCTGAACTTCCATCCTCTGATCTCTTATTCCTCCTTTTTTCCTTTTCCACCTCTCCTTGTCTTCCTACAGACCTGTCTCCCTTTTATTTGATTCTCATTCGATATCTCTGGAGTTCCTCTAATAAGTATGGCATTGTCATTATTCCATTAGTACTGGTACCCACTCCAGGACCGCAGTCTGTTGAGGGCAAAGAGCTATTGCTCGTGGATGTTGTATATTTCCTGGTGAGAATCATTGAAGTCATATCCTTAGTGACACATTACACTGTCAGATCTCTTTGCAAGTATAAACATATGGCTTTCACGTTAATCTACATCATCCCAGCTCTTTTCTTAATTTTTCTTATCTTTAAAGTATAGTTGGTAGACTGCTGTGACTTTTTGAGAATTTCATAATTTTCCTTGGTAGCCTTATCCAAATTGAGTTCCTTCACGTTCTTTTCAAATCTTCAAATTTCAGTTTTCAATTTGCTCCTTTTTTTCTGTCTATTTTATAAGTATTTTCTTCATATAATAGGAGGCCAAAGGCAAATTATTAAACCAATCCTCCAAAAGGTCATCATCCATTTCTTCAAAGTTTGGATATCTTATCATAATCAAAGACTCTCGGAACCTTTTGCTTTTCTACATATTTTTTCAATGTGGCTCCAAGCTACCATTTTGCTAGTCCTGCTTCCTTTAGTTTTTCAATTTAAGAAACAACAGGAACAACAGAACCCGATCAAGTGTCGTTTGTGGTCCATTTTTTTGTGCTAAATGCATCCTTGTGTAAAAAAATTATTCTCTGATGCATTTTGTGCCAAAATAATGCACTAAATGACAGATTTGCATATTGTGTAATTATGCACAATTTTGGGCAATCCAGGGAAAGCAAATTTCCCAAATTCCGCACACCCCTATTGCCTATGTTGTCTGATGTGCACTGGTCAGCAACATAAGTTGTTTGGTGTTATGTAATGCATTCATTTCTTAAACTTTTAAAAACATTAATACAAATGTATTGAGAATTAAAATCAGTTTGTGGTTTGTTACATCAGCGCGTGTCCATGCATATCTTAGCACTGGTTAAAGTATATAAAATACTGTTTCAAATCAGTAAAAGGTCTTCTATTGCGCACAAGACCAGTCTTATTCGGGCTATAATGTTTTATGGTTCGATTATGCACATGCCCTGCATACTGGGACACAAACATGCCCATACCACTGTATGTGGAAGATGCACCATGAGGCAGCACATTTCATTTTCAGGATCAAGTAAGCAGTGAAAGTAGTAACCTAGGCTTAAGCTCAGCTTGGGGAAGTGACCCCAATAACGTAAAATATTCAGACAGTGCTGCCGCCGTAGATAGCTGGCATCCTGCTGAATTATCATTAACGGGGGATGGTAACCTTAGCAGTTCATGGTGCCATCTTATTAAATGCACTGGCTCCCACCATTCTTGAGCATAACCCGAGATTTAGGAAAGTGGTCCTGCCCTAGCTAATAGTGGCTGATAGGAGACCCTAGGGCCGCTGATTCTCAAAAATAATTATTCTATTGTGAGAGACGTTAATTTGGCGGCCGCTAATTTTGACTCTTCTCTGAGCAGTGCTATTGATACTCTGGCCCCCATTACCCTGCGCTATTCAGCTAGAAAGAGTCCTTCGGCTCCCTGGTTTTCTGAATCCCTGAGAAGTCTGAGGCAGGAAACAGGAGAGAGCGTGGAGGGCGAGCTGGGACCATACAGAAAGGGAAAAACATAAACTTGCGCTCAAAAGATATAAGGCAGAGGTAATTAAACAAAAGCAGGAATACTTCTCCAAAATAACTGCCTCTCTTACGTCCCCCAGAGACCTCTTTCGGATTGTTGATTCCTTGTGCTCTTTGCAAACTCCCAATCCTACTGTCAATTCTCAAGATCTCTGTGACAGGATTGCTCAGTTCTTTCATTCCAAGATTGCGGATATTTATTCCGCCCTGGAAGTACAACGGGCTTCCTTGCCCCCCCTGTGTACTCCGGCCATCCCAGGGGCTGAAATAGAAAATCGGATTGCTAAGGCCAGCCTGTCCTGTTTTCCTCTATTAAATATGGCTCAACTGGATAGGCTGCTTAGTAAAACAAAATGGGGTTCTCCCCTAGACCCTTGCCCCCTCAGAGTCTTTAAGGATTGCAGGGATGTCCTTTTGCCCCCTCTTCTTGAGATTATGAACAGGGCTATACGTAAAGGTGTGTACCCGGACGTGTGGAAGAGGGCGGTAGTTAAACCCCTTTTAAAAAAGCCCTCCCTCGATCCTGAAACCCTGAAGAATTTCCGTCCCATTTCGCTGGTTCCGGCACCTGCTAAAATGCTGGAAACACATCTTAATGAACATCTGATGGCCTTTGTAGATGGGCACGGATTTCTTGATCCAGCCCAACATGGTTTCCGGCGGTCCCATAGTACAGAGTCCGCTCTTACTGTGGTGTTAAACAACATCCGTATGGAGGTGGATCAGGGCCATACTACCTTCTTGGTCCTATTAGACCTTACAGCAGCTTTTGACACGCTATCCCCGGTGACTTTGACAGCCCGCCTGAGGGAGATCAGGGTTGAGGGACCAGCTCTGAGCCTTCTGGCTTCTTTTTTGGATCTGAGAGAACAGAGGGTCAAACTAGGTGAATTCCTATCTCCATCCCTGCCTGTGCAATGTGGGGTCCCGCAGGGGTCGGCCCTTAGCCCTACCCTTTTTAATATCTATGTGGCCCCACTTGCCAAATTAATAAGATCCTATGGGATGGAGGTGGTCTCCTATGCAGACGACACCCAGATCATGGTGTCCCTCTCTCACCCAGACGACTCCTCTGCACTCAGCTTTAGAAACTGCATGGAGGCAGTTTCTAAATGGATGATCTGTAACTCCCTTAAGTTGAATGGAGAAAAAACTGAGGTTCTTGTCTTTGGTGGTGGGAGTGACATGTGGTCTGATAAGTGGTGGCCCCCCTCCTTGGGATTGTGTCCCTCTCCCTCTCACTCAGCCCGTAATCTGGGGGTCCTGATTGATCCCTCACTCTCTATGAACTTACAAGTAAATAGAAAGGTGTCGACCTGCTGGGGAATTATCAAAACTTTAAGAAAAATAAAATACTACCTTGCTCCCTCTGCACACAAACAAGTAGTATTAGCCCTGGTGTCCTCACGCCTTGACTATTGTAATGCTCTATACTCGGGTCTAGACAAGGGCCTGGTGCAGCGACTGCAAACTGTGCAGAATGCGGCTGCCAAATTTGTCACGGATGCCCCAAGGCTTTCCTCTGCCACTGCCGTTAGGAAGAACCTACACTGGCTTCCTATCTCGGCCAGGGTCACCTTTAAGATCCTCAGCCTGACATTTGGGACAATGCTAGGGCAAGGAGCGAGAGGAATCAGTGATCTCTTAATTCCCTATGTCCCCGCCAGAAATCTTCGCTCCTCTGATAAGAATTTGTTATCGGTACCTCGTTTCAGGAGAACTAGGTGGGGAGGAAGGGCTTTCTCCTATCTGGCGCCCAAGCTCTGGAATGCTCTCCCTATGGAAATTAGAGCTCAACCATCAGTCCCCTTGTTCAGAAAAGCACTAAAGACCTGGCTTTTTGTTATGGCATATCCGTGAGCTGGCCTCTGTGTTTTGATCATATTGGTAGGCGCCTTGATGCCTTTGGGCTTAGTTTGCGCGATACAAATTGTCTTTCATTCATTCATTCATGTCAGTACTGGGTCTTTGGGAGTGAAGTTCCACACTTCAAAGGAACCTTTGGGCTGTATACGGAATAGTGTACACATCAGCTTTTAACATCACATAACTTAACATAAATATAACACAACATAACATAGAACAGCATAATATGACATAACAGCATAACATAACTTAATGTAATGCAATGTAGCTTAATGGAATGGATCCATCAGAACAAATGGAGTGTGTTCGGTCAAGAACCGTTCTGTTGACATCAGTTGCTTTTAACCCAGATAGTAAAATGTCATCATGACTGAAGGTGCCAGAGGATGAAAGAATTCATTTTATCTGTAGAACTCCGGTTCAGCTAGTGTTTCAGCTAGTCATTCAGGTCAGGGCGTTTTATGCTTGAGCTGTATTTATCTAACTGATTTCTATTGTGCTTATTTTTTAATTGAATATTATATCAGTTATCTGATATCTGTTGATTGAGAGGGGTGGGCTTTCACCTAACAGGCTTTAGTTGAATCACTTTGGGGCAATATCTTTTTTGAGGGCAGTATGTTTGCTGGTTTTAACTGCTTTAAAAAAAAAAAAAGGTAATAATTCATTTGGTCTGTAGAACTCAAGTTCAGCTAGTGCTTCAGATAGCCTTTCTATCACTAGACGTAGACAGCCAAGGCACAGCCTTTTTGATGCGCTCTAGTGTCTTGCGGGGTAGCTGAGCCTTGCTCTGGAGAAGGCTCCCTACTTGATCATGGCCGCAGACATGCTGCTGGCACACCGAAAGCGCCGGAAGGAAGCCGGTCTGCACCCGGCTATGTCTGGATAGCGGCCATCGCCAGCCACTATGCAGGTCTGAGGAGCGAAAGCATGGCTACGAGGGATAAAATTGCAAGACTTGTCTCACCTGCTGAGGTACTCCTACATTTGAGACACCCCACCTCATGCATGTGCACATTAGCCCTGCAAGACTGTTGGGGGTCAGTTGCATGTGAGAAATGTAGAAGAATACTGTACCTGCAATTTAGCATTGAGAAGGGTGACCCTAAAATTAACGAGGGTAATCACCTCACAGCTGCTCTAATTAACGTTTGCCCTCTATACAATCACGCTTTAGATGTCTATAATGTCTTACGTGATGCCCAGCCTGATAACCTTTAAATGACTGATACCTGGCTGAACGATGATTCTAGCCCAGATTTACAACTAACTCTCCCGGACACCTACGCTCAACTTCATGTAGATAGAAAAAGGAAACGGAAGGGGATTGCAATTGCTTTTTAAAAACATCTTAAATATTCTATATTTCAGGTTGAGGAGCTAAAGGATATGGAAGCCTCTGGCTTCTTATTTTCATCTTCTGCTCAACATTCTCTGTCGGGGTATAATTTACCATCCCCCAGATTATGCAGGGGATTTTATTAACTCTCTTGATCAAGCTTTAGTACATTAGATCATTAATTATGCACATTTCCTGCTTTTCGGAGATACTAATTTGGATATGGGCATAGCTGAGGACACTCATTACACGTCAGCAGAAACACTAACATCTCTAAATCTCTCTTTGACTCTCTCTGGTCCAACTCATGAGGCTGGACACACTATTGAGTAAATATTCTCAAACATGCCTGTTGCTCCGGATGCCCCTATGAAAGTGGTATGGTCCACGACTTTATTTACCATTTTTCTGGACTCTCTTCATTCATGAAATAGAGTCCAGTAAGGTAACAAATGGCCTTGCTTATGCTTGGACCAAAATTGCAATCCCAAAGCTAAAAGGAGGACTTAGCGGCTGATTACGACTTTGGCGGACACGCCGCCAGCTCACATCGGCGGCAGGTGGGAGAATGCCACCAAGTCAGCGGCATTCCGACCGCCACATTACGACATTACTGTGGGGCTGGTAGTGTGTTGGCAGCACATTCAAGGCAGCAGCATGCTTCAGCTCTAGGAGAGAGTTTGAAGCCAATGCTGGCTGCAGTGCTGCTACTCCAGCAAGCACAGTGCACTGTTTCCATGCACTATGTTGTGCATGGCAAACAGTGCACGCACCAACATTGCAGGAATGAGGGGGGATTGGTGGGCCCAGGCCACAATGCACATGGGCTAAATCACCCTGGGCCCTTTTTGTGGCCATTTACCTGCCTTTCCGTCGACCTTTTCATGCGGTGTCTCCACCATGAAAAGGTAGGCAAAAAGGCAGATTATAATTAAGGCTCCCTGTTTTCCCTTTTTACTGATTTTTACAGATAAATACAGACAAAAAAACATTCATTTCTTTGTCTGTATTTATTTTTAAATGTGGATAAAAACGGAAATTGGGTTGCTTTTTGAGTAATTCTAAATACTGACTGCCATGACTGCCAGGCCAATAGATGTGTGGCTTGATAGATAAGGGGGTTAAAAACAGAAAGGAATTTTAGTAAAGAGGCTTTAACAGCAGCAGATATGCACAAGGTTGATACAGAAATTTGAATATTTTCATATAGGTGCCACTGATTTATCTTCTGCGGGTGTTCACAGCACTGAAACCTGGCAGACATTCAAGCATTAGCGCATATTTATCGGTAAATGATTTCAGCTTAATTTTTCCACAAAAACCCAAAATAAATGTGGATGAATACAGATAAAATTATCAAAAAATTAATAAGGATAAATACAGACGGAAATTGCTAAGAAAAATTAATACCATAAAACCGGGAGTCCGAATTATAATACACACAGCAGTGTTCATGCCGGCACCTCCATTATTGACTCCTGTTGTCCCTACCACCGCTGCCACAGTAGCTCAAATATCAGCGGCGGTCTTGTGTTGGGCAGCCCCTACAGCTCGTAATTGGGACATTGGACTGCCAAGGAGGCAGTGATTGGACCACCAAAGACTGTATGGAGGTCCCAAAACCACAGACATAATAATCAGCCCCTTAGTTTCTACAATGCCCTGCCTTTCGGGGGATGTAGCTGTAGATAATGTTGCAGTGGACAACTGGCTTACTGTGACAGACAACAACGTTGCCTCTGAAAAGTTGCCCATAAAAAAGACACGCTCCACTTCGGCTGCTTCGCTTACGGCAGAGCTGGCTCTAGCAAAACAATCCTGTAAAAGACTGTAACGAAGTTGGAGATGCCACTACAAAAGTGAAGATAACATTCTCAATAAGTTAGCACTGAAAATCTGTCATAACAACATTAAATTGGGCTGAGGCAACTATTATTCTAAACTGATTAATGAGGCTAAAAACAGTCTTAAGGACATTTTCAAGATTGTGTCACAGTGATTCCTCTGTGTTTGCTCCACCATGTGTTACAGACGCAAACCTGTGTAGTAAGTTAAGTAACTTTGTTGAAGATTTTTTTTTTAAATTCAGCTGAACCATAATGCTAAAAGTGATGTGGATGCTTTTGCATCAACTAACTACCCCTCACAATGTGGCATGGTGGATAAGCTCGCATGTTTTTATCCCTTTTGGAAGACAAACTGATAGAATGTTTCCTGAGCTGCAAATCTGGCTCCGTCTTAGACCCATTCCCCCCCACATTATGCATCAGCTCACAACATAATTTTTCCCATTTATCTGGAACCATTCACCGATTCCTTATGATCAGGATTAGTGTGCAAATCCTGGAAAACAGGTACTGTCGTTCCCTTTCTAAAAAAAACAATGCAGACACAACACTATTGTCCAATTTGTGTCCCATCTCCCTCAAATGTTTTGGAGAATCTAGTCAATATTCAGCTCTCTGAATTTATTGAAACCTCTAATGTGCTACATCCCTCACAATCTGGCTTTAGAGACCACTATAGCACTGAAAAAGCACTGTTGGAGTTCTCTGAACGAATAAAGTGGAACTTGGACCTCGGTTATAACATTGGTCTGGCTCTTCTGGATCTCTCGGAGGTGTTTGATACGGAATATCATCCCTGCAGTGATTAATCTTCCGCCAGAAAGTAGACCATATGTGGCAATTCTTGCCAATGTCCCAAAACTTAAACCTTCCCAATACGAAAACAGCGAAACACTTAAAAACAAAGTTTTGTACTGGCTTACCCATAATTGTGGATTCCCCTTAAGTGGGGCAAGCCAGATCCTCTCAACCCAAAGGGTAGGGTGGGTGGGTCCCAGTAAAAAGGAAATTAGTGGGGACTGCGTAATCATTAATTACAAAACCATCGAATGGGCAAGAGATTCCATCTTGAATGCGCCCATTCCCTCAGACAATGATTACAATACCACCTTGTTCCCATTGGACTATTTCTACAGAAACCTGGTGGGATTTAAGATTCCCATGCAGAATTTTAAACACCCCAGAGTAATTAATAAGCCGTATCCACTAGTACAGCAGGCATCAGCACAATCAGTTGGGTACCCTTTGACCCCTTATGATCCAAATAACCAGTATGCTCCACAGCAACCACTGAATTTATTCAGATTGCCAAACCCTAACTACCTTAATAACCATAACGTCACTGGGCCGGGTACTAACATTTATGGTCAATATGCAGTCCCAACATCGAACAGATTTCAGATTTTCAATTCTTTAGATGAAAATGACTGACCCGGGGATACCCTTGTCGAAGAACCATCTCTAACTGAGGATCTTAGGCTGATGGCTGTTAATACAGTTGAGGAATCTTCAATAGACACCACTGTAAGAAGTTCTAATGATCCAACTGTGATAGATGCCACCATATGTACCGCTGAAAATCGCATGGGAAACCCAATAATATCATTAGCCATAATAGCTACCAACCCATCCCAAGTAGCCTTAGAAGAGAACCTGAGGGCTATTACGTGGAACATAGCTGGGCTAGCCTCTAAGGCAAACACCCCCATATGGGCTGACTTTATTAAACAGGGTTACGATATTATCTGCCTGCAAGAAACTTGGGATAGGGCTGAAGTACACGTTGAGGGCTATACTTCCTTTAACGTGCAGGCTGTGGCATCCCAAGCCGGTCGAGCCAAGGGTGGACTTGTGACCCTGATATCCACCGCACTGACTGAGTTTTGTGTTAGTGATTATGTAGTTCTAGGTGATCATGCTTCTGTTCTGCGTATGGCCCATAGCGGATATAGAGACTTAATAATTGTGAACTTTTATAATAACATTGCGGGGCACAAACAGGGAAAGTTTATTTCTGACATAGAGCGGGCCATTGATACGATTTTATTGAGTTCACCCAAACCTGCTGCCATCATATGGGTAGGAGATTTTAACATTAAATCATGTACTTATGCACTCAAGGGTAGGGAGGAGTACTCGGGAAGGGAAACTACATGTGTATTTAATCATTTCCCGCATAACAACTTTGGTAGCGCTCTGAATAACCTATTGGCTAAATATGACCTGGACCTCCTAGAATGCAATAAGAACACAAACAATGCTAGATGTCCGACATTCCATGGGAGGAACAGCCAATCATTTATTGATCATATTATGATATCTTGCTCCGTAGCTTATATCAATGTTTGGGTGATTGAACAAACGGTCAGTGATCACAACAGTGTAACTGTTGAACTATTGGGTTGGGGAATCAAAAGGAATACCTTTGGTCAACCAATTCAGGATATTGCTGTAGAAAGACCGAATGGGATGAGGGTGAAATGGACAAAAGTTGACCCCACCAAACTTGTTGCCAACGTGATCAAAAATTGTTGTGGAGAGGTCGAGTATTGCTTATCGCCGGAACCATGCCCACGAACCCTGTTATCCAAATTCCTAACTATTACAAAAACCATTGAGAAATCCCTGACATATAAACCACGGAGTTCAAGGAAAGTCAAGGCGGTGTGGTTTGATGACCATTGTGCTCAGTCATTAAAAAGGTTAAAAATTTCACTTGATGCCACACCAAGAGACGTTTGTAAGATCAGGGAAGAGCGCCATAATTACAAAATTGCACTCTCCACCAGGAAGAAGGAATTGCAGGACGAGGCATGGGAAAAATTAGATCTGGCTGCAGATACCAAAGATCACAAACTTTTTTGGGACATTGTAAATAGTCCGTTCCTGAAGAACGACAACATCCCTGAACTAACCTCGCATGTTAGTTGTCAGGCCTGGATAGCTCACTTCACTGGGATTTTTAATTCTGATTTTATTTCTGATTTTACTTCCGTTTCTAATTCTAATGTTTTAACTGATACACCAACCTGTTTTAAATGGGAGAAATTACTGTTTTCGGTGACATTAAGTGAGGTGATTGAGGCAATTGAAAAGAGTAAAGGGGGGAAAGCCCCGGGTCCGGACGGGGTCCCCGTGGACTTTTTCAAATCTGAGATTGTTCTATGGGCCCCCATTTTAACCCGTTATTTTAATGCTGCAATCGAGGATAAGTTACCAACCTCATGGGGTCAATCCATTTTAGTACCACTCTTTAAAAAGGGTTCTAGGGCTGAAGCACGAAACTATCGCCCAATTTCACTTTTAGACTCGTCGTTAAAGATTTTGAGTCGTATACTTCTGGTGAGATTAGAGTCCTGGGCCGAAGACAATAATGTTCTTTCGCCTATTCAGTTTGGGTTCCGAAGGGGTCTAGGAACCATGGAGCAGTGCGTGAACCTTGAACTTATTATCGGCAAGTACACTAAAGCCAAGGAGGGGAATTTGTTTATGTGCTTTGCAGATCTAAGTTCCGCATTCGATCTAGTGGAACACGCACTGCTCTGGCCAGTACTACTTGCCATGGGTGCACCACCTGAAATCATCCACCTCTTGGCTAGAATGTATAGTAGTCTTTCAAGTAAGGTTAGATTTGGAACAGACGGTGAATGCACCCCCCTTTTTAAAATTGGCAGAGGGATCCGACAAGGGTGCGTGCTTGCCCCCCTTTTATTCTCCCTTTTTATAAATCAGGTTGATCAATTTTTACAAGAATCTTATGCTGATGCCCCCATCATCAATGGAAAGCAAATACCCGTCCTTTTATATGCGGACGACGCGGTCCTGATTACCAGGACCGCGAACGGGCTGCAAAAGTTAATTGAGAAGTTTCATATTTTTACTCAGGGCAGAAAGCTTAAAATTAACAAGGGTAAGACTATGACCATGACTTGTGGTAAGAAAATAAAGAAAAACAAGTCATTCTTTTTAGATGGGGATAAACTTGAGGCTGTCCAACATTTCTGCTACTTAGGTATTACCTTTTCAGGAGATGGGAGATGGGTAAACGAGCAATCCTGTGTTGGTCTGAAGATGACTAGAAATACAAATTGCATCTTCAGATTCGCCTCTAAACTGGGGGGTCGTAGAATCCGAGAGATGATTTCCATCTATAACTCAAGGTGCATGTCCTCTGTCCTGTATGGAGCAGGGATATGGGGATATAACCCTCAGATTGCCCTGTCCATCCAGCAAGAGGAAAATAAGTACCTGAAACGACTATTATGCCTCCCCGTTTCTGCCTCAAACGAGATTACCCATAGAGAGCTAGGCATAAATTATGTTACAGACCTGATTGCATTGCGTCCACTGTCCCTATGGCGGTCCATATGGGCCAAAGAAGAAACCAGGTTTACCCAGGAAGTAATTATGGACTGTATCAAACTTGATCGACATTCGAAAATCCCCTGGCTAAAACACATTCACTCCTGGTATAAGTCTCTCTTTGGTCAGGATATTTTTAAAGATATTTTAACGGAATCGGTTTTAACAAAGCGTGACCTCAAAACCATCTATTTGAATCATGCAAAAGGGACCAGAATGAAGGAGTATGCAATGCAAAGTACGTTTAAATTATACTTGGAGTGCAACCTTAGCACAAGATTCCCATCCTATCTTACATTCGTTAGCATTAATTCTCATCGCTTTGTTTTAGCACGTCTGAGGCTGGGAATAGTCCACCATTTGGTGGCTTTCCCAACCGTAAAAAAACCCGGGTTATGTCTGTGCCCATGCGATGGGAAATCTAAACAGAGCATCTGCCACTTTTTACTTTTTTGTAATTTTTATACTGGTTTTAGAAAGTTTTATTTGAAGCAACTATTTTTAGAATATAACGTGTACAATATAAGAGCCGCATTACAATTGTTGTTTGATTTGGCTTCCCCGAATGTGTGCTATCGTGTGGCCACTTACATTCTAAAATGTATCTGGCACAGGAAATCAATAATTATATGATTTCTTCCCTTCGTTACTGTTGAGTTACATTTGTATGTGTATTTATTTTTGCACTGGCGTTTGCACAAACCCTTATCACAAACAAATTGCTGCTAAAATGTTTAAACTGAATTAACTCCCTCCTCAACAACTACTGCTAAAATGTATACAGTGACCAAATTTAACTTTGTACCCAAAAGTGATATACCTTATTGATTTAATAATATCGGCATGGATAGTGATGTAATTTTAAACCTTTCATTATTTAACCTACATAAATTTGATTTTTAACTGTATTTATGTATGTTGCTATATGGTTGTACTTGTACAAACCGAATAAAGCATTTTGAAATGAAATGATACGGTCTCACACAAGATTATATTGCATAGTCTATCTGCAATTGGTGTGAATGGCTCAGTCCTTTGGTGGCTCTTCTCGTCTCTTGAGTCTAGAGAGCAAACTGTCTGGATGAGACTGTTCAACTCAGATGTTAATACCCTACATTGTGGGGTCCCTCACCTTTCACAGTCAGTCCTATCATTTTTAATATTTCTATGTCACCCCTTGCTGTCTTGGTTGAGTCTTTTGGTATCAAAATTATCTCATAGGCAGACTACACACAGTTGTTGTTCTTGTGTAAAGGTAATTCGATGGAAGCTAAGATGGCTTTCACAGTTTGTATAAAAGCAGTCATTGGTTGGCTCAGGGTTCACAGCGGCCAGTGTAATCCGGATAAAACAGAAATTCTACTGCTTGACTCCTCTGTCTGGAAGTACGGGCTGTTAGCCTGCAGACTGCCCACCTCCCTCCCGTGACGAATGCAGCCAGGAATTTGGGGGTGCTATTTGAGGTCAGTCTGCCTATGAAGAGACAGATTACTTCAGTGGTCGCCATGTTTCTGGATTTTAAGAGTACTGAAAACATTCCTGCTTATTCTACCTTGGGATGCGCTGAAAATTGTAGT
Source organism: Triturus cristatus (assembly GCF_964204655.1). Lineage (NCBI taxonomy): Eukaryota > Metazoa > Chordata > Amphibia > Caudata > Salamandridae > Triturus > Triturus cristatus. The sequence continues at coordinate 1,072,421,968 of NC_140582.1, forward strand.
TCAGTCTTTGATCTTGTCCCATCATGACTATTCCAAAGCTCTTTAACTCAGCCTTTCTGAATACTTGACACCCTGCCTTCAAGTGACTCAGAGAATACTGCGTTGCGACTGCTGTTCAAATGGTTGCCAGTGATAGTCTTTCACAAGCATCTGTTCTGGCTTTCTGTTAACAAAAGTATAATCTTTAAAGCTTTCACTATTTCACCTGGCACTCTACATGGTACTGGTCCTAAGTGCCTTAACACTCGGAACCTGGAGTATTGTGCTCCAAGATCTCTGCGCTCCATGATTGCTTGCCTTCTGGTTGTTCCATACATTAAGAAAAAGAGGCAAGGACGCTCTTCTTTCTCCTTTCTAGTAACCTCAATCTGGAATCAGCTCCCATTTCAATTAAGAAACACCACCTATGAAACTGCATTCAGGAAACTGTTGATAACTCACTTATTTAGCGATTAAAGCATCACCTTACCTGATATGCTATTCCGAGTGTCATGTCACTTTTGAGTAGCCTTGTGCTATCAATTTGATTTCATTTATTCATCATGAGAGATCAAACAAAACCAATTATCTATCCACCAATCTCCCAAGGTTATCCAAAATGTCCAGATAGTTGTTCCAGATTTTACACATTATCAGCTGAATACCTTACCTGGAGTAACTTTAATTACTTTAGTTACCACTGCCCGGGTGGGAATGGTCAAATCACAGTCTGGGCATGCTCACAAACATACCTGCTTGTGAGAACTCCTAAAATTCAGAGGCAAAAAACTTGGAATACCACATTTGAACCTCTTGGGTAAGATTTATAACTATGGGTTTCTCTCAACTTGTGAATGTGAAATCCACAACAGTAAATCCATTACCAGGAATCAATGAGGTAGTTTCATCCATAAACATATATTTAGTGCTAAAAGTACCTTTGTGCGTAGGGCCCTATATACATAGACACAAGCATACTCTTATGGGTAAGCATACATCTATGCCCGCTCGCAATTCAGCAAGGATTTTTGGTGACTCTGTAATTCAAAAACATAAGCATAGAGTTATGTATGTGAATATTTACACTTCTACTTAAAGGAATTGTTTAAAATATCAATCATGGCTTTCTAAGGACTTTAATGCTGTAGTACACTTTTGTTAAATTGGTCTACAGCTGGGTGATGTGTCACTTCTATGACACTATATATTGAGGTTTAAAACATCACAATACAAATCTATTACCTCAGAATAATAAGGACAAAAATATAGACTTTACATACTTACTATGCAAAATGCGCCAATAAGAATAGCATGGACTAATATATAAAAAATATACAGATAAGTATAAAAATTTACTGAAATAATATCTTTCAAAAATAAAGAAAATACAAAAAAAGTAAAAATAAATGTAATAAATTAAATTGTAACAATAAATTAAATGCATAGAAATATTAAATAAAATATTTAATTCATCCATCTTGTGAGTTGCAGCCTATCTCTGCCCCAGATTGCAGTGAGCAGAGTCCATGAAGTGGTAAGGAGAAAGACTAGTGCTGTCTCTTCCCCAAGACAAAAGTTGTTAAAAAAATGATTTTCCCTTTCTGTGATTATTGTCTTTGCCTGTGGTTGTTACAGTTTAAAATTGAAGTTTTAACCTGCCTGTGATTGCATATTTTATCACCTGTTTTGTGTTTTAAATTTGTGGTTTTTCCTGCCCATGATTGCTTCCATTTAACATGTTGAATTGTGGGATTTGCAGTCCAAACTCTGTAGTTTATCCCTCTAATTCCTGGCGACCATTCAGTTTTCCCTCCAAATATCTCCTTTGCTCTGTGCTAAGACCTGTATGTTAAAACAGTGCACCCCCAGCCACCATTTTGTGTTCACAAGCCAGTGAAACCAGCCCCTCTGCCTCCCCCCCACCAGCAACAGGGATATTCTACATCAGAGGGTGCTTCTGTGAGCTGTTTAAATTGTGCTTACTAGGGACTGTGCACTTCGTTTTCTGGCCAGGAGAGGGAGTCAAGTTTTATTCAAACAGTATTGTTAGATTTCAGGTTAGTGAGGCCTTTACCTGCAGAAGTCCAAAGTGTGGATTGAGCCTGTCTGTTTCCTAGGAGATTCTGAACAGGAGAAGCAGCTTCCAACTCCCTGGCCCGCAAACCTTGTCTGAGGTCGCTGGGACTTTATATGGTCTGCTAGTGGTTGGTACATGTGTACACTGATTGGTGGTTGTATCTGGTGTTTCTATTGGATTAGGGTTGGTGTTCTCATTGGTTGGGTATTTGAGGGTTCTGATTGGTTTCTGGGTCTGTGATTCAATCAATGTAGGGTTGGGACTAGGGCTAGGGTTAGGATTTCTATTGGAAGTAGGGACTAGGGCTTCCTATGTTATTGGTTGTTGGGAGTAGGGTGGGACTAGGGCTAGGGTTAGACCTTTAATTGGAAGTAGCGATTAGGGCTTCTGGTGTGATTGGTTGCTGGACTAGTTGTGGGACTAAGAGTAGGGTTAGGCTTTCTATTGGAAGTGGGGACTCGGGCTTCCTGTGCCATTGGTTGCTTGGACTTGGGTTGGAACTACTGGTAGGGCTAGGGCCTCTATTGGACGTAGAGATCAGGGGTTTTGAACTGATTGGGTGCTTGGACTAGGGCTAAGATTGGTTGTAAGGTCCTGGTCTCCTATTAGTTCTAGAGTTTAGGGCTAGTGTTGTGATTGGATAGTGTTAGGGCTAGGGTTCCCATTGGCTGAAGGGGTCACCTGATTACTAGAGCTATAAAAGGCCAGGGTTAGGGCGTCTCAGCCCGGGTGTCGAGGCTAAGGGCAGAGAGGACAAGGGCAGTTGCCTGTTTGAGCCTGTTAAGGGCAGAGACGACAAGGGCAGTTGCCTGTTTGAGCCTGTTAAGGGTGGAGAGGACAAGGGCAGTTGCCTGTTTGAACCTGTTAAGGGCAGAGAGGACAAGGGCAGTTGCCTGTTTGAGCCAGTTAAGGGTGGAGAGAACAAGGGCAGTTGCCTGTTTGAGCCTGTTCGAGACTGACCAGGATCAGGGCCAGAAATGCTGCCCAATATACTTACCTCCTTTATGTATCTATATACTTTCAATATACTTATGGATCTATATATTTATCACTTTCTTCTAATTTAGCTTTTCCAAAGCACTACCCTATTTCTCAGCCTATACATCTATCAATATATCCTCTACATCCACTCTCTCATTTATCCCAAACCCCATACCACTACTATGATCCCCAAAATAAGCCTTTCTAGACTCTCTCCTACTCTACCCCTCCTCGCATCATCTAACACCTCTTTTACTATACCGATCCCCTAAACCAAACCTTTCTAAACTCTTCCCTCTTTTCTACCCCTCCCCAACCCTTCTCAATCAAAATAACTGACTAACATATCCACCACTAAAATTACTTTAATGTTTCACCATACTAATTCAACACTAATCCTGATGGGTTCCAGAGTAGCGTGCTACTTTCTCTTCAAAAGGGGTAGCAAGCGCTATATAAATACAAACCTCTTTCCCTCGTCTATCCTGCCACCTACCCTTCTCTACCCAAATAACTGAATAACATATCTACTACTCAAATCACTTCATATTTTCCTATACTAATTTTCAACACAAATCCTTTATGGTTCCAGAGTGGCGTGCTACTCGCCAGAAAAGCGCTTCAACACCCATCAGGGGTAACAAATGCTATATGAATGCAAACCTTTCTTCCCCTTTTATCCCTCAGCTATCCTTCTCCCTCCAAATAACTGACTAATATCCACCACTGAAATTACTTAATATTTCACCATATTAATTCACCACTAATCCTTTATGGGCTTCCTGAATAGCGTGCGTCAACACCCCATCAGGGGTAACAAGCGCTATATAAATACAAACCTTTTTCCTCCTCTATCCTTCTGCTATCATTCCAAATCCAAATAACTGACTAACCTATCCACCACATAAAATGTATTTGCATGTTTCACTATACTAACTCAACACTAATCCTCTATGGATCCCGGAGTAGCATGCTACTCGCCAAAAAAGCGCTTTGACGCCTCGTCAGGGGTAGTAAGCGCTATATAAATGCAATTACAATACAATACAAAATAAAATAAAAATGAAATCATTAAAAAGTATTCTGAAACTAATATAAAATATAAACAAAACTATATATAAATAAACATAAATAAATATATCTACACTTACATAAAAAAGTTAAAAAATGGCACCTGAGTAATATAACGAACAAAATATATTAGTTAATTAAAATAAAAATAGATCAACTTAAGTACAGAAAAGAAAATCATAACATTAAAAAATAATACACAAATTCAATGCAAAACTAAACAAAACACAAAAATCATAAACAATGCAGCATATTAAAAAAAATATGAATTAATTACAAATTACAAATATGAACAGAAACAGATTAAGTCAATTTAAAATATTGAAAACACGACTGAAATCATTATTAACCTATTGTACTAATGAATAAGTAATAGATACCATTTACAAAAATAATGATATATTTAAAACCCTTCCACCCTACTTCCATACAAACCAACCTATCCACCAGAAATGAAACATTAAAAAATGATATAATTTATCCAACATCATTAAGGTAAACGAAATATAACAAAAATAACAACTGACATGAATATTAAAATACATACTAAACAATTTAAAAAAACATCCAAATACTTGTAAAGTGACCCCATTTTAAATATAATTAGCTAATTGATAAACTAATTAATCAATTAAAATTCATTCATTCATTTAAAACATAAAAAATGTAAAGTTTAAATACTTCCTATGCTACTACAAACCTCAAAAACCCTCCAATTAAATTTACAAGAAAAGTATCTTGTAATATCTGAAATATAAAATATACATAAATCAATGCACAAATAAAATAATTCATTTAAAATATAAAAATCATAAATACTGAAATATGCATGGAACCATTGAGCAATTAAAATAAACACTAATCTAATTAACCATTTATAATTTAATAAATTCTAAATTTATAAAGTATTATAAAACATATATTTTAAAAGCTGTGCATACCTGTTCGCCTACAAATTCAAAAACCCCATTAAATGAAAATCAAAATTTTAATTAAAATATCATTCTTTGAATATTTTAACAAACCCCAAAAATGGACTTTACTAAGAAATAATTATGAATAAATAACATTCAAATAATAATAACTTATAAGACTGAAGCTAGGCAGAGGGGCAGTGCACTTCTGTCATGCACTGCTGAGACTCTGCTTCCCGTTTTCACTCTGCGCTGTTCATCGTTGCCACACAACACCGAAATTTCTTTGGAGATGGAGCTCAGCGTGGTTGAACAATTCCTAAATAACAACGCACAGCAGGCTATGGAAGTCAGCCCTCATTACGGAAGGTGCTGGTAGCATTTTTCCGTCCGTCAGGCTGATCCTTCCACAGATGAAGAAAGATAAAAGGGCAGCCTGATTGACAGTGGCTTGTGGTATTGGGGCGGCAGCTCCCGATATGCGACGAGCATTTGAGTCTGACTCTTGGGTACTGTTTTCTATGGTTGACTGGGCGCTGATGGGGCCTCAAAAAGTGCTGTGAATGCTCGCTGGGTGGCAACATGAGGCAATCATGAGCAGGAGCGACCTAGGAGTCTCTGGCTCTCTGACTGACTGAGGAATTCACATTTTTTGAGTGAGGCTGTTTACTCTACTGGGCAAATTGTGTTGATTGTGGGCTGTAGTTTGAATTAAGCCTCCCAGTATCTCTCCATTGTGTCAGTCCTTCTCGACTTCTATACTGTTTTAGCTGCACTCAGACTTGGCATCTCACATTAAATGGAATTGTGGGGCACCGGTCACAAGTGTTAGGTGGACTCATGAAGGCCCATTCATATAGAGGCTCTCATCGGTCTGAGTCCCAGCATAAGAAGTGCTCAGCAATTTCACAGTAAATGAATCATGAGAAAGGCCCCATGAAGACTCTGCCATCCTCTGTTATAACTCCAAATATTGACAATAGAGGGCTCCTTAGGAGATGCGGACATTATTTCTGATCATTTGCGGGTGTAAATGGTGACAGCCACTTCGGATGTTCTTAAGTTGGGATGGAAAGAGGTTTCCTCTGTGGCTCAGTTGGGAATGCATGAATCCGCTGACATTGGTACATATCTCTGGTCTCCCCCTGTGGTGTTACCAGCCCAGGCTCAGGGGTCTGTTTTTGAGCTGCTGTATTCCTCCCTGCTTACCCCTTTGGGCCTGTTGGCATCTAGGATGGATACCCAGCCTACAATTCCTCTCAAAAACAATACAGCTGCCAATAACTGGTTTGCAATTCTTCTAGTCAAAATTAAAGATCTTGAAAACTCGCAATTATTGGGCATTAAATCTTTACACGACAGATAACTAAAATGGATGAGAAGATAACTTGCTTTTCAGAATGACTTGGCCAGATTGAGAAAAGAATTTCAGATTTAGAGGCTAATATGAGCAAGCATCAGAAATCTGCAGATGATGTGGGGAAGAAACCTTTCCCACTTAGGGAAAAGGTGAATGAATTAGAAAATCATCCAAGATGGTCAAATCTCAGAAATTGTTAGTATTTCGGAGGGCAAAGATGCCCAAGATGGAGGGGTAAACACCTTGGTTGAGACTTTGATCAAAAAGCATATACTCATCAACACTCCTATGGACCTGTCCATCACGTGGGCCCATCAGGTCCCTTTCTGTCTACGTCTGAATATTTAGTGGCAAGGGTGTATAGGATCTGGGTGTGGTAGAGGGTTGGCAGAGTCTAGGTGCTAATTCAGGACACCCATATAGCGTGGAGAAAAAGGAGGCAGGAGAGGGTTGGTGGGGGAGCCTTCTTCTGGAAGGGCAGACCCCAGAGGTTAATGGGTTTGAGTGAGAGTGGCGGTTGGGGTCTAGCAGATGGCTGGGACAGGGTGATCAGCAGGGGGTTTGCACTTGGGTGGGCTATAGATACAAATGCTGGTACTATTTTACAGTATGAAATGGGTTCATATTTAAGGTGTTTTCATACAATATAAATGGACTAGGCAGTGAACGAAAATATATGGCATTTAGCTGGGCAGCTATTTTTTTCTAGATCCCTAAATTGGATAATAGAGAGGGTTAAGGTAGAAAGCAAGGGGCGCTGGCTCTGCGTCGCAGGACGTTTAGGTTCTCAACGTATAAATTTGATCAATTATTATGGGCCAATGTCGGTCTCTTAAACAAATATATAAAGCTCTGCTGGATATAAAGGGGCTGGCTTTCATGAGGGGTGATTTCAATTGACTTCAGAATTCCATGTTAGATACTTTTCATGGAGATGAGAAACAATTAAAATACAAATTAGTGTCTTTGGTGGATCCATTTAAGCAGGATTATGGGCTGGTAGGCCAATGGCGCATTGAAGATTTTGATTCAAGGACTTGAAGTCTTCATCACAAATTGATTTTTTTTTAAAGTTCTGCTCAGTCTAATAGCATAGATTCTCAAATTATGAGGGACAGTTTCTCAGATCATTAAATTACCACTCTTCAAGTTGAAACCAGGGTAATTAATCCTATAACTACTAGATCGAATTTTGATAGGTCTCTTATAGATGCAACTTGAAAAAACGATACCCATATTTTCATGAAAGAGTTTTTTAGGATTACTGAACTGTGAACTCTGGCTCTCTATTAACTCTCTATTAAGGTTTATTTTAGTGGCCAGGTCATTTCGCCTTCAAAGCAAGCTTAATAAAGTCCCATAGAGCACAGATATAGAAAAGGAAATTAGTACATATCTTAGCTCATCTTCTCCCTTTCCTAGTGAATCACTAATATTGGCTAAACAAAAGCTTCTAAAGTTCTTCTAAATGAACAGATTGTTAATTAAAGGACTGTATTTCAGAAAGATTATGAGGAGAGTGAACATGTAGACCTGGGCCTGGATAGGTTGGAAAAATCTAGGCCAGTACTAATAAGTAAATCTGACACTTCCAGAAGTGAAGATATATAAAATAATTTGTAAACATTATTCTACAATGGATACAGCTTTATCAGATGTATCAGTGAATGCTATTGGGGACTTCCTCGATCCAAGTTCAATTCCTCAGCTTTCGACTGATCAGCAGGAAAGTTTAAAAACTGATAGAGATGGAATTTCGGATTGCTTTGGCTCCCATGTCTAATGCTAATGCAGCTGAAACGGATGGTATTCAAATTCAACTACATAAAGAATTTGCTTTGTTGTTTCAAGATATTATGATAAATCTTTTTAATTAAGTAATTTCTGGTGGGATTATTTCTGTAACTTTTACTTAATCTGTTATTTAAAGTTTCTTACAGGCAATTTAGTCTTCTAAATGCAGACTATAAACTGTTGATGAAGATTTTAACAATCGCTTATATTCGCTCGCCCAGAAACGTATTCATGATAACCAGAATGGTTTTCTCTTCTATAGGTCCCTGGTAACAAATACTAATTATCTGATTCAAGCCATAGACTATTTCTAGACTGAGAAGACTAGAGCAGCCATAATTATGGCTTCCCTCCCCTATTTATTAATTTACTGAGGAATCTGTATTTGGGTGCAGTAGCATCAATTCATGTGATGCAGGTCAAGTTCACATCTCAGATGGAATGCCTCAAGGATATCCCTTTCACCAGTTTCATTAATTTTTTTTATTGAACCTTTGGCTTTTCTGTTATGTAAGGATGATTCTATTGTACCTCCAGTTGTAGGCATGGCAAAAGGGATTTTTTTGCAGATGATATTATTCTATATTTGGATACTTTGGAAGCCAATATTAAAAGAGCCCTAGGTAGGTTTAATGATTTCTCTGCAATTGAGAGCTATAAGATTAATTACAACAAGTCGGAAATGTAGCTTTTTTATAGCTTCAAAGGAGGACCTGCCAACTTCATTTAGGGATCAGTGGATGTCTATTCATCCCATTTGTTATCTTGGGATGTTTCTTCTAGAAATGCGTGATTTAAATTATCTTGCAACATTTTGTTATGTTTATGAGATTGCTGGAGTGTTGATGTTTTTTACCTCTGTTAATCATAGGTCGAGTTGCTGTATTTAAAATGTCGATTCAACCTATCTTTTTATTTTTGTTTTCCAATGTTCCTATAACACTTAATAAAAATTCTTTTGAGGCAGTAGACAAATTAATTAGGAAAGGTATATGGAAACCACAGCGTCCATGCATCAATTTGACAGACGTCCATTTAGGCAAGAGATAGGTTTGGCTTTACCTAATTTCTGCCATTACTATTAGGCAGCCTTCATAGCTTGCCATGCACGTTTATATGCTGACTCACTCTCACCAGATACTTTCTTTTAAAGAAAAATGATTCAGGAGTTAGGATTGCAGTACTCAAGAAAACAAGATGCAGAACTTTAAAAGAAAACATTTTGCGCAAAAAGGGCAAAATATAATATATTTGGTTGTGATCCATTTTTTCTATACAGGATTGTAATGGTTTGGAGTTAAGAATTTCAGGATCCACAATTTAGGTTTGGAATAGATGGGGGTTTGGTATGTTGTCCCATTTTAGCACCAATGGTAAATGGAAGACTTTGCAGCAGTTAACTCTTCAGGATCAGGAGAATGCATCTGTTTTGGGGTTTAGTCTTGCACAAATGTCTACTTTTTTACTGTATATTAATTTAGACAAAGATCCATTTACGATGAATCATTTGAAGATGCTCTGTAAATGTAATATGATAGCAGTTGGGAGCTGATGTAAAGTACAACAACAGAAAATACGGCAGAGTATTATCCCAAAACGTCTTCAGAAGGTAGCATCAGTCTCAGGGTGTGATATCTCCTTGAATCAGAGAGTAGATATTTCTGCCTTTGACTACAAACTGTTTGAGCCTGTCCGATTATGAGTTTAATCCAGGGTGGGCGAGCGGTGCAGTGGCAGCTGGGTTAGGCTCATAGGAGAGCCTTAACAGCACACCACTGCTGTGAGAGTGCCTTGAGCACATTCCTGCATGGTGTAGCATTTATCATGTTGTGCATATCACTTCCTGCAATTCCAGGGGTGCACAACATGTACCCGCCCCACAAGCACCACCAGGTCCAGATTCAGCCGGGGGCCCTGTTAGGGTCCCCTGACCTGCATGTCTGCCACCCTTTTCACCGCAGGGTCCCCGCCATGAAAAGGACGGTGAATATGCAGATTGTAATATGCTTGACAGTGCCGGCATCGGTACTGCCAGCATTTTCAGGCCCCTCTACGCACCGCCGTGGGATTCTGGATCCCTGCATATGTGGCAGGGCCCACCGCCACCATCATAATACAGTGGGCGGACCCGCAGTGATAGTCGTACCACCACTGCACGTACCGCGGTCTCTTGACCGCCGTACTCTTAATAGGGCCCAAAGGGTGTCTCAAGAAGGCGAAACCATGATGTACATATCACTCCTCATGATTCCTCACCCCTGCTCAGGGCAGAGAAATGGATTGGCCTGCCATAAACAACATAAAATAGTATGTAGATAGATGTCAATACAGTGGAATTTTCCCCTTTACTATTCCAAGTGACAGAAAAGACAACTCAAGCTTCATTCTCATTGTCTATTTGTTCACTTGGAGCCCTGTGGGCAAAACATATAAAATTATAGAAGGGTAATAGGGAATTATGGGGCTGCTTTTCATCAAGATGTTCTGAGTAACATGAAATAGACAATGAGATCCAAGCTTGAGTTGTCTATCATGTCACTCAAAACCCTCAGATGAAAAACATCCCTGTATTTAGCTTTTTAATCATCTGTAACTTTATATTATTTATGGCCCCCAAAATCATCTGCCACTGCTTTTAACTGCTAGGGCAGAGGAGTAATGAGGGAGCCACACATCGCATTGCCTCTCCTCCTTGCCCAATAAAAAAAAACTAACCTTCTATCACCCACCCCCACCACTCTCTGTGCCTTCCCTTCCATCTCCTTTAGAAGCTCTGCTCCATGCATTACGGAACTGCTCTGACAGGTTATCACAGAGCCCACCCAGAACAGCCTGGAATTCCTTTGCGGCATAGTAACAGTGAGTGATGAGACCTGTAACCCATCTTTGCTGCATCACAACAGTGAGCCATACATAACAGCTCCTTAATTGTCAGGTACTCTTTTTCTAATTCTATATTTCATTGAAATATCCTACTGTTCCTTTGTGCATCACATTAGTTTATTTTGTTTTTATATCAAGTCTCAATTGGAAGTATGTATTTATCTTAAGTGGCTGAGCTATGTTGCTTTAAGTATGGTGAGGTTCCCTTTGCTCTTTGGACATAAGGTCAAGAGGAAAAGCCAATCCAATATTTCACCCCAATCAAAAAATACTAGTTCTTTTTAATTACACACTGTTGAGTCCACAATGGTGACCTGATTGGCAACAGGATTATTAAAAGAATCCACACTGAAATAGGAAATGGCACGATCAATGTGCTCCTGCTGAAGATGATATTGGACAAACCTGTTGCAACATATTTCATTTTCGTAGGCTAATATATGTTCTAAATTGCTGCTCAAGTCCTTCGGGAAAATAACCCCCAAAAAACTACTGAGCTATGCCTTAATATATAGCTCCTGAATACCACTAACGTATGGCTGTTATTTTTAGGGGGATTAAACTTGTATTTTTATGACTGCCTACTACATTCTCCCCTGTTTGTGTCATTCAAGTTAGTGTTGCTATCGCTGAGGATTGTTCCATGCAGGTGGTTTCCGATACAAACCAGGCTGAAAGTGATCTGGGGTTGCTTGAGTTACAGTTTGGAAGGACATAGACAGCTAGATTGAGCTGGACTATTCCTACTGGAGCAGAGCCATGGTTGATTAGCCTATGGCCAGTCTCTAGCTGAATGGGCAAAGTGAAAGAAAAATGATGGACTGGAATGCAACCCAAGTAATTGCTTTGGCTGAGACTTTTGCAAGCTCTCCTAGCATCACCTTAGTGTTTTGCACAAACCTTGGTACACTCATCCCAAGAAATATTAGCTTTCTCAAGATATCAAAGCAAATGACTAATGGAATGATTTTTGTTTCATGGCATGGGGTTCTTATCACATCTGGAGGTACTTTTGAGATTAGAGGTGCAATCCACTTCGGTTACTCATTTTTGTTACCCGTTTGTTTGCAGGATTATTTTTGTCTGATCATCCGAACAGGCAAGAAACTGACCTTTTCTATGAATCACATTAAAATGACAAGGTAAGTGTGTCTAATTTGAATGCCACTAAACCAGTCACACACCTACACATGGCCACTTGACCAGTCACAACTTTATATTGTTTAACCAATGATGAAATTGCAGTGTGGCCATGTTCCAAAATTATGGGTGGACAAAGATTCAAACTTTGAACTATGATTTTAACAGAGTTGGTGAGCTTGTCTTGAGAATGTATTTGCTAAGAGTTTTTATTCTGAACATACACTTTTAGCGTAACAATTCTCCCTTATTTCTTTATTTTATAACTTTTCAGATGTTGTGACATCTAGGAGAGTTAAGAATCTTTGATAAGAGTCACAAATTTGCAACTGAAAAACGTTGCATCTCCTGATAAAAATGCATCCTCATGGGGAGTTGCCACAAAGTATATCCACTCATTAGTCCATAGGTACATTGATAAAATTAGCGTTCTGTCCAACCACATCCACATACATATATAGAATTGTATCATCAACCCTCATAAGCATTGTACCTTCAAGAGGTTTCTTTTAATCGGTCCGTAGTCTTATCATGTCCATCTGCCTTATTATTATGCAGGAAAACTGAATTACTTTGTAAGCAAGAAGACTGAAATACATTTATAGAGATAGCCACATTGCCATTCATCCTGATGATCACAAGAGGGCTTCATATGGTGGCAACATGAATTGGATGGAAATAGTAGTCAGTGGAGTAGGTCACTTACGAGAAGATGGCAATTACATTGGGAAAGATGATAAAAATGGTGCTGTGCATGTCAGAGTGGAGGAGCCCACACATTCTGTGCACAGTGAATGCCTACTGGGAAGCGATCGTACCATGGAGCATAAAGTTGTGTTAGCTCTGACAGCGGGGTGCTACGTATAGCAATTCCATTATGTCATATGTGGGGAAGATGGTCAATGCAATCAGATAGAAATAAGACTCGGAAAACAATATGGATTATTTTATGATACAACATAACAGGAGTGTGCTGGATTGCAAGGGTCTCAAGCATTCATTGGAATACAGAAGAAGAGAGAACCTGAGTCTGTGGTGCCCGTACAAGCCAAAAACAGTGTGGTGTTAGTAGAGGTGCAGAATGCCTTGTGATAAAAGCCTTGTGATAAAAGGGATTTAGCTACCTTTATTAGAAGCAAATATGCAAGGATTTTGAATAGACTTACACCAAATTGGCTGTGGCTGTCTGTCTAAAGTACCAAACGTATTGACTATGAAGGATCTGTCATTTTCTGTCTGATTGTTGACATTTCTGCAGTTAGCCGTGTGCAACACAACTGCTACTGCCATCACACTATCCCAGTAGTTGGTGCACTAAGGAGGGGAGGTGCTAATGCAATCCCATAGAGGTCCAATGGATGTAGTAGGCAAAGAGGTGGTGTAAGGTTATTGGTTGAGGGGGGGGTGTAAGCCCCACTCAGAAAACAACCACAATCCTTGTGAGGGTGAAAAGTCACTAAAATATCTGGTGCTGAAGCCTCTGGTAGCTTTGCACAAAGCAGTCAAGCTTAACAAACAGGCAATGTGTTGAATAGTTATGCAGCACACAACCAGTAATAAAGTGAAAACGCAACACAAGAATAATCCCAAACCAATTAAGAAACATAGAGTCTTAATAAATAAAATGATACAAAAGGACAAAAATCCAATCAGTAGATCTGGATATGTTCAATTTTAAAGCTTTCAGTGATAATAGTCCCTAAAATTACAAAGCACCACTTGCAGTCATCTGGTTGCTCTACATCAGTGGCAGGGCACAGGTTCAGCCATACTACAATGGAGCATTGTTGATATTCACAGCCATTACCATGCTGTGTATTTTAGGCTCATCAAATTGCATGGAAGTATTAAAGTTACTTAGATGTATGTTACTTGCTATGTTTTGTTTGAAAACCTCAGCTACTGGGCTAAGGATCCCACAGATGCCAAAAAGAAAATTTTTGAGTTGTTGACCCCTATTTTCGAGAGTCACCGATACAAAATATATCTTACCAATACAATGTAGAGCATCAATGTATTTTCTTGATAACTGGATTATTTAAGTAGCCAATTACCTAGTCCTAGTACAGAACAAAAGTATTACAAAGTAAAGACAATTCAGCACCCTGGTACTCCATGATAGTGAAACTCGCTCAAACAAAGTTAAGACAATATGAACATCAGAGGAGATGTCATTACGTTGGACCATTTAGAGCATCATATAAAAGGCTATTGTAGACAATAAAGGCATATTAAGATCAACCAAACTAAATTTTTATTGTGTAAAGAATACTACATCTATAATCCTCAGGATCTGTTTTCAGATTAAACAGAAGATCGAAAATTAGACTTTTCCTCTAGCTGGTACGAAATCATTTTTTCATATTTGAAGCCTTTTACCACTAGGAATCTCTAGGAAGATCTAACCAAATTAAAATCCAGCGCTCCCACAGATCCTTTGCTTAAAGACTGCCCAGTTTTCAAGATTCATTCATTTCGAGAGAAATCAAAAACATACTGGAGGAAGCTAAAGTGGAGGGCAGGATATCAAAAAAAATGAAGCAGAATTTTAAGCAGATTCAAGTCCATTGAGCCTGTATTTGGGTACCCTCCTGAAAATACACAAAAATAAAATCCCCCCACGGACTGTCCAATTGTTTCAGGCATTGAGTCTGTTCTGGAACCATTTTCACATTTTTGTGATCCCTTTCTGTGCCCTTTAGTACAAAGGATGCCTACATATTTGAAGGACACTAAAGATCTTCTTGGTCTACTGAAAGATATGAGTTTTTACACCATGAACAACTTACTAATACATTTTGACATTGAGAGTTTGTAAGCCCAGCCCAAGAAGACACTCCTATGGTTCTACAAGAACTCCTTTTTGCTGTGAATATACCAGTGGCAGGCGGTAAGTTTAGGAGGGAGGGGGGTGAATGGCACAAACATGCGAACATACACATACACACTAACAGCAATGCATTTACACGTGCGCACATACACACAAACACATCCATTCACAACCCTCATTACGAAACATTCATACATACATGCACGCACCAAACTTTAATTGTAAAAAAAACACACACACCTGCAGCTCTGCCTCGGTGGTCCCAGTTGGCTTGGTAAACTGCTGCCTTCCCTCATTGACTGACCCTATAAAAGGCAGCAGTCCCAATGTCATCACAGAGTGGGATGGGATCAGTGAGACAGCTGACCCCACCCCACTCTGTGATAAAGTGTCACTGATTGACACTCCACCCTGGGTGCTTCAGGGCTTAAAATTGAAATGCCAAGGTGTGAGGTAATGAGTGACTCTTCCCCTTATCACTGAGGATAGGGCCTTAGGGACCTTTGCTGAGCTGAGGAGGGCATGCCCACAGGAGCTGTGACTTCTTCAGCCCAGCAAAGTTCAGCTCAGGCAGCCAGGAGACTGCAAATTTAGTGCATGTCTGGCTCCTGGCTGCCTGACCTGAAAATGAACAGTGTCTATCAGTTTGACTTTTGTTCAGCCTGACAGACACTGTTCGTGAGGGGCAAAAGGTGGTGGGCATGGCCCCTCAGCCCTAATGTACCAGCCGCTGCTGTAATATACTACCCCAAGGCATGTTGTATTAGAGTGTGCCAGAGTAGCATTGACAAAGAACCTTTTTGAGTTTAAAGACACACTCTATTTACAGATCCACTGAACATCAACGGGCAGCACCTGAGTCTGGCCTGTCTCTACATGTACAACATAGACCGACAACACATGCTCAGTTCCACCAGTTCCTTCATCCATCAAATGTACCGATGGAAGAGATACATAGATGACATCCTGATTGTGTGGGAAAGAAATCGAGACTCAGTGGAACCCTCCTACCTGTTGTTAAATTCCTTTGACCACAATGTTAAGTTTATACATACTGTTAGTGACAAGTGTATGATGTTCCTAGATGCCAGGATCATAGCAGATCCGGGTGCATTGAGAACTGAAACATACCAAAAAATGACAAATAAAAACAATCTACTCAAATTTGACAGTTTCCACCCCAAACCGCTAAGAGTAATCCAGCCCTCTGGCAAATTCCAGTGCCTTAGAAGAACCTGTAGCAGAATTGGGGGGGTTTCAAACATAAGCAAATGCATTAAACAGAATAATTAAAGAAAGAAGCTACTCTGAGAGAATTATCCAGAGGTTAACAGAAAGAGCTAGAAATTAGAACAGGGAAGCTCTTTCAGAAAACATCCAGAGAAGTAGTGAGCACTACGTATACCATAGCTTCCAATCAGATCAAAAATAATATTAACTGATACCTTCTGAATACAGGGACACTCAAATTTGAAAACCCACTCTTTTCCCATAAGAGAAACACCAGTCTGAACACCCCTAAGGTAGTTAGTCACTGCTCCTATGTACATTGCAGTGTGTGCAACCTGACAACTCAGACCAAAAGATTTCATCTGGGCATAGTAAAAATATGGACATTAAGAGAACATACTGATTTTAACTCCACATGGGTGAGTTATCTAATCGTATGTAATAGACAGGGGGGTAGCTGTTCCGAAGAAGAAATACAGGAAGGATGCTAGAGAAGTGTGGTTTCCTTGTTAGGAGGTGTTGCCCTCACACACCCGTGGGGGTGTCATGTTTTATCATTGGACATTTTGGTCATCGTGGGGTCAGCGCTACAATACCCTATGAGCCCCGCGAGAAGGCTCTTTGGTGGAGATCTTTTAAAGTAAAAATCTACCATAATGGCGAGTGCAAGCATGTGGAGTGGGTGAGACTGTGGATTAAAAATACCACGGTGGTACCACAAGGGAGACACTTATAACTGGGTCCCCCTGGTAAGATTACAAAACAAAAGCCAAACTGTTACTTCCTAACAATGAGGAAACACAATTAAGTCGTGAGTGAAAGTGATATGGGTGGGTCGACATTTTTCACATCCTATTGGTAAAGGAGGGATCCACGGCATTTCATCAGGACTGAGTGTTAGTGTAAGAAAAATGAATATCTGACCCTACCCAGATTCAGGAATGGGAAAGTAAAGTTGTGGGTATCTATGGATTACCCACCTGCATACTCATCTGAGTGTGAGTAGGAAATTAGGTGCAAGAAAAAATATGGATGGTCGGTCACCTAAAAATATATCTATCCAACCTGTAAGAGAGGAGAGAAAAAATGGGGTAAGAATAGAGTCACCGCAAATAATGTGCAGCGGCTAAAAATTGTGGGCATGTCAGATAGAAGACATGCTAGAGGTGGAATAAGAAGATATATATAATTGCTTGGTGTCACTCATTCCAAAACCTAGAGTGAATGACATTCATTCACATGCTTTCAGAAAAATATATTATATTCTTAGCACGACCACAAATACACAACAGAAATGACACACACATACATAAAATTATAAGTAGATCATGCGTATTGACAAACGTCCATAACTTAAGAGGAATTCTAATAAGCCCCTAATTGGTTTTGTTGAATGGGCGAAAAGAGATGAGGAACAACACACAAGGGGTCTCACTCTTGTTCAGTCTCCCATATGGCCAACCTCTAAAAATATAGTGCAGAAGGCAGTAATCTGTACAACAGTGAACCACCTCCCCATGTTTTTTATTGCATATTGTTCAATAACAAGCACACAAAGAGTGCCACCTTCTGGTGAAGGCGGTTGGTTAAGTGGTGTGCCAGGTAAAATAACTCAGCATGTGAGAGCTTCTGTCCCTCGAACATTGTGCGGGTATGCAATTTGAATCATTCTTTCACATATGTATGATTTAATGGCAAATCTAATCAGCACTAATAATTATTTGTAGGCATGCAGTGGAAGGGTGATGAAGATGTAATTAAACTCAGGAGCCATTGTCATCTTCACTGCTTGAACCCTACCCGGTATGAACAGATACAATTGCAACTACTACACAAAGTCATTCCACAATTGTACATTTAGTAGTACTGGTTGTCCTCATCTATCACATTCAAGTCAGATCCTTATATATTTGAGTTCTTTAGGGACCTAGGTCATATCAACGCTGCAAAACTAGCTTGGTCAGGCCAAAGAGCAAAGTTAGTGTTCTCTATATTCCTCAGTTTATCTTATAACAGGAAAAGTATAAAAAAGGATTGAATAATCAACATCAAAATAGGGAGGGATGTTTCAGTGTGAGTAACCATAAACAGCATATCATCAGCACATATAAAGTCTTTAATCGGGTTATTCTTCACAAGGGCATTATGGATGTTCTTAGATTTGCAAACTGGCCAATCGAAGAAGAAAAGGGTACAGCGTTCACAGGGCTTTCCATAGAGTAGAAAGCACTGACAAATTCCCCTTTTTTTTGTGAGCTATCTGGATAGGAAGCCATCATAGTTAACAGGTGCCTTTGAAAAGCTGTACAAACAAAAGACTTTAGAAATAAAGTCCTGCCCCCTGGTCTGCTCCATCAAGAGTTTGAAAAAAATATCATCATTCAACACAGCGAAAGGTATTTTTGGTAGTTAAAGTGCCAAGGCATCTTTCAAGAGGTCTTTGGACCTCCACAGAAGATGTGCATGGTCTGAAGTGTGTCCAGGATAAACGTCCAAGACCATTTTACACCAGTAATAAGTACACCAGTAAAATGAACACTTTATTTAGCTAATTAGCCAGCAATTTGACCTGGGTCTTGTCATTAAGGTTAATCAAGTATACAGACAATAGCTCAGGCATTTGCAAGAGCCTTTCACAGCCTTTAAAGTAAGCCATATGATGGCACTGTTGGAAATGGATTCACCTTCCTTGAACACACCATGAAGCATGAGAGCAAGGAGTGCTGGACGAGTTTTGTAGGATTATTCAGGAAATCCGTTGTCCCCCAGGGATTTACAGGTAGTGAGTTCGGAAATGGCAACAGAGCCTTGTCTTCGAGAGTCAGTGTCAGGTGTCTCAAGAGGCCCACTCATGCAGTCTCGGTTCTGTCAAAGCTGTAGAGCTCATAATATGTGACAAATGCTGCCTCAGTACTATCAGTGCAATTAATACTATAGGGCTCCTCATATTATGTGTCAAATGCTGTCTCAGTACCATCAGTGCTATTAATACTATAGGGCTCCTCATAATATGTGTCAAATGCTGTCTCAGTACCATCAGTGCTATTAATACTATAGGGCTCCTCATAATATGTGTCAAATGCTGTCTCAGTACCATCAGTGCTATTAATACTATAGGGCACCTTATAATATGCGACAAATGCTGTCTCAGTACCATCAGTGCTATTAATACTATAGGGCTCCTCATAATATGTGTCAAATGCTGTCTCAGTACAATCAGTGCTATTAATACTATAGGGCACCTCATAATATGCGACAAATGCTGTCTCAGTACTATCAGTGCTATTAATACTATAGGGCTCCTCATAATATGTGTCAAATGCTGTCTCAGTACCATCAGTGCTATTAATACTATAGGGCACCTTATAATATGCGACAAATGCTGTCTCAGTACCATCAGTGCTATTAATACTATAGGGCTCCTCATAATATGTGTCAAATGCTGTCTCAGTGCCATCAGTGCTATTAATACTATAGGGCTCCTCATAATATGTGTCAAATGCTGTCTCAGTACCATCAGTGCTATTAATACTATAGGGCTCCTCATAATATGTGTCAAATTCTGTCTCAGTACCATCAGTGCTATTAATACTATAGGGCTCCCCATAATATGTGACAAATGCTGCCTCAGTACTATCAGTGCTATTAATACTATAGGGCACCTCATAATATGCGACAAATGCTGTCTCAGTACCATCAGTGCTATTAATACTATAGGGCACCTCATAATATGCGACAAATGCTGTCTCAGTACCATCAGTGCAATTAATACTATAGGGCACCTCATAATATGCGACAAATGCTGTCTCAGTACCATCAGTGTCATTAATACTATAGGGCTCCTCATAATATGTGTCAAATGCTGTCTCAGTACCATGAGTGCTATTAATACTATAGGGCTCCTCAAAATATGTGTCAAATGCTGTCTCAGTACCATGAGTGCTATTAATACTATAGGGCTCCTCATACTATGTGTCAAATACTGTCTCAGTACCATCAGTGCTATTAATACTATAGGGCTCCTCAAAATATGTGTCAAATGCTGTCTCAGTACCATCAGTGCTATTAATACTATAGGGCTCCTCATACTATGTGTCAAATACTGTCTCAGTACCATCAGTGCTATTAATACTATAGGGCTCCTCATAATATGTGTCAAATGCTGTCTCAGTACCATCAGTGCTATTAATACTATAGGGCTCTTCATAATATGTGTCAAATGCTGTCTCAGTACCATCAGTGCTATTAATACTATAGGGCTCCTCATAATATGCGACAAATGCTGTCTCAGTACCATCAGTGCTATTAATACTATAGGGCTCCTCATAATATGCGACAAATGCTGTCTCAGTACTATCAGTGTTATTATTCCTATAGGGCTCCTCATAATATGCGACAAATGCTGTCTCAGTACCATCAGTGCTATTAATACTATAGGGCTCCTCATAATATGTGACAAATGCTGTCTCAGTACCATCAGTGCTATTAATACTATAGGGCTCCTCATAATATGTGACAAATGCTGTCTCAGTACCATCAGTGCTATTAATACTGTAGGGCTCCTCATAATATGTGACAAATGCTGTCTCAGTACCATCAGTGCTATTAATACTATAGGGCTCCTCATAATATGCGACAAATGCTGTCTCAGTACCATCAGTGCTATTAATACTAATGGGCTCCTCATAATATGCGACAAATGCTGTCTCAGTACCATCAGTGCTATTAATACTATAGGGCTCCTCATAATATGTGACAAATGCTGCCTCAGTGCTATCACTGATATTAATACTATAGGGCTCCTCATAATATGCGACAAATGCTGTCTCAGTGCCATCAGTGCTATTAATACTATAGGGCTCCTCATAATATGCGACAAATGCTGTCTCAGTGCCATCAGTGCTATTAATACTATAAGGCTCCTCATAATATGCGACAAATGCTGTCTCAGTGCCATCAGTGCTATTAATACTATAAGGCTCCTCATAATATGCGACAAATGCTGCCTCAGTGCTATCAGTGCTATTTATACTATAGGGCTCCTCATAATATGCGACAAATACTGTCTCAGTACCATCAGTGCTATTAATACTATAGGGCTCCTCATAATATGCGACAAATGCTGTCTCAGTACCATCAGTGCTATTAATACTATAGGGTTCCTCTTAATATGTGACAAATGCTGCCTCAGTGCTATCAGTGCTATTAATACTATAGGGCTCCTCATAATATGCGACAAATGCTGTCTCAGTGCCATCAGTGCTATTAATACTATAGGGCTCCTCATAATATGCGACAAATGCTGCCTCAGTACCATCAGTGCTATTAATACTATAGGGCTCCTCATAATATGTGACAAATGCTGTCTCAGTACTATCAGTGCTATTAATACTATAGGGCTCCTCATAATATGCGACAAATGCTGTCTCAGTACCATCAGTGCTATTAATACTATAGGGCTCCTCATAATATGTGACACATGCTGTCTCAGTGCCATCAGTGCTATTAATACTATAGGGCTCCTCATAATATGCGACAAATGCTGTCTCAGTGCCATCAGTGCTATTAATACTATAGGGCTCCTCATAATATGCGACA
Organism: Triturus cristatus; assembly: GCF_964204655.1. Classification (NCBI taxonomy): domain Eukaryota; kingdom Metazoa; phylum Chordata; class Amphibia; order Caudata; family Salamandridae; genus Triturus; species Triturus cristatus. The sequence continues at coordinate 1,072,443,825 of NC_140582.1, forward strand.
AATGCTGTCTCAGTACCATCAGTGCTATTAATACTATAGGGCTCCTCATAATATGCGACAAATGCTGTCTCAATACCATCAGTGCTACTAATACTATAGGGCTCGTCGTAATATGCGACAAATGCTGTCTCAGTACCATCAGTGCTATTGATACTACAGGGCTCCTCATAATATGTGTCAAATGCTGTCTCAGTACCATCAGTGCTATTAATACTATAGGGCTCCTCATAATATGCGACAAATGCTGTCTCAGTACCATCAGTGCTATTAATACTATAGGGCTCCTCATAATATGTGACAAATGCTGCCTCAGTGCTATCAGTGCTATTAATACTATAGGGCTCCTCATAATATGTGACAAATGCTGCCTCAGTACTATCAGTGCTATTAATACTATAGGGCTCCTCGTAATATGTGTCAAATGCTGTCTCAGTACCATCAGTGCTATTAATACTATAGGGCTCCTCATAATATGTGACAAATGCTGTCTCAGTACTATCAGTGCTATTAATACTATAGGGCTCCTCATAATATGCGACAAATGCTGTCTCAGTACCATCAGTGCTATTAATACTATAGGGCTCCTCATAATATGTGACAAATGCTGCCTCAGTGCTATCAGTGCTATTAATACTATAGGGCTCCTCATAATATGCGACACATGCTGTCTCAGTGCCATCAGTGCTATTAATACTATAGGGCTCCTCATAATATGCGACAAATGCTGTCTCAGTGCCATCAGTGCTATTAATACTATAGGGCTCCTCATAATATGCGACAAATGCTGTCTCAGTACCATCAGTGCTATTAATACTATAGGGCTCCTCATAATATGCGACAAATGCTGTCTCAATACCATCAGTGCTACTAATACTATAGGGCTCGTCGTAATATGCGACAAATGCTGTCTCAGTACCATCAGTGCTATTGATACTACAGGGCTCCTCATAATATGTGTCAAATGCTGTCTCAGTACCATCAGTGCTATTAATACTATAGGGCTCCTCATAATATGCGACAAATGCTGTCTCAGTACCATCAGTGCTATTAATACTATAGGGCTCCTCGTAATATGCGACAAATGCTGTCTCAGTGCTATCAGTGCTATTTATACTATAGGGCTCCTCATAATATGCGACAAATGCTGTCTCAGTACCATCAGTGCTATTAATACTATAGGGCTCCTCATAATATGCGACAAATGCTGGAGAATCATTGTCAGTCGAGTGCATCAAGTGACATTTCCTCTCTTGTCTGTTGGCGATAGACACCTATGACTGTCTTTGCTGTAACTCTACGGCTAAGAGTCTGCCTGTCCTCCCAGTGGTCCCAGTTACTTCTTCCAGTTTGACGAGTGCACTTTGCGTCTTTGTGGTAAAAAAAGGAATCAAAAGATAATTCTTCAGATTACATACAGTGACATAAGCCTTAATATTTTTTTAAGCAATTGTATTGTCAACGTGGTGATAAGAAGTTTATATATGGTAGCCTGCACCTGCCAAAAAGCAGGAGGCAGAGGGTAATGTTCAAGGTCAAAACCTAAGCATATTAGGGAACGATGACTGTGTTGTTAACATAAGGTCAGTGCTGGTCCTCTGATGTAGAATGTGTGCCAATGCATCATATAAACAGCAAGGCACGAATAACAGATATTACAAAGATGGGTTTAAGAATTCTTGATAATTGACTGCAGAAAACTGTCATCTTCAGACCCTGCCCTTAAACTTTCACAATCTCTCTTCAGTACTAAATTGAATTTTGCTGTGCATTTTTGTTACAGCAAAAATATTACATTAACTAAATGGACCATAACTTTTATCACAGACTGGATAATGGAAATGATAAAATGTGCTATGTATGAGAAAAGTGGAGATAAAGTGATCAGGGCTGGAGAAAAATGGATAAGTGCCTGTCATGTTATTAATCAGTTTTAACACATAAGAACTAACAGAGGATTTATCCGGGTGGCTAATATATTCATGTTTTGCTTTTTTAGGACAGAAAACCAATTTGTTTGGAAAACAAATATAATGATTTATAATCAAAGTATAACTACCTGAAGCAAATAAAAACAGTAGCCTGTCTAAGTTTAAAGCTTGAAATCATCTGTGTTTGAACAGTAGTAATATTCGACGTCTTTTGTTTCACCGAATAAAAGGATTGATACATTAATTTGCAAATCTAAGTATTATTCTCATTTTCATGCAACGAAGGACATAAATGGTATCCTTCAGGGTCAACATAGTTTGTTGAGGGCACTCCCACTGAACAAGTCAAATGTCTGGACTACCAAGGCATCAGGCTGGCTGAGAACAGCCCTTTGAGCCCTCAGGTCGAGAAAAGAATACCTATACTGCAGCATAGAGTGGCGGCTATTTGAAGGAAGTTTGAGGCTAACTCCAGGGGTGAGATTTTACCAGTGCTTGAAGTTTATAGGGCCACAGCCCTTGCTGGGGCAGGCTATGGTGCAGAGCTATGGGATGATGCTGATGCATCCCCACTGGTGCTTGCGGAGAACACACTTATCAGATCTATGTCCGATCTGCTCCCAAGCACCCCATTGGACCCCATTCACTTTGCTGTAGCATTGAATAAGGTTGACTCTGTAGTATCCTTAAAGATGCTGAACGTTTGGATATCTGTACAACACCTGAATTTGTCCATTATCAGGACCCCTTAATCAAACTAAAGGAGCTAGACAGAAGGGCCCATACCCCATGCCTTAGTAAGATTAAAACTGTTTGCACTTCCATTAAAACAGAAGAAATCTGGCACATTCGGTAGGAAATACGCAAAGACACGGTGGATAGAGTAAAGCCATGTTTTTGGGAGTGCATCTTAGCTAAACTCTGGAACAACCAAAAGTAGGAGGGTCTTACTTCGAAATTTCTCCAGTATAAATGTTCCCCCAGTTTTGAGTCCAACTTCAGATAGGATCAGTCCCAGCTATGCTAGAAACCTATATATCAGGTTTAGATTGGTCCATCTTTCTCTTATCTCATTTACATCAAAATGGGACACGGCCTCTTACACCTCTGCTGACTGTCCCTTCTGCCCGATGATTTCGGAGTCAGAGGATCATTTTCTGTTTTTTGGTTCGGGTATCCTGAACCCAAGGAAAAGGTGGATTGCCCGCGTCTCTAGGCTGTTATGCTCACTTTCCGGAGGCTGCTAGGCTCATGAGGTGTGACACTACTGAACAACTTTTCTTTGCCATTATTGGATACCTACCCTGGGCCTGGAGAGGTGTTTCTATTTTTAAATATATACAGGCACTATCACATTAGGCCAAAATCTTTTTTACAAGACCCTGGCGAGTTGTACAATATTTATTAATCACTGATAAATAAGTTGTAGTTTTTATGGCTGTTCCACATGGACCTTATGATTTTAATTGTTTTAAACTGGTAAGGAGAGGTATGAGGATGTATCCGAATTATAAACTATTTTGCAAAAGTCAATGGTACACTATCAGAATAGTTGAAATTTGTTTATATGTGTTCTGAAGCACTGTAGTGCTGTATCTTTTGCTTTTATGCTTTTTAAACCGAAATAACGTAAATGATGAAGACATACATTTTAACATTAACACACTTAAATACATTAGTGGCTAAATAGCTTGCTAATAGAGAGTTTGTGTCGAGTTCAGGCCACATTTGGTGCAGCTGAGTGACATAGGCGGGATTCACAAAGGAACATGCACAGGTAACCAAAAACATGCCTTTACCTCCCTCTTTACTTTGGTTTACTTATCTGTCAGGAATACAGTTGTTCATCTATTCTCAAGCTTCTCACACTGTCAACTGAATGACACTCACCTACAGTTCAGCCTGGTTGAAAAGCGAGATTTGCTATTCAATTTTTCCTGGTTTTGTTTTCACCACAGGGAACTATTTCTCATTTTTCTTGTGGCGCAAGATCTTACTCTACACTCAGTTCAGTTCAGTTCATTTATTTGTTTCGAAGGTTAAAAACCATCATGAAAATACATAATAATCATAATAATAATAATCATAATATGTAATCACAAAGAGAACATTCTGGACAACGTCACAATTGTTAAAAAGTAGACAGAGAAAAAGTTTGTCCAAATAGAAAAGGTTAGGTAACAAAAAAAAAAAAAAAAAAAAAAAACCTGTGAGCAACAGTGATACAAGACCCCATATTATAATATTAGTATTTCCCGTACCTCCCTAACCCACCCTTCATCATTCCCTTGTGTTTCTCAATCTAAAAGCAATTTTAAGGAAACTTATAACAGCGAATAAGGTTCGTGTTTCAGCGGCTCTTTGCAAGAACAATAAGGCAGGTTTGGCATGGATAATATTTGAGACCTTTAAGACATCTACTAAAAATCTTTGGCGCGGTGTTTTATAAAAAGAACACAATAATACAAAATGAAGGGTGTCCTGCGGAGACCTATTGTCGCAGCCGCAGGCACCCTTCTGCTCAATTGTTTGAGTAAAACCTGATGGATAAGCTAAAATATGGTGCAACAAATTGAGCCTAAAACGAGTCATTAAAAACCTCTCGTGATGACTGTACAATAAAAAGAGGTATGGTTCCATGCCAACTTGATTAGAGACAAGGGAGTGGGCAACTGCTGAGGATTTAGCTAAATCCAACTCCTTCCTCCTGCCAATAAATTTGGCCAACAATGAGCTTTGAACATAGTGTCTGGAGCATATGTCCACCCTGGAGGGGTCCAGGAATAGCATTTGTTCATCAATATCCCCCAGAGTGTCTTTAACATATTTCAGCCATGGGATTTGAAGAAATTTCTCTTTCGACAAACAATCCTGGATGATCTGTCTAGATAGACCTGCATTTGGATTTGTCCAAATTTTCAGCCAGGCCAGTATAGGTCTCAGTCTGATAATGTCAGCAATATATGTGATTCCCAGCTCTTCATGAGTAATTGCTGCAGTGATGCACGGTGGAAGTTTTAACAGTTTTTTTAAAAATTTGTCTTCCTCACTCTGAATTAGTTGTGCATCTCTGCAGCCCCACACTTCTGCTCCATAGATGGTCTTGGAAATACTAACTGATCTATACAAAGTCATTACCTGTTCAGGTGACCAACGACCCATTCGACGTGCAAAGCTCAGTATAGCCCCATTAGCTGACACTAGTCTCCTTGCCCTCTCCTCAATCAGCGGGACAAAGTTTAACTTATCGTCAAATAGAAGGCCCAGGTATGGGAATGTTTTAACAGTGTCCAGGACCTGATCCCCCAGTTTGAATACAAATTTCTTTAGTGGTTTCTTCCCCGCTATCATAATGAATGATTTTTTCATGTTGACGGAGAGATCCAAATTCCTCATGAAATCCGCAAAACCCTTGATTAAAAGTTGCAGACCAACAGCTGTTCGGGCTAAGAGCACCGCGTCATCGGCATACAAAAGCACTGGCAGATGACGCGTGCCCACCTTAGGACAGTCAGTTCCCAGTGCAACGAGGTCATTCTCCAGGCCATTTATGTAGAGGGAGAACAAAAATGGCGCCAGGATGCACCCCTGTCTCACCCCGCCCGAGCACGGGAAGGGATCAGTGCTCAACCCCCCCGCACTGTATCGGACCTTGGCAGTGGTGTTCCAATGTAACTCCCTTAAGATGTTAATGAGATCCGGGTCAATGCCTAGGTGAGATAGAAGTATCCAGAGTTTTGGCTCTGTTGACATTGTCAAAAGCTGCTGCTAAGTCCATAAACCCCATATACATGGTGCCTTCAGATGTTTTGGTATACTTAGCAGTGATCAGGTATAGGTTAAGGCATTGGTCGGTGGTTGACCTGCCTGTTCTGAACCCATACTGGGTATCCACCAGGATGTTATTGGTGTCAGTCCAATCTAGTAATCGATTAAGGAGTGCCCTTCCTAATACCTTGGCGGAGACGTCAATGAGCGAGATTGGTCGATAACACTGCGGGCTGTCCCTACAGCCTTTTTTGTAAATAGGGACAATCACCGCAGTGGACCATGATCTCGGCAGACCCGTTTTAATTGCTGCATTCAAAACTCTTGTTACCATTGGGACCCATAGCTCAGTGTTGCTAAGAAAAAGATCCGGCGGGGTCCCGTCCGGGCCCGGGGCTTTGTTGCGTGTTAGGCCTAGAATTGCTTTGCGAACTTCATCCATAGATAGTTCAAATTTATCTGCCCTTGGTCCCCTCCATATTCCATCGCCAATGTCCATCTCCTGTTGATTATACAGGGATTTGAAGTGAGCAATCCAATGTTCTGGTAAAATGTTAGAGCTGATGACTGGAGAGTTTGAGTCGTGGAAACAAGGTCTATTTATAATTTTCCAGAACTGGGCATAGTCTTTGTTCTCACCAGCCTCCCTAAGGTCTGCCCATACTTCTTTTTGAAGGGTCCCTTTCCTGATCTTTAATTGATTTTTATAATTTGTTCTGCAGCGAGCAATTTCTACCTTGTCCCTTGGGGTTTTTTTCAGGCTCAGTTTTAGATCTCTTAGCGCTTTGGAACAGGTAGAATCAAACCATCTTGGCGAGGATGACTGCATTGCGGGCTTCTTAGTTGTTACTCTACACTCACACGGAGGTCAGGGTGACCTTTTCTGCTTTTATGACCGCCATAAAGTTCTGACTTAGCATGGCGAATTTTTACCCTATGCCTTCTTTGCCCACCTCTTTTCTAAAATTACTCACACGAATAGTATGCCACACTGGCAGACTTTTTCATGTGTGTGGCTTCCTCACACAGTAGTCCAAATTCTTTTAATCACAATCTTCCATTTGTCTTCAGAGATGAGCCTATTGATTTTTTATAGGAATGGTAAGAGCCAGGACTTCTCCTCCATGCTCGTGCACGGTAAACATCGTTTACAACAATGTGATACATCACATGCCATATCAATGCGGTCATTACAACGACTGTGTTGTTGCATCACATACCATTATAACGCAGGTCGTTATAACGACTTGCTGTAGGGGGCAGAAGGTGTTGGTTTTAAATCCAACACCTTCCCTACTGTTGCACAGACTGGAGTTGGAATAGTAAATTATACTATTCAAAAATCCAGCACCCCCCACAGCAAGTCGTTGTAATGAGTTGCGTTGTAATGGTATGCGATGTAACAAAGCGGTCGTAATGACTGCGCTGTAATGGCATGCGTTGTAAACGCACGCATTGTAACATGTCCTATTCCTCGTGCACACATCCTTTTGCCTGGTCTAGCAGACTCCCACAGCAGGCTCGTGCATATCTGCCAAGGTTTCATTTTGCTATGTGTGACATTTTCATAATCTCAGTGTAATTATGAGTGACATTTCAACAACTATGAGTGACACTTTCTCACGAGCAAAATAAAGCAATAAAGATGAGGGAAACATATAAATATCAGAAATTACACCCATTTGGGCAATTAAAAACTCAAAGAAGATCTCAAAACTGCTGCAAAGCACCAGAAATGGAATGGCACTAACCTGAGACAGACTGCGTGACTGAAATTCTAAGTAGAGGGTAGGCACATAACTGCCATATGATAACATAGCCGCCAAGTTTTCGGTTTGCGTATGTGTGACATTCCCATATTTGATTTATTTATTTATATTTGATAGTCTAAAATCGGCCTTAAAAGAGATGCAAGAGCCCAAAAACAGTTAGAAACAGTCTATGAATACATTGGCCTATCAAGCCTGTGAGCCGTAAAGTATGTACAAGCTGAAACTGGGATCCTTTTTTGCTGCATCGCACTCTGTTATAAATCAGACAAACACAGAGAACACAGAGCCAACTTAGAGCAGCTAGGCTTGGCAGCTTGTTTTTTTGTACCAAGGAGAGTCAGTGAATAGCTTCCAGCTTGACACTAAGAGGACGCATTATTGGCATAATCCCTATGGTGGGGGAAACCCACTTCTAAATTCTACTTCAGATTGAGCATTTTCCTCCAAAAATTACTTGCATGGCTTTCCTTCTTTTGTATCTGTCGCTCACCTACATGATCCCTACTCCTGGTGAATCACATTCATATTTACAGCTCTTTCTTGCAAAACTGTTCCTATTAGCAAAACACCAGGGGTCCCTTACAAGTGCCCCCTCCCTTTTTAACCTGTATTATTTGTTCTAGGAATCGTAGTTTCACTTAAAGAAATAATAAGAGTAAATGCCCTATCAACAAAGCAATGCTGGTTAATAAGCAATGCTAAGGTGTCAAACATGACAAAACCACCTGTCAGCTATGTCAATCAAAGTAGCTCACTTCTATTTTGAGAGCACCTAATGGTAAGCTGAACCTACGAGGCTTCTGCAGCAAGTCAGGATCAACTTCTGATTTGCTGACAGATAAACTGTGTTAATGTACTGCCCGGAGGTTATATTTAGGACAGATGCTAGTGCTGACAATTCTAGATGCACAGGCTTCTACGTGGGGTGAAGGTTACAGGGGCTTACTGAGTGGGATAAAGGCATTCTACACATTTCCCCAGTGAAGAGGCACAGCGGCACTTTAGCACGTCCCGGGCGCCTCCTTAATGGACATTAGACACGAGGAAAAGACACAGAGCCTAAGAGGGGCTAAAAGTGTTAGAAACCCTGACAGTGTTGAGACCCAGCAGAGCACACTGGGGCCTAATATGATGGTGTGCGGATCGCCACCGCCAGACCGGCGGTGGCGATCCGCATGCCATAACTCCCCACCCGCCATTTACCCCCGCCATATAACCATGGCAGGGGGTACCGCGGCAGACGGAAAGACCATACGCCGCTTTTCCACCGACAGGTAATCATCCCGATTGCCTGCCGGGCGGAAAAGGCCCACAATATGTTGGCGGTACCTTGCAGGCACCGCCATCCATATTATGATGAGTGCTGTGTGTATGGCTTTCCATGGCGGAGACTCCGCCATGGATGGGCATGAGGTGAATGACGTTGGGGGTCCATTGTGGGCCCCCGGGGGAGTGGAGGGTGGGTGGCTGCACTGGGGGGTACCTATGGTATCCCCCTTCATTGCAATACACAAGGTGGCATGCACCGCGCGGTGCCTGTCACGTTGTGCATTGCAATGCACATCGTGCACCTTCGACATTGTGGCGGGTGCTGTTTACAGCACCACCCGCCGCAATGTTAATGGCAAGAATGCGCCCGCCAGTGTGGCTTGTTTGACTGTTTTCGATTTTATGAGGGTGAGTCACTCTCGAGATTTTCTTGTCGCCCACCAACAGTAGGAGATCAGGGCTCAGAAAAAAGTGTTTTGATAGCTAAACTCTTGTCCTCTTGTCAATTCTTTTTTAATCGATGTCCTCATCCTGAAGCAGTTTAAATTTGTGATATTTGGGCATCCCTGTGCAGAAATAGCATTCTGCTTCATGATTATCAGCTTTTCGTTGAGAGATTATAATGCTCGATGGGTGTCTTGCTCAACTCTTCTTTTAGAACTACCTGATTTTTTATGCTCATTTCTCACACTTTACTGCATCTGAGTATGGTCATCTCTGGAACTTTCAGCCTCTCTGTGCAGCCAGAAACAGACTGCATTAGGTGCTCTTAGTTCGGTCAGGAATAGACTACGCACACTGGAATGGCTCACCCTATCACACACACACACACTATAAAACAAGCATCTGCAATGCAATAGGTCGCGCATTTACGCGAGTTTGAGCTATAGGCATTGTAAATGACAATGCCTTTTATTTATGTTTTGGTTTTTAAGACATAAATAAAAGGCTTTGTCATTTACAATGCCAATAGCTTAAACTCTCACAAATGCAAGACCTATTGCATGCCAAATGCTTCTGGCAACTGCCTCTATTTAACTTTTTTGATAGAAAACGACCAGCAGAGCGCAGTAAAATGCCAGAATTACTTTAGCATGCCCTAGATTCCAGGCCATAGAAATTTGTCTTCCAGGAGCACCCGTAGACAATAATATTTTTTTCAAATCTGGTATTTTTTGTGATATAACCACCAAAGGGCCAGACTTTATACTGAAAACAGATAATGTCTTGTTATTACATTTTATTATCATTTTTTTGCACTGCTCAAAGAGCAGTGAGCCGCCACAGAAATTTACTGAAGCTGAGACTTGCGACAAGTCCAGCAGCCTTTCCTAGCCAATTACAAATATTTCAACTTTTAAAATAAATCAATATTCATGTGTATTGCTTAAATAATAAAAATTGTAATTTGATTTTAATATAAAAAAGTAACAGGTTTATACTTTTTAATATTTATTGCAATTTATCACAGGTGATGTATAGAATTAATCAGAATGATTTTTAATTTCTAACTATAATGTAAAAGTGTAATTTAATTTTATAATAAACCAAGATATAGATTGATAGATCAATAGATAAAAAAGGAGCAGAGAACAAAGTCTTGCTAATTCCCAAGTTCAGCAGCGTTTTTAAGCTTAGGGTTAGCACAGTGCCTTCCATTCCGAGCTAGAGAGTGAAAAAGCCTTTTTTCCATTTTTACAGTAAGGAATTTTAGCATAGGATTAGCAAATGCCATCCATACCAAGCGGAAAACTGACAAAAGCGTTTAACTACTCCAAACACAGTATTACAGCTTTCAACGGATAAAATACCATCCAAGCCAACCTGGAATAAATAAAAGCAACCTGTGACATGAGTTTCGCTCTAGTTAGAGCTCTTCAGAGAAGTATAGCTATGTTCAGACACAAGGGAGCACCAGTATAAGTCAAAACAATGCTCCTTCATGCTTAGAATGACACATAAATTAAGCAAAAGAGGAAGCAGAGAGCTCTGGATAGCTCCCACATTTAAGTGGAGAGGAACCCCTTTATATGGAGTATCCAACAACACCACCGACATTGTGAATCTGCTTACCTTAATTGTCTATTTCTTCAGTAGAGTTTTTAAGCATAGGATTAGCAAGTACCATCCATATTGAGCTGAAAAACGACTAAAGCTTTTTACTACTCGAAGCACAGTATTTTATATGCTTAGAGTAATGAATCATCAACATACTGTTATATATAACATGAAAAGGAAAGAATAACAAAGATTAGGAACAAATAGAAAAACAATAACAAATAGCTGCAATAAATACGTGAATATATACAAAAAAGTTACATTTTATCCTTGGAACAAAAATTAAAATATTGAGAACCATGGTGGACAGATCTGCAAAACGAGAATTAATAGTAAATGAAATGTTTGCTGATGACAGTGGAAGTTGTGAAAAGAGCCTAACTAGCCTAGGACAGCAGATGGGACATGAAGGAAATGCTAAAAGACTACTTAAGGATTTAGAAAAATTGTGAATTTTGGAAGTTAACAAATGGTGGGAAGGTAAAACTTCGAGGAGATACATTAAACTATATTGATACATATGAGAAGCTGGCTTGGTGGACGGTGTACACTTATGTAAGTGGGCACCCTGCACCCATCCAGACAACCCGTATGGTGATTTTAGTGGTTCTATACAACCTTAGAAAGCTCTCTAGGTGGTAGTTGCAGAGAGCAGGTTTCAGGCTTAGTCCAGAAGGAGTGTAACCAGGGCCGGACTGGCCGTAGCGGGCACCGGGAAATCCCCCGGTGCGCCACACGGGTGGTGGCCAGTTTTGTGCCCCTGGGGGCCGATTTTGTTACAGGGCCGTTTTTGCAGCATAGCTGCAAAATCGGCCCTGCAACAAAATCGTCCGAAACCCGGCCCAGGCAAAGAGTTCGGTGGCACCCCCAACCCCCCGCGGGGGTGGGGAGGGGGGCGGCCGAGCACTTTGCCAGGGCCGGTTTTGGTTCCCAGTCCGGCCCTGAGTGTAACGTAGCTTGTTTTACAAGAACATAATCTTATCGGTATAGATTAAGTGAAAAAGAACCACAGAGTGTATTTATAAAAATATGTATTTATTATAGAACACTCAGTAACTCATACAGATATCTCCTAACCCGAGATATACACAATGCACACAATACTTTTCAATAGAAACAGGTAAGTAGCAAGAAATACACAATGGTCGCCAGGGGGACACCAAATTATATACTAAAATAGTGGTATGCGAACCACGACTCGAGTGAAGACTATACCCAGAAGACATATAAGTGCTGGGGACCCAAGGAACCACCCGAGGTAAGTAACCAGGAACCCCAAGGAGGCAGTGTGCAGAGTATGAACGCCACTGTGGCCTCAATACAAGTCAATGGGTAAGTCGCAGTTGTAATTTTAAAGAAGGACCCTTCCCAGTGGACCCTGGAGAAACCCTGTGGAAGACAGAAGGCTAGAGAGCTACCCCACTCGTGGATACCCTAGGAACCAGGACACCTGAACCAGGGAAGCCAGGTGAATAGGTGTGAAGTGGCATTGGAAACCACTGTTGAACTCAAATAGACGACTTCAGGAAGATGCCACTGCTGGAGAAGGAAAAAGTGTCCGGTGGAACCCAAAGGTGGATTCAAGATGAGAAGTACCTGCAAGCAGAGGGGGCAGAGTCTATGCCACTCAGGAGTGACCAGGAAGCACGGAACACAAATGCCCACTGATGTTGGGTGCTGCAGGAGAGCTAACTGTGACCTTGGAGGTGCAGCTGTTCATACCTGATGACGCTGTGGAAGACCAAGAGCCATTCATGAGCTGTCCCTCATCAGATGTCGAGAGTTGAGGAGTCTGTGTCCATCGGGAGCACCAAAAGTTCTTGGCAACTACAAAAAACGTGGAAAGCAAAGAAGGTGCAGGTTCAGGACCAGCAAGGTCCAGGTGATTCACCACAAGAAGGGGAGTTAGAACAGTCCCCGAGAAATCAAAGGGGGGCCCGCAGAAATTACAGAAAACCCAGAGGCACTGGAGTCGCGAGGGGACCTCGAGCAGCTCACCAAAGATGCAAGCCCATGATGTCAGTGATGCAGTGAGGATGAAGATTTTGGTCACATGAGGTGCATGAGGTTGGGGCTACTTAGAGCCTGAAGATCTTGGTGGAAGTAAGCCAACAAGCCTTTGCAACAGCAAGTCGACGCTGTTCACAGTGGTTCGGTTCCTGCAGCTCTGACGAGGGATACTGGCCTCAAACTTGGTGAGAAGACAGAGCAGGCCTCAAGAGATGTGAAGAACCATCAACTGAGTTGCTAAGCCTTTCGGTGTCCTCAGGATCCCAGGATCAACAGACCGGTCAGCATAGTTGCTGTGCTTGCAGATGCAGGGAAGTGACTCCTTCACTTCAAGGGAGATTCCTTCAGGTGTCTTGGATGTCCACAGGCCTTGGAAGGTTCCTCTATGGAGCACAGGCATGGACATTGCAGCAGATGAGCAGGACGAAGAGACAATGAGCAGCAGGAGTCTTCCCAGTTGCAGTCTTCATGCCCAGCGCTAAGTAGAGTGAAGTCCAGAATGCCCGGATGGTCAAAGATAAAGTGGTATCTTGAAATTAATCTTGTCCTATGAGGAATATAGGGACCCACCACAGGTAAGCCCTTAAGTACCCTAAGGAAAGGGTTGGGACGATTCAAGTTTCCTCCCAGGGGAGGGGGTTGGACAGTGGGGAGGATACTCCCATCTACTTTGTCCAGTTTCTCACGGGAGCCAACAGTCCCTAAGCTGGTTTAAACTAGACTATGCAAGGATGGCACCACATATGCCCTTTAAGCAGACTGAGTGGCGCTGGCCAGTGCCCCCACCCTGTCTCAATACACTAAACCCTGTCTGGAAAGTAGCCACACCTCCCTGTGACAGGATATCTATTGTTCTGCCTTCCCCTGCTCAAGCCTGGTTCAGCACCAGGAGGGTAGAATCGTGTCTCTGGCCGGCAGCATCCATGTTGTGCTGTCCGGGTCTGGAAGACTGGTACCTGGACTACTGAGGGCCTCCCGGAGGAGTTTTACAGTGCATGGAAACATACCCCCACACCAATTATGGTGTTGGGTATGATTCCAACATGTTTAATACAAAACATGACAGGGTGTGTTACAGCCAGTTTAGAGTTAGTCATTGCGTTCTGATGCAAGGCCGCTCTATGTGGGTAATGGCTGAGGCAATTACAACCCAGAAGAATGGACTCCGAAAGTTGTAGGGGTGGCCTGCTCATGCATGGGCACCCTCACACCTAGACCCAAGCACCCTGCCTTCAGGTCTGAAAGGCCTGCTTTATGGGTGACTTATAGGTTTTAAGTGCAGTGACCTTATATATAGTGAAAACTATATCTTCCGTAAGCGGTACTAGCACTAGCTTACACAGCCTGCAATGGCAGGCCTGTAATTACAGTTTGAGTGGTCTCCCATGGGTGGCATGATACATGTTTCAGCCCATGGGGGACCCCTGGTGTACCTATGCCCTGGGTACATCAGTACCATATACTAGAGACTGATAAGGCCACACCAGTATCCAATCTGGGATGTACCTAAGTACTGACCATAACCAATTTGGGGGAGAAAGCACAGAGACTGTGGGCCTGATTAGCAGGATCCCAGTCAGACTAGTCAGAAACATTATAGCACCATGCAAAACGTAGGGGTAGCCAGAAAAGCAGATCCTACTTTCCTACAATGACTGACACCACTGAATTCGCCATGAAGCTGATGGAGACACCAATCATTCATGCTGAACGAAAGCTGTCAATTATTTCAGAGAAAATGAAAGAACTTGCGCACTTTATTGAACCTAGAGGAAAATTTAAATACAACAGAGGGGGGAACTGACCATGAGACATTATCAGATCAAGAATTCTGCATGAGGGTGGGAATTAACACAAACAACAAAAGAGGAGAGAGCCGGTCAATATGTAAAGAAACTGGGAACCAAAGAGAAAAAGACAGATTCAGCCCACTAAGTTGAGACAAATCCCATCAGCCCACCGCTTTGGCAGAACATAATCATCTGGGAGTAAGGTGGATCAACTCATTGCAGTGCACCCTAGTTCAGGGGAACCATCACTGTGTATATGCAATGAGTTTGCAGTCTTCCAGAGAAAAAGTCTCAAAACATAGTGGTACTGAAAAAGGTGTGAAATGCAGTGCAAAACAGAAGAGAAGTGTAATAAAAATGGCTACCTGATAACACCACCCAACTTTTATTCGGTGTCAAGAAAAGGTGCCAAGATTAAAAAGCAAGTGAAAAACTGATAGTTTGAAAAAATAACTATCTTATAGCAATAGAGGTCGACATGTTTCAGCCAAAAGGTACAGTTACCTGGCTTTCGTCAGGACCATGTATGGTGAAATGCTACTGCAGAAATGTGTTTTTACAAAAATACTTTGACAAGAACATCACTGTGACAATACCCTACCAAAATCAAACAGTCATTGATTTGTCCAGTTGTTTAAGGGATGTCAGAGTGTTCCCAACATTATGTGGGAGTACGCCTCACCTCACCCGGCAACAGCTCGGTGTACTGAGGCCCCGCTCTATCCATCGGTACCCCTCTTATATATAAAAAGGGTGGGCGTCAAATTCCATTCCGCTCGCGGAATTTGCGATATTTTGACATTTTTGCGTTCCGCAGAGAACGCAAAAATGCCAAAATGTCCACGATTTGCAGCGTTGCGAAGATTTTTATCATGTTCGCGCTTTGAAATCCCCGCGTTTGCAGACGAGTTTTCCAATCCGTTTGCGTGCTGCACGAAATGTTGATAGCTGGTCGCGCTATCCCGCGAGAGTTCGCAATCACGTCATTCGCCTCGCCATCATACACCGCGAGCGTCTGAGATCGCGAACACGTCATTTTCCACCGCGAGAGAGAGCGTGAGGTCGCGAACACGTCAATCTCCACCACGACAGAGAGCATGAGATCGCGAACACGTCATTTTGCACACGCCATCAACATCCGGCGGAAGTGTGGTGAAGCTCGCGATCGCGAACACGCCAAATTTTCAATCTGGAGAAGAATATTATCTCTAGCAGCATAAAACCTTCTTTAAATGATGATTTGGATGAAAAAAACTCCTCAGATTGACATTTGGCTGTCCTTTTTTGTGCAAAGAGTCCTTTTTAAAAAAAGTCTCCAACTTCCTGTCCCTGTCCAGCAGGCTCCTCCCAGTGCTGTGTCCATCTCCTGTTCATTCTGCCTTTGGATTTTGAGCTGGAAGGATCATTCTTTGTGTCTGCTGCATCATTTTCATTGGATTTGAGGACTTTTGAATTTGATATTTTACAAGTAAGTTGGTGTTGTGTCCGTTTGATTGGGGGCATTGCAGTTGCTGCAACTACAATTTTGGTACTTATCGTTTTTTTTTTTTTAATTGTTGGGGGTAGCCAGTAGGCCCAGAGCTAGTCATGGGTGGGTGCATGATGAAGCAACTGTTCCTTTGGTGTGTGTTGAATGTTTTTCAAACATCATTTAGGGCATGGATGGCATTGGATTGAGTTGGAAAATATGTTTTTTGTGGGGTATTTCTGTTTTTGGGTGTGTGTTAAAGAAATGCCTTTGTTGTGTGTGCCTGGTGTGTCCGTGTGAACCCTGCAGACCTTGTTTTGCTCTGTGGATTTTCGTTTTTGCATTTTATTGCATTAAAAAGGCAAAGCAGTGTGGTTTAGCATGCATCTTTTGCCTGGCTTCGTTTATAGGCCATTTGTCAGTTAATTGTTTCCCAGGCCTCCTGCTTGTTGCTTGTGATTTGTGAGTGTCCATGTGGCTGGTGGCCTTTTCTGGTGGGAGTTATTAGTGTGCTGCTTTGGCATATATAGGCCTGCATGGTATTCCTTTGTGGCCTAGACTTCTTGTTGTGGGCCTGGCCATGAGGCTGGCGGCCATTTTGAAGGTAGGCAGTGTGTTTTTTGCAATAGGCCTGCATTGTCTGTCTTCTGTTTCTTGTAGTTGGGTGGGCCTGGCCATGTGGCTGGTGGCCAGTTTGAAGCCTAGGCCTGAAAGCTTGTGTGGCCATGTCTGCCCACAGGCCTGCTTTCATCCAGTAGGCTCACAGCAGGTAGCCACAGGTGCATTAAACAAGTGTTTCTGTGTGTTCTGTTGAATGTAAACATCATTTAGGGCATGGATGGCATTGGATTGAGTTGGAAAATTTGTTTTTTGGGGGGTATTTCTGTTTTTGGGTGTGTGTTAAAGAAATGCCTTTGTTGCGTGTGCCTGGTGTGTTGGTGTGCACCCTGCAGACCTTGTTTTGCCCTGTGGGTTTTCGTTTTTGCATTTTATTGCATTAAAGAGGCAAAGCAGTGTGGTTTAGCATGCATCTTTTGCCTGGCTTCTTTTATAGGCCTTTTGTCAGTTAATTGTTTCCCAGGCCTCGTGCTTGTTGCTTGTGATTTGTGAGTGTCCATGTGGCTGGTGGCCTTTTCTGGTGGGAGTTATTAGTGTGTTGCTTTTGCCATATATAGGCCTGCATGGTTTTCCTATTGGCTTACTGCTTCCATCCTTCCCCTTTGCCAGCTGCAGCTCCCTTCCATTACATTTGTATTTTGGTTGTTGTTCTTATTCTTTCCTATCCTTCCTGAGAGTGTAGTGTGTGTACACTGTACACAGTAAGTAGTATACCATAGCACTTGTTGCCAAAGTCTCACAAATGGCTACACTATATCTTTTATTTGTTTGTTTGTACTAGTAGTAATTGAACCACAACAACAAATGCAACATTTCACTGATGTTCTTCTCCTGGCTTATTTGCTTTTAGGTGCACAAAAAGACAGAGGAGGAGGTAACTATCAGCATCATCCGTTGTACTGCCAGACAGAAGTCCTGCTGTGCACCACATCACGTCCATGTGTGACCACAGACATCTCTGCAACTTGTGCACCTGCGTCCTGTCTGACATCTGAAGAAGATGGCCCCAAAGAAAGGTACCAGGTCCTCCAGTACCAAGAAAGTTGCCGGTGAGAAGAAGAAGGAACAGAAAAAGGAAGAGTCACTAACCATGACTGGTGTGCCAGCAAATGTGTTTTTTGGGACCAAAAGAATTACGCCTGCAGCAGTGTTGTCCGGGAACCAAGCTGGGAGCAGCACCTCCGCACCGGCGGGCCAACCCCACCAACCTAGGCCCAAGCCCATGAGTGTCGCAGAGGTAGCCAGTCTACTAACGAGCAACGATGTTGAAATGTCATTATCGCAAAGTAGTACACAATCAACGCAGGCAGAAACTCAGCAGATAAGTGTGCAGTAGCAGGCGCAGCTGCAAGAACAGCAGCAGCCGCAAGAACAGCAGCCGCCACAAGAACAGAAGCAGCCACAACAACAGCCACAACAGCCCACAATAGTAGTTGTTCCTCCTGAAGTAGGGGCATTTAAGGAAATTGAGCTTCCTGCAGACAAAGTGGAGCAAACCACTGTTTAGGAAGATCCATTGTCTTCCAGACCCCTAGCAAGGAAAAGGAGGGTTAGTCCATCATCTTCTTCTTCAAGCCCCGCTTTTGATGATCTTGATGCCATTTGGAAGCCACCAGCTCAGTCTGAGAGTGATGCATGCCGCAAGACAAGGCTAGTGAAAAGGAAGGTTCCAGAAAGCCTTAGAGGTAGATATACAAGAGGTGGATGATGATGATGATGAGCCAGTCATCACAGACATCACTCCTGGCCCAAAGGAGATGGAGGCCAACATTATTACCCTATCCGAAATGCAAGGGATGTAGCACGGATACCACCAACACAGGTAACACCATCACGACCTCCAGCTTCCATATTTTCATTTGCAAAGGAAAGGCAGGGACCTACATCCAGCTCAACCACCACCTCAGCAGGTAGTGTTAGAAGTCACAGTGTAGCTGCACAGAGTCACATTCCAAGCACACCCTCCAGTTCATCTGGTATTGAAAGTGGCATATACAGCAGCACCAGAAAGTTCTGCTCCCCAGTTTGGGACTTCTTTTCAGTTAGCAGTAAGGAGGAGAACATTGCTATATGCTCAATTTGTCGACATGCTGTTAGGCAGGGTAAGCTTGGTACAAACTATGGTACCGGAGGCCAAACAAGTCATCTCAAAATACACCACACTATCGTGTGGGAGGCTCACCTACTTCACTTAGAAAAAAGAAAAACTCAGCGCATTGTTGTTGGGCATAAAGAATCAGGGGACAATATTATCGCGGTGGAAGATGAACAAGAGGGAGACATTTCTAGCCCTGTATCAAGTAGTGTAGTAGTACCGCCCACATCCTCAGCAACATCAAAGTGGCACCGCAGTAAGAGTCAGAGTCAGGCTGAGACACCAAGGCGACCGAGTAGTACTGCAATGAAACAAAGTGCGTTGTTGAGCCTAACTGGGTTAAAGAAAACAACTGCACCACAATGGAAAATAATCCAGCCTACCATTGACAGCATGCTTAGGTTGGAGGGGCAGTACCAACGCAACCACCCAACGGCACGGTTGTACAATGAGAAGCTGGCTAAAATGTTAGCGCTGGACCTTCTCCCTTTTTCATTTGTGGAAGGGGTGGCTTTCCTTGAAGTTGTGTCAACCATCTGCCCTAAATGGAAGGTTCCCAGCCGGTCCTATTTCACAAGAGTTGCGGTTCTAGCACTACATCATGATGTGCTGGAATTGGTTGGACAAGCTTTGCAGCAGAGTGCTGTTCACAATATCCACCTGACAACAGACATGTGGACCAGTTGCCAAGCTACTGATTACATTTGCATCACGGCACACTGGGTCTCTTTTGTGGGGGTTAGAGATAAGTTATCTGAAGTAGGTGCTGTTGACACAGCTGAGATTTTTAAAGCTACATGCAACTGTATCCATGTTCGCCATGGAGAAATCTCATACTGCTGTAAACATATTGGAAGAGTTTCACAGCAAGGTTTTTGAATGGCTGCGCCCAAGAGGGCTTAAGATTGATTTTGTTTCCACAGATAATGGCAGTAATGTACTTAAGGCCATGGAGCTCGGTTCCTATTTCAGGGTTCCGTGTTTGGTGCACTGCATTAACATTATAGTTCAAGACTTTCTGAAAAAAGAAGCCATAGTCAGCAACTTACTGACCACCTGCCGAA
This sequence comes from Triturus cristatus, assembly GCF_964204655.1. NCBI lineage: Eukaryota > Metazoa > Chordata > Amphibia > Caudata > Salamandridae > Triturus > Triturus cristatus. The sequence continues at coordinate 1,072,463,665 of NC_140582.1, forward strand.
GAATATGCACTCATTTCAGCCATTCTTTTAAAGCTCGGAAGCAGCTGAGGATCATTCAACGTGACTATAGAATGCCAGTCAAAGCACTCATCCAGGAGGTGGCAACACGTTGGAACTCAACTTATTACATGCTTGACCGTCTGTTTGAGCAGTACAGGCCAATCAATGAATATGTCATGCGAAGAGGGGATGCTACTGTGAAAGGCATGACCCTTCAGATGGACCAATGGTGCCCATTTTAATGCCTGACTGAGATGCTTCGTCCTTTCGAGGTCTTCACATGTGAAGTCAGCAAGGAGGACTGTACTATGGGCCAAGCTATTTGCTGTTGCAAATGCTAGAGCATCAGCTGAAGGAGGTGTCTGAAGCATACAAAGGTGTTGAGGAAAAAAAAGAAGCATATGAGTTGGTGGAGAGCTTAGCCCATCGCTTAGCTGACAATATAAGGGTGCACAATAAGATTTTGTCACAAAAGCATTACATTTGTGCCACAATTCTGGATCCACAGACAAAATGGGCACTGAAGACATTAATTCCTTTTTCAGAAATGGATGTTGCCCGGTACAAAACTTGGATAGCTGAGTCAGTGAGTAAGTTGGAAAATGAACGGCTGCTAATTAAAAGCCCGCTAGATAAACCCACAACAAGTACTGCAGCAGGGCATCTGGCGTCAAGCTCAATTTCGGAGCCTGAGGGCAGTGCGTTTGGCTCAGAACACTCACCAACACTATCGACAACAGCAAGAACTGGATCATTAGGCCCAGTAAAATCATTACACGATTGGTATTTACAGCAAGGCATTGGTAAGTCCAGTGCTGATGCAACGAGAAAAGAGCCCAAAAAAGTTTAGCACCCCTGAACTTCGAGCAGATGGTCCAGGCCTATCTGGACGACCCATCAGTGGTGTACATTGATCAAAACCCATTGCGGTATTGGTATGGGAAAAGGGGCCAATGGCCGCTGCTCAGCAGGCTGGCGATAAACTATCTGGCTTGCCCTGTCGAAAGTGTCTCTTCTGAACGTGTTTTCAGTGCTGCTGGTTCCATTGTAACAGTGAGAAGGACCAGTCTCTCGCCCAAAAACGTGGAGAGGTTAACCATGATCAAAATGAATCAGCACTTTATACCACCGAATTACACAATACATGAATCAAGGGAGGAAGATGGGGACAGCGGCTCAGGTGACGGAAGTGGTGTGTTAGATGATGATGACCTACTTCTGGTTGAACCCCCAGAGTTTGAGGACAAGCTATACTTCCCTGACAAGTATGCTTGCACTTATGAGTCTTCCGCCCTACTTTTCTTTTATTTGTGTGTCCGTCTTTCTGGTTAGAATCTTCGAATCACAACAAATCCATCACCACCGTCTTCTACTCGTTTTATTGCCATATACGAGTTTCAGCTGTCTGCATTTCACAGTACACTCCTCCGAATCCTGCTCCTCCATCCTCCTGAATCTCCCTAAATCCATTGCCCTCAAGAAGACAGATGATGATCGGATGATGCAAAATATAAGAAAAAAGAAAATCTTTCCTAGTCCCTCCAAAAGAAGTGGAACATGATTGATGATGACTACTATAGCTATCCTCCTTTCTGATCCAAGAGAGACTGCCCATTAACTGAAGATGAGAAGGAACAGCTAATGAATGATGCCATGCACAGGACGCTGACTGAGTGATTTTTGTTGTTTGTTGTGCATGAAATTACTTCATTGTGTACTTTATGTAATAATCTACACACTAAAAGTTACTCAAGTCACTTTTTCCCTTCTTGTATTTTTAATAACAAATTTGTACTTCTACTGCAGGCCGATGCATTGCATTTTGAATATAGGATGGGGACTCAACCTGTACACTGCACAATGAGTAGGACAACGCCATGATATTGATGGCGAGAGAGACGGCCCCTTCACTTAAGATGAGAAGGAACAGGTAATGAATGGCATGCATTGGACACCGACCCTGAATTTAATTTAATTTAATTTAATTTAATTGTGGGTTTATATAGCGCTAGAATTGACTCCCGGAGGAGTATCTCCGCGCTTCGACCGCTGGGGAACCCATCCTGGCTCACCCTGAGAGATGGTCCCTAATGGGTATCTCTAAGGTGCGACCAAGCATCCCCGGCGGTCTGGGGGGGCCATTGTGAAGATGAGGCAGGCTAATGCCCAGAGTTGCCGAGTGTGGTCCCTGACTGGAGTAGGCACCGAGGCGAGAATTATCGAGCCCGCTGACCCTGGTCCACGACCCTGCCGCGTCGGGAATCGAACCCTGGTCCCAGGCCGTCCTCTGCTTACGGGTCTGCCGCCTCTAACCAGTGAGCCACACCTCTCCACTGATTGATTGGTGTTTGTGTTTTTGTTGTTTGTTGTGCATGAAGTGAAGTCAAAGTGTACTAGTATTTACTCTACACACTAACAGTGACTCAAGTCAATAGTTCCACTCTTGTTGTTTAATAACAAAATTGTACTTCTACTGCAGGCCGATCCATTGCATTTTTGAATAGGGAATCTGAACTCACTCGGTACACTACAGACTGAGTTGAACAACACCTTCATGATGACCATAGTGACATAGTATCTTCACAGTCACCACAGCAGACCTAAATGTCTGTGTAGCGGTGGAGTCAAGTGTAGCGATTGTATGACTGCGGTGCATTGATTTAGTCACTTAAATTGTAAAATGCTATGTTGCTGGATATGTGCTTTGTCCAACTCTTTCAAAAAATGTATGCTAAATGGAGGATGTGCAAAGGGTGCCGTCACCGTGGGCCTGCTCTGTCCTGTTGGTGTTGTAGGTTAATGCTGGAAACAGACTGGAGTAGAGATAATGCATCCATGCCGCCTCGGAAAGTGTTCTTGTTGCACTACACCATAAATTGTGCATTTGTTTCAACTTGGTTTCTCAATATCCCTTTTATTTTTCCATCTACAATCACAGGCCGGGACTTACCCTGTGCTATACTTGGGAAAACAATGCACACTTACCTTACCAATGAATCTACATCTGCCAGGCAGGCAGTGGCGTCATCCAAGATTGATGGACGGAGCATCCATGGAAGGGAGGACCAAGAGGAATGCCGAGATTCAACTCCCCATTTGACCTGGATAAGACAGTAACAGTATCAACTTTCATCATCTTTTAAATAATTTGATTCATTTTTTTATCTACAATCATTACAACAGTGTGTTCTTGTTGTTATTATTATCATTAGGTTTGCTCTCTGTTTATAATTCATTCCTACAGATATTTAAAATGTTTCTCTGCTATCTGTAAAAGTAAGCCCAGTAACACTGAACACAAACTGTATATAATCTGGGTCTCCTTATCATCATCATGAATGCATATCCTTTTTCTCCCTTAACATATTGATATGGATATGGTAGTCTACAAAGATTCTGTTGTTTGTTGTTTCTCCATGCGTACTGTTTTTCTTTCTCAAACCTTTCCCCAAACCCCCCTTCCTAACCATTCAACAAACCCTAACCCTCTTCCCCAGGGCTGTGTGACTTATTGAGGTGTGACTAAATTAAATGTACACCAATAATTTATCACATGCTTGCTGGGGCGGATGTGACAAAAGCAACAGTACTTTGATTTCAAGGCAGGCCGGGGATCTTCTTCTGCTTGCCCACCCATGAGCAGTATATTTGTGAGGTAATTTTTTTACCAAAGGAACCTACTACATCAGCATTAATTGCCGTTATTGATTGGATTAATGGATTTGCTGTCATCCTTCGACACAGCACTAACAGTTACGCTTGTGTCCAGTGTACTGTAGGCCTAGTCAAGTGACTTGACACAACTAGAGTTTATAACTCTGTGTACTACTAAGCTATCCCCACCACCATTATGTTTTGTTGTATTTTTGCATATTATTGTTTGGCAGTAAGTTCTGTACTGTACTTCATTCTACTATTCCTCGAAGATTCTCTCTCAGGCTACTCACTGTCTCATTTTCTTTTTTTGCAATTGCTGCTGCCAGTGTCTACTACTACTACTACCACCACAACCATGGCATGTTAGGAAAGAAAACCATCATCACCATGCAGCCATCGGTGTGCCTAAGTTAAACATCAAGCAAAGGTAAGAGAAGTTTGGGGGAAGCATAATTAATAATGGACATGTTTTCATTAATTCAATTTCACACACCCCTTTTAGTCCAGTTGCAGAATGCATAGATTAGAAGAGACTGACAGTACTAGTAGGACAAGTCACTCTGTGAGGGGTGCCGCATCTATCTGTTTGTGTCTTACAAAGTCAGCCAATTAGTAAAATCAAACACTGGCTGTGGGCGGCCCTGCCCCAGTAAGGAAACAGTGTGATGTAAAACAGTAACCCCACCCAAAAAACATTAACAACATTGTATGTAAAGTAGAAATATATTGTTTAATATCCTAACAAAAATAAACTATGTAAAAAAATCCAAAAACACCTGACCCACCCCTCTCCCTAATGCCAATCAATGTCCGTAAAGAAAAAGTCCAACATAATGTCCATTTGTCCAAAGAAAAGAGAAAACCCAACGCCTGATTCCCACCCACCAAAACAATAAATAAAAAAGGGGCAATGAACAGGGTCTTATGATCGACTCGACTCTGGAGGACACGTACTTGCTCCTCTAAGCGGGCAACACGGCGCTTCAATGCCCGGCAGTAGCATCCACAGGGGGGGCAGCAGTGATGGAGGGGCAGTGGCGGGCGGCTGCCAGACCGTGGCGCCATACCACTGGAGGGCGGTGGCTGGGGCCCGGGGCATTGGAGGAGGCTGCAGCTGCTGCCGCCTCCTCCTCCTCCTCTTCCAGAACCACCAGCTGACGATATTCACACTGTATGGCCTCCAGCTTCCGGCGCCGGGCTTTGGCTGCCAACTCCTTCCTGTCAGGTTTCCCCTTGGAAGGAGTAGCTATATATCAAGAAGAAAAAACAAGACTATTGTAAAATATACTCTTAGCACAGCAGTAAGACAAATTAATTCTGCACATAGTGGCACGGTAGCACTAGCAAGCACAGTACATAACATTTGTGGTATGTATCTATCCTTCCACCTTCTTGGACTTTAAAATGTGTGGGAGTTTCAGGCATTCAACCAACCATGCATCTGATTCCTATCAGCTACCTATGCATGCATGCATCCCACGTATCCTTCTCTGCCAGTCATAAATTTTAAATCTCGCCCATCCTTCTTCCTTCCACTCTTCTTTGCCTTTTCGTTCAACCCATCCATCAAGGTCATCGGATCGGACTTTTAGTCTTCTCCATAAAACTTTCACAGCTGAGTTGAAATCGGATAGAAGAGGCCATTGGTTACCCAACACTCCCACCGCTAATGCTTTTACTAATGCTAAGTAAAAGGTGTCTTCAGCCGTTCACAACAACTTCTTACTTAGTAAGTCTCAACTGTACAGTATACAGTACACCCTTGCAGTGAGTGTAATGTCAAAAAGTAAGGATTAGGAATCTAACTTACCACTGCCCGACTCTGCTGCTGGCTCACCCCCTGCAGCTCCTCCTGCAACTGCAGCATTCTCTCCTCGTCAGCAGCTGCGTCGCCTTCGCCGCTGGCCCTGGCACTGGTGGTTGGTAGTGTGCCTTGAAAAAACATTACACATATTTTAGGTGTCATATACACTTCCCCCTATTTTTCACTAGCAAGATTGAAAAATGAGTTAATAGTAATACATACATATACAACATACATCACTAGTACAAATCAGGTAGTAGTATAGTAGACACTAGTAGTTATATGATCCCTAGGGTCATTCTAGTCTTTGCTTAGTTAGCCCGAGCCATGCAACCATTTTACCTTTGTGTCTTTTATTTTTGCAGCTTGTTGTATAAAGACGCCTTTGAGCCCACATGAGCTCATACTGCTACTGTGTAAGCGCTGCGTACAAGGTCAAACAAAACAAGCCACTTTGTTATGGAGTTCTTGCAATATACTAACGCGCAACATTTTTCTCATAACAGACAGAAGATTCCCTTCTACGAACCAGAGCTTTGCAGAGCTTATGATGTAACCTGTACTAGGTTCTTCTAGGGTGAGGGGTCCACAGAATTCGCTCAGAGATCTTCATTTATAATTTTATATAAACTACATTCCTACCAAGGGGATGGTGGTGCTTCCACCACTGTTCAGTTATCATGATTTCACTTTTTTTTTCTTCGTTCTATGGACTTGTAGTTGTAAGTGTAACTAAGTGTAACAATGTTTATAGTTTTAATCTTATGCATTTTGCTGTTGGTGCTGCATTATAGAACAACGTACAGAGCTTGTCAGTTGCAAATAAAACTTTTGAACTTACATAGACTCGGTGGTATTTGGTGTGGATGACTTACACTAGTGAGCGAGCGAAAGGAAGGGTGTGCCTGTGCATTGCTTCCACGACTGAGAGGTCGGGAGTGTTATGTTCTGGGTTGTCTACTCATTGGGTATCTTGGGGGGGTTCGGAGAGCTAATAGTAATGAAACACTACTATAACTAGTCGGGCAGGGGATAGTGGTGTGCAACATCCCTACAACAGTAGTAGTATGTCCTATCCTATCAAAATAGTAAAATCTGGTTGGGCATTTTGTTGGTGGGAATTGTCGAAAAACATCAAGATTAATAAAGCCTCAAGATTAAGAAGACTAGAAGGAGTACAAGAGGACAACCCAAAGGACTGGACTCAATGGCTAGAGCTACTGGTGAATCTGAGTTTTATTTAAAACCTTTTAAATAAAGAGTGGCCAACTGGGCAAGCTTAGCTACAGACAGACTAATAGTAGTAGTACAGAGAGTCATAGCAGAGGCAGTTAGAGGCAGGGATAATAAGGATTTAGAAACAGATAGTCTAGATCGAAGGATAATTGTTGATAAAAAATAGCATTAGGAAATGGAAACAATAGGTTGGAAAAAATACGGTGCAGTAAAAGTTTGTGAATTATTAATATTAAAAACTGGAAGACTTACTGGGGCCAGCTGAAGAGCCCTTGTTCTGGTCCTCCTGCCCTTGGAGTGGAACTGCTCCCGCCGACTCTGACCCTGTCTTCTTGCCCCTGGGTGCTGATCATGAAAGACATACGAAAGAAAGAGACAAACATTGATGATTGGTGTGAAACAAATAAATATTTTTAAAAGACTGTCAAAAAAACATTTATGTAAACAACAATTGCAATAAAATGTACCTATCTAATCTGGTCGACAAGTAGTATCAGGGGATTCGCGGACCGAATAGTTATTATTTATCAACACTAATCCAGTGTTCCATTCTGATTCCAGAATACTAACTAAGCCTAAGTAGTACGTACCACCTGACCTAGCCCACCTATTCCAGGCGTGCCAATTGTACACTAAGTAAGCATTTCCACTTCTTTTAGTTCTCAAAAATGCATAAATGGAGGACACATGCCTATATTTTTGCATACACCAAATTGTTGGTTGGTTGATGCTGATGTTCTGCTAGTGCTCAGCCTATTACTACTCACTGAACAAACTACAAAAGGTTCTACTAAGGACTGGGTTAAGCACTAGCAGCACTCAGCAGCACATGAAGTAACAGGGGGGCATCACGCAGACCACTAAAAAATTACAAACTCATAATAAGTAACTAAACCTAAGTATCAATCCACCCCTATCTCTTAGTGACAGGACAAAGGAAGGACTAGAGTCATTCTAGCATTACCTAACTTAAGTTTTCTAAAATAAACTCTTACATAATCATGCAAAACGAACGCAAACGCAAAGTTGCAAATAACAAGATTAGTAGCGCAGAGCACCTGTGTCATAACAATCACAGAAGACTTTTAAATGTAATTTACCTGTAATGTAAGCAGCAGCATTCTAGCTGGTCAGAAAAACAAATATATTCGCAATATACAACACAGAGCAGAAGAACAGACACAAAGTAGTAATAATTAAATAGCTATTCACCAAGACCCGGGACCTCCACTCCTAGCAGGTCCAGCAGGACCTGCTCCCAGTCCAGGATATCGGAACACCGGTGCGTCAACTGGTTCTGGCAGCGCCAGACACCAGAGCAGCGAAATACTGCCCAGCGCACCTTTCCCCACCGCTGCCGATGCTCCCGGAGCCCGTACCCGGACCCAGGCCTGCTGCCTACTGCGAGGGTTAATGGGAGGTGGCGCTGCACAAAAAAAAACTGTGCGGCCATCTCCACCTCCCCAAATAAGGCCCGTGCCTGCACCCCTTGTGGGCGCCGCCTTCCGCAAGGAAGGCGGCCGCGGCTCTGGCTGCGATGATGAGCCCTGCTGTGGCCCTTTGCCATGGTTCTGGGGTAGGCGAAGGGCGGAAAAGAAAAGGTAAAAATTAAAAAAGTAAGTAAAAGAAATGAAAAAAGTAGGTAATAGAAAAAGAGTGAAAAAGTAGTTAAAAAACACAAAAAGTAGACAAAAACAAAAAATATAGAATCAGGAAACTAGAGAGAGAGAGATAATAAATAAAAAAGATCAAAAAAAGCTTTCAGAAACAAAGGATTGAAAATATAGAGGGAGGATTGAAAAGCAGGCCCCAGAACCATAGCAATAGAGTGAAAAACAAGATGGCTGCGCCCATTGCGACCGCATGGGCAAGTTCGAGAGATATTTTCCCCCTGAGCACGCAGAAAGCGTCGCAAATACGTGCTATGCGTTCCCGAACAGGAAATAATTATCGCAAACGGGCGCAAGCATGCATTGCGCAAGCCGGAACAGGAAATAGCATCGCAAGCGGGCGGGACAAGTGAAAACAAGATGGCCCCGCCCATTAGCGACCGCATGGGCAAGTTGGCGACACATTTCCAACGCAATCACGCAAAAAACATCACGAACAGGCGGGACAAGCACTTCCGCGTCTTTGCGATATTTCCGTGTGCTTGCGGAGATTTTTGACGTTTTCGCGAAGATTTGCGTAACGCAATTACGCAAACTCCACCCACCCCTAATATATATATATATATATATGTTATTAACAACAACAATTTAAATTTACAATTTACAGCAAGCATCAGTAAAGAGAGGGTTGAATTTCTCGATGTAGAATTATATGTGAGTAATAATGTAATTCACACCAAACACCATAGAAAGGCAACAGCTGGTAATTCAACATTGCATGCCAGTAGTACACATCCCAGACACCTGATTAAAAGTATACCCTACGGGGAATTATTGAGGATAAAAAGAATTTGTAGTAACAAGAAAGACTTGACAGTTTGCCTGGAAGATTCATTAACTAGATTCTTGGCCCGAGGGTACAAAATGGATGATTTACAGGTAGCTTTAAACAAAGTAAAGGGTGTGGACGATGACACTACAATGTCTAATGAACGCATTGATGAAGCACCCCCTGAAGCCAACTATGCTGATGACAACAAACCAATAGTTAGGCTGATAACGACTTTCAGCAGCCAAGAAAAACAAGTTAGGAGAATCATAAACAGAAATTGGCCAATTTTAAAATCTGATATTACCCTTGCTCCAGAGTTAAAAGCCCAACCAGCCATCACTTTTAGAAGGGCACCCTCCATGAGGGATGCCCTAGTCAAAACTAGCCCAGAAGTGAGCAATACTGGTAACTGGCTATCCAATAGAAAAAGCTTTTACAAATGTAGCTCTTGTAGGGCATGCAAGTTTGGAATTAGCAAACAAGAATATTCTGATGCCTTTTCCCCTATGCCCTTTAAAATTCGAGGCTTTTTCACATGCAAAACCGACTATGCTATCTATGTGTTAGAATGCATTTGTCATTTAAAATACATAGGTAGCACGAAATTACAAGTATTTAATCGTATTTTGCAGCACTTACGTGCTATTGTGAATTCAGATGCTACATACCCTGTTGCGCGCCATTTTAAACTAATACATCATAACAATCTGAATGACCTTAGTTATTATGTAATAGACGCAGTTCCGAAATCAATAAGAGGAGGCAACAGGGAAAAAACTTTACGCCAATTGGAAAGCCAATATATTTTACAATGTGATACCAAAATGCCCAATGGCCTTAACACTGGAGAAGATTTACACAACTTTTTATAAACCAGTGTTACCCGATTAAGACCATTGAAATGATTTTAGTCTTGTCTTTTATCAGATTTTTTACAGATTTTTTATCGGTTTTATTAATTAATAATTTGATTAACTTTACCAGTATTCGATCTGGGTTCTATATGACATGATTTTATGATTGGCGTTGTTTCTTCCAGGTCATTTATACTGTTTCTCATACTTTCTGTCTATTACCTCATGTGTTTGTCACGTGAATTCAGCTGCACTGTGAGCTTTATATGTTTTTGCTGAAGATGTCTAATTTATCCAATCTTATCAGTTGTTTTTACATTTAGCACATAATCACTTAGGGTTTTCCCTTTCAATGTTGCTAATAAGTTTTCTTTTGATGATCAGTTTGCACATTAGTTAAATTATTTTTGCACTGATCAATTTATCATCATGTTTCCGTCTATACACAGACTTTAGTCTGTTTTCCACTTTTATGCTAGTGATCTATGATTTTAATAGTGAACAAGCAGAGTATTTATTTATTTTTTTGCACTGAGAATTATGCAATTTTGCACTCAGCATCCTCACTCTTGCTCCCCAGAATCTAAATAATTCTATGATTTTCAAAGGGTTACATTGTGACAATTAATGCCTGATAGTCTCTGGGCACTTGCCCTGCACTCGTAACTTTATCAAGGTTGGAACTTGAACCAGACAATGTTGAATAACTTTATTGTTATTTATCAATTAACTTTTTTACATTGTCCTCTGATCTTACATATTTATTTATTTATTTTTTTAAATATTTATGTATGGCATTAATTTGTGAAACTTATCTCATTAACATCAGTATTTGCACTGCTATATGATATATGGTTTCACTACAAACAATATGTACTCTTTCCGATTTGAAGTCTGTTTTCTGGTTCTATGAAGCTTGTAGGAGGAGCTGGCTTCACTCAAAAAATGTATTTATTGCACTGATTTGTCTCGACATGTCATGTGATCAAGCCCGGTTGAATCCGGGCGAAACGCGTCATGTTGTTGTAAGGGAAGAATAAACCTGTACTTGGAAACTATTTACCTGCGTGGTGGTCCGTTCCTGGTTGTGTTTCACACAACTTCTCATCCAAGGATTGTGGTTGCATATATATATATATATATATATATATATATATATATATATATATATATATGTGTGTGTGTGTGTGTGTGTGAAGGTGTTCATTTCAATTAATTCTTTACATAACCTTTAATACATGTTGATACTTATGGAAAAATTATAACTATATTACAGTAAGTGGGATTTAAAAAAAATTTTTTTTAAGAAATAGTATTTTACAATATTTTAAAATAAATATATTTGAATGAATTATTGAATACACATTCAAGGTAATAGTTTGTCACCAGTAAAAATAAAATACTGCTATCCTATCTTCGGAAAATGAGAAAATGATACAATTTACCCCTGACATTTTTAACACTGGTGACAATTTTTGCTAAATGTAGTTACAGGTAGCAGCATTATGGAAGAATGGTAATCTCAGTGAAGTGGTGATTTACCTCTGGCAGCAATTAAATGTCTATTTTAAGGGCAAATGCTGGGAGTCTTGATCATCTTCGGAACTTTGGTATATACATTTAGGATCTATATGCAAAGAAGGCTAGTTCAGTCTTAAGTGTTCTATGACTATGTTTAAAAAAAGATAGAATGGACACCAGTTCCTCTATCCATTTGTGGAAGATAGGATTGAAGAATGTGCTCCCAAAATATTTTCAGTACACCTGGCAGATAACTGGTTGTTAGTTAGGAGGCCGACCTTAGACTTTAGTTCGGTTGAACAGTCTGGTGACATAGCTGCTTGGTTATAGAGGCCTTTGGTATTTGGTGTTTAATGCATTGTTTCATTTGCAGTCAATGCAGGCATTTTATGGTCTACATAAGTGAAATATTGGCTCGCAAGTATTTCTGAGTTCCCTGCCATTACATTGGATTTTAGCAGGGAGCCCTACATAGTTTCACATTACAGGTCTCCAAAGATTCCTGCATCAGTATTTCGGTACTCAGTACTACCAATACCTTAGATATCTGTACTACTAGGATACAGAATACCAGACCTTTATGAGTCGTTCACTTGTATATAAAGAATAACAGGGAATTGGTGTTTCTACACATTTCTATATGCATGTTTTCCCTATTACAAGGCCTGTTTTCACTAGGCCCTTTCATCAAAATAAAAATAAGGATTACAACTTCCCATCAATCGACTAGTTTCAGATCGTGATAAATGAAGTTCAGAAGGCAGCAGGACAGCTAAAAATTACTGGGCACCAATTGTATAAATGAGGTATTCAACTTTGATGTCCTAGTCTTCTGTGCCAAACTGAAGGCCAAGCACCACTTTTTGAAATCTCACAGTAGTGAGGTAGAGCAGTCCAAGAATGATAAAGGGAGTTGCTGTGGGATAGAAATTCACAACTCAGGACACACAAAAACAATTGATAAATCATTGTACAATCAGTGCATTTTCTTTGAAAAGGAAACATGCTTTAATACACACAATCTAGTTCTATGCTAAAAATTGCAAGTATGTACAAGATGCCAGGCAGATTTACCAAATGGAACCCTTTCTTAAGGGGGCCTACAAAATAAATGGGGTGCACATTACATACCCTAATCTAAAGAAAGGTCACAGTGGGCAACTATACCTCCAAATGTAAACTAGACCTATTATATGGGCACCAGCAAAGTCTACCAGTAAAAACAGCAAAACCCCTTTATGTGCCTATAGCAAAATCTAGAAGTGTATTCTTTAATAAAAATTGAGGCCTACAGCTTTGTCAAAGGTAGTCAAAATCACTATGTGCCTGTGCCAACAGCCTCGCTTTCCTTAAGGCCAACAAACCCTGAAAAAACGATAAACATGTAAACTGGTACACAAACACCCAAAGGAACACCAAGTGACACTGCAGACAGACTGAAAGGAATGGCAATCTTCTCAGAAGCCCACAGACAGGCGCACCTACAAGAATTCCCTCAGATTCTACAACCACAAACTGATAGAGGCCACGAAGAGGGCCCTGTCCTAGAAAATCGAAGCCAGCAACACAAACCCAAAGAACTTTTCACGATCATCAAATAATTCACCTACCCCACAGCCACATCCAACTCCATAATCACTTCACAGGACCTTTGACTTCTTCCATGACAAAATCTCCAACATATACAAGAACGTAGATCCTCCACCTCCTCCCAAGACCTTTCTTCATTCACTGGCTTTCACCGCAGGAGCCCCAAATATCTCCAACTGAAACCCCTATGACCACTAAATAAACCACAGTGATCATGGCATCAACACACACGGGGCCCCATGTACCCCTGCCCAAACCACCAGCACCATGATCAGATCAGTACTACAGTCAATCGTCAACACATCCATCGCAATTGTCACATACCCAGATGCCTCAAAACACATAGATGTCACCCCTCTCCTCAAAAAAACGTCCTCATCCCGAATGTCTTCAACAAATATCTGTCGGCTTCCCCTCCCCTAGTAAAATCATGAAAAAAGAAATCAACAGCCAACATTCCCACAACATTCAACAACATAAACTCCTTGACCATTCACAACCAGGATTTTTCAGCAACCATAACACCTAGACGGACCCTCATCACTGCAACAGATGACATCAACACCATCATGGCCCAAGGACACTCTGCTGCCCTAATTCTACTCAACCCTTCCTCCACATTCAACATGTTCACCCACAACACACTCATCATGAGATTCCATGATGCAGGATTTCAAGGGCCAGCCCTCCAATGGATGTGCTCCTTCCTGACCGGAAGAACGCAACGGGTCAGGCTACCGCCCTTCACCTCCATAACCCAAAGACATCATCTGCTGAGTCCCACAGGGGTTATCCCTCAGCCCCACCCTCTTCAACATTTACCTGGCGCCCCTTGCGAAGTACACCCACAGACTCAGCATCTTCTAGTATGCCATTGACACGCAGGTCATCCTGACCGTTGCAGAAAACCTCATCAACATCAAATACAACTTCAAATGCTGCATGACAGAAGTTACCACAAGGATGTACACCAATTGCCTGAAACTCAATGCTAAGAAAATAGAAGTCTTTGATTTTCAGACCCAACAACTCCCCCTGGGATGCCACTTGGTGGCCCATTGAATTGGAACCCAGCCGACACTCACCGACCGGGCACGTAACCTGGGTATTATCCTGGACACCAAACTCTCCATAAATCCCCAAATCAACGCCATCACATCCGCCAGCTTCAACATCCTCCACATGCTCAAAAAGATCTTTAAGTTGCTTTTCCTGGACACCAGGAAGACCGTTCCCCAGGCTTTGATCACAAGCAGGTTTGACTAGGGCAACACCATGTACCACAGAATACCAGCCCACCTCACACACAATCGCCAAACCATCCAAAACCCAGTTGCAAGACTGGTTCTCAACCTATCTTGCCACACCCACATCACGCCATATCTCCGGGAGCTCCACTGGCTCCACGTCCAGAAATGTTGCTAGTTCAAGATACTTACCAGTGCCTTCAAAGCGCTCCATCAAAAGGGTCCCGTCTACCTCAATCATTATCTGCATTTCCTTCAGTCAACCTGGAACCTTCGATCTACCTCTCTTTCAGTCGCACACACACCCGCATTCACAGAAGTAGGTCAGGAGGCAACTCATATCCTATCTAGCAGTAAAGACCTGAAATACCCTCCCCAAGCACATCAGAACAGACACCACACACATAATTTCCCACAAGAAACTGAAGACCTAGCTCCTCGAATGATACCACTGACCTTCCGCACCTCCTCAGTGCTTAGAGACCCACACAGGTGATTAGTCCATGCTATACGGATCCTTTTCACATTACATTACATTACAATGTAAGGCCCACTGCCTTTGTTAATGCATGGTTCAGTAAAAAACAGAACCCTACTAATTTTAACACAACTGATATAACATTTGTTTTTCATCATAATCAAGCCAAATTCTTAGCTTTGATTTTATTTTTACTTATAAAACACTTAATGTGACATTTCTTTTTTTACATCAGGGTACCCAGCAACCACTCAGAGTTCACAATATAAAAGACCCCACAATCCCATGAACTCCACAAAAGGAAAGCCATAGCGAATGATTTAAGCAGGTGAGCTCTTGCTTGTGAGCACCTGCATTCTCCTACCTAGGAGACTTATGACCACAATATGTTTTCTTGTGCAACAAGCTGTATGAGTGTCCCTGTATTTGGATGGCACCTGCAGGTAACGTGACATTTTTTACCCTTCCAGGGGCTTATGTGGCACACCACTGTCTTTGTGGTGTCCTGAGGTGGTTTCAATCTCTTTGATATGACCACAGCTTTTTGGATTTCTTTTGCAGTGTGGGTATATTCTTATACAGACAGTGATCACACACTACAGTTTACAGATTTGAGAGGGGTTTTCAATGCCTGGTCCTAGGAGCATGCTTCAAGTACTTACTCCTGCGATTTTCTGAGGACTGTGAGAAGTTGGCCTGGTATATGCTCTCCACTAATTAAAGTGGGCACCTTGCACCAGTCCAAACGACCCTTATGATGTATGAGCTCAAAGATAACCTTTAGAAAGCTATCCTAGTGGTAGCTGTGGAGAGCAGCCTTCAGGCTTAATCTTGAAGGAATGTAAAGCAGCTTGTTTTACCAGAATATCACCTCCTGAATCACTAAATGAAGGAGAGCCACACAGTAGTTATATAAAAATGTGTATTTATTAATATAACACTCTCTACTATCCTCTACACAAGGACAGAACACAAAGCAAATAATACGAGATCAATAGAACAGATGTAAGTAGCACAATACACAGTGGGCTCCGGTGGGAGACCAAACCATATACTAAAATAGTGGTATAACAGTCATGACTGGGATCAAGACAAGGTCTGGAGCACGTAGAATCTCTGGGACCCCAAGTAACCACCCAAGGTGAGTAGACAGGGGCCTCACGGAGGCCGGCTGCAGTGTGGAAACACGACTGCGGGCTCTATCCAATTCTATGGGAAAGTTGCAGTTACACTTATAAAGTTTAAGGCCCCTTCTAGGAGTACTTCGAGCGAACCCTTTGGAACTTAAGAGTTTGAAAAGCCACCCCACCCGTGGATACCGTAGTACCCAAGTTACCTATCCCAGGGGAGTCGGGTGCATAGGTCTGAAATGGCATCGGAAACTGCAGTCATTCTCAATGGATAGCTGCAAGAAAGTACTGCTGCCGTGAAGGTGAAAAGGGTCCGGTGGAATCCAAGCCTGGGTTCTGGAAGGAAGGAACCTGAAAGCAGAGGGGACAGAGTCTGGGTCACTTCAGAGTGACCAGGGGCTCGGGAGACGAATGCCCACCAAGGTCGGGTGCTTCAGGTGGGAAGAAGGGATGCTTGACTCTGCAACCACGAGGACCAGGAGACGTCGAGGATGACCAGGAGCCGGAAGTGAGCTGTCCCACGAAGGATGTTGAGTGCTGAGGGGTCGGTGTCAAGCGGGAGCAGCAACAAGCCTTGGCAAAAGCAACCCACGCAGGAAAGTCAAACAGGTTGCGGTGTGGACCAGCAAGGTTCAGGGGATTCACCAAGCAATGAGGAGTCAGGGCACATCTGGAGCAACCAGGAAAGGCCAAGAACAATCAAGATGACCCTCAGGAGGACCCACAGGCCGAATGACCAGGAGTCACATGGGTACCTGGTGCAAGATTGCAAAGCAACATCCCACATAGCACTCGGTGTGAGGAGGCCAGCGTTCTTTGGTGCAAATACTGCTCAGGGTCAAGACTACAGGGAGTCCAATGCACAAGTATGGGAATTGCAAACAAGAATATGCATGTGCAAATGGACGCTGTGCACAGGGGTTCAGGTTATGCTGTCCCCACGAGGGATACTGGCTTCAAACTCGGTGAGAGAGCAGATCAACCTCAGGGACCTTTGAAAATCCACCTCCTGTGTTTCTGAAATCTTTGTAGTCCACAGGAGCTCAGACGCAGCAGACCAGTCAGTTGCAGTTAGGTGCCTGCGAAGCAGGGGAGTGTCTCCTTCACTCAAAGGGAGATTCTTCTGTTATCTTAAGTGCACCATAGGTACTGCACAGAGCCTGTTTGGAGCAAAGGAACAAACTAAGCTTTGGACAGAAAGGGGGATGAAGTCGAGCCCAGTTGAGGTCTAGCGAAGTCCAAGGTGTCCAGACGGTCGAAGGTCAGTGGTTTCTTTTTTTTGTTTAAATTTTTTTATTAGGGTTTTGCATGCATCTTTCCACATTGAACTTCAACGGTTATACAGGTTAATCATTTTAGCACATCATCATGATTCATTAGTTCAGCCTGCAGTGGGGGTACATTAATCATGTGGCCATTAGATCCTCCTGATATGGTTAATGAGACATATCTCCCACAGGCGTGTTCTGATGGGCCCGCATGTATATCGTCGCAGTAGTGCCTATTTGTCCCAAGTTGTCCAGGGTCAACGCTGTCTCACCTGTTCCGTCTATGCAGCGTTCCCCTCACACCCAATATAATCGTCTGTGTCATGTAACTAGTACATCGGTGTTTGAACTGCCGATGGGATCAACTGCCAACTTCGGGGCGGCTTGGGAAAGGTCGTAGGGAGGGGGGAAAAACTGAAACGGGAAAGAAGGGGAGATAATGAGTGAATCATGAGGGGGGGGAGAGGGTGTGGGGCCGGCGGAAAGAAAGCTTCCGTGGTGAACTGTGCATGGACGGAATGCCTGTGCGTTGGACGTGTTCCGAGGTGAGCTAGGAGGGGGGGCGGGTCCACAGACGGGCGCGCTGTGTGAGTCGGGGCCAGCACTCACCTCTCATGCCTGGGTGCTCTATCTGTCTAGCGAGCCGCCTGTGCCTACCATTGGTCCTGAGTGATTGGGAGAAGCAGGAGAAGCGCGGGGGTGGGTTGTGTCATGTCCTGTGTGTCTCCCTCTGCACATTTCTGTTTAAAGCGTATGAGGAGTTGTGCCCATTCCATAGATATCGGGTGTTTGTGGGCGCCCCTCACCTCTTCCTCTCGCAGCATCTCTTCCTCTGCTGCACCCCATTTGAGCAACGCACCCATCCAGGCTGGTCCCGAAGGTCCCGCTGGAGCCCTCCAATGCATCGCAATGTTCCTCTTCGTGAGGAGAATGGCCAATGATGCGAACTTCCATTGTACTTTTTCGGTTTTCTTCCTCGGGGATATCCCCAGCGCGCATCCCTCCCACGTGGAGGCAGCCGGGAGATTGGTTGTCGATCGAATGGTTTGGTGCACCCTATCCCAGTTTCGTTGTATGGATGGACAGGTCCAGAACATGTGTTTGAAGTCGGCTTCTATTAATTGACAATGGGGGCATTCGAACTGCGTTTCGGGGTAGAACCGGTGGAGCTTGTCCGGGGTGAGGTACGCCCGGTGCAGGATATTGAATTGAATATTTTTGAATCACGCGTTCCTGGATACCTTCTTTGGGAATTCCAGAGCTTTGCGCCACTCTGCGTCATGGAACACTCGGCCTGCGTCGTCTTCCCACGCTCCTCGGAGCCTGTCCAGGGAGACGTCCGTCAACTCCCGGATCGCCTTAGAATGCCATGTGATTAGGTGCATACCTGCCCCAATTCGCAACACCGTGTGCAACTCTGGATGCGTCGGGGGTTCCCCATCCCGTAGTTTCCAGAAGTGGCTACCACTTTCCAATATTTGCCTGTGTCGTAGGAACTGTCCCTGGGGGAGGTCATACCACTCCACCAGCTGGGCGTATGTCCTCAATTGTCCCTCCTGGAACAACGCCTCCACCTCTGTGATGTCATGGTCAGTCCATACTCGGAGGGCTCCCGCGGTGGAGTACTCACTCCGCCAGGGGAATCCCACCAGGGGAAGTAGGGGGGAATATAGTGGTTGGACCCTGGACATGCGGTGTATCCGCATCATGCATCTGCGGGCTATGACGACCCGCAGCAGGTGAGTGCGTGCTGGTTTAGTACCCGACAAGAGTATTCATCGGATCGCGGGAAGAGGCAGTCTGCCTCTCTCGGTGGTCGTCTCCTCCACATGCCTCTCCACCATCCAATGGGACAACCACTGGAGCTGCGCCGCGAGGAAGTAGGATTCAAAGGACGGCGCTCCCTGGTCTCCGCCTGTTGTGGGTAGATAGAGTGTACGCAACGCCACTCTATGTCGACCACCTCCCCAGATCAGGGTTGCTAACAGCGTGTCCAACTCCCGGAAGAAGGAGCGCGGCGGGATTATAGGGAGGTTTGCAAAGTAATAAAGCATTCTCGGCACCATGATCATTTTTGCAATGGCGACACGCCCGATGGGTGCTAATGGCAACGTCTTCCAGAACCCCACCGCCGATCGCAGGCTAGTCAGCGCGCGTCGGTGATTACCCTCGAAGAGGTCTCTAAGGGGGTGGTAGAGGCGCACCCCCAAGTATCTGGGGGCCGTCTCATCCCATGACAGCGTCTGAGTACCCAGCGTTATCACTAGGGGCCCTGTTTGGGCACTCAGAGGAAACATGGACGACTTCTCCCAGTTGACTTTAAGTCCCGAGGTCTCTCCGAACTCCCGCAACGTTGTCCAGATTGGTGTAAGTTCGGCCGATATGTCACGGACATAGATCAGGAGATCGTCCGCATATAGCGACACACAATGGGTGACTTCCGCTATGGGAATCCCCCACGCCTCCCCCTCCCGTCGCAACCGTATGGCCAAGGGCTCCATCGCCAGGGCGAAAAGGAGAGGAGAGAGGGGGCATCCTTGTCTGGTCCCTCTGGTCACCGAGAAGGGAGCCGATATGAGTTTGCCGATTCACATCCTGAAGGTGAGACCTCGGTATAGGAGTTGAGTGTAGGCCAGCAGCGTGGGACCGACATTCACGCACCGCAGACCTCGAATAGATAAGGCCACAACAGGGTGTCGAACGCCTTCTCCAGGTCCAAAACCAGACATGCCGCCCGAGGATATCTTTCTTTTGTCTGATCCTGGATGTGAAAAAGGCGACGCAGATTATGTGAGGTGTTACGCCGGGGAATGAACCCACACTGGTCGGGGTGCACCAATGCTGGGAGGATCTGACTGTAGCGTTCCGCTAAGATTTTCCCTAGGATCTTGCAGTCGGCGTTCAGGAGCGTTATCGGCCGGTAGGAAGCCGGGAGCGTGGGGTCTCTGTGCGGCTTCAAGAAGGTCACCAAGATCGATGTCCGCATCGTGTCCGGGAGTATTTTGTGGGCTAACGCCTCCTCGTATATGGAGGCCAGACGTGGCGCTAACTGTGCCGCGTACGTGTGGTAGTACTCGAGCGGGAATCCGTCCGTACCCGGTGCCTTCCCGCGCGCTAGGGACTTGATCGCCTGCTTCACATCAGCGGGTTTGATCTTTTTGTCTAGTTCCTTCCCGACTGCAGGGGGGATCTTGGACATGAGCGACCGGTCTAGGAAATTGATGAGGTCCCCCGACGGTCCGACTCGTGGGGACCGGTATAAGGCCGCGTAGTATCCGTGGAAGATGTGCAGGATGTCAGCCTGGGAGTGTTTGAGCTGCCCATCGGATGCCCTGAGTTCTGTAATAGGGAGTGGTATTGTGTCTTGTTTGACTAGCCAAGCCAGGAGGGATCCCGCTCTATTCCTCTCCCGGTGCACCTTTGCCGCGTATGCCCGAAAATTGTATTTGCGTAGGTCTCGCAGCGTTTCTGCAGGAGAGGATTTGGCCGCCGACAATTGCGCTGGTGTGGCGTTCCCCTGGTCTACACTCTTCGATATTTCCTCTAGCTGGGTCTCCGCCCTCTGCAAGGCCCTGTCCAACACTCTCCTGACCCCCACCACTTGCTGGATGCAGTGCCCTCTGGCGCCCACCTTAAATGCGTCCCACTCTATCGATCTCATGGAGGCCATGTTGTCATTCTGCCGAATGTGTTCCTGCATGTATTCCTCATGGGCGCGGCAGAATACCGGGTCTGTGAGGCATTCTCGGGGCATCCTCCATGTTGGGATCGGGGGTGGGGCGGTCTCCATCTGAGGACCACCGTGTGTGCATCATGATCCGACACTATTCTACCTAGGTAGTCGGAGTCTTGTACTTTGGGTAAAAGTGACCCTGAGCAGAGGAAGCTGTCTAGTCGGACCCGCAAGTCGTGTGGAATTGAATGAAAGAAATAAAGCTTTATGGTGGGGTGGCGAGTCCTCCAGATATCTGCCAACCCCCATCTGTCTGCCCAGCTACGGAGGCATGCAGCTTGTTTGTATGATGGTGAGTGTGTCTGTGGGGGTGTGATCTGTCTAGGTGTGGGTCTAGGGTGCAGTTATAATCCCTCCCAGTAGCCATGGGACTTACGTGTGGTGTGCCAGTGTGGTTGTGAGTCTGCCCCAGTATCGCTCCTGTTCCGTGTTGGGGGCGTATATGCTTCCTATCAGTAGTTGCTGGCCCTCCAGCAGCCCCACTAGCATAGCGAAATGGCCTTACTTGTCAATGAGTCTGCTTTGCTCTTTGAATGGTACCCCCGGTCTGATCTATACCAGTGCGCCCCTAGCGAATGCGGAGTACGTTGTGGCACAGATGATGCCTCACCACTTTTTCTGTAAGCGGTCCACCTCCCCCGCTGTCAGGTGCGTCTCTCGCAAGAGTGCTACTTGGGCCTGCTGTCTCTTGATATAGGCATAAATAGAGTACCTCTTGCGGGCCGTATGCATTCCCCGGACATTTAAGGTAAGAAATTTTATGTCTGTGTTAGGAATGCTGTGGGACATGTTGTGGGAAGTCGGGTGTATGTGTCCCTGTTGTATTGTGGACCCCCGTCCGCTGAGCCTGCCCCGTCGCCCGCCACCTACGTCCATCTGTGCACTGTACCGTCCATGAATGCTGCCTTGCCCGTTCAGGAATATGCAGGGAATTAACACATAGGGTAGGGGGTAAACTGCAACAACAATGGGGAACAGTCCCAATACTGGGGGCGTATCGCGCGAGGCGATGCGCCCAAACTGGAGTTCATGTTGAAACTTTAGTTCGTAACTGAGGGGGTGGTGACTTCGGTAGTTTCCAGCTCTCGCTCTAGCGGCTGCCCGTATATTGTTGATGTCTATAAAGGTCCTGCCCGTGCCATGGCTGCTATCAGTCTTCCGAGATCGGTGGGAATGTTGTTTTCCCCCGCTGCTGTGGTTGCATCCCATCTAGATGGATGTGATCTCGCTTTGCCGGGCTCATAATCTGTTCTGCTCATACTTGTCCATAGGGCAGTCTGCATCCGCCCCCTAGGTTATCTGGTCCATTGATGCCTCGTCATATGAGCATGTCTGCAGTCTGGGGGGTCACCACGGGGGGCGTCATCGAGCCCTCCCGAGACCTGGGTGTAGCACTCCTCTCGTCGTCCGAGCTGAAGAGGTGTGGACCTCGTTCTGTATCCGACTCTCTTTCCTGGGGACTCAGTGTGGCCACCGCCTGTAGAGCTTTCCGATGTTCCACGATGATCTGTGCTAGGTCAGTGAGCTGGCAGTGGTAGTGCCGGTCCGCACACTGATTTGCGTGAGGGAGACCCTCCGGGGTCTGCGTCCCGAGCGTCCAGGTGTCTTATTCGTTCGTGGGTTGGAGCTGTCTCTGGGGCGCCTTGCGTGCTGTTCCACCCAAGTTTCCGCTTCCTTCGGGTCTGTGAACAAGTGCGTCTCGCCTTTGTAGATGATTTTGAGGTGGGCCGGAAAGAGGAGAGCATATTGTATGTTCTTCATACGCATGGCGCGTTTCACTGCCAGGAAGGTGGCCCGTTGCTGTTGGACCGCCCGGGAGTAGTCCGAGAACAGCATGACCTGTTTGTCCTCTATCTGCAGTCGCCCCTGTTGCCTGGCTGCTCGTAGGATAGTGTCTCGATCTTGATAATGGAGGAGCTTTAACAAGAAAGGGCGAGGAAGCATGCCAGGCTGTGGTCTACGAGCTGGTACCCTGTGGGCCCTCTCCACCGAGAAGTAAGCGGTGAGCGCTTGTGCCGGCGTGAATGTTGCTATCCAGTCGGTGATGTATTTAATCGGGTTAGACCCTTCTATTCCCTCCGGCAAATTCATAATGCGGATGTTGCTCCGTCTAGAGCGTCCTTCTAAGTCGTCCGTCTTGGTTTCCAGTGCCTTTATCCGCAATTGAAGGTCCTGTAGAGTGGTGTGATGCTGTTGTACCTGCGGTTCCAGCGTATGGATAGTTTGTGCGCTTTGCGCGACTTTGTCTGCCAGTTTTCTGTGGTCGTCTCGGAGGAGGCCCAGGTCTGACGCCAGTTCGCCGAACTTCCCCTCTAGCACCACTCTAGATGGCCGCTAGGACCTGATCTAGTTTCCTAGACGTGGGGTCTTCATTGATGGGCTCGGTTCCGAGTGGGGGCCCCGCAGACGTCGATGAGTTCGTTTTCTGTTGGTGTGGGGTCGGCGGCGCCCCTGCGGTTCGCTGGTGACCCATGGTGGGGGGGGCACCCTCCCCACTTCGATAGTTGCGCCCGTTAAATGGCTCCCGCCCCCAAGGTGGTCGAAATTTCTTTTCCTTGCCTCACGGGCCCCTCTGTGGGACGTCCTCCCTCTGGTCGGGTCCCGCTTTCTCGGGGGCGAGCGCGCCACTAGCGCCCCTCCAGATTACCGTCTCGTTGGTGCTCCAGCCGCCGAGGGCGATCCCCGGCCCCAGCCGGAGCATTCGTGGCAGGCCAAGTCCTCCTCCGTCGAGTGCCTCCGGGACAATCCTGTCCTCCGTGTGGGGATGAGCTTTCCGCTATCGCTGGTCCCAGGGAGGCGGGGTCGGCCCCGCTCCGCGAAGTACGGGGCTCTCCGGGGGCATCCCCCGCACCGGGCGAGTCC
The DNA here is from genome assembly GCF_964204655.1 of Triturus cristatus. Classification (NCBI taxonomy): domain Eukaryota; kingdom Metazoa; phylum Chordata; class Amphibia; order Caudata; family Salamandridae; genus Triturus; species Triturus cristatus. The sequence continues at coordinate 1,072,487,487 of NC_140582.1, forward strand.
CCTGCCGCCAGTCTGTTGCTGTCGGCGTTGTGAGCCCCACACTCCTTGCGTTCGTCCGAACCTGACTGCCCCCGAAGCGCTGTTGGGTATGTGTGGTCGGCTCCCACTGCTTCACACCCCACGCTTCTCCACCGTTCCCGCCGCCGGTCAGATCATGCGGCTATGCGTGGTTCAGGGCTCACCTCATTCCGCCGCCAGTAACCCGGATCGGAGCTCCGTTCATGCCCCACGGGGTTCCGTTGGTGCCTGCTTTGATTGCCGTCAGGGACCCCAGGCCCGGTCTGTCCCCGAGGGCTGCGAGCCTCCCGCCCATTCACTGCCGAACGGTCCACGTCCTATCTCCTCCCGGATTTCATGCAGCTCAGGGGTCCCCCGCCGCCTCCACACATCGGCCACCCGGGTTGGGGCTCACCTGTAGTCTGAGTCGCTCTGTTGGGCTGCTTGCACCCCTGCGCGGGTCGGGCCGGTCACCCCCGGGCCTCCGCTCAGCTGTGAGAGGGGGGGAGGGGGTCGCCGATCTCCCGCCTCTCCGCTTGCCTCGGCACTCGGTCCGTCCGGATCACCTCCCAGACTTCGAATTTGTCCCCACAGCTGTGAGACACCGGTGTGGGTGGCAGCGATCCTCGGCGGGGTCGACTGCCTCCTGGAGCCTCCGCCGTCCCCTCGTCTCTCTGCCACCTCTTCGGAGCAGATCACCCGACTGCCATCTTGGCTGCTGCAGGTGGGCGGGCTCCTGCGCGGAGTCTCCGGCGTTCCCACGGCCACAATCCCGGGGCTTTGAAGCCGACCGGAGATGCCCCCTCCATTTCTGGGCTCAATCCGACCACTCCCAGGGTCGCGGAGGGCCCGAGGCAGGTAGCACTGGCTCGTGCACGGGCTGCCGAGCGGGAGCCTCAGAAAGAGGAGTCCGCCATCTTGGCTGGCTCCGCCACGCCCCCGAAGGTCAGTGGTTTCTTGTAGAATCTTGTCCATGTAAAGTCCAAAGTCTTACAGCCAGGTAAGCCCTTTTGTACCCACGGGAGAGGGTTGGACAGATTCGGGGGACCCTCCTAGGGAAGGGTCTGGACAGAGGGGTAGTTACACCCATGTCCTTTGTCCAGTTTCATGCCAGAGCAGGAGCCAATGACTCCCAGAACTGGTTTGAGCTGGACTATGCACAGGGACACCAAATGTGCCCCCAGTGCAGACTTTCAGGCACTCTCAGAGTGCACCCACCCGGTCCCAATACACTAAATCCTGTCTAGGAGGTGGTCACACCTCCCTGTGACAGGATGCCTATTGTGCTGCCTTGCTCTGCTCGAGCTTGGCTCAGCAGAAGGAGGGCAGAAATGTGTTTTTGGTTGGCAGCATCCATTTTGTGCTCTCCGGGTCGAGAAGGCTGGCCCCTGTTAGACCGGTGACCACACGAAGCTGCTTCTGAAAGGTGAAATCATACCTCCCACACCAGTGACTGGTGTGGAGGTATGATTCCAAGGTGTTTGATACTAAACACGATATGTTTCTATGCAGCCGTTCTCGAGATAGCATTTACTGGTTCAATGATGCTCTAAAAATCTAAAAAACTAAATGCAAATCTCTGGAACGTAAATGGAGGAGAGACTATGTGCCAGAACTGAAAATGGCATATATAAAGTCAAAAAAACTCTACCATAATTTATGCAAATCCACTAAGGCCCTCTTCGTCTCAAACTCTATCACCTCCGCTGCAAATTGTTCCAAGACACTCTTTAGCTTAGTCAAAAAGCTTGCCGGATCTGAGTCCCTGGCTATTCCTCCTCCTTTGGGAAATGACCAGTGTGAGGATCTTGCTCACTTCTTTACACAAAAAATTGAGAAAATTCACCTTGACATTGCTAATTCTCATCTTGATAGCAGCCTTTTGACGACAACATTCTCTGCTACCACTCAGAATGCTTCTCTCTCAAGTATAAATGAGCAGTCTGTTGCTGAGTTTCCTGTTGTGCACACCACCACGACTCCTCTTCTTGAAACCTGGCCACTCCTCAATATGGATTCTCTTACTCTTATCCTCAATAAAGTAAAGTCTGGCTCTTCTAGCGACCCTCTACCTCCCTCTATTCTCAAACAACTGGATCTTCCCCACATGCATATCATCTTGAACGTCCTAAATTCCTCTCTTCGTGAGTCGGTAGTTCCAACTCACTGGAAACATGCTATGGTGACTCCCTTGTTGAAAAAGCCTACTGCCGACCCCCTCATTCTTTCTAATTACCGCCCCATTTCCCTTCTGCAAATCTTCTCCAAGATTTTAGAGAGTCACATTCATTCTCATTTTGCCCAATTTGTCGAACGGAATAAAATTCTTCATCCTTCCCAATCCGGTTTCAGGTCCAATTTCTCCACAGAAACCACCCTACTAGGTGTCACAGAGAAGCTTCGCTACCATCTTGACTGTGGAGAAACCGTGGCGCTTGTTTTGCTCGATCTCAGCGCAGCATTCGACACTATTTCGCACCTCACACTTATTAAAACTCTAAAATCCTTGGGCATATGTGGCTCTGCCCTGGACTGGATCATCTCCTTTCTGAATGATCGCACTTTCCAGATTTTTACAGCCACTAATAATTCCGACACTCATTCCTCCCCCCATGGGGTCCCCTAGGGCTCCATACTCAGTCCTATGCTTTTTAACCTCTATGTTAGGCCTTTAGCGGACATTGCTGACCTAGCCGGCCTAACTCTTTTTTCTTACGCAGATGACTCTCAAATCATCTTTTCTCTCTCTTCCACTGATCCTAACTCAACATCTGATTTACAACTTGGCCTGAGGAACATCGCCTCGTGGATGACCCAACACCATCTTAAACTCAATGGTGATAAAACCAAGGTCTTAATCCTGGGTAAGAATAAGGACCTCTGGGTCCATTTCACTGGCCTACCGAGATGGGTGCCCTCCCGCTACCCTCTAACCATGTCCGGAATTTGGGCGTCTATATTGACGACTCTTTGTCTTGGCACCAACAAGCTGTTAGGGTCGCGGCCACATGCTTTACCATCTTGAGATGGCTGCGGAAAATTATTTGGATGTTACCCGCTGCCACTCAAAAAACAGTGGTCCATGCCCTTATAACTTCAAGGTTGGACTACGGCAATGTCCTGCTGCTAGGTGCCAACAAGACTGTAATCTGTAAACTGCAGTTGGTTCAAAACTCTGCAGTTAGACTTCTTTGCAAAATTCCTAGAAGCTAGCACATCTCTGGCTATCTCCACGACCTTCATTGGCTTAGAGTGGAAAATCGCATAAAATTCAAAGCCTTGAGCTTTATGTTCAAGATAAGGCAGGGTTCAGCACCACCCTACCTGCACACTCTTGTTAGCCCTTACATTCCCATACGTCATCTCCGCTCTTCTACGCTTGAGAAATTCATGATCCCTCGTTTCAAACTTGCCAGGATGGGTGGCAAGTCCTTCTCCTATATTGGCCCCACCCTCTGGAACACTCTGCCTCTTGCCATCCGAAAAGAAACTAATTATATCTGCTTTCGTAGATCCATAAAGACCTAGCTGTTTAGCCAGTAATCTCTCTCTCTGCACCAGTTCTGTTTCACAGCCGTCTTGGCGCTGGGAAACCCTTTTTGGGTAGCTGTTGCGCCTTATAAATTCAACTATAAATAAATAAATAAAATAAATACTGCGAGGTTACAATGCACCTCTACCTATATGTCCAGCTGAGTCACAGACAACCCGAGAGAATGGTCTCCGAAGGCTGTAGAGAGGCTCTGCTCATGCAGGGGTACCCTCTCACATAAAACCCAGCAACCTGCCTTCGGGATTGTTAAGGCCTGCTGTAGGGGTGACATATAAGTTTTAAGTGTAGTAACCAATAGATATAGTGAACCTAGATCTAAAGTAAGTGGTGCAAGCACCAGCTTACACAGGTTGCAGTAGCAGACCTGTAGTACCATTTTGCATGACCTCTAACAGGTGGCATAATACATGCTTCAGCCCATGGGAGGCCTCTGGGGTACCTAAGCCCTGGGTACATTGGTACCATATACTAGGGACTGGCAAGGGTACCCCAGTATCCAATCTGGAGTGTACCAAAGTACATGTATGTCAGTTTAGGGGAGAAAGCACATATACTGGGGTCCTTATTAGCAGGATACCAGTCAGACTAGTCAAAAACCAGCAAAACACCAGGCAAAAAAGTGAGGGTAACCATGCATTCAGATCCTACCTTCCCACTAGGACCACCTGCTGCCTTCCCCGTCTCTAGGACTGATTCATTGTACTCCTTAGCTGCAGCCTTCTGTAGGGTGTATGGTCTTCTGTCCAGTCTTGGTAGACAATTGACCTGGGGACTTCCTGGCCAGTTTAGCTAAGATCTTCCATGCCAGTACACACTCTCTGCCTATGCTCCCAAGCAATGCAGGCCCTGCCAATTGCAGCATGATTGTGTATCCCATAAATATCTGTAGTGATCGCATACAACAGAACCAGTTCATAGAAAATCAGGGGAACCACTCCCTCAGTGTTTCCAGCAAGTCTACCTTCTATCGAGGATAAGAGGTAGTCAGAGAGCTGATTTAATGAACTCAGTAATAAACCACAAATTCTAGATTACAAATCCACATTGAATGCCTCAAAATTGGAATTAGACAAGAGGCTAGAGGGAGGATCAGCATATGACTGTGACAAGCAGGAGGCGCATTTATAATTTTTACATACTACTTACTAAATGCAAAACTTCTGGGTGTCATACATAACTCCATAGGTAAAGAAACTCATACTTGAGGGTCAATGAGAAACGCCCTGACCAAAAGGATGTGGAGGTGAAGATGTGGTAGAAGAGATGGTGTTCAAGAGACATATGAAGTAAGGTTGATTTAAAAAAAAGCAATTGTTTGTATACATCATGACCTTGACTGATGGTGTACTGCACTAGAGTCTGAACACTTTTTTGAGTAGGGTCCTGGCCGGTGACATCTGTTCACTAAAAAAATAAGGCTTCTTCAAAATCTTGGTGTTGATACCAGTGATTTTAGCAAATTCGAGAAACTCGTTCTACAGCAGAGTATTGGGTAAGGCCTGATAACCTCATATATATTTTGCATTGAAACAAGGCACAGTGGCGGATTTTGGACTATATATATATATATATATATATATATATATATGAGCGTACTTATTGAAAAAGATTGAAATACAATATATGGATGCCGGTTTTCTCCGCCGACGTGTACGCCACTCTCCGAGGGTCCAATCGAGTACGGAAGGAGGTGTTTGCAATTACGATATATATATATATATATATCAAACACCGACTTTTGCTATTACAAAAGCAATCCAGGACACACAGGAATCTTTGTTGAAAAGGATTTAATGGGCGAGGTAGCGCCTCACCAACGCGTTTCGCTTGACAGCTTTTTCACGGTATGGCGGACATCTTACTTTCCCGTATTTACATCTTGCCTCAACCAATAACATTGAGGAAGGACTGTGAAGGTTGTGTGGGAACTCATTTGCAAATATAGATGCCATTTTGGCATGTTGTATTATGCTGTAATTTGCAATTTACAAATTGAAGGGAAACCATTTGTCAGGGGGCACAAGTTATAAATACTTGGTTACACTTATTTACTGTAATACCATATCTCGACATAGTGCGTTAGAACATTATTACGTTCAAAATTCTGTGTGCACTAATATCGGCACGTGTGCAAAACCTCCAATTGTATTGATCAATAAAGCATTGTTGGTTATAAATGTCGTAACCAGCTCAAATGTTGTAACTTTACAATCGATGGTCATCACATTACTATCTGAACCCCAGTGGGTTACAATTCAGACAATCTAATTGAACTGTAAGATCAAATTCCGATCCGACAATATATGCTATTGCAATAAAGCATTGGTAACATCAACTGCATCAAATGCAAAAGACCTTTGATTAGTCATTGACTTCCTGACTTAATTCTACAGATCATTGAAAATATAAACCCAAGTGGGTTTTAATTCTGACCTCCACCTTTTTCTAGTCAAAGACTTCCAGTCTCGCCCAAGTGGGCCAAGATTACATTGTAATTGATATCCATAAATAAAGTTTGACTAACCGACACTTAGTCCTTGCGTTTTGGGAAACAAAGAAATCCACCTCAACATCAATTAATTCAACTGCAATGGCTAAATCCCACATACTGAAATAGTGCTGAATACATCAAGAAATTTATACAGAGATTAGTATATTTCTAACAAAATCTCTACTTCTTTTTACAGAAAACATGTCAACTCGTAGTTTTTACAAATGTATAGCCATTTCTTCGCTTGAATTGAGTCCTTCGGGTATCACGGTGTCAAAGTCAATTATATACCTTGATTCCAGGCATCTTAAATGGCGCTCTCTGTCACCTCCTCTTTCGTGTCGTGCAATTGCATCTATAACAACATAGGATAAAAGTTTTTCATTTTGCTCATGTATGTTGAAGAAGTGACGGGCTACAGGATATTGAATGTCATGTTTTTTTTATAGCACGTAGATGCTCTAGGACTCTTTTCTTAGCTTGGTGTACTGTGCTGCCTATGTACAACTTTCCACATGGGCAGATCAAACAATATACACAATATTCTGTTTTACAGTTAAAATTTCCTTTGATAATAAAATCCCTTTTGGTACCTGGTAACGTGAATATCTTACAGTCTGTACTATGGGCACATGCCTTACAACGTTTTCATGTTGTGAAACCAATGGGACTTGTGCATTGGACAACTTCTGTAGCAGCTACCATATTCTTGCATAGATCATCTTTTAAAGATTTACTCCTCCGAAAGGTTATCTGTGGAGTGTCATTCAAATATTCATTTAGAGTCGGATGACTCTTTAAAATGTGCCAGTTTTTATCAAATAGTTGCCTGATTTGAAATGCATTTTTCGAAAAAGTAGTTATAAACCTTACTGAATCCTTAGATTCAGCTAACGTAGGTTTCAAATGTAAAAGATCTGATCTATTCATTGAATCTGCCTTAGCCATTGCTTGTTTAATGGTCTTATCACTGTAACCACGTTGTTTGAATCTAGTGCTCATGATTTGTTTCTCTTTATCATATTCCTCTATAGTGCTACAATTACGCTTAGCCCTGATTAACTCCCCATAAGGGATACTTTGAATTAGGTTAGACGGATGGGCACTCTGAGCATTTAAGAGACTGTTCCCAGCCGTCTGCTTTCTATGCAACTTTGTAACCAATGTATTGTTGGAAACTGATACCTCTACATCCAAAAATACAATCATAGACTCACTTATTTGGGAAGTGAATTGTAAATTCTTGTCGTTGTTATTTAGGGAGTCAATAAAGGTTACAACTGACTCCTTGTCACCTCTCCAAATTAAAAATATATCATCTATGAATCTTGCCCATATGACAATCCTGTCCTCCTGAGCTTCCCAATTTTGGGACACCTGCTCCTCCCACCAGCCCATGTAAAGATTGGCATAGCTGGGGGCGAAGCAGGTGCCCATTGCAGTACCTTGGATCTGTTTGTAGATGTTGTTGTTAAACAGGAAGTAATTATTAGTTAAGCAGTACCTCGTCATTTCCAATAACATTTCAGTGTGGGCTAGTAATGAGATAGGTCTTGCTCTCAAAAAGTGCCTAATGGCCTGGATCCCCAGGTCATGTGGTATACTTGTGTAAAGACTGGTAACATCTAGGGTTACCAGTAAAAGATCATCCTCCCACACCACACCGTCAATCAGCGTTAAAAAATGTGTAGTGTCTTTAAGGTATGCTGGTAAAGCACTAACAAAAGGTCGTAGATAATGGTCGATAAATTTAGATGTTACTTCAAGTTGAGAACCCATAGAAGATACTATGGGTCTACCTGGGGGTTTCTGGGAATTTTTATGTAACTTGGGCAGTAAGTATAATATCGGAAGTTTAGGATGTTTGCAATAAAGGCTGCGAAATTCGTCCCACTCCAGCAGACCTAAATCATTCCAATTAACCAACATTTCATTGTATTTGGAATATGAGGCTAACACTTCCGAATGGTTGCTAGCAGTGTAACAAGTGTTATCATTGAGTTGTCTTAACCCTTCCTTCTAATAATCAATCTTGCTCCACACCACCACATTGCCCCCCTTATCGGAACTTCTGATGATAATAGAGCTGTCATTGCGAAGATCATTAATCGCTGTGTATTGCTTTAAGCTCAAATTACCTCTAGAATTACCTTTCAAATTGAATCTCATTTTCTTAAGTTCTTTTGTGACAGTTTTGTCAAATACCTCAATTGCATCACAATGTATAGATGGCATAAAAGTCGATTTCGGTTTAAGATTACTTGGCTCAGCAGAATCAATTGCTAAGCCTAGTAAATTCAGATTCCTCACAGGGTCTTCATCATGCGATGTATCTGTGTCTAATTGTGCCAGGGTATGTAACGTTTCAATATCTGAAATGCATCGTGACCCCGGATCTACAATTGTGCTGATATTAGGCTTGGGTGTTGCCTGAGTATGGAACCATTTTTTCAATTTGAGCTTTCTCAAAAAACAGAAAATGTCGATACGAGTCTGTACATAATCCAAACGTCTAGATGGACGGAAAGATAAACCCAGGGAGAGTAAATTAATGTCAAGAGCTGATAACTTACGGTCCGATAGGTTCACCACATTCATTTGGCACCCCTCTTCGCTCGTGTTGACACTGTTGTTGTTTTGTTTGATTCTCCTCTTCCTTCTCCTTGACCTGGCTTCCTGATTCCTGCGGTTCCTCCGCGCCCTCTGGTTCTCCCTCGCGCACCACGTCCTCGGCCTCGCCGAAAATCCTGGTCGCCTTGGGTTGGGTTCATTTTCGCTCTTGTCATCATTTGGAATTGTTTTAGGAAATTGCTCTTGCCCAAGTCGCTATCTTGTACATTGCGTGCCAGGGTCTCTCCTGAGATCTCAGAGACATTGCTGTCCGATACATCGCTTTCTTCTGTGAGTTCTTTGTTTCTTTGTTTTTTGCATGTATTTTCATCTTCCAATTTGTTAAGTTTCAATTGGACTTTGGCCATGAACCCATCAAATGTTTCCTTGGAGATTAGCTTTAAAAGTTCTTCACTGATCCTATCAATTTCTTTGAAAATCTCTGCCCGATCTTTTAAGGCATACTTGATAAGGATTCTCATCATAACTGTAGAACATTCTTTAGAGTTCCCAGCCCATTCTTCAAGCATCTCTGGGTCTGGGTTCTCATGAGTAGGGACTGTATAAATACGGAGTCCTCTAGGAACACGGCCAACATCGATATATTTCTGCAGGGATTCAGCCTCCCCACCACTTAGACAGTTCTTTCTTATGAAGCTTCTCCAATTTGTCATAAAGAACTTGAATCTGTAGTTCCTGATTTATGAAAATATGCTCTTGACTGTGAGGATTTACATTGGATAATCCATCAGACGTTTGTGTAAAAAACAACTTGTTGGATGTTTTCTTGCGTCTCGCTTCTATTAGGGATGCCATTGCTTAAAGGCGCTCTTCAAGCCCACTCGAAAATATTCCTTTTCTCAAGTTATCCTGTGCCCGCTGGCTGGCTTGTCAGCTATCAGTCAGCTGGGCTCCACTCCGTCAAATCCTTATCAAGTATGCCTTAAAAGATCGGGCGGAGATTTTCAAAGAAATTGATAGGATCAGTGAAGAACTTTTAAAGCTAATCTCCAAGGAAACATTTGATGGGTTCATGGCCAAAGTCCAATTGAAACTTAACAAATTGGAAGATGAAATTACATGCAAAAAACAAAGAAAATTCATCAGAGACTTCAAAGACTACCAGGCAGGTAGAACCCTGACATTTCATACAAAATATGACTACCTATTCAATGAATCGATAACTTCAAAAGTCAATGAAATTCCTCAGCAACCACCGAGGGAGGAACTCACAGAAGAAAGCGATGTATCGGACAGCAATGTCTCTGAGATCTCAGGAGAGACCCTGGCACGCAATGTACAAGATAGCGACTTGGGCAAGAGCAATTTCCTAAAACAATTCCAAATGATGACAAGAGCGAAAATGAACCCAACCCAAGGCGACCAGGATTTTCGGCGAGGCCGAGGACGTGGCGCGCGAGGGAGAACCAGAGGGCACGGAGGAACCGCAGGAACCAGGAAGCCAGGTCAAGGAGAAGGAAGAGGAGAATCAAACAAAACAACAACAGTGTCAACACGAGCGAAGAGGGGTGCCAAATGAATGTGGTGAACCTATCGGACCGTAAGTTATCAGCTCTTGACATTAATTTACTCTCCCTGGGGTTATCTTTCTGTCCATCTAGACGTTTGGATTATGTACAGACTCGTATCGACATTTTCTGTTTTTTGAGAAAGCTCAAATTGAAAAAATGGTTCCATACTCAGGCAACACCCAAGCCTAATATCAGCACAATTGTAGATCCGGGGTCACGATGCATTTCAGATATTGAAACGTTACATACCCTGGCACAATTAGACACAGATACATCGCATGATGAAGACCCTGTGAGGAATCTGAATTTACTAGGCTTAGCAATTGATTCTGCTGAGCCAAGTAAATTTAAACCGAAATCGACTTTTATGCCATCTATACATTGTGATGCAATTGAGGTATTTGACAAAGCTGTCACAAAAGAACTTAAGAAAATGAGATTCAATTTGAAAGGTAATTCTAAAGGTAATTTGAGCTTAAAGCAATACACAGCGATTGATGATCTTCGCAATGACAGCTCTATTGTCATCAGAAGTTCCGATAAGGGGGGCAATGTGGTGGTGTGGAGCAAGACTGATTATTTGAAGGAAGGGTTAAGACAACTCAATGATAACACTTGTTACACTGCTAGCAACCATTCGAAAGTGTTAGCCTCATATTCCAAATACAATGAAATGTTGGTTAATTGGAATGATTTAGGTCTGCTGGAGTGGGACGAATTTCGCAGCCTTTATTGCAAACATCCTAAACTTCCGATATTATACTTACTGCCCAAGTTACATAAAAATTCCCAGAAACCCCCAGGTAGACCCATAGTATCTTCTATAGGTTCTCAACTTGAAGTAACATCTAAATTTATCGACCATTATCTACGACCTTTTGTTAGTGCTTTACCAGCATACCTTAAAGACACTACACATTTTTTAATGCTGATTGACGGTGTGGTGTGGGAGGATGATCTTTCACTGGTAACCCTAGATGTTACCAGTCTGTACACAAGTATACCACATGACCTGGGGATCCAGGCCATTAGGCACTTTTTGAGAGCAAGACCTATCTCATTACTAGCCCACACTGAAATGTTATTGGAAATGACGAAGTACTGCTTAACTAATAATTACTTCCTGTTTAACAACAACATCTGCAAACAGATCCAAGGTACTGCAATGGGCACCTGCTTCGCCCCCAGCTATGCCAATCTTTACATGGGCTGGTGGGAGGAGCATGTGTCCCAAAATTGGGAAGCTCAGGAGGACAGGATTGTCATATGGGCAAGATTCATAGATGATATACTTTTAATTTGGAGAGGTGACAAGGAGTCAGTTGTAACCTTTATTGACTCCCTAAATAACAACGACAAGAATTTACAATTCACTTCCCAAATAAGTGAGTCTATGATTGTATTTTTGGATGTAGAGGTATCAGTTTCCAACAATACATTGGTTACAAAGTTGCATAGAAAGCAGACAGCTGGGAACAGTCTCTTAAATGCTCAGAGTGCCCATCCGTCTAACCTAATTCAAAGTATCCCTTATGGGGAGTTAATCAGGGCTAAGCGTAATTGTAGCACTATAGAGGAATATGATAAAGAGAAACAAATCATGAGCACTAGATTCAAACAACGTGGTTACAGTGATAAGACCATTAAACAAGCAATGGCTAAGGCAGATTCATTGAATAGATCACATCTTTTACATTCGAAACCTACGTTAGCTGAATCTAAGGATTCAGTAAGGTTTATAACTACTTTTTCGAAAAATGCATTTCAAATCAGGCAACTATTTGATAAAAACTGGCACATTTTAAAGAGTGATCCGACTCTAAATGAATATTTGAATGACACTCCACAGATAATTTTTCGGAGGAGTAAATCTTTAAAAGATGATCTATGCAAGAATATGGTAGCTGCTACAGAAGTTGTCCAATGCACAAGTCCCATTGGTTTCACAACATGTAAACGTTGTAAGGCATGTGCCCATAGTACAGACTGTAAGATATTCACGTTACCAGGTACAAAAAGGGATTTTATTATCAAAGGAAATTTTAACTGTAAAACAGAATATTGTGTATATTGTTTGATCTGCCCATGTGGAAAGTTGTACATAGGCAGCACAGTACACCAAGCTAAGAAAAAAGTCCTAGAGCATCTACGTGCTATAAAAAAACATGACATTCAATATCCTGTAGCCCGTCACTTCTTCAACATACATGAGCAAAATGAAAAACTTTTATCCTATGTTGTTATAGATGCAATTGCACGACACGAAAGAGGAGGTGACAGAGAGCGCCATTTAAGATGCCTGGAATCAAGGTATATAATTGACTTTGACACCGTGATACCCGAAGGACTCAATTCGAGCGAAGAAATGGCTATACATTTGTAAAAACTACGAGTTGACATGTTTTCTGTAAAAAGAAGTAGAGATTTTGTTAGAAATATACTAATCTCTGTATACATTTCTTGATGTATTCAGCACTATTTCAGTATGTGGGATTTAGCCATTGCAGTTGAATTAATTGATGTTGAGGTGGATTTCTTTGTTTCCCAAAATGCAAGGACTAAGTGTCGGTTAGTCAAACTTTATTTATGGATATCAATTACAATGTAATCTTGGCCCACTTGGGCGAGACTGGAAGTCTTTGACTAGAAAAAGGTGGAGGTCAGAATTAAAACCCACTTGGGTTTATATTTTCAATGATCTGTAGAATTAAGTCAGGAAGTCAATGACTAATCAAAGGTCTTTTGCATTTGATGCAGTTGATGTTACCAATGCTTTATTGCAATAGCATATATTGTCGGATCGGAATTTGATCTTACAGTTCAATTAGATTGTCTGAATTGTAACCCACTGGGGTTCAGATAGTAATGTGATGACCATCGATTGTAAAGTTACAACATGTTGAGCTGGTTACGACATTTATAACCAACAATGCTTTATTGATCAATACAATTGGAGGTTTTGCATGCGTGCCGATATTAGTGCACACAGAATTTTGAACGTAATAATGTTCTAACGCACTATGTCGAGATATGGTATTACAGTAAATAAGTGTAACCAAGTATTTATAACTTGTGCCCCCTGACAAATGGTTTCCCTTCAATTTGTAAATTGCAAATTACAGCATAATACAACATGCCAAAATGGCGTCTATATTTGCAAATGAGTTCCCACACAACCTTCACAGTCCTTCCTCAATGTTATTGGTTGAGGCAAGATGTAAATACGGGAAAGTAAGATGTCCGCCATACCGTCAAAAAGCTGTCAAGCGAAACGCATTGGTGAGGCGCTACCTCGCCCATTAAATCCTTTTCAACAAAGATTCCTGTGTGTCCTGGATTGCTTTTGTAATAGCAAAAGTCGGTGTTTGATTCAAGGGGATGACGGAGCCCATCCAGGACCGCCACGCCTGAAGCGCCGGACTTCCGTGATTGTGCGTCTGAACAAATATATATATATATATATATATATATATATATAAATTCACTTAAAAAACCATAGGTTTCACACACGTTATAGTTAGGTATTAGCATTTAAAAAACCTTGCAAATTCACTTAAAAAAATCATAGGTTTCACACATGTTATAGTTAGCTGGACATTTCCCTCGTAAAAAACCAATGAAATTCCCCCGTTATAGTTAGTGCAGGCAACTATAACTCACGCGACCGCAATCCTCTGCTGATGACGTCAGATATTACATCACTGTATTTAGACACCTATTTACCCATGTCTTCTTCCATTAATCTTTAGCTATACATATATTACAAATATTTATTTTTCAGAAAGACACATATGTAATCAGTGATGTAATATCTGACGTCATCAGCAGAGGATTGCGGTCGCGTGAGTTATAGTTGCCTGCTACGCGTTTCGACACCAACAATGTGTCTTGATCACAGAATTCTGCACGAGTTCCCCACCCTTTTCTTCAGAATAGATTTTCTACATGGATTGTGAGATTATGAAGAATCTTGTATAAATTTTCTTACTAATTATTGTTTTGATATTATGTGGTAGTTCTTTATGGTATAACACTTGTTTTCTATTGAACCTAAAGACTTCTCTTTTTTTCTGAGGCCATGGACATTTGTCTAAGTATACTTGTTAACAACATGTCTCATCTAACAAAATCGGTTTCTGTACTTTCAATTTCCTAAAAATAACTCAAGAATGTGAGGCAATTTTGCGACATTAAGTAACCTTACTCACATTCTTCCGTTTATAAATAATCTAGGATCTTACCCACTGGGGTGTTACAGGAGATTAGCTCGATGGAATATAGCGGATTTCGTTTTTGTACGTTGGGATCACTTGATCCGATGATGTGTCTTCCCCCACTTGGGGAGTAAGAATAATATGACTCTAATTTGTAAGACCAAGAACCAATGATGGTATGTGGGCTTTTCCAAAACGGTTAATTTCACTTATACAGTTTTGGTTTTCATCCATTTCAGAACTATTATGCACACTATGTTAACGAGACATGTTGTATTCTAATATGTAGATACGCTAATACATGGATATTATTCCTGTTCCAACATGGCCGCCATTGTAACTCTGTACACAGAGGCAATTTACAGTCCTTCTTTTGTGTTCAATGTTTATTTATGCACAATTTTCTTGAAACAAAGTTATCGTGTGATCAAGACACATTGTTGGTGTCAAAACGCGTAGCGGTTTAACACGAATAAAACTTTGGTGAAGTAAAACCTGACGTCTGAGAGTGCGTCGTTACCTTTGACGAATTTTGGATTATTCATTGCCGGCTTAGGGCTTTGCCGGCTGACGCATCACCTGACTCGGGACTGGTCCCAGCAAAACCCATTCTTACTTGTGTATCTTATGGAGGGACTACATGCCAGCCAGATGGAAGCGGAGAAGAACTAATCAGTGAAATTCCTGGTGTTGGAGGACGTTAGCCCGGAACACGAAGGTGAGCTCGTTCGCGGGTGTCGCTCTGGGGAGGGGGGAACATACGGGCACGCTGTGTTCGGGCGTGCTCCCCTCTGGGGCGGCGCCGGTGGTCGGGTTGCGCTCTTTGGTGTATGGGCGGAAGGGAAGATAAAGCTACGCTGAATTATCCAGTGCTTAAGGTCTCACGTGAGGGACAATATGAGTAGCAATTCTCTACGAGGAACTTTCGATTATTTAATGGCATCAGGAACTGCCTAACTTTAGGCGGGGAGGTCAGGTGTTCACATTAGTAGTGAAGAGGGACTGCAGGAGTATTTAATACTGCAGTGTGTTTCCCTCGCGTTTCAAGTTAAATATGCATGCTTTCAAGTGCATAGCATAACGAACTGCCGGCAAACCAGCTACAGTATCATGGCGGAAGAGAGCGAAAGACGAAGAGAAGCGCAAGTCCTTTTTGCCCGTGCACCAGGGAGAGGTGCAGTAATAGCACCACAGATGGAGAAATCTAAAGATAACACCCTGTATATCATACTTAGGAGATATGAGAAACTTAAAAAACAAGAATCATCTAAATGGTGGGAGGCGATCTCCCTCCAGGACTATGTAGAAAAGGAAATGGTACCAAGGGGCTTAAGAATATACATAACCCCATCGCATGAGTCCCCCAACCCACGCATTCTTGAGGAATGGGCAGCGAATTCAGCGTCTAGTTCTAAGAATATGCTGGGTATCTTGATCAAATACGCGTGGGAGGATAGAGAAAGAATAATCAAAGACCTACAGGGGATTGAGGATTAGCTAAAAAACAACACGGAACAGGACAGTATTACAAAGTTTAAAGAGGAGCTGAAAGGAAGATTAAAAAAATATGAAGAGGACATAAAATTACGGAAACAACGTAAACTGCATAGGGACTGTGCTGATTATGAGACTGGTCGCATTCTTACATACAGTCCAAAGTATGATCACTTATACAATCAACAAATTACCGTAGAGATAAGATCTGATAATGCTGTGAACACAAGTGGACAAACAGAAAATATAGTAACCAGTGACTCTGATACGGATATTTCGGTCAAAACAACCAGCACGTCTTCAGATGTAGAAGTAATCACAAAACAAGCGACTTTTTTAGACGAGTTCCGGGTGCTTCGAACTCGACGCCAACCAGAGCAATCATCGATAACAACACCCCAGAGAGGCCGTGGCCAGAAACGAGGACGAGGAAGAGGAAGAGGCAGAGGCGCTCTAAACAAAGATGACTTAAATACAAACAAAGGAGGAAACAGAGAGCCCATGGGAACCAGACGAGGTGGCTACAGAAACACGAAGTAATCATGGATAACAAAATGGTAAATAAAACGATTATTAATTTATCATCTAGGACACTGACTGAAGCTGAAAAAACAACATTATGTCTAGGACTTACGTTTTGCCCTACAGAACTATTTAATTATGCCAACACTAGAGTGGATGTTTTTTAATTTGTACGCAAATTAAAATTACAAAAATGGCATACATTGATGAACAACAGACCCCCAGAAAACATCATTGGTAATATAGAA
Organism: Triturus cristatus; assembly: GCF_964204655.1. NCBI lineage: Eukaryota > Metazoa > Chordata > Amphibia > Caudata > Salamandridae > Triturus > Triturus cristatus. The sequence goes on from NC_140582.1 coordinate 1,072,504,148, forward strand.
TGTGATTTACAACCTACTGTTACCATAAGAGATGCCAATCTATTACAGACTGTGTATACACTAGGGGGAATAGCCACTGTTGATAATGATATTAGATCTATGGCTCATCAAGCAGACATCCCTACCGATAGAGCGGCATGCACTCAATTTAAATCTAAATCAACCTTTTACCCTCTTCTTCCCCATGACTCAATTGACACTTTCCATGAAGTGGTAACTAAGGAGCTCACTAAATACAAGCATGGTGCATCTAGGAATAACAAAGTCCAGTTTAATCTATCTAGAAAACAAAGAGACTTTATTGTATCACTGGCTAATGATGAGAGTGTCATAATACGTCCTTCAGATAAAGGTGGGAACATCGTTTTATGGGGGAGAGAACTGTATATTGGTGAGGCCACAAAACAACTGAGTGACGATAATTTTTACGTAGAAGCAACACCACAGAGTATAACTTGAGTATAACTACAACATGGGAAAAACTATCTAAGTGGCAGGAAACAGGTCTCATTACATGGCAGGAATACTGTTTCCTTAAAAAAGATTACCCGAAGTTACCTATACTCTATTTACTCCCCAAAGTCCACAAAAATGCTAGTGAACCCCCTGGGAGACCTATTGTGTCATCTATAGGGAATGTCAATGAGAACTTATCTAAATATGTTGACTACTTTCTCAGGGAATACGTTACCCAGCGTCCATCCCACATTGAGGATACTAAAGATTTCCTCAATAGAATTGACAACATCCTGTGGGATAAGAGTTTCATTATGATTACGCTAGACGTAAGTTCATTGTATACAATCATAGATCATGAACAAGGGATTACCGCTTGTCAGCACTTCCTCGAGGAGAGAGACATAGGTTTTTTGGATCATACTCAGATGTTGTTGGAGATGATAAGGATTTGTCTCTGCAACAACATCTTTATGTTCAACGGTGACCTCTTCAAACAGATACGAGGCACCGCGATGGGTTCATGCTTTACACCTAGTTTCGCGAACCTTTTTCTTGGCAAGTGGGAGGAGGAAATTCGAAGTGCTGAATTGCTACAAATTGATTTAGTACATGTGAAAGTTTGGATGAGGTACATCAATGATCATTTTCATATATGGGATGGCAGTGAAAATGAAGCCATCGACTTTGTCAATAAATTGAATACCAACTTGTATAACATCAAATTGACTTACAATATGAGTAAAACCGAAACTGAATTTCTTGATGTACTTTTAACTGCACACAATAATACCTTAACCACTAGCTTGCACCGCAAAGCTACCGCTGGTAACAGTCTTCTTCACGCCCTCAGTGCTCATCCTGAAGCATTGAAATGGAGTATTCCTTATGGGGAATTACTGAGGGCGAGAAGAAACTGTGGCACGGATGAAACCTTTGGCCTGGAACAGGTGAAGACACTTACCAGATTTAGGGAACGAGGCTATCCGGAAGGGGTGTTGACTAAAGCGCTGAGTAAAATCAAGGAGGTCACGAGACCTATGAGCCTCGAATATACTCAGAAGGCAAACAAAGAGGAGACATGTCTTAGAATGGTCACTACCTTCACACATGATTCCAATAAGATTCACAAGGTATTAGCAGATAATTGGAAGATCCTTAAATCAGATAACATCATAGGAGAAAAAATAAGTGAAAGACCTTGTATAACATACAGGAGAGGTAGAAACCTAAGGGACATGCTGGTGAAGGGTGACATTACAGTCAATCGTAACAGGAATCTGCACAATCTCAAAGGATTCTATCCATGTGGACATTGCAGAGCATGCAGATCTAGTCATATGGTTAAAGAATTCGAAATACCTGGGCACACCACCAAAAAAACCATCTCACAATTTCTCACATGTAGTTCCAATTTTGTAATATATGCCCTGGAATGCCCATGCAGGCTCAAATACAGTGGAAGTACTGTCTGCATGGTGAAAAAACGGATCCAGGAACACCTCAAAGCTATTACAAATGTAGACCTCCACTATCCCATTGCTCGTCATTTCCAAGACAAGCATCAATCCATTAATTTACTTCTTAGGTTTTTTGTAATTGAACAAATTAATCTAGGAAGACGTGGAGGCAACAGGGAACTTGAGCTCAGGAAGAAAGAATCCAAATGGATTATGGATCTCGAGACCAGAGTCCCGGGGGGACACAATTTAGACGAGGAATTGGCTACTCACTTGCATACTGATTAACATTTTATTCTCTTTCAGCAATCTTTTCGCCAGACGCTGTAACTGTGTTCATATACTGTTTAACATTGCAGTTATTTCAGCATTTTGTTTTTAACATTTTTCTTATCTCGTTTTATTATAGGAGAAAAGGAAGGGACCCATCTTGCTCCAGAATTCTGCATGGGTTCCCCACCCTTTTCTTCAGAATAGATTTTCTACATGGATTGTGAGATTATGAAGAATCTTGTATAAATTTTCTTACTAATTATTGTTTTGATATTATGTGGTAGTTCTTTATGGTATAACACTTGTTTTCTATTGAACCTAAAGACTTCTCTTTTTTTCTGAGGCCATGGACATTTGTCTAAGTATACTTGTTAAGAACATGTCTCATCTAACAAAATCGGTTTCTGTACTTTCAATTTCCTAAAAATAACTCAAGAATGTGAGGCAATTTTGCGACATTAAGTAACCTTACTCACATTCTTCCGTTTATAAATAATCTAGGATCTTACCCACTGGGGTGTTACAGGAGATTAGCTCGATGGAATATAGCGGATTTCGTTTTTGTACGTTGGGATCACTTGATCCGATGATGTGTCTTCCCCCACTTGGGGAGTAAGAATAATATGACTCTAATTTGTAAAACCAAGAACCTATGATGGTATGTGGGCTTTTCCAAAACGGTTAATTTCACTTATACAGTTTTGGTTTTCATCCATTTCAGAACTATTATGCACACTATGTTAACGAGACATGTTGTATTCTAATATGTAGATACGCTAATACATGGATATTATTCCTGTTCCAACATGGCCGCCATTGTAACTCTGTACACAGAGGCAATTTACAGTCCTTCTTTTGTGTTCAATGTTTATTTATGCACAATTTTCTTGAAACAAAGTTATCGTGTGATCAAGACACATTGTTGGTGTCGAAACGCGTAGCGGTTTAACAAGAATAAAACTTTGGTGAAGTAAAGCCTGACCTCTAAGAGTGCGTCGTTACCTTTGACGAATTTTGGATTATTCATTGCCGGCTTAGGGCTTTGCCGGCTGACGCTTCACCTGACTCGGGACTGGTCCCAGCAAAACCCATTCTTACTTGTGTATATATATATATATATATATTCACTGAAAAAACCATAGGTTTCAGGGGTGTTATAGTTAGCTGGACTTTTCACTCGTACAAAACCATTGAAATTCCCCCGTTATAGATAGTTCAGCTAACTATAACTCGCGCGCCCGCAATGCACTGCTGATGACGTCACATATTACATCACTCATGACATGGTCAGTGACATCACTCATTACATCACTGATGACATCTCAAATGACATCACTGATGACATCACTGATGACATCATCCAGTGAATGTGTGTTTTTCTGAAAATTAAATATGTTTTATATATGTATATCTCAAGGTCGATGGAAGAATAAATGGGTATATAAGTGTCTAAATGGATGATTTGTTTTTGAAAAATTGATTGTGTAACTGACTGATTAAGTGTATCATAGTGAATACATGGCTTAGTGAGTAATGTTTAAATATGTAAATATCTGTATCAGTCTCTCACTTTGTGTATAAGTGGCTGCATGGGTTGGTGAGTAGCTACATGGGTATCTATATAGGTTATTAGCTGGTTTTTTGAGTATCAGTCTGAGTGTCTGCATGGTTCGGTGGGGGGTATTACGTAGTGCATAGGTGCATGAATGAGTGACTCACTGTTTGTATGTGTTGAACACAGCATGTGTGCAGGACTGTATGGGTGGATGAGTGTGTGTATGGGTGTGTTAGTGAGTGAATGACTGTCTCAATAGTGTCTTTATGAGTAACTACATATGTTTTAAACTAGTATATGTGACTATTGGTGTATATAAGTGAGTATATGTGAGAGTGAGAGATTGAAAGAGTTCCTGTATGAATAAGTATGTGTTTCTATAAGTGATTGTTTAAAAGACTAAGTATGTGTAAGTTTCCGTAGAAGTAAGTGTGGTGGTGTGTGTATAACTGTATATGCAAGTAAATGTATGTTTGATTATTTATTAGCATGAGTGACTATGTGTGTGAGTAACTCTATGGATGAGTGGCATTGTGTAACAGGATGTATAGGTGTATGAGTACATATGATGAGTGAGTACATGTATGAGTGACTGTATAGGACTGTTGGTGAATGAGTGGATGTGTATGTGGATCTTAGAATTACTGAAGAGGTTGTTGTAACTGGTATTGGTATGTCCATTGTAGTCTCTATTTTTGAATGTGTGTATCAAAGGTTATATTAGGGTGAGAGGAGGTCTGCCACTCTATCACAAGGATGATGTCATCAGTGATGTCATCAGTGATGTCATTTGAGATGTCAACAGTGATGTCATGAGTGATGTCACTGACCATGTCATGAGTGATGTAATATGTGACATCATCAGCAGTGCATTGCGGGCGCGCGAGTTATAGTTAGCTGAACTAACTATAACGGGGGAATTTCAATGGTTTTGTACGAGTGAAAAGTCCAGCTAACTATAACACCCCTGAAACCTATGGTTTTTTCAGTGAATTTCTGAGGTTTTTTAAATGCTAATTTCTAACTATGCCTACAGAGATAGGACATGTGAAGAAAGAAGAAAAAATGCACAGAAAGAAAAAAAAGAAGTGCAGAAAGAAGCAACAGAAGTCCTCAAAGACTAAGAAAAGTGCAGGAAGAAGGATAACGTGCAGAAAGAACAAAAAGAAGAGCAGAAAGAAGCCTTGTTGCAAAATCATCCTGTACCCTCAACTTTTTCAGACGGATACTGGTGGTAACTGAGTCTGACTAACCAGTCCTAGAGCCAGTGCTTTGTTAAAAGACACTTAGAATACAGTGAAAACACCTACATACACTAGAGAACATTATGTGTTGGGGTCCCCCTGTGATTAGCATGACCTCCTCTGTAAGCCCCTAGTATATAATAGGGCAGGGGGATTAAAACTACCTCTTAAAACAGGCCACAGGGCGTTTTTGCACACGTTAACTCAGGCCCCGTCCCCTCCCTTCACCACTGTGTAAACACGCTCTGTGTCCATTTTTAGTTGGGAGATTAAGTTTATTTGAATCCTGAGGGTCCCTAGGGTCCAACTAGCCCACTAGGTACCTCCAGTAAGTGCCACAGAGCTGCGTTGCAGAGAGGTGTAAAAAGTGGCACGGCCTGGACCACCTCTCTCCAATGCAGCTCAGTGGCGCTTACTGGAAGCACTTGGTGGGCTAGTTAGCCCCCAGGGGCCCTCAGTATTGAAGGGAAATTATATCCCCAATTTAAAACGTGCCATAGTGCGTGTTTGCACACGTCACCTCAGGCCCCGTCCCCTCCCTTCACCACTGTGTAAACGCGCCCTGTGGCTGTTCTAAGTTGAAAGATTAAGTCCCCTTGAATCCTGAGGGTCCCTAGGGTCAAACTAGACCACTAGGTACCTCCAGTAAGCGCCACAGAGCTGCGTTGCAGAGAGGTGTAAAAAGGGGCTTGGCCTCAGAACACCTGTCTGCAGCGCAGCTCCCTGGTGCATACTGGAGATGCCTGTTGGGCTAGTTGGCCCTCAGGGACCCTCAGTATTGAAGAGGAATTAATTCCCCAACTTACAACTCGCCGGGGGCACGTTTGCAGAGTGCTGCAAGGAGGTGGGCATGGCCTCCGGCACGATGCCAGTCTTTTATTTATTTTAATTTTTTAAGAAGGGGGGCTGTGTGGTTCCCCTTCTTATTCTAATTTATTGGCCTGATGACCCCATCCCCCAGGGCCTGTCTCCTAATTATATTTTTTTGACCCCAATCCCCAGGGCCGGCCACTGTTTTTTATTATTTTTTAAAAATATATATTTATAGACACACCTAGGACATGCTGGACAAACCGTACGTACCTATCACCATGACGATTTGCGTGATATTAATTAAAAGGCGACTATGCATACAATGAATCCACGTGGAATGTATTTACACCACTAGTGAAGCTCTGACATGTCTGATGCCCTACCGTGCCTAATCCCGGTAGACACCCTTGTCGTTTATTTATACAAACATGGGTAGCTATTGACGGGCACATTTAATACACATGCACACCAAGCCATTCAAAGGGGATTCGACAAAAATTCGATCAAAACTTTGCAAGAAACCCCCCTCACGGTTAATAAAACACACATCCACTGCCGGATGTGTAATACTTTTTATTTTACTCTCTGGAAAGGGGACGAACATCACTTGAGAGTCACAGCGCGCTCCTGGCAGAGCCCAATGCTGTGTTACACCCACCATTGCCTGCCGAGTGCCACACACCTCTGTGTTGTATTCCACTAGCTAGTTTATATGCTATGACACTCTCTAGCCCATGTGCACTGTAACACCACCCCGTGAATATGTCATGCCACACTTGTCTTCGCACGGGTTATATTGCCCCATCTAACGTGCCTTCCTCGATGCCTATGTTATAACGCACAGTGCTATGCCATACATATTACAATCTGGGATCCATATCTTTGTCACAGTGCATATGCAACGTTACACTCCCCAGCACATATTTTATATTACAACTTTAGAGACTAGTTAGGTTACACAACACTGCCCTGTGCATATTACACTCCAAGGCGCATATCGCATAGCACGCGCTAGTGCCTGTGCTATCTCGCGCTCTCCAATGAATCTGTCATTGCGCACAATGTATTGCATATTATATTTCACGCCCGTTTTCATCTTATGTCACACTATTTGGTGCATAGTTTATACCATACACTATATCTAGTTTTCATTTTCAATTGTGCTCTCAGGACTATGTTCTATATAACACTGTATTCACCTACTCTTTTCACGGGCATTACATATTGCGATAGGGGGTGGAGGGTCAGGGGGTGTTTCTGCTAAGTGAGCCCGGAGTCACAGTCACAAACGTCCTCTTCTTCCTGAATAAAAGTGAGATTATGCTGCAAACTTGTTCATATTTTAAGTAGTTCGCACAGACACACGTTTTAAAAACAATAACGTTCCTAATACCCGCCTTCTCTGACAGTTTGCTTGCTGCCCCATCCCCCTCCTCCCTATCCTCTGTTGTGTGAATCCATGGACTAGCCTCCTCCCTCCTGCCATGCATGGTCTGATGTACTGCCACTGCCATCAATTTAGTATGATGTACCAGTCCACTCCTCCTGCCCTCCATTACCCAATTCTATGCCCCATCATTGACCTCCTGCTTAAACCCTGTGCTTAGCTTACTGCCCCTATTCTCCTTCCCCCTGCCCTCCGATGTCTTTGTGCATGCCCCTACTCCATCCTTTTTGCCCACCATGTTCCATGGACCTGCCACTCCTATCTACTCTGAGTGTTCTGTTGAGCTGCCCCTCCCCTCCCACCTGCTTAGCATTGTCAGATGACTGTAACCTGTCCCTGCCACCTCCACCCTGGCTGTCCACATGCCATGCCCCTATCCTCTTCCTCCTGTTCTACATGGTCCATTGTACTGCCACACCCTTCTGCCCTCCCTGGTCTGTTGTGCTGCAACTGCTCCTCCTGCCTGCCCTGTGCGGTCTGTTGTGAGGCCCTTTCCCCTGAACTTTCTGGTCTGTGCACAGGTCCTGACCCTCCCTTCTATCCGCCATCGTCCTTTGTGCATGCCCCTGCACCCTCCTTCTTGCCCATCATAGCCATTGTGCTGCCACTAACCCTCCCACTTGCCATGCATGGTCTTCTGTGCTGCCATGGCCCCTCCCACCTTCCCTGTGTGGTCAGTTAGCTGCCCCTGACCCCCTCCCACCTTCCCTCCATGGTCTGTGTGTATGCCATCACAGTCTCACTGTTGCTCTTCATGGTGTGTCTTGCTTCTAGTGCCCATCCTGCCTGACCTCCATGGCTATCTTGCTGCTCCTGCCCTGCCCCCTTGCCCCAGCCCTCTCTTTACATGTGCAGACCCCTACTCCCTCCCTCCTGGCTTGTCTGTTCCATTGTAATGCCCCTGATCCGTCCCTCCTGCCCTTTATGGTCTGTTATGCTGCAGCTTTCTCTCCTGTCTGTCCATTATGGTCAGCTAGCTACCATTGCCTCTTGCCCCTCAGTTCTCTGTTGTCCATGTGCATGGTCCTGTCCCCTCCCTCTTGCTTTCTATGGATTGTTGTGCTGCACTCCCGCCCCGCATGCCCTGTGTGGTGTATTGTGCTGCTGCAAACCCTGATGCCTGCCCTGCAGGGTCAGTTTGGTGCACCTCTCCATGTCCCTCCTGTCCTCTGTTATCCGAGTCCATGTCCCTACCCCATTTCCTTCCATGATCCAATGTACCATACTTGCGAACATTTTGATCTTGGTAAGAGGGAGATTTTGAAAAAAAACTGGGGTATTGATTTTCCCCTTTGAGTTACATTGAAAAAGAGGAGATTGTAGACAGGAGACAGATCAAATAAAGCCCATTTGAGCTTAAAAACATTGGACATTTCCTGGCTGAATCGGGTCTGTTGGCATGTATGGTTGTACTACCATTGCCTCTTCCTTCTGCCCACAATGGTCTATTACATTGCCACAGCCTCTCTTGCAAGTCCTGTATTGTTGGTTTGTTGCCCCTGCCCCCCTTTCCACTGCCCTCCATAGTCTGTTGTGCTGCCACGGCCCTTCCTGCCTGCTCAGTGTGGTTAAATTGTTGCCTTTGCACCCTCCTACCTGCCTTCAATTTTCAGAGTCCGTGCCCCTGGTCTCTGCCTCTCAACAGTATCCTAATGAACAACTAGATTGCTAACATTCTATATTTATTACAAAAGTGTGGAACGCCTGACGTCATCTTGATGTAATCAAAACTGTAATACCTAGAGCATTTCCTTTAGAAATTACATATATGAGAGGGTCTTATTGGCATCAAAATTATGGTTAGTGCTCTAAAAGACTAAAATAAGGACATATTTTCTGAGTTTTCAAATAGCGACAAAGCACTTTTAAATTATTTGTTATCTTTATGTTTTTTTTAATTAGATTTACCCTGCCAAAAATACTCAAGGAGAGGCCAGACCATCGCTGCAATAGACCACAAACGTCCTTATAGACTCTCGTCAGATTTATTTTAGCTATTTCTGAAATATTTTGGGCCAAAATTATTTCCAGATACCTCATGTGTGTCTTAGCTCTAACTGCCCCTCCTGCCTGGTTCCAGTGCATAGTCTCAGTTTTTTCTTTATTTACCTTATACCCCGAGATCTCTCCGAACAATTCTGCTTGCTCGAACAGTCTTGGAATAGCCTCAGCTGGATTAGAGGTAAACATGAGGAGATCATCGGCGTATAGAGCAAATTTTAGTTCTAGGTCTGCAATTCTAAAAGGATGGATCACAGGATCAGCTCTGAGCTGGCAGACAAAAGGTTCAATATAAAGGTTAAATAACAGAGGTGATAAGGGACACCCCTGTCTAGTCCCTCGAGAAATTATGAACCAGTCTGAGAGCACTCCATTTACCAAAACTTTTGCTCGAGGGCTCTTATATAGGGATCGGACAGCTGAAACAAAGTTAGAGGGAAGTCCGAACCTAGATAGAGCCGACCATAGATAGGACAAGTTTACTTGATCGAAAGCCTTAGCGGCGTCGATGGCCGTAAGGGTCAGCGGGAGCTTCTTAGCCACTGCAACATCTACTGCTGCAATAGCTTGGAAGGTTAACTCATTCAACTGTCTGTCAGGGATAAAACCTCTCTGATCCTGATGCACAATTGTTTTAATGACTTTGGCCAACCTTGCTGCTAGGACCCCTGCGAAGATTTTATAGTCGGTGTTCAACAATGAGATTGGTCTGTAAGACTCAATTTTCAGGGGATCTTTATTAGGCTTCAGGATCAGGGTGACTGTGGCTTCAGACCAAGTATCCGGAATAGTGTCACCCAATAAGTATATTTTATTGAACAAAGTCGTCAAGGCAGTGACAACTTCCTCAGACTCTATCTGATATAGTTCAATTGGGAGCCCGTCCGGGCCTGCTGCCTTACCCCTGGCCATTTTTTTTTATCTGGGCGGAGACTTCCTCTTCCCTGATACTCGAAGCCAAGAAGATGCAGTCTGTTTCTGTTAACCGAGGGATCTCAATCTGGTTTAGCCAATCTTCTATTCTCCAAATAGAAGGACATACATCTTCTTTATATAGGGTTTGCATGAATGATCTGGCCTCCTCTCGAATAAGGACGTCATCATACGTGATGACTCGTATGTCTTGAAGCAGAATACACCCAATCTGGTTTCGAACTCTATCCGTTCTAACTTTCCAGGCAAGAAGACGGCCACATTTTTCCCCATAGGAGAAATTCTGAAGCCTACTTGAATCCCACCTATCTTTTAAGATTTTATCTAAACTTGCCTGATATTCTGCCCGCAGACCATCGAGTTCACTTTGAATAAGAAGTATATTATTTCGAAGATCTACGGAGGCCTGCTGAAGCTGCTCTTCCTTTTGTTTGATCTTAACAAGGCTCTCTTTTTCGATCCGCCTTCTAGCCTTATTTCTCCTGATCATCCATGCACTTATGGTCCCTCTTATATACGCCTTGAATGCTTCCCATATAGTCTGATCGGTTGCTGTTCCAGAGTTGAACCTGAAATATTCCTCTATAGTTAGGAATTAGCATTTAAAAAACTTTAGAAATTCACTGAAAAAACAATAGGTTTTAGGGGTGTATATAGTTAGCTGGACATTTCACTCGAACAAAACCATTGAAATTCCTCCGATATAGTTAGTTGTACTAACTACATCTTGCGCGCCCGCAATCCACTGCTGCTGATGATGTCACATATTACATTATTCATGACATGGTCAGTGACATCACTGATGACATCTCAAATGACATCACTGATGACATCATCCAGTGAATGTGGTTTGGTTCATTATTTAAATATGTATTATCTACTGGCGGTCGCCAGTAGATAGTTATAGTTAGGACCGTGTTTCCATAGGAAATCTGCAACATTCTATTTGGAATAACTTTGGCGCTGATTGACGAATCCTCGCGAAATTCTCAAAATAGGTGGGGCACTCCGCTCCGCTCCTACCCTGAAAGTCTCGGGGGGATTCATCAAGCGGGGGCTGAGAAAAAGGGGGGGTCCCAAAACGCGTTTTCCCCTTGCATAGGACCTTTAGTCCGAGCTACAGCCCGAACGGCTGAACAGAATTACTTGAAATTTGGCAGAGAGGTAGCCCTCAGGTCAGGGATGTGCCTTTTGAAGGTCTCGTGTAAATCTGTTCAGTATTTCCTGAGAAAATAGCATTTAAATCAATATATATATCTATGGGCGCGCTCCGAGCGCGTACCGTAAGCTTACCGTACGCGCACGCCGCCGTGCGCGAGCGCGATTCCGATTGGTTGTTAGATCTCAGTAAACATTCGAATCGGTCGAAACCAGGAAGTGTCGGCCGCCATTTTGTCTCTCGCAGTCTGAGGGGGTGAGAAACAAAGGTGGATAACGTGAAAAGGGGGCAGGCTGGACAGTTCCTGACCCCCTAGCCTTTGTCAGGGGGTCCCAGAAGGACCCCCAAGGGCAAAAATTAATTTTAAATTTTTCTCAAAAAATTGCCGAATGCGCGCAGCGTACGCGCACGGCGTAAACGGAGAAATTCCGCGAGGAGAAATTCCGCAAACTTCGCGTAACTATTACGCGTACCGTGCGCGCACGGCAAAAAAAAAATTTCAAAAAGGAAAGCTTAAAAAAAAATAAAAAAAATTGTGAGGTAAGGTTGGCTCTTAAAAGAGCCGTTGGGTTAATACAGGGATGGAGGAAAGAAAGAATGGGAATATTATGAGCGTCTACAAACGTGCTGGTCTATCTTATTGTTAATAAGGGAAACACTGGTCTCCCCAAAAACAATAAGACCACAACACGTTGTACACCTCATTGCAACCCTCCCAAATCGAGGGTTAACGCCCAGAGGAGCAGAAGAAGGTGATGCTCCCACCTCAGAGGAAGGGCTCAGCTGAGCTGCCGATGATGTACTCGGCTGAGCTTCTGAGGTTGGGCTCTGGTGACTTACTGAAGAGTTTTCTCCAGTATGTCGAGCAAACGTCCTGGGATGTTTATCCCTAAGGTGTCTCATCATAGTGTGATTTCCAAAGGAATACTTCTTCCTTGGATTTCCTCTAGATAAAACACGGTCACAAAGTGCGCAAGTGACCAATGGAGCATTGACCTTTTTCTGCCCCTCTGGAAAAGTAAAATACTCCCATACAAAAGAATTCTTTTGTTTCCTCCTTCTCTGGATGATGGTGGTGCTGCTAGCCTCACTCTCAGAAGAGGTCTGCTGTTCTGCCATTGTATCTCAATGTCAATTCAGCTCCTTCTCCTACGGGATCTCAAGCAGTAATGAGGGGAATGGGTGTGGTGTGGGAAGTTTCTGGAACTGAAAGTAGTTTCAACCAATGAAAAGTGTTCTTTGTGGATCACATGACCTAACGTGCGCGCTCCGTAAGCTTACGGTACGCGCTCGGAAACAAGTACGCATGCGCGAACGTGACGCTTACGGAGCGCTTACGGAGCGCGTACGTAAGACGCACTTGCGCATGCGCATTACACGCCCCTGCATAACCGCGACGTTGCTTCCGCATGTACGCGTACGTCACGTACGTATCACGTAAGCGCGCTGTACTTATGACGTACGGAGCGCGTAGCGTCAGCTTACCGTACGCGCATCGTATCACGTAAGCGCACCGTACTTATGACGTACGGAGCGCGTAGCGTCAGCTTACCGTACGCGCACGGAAAAAAATGCATTAAAAAAAAATTAACCGTTCCATAATGCAGGATATAGTACATATATTATTTTATACATAGGTTTACCAAAAATCTCAAAAAAAAATTTGCATTTAAAAAACCGTACAAATTCACTGAAAAAACCATAGGTTTCACACATGTTATAGTTAGGAATTAGCATTTAAAAAACCTTGCAAATTCACTGAAAAAACCATAGGTTTCACACATGTTATAGTTAGCTGGACATTTCACTCATAAAAAACCAATGAAATTCCCCCGTTATAGTTAGTGCAGGCAACTATAACTCACGCGACCGCAATCCTCTGCTGATGATGTCAGATATTACATCACTGATGACATATGTGTCTTTATGAAAAATAAATATTTGTAATATATGTATAGCTAAAGATACAGTATTAGCATCAACAGAGGATTGCGGTCGCGTGAGTTATAGTTGCCTGCACTAACTATAACGGGGGAATTTCATTGGTTTTTTACGAGTGAAATGTCCAGCTAACTATAACATGTGTGAAACCTATGGTTTTTTCAGTGAATATATATATATATATATATATATATATATATATATATATATATATATATATATATATATATATATATATATATATATTTATATATATATATATAAAGAGAGAGAGAGAGAGAGAGAGAGAGAGAGGGAGAGAGAGAGAGGGAGAGAGAGAGAGAGCGAGAGAGAACAATCAATAACCCATATAGACACTGATGTAGCTACTCAACAACCCATGCACCTGCTTACACACCAACTGAGAGACTAATAGAAACATTCACACAATTTAGTCACTAATCTATGCATTCAGTAACATATGTTCAATCAGTGACTTATAGAGTCAGTCATGCATCTACTAAATAATCCACTTATACATTGACTCGTTCTTCAATATACCTTGGCATAGATATATAAGAACAATATTTACAGTTTACAGAAGAACACATTCACTGGATGATGTCATCAGTGATGTCATTTGAGATGTCATCAGTGATGTCATGAGTGATGTCACTGACCATGTCATGAGTGATGTAATATGTGACGTCATCAGCAGTGCATTTCGAGGGCGCAAGTTATAGTTAGCTCAACTAACTATAACAGGCAAATTTCTCTGGTTTTATATTAATCAAATGTCCAACTAACTATAACGTCTCTGAAACCTATGGTTTTTTCTGTGAATTATATATATATATATAGCAATTTGCATTGAAAAATGAGTGTATATATATATTTTAATTTCTGGATGGAGAATTTAGTAGCAGTGTGATTGACTGTTTATTTGACTAATTTATAGTGTCTCACTAAATATATTGGGTAGTGACTAAACTGTGTGAATATCTGTATCACTTTGTCAGTTGATGTGTAAACTGCTGCACCAGTTGGTTACTAGCTACGTGAAAATCTATGTTAGTTATAGATTAGTTAACTGAGTATTTGTATGGGAGAGTGAATGTGTGTGTGGTTCGGTGGGGGGGTGTGACAGCCCAAAGATGTGTGAATAGTTGATTCAGTAGGTATATGAAGTTAAAACTACGTGTTATAACAGATGTTTGGGTGAGTGAATATCTTTATGGGTGTGGTCATGAGCCAATATATATCTCAATGGTACTTGTCCAACAAACTAGAAAAATAAAAACCAGTGTATGTGTCAGTTGTTGTATATAAATAAGTATACATAAAACTCAGTGATTGTATGAGTGACTGTATGGATAACTGCATACTTGTAAGTGTTTTTATAACACCCTAAGTATGAGTTATTATCTATATAAATAGATGAAGTGGTGTTTTTATAAGTGTATAGCTAAGTAAAAGTAAGTATGATCCATTGTTTGCATAAGTGAGTAGGATGACTTCATAAGTGATTAGGATGTATGCTGGTGTGTAATGTCGATATAGGTGTATATGTATATTTGATAGTGTTCTATTGATCATTGACAGCATGTATGATTGAATCTATAGGTAAGTGATTAGATGTGTGTATAGATCTACGAATCACTGAGTGGGTGTTTAAAAACTTGTATTGGTGTGTCAATGGTTTTAATTGTGGCACTCTGTATTTTACAGTGAGTGATGAAAGGTTATACTAGTGTATGATGAGGTGTATCTGATTGTCACGTGGATGATGTCATCAGTGATGTTATCAGTGATGTCATTTGAGCTGTCATCAGTGATGTCACTGACCATGTCATGAATGATGTAATATGTGACATCATCAGCAGTGGATTGCGGGCGCACGAGATGTAGTTAGTACAACTAACTATATCAGAGGAATTTCAATTGTTTTGTTCGAGTGAAATGTCCAGCTAACTATAACACCCCTAAAAACCTGTTTTTCAGTGAATTTCTAAGGTTTTTAAAATGCTAATTCCTAACTATATCAGGCCTGAAACCTATGGTTTTTTCAGTGAACTTCAAAGGTTTTTTAAATGCTAATTCCTAACTATATCAGGCCTGAAACCTATGATTTTTTCAGTGAATTTCAAAGTTTTTTAAATGCTAATTCCTAACTATATCAGGCCTGAAACCTATGGTTTTTTCAGTGAATTTCAAAGGTTTTGTAAATTACAATTTTTAATGTATTAATTGTTATACTGATTTTTTTGATACTGATTTACTAAATTTTTTAAACTATTTATTTTTAGATATTTTTTTTAAATTACATTATAATTACATTATACATTACATTACAAAATGTACTTTCTAAGAATGAATTACTTTAGTTTAAATACTTTGCAAATAGGCAATAGACTTTTAAGTACAGTAGTTACATTGTTGCAATGGGCAACACAATTTCAAACACAATGCAACATTGAGCTCAATGTGAATTTCTAGTGAAATGCAATTAGTTACTTTATGGATTGCTTTTCTAACTACAGGACTGGATCCTAGATTCAGTCCTTGGACATCTCCTGTAAACAGTTGAGTAAAAGCGTTTTGGTTACAGTAGTGATTTTTAAGGAATATTATTGTATTTTAAAAGGTGACAGAATTTTTTTCACATAGAATCACCAATGTTATCCTATGGCAGAAAATTCACTTAGCAGGTAAGTAGTGTTTCCGTTACTTTTTCTTACTCAGTGGTGGATCCTGGATCCAGCACTGGTGAATCTCCTGTAAACAGTTGCAAGAATGTGTTTAAGTCAAACAGACGATTGTTTAGGAATACTTTTAGTTTGTGAAAATAGACACTTAGAAACTTTTCTGGTGAAAACCACACAATGGATTCCTATGGAAGGAAATGCAAGTTACTGGTAAGTACACTTAGAATTACTTTTCACGGTCAGTGCTGGGCTAAACGATGCAGCACTGGGTTCTCTCCTGAAAACAGGTGAGTAAATCAGAATTCACACTTCGGCTGATTTTTGAGGAATATTTGTACGTTTCAAAAATGGACACTTAGAAAATTTCTGGTGAAAAAAAACCACACAATGGATTCCTATGGAAGGAAATACAAGTTACTGGTAAGTATGCTTAGAATTACTTTTCAGGGTCAGTGCTGGGCTAAAAGATGCAGCCCTGGGTTCTCTCCTGATAACAGGTGAGTAAATTGGAATTCGTAGTTCGGCTGATTTTAGAGGAATATTTGTACGTTTCAAAAATGGACACTTAGAAACTTTTCTGGTGAATACCACACAATGGATTCCTATGGAAGGAAATACAAGTTACTGGTTAGTACACTTAGAATTACTTTTCAGGGTCAGTGCTGGGCTAAAAGATGCAGCACTGGGTTCTCTCCTGATAACAGGTGAGTAAATCGGAATTCGTAGTTCGGCTGATTGTAGAGGAATAATGGTACGTTTGAAAAATGAACACTTAGAAACTTTTCTGGTGAAAACCACACAATGGATTCCTATGGAAGGAAATACAAGTTACTGGTAAGTATGCTTAGAATTCCTTTCCAGGGTCAGTGCTGGGCTAAAAGATGTAGCACTGGGTTCTCTCCTGATAACAGGTGAGTAAATTGGAATTCATAGTTCAGCTTATTTTTGAGGAATATTTGTACATTTCAAAAATGGACACTTAGAAACTTTTCTGGTGAAAATGGATTCCTATGGAAGGAAATACAAGTTACTGGTAAGTACGCTTAGAATTACTTTTCAGGGTCAGTGCTGGGTTATAAGATGTAGCCCTGGGTTCTCTCCTGATAACAGGTGAGTAAATCGGAATTCGTAGTTCGGCTGATTTTAGAGGAATAATGGTACGTTTGAAAAATGGACACTTGGAAACTTTTCTGGTGAAAACCACACAATGGATTCCTATGGAAGAAATACAAGTTACTTGGTAAGTACGCTTACAATTACTTTTCAGGGTCAGTGCTGGGCTAAAAGATGCATCACTGGCTTCTCTCCTGATAACAGGTGTGTAAATCGTAATTCGTAGTTCGGCTGATTTTAGAGGAATATTTGTACAATGGTGAAGAAAGGGGGCGGGGTCTGACGTGACATGTGCAAACACGCCCTGTGGTGCATTTTAAGTTGGGGAATTAATTCCTCTTCAATGCTGTGGTCCCCTGGGGGCCAACTAGCCCACCAGGTACCTCCAGTATGCACCAGGGAGCTGCGTTGCAGAGAGGTGTTCAGAGGTCACGCCCCTTTTTACAACACTCTGCAACGCAGCTCCGTGGCGCTTACTGGAGGTACTTGGTGGGCTAGTTGGCCCCTAGCAGACCTTTGGATTGAAGAGGAATTAATTCCCCAACTTAAAACGTGCCACAGGGTCTATTTGCACACATCGCCTCAGGCCCCGCCCCCTACCTTCACCACTGTGCAAACGTGCTCCGTGGCGTGTTTTAAGTTGGGGGATTAAGTCCCCTTGAATCCTGAGGTCCCCTGGCGACCAACTAGCCCACCAGGTAACTCCAGTATGCGCCAGGGAGCTGCTTTGCATAGAGGTGTTCAGAGGCCACGCCCCTTTTTACACCTCTCTGCAACGCAGCTCCGTGGCGCTTAGTGGAGGTACCTGGTGGGCTAGTTGGCCCCTAGGGGACCTCTGGATTGAAGAGAAATGAATTCCCCAACTTAAAACACGCCACAGGGCATGTTTGCACACATATCACCTCAGGCCCCACCCCCTACCTTCACCACTGTGCAACTGCACCCCGTGGCGCGTTTTAAGTTGGGGGATTAAGTCCCCTTGAATCCTGAGGTCCCCTGACGGCCAACTAGGCCACCAGGTACCTCCAATAAGTGCCACGGAGCTGCGTTGCAGAGAGGTGTAAAAATGGGCATGGTCTCATTACACCTCTCTGCTACGCAGCCCCCTGGCGCATACTGGAAGTTCCTGGTGGGCTCGCTGGCCCCCAGGGCCCCCCTGTATTCAAGGGCAATTAGTTCCCCCTCTGCAAACGCGCCAGGGGCACGTTTGCAGAGTGTTGTAAGGAGGGGGCGTGGCCTCCGGCTCGATCCCGTCTTTTATCTATATTTTCTTTTTTTAGATCGTGGGATATGTAGCCCCCCTTCTTTTTCTAATTTATTGGCCCTGGGGACCCCATCACCCAGGGCCTGCCCCCAATTGTTTTTTTTTTCTAAATCGGGAAGGGGGCCGCGTGGCTCCCCTCCTCAGGCCATATTTTGCCCAGGGGACCCCATCCCCAGGGCATGGCCAACTTTTTTTAGCTTTTTATGGAGGGGGGCTGTGTAGCCCCCCTCTTCTGGCCACTTTAAGGCCCCGGGGACCTCATCCCCCGGGGCCGGCCATTGATTGAAAAAAAAAATATATATTTTAATAAATGGGGAGGGGGGGCACGTGGCCCCCATCCCAGGCCACTTATGGCCCCGGGGACCACATCCCCTGGCGCCTGGCCACCTCGTTGGGGACCGTGGGGTGTCCCAATCCCCCCACGGTCCCAGCCGGCTCCCCGCTTCCTGCTTTTCCACATGGGGAGCAGTTAACATGCTGCTCCCCATGTGGAAAAGCAATCTGCTTTGCTTCATTGAAGTGAGAGCAGGTTTCCCTGCTCTCGCTTCAATGAAGCACAGCAGTTTGCAATGGCAGGGTGGGAGCCGCGAGGCTCCTGCCCTGCCATTGCAAACAGCAGTGTCCCAGGGGTGGGCACCCCGGGACACTGCAGGAGCCGGCCCTGGGGGGTGGTCCCCCCTCATACATATTAAAGTTGCCCCGGGGGTTGGCGGTCCCTGGGCTGGGGCGACCTGAGAGCCCCCCCACCCATTGTTGAGAAACCCCGGGGGTGGCGGTCCCCGGGGCTGCGGGGGGCCGTGAGCCACCCCACCTATTTTATGTGTGTGCCCCGGGGTGTGGCGGTCCCTGGGGCTGCGGGGGCACCGTGAGCCCCCGCCTATTTTATGTGCGTGCCCCGGGGTGGCGGTCCCCGGGGCTGGGTGGGCTCAGAGACCCCCCACCCATGTTCACAAAAGCCTGTGGGGTGGCGGTCCCCGGGGCTTCGGGGGGGCCGTGAGCCCCCCGCATATACAATGTTTGAGCCCCGGGGGGTGGCCATCCCGGGGGCAGTGTGGGGACCCCCCCCCAAACTTTTTTTTTACTCTGCCCCTGGGATTTGGCCCCCCCGGGGGCAAATTACCATATTCAGCGCGGGAGGCCGTGCTGAATTTTTTTTTCTATCGGTAGGACCCGCGCATCCAGCGAGCATCCTCCCATTTAAAAAAACAAAAAATCATTTTTGGGCCTTGGGGGTCCTTGTGGGACCCCCTGAGCAGGCCTAGGGGGACAGGGTGTTTCTACCCTGCCCCCTTGTCGCGTTTTGCGCCTTTTTTTATGGTTCTCTTGTGCCTCGGTTCTACCGAGGCACAAGATGGCTGCCAACACTTCCTGATTCAGAGTGTTGGCAGCCAATTAGCATACAGCTCGTGCTCGGGTGGGTGCGGGAAGGGTGCGCGGATCCTCCGAGGCCATAGATATATATGTACTTTTAACTCTAATTTTCTCAGGAACTACTGAACAGATTTACACCATTCAAGCAAAAGGCAAAAGGACTACCTCTTTGCCAAATTTGGTGTAATTCTGTTCAGCAGTTCGGGCTGTAGCTGCGTCAAAAGGTCCTATGGGAAAATGCATGGGGAAAACGCGTTTTGGGACCCCCCTTTTTTCTCGGTCCCCACTTGACGAATCACCGTGAAATTTTCAGGATAGGAGCGGACCGGAGCTGGCCAAAATTTGGAAAATTTCACGAAGCTTCATCAATCGGCGCCAACGTTATTCCAAACAGAATGTTGCAGATTTCCTATGGAAAATAGGTCCTAACTATATCTACCTACTGGCGACCGCTAGTAATATATATATATATATATATATATATATATATATATATACATTGCATCAATGCCCTTTTACTAGATTTGTAAAAGAATTCCAGGCTCACCACACAGGCTTGTTTTGTAGGCAAATTGGGTGTATTCGGCAAGTAAAATAAGACGTGTTACGACCTCACTCGGTCTTGGTCACATGACCTTGAAACCAACCAGTCACTTTTTATGCAAATGGCTGCCAGACAATTTAAAAAAAAAATGTTTTGAGTTTTATATCGCGCAAACTAGACCCGAGACATTGGGTATCAGAGTGCTTTACATGAGCACCAGTTTCGTTACAGATGGACACATTCATTCATTTTTGTTCGGCACTGGGAGATTAAGTGATTCTCCCAGAATCACATGATGTTAAGTGTCGTTGCTGAGACTCGAGCCCGGTTACCCAGCTTCGAGGTTGACTGCTCTAGCCGTAAGTCTACATCCTCTCCAGACAATGTGGACTCAAAAGAAATACATACAAGTAAAGTTACTGTCACTCTCCTTAGTATTGGAAGTAAAAAAAATCTTTGCCATTACACAATGTAACATTGGTTAAAAGAAAATTAACTTTTAAACAAAAACATAATACACATGATTGTGAATGCTCAAGGAGGATATATATTCACAAAGATTACACTGAACAGTTGTGTGTAAAACTGTGTGTCACACATGTGATTAAGGTATAGTACTCTCAATATGTCTCGTATATTTGCTGATCTAATAGGAACATGGAAATGTCACACAGAAAGACCATCTGGGTTTGGGAGTGAAGGGTAGGACAGAGAAAATCCAGGCATAGTGCTTAGCATATGGTGAGCCAACAGCTGAAGGATGGAGCTGCGATCTGATGGCTTTACTCGTAAGAAGTCATGGTGTTTCCGTTTGGGGATAGCATCCTTCGTGCATTTAACTTCCTTTTTGTGATTGGCAAAGGCAGACAGTTCCATGCAAAATTCCCAATTCTCTGCAGAAAAGAGAAGAACAACACAACAGCATTGGTGTTATGAGTGAGTAATATACCCTTATACAAAGCAAGGAGACGCTCCCGTTACTGTACGATCATTCTGTAAGAGGGCATGCACAAAAGAACAACAGTGATATTTAAAATAACATGATTCCTGTGGGGATTATGTCAGGTCTGGATTTCAGGGTTTGTCGGGAAGCGGCCTACTTTCCTAGGAGACTGTGCATTTCTTCGTCATTGTTCGTACTGAAGGGAAAAAGGCAATCGGCTTTTAGAATGTATCTAGATTCTAACCTGCGTAATGCAGATACCCTGTCCCCACCTCTTGGATGTCTGGGTACAGTGTCAATTCCAAAAAGTCTAGCTTTGGACCAATCCCCTTCATGATGGTCTCTGAAGTGTTTGGCTGTGTTGTATGCTAAGTGAGCGTTAGTAATCGCCACCAGTGTTCTAGGATTCTTTTCTGTACAGGGAAAGTCGCTGAGCCAATGTACCACATGTTACAGGGACATGTGATACCGTAGACAACTAAATCTGTTTTACATGTAATCAATTTGGTAACGTGAACCCTCTTCCTTGTCGGTTTCAGATATATTTCTGAGACATTGGAGCTATGTTTGCAGGCTTTGTAGCGTCCACATTTTTTATTTTTTAAAGTTCTGTTTATTTGATACACGACTTGAAAACACAGTAACATATTTGTACATGCAATCACTTACAAACTGAAAATATTACATTCCCAGTTCCATAAGGACATGTATTTGATTCCCAACCTGCCTCCCACTACCCCCTCACATTTCATGCTATACATTCTTCAACTGTTTTCCAGTCCTGGTCTTTCCGTTGGTAGTGTACAGATGTTTCCACGGAATTAGTTCCATCCCCCATACCCTTTCCCATATCTTGGGGCAGCCTCTGTAAATTTATACTGCATTTTCAGCCACCATGGCTCGATCCATTTCATTACTCCTGTCCATGTGTGTTAGTACAGTTTGGACCCCCCAGTGCTTGGCAATATTCCGCTTGGCTATTGCTGTGCCCAGAGTTGCCCAGCCCTGGGCTGCTTGGTTTAGATCTTTGGCCTTCCATATATTCAGAATATATCATTTAGGTTCCAGCGGCACCGGAGCACCACTAACTCTTGTTATCATACTCATAATAGCTTCCCAGTATGGTTGAATACCAGTACAGTCCCATATCGTATGAAAGAATGTTCCCACTGCTCCGCATTGTCGCAGGCAGAGCTGATCAGTAGCTCTCCCCATTTTAGTTAGAGTCAGCCTAGAAAAGTATGTTCTGTGTAGCACTTTGAGTTGCACAAATCTTAGTCTGGAGAGTATGGCCACTAGTCTTGAGGATTCTAATGTCTCCTGCCAATCTGTGTCGTCAAGCTCCCCTAAATCTGCCTGCCATTTTTCACATAGACTCACTGTGGGATCTGGTTGATTATTGACTAATTTTTGGTATGTTAAGGAGATGATTCTTCGATCAATACGGTCCGTCAGGAGCCTATCTTATAAGGGCGACGCTTCTGGGAGAACAGTCTCTGGTGAGATGGCTGCCATCAAGGCATGCCGAATTTGGAGATATCTGAATTTTTCTGTTGGCATCAATTGATATGTTTCTTGCATTGTTCAAATGTGATGACCCTCCCTTTTTTCCAGAGGTCGCCCACCCTGGAGATCCCAATTAGGTCCCATTGTTTGAACCCCTTGCAGCAGCCCAGCCTGCACAGTTTTCCGGTCTCCCAGAGTGGGGTAAACTGTGTCATCACGTTATTCCATCCCAATTTCCTGTGGGCTGCAAGCCATATATGTATGGTGTGTGCGGTAGGTCCTGTGAGTTTCCTCCCCTGAGTTGTGTTGTAAAGAGCATTCATAACCCCTTTTCCCCCAAGACGAAGCAGTCCAAACGGAATGCAGGTTCTGTCTGGGGGGAGTGAATCTATTGATTGAGGATAGCTAGTTGGGCTGTCCAATAGTACAACTGTATGTTCGGGAGTGCAATGCCACCATCATACCACCCTTTAACAGGTTTGTCCATAGCGATCTCATCCGCATATAGGGATATTTGATCCTTCCACTCCATTGTCCCTTTGAGGCCACAAATAATTGGGTCTTTTCTAATACAGGTTGCCAATGGCTCCAGGACCAGGGTGAAGAGGAGAGGGGAGAGAGGGCAACCCTGTCTTGTGCCCCTACCCAAAGGGAAAGCGTCAGAGAGCCTGCCGTTGACCAGTACCTGTGCTAGTTGTTTCGTGTAAAGCAGTCTTACCCAGGATCTGAATCTGGGACCGAGTCCCATGCGTTCAAGTACTGCAAAAAGAAATGGCCATTCAACCGTATCTAACGCCTAATGATCTAAGATCTTTTGCCGAATTAAGGACCACACACCCCACACCCCTCCCCCTCCCCGCTGTCATGACCTTGGAGGTGCCGCTGCGCTGAGGGTCTGATCGGCCCTGGGACTGACCTCGTACCACTGCTCGGTAGGTGCGGAACCTCTGGTTGCATTGAGAGTCTGGCTTCGGAAGCGGAGTCTGCCTGCAGAACGGTGGGGTGGCGTTAAGAACCCAGCTTGGACGCGCCCGTGAGAAGTAAGGAGCACATCCCACCTCCCCATTCCCCGCTGCCGAGATCCTGTGATACCGATGGCCAGTGGGTCTGATCCGCCCGATCTGACCTGCTGTTGATGAGGATAATGCTTGGCAAAGCATTGGAATGAACACTACCGGCAGGAACGTCGCGCTCGTCTCTAAACTCTCGGACCCGATCCCTGCTGTGATACTGGCACATGGCTGGTGCCAGGCGCCAGAGGGGTAATGTGTTTATCCATGGGGGAGTTGCTGAGCGCAGCTTTGTCATCTTTGTCAGGTTTGAAGAAGCACACCGCTCGACGGTCCAGAGCATCTCGCTTGAGGGGAAGCAATCCTGCTGGAGGTGCGTTAAAAATAAGTCCCGTGCCTGATGAGATTCCAAGGCGTCTTGCAGAGCCTGAGTATTGTGCAGGATGCTTCTGAGCAACATGTTGAGATCAAGTGAATGCTTTGGATTGATGCGTGCGTGGTTATTGCTCGCCTACGGTCCGTGTGACTCCTCCGTCTGCCGTCTCCTCCTGACCGTGTCAAGTGTGGTGAAAGTTTTTGCTTATAGCTACAGTTCTTTCCACTTTCCTGCCCTAGCACGCTAGGTTGCCCCTAAGTTCAGTTGACTACAAGATGGGCGCCCATTGTCGGATAACTGAATTTGCGATCTCCTCAGAAGCCGATGACTGTTCCGCAAATCCCCCACTCTGTAGCCAGCAGCAGTCTAACAAAGAACTACTACCGTATCCAGCTTAGGGGAAAGGGGAAGTGGAAGAAAAAAAAGAGAGACTCCCTCAGGTAATGGCCCTCCTTCTGTGGTTCTGCTCAGGGACCTGCAAAAAGCACAAACAATTAATACTGTCCCTAACCTGAAAGCTAAACATGTATTACCTAATTAGTCCCTAAGTACCTGTTTTACCCTGAGGGGTAGCCACTCTCTTGTGAATTGATGTATTAAGATCGATTGGAAGAACTTCCTGTCAATTCACTCTGCGCACTTTTAGAAATCTCTTGTCTCTAATATATGCTTAATTTTGCGCAGTAAGGAAAAGCTGTTAAAGTGATGTTGGTCAAATGGAATCTTTCCTTTTAGATAAAGTTCTCCAGAAGCAAAATTCTCTTCAATAAAACTGTCTCTCATTCATTCTCCATATCTGACTTGTGTAGATTGGGAGCTAAAGTTCCTCTCTGAATTAGCGCGGCCTGCTAACTCTCTATAACATGTGGCTTTTCAAGTCTCAGTTCTTTTCAAAGGAATATTCCAGTACTGGCATCAGAAGAACCTGTCAGGCTGCTTACCAAACTGAAAGCGCTGCTTTCGAACGTGCTGACGGGATATTGCTTTTGCGCTAGGAAAGTTCAAAATGTCCTTACTTGAATTCAGGAGATAGCCTCTCTTCACAGAAGCCTACTCCCTCACCATACTCCGGTTCCGTAGCTCTTCCTCACGGCTATGCGGAAAAAGCGGCGACTATCCTGTAGATAGAAGTCACCTCTTGACATACCTGGCATCTGAAAATATCACAAATATCAATTGCATAAGGAGCTCTTATACTGGAATCACAATATTATCCAAGAATCCAACTATAAATTTGAATTCCAGTCAGAGCGGCAGAAAACAGCCGCTCCGGTCAGAAAGACGATTGAAGTGCGCCGCGCGTGGCTCGCGCAGGCGCTTTGTTCCTGATTGGGAATCTCGAGTCAAAACAACTAGACCGAGAACCCAATCAGGAAGTGAACTAATTTCTAGGGGTGGGCGGAATTTGCGGAATTAACTTCCGCAAATTATCGCGAGAATGCAGAAAATCTCCGCAAACACGCCGGAAATATCGCGAAGACGCAGAAGTTTTTTTGCCGCCTGTTCGCGGTATTTTTTGCGTGATCGTGGGTCGCCAACTTACCCATGCGGTTGCTCACGGGCACGGCCATCTTGTTTTCACTTGTCCCGCCCTCTGGCGATGTTTACTTCCTGTTCCGGGTCGCGCAATGCATGTTCGCGGTCGATATTTCCTGTTCGCGACCGCTTTTACTTGATCGCGTTGCTTTTTGCTTGCTCAGGGAGAAAATATCGCGCGAACTTGCGCACGTGGTCGCAATGGGCGCGGCCATCTTGTTTTCCACTCTATTGCATGGTTCTGGGGCCTGATTTTCAATCCTCCCTAAATCTTTTCAATCCTTTGTTTATAGCCACTTTTTTTGGATCTTTATTACTTATTATTTCTCTAACTATTTTCCTGCCTCTATATTTTTGGTTTTTGTCTACTTTTTTTTTGTTTTTTAGCTACTTTTTCTCTTTGTATTGCCCGCTATTTATTTCCTTTACTCCTTTATTTATTTTACCTTTTCTTTCCCGCCCCGTCCCCAGAACCATGTCCAAGGGCAGGGCTGTTCGCCGGCGCAGCCAGAGCCGCGACCGCCTTCCTTGCGGAAGGCGGCGCCCACAAGGGGTGCATGCACGGGCCTTATTTGGGGAGGCGGAGTTGGCTGCACTAATTTTCTTTGTGCAGCGCCACCTCCCCTCAACCCTGGCAGCAGGTGGCAGGCCTGGGTCCGGGTACGGCCTCCGGGAGCGTCGACAGCGGTGGGGGAAGGTGCGCCGGGCAGTGTCGCGCATCTCTGGGGTTCGGCGCACCCAGGCACAGCTGACGCACCGGTGGTCCGACATCCTGGACCGTGAGTAGGACCTGCTGGACCTGCTAGGAGTGAAGGTCCCGGGGCTTGGTGAGTACCTATTTAATTATTACAACTTTGTGTCTGTTCTTCTGCTCTATGTTATATATTGCGAATATCTTTTTTTCCTTCCAACCAGCTAGAATGTTGCTGCTTACAATACATTCCAGGTTAACAACGTTTAAAAGTTTTCTGTGATTATGACACAGGTGCTCTTCTGCGCTACTACTAATCTTACTTGTTTGCAGCTTTGCGTTTGCGATTGCTTAGCGTGATTCTTTACGAGTTTATTTTAGAGAAATTAAGTTACGTAATGCTACAGTGACTCACGTCCACTCCTTACTTTGTCCTGTCACTAATAGATAGGGGCGGATTGATACATAGGTTTAGGTACTTTGTATGAGCTTCTAATTGGTTAGTGGTATGCATGATGCCCCCCCTCACTCAGTTACGTGACGTGCTGCTAGTACAGCAGTCTTTAGAACCTTTTCTAGTTTGTTCAATGAGTGGAGGTAGGCTTTGCAGTTACTTAGCAGTAGCAGATCAGCATCAATAAACCAAAATTTGGTGTATACAAAAAATGTAGTCATGTTCATGTGTCCTCCATGATTGGATCATACACATTGTTGAGGAATACAGTGGAAATGCATACTTAATGTACAATTGGCATGCCTGGAATAGGTGGGCTAGGTTGGGTGGTACGTTGTACTAATACTTGGGCTTACTTGTAACTTAGTTTTCTGGAATCAGAATGGAAGAATGGATTACTGTTGATAAATAGTAACTTAAGTAGTCGAACTGCGAATTCCACGATATTACATGTTGACCAGATGAGATCGGTCAATGTAGTAATTGCAATTGTTGTTTACATAAGTGTTTTTTGACCGTTGTTGAAAAATATTGTATTTGTTTGACACCATCCATCAATGTTTGTCTCTTTCTTAATTCTTATATCTCTCCTGTCCATCAGCACCCAGGGGCAGACCGACAGGGACTGGACAGTCGGCGGGACAGGAACACCACCAGGAGGACACCGCTGAGGGCTCCTCTGCTGGCCCCAGTAAGTCTTCTTGTTTTTAATAATATTTCTTATTCCATAACTTTTACTGCCCCATTTCTCCCGAACTATAGTGTGTTTCCAAATGCTATTTTTTTACCACCAATTATCCTTCGATCTGTACGGTTTCAAAAAGCTTATCCCTGCCTCCGCTATGATGACTGAGTACTACTACATACTATCAGTCTGTCTGTCTGTACTGTAGTAGCTAGTCTTGCCCAGTTGGCCAGTGCCACTCTTTGTGAAAGGTTGTAATATAAAACTCATATTCACCAGTAGCTCGTACAATCCGTTGGGTCGTTGTCTTGTACTACTTTTTACTCTTATTGATGTTGAGGCTTTGAAAATTCACAGCAACAACAGCCCTACCAGATTTCTTAATATTTTGATATGATACCCTATAGGACATACCACTGTTGTAGGGATCTTGCACATACATTTGCACCAGAAAATAGGATGTTGGTGATGGTAGGTTGGACCTTCCTTGCACACCTCAATCAGAAATTCCGCACCCACCACAATTCCACTGCTTGACTATAGTACTGTCTTGTCATACCTATTAGGTCTCGGAACCCTCCCCCCAAGATAACCAACAAGAATTTGAATTTGAATTTGAAAGTATTTATAAAGCGCACGTATACCAGCGGTTTCTTGGCGCTGTGGCTAACGGAAACTGAGGTTAGAAACAGGGAGGGAAGGGGAAGTGTTTATACAAGGGATTTAGTGAATAAGTGGGTTTTAAGGCATTTGCGAAACTGTGAATAGAGGGTGATGGAACGAAGTTCGAGGGGAAGGGAATTCCAGAGGGTAGGGGCAAGGATAGCAAATTTAGATCCTCCCCACTTCTTTCTCCGAAAGCGTGGGATGGTGAGGAGGAACTGGGAAGAGGAACGCAGAGACCTGGTGGGGATATATGAGGCAATTTCAGAAGAGATGAAAGCAGGTGCCAAGCCCGATCGGGCCAAAAAGGTAATGGATGCGAGCTTGAATTGAATTCTAGCTCGCACAGGGAGCCAATGTAGTGAATACAAAAGTGGGGTGGAGTGATGAAATTTAGGAAGATTGAAGACCAGGCGAGCCGCCTGGTTTTGAATTTGTTGTAGGCGGCGCAGACTGTATGCGGGGATACCGGCATACAGGGCGTTCCCATAGTCCAGGCGGGACATCACCATGGCCAGGATAATGAGTTTGAGGGCAGAAAAAGTGAAGAAGCGGGACACCCTGCGTATAGTGCGCAGTGAAAGGAAAGAAGAGGAAACCACAGAGCTGACCTGGGAGTGAAGGGTGAGTTGAGAATTAAGTTTTATGCCTAAAGTTTTGACTGAGGAAGAGGGAGCAGGAGAGGGACCGAGGGCGGGGGGCCAAAAGAGAGGGGACCAGGGGCTGGATGAGCCGCCCGTCAGCACCAACTCGGTTTTATCAGGGTTGAGTTTCAGGTGGTTGTGGTTCATCCAGTCCCTGATATGAAGCATGACAGTTTGAAAGTTAAGAACAGCTGAAGGAGAAGAAAGATTAAAGACCAGCTGGAGGTCATCCGCATAAGTAGACAACCCAGAACATAACACACCCAACCTCTGTCGTGGAAGCAATTCACATGCACACCCTTACTTTAATTTGCTCACTCGTGTAAGTTAGTCCACTCCACACCAAATACCACGAAGTCTATGTAAGTTTAAAATGTTTATTTCAATTTGAGAAGGTCTGTACACTGTTTTCTTAGCAGCACCAACCGGCAAATCAATAACATTAAAACAATATACATTGTTACACTTATACAGTTGGGAATTAAATCATGATAACTGAACAGTGGTGGAAGGCAGCACCACCATCCCTTAGCAATTTAGTTTATATACATTTATAAATGAAGATGTGAGTGAAGGGACCCCTCACCTCAGAAGAACCTAGTACTGGTAGTTGGTGCATTGTTCAGAAGCTCTGGTTCGTAGAAGGGAATCTTGCGTCTGTAATGCGAAAAAAGAAATGGTGTGCGTTAGTATATTGCAACTTGCAAGCATTTCTCAGCCGTGCCAAAATGTGTAGCATCTATGGATAAGCAATATGGACTAACAGTAACAGTAGTACACCAGTTCTTCCTAAAAAAGTGGCTTGTTAATGTTTGTTGACCGCTTGTACGCAGTGCGTAGACTAGACAGTAGCAGTGTGAGGCAGGTCATGTGGGCTCAAAGGTGTCTTAAGAAGCTGCAAGGTAAAGGTAACGTCACATGTGCATGGCTAGGGCTAATCAAGCAAATGCTACAATGATCATATAACTTAGTGTCTACTCTACTACTACCTGATTTGTACTAGTGATGTATGTTAGTATTAACTCATTTTTCAACCTTGCTACTGATCAATAGGGGGGAGGTGTATATGTCGCCTAATAAATGTGTAATGTTTTCTAGGCGCACTACGGACCACCATTGCTGGGGCCAGCGAAGGCGACGCCGAGGGCGAGGATGCGGCAGTTGCAGATAGCAACGGAGGGGGAGTGGCAGCACCAGTGGCAGGCGGTGGTAAGTTAGATTCATAATCTTTAACTATTGTTGAACTTGACAGCACACTCACTGCAAAGGTGTACTGTATGTATATGTATACTGTACAGTTGTGAATTAGGGCCCCATTAGGATGGTGGGCGTATTGCCCCCGCCGGGCCGGCTGGAATTCACTGCCGTCACCGCAGGGGCAAACCTCCCGCCATCCCTGTAGAAAATATTCAGACATGTCCAGGCGGAAAAGGGTTCAATATGGCGGTGGTGTCTCTCTCACCACACCGGCAGCCATATAATCTGCATTTTGGAATGCCTTTGCGTGGCGGCATTGCCGTCCGCCACGGAAAGGCATGCACACATTGCAGAGTATGCTTGGGGGCCCCAATGGAGGGTACCTACCGATGCTATGGTACCCCCCCAACTTTCAAAGCAAAACGTGACAGGCTCCGTGCGAGGCCCGTCATGTTGTGCTTGGAAAAGCAGCACAACATTTTAGCATTGCTTTCAGCAAAGCCAACCAGAATTTAAATTTAAAAAAACAGGGTGCGCCCGCCACTGTGCCGGGCGCATCATCCTAATTAATTGTCCCCACGGGACCCCCACCCTTTTTAGCAGTCGGATGGCGGGCGGACAAAGTCCGCCCGCTATCCGATGTCGTAAGTAAGTATGAGTTCTTGGGGACGTTTGAAAAGTGAACTAGAAGACTAGAATTCCCTTTAATTGGTATAGGACTAGGAGCCGGAGTATTGAGTAACCAATGTCCTCATCTATCTGATTTCAACTCTGCTTTGAAAGTTTTATGGAGAAGAGCACCTGGTGCACTGTTCAACTAAAAAGTGTAAGACAGGTGGAAGGAAGAAGGACGGGCGACATTTAAAATGTTATGTACTACTGTGCTTTATTTTATAGTGCTACTCTACCATGCCACTATGTGTATAAATAATTACCTTGTCCTACTGTTTTATTAAGACTATATTTTACAATTGTCTTGTTTTTTTCTTTTTGATACACAGCAACTCCGAAACTCAACCGTAAGGAGTTGGCCGCCAAGGCACGGCGCCGGAAGCTGGAGGCAATCCAGCAGGAATACCGGCGGCTGGTGGTCCTAGCCGAGGAGGAGGAGGAGGCTGCTGCAGCTATTGAAGCCTCCTCCAGTGCCCCGGGCCCCAGCCACCGCCCTCCAGCGGTACGGCGCCACCGCCGGACGGCTGCCCGCCGCCACCGTGTCATCTCCGGTGCCCCCCCCCCCACTGTGGCTGCAACTGCCGCGGCCTTAGACGCCGCGTCGCCCATTTAGAGGACCAGATGCGTGTCCTCCTCCAGTCCCGCCCCACCAGTTAGTCCCTGTCACTGCCCCTTTTTTAATTCCTGTTCGTTTGGGCGTTCTCTACTTCTATGGACAGTCGTTGGGGTGAGGGAGGTGGGTGGGTCAGCTTTTGTGGGTTTAGTTTATTTGTTAGGGTCAATTAAATATATTTTTCTATGTTACATGCAAAGTTGTTAATGTTTTGTAGGTGGGGTAACTGTTTTACATCACACTGTTTCCTTGCTGGTGCATGGCCGCCCATAGCGCGTGTTTGATTTCAATAATTTGCTGACTGTATAAGACACAAACAGATAGATGCGACACACCTCACTCATTGACTGGTCCTACTATGCATTCTTTGGAGTGGTGTTTGAAACTGAAATCATTGACAACATGTCCATTATTAATTCTGCCTCCCCCAAACTTCTCTCTTACCGGTGCTTGATGTTTATGTCCAACTGTGGCACAGCACTGGCTGCATGGTGAAGATGGTTTCCTTTTTCATACATGCCATGATTGGGGTGGTGGTGGTAGTATAGTAGTAGTAGTATACACTGGCAGGGTGGCAGCATTTCCAAAAAAAGAAAAGGAGATAGTCAATCGCCTTTGAGAGACTGTTAGAGGAGTAGTTGAATGAAGTACATCACAGAATTTACCGAGCAACAATTATATGCTCAAATATTTGACAAAAAAACTGAATGCTGGTTATTATGAGGATAGCCTACTAGACAGAGTTACAAACTATAGTTTTGTCGACTTGACTATGCCTACAGTCTAACATTTAGTGCTGTATATGAGGAATGACAACAAACAAATCCAATCAATGCCGGCAATTCATGCTGAGGTATATGTTCCTTTGGTAAATAAAATAACCTCTGAAATATCCTACTCATGGGTGGGCAAGCAGAAGAAGATCATCGCTCTGCATTGAAATTGAAGTAGTGTTGCTTTCACCACATCCGCCCCAGCAAGTGTGTGATTAAGTATTGGTGTACATTTAATTTAGTTACACCTCGACAATAAGTCACACAGCCCGGGGGAAGAGGGTTAGGGTCCGTTGATTGGATGGGAAGGGGGATTTTGGGAAAGGTTTGCAATAGAAAAACAGTATGCATACATAGACAAACAAACGACAATCATTGAAGACTACCATACCATATCCATTCCACATGTTAAGGGAGAAAAAGGCAATGCATGCATGATGATGAGACCCGGATTACATACACTTCTATTTCTTGTTCTGTTCCGGCCTTAATACTTTAACAGATAGCAAATAGAAATTTTAAATATTGGTAGTGAAGAATCGTAAACACAGAGCAAACGTAATGATGATTGATAATAACAACTCCAAGAACACACTGTTGTAAAGAATGTATACAAGATATTAATCAAATTATTTAAAAGAAGTGAAAAGTGGATACTGTTACTGTCTTATCCTGGTCAAAAATGTGGACTGGTTTTTTGCATCTCGGGATTCCTCTTGCTCCTCTCGTCCATCAATCTTGGGTGTGTCGCCTCGCCACTCGCCACTGCCCGGCTGGAATAAAAAGGTGATTGATTGGTAAGGTAATTAATATGCATTGTAATGTTTTACAAAGTTTTGGACAAGGCCAGGCCTGTAATTTTAGATTGAAAACCAAAGGGGATATTCAGAAAGAAAGTGAAAACAAATGCACAAGTGATGGTGTAGTGCAACATGAACACTTTCCGAGGTGGCATGTATGCATATGCATCATCTCTACTGTAGTCTGTTTCCAGCATAGACCTTCAACAGTAACAGGAGAGATCAGGCCCACAGTGCTTACCATTAGCACATCCTACGTTAACACTTTAGAGTCCTTTTTTTTTCTCTCAAAGAGTTGGACAAACACAAAGCACATTATCCATTCCAAACATAGCATTTTACAGTTAAAGTTAGTAAAATCAATGCACTGCAGTCATCCCACCGCTACACTCTATTCAACTTCTACACAGACATTTGGGTGTGCTGTGGTTGTTGTTGACGTGTTTACCTTTAGGCTTTTCCGTTTTATGCCACTCATGAAGCATCCTCCTGACTTCATCATCAGCTCTGATACTTCTACTGACTGACTGGAGATCGGCCTGCAGTACAAGTGTAATTTTTATAACACAACAAGAGTAGAAATATAAATATTACTGACTTGAGTCATTCTTTATTGTGTACAGAAAGATAGATTACCACTAGTACACTTTGACATCACTTTGTGCACAACAAACAACGCAAACACAAAGACCAATAGCTCAGAGTCAGGTGTCCAATGCATGCCATTAATTGTCATCATTCATTACCTGTTCCTTCTCATCTTAAGTTAACGGGCCGTCTCTTTCGCCATCATCAAGATGGACGGTGCTGTTAAGTCACAGTCATTTGCATTGCGCAGATTGAGTGAGTCCCCTTCCTGTATTGAATTAAAAGCAATGTATCACCAAGATGCAGGAGAAGTACACATTTCTTGTTTGCCAGAAGGGGAAAATTAGTAATTACTAGTGTGTTCTGTAGAAAGTTGATTAGTGGCAGTGCACAATTACATCAATTCATGCGCAACACACACCACAAAATCTACATCATTCAGTCTGCCATTCTGCGGCCAATGCATGGCATCAATCATTACCTGTTGCATCTCATCTCGTTAACGCTGCAGGCCGTCTCTTTCGCCATCATCATGATGGACGGTGCTGTTAAGTCACAGTCATTTGCATTGCGCAGATTGAGTGAGTCCCCTTCCTGTATTGAATTAAAAGCAATGTATCACCAAGATGCAGGAGAAGTACACATTTCTTGTTTGCCAGAAGGGGAAAATTAGTGTGTTCTGTAGAATGTTGATTAGTGGCAGTGCACAATTACATCAATTCATTCATGCGCAACACACACAACAAAATCTACATCATTCAGTCTGCTATTCTGCGGCCAATGCATGGCATCAATCATTACCTGTTGCATCGTATTTTCAGTTAATGGCCAGTCTCTCTCGGCTCTGAAGGAGGATAGCTATAGAAGTCATCAGATTCATGGTCCACTTGTTTTGGAAGGACGAGGAAAGTTTGCATTTGTTGTTACCATCATCCAATCATCATTCATGAGGGAAATGGAATTGACCAGAAGATGCAGTATGATCGTGCGGAGGAGCTGGATTCTGAGGACTGTAGTGTCAAATGGCAGACACCTGAAACTTGTATCTTAAATTAGAAGAGTAGAAGACGGTGATAATGCATTGGTTGCGATTCACAAGTTTATAACCGGAACAACAGACACAAACAAAGGGGGAAAAAAGGGAGGAAGTCAGTAAGCGCGAGCCTAATTGTCAGGGAAGTATGGCTGGTCCTCAAACTCTGGGGGATCTTCCAGTAGTAGGTAATCATCTGACACAATACTTCCGTCACCTGAGCCGCTGTCCTCATCTTCCTCTGTTGATTCATGCATTGTGTAATTCGGTGGTATGAAGTGCTGATTCATTTTGATCATTGTTAACCTCTCCACGTTTTTGGGAGATAGACTGGTCCTTCTCAAGGTTACAATGGAACCAGCAGCACTGAAAACACGTTCGGAAGAGACACTTGCGACAGGGCAAGCCAGATAGCTTATCGCCAGCCTGCTGAGCTGTGGCCATTCAGACCTTTTCCTATACCAATACTGCACTGGGTTTTGATCAACGTACACCTCTGTTGGGTCGTCCAGATAGGCCTGGACCATCCGCTCAATGTTCAGGGTTGCTGCTGGTAAGCTTTTGTGCTGTTTTTTCTGTGCATCAGCACTGTGCTTACGGCCCATCTTTACATACCAATCTGATAATGATTGTACTCGGCCGAATGATCCAGTTATTGTTTTTGTAGTCGATGGTGATGGTGAGTGTTGCGATTGTGAGCCAACCGCACTGCCCTCAGCCGACGAAGTTGCACTTGATTCTGCATGGCCTGCTTCAGTATCAGTACTTGTTGTGGGTTGATGTGGCGGGCTTTTAATTAGCAGCCCTTCGTTTTCAAACTTGATGGCTGCTTCAGCTATACAACTTTTGTAGCGGGCAACATCAATGTAGGAAAAAGAAAGGAATAGTCCTAATTTTGCACGTGGATCCAGAATTGTGGCACAAATGTAATGTTCTTGTGACAAAATTTTATTTTGTATCCTTACATTTTCTGATAAGCGCCTGGATAAGCTCTCCACCAAGTCATGGGCTTGCCTTCTGTCCTCTACACCTTTGTAGGATTCAGACACATTATTCAGCTCATGCTCTAGCATTTGCAACAATGGGATAGCTTGGCCCATTGTACAGTCCTCCTTGCTGACTTCACGTGTGAAGACCTCAAAAGGAGACAGCATCTCAGTCAGACATTGAATTAGGGTCCATTGCTCCCTCTGAAGGGTCATGCCTTTAACACTAGCATCACTGCTTCTGTACCAGACATATTCATTGAGTGACCTCTGCTGTTCGTACAGACGATCAAGCATGTAATACGTTGAGTTCCAACGTGTTGCCACCTCCTGGATGAGTGCCTTGACTGGCATCCTACGCTCACGTTGGAGGATCCTCAGCTGCTTCCGAGCTTTAAAAGAATGGCTGAAATGAGTGCATATTCTTCGGCAGATGGCCAGTAAATTGCTTACTATGGGTTCTTTTTTCAGAAAGTCTTGCACTATAATGTTTATGCAGTGTGCTAAACACGGAACCCTGAAATAGGAACCAAGTTCCATGGCCTTAAGTACATTACTGCCATTGTCTGTGGCAACAAAACCAATACCAAGCCCTCTGGGCCGCAGCCATTCCAAAACCTTGGTGCGAAACTCTTCTAAAATGTTTTCAGCCGTATGAGATTTCTCCATGGCGAACATGGCTACAGTTGCATGTTTCCGAGTACCTTCAAAAATCGCAGCTGTGTCAACAACACCTCGTGCAGATAGTTGATCTCTAACTCCCACAAAAGAGATCCAGTGTGCAGTGATGCACATGTAATCTGTGGCTTGGCAACTGGTCCACATGTCTGTTGTCAGGTGGATATTGTGCACAGCACTCTGCTGCAAACCGTGACCAACCAATTCCAGCACATCATGATGTAGTGCCGGAACAGCAATTCTTGCGAAATAGGACCGGCTGGGAACTTTCCATTTCGGGCAGATGGCAGACACAAATTCAAGGAAACCCACCCCTTCCACAAATGAAAAAGGAAGAAGGTCCAGCGCTAACATTTTAGCCAGCTTCGCATTGTACAATCGTGCCGTTGGGTGGTTGCGTTGGAACTGCCCCTCCAACCTAAACATGCTGTCAATGGTAGGCTGGCTTACTTTCCTTAGTGGTGCTGTTTTCATTAACCCACTAAGGCTCAACGACACAGATTGTCTCATTGAGGTACTCGCCGGTCGCCTTGGTGTCTCACCCACACTCTGAGTATGGCTCTTACTGCGGTGCCACTCTGATGTTACTGAGGAGGATGTGGGCGTTACCACTGCAGTGACTGCACTACTGGAGACAGGGCTAGAAATGCCTCCCTGTTCTTCACCTGCCACCACAATAATATCGCTCCCTGATTCCTGACCAACTTCAAAGGGTTTAGTTTTCCTACTTTCTTTTAACTTACATAGGTGATCCTCCCACACGATATTGTGGTGTATTTTTAGATGACTTGCTTGTCCTCCGGTACCATAGTTTGTACCAAGCTTACCACGCCGAACACCTTGCCGACAAATTGCGCATATAGCAACGTTCTCCTCCTTGGCGCTAACGGAAAAGAAGTCCCAAACTGGGGAGGAGAACTTTCTGGCACTGCTGGATGTGCCACTTTCAACACCAGATGAACTTGAGGGGGTGCTTGAAAATATGTGACCCTGTCCACCTACACTGTGACTTGTACTACCACTTCCTACTGAGATGGTTGAGCTGGATGTAGGTCCCTGCCGGGCCTTGGAAAATATGGCAGCTGGAGGTAGTGGTGGTGTAACCTGTGTTGGTGAGATCCGTGCTACATCCCGCTCAGTAGCAGCCTTTCTGGATAGGGTGAGAATGTCGGTCTCCAATCCCTTTGGGGCGGGAGTAATGTGCGTGATGACTGGCTCGTCTTCATCAACATCATCACCCCCCTCTTCTACATCTACCTCCATAACTCTAAGTTTTTCTGGGACCTTCCTTTTCAGAAGCAATGTCTTGTGGCGTACTTCACTCTCAGACCGAGCCGGTGGGACCCAAGTGTCATCACGATCATCAGAAGCGGGGCTTGAAGAAGAAGATGATGGACTAAGCCTCCTTTTCCTTGCTGGTGGTCTGGAAGACAATTGATCTTCTGAAACAGTGGTTTGACTTCGCTCCGCTTTGTCTGCAGGAAGCTCGATTTCCTGAAATGCCCCTACGTCAGGAGCAACAACTACTATGGTGGGCTGTTGCGGCGGCTGCTGCTGTTCTGGTTGCGGCGGCTGCTGCTGTTCTGGTTGCGGCGGCTGCTGCTGTTCTGGTTGCGGCGGCTGCTGCTGTTCTGGTTGCGGCGGCTGCTGCTGTTCTGGTTGCAGCGGCTGGACTCTGATATGCTGAGTTTGCGCCTGCGTTGAACTTGATTGTGTACTACTTTGCGGTAATGACATTTCTTCAACATCGCTGCCCGTTAGTAGACTGGCTACCTCTGCGACAGTAAAGCCCTTGGGCCTAGGTTGGTGGGGTTGCTGGACCGCTGTGCTGGTCCCAGCTTGGTTCCCGGACAACGCTTTGGTGCCAAAAAAAACCTTAGCCGGCACACCACCAGTCGTGGTTAATGGCACTTCCTTTTTCTGTTCCTTCTTCTCACCAGCAACTTTCTTGGTACTGGACCTGGTACCTTTCTTTGGGGCCATTTTATTCTGATGTCAGGCAGGAGGCAGATGCACAACAAGTTCTGGTCACACGTGGGCGTGATGCGCAGCAGGACTTCTGTCTGGCTGGCAGTACAACGGGTAGCCAGGTGATGCCGATGACACCTCCTACTCTGTCTTTTGTGCACCTAAAAGCAAAGAAGACAGGAGAAGAACATCAGTGAAATGTTGCATTTGTTTTTGTGGTTCAGTTACTTAGTACTGTACTAGTGCAAACAAAAGATAGTCTAGCCATTTATGACTTTTTTTAACTAGAGCTATGTTATACTACTAGTACTGTGTACAGCCACACACTACACTCTCAGGAAGGTGATGTCTAAAAATTCAAAAGATCACATAGAAAACACTTGATCAATAAAGCTGTGGCTACCTGCTCTGATCCTAGTGGATGAAAAAGCAGGCCTGTTGGCAGACAAGGCCAGGCAAGCTTGCAGGCCTAGGCCTCAAAATGGCCACCAGCCACACGGCCAGGCCCAACAACATCAGCAAGGCCACCCCAAAAAACACACTTCCCCAACTCAATCCAATGCCATCCATGCCCTAAATGATGTCTAAATTCAACAGAGCACACAGAAAACAGTAGATTACTAAAGCTGTGGCTACCTGCTCTGGTAGCAGTGGATGAAAGCAGGCCTGTTGGCAGACAAGGCCAGGCAAGCTTGCAGGCCTAGGCCTCAAAATGGCCACCAGCCACATGGCCAGGCCCAACAACATCAGCAAGGCCACCCCAAAAAACACACTTCCCCAACTCAATCCAATGCCATCCATGCCCTAAATGATGTCTAAATTCAACAGAGCACACAGAAAACAGTAGATTACTAAAGCTGTGGCTACCTGCTCTGGTAGCAGTGGATGAAAGCAGGCCTGTTGGCAGACAAGGCCAGGCAAGCTTGCAGGCCTAGGCCTGAAAATGGCCACCAGCCACATGGCCAGGCCCAACAACATCAGCAAGGCCACCCCAAAAAACACACTTCCCCAACTCAATCCAATGCCATCCATGCCCTAAATGATGTCTAAATTCAACAGAGCAAACAGAAAACAGTAGATTACTAAAGCTGTGGCTACCTGCTCTGGTAGCAGTGGATGAAAGCAGGCCTGTTGGCAGACAAGGCCAGGCAAGCTTGCAGGCCTAGGCCTCAAAATGGCCACCAGCCACATGGCCAGGCCCAACAACATCAGCAAGGCCACCCCAAAAAACACACTTCCCCAACTCAATCCAATGCCATCCATGCCCTAAATGATGTCTAAATTCAACAGAGCACACAGAAAACAGTAGATTACTAAAGCTGTGGCTACCTGCTCTGGTAGCAGTGGATGAAAGCAGGCCTGTTGGCAGACAAGGCCAGGCAAGCTTGCAGGCCTAGGCCTCAAAATGGCCACCAGCCACATGGCCAGGCCCAACAACATCAGCAAGGCCACCCCAAAAAACACACTTCCCCAACTCAATCCAATGCCATCCATGCCCTAAATGATGTCTAAATTCAACAGAGCACACAGAAAACAGTAGATTACTAAAGCTGTGGCTACCTGCTCTGGTAGCAGTGGATGAAAGCAGGCCTGTTGGCAGACAAGGCCAGGCAAGCTTGCAGGCCTAGGCCTCAAAATGGCCACCAGCCACATGGCCAGGCCCAACAACATCAGCAAGGCCACCCCAAAAAACACACTTCCCCAACTCAATCCAATGCCATCCATGCCCTAAATGATGTCTAAATTCAACAGAGCACACAGAAAACAGTAGATTACTAAAGCTGTGGCTACCTGCTCTGGTAGCAGTGGATGAAAGCAGGCCTGTTGGCAGACAAGGCCAGGCAAGCTTGCAGGCCTAGGCCTCAAAATGGCCACCAGCCACATGGCCAGGCCCAACAACATCAGCAAGGCCACCCCAAAAAACACACTTCCCCAACTCAATCCAATGCCATCCATGCCCTAAATGATGTCTAAATTCAACAGAGCACACAGAAAACAGTAGATTACTAAAGCTGTGGCTACCTGCTCTGGTAGCAGTGGATGAAAGCAGGCCTGTTGGCAGACAAGGCCAGGCAAGCTT
This sequence comes from Triturus cristatus, assembly GCF_964204655.1. Taxonomy (NCBI): domain Eukaryota; kingdom Metazoa; phylum Chordata; class Amphibia; order Caudata; family Salamandridae; genus Triturus; species Triturus cristatus. The sequence goes on from NC_140582.1 coordinate 1,072,544,302, forward strand.
GCAGGCCTAGGCCTCAAAATGGCCACCAGCCACATGGCCAGGCCCAACAACATCAGCAAGGCCACCCCAAAAAACACACTTCCCCAACCCAATCCAATGCCATCCATGCCCTAAATGATGTCTAAATTCAACAGAGCACACAGAAAACAGTAGATTACTAAAGCTGTGGCTACCTGCTCTGGTAGCAGTGGATGAAAGCAGGCCTGTTGGCAGACAAGGCCAGGCAAGCTTGCAGGCCTAGGCCTCAAAATGGCCACCAGCCACATGGCCAGGCCCAACAACATCAGCAAGGCCACCCCAAAAAACACACTTCCCCAACTCAATCCAATGCCATCCATGCCCTAAATGATGTCTAAATTCAACAGAGCACACAGAAAACAGTAGATTACTAAAGCTGTGGCTACCTGCTCTGGTAGCAGTGGATGAAAGCAGGCCTGTTGGCAGACAAGGCCAGGCAAGCTTGCAGGCCTAGGCCTCAAAATGGCCACCAGCCACATGGCCAGGCCCAACAACATCAGCAAGGCCACCCCAAAAAACACACTTCCCCAACTCAATCCAATGCCATCCATGCCCTAAATGATGTCTAAATTCAACAGAGCACACAGAAAACAGTAGATTACTAAAGCTGTGGCTACCTGCTCTGGTAGCAGTGGATGAAAGCAGGCCTGTTGGCAGACAAGGCCAGGCAAGCTTGCAGGCCTAGGCCTCAAAATGGCCACCAGCCACATGGCCAGGCCCAACAACATCAGCAAGGCCACCCCAAAAAACACACTTCCCCAACTCAATCCAATGCCATCCATGCCCTAAATGATGTCTAAATTCAACAGAGCACACAGAAAACAGTAGATTACTAAAGCTGTGGCTACCTGCTCTGGTAGCAGTGGATGAAAGCAGGCCTGTTGGCAGACAAGGCCAGGCAAGCTTGCAGGCCTAGGCCTCAAAATGGCCACCAGCCACATGGCCAGGCCCAACAACATCAGCAAGGCCACCCCAAAAAACACACTTCCCCAACTCAATCCAATGCCATCCATGCCCTAAATGTGCTTGAAAATGAAATATATTCAAAAAACAAAAGGAACAGTTGCTTCATCATGCACACACACACCCATGAGGCCATGCCCATGGCTAGCTCGGGCCTACTACTACAACCAACAAAATTAAAAAAAATGTTTAAAAAAAAGGAATGATGATAATTAATTATCAAAAATAAATTGTAGTTACACAACAACTGCAATGCCCACAATCAAACACAACAACCACTTACTTGTAAAATATCCTATTCCAAAAATCCTGAAATCCAATTGCAATGATGCAGCAGACAAAAAGAGTGATCTTTCCAGCTCCAAATCCAAAGGCAGAATGAGCAGGAGATGGACAAAGCACTGGGAGGAGCATGCTGGACAGGAACAGGAAGTTGGAGATTCTGTGTCACTTCCTCCCTCTCTCCACCTTGTAAAAAAATGACTCCTTGTACAAAAAAGGAAAGCCAAATGTGAATGTAAGGAGTTCTTTTCATCCAAAATCAGTATTTGCAGATGGTTTCATGCTGCTAGAGCCGATATTCCTCTCCAAATTGTAAATTTTACGTTGTTGAGTTCTCGAGCTTCACATTACTTCCGCCGGCGTGTCGAAAACGATATGATCGCGTTCTCTTCTTTGTCCCTGTCGCGTTGGATATGACGTGTTCGCGGTCTCTTTCTCCTGTTCGCGTTCGATTTCACGTGCCCGCGTCCTCATCCTCTGGCTCGCGATGTAGAATGACATGTTCGAGATCTCAATCTTCTCATACTCGCGCGGTGCATGATCGCGAGAAGAAAGACGTGATCGCGCGACAAATGACGTGATCGCGTGAAAAATGACTTTAATGCGGCCGCGAACTCTCGCGAGACAGCGCAAAATGGCTACCAAAATCCAACATCTCGTGGAGAACGCGACCGGGTCAAGAAAACTTGTCGGAGAACGCAGGGATTCAGGTAAGGCGATCGCGCGCGCGCGAGAATGTATTGTTTTACAGCGCGAGCAAGAAAAAAATTATCGCTAAGCTGCGGAATGCGGACATTTTTACATTTTCGCGCTTTCCGCGGAACGCGAAAATGCCAAAATATCGCAATTTCCGCAAACGGAACGGAATTTTGGCCCAGGCCTACTAATTTCTTTTGCTGCATGAACGAAGCGGAACTCGTGTCTTCCGCAAAATTAATCGTAACGCTGCCTTCCAAACTGGACTTCGCCTCCGCCATTGTGGGTACTTATTCATGTTCCTTCTTCTTCTTGAATTGACGCAGGAGCTTACTACGGAGGTCATGACAGTATCCCCCTCCAAGAAGCTTCCCTTCTTCAAAGAGGGTTTCTTTGGGTTGGCCTTGTGAAAGGCTTGAGTTAGTCTTGGAGCATGAACATTACTGTGAAGTTCCCAAGACCTTTCTTCTGGACCAAAATTCTTCCAATCGATCAGATAATACAATTTGCCTCTGCTAATTTTGGAGTCTAAAATCTTATTTACCTCAAACTCCTCAACTGAATCCACTAACACTGGTTTTGGTGTAGCTAGAGGGCGTAAATCTGGTGGGCTTCTTTTTAAAAGAGACACATGAAATACGGGATGTACTTTTAAGTAAGGGGGCAAGTGCAGTTTTACAGTGACAGGATTTATTGTACGATCCACTGTAAAAGGACCAATAAATCTCGGCTGAAATTTTCAATTTTCTTTTAGCCTTAAGTTCTTCGTTGACAGCCAAACCTTATCTCCAGTTTTAAATGTCGGGGCCTCCCTTCTTTTCTTGTCTGCTTGATTTTTATAAGAACTCTTAGCCTTGACTAAATTTTCATTTGCTTTCACTAGGGTGTCTTGCATCTCTTTTGCAAATTCTGCTACCGCTGGAACTGACTTTTCTTCTTTTTCGAAGATTAAACTAGGGTGTCTTCCATAGTTTAAATAAAAAGGGGTATAACCAGTAGAGGAATGTTTGGCGTTATTATAAGCAAACTCTGCTGCCCAAACTAACTCTGGCCATTCTAGCTTTTGATCCCGCAAATAGAGTCTTAAATATTGCTCTAAATCTTGATTTACTCTTTCCGTTTGTCCATCAGTCTCTGGGTGGAAACTGGTGGAGTAATGGGAGTCTATTCCTAATGTCTTTGTGAAGGCCCTCCAGAAGTGTGAAACAAATTGTGGTCCACGATCTGACATTAAGACCTTTGGAATTCCGTGTAACCTAACTATGTGTTGGGAGAATATCTGTGCTAACTGAGAAGCTTGTGGAATTCTCTTTAAGGGAACAAAGTGTGCCATTTTGGAGAACATGTCTACCATAACCAGGATGGTGTTAAACCCTTGATTTGTAGGAAGATCCACAATTAAGTCCATAGAGACAGTATGCCAGGGATGAGGGGGGTAGGCATGGGCATTAAAAGGCCTTGTGGAGCGAATTGATCTGATTTTCCCTCAAAACATCTCTCACAGGTGGAAACATACTGTCTTATCTGAGCTTTCCTCTCAGGCCACCAAAAATTTCTCTCCACCAATTCTGAGGTCTTATGAATTCCTTTATGACCAGCAAGCAACTCATCATGACAGGACTTGAGAGCCTTTTCTTGTAATGTTTTTGTGGGAAGATACAGTCTATGGTTCTGATATGGAAGACCTTCTCGAATTACTCTTCCTGGTTGCTCTTTGGTCCATTCTCTCATCTCATCTTCTGTCATTGAATTCTTGATCTCCTGCTTTAAGTCTACACTGGAGATTGTGACTATTATTTTCTCGGCAGGGATGATGTTCTGTTTCATTTCTTGAGTTCCTGAAACTTCGGCATTTATTCTGGACAAGGCGTCCGCCTTAGCATTACTGATTCCAGGTCTGAAAGTGAGTACAAAATCAAAATCTGCAAAAAACAATGACCAACGTAGTTGTCGCGCCGTCAGAGTTTGAGCTGATTTTAAAAATTGTACGTTTCGGTGATCTGTATAAACTGTGACCTTGTGTTTTGCTCCGAGTAAATAGTGCCTCCACTCCAAAAATGCACACTTGACAGCTAACAGCTCCTTGTCAGCAATTGAGTAATTGCATTCCGGAGGAGTTAGCTTCCTGGAATAATAGGCCACTGGATGCAATTGGCCGGTATTACAGTGCCGCTGAGATAAAATTCCTCCAACTGCAAAGTCAGAAGCATCCGCTTCAACAAAAAATGGTTCCTCAATTCTGGGATGCAACAAAATTGGAGCCTGAGTAAAAGATCTCTTCAAAAATTGAAAGGCTTCCTCAGCTTCCTTTGACCAATCAAATTTGACTCCCTTCTTCAGAAGTCGAGTGAGGGGACTGACTTTGAGGGAAAAGTCAGGAATGAATCTTCGATAAAAATTTGAAAATCCAATAAAACTCTGGATCTCCTTCACATTTTTTGGAGGCGGCCATTCCTGCACTGCTTTGATCTTGGCGGTATCCATGCTAACTCCTTCGGGAGAAAGAACAAATCCCAAGAACTCCACCTTATCCACATGAAAGGCGCATTTCTCAAGTTTTACATAAAGATGATTTTCCAACAGCTTAGTCAAAATGGTTTTCACATGGGAAACATGTTCATCTACAGTATTGGAGAAGATCAATATGTCGTCAATGTAGACTACTGCAATTCTGTCCAAATACTCTCTGAGCACATCGTTAACAAAATGTTGAAATGCTGCTGGGGCATTACACAACCTGTATGGCATTACTTGATATTCAAAAAGACCATATCGAGTGCGAAAGGCTGTCTTCCACTCGTCCCCCGGGGCTATACGAATTAAATGATATGCCCCTCACAAATCCAACTTAGTATAGACCTTTGCGTTCTTGACTTGATCCAACAGAACAGAAATCAAAGGTAAGGGGTAACGATTTTTTATAGTCACCCGATTTAAGGCTCTATAATCGATGCAAGTTCTGAGATCTCCATCCTTTTTAGGAATGAAGAATAAAGGGGAGGAGACCGGAGATTGAGAAGGGCGGATGAAGCCATTCGCTAAGTACTGATCCAGATAGGTCTTGAGGTATTGGTTTTCAGTTTCGGTTAGCGCGTAAATTCTGCTACATGGTAATATGGCTCCTGGCTCAATCTCTATCTTGCAATCATAGGGACGGTGAGGGGGAAGTTTTTCTGCTTCTTTCTTGTCAAACACCGCAGCTAGTTCTTGATATTCAGATGGGATTTCTTTAGTTATTTCAAAAGGGAGGGAAAGATGGAGAAATATTTAACCAGGTCCAGCATACAGGTCCATAAATAGAGCTCTAACAAAGAAGGTATGCAGTTCCTAATACAAAGGTTATGTTGATGTAGAGTAGACTCTAGTGAGTATTAGAGTGTAAAAGGGGAGAAGAAACTTCTCCTAGTTGGAATAAGACCCTCACACACCCAGCCAGCTAGGTGTCATGCTTCATCATCGGGTCTGCTCCTTATCGGGGCGGCGCTGCAATCCCCGATCGGCACCCAAGTAGGGGCCTTCCTGACGGAGATCTTTTTTCCAGAAGCCGATTGGTGAAGTGCAAGTGAGGGCCCTAAAATTGGTGTAGGTGAAGTGATGTGTGTGTGAAAAAATCTAAAATAGGGGAGGTGGTCCACTCAGAAGTATTTTAATGAACGTGGCCCCCACCCTAATTAAAAATAATACGACAAACCAACGCTATAACCAACTGCAAGGATGCTGGTTGATAGTGTCTGTCAGATGGTCGACATGTTTCTTGCCTTGTAGTCAATTTAGACGGCAATTCATCAGGACCAGAATAACTACCTACACTTAAGTGGTGGTGGTCTGTGGTAAAGTATACTATTGACCACCCTTACAGCACCCAAAGAAAGTGTGGTACCTGTAACTCAAAAAACATAACCTGCAAAAAAGGGATTGACAAATTCATCAATACAAATCAATAGATTATTCACTCAATATTGACAAGACATGCAACGTGAAATTGATACAAAGCTCATGCTCTTAGAGGCTCATAACATGCTTGATAACGTGTCTGTCATACAGTGAGTTAAAACAACTAAAATAAATGCAGCCAGAGAAGCACACAAGGAATTTCACTCACCCATTAGGGTCAAGGCAGTGGTGTTTCAGATCCAGCTAGTGGAGACACTAAGTTGTAGTGTCCTAATAACAAGGGGAACGAAATTAAGAGAAACATGATTGATACACAAGGACAGTGCGCAGAGTCCGGCGCCAAACGCCCGAGGTCACAAGAGAAACAGCAACCCACAGTGTCATAAGGGATAACTGTAGACAAAACAAGGTTGTGCCACGTCTCCATTGTAGGGCACACAAACTAAGGTAAGAAAATAATGATAATGGACACAAGTAGGCGTCTCGTGGTGCCTTGGCTGGCTGCAGTTCAGCCCACAGCCCCACGAGGTGAGGACAGGGTCGTAAACATAGCCCGCCATTACCTCACACGGGGATACCAGGTCGCGTCTCCATCTCAGAGCCAAACGCATATTGGCGGTGCAGTCAACCTATCCATATGAGCAGAGACTCGCGTAGTTGACAGTACGACAAGGTATTGGTACTGGGCGAAGTTACTGTCAGCCATTGCAGAGTCGGTACCATAAAGTGGTGCACCGATCCTAGACAAAGTGGTCCTAAGTGTGTGGGAGGATGCGGCACACATAAACAATGAAAGGAGAATGACAAAATTAAATCCGTTACTCGCGGTTTCCTAAAAACGGAGGTGGCGGTAGACCTACCCCACGTCGCTGGTCCGGGATTCACACGAGTATGCTACAGGTGGGCGTGTGATATAGCGGAACAGGCGTGCAGTGGAAGAAGGACTTCCGGGTCATTCATTGGAAAAGGGACTACAGTTCCCTTTACGAGGATGCGCCATCTTGGAATGGGAAAAGCAGTGTTGCCTTCGCAACCAAACGAGACGAAGCCCCGGACTCGCCACACACTCCCAAGCATACAGCCAAGTTGCTCGAAAAAAGGCTCGGGTAGGTGGGGGTTTGGAAGGGAGGCGGATTAGAAAGGAATGAGTAACCAAAGGCTCGTGATGCCTATGGTGTGCTGCTCGTAAGCACCTAATAGTGTATGGCGATACCAACACCTTGGAGTGACAAAACTGTAAGCGACCCCTAGCACGGTGTCAACATTTGTATTTAATCTTTTCTATGTTGTTATTGAGAAGAGATACATCTCGGAATAAAAATGTGCCATAAATCATATATGGAACAGAGCAGCAAACATAAAACAAAGACCATCCCCGGAAAAGTGTCCCGATGGTCATAGCAAACACCTATGATAATACATGGGTGTAATTCTTATGTACTGGAATTATCAGAGGGGGTTACTGGAGGAACGGGTTGGACCAGGTGGTAGACTTCAGAAACCATTGTACATTATTTGTCAGTGAAAGGAGGTTAAATTCAGAACAAGAAACCTATTCATAATGTTACCTCATCACGAGTGTTTTAGGTCAGAAGGCTCCACGGTATATTCTCATTTAACCCAGTTTTGTCAGTGGCCAATCTTAGAACCCATCGTTGTTCAATGCGGAATAAAGCATGTTTAGTTATTCCGGGATGGGTTTCTAATACACCCCATTCAAAAGACTCTGGTGAATGTTGTGTGTCTTTGAAATGTGTGGTCATCTTGGTGTTATTCTTCATGCATCTAAAATTGCTTCTATGTTCCATTATGCGTGTTTTCACCTGTCTCGTGGTCATGCCAATGTAGAGTAATTCGCATTTGCATCGCAGCAAGTAGATGCAGTTAGAGGAATTACAGTTGGTGTGTGCATTTAAGGTCCATGTGACCCCATTAGGAAAATCCAATGTTTTTGTCACTTTCGTAAGGTGCCAAAGAGCAAATGATGGCGGGACGACGAACTAACTCCTTAACCGGTGATTCTTTGTGTTCATGGGTGGGTTCTTTGAAACAATTCTCTTTGCAATAAGATGAATTCATTTGCACAGTTCTTTGATTCCAGTCAATGCTGGGGTTGTGTTCTGTGAGCCATGGTAAGCCCAGTATCAACTGGAATTGCGGAGCATCGATGAGATTAAATGTAATTAACTCAGTGTGTCCATTCAACCCAGACAAACGAAGCAATTCTGTCTGGTGCGTGATTGGCCCAGAGGACAAATTGGTTCCATCTACTGCCAGAACAGCTTCTAAAATTTGTTTCTTGACGAATTTAATTCCCACTCGTTGAGCATACTTTATATCGCAGAAGTTCCCTGTTGCACCAGAGTCTAATATTACAGAGACTCCATGTAACTCCAAGTTTCGAACCTTAACTGTGAATGTTATCACTAGGTGAGGTGCGGATGACTGTAGCGTATTTGCTATTTTCTGGGAATCTGGAGCTGACTTGAAATTCACTTCCACCTGTGCAACCCCTTCTACAGATGGAGCCGACCTTTTAACGGTTGAGAGGTCTTTGGTTTCTTCGTACACTCTTTTACAAAATGTCCAGCTTGTCCGCAATACAAACACAATTGACTAGATCTGCGTCTTTCTTTCTCTTCTTTTGTTAAGGGACCACGAATAGATCCAATCTGCATTGGTTCTTCATTAATTTGTGACTCTGAAGAGCGATGAGTTTCTGTTCTTGCCCGGTCTAATCGAGGCGGAAATGGTCGAACGTCTCTTCTTTTCTCATGACCTCGCTCACTAATCCGTTGGTCCAATTGCAACACCAAATCTATTAGTTCAAACACTTCAGAGGGTCTACTGGGGATCTGAGCCAAAACATCTTTTAGCTCATCTTTTAACCCTAGATAAAAGATTGCTGCTCGTTTGGATTCTGGCCAATTAGTTTCTACTATTAACTTATTGAAGTGTGCGATGTATCTCACCAAATCTCTGTTGCCTTGCTTCAATTCCAGTAATTCATTATCTGTGGCCTGAGATGCAGATCGGCGATCAAAAATTCTTAAAAATTCAACCTTGAAGTTCTCAAAATTAAACAACAATGGGTCATTCTGGGTTACCAAGGACATCGACCATGCAGCCGCATCGCCAGTCAGATAAGACAGCATGAATGCCACCTTAGATTGATCCTCCGAAAAAATTACGGGTCTACACAAAAAATGCAGTGAACATTGAGTTAGGAATACTTGAGCTTTCTGAGGGTCCCCACTGAATCTTTCTGGGGGGGCCAAAGGAATGATTGGGGAAACTGCGTGTATGACTTGTGTGGCCACTTCAGAAGCGGACTGATTACCTGAAAAAACTTGGGACCCCTTCACCCCTGTCCCAGGCATTCCCCCAATAGTTATCTCCTCTAATCTTTGTCTAATCTGAATTGACTCTTGACTTGTTCTTCTAACCTCTGCTCTTAAAGCCTTGTTTTCTTCTACAGAGTCATTTAATTGCTTCTGCATCCCATCTAAAATGGTGACTAAAGCCTTCAAATCTATCCCTTCAGCCATCGTGCTCGGGAGGAGATCTAATTCCTCAATAAAGAGGCGGGCACTTCAATCTGTCGGATAACTGAATTTGCAATCTCCTCAGAAGCCGATGACTGTTCCGCAAATCCCCCACTCTGTAGCCAGCAGCAGTCTAACAAAGAACTACTACCGTATCCAGCTTAGGGGAAAGGGGAAGTGGAAGAAAAAAAAGAGAGACTCCCTCAGGTAATGGCCCTCCTTCTGTGGTTCTGCTCAGGGACCTGCAAAAAGCACAAACAATTAATACTGTCCCTAACCTGAAAGCTAAACATGTATTACCTAATTAGTCCCTAATTACATGTTTTACACTGAGGGGTAGCCACTCTCTTGTGAATTGATGTATTAAGATCAATTGGAAGAACTTCCTGTCAATTCACTCTGCGCACTTTTAGAAACCTCTTGTCTCTAATATATGCTTAATTTTGCGCAGTAAGGAAAAGCTGTTAAAGTGATGTTGGTCAAATGGAATCTTTCCTTTTAGATAAAGTTCTCCAGAAGCAAAATTCTCTTCAATAAAACTGTCTCTCATTCATTCTCCATATCTGACTTGTGTAGATTGGGAGCTAAAGTTCCTCTCTGAATTAGCGCGGCCTGCTAACTCTCTATAACATGTGGCTTTTCAAGTCTCAGTTCTTTTCAAAGGAATATTCCAGAACTGGCATCAGAAGAACCTGTCAGGCTGCTTACCAAACTGAAAGCGCTGCTTTCGAACGTGGTGACGGAATATTGCTTTTGCGCTAGGAAAGTTCAAAATGTCCTTACTTGAATTCAGGAGATAGCCTCTCTTCACAGAAGCCTACTCCCTCACCATACTCCGGTTCCGTAGCTCTTCCTCACGGCTATGCGGAAAAAGCGGCGACTATCCTGTAGATAGAAGAAGTCACCTCTTGACAGACCTGGCATCTGAAAATATCACAAATATCAATTGCATAAGGAGCTCTTATACTGGAATCACAATATTATCCAAGAATCCAACTATAAATTTGAATTCCAGTCAGAGCGGCAGAAAACAGCCGCTCCTGTCAGAAAGACGGTTGAAGTGTGCCGCGCGTGGCTCGCGCAGGCGCTTTGTTCCTGATTGGGAATCTCGAGTCAAAACAACTAGACCGAGAACCCAATCAGGAAGTGAACTAGTTTCTTTTGCTGCATGAACGAAGCGGAACTCGTGTCTTCCGCAAAATTAATCGTAACGCTGCCTTCCAAACTGGAATTCGCCTCCGCCATTGTGGGTACTTATTCATGTTCCTTCTTCTTCTTGAATTGACGCAGGAGCTTACTACGGAGGTCATGACACCCATTTTGTGCACCTCTATTAGCATCTTGGTGAGGCTATCATCCATTTTGGCCCCCTCCCTCGAAAGTTGATAAAGGGCTCCCCCTTCCTTGAGCACTAGGTACGGAATTAGAAATGGGACTGGTCCATTCCCAACTGGTGGCGGCCATCTTGGAGTGGGTTCTTCCTCATGTATCCCATACAGTGGCTCTCTTAGTTTGCCCCATCACCGCAGAGTGGGAAATGGCTACTTCCTCTGTGGGCTTTCAAGAAACAGCCAGCCTGAACTCCTTACCTGCTGAAGTTGTAAGCTCCAGGATTGTATGAGTACGACAGCTCCCATAGTGGACACCGACCAGACCACGCTCAATTCCCCCACCCGCCACCCTCATCCGGCTCACCCATCAGGACATGAAACCTGTGAATCTTGTCAATGACCGTAGAGACGTAACTATTTTTGGGCCGATGCCCGGTTGAGCTACTTTCTTAGCTATAGAGGAGAAGAGCTGTTGGCTTCCCCTTCAGCTGTCACCTACCCAGCTGGACATTGGGCAGACTCAACATGACCTACATGCAAATAACTTTGATGCTCGTCCGATTTTCCTATCATGGCTGTCCTTCGATACCCATGACACGGAGCCACCATTTTGTTGTTTCTTGTCCTCTCCCTCGGTCCGTTGGACTTCATCCTGCCGACCCTCAGACATTGCTCCTCAGCTGGACTGCCTTATCTCTTTCTCCCCCCCAGGCCCCCATCTCTCCTATCACCTATCTCATCTTCCTCCTCTCTCTACCCCCTTGGATGTCTCATTTCTCCATTCACTCTGTAGATAAGTAATATACAATCGTTTTTAGCCTAATCGTTGTGTAAATGGAATCCTGAGTGAATTTACTATTTGCATAGTTACAACTCTAACCACTAGTATATGTAGTAGTTCTTTGTACTTAATATCACTATTTTGTGATTCTGAGCTTTCCAGTTTGCATCTCTCCCCTGAGTGACTCTACAACGTATACATTTCCTTTTCTGCTATCTGTATCTTTTCCTTGTGGGACTCTTCAACTTGCTTACTCCCTCCCTTTGTTCTCCCTGACCCCTGTCTTTCGTGGATCCTGTCTTTTTCTGGATCGCTAATTTACCCTGGTATTGAATGTGTTTTCGTGTTAGGGCCCTTGACCCAAATTATTCAATTGGCTGAGCGTTCGAGTCAGGATCCCCTTTGTCCATGGAAATTGTGGCCGGTTGGGCGCACTACCCTAAACCCAAAAACACTATCCCCTCCACTACCCAGATACCACTGCACTACCCTAAACCCTAAAACACTAACCCCAGCACTACACCCTACACTACCCAAACATAACTGCACTACCCTAGACCCTAAAACACTACCACCAGCACGACTCCTTACACTACCCAAACTCCACTGCACTACCCTAAACCCTAAATCTACCCCAGCACAAACCCCTACACTACACAAACACCACTGCACTATCCTAAACCCTACAACACTACCCCCAGCACGACCTCCTTCACTACACAAACACCACTGCACTGCCTTAAACCCTAAAACACTACCCCAGCACGACCCCCTACACTACACAAACACCACTGCACTACCCTAAACCCTAAAACACTACCTCCAGCACGACCCCTTCACTACCCAAACACCACTGCATGACCCTAAAACACGACCCCCTACACTACAAAAACACCACTGCACTACCCTAAACCCTAAAACACCAGAACCCAGCACGACCCCCTACAGTACACAAACACCACTGCACTACCCTAAAACACTACCCCCTACACTACACAAACACCACTGCACTACATTAAATCCTAGAAAAAAAAACACCCCATGGCCAATCCCCCTTACCTCTCACTCCTCGTGGTTCCTCTCTTCTCGTGGTTCCTGCTTCATGTCATCTCTGAGTGGCGGGCACGTCATTGTGAGGAAACGGAACAGCCTCTCCTTCCTTACAACAACGTGGATCGTCTACATGTTTTTTAGAATGCATGGTCATTTACCATACATACCTTTACAACAAAATTTGTTGTAAAGGCATGCGTGGTAAATGACCATGTGTTCTAAACAAATGTGTAGTATTGACTTCGCGATGTACAATGCATGCGTGGTAATGCATGCGTTGTAATGGTATTGCAAAGTAAAAAAGTCGTTTTAACAGCTGTTTAACAATCAAAGATGGCCCCTGTTCTTCAATGAGACGTTTATTTGATTAATTAGGAGGAAGAAATGTGTTTTTTTACCAAAAAAGTGCATTCCCAGCTGTTGTATTGTGAAAGTGTCCGTGTGGCCTGGTTTCACTTCCAGTCAGAAAGTGGAAGAGTCTATTTGGATCTAAAGGAGTTCTGTTGTTGGACGGGGCCAGCACGACACGTCATCAGAAAACATAGCTAATGGAATGCGTCCTCCCTGAAGTGTGGAGCAGTGCCATGAGAGGTCAACGAGTGTGCGTCCCACCGCAGTATGACCGTACCGCGTGACCCATGTGCCGCCTCCAGGGTACGGGAGGCAGAAGCTGCATCGCAGGTCCTCTTGAAGACCGTTGTAGCACTAATTCTACATTTTGGTACTAGGGCATTTTAACTTTGTTGTTCCTGCCAGATACAAAGAGAAGATCCTATGTTATTCAGTGACCTCGTTACCTTTTTTTGTGGGTTGTGGTGCTTGTCACTTTGCTGCCCCGCCGGTGCACATGACTGGGCACCCCACCTTGTGTGCCATCTGCGAGCCTCTGCCCTTGGATCACTTGTTTTGGTTTCTGGAGAGGCAACATAAACAGTTGCTCCCAAAGGACTAGTCTGAACACTTAGGTGAATATCCCCTGCACCCGCATTCCACAGAAATTCTTTCCTAGCTCTCCCACGTCGACGAGGACGTCATAATAGCACGGCTCCGCTCGCGACACCGTATGCCGTCATCGGAGCCATAAGAGGACCTCGTCGGCGTGCTGACGTCAGTTCCACCCATTTTTGCTGTGCCACCGAGGCAAACAGGCGGACCGAGACATTTTCACATGTATACATAGTATAATAAATATATATATATTCACTAAAAAAACATAGGTTTCAGGCACGTTATAGTTAGAAATTAGCATTTAAAAAAACCTTAGAAATTCACTGAAAAAACCATAGGTTTCAGGGGCGTTATAGTTAGTTGGACATTTCACATGTACAAAACCATAGAAATTCCCCCGTTATAGTTAGTTCAGCTAACTATAACTCATGCGCCCGCAATGCACTGCTGATGACGTCACATATTACATCACTCATGACATGGTCAGTGACATCACTCATGACATCGCTGATGACATCTCAAATGAGTAAACTAGTAGCTATGTACTTATTTAACTACTGAGGGAATGCTCTTGCACTAATGCAATCACCACAGCAGTACACTTACTTTCATCCAATCGCTCAAGGTTTAACAATGGAGCAATGCAATCATTCAGACACTTGTCATACACCTATGTAATCAGCCAGACATTACTGATGTACTCATTGAATTATCTAGGTACTACCCATGTAGTTAGCTGAACACCCAGGCACTACCTGTTTACTGAACCAAAAACACATGGGCTACAGGCAAGTAGTCTTGCAATCACTGAAACATTACTCATGCACCCATCCTCTCTACTGAGTGCTATGCATGCACTTAAACAATCATGTATGCACTATCCATGCACTCTATAAATCATGTATATACTATCTATGCACTCCTGCAGTCATCCAGACACTAAGGTTGCACTCATTTAATCATCCAACCAGTAGCTATGCATGTATTGAATGATTTAGCCAATAGTTATACATTTATCTAATTATTCAGACACTACTCATGCAAACTCATGCAAACACCTAGATAGTAGTGATATACTCATGTAAACATGCAGGCAGTAACTATGCAGATATGGATCGGCCCATGGAGCTCTGATATACTCAGGGAATAATCTAGGCAGCACCTCTAGCCTCAAAGAATCACGTTGGTATTACGTGTGCACCAACTCAACCATCCAGGGAGTATTGATGTATTCAACCACAAATACATGTTTTTACAAGTTTTACTGAAGAATATGTAGTCTTTTAGAACCATCTGGTTAATTATATATGCAAGGTGTGACATACTCTTTGGATGTAGTTATAAGAATTAGTGAGGTATATGCTTTGATATATAATGTGCAGATTGTTATATGCACTGTTTACCAAAATTGTATCTGATACATTTAAGTACAATAGTACTGAGATAGTAAATAGACAACTAACACAGTGGTAGAGAGGCATCCAATAGCTCTTATGTTGTGTTTTTATATTTATAGTGTTGAGACACTGTATGTACTTGTACGCTTGGGGATACATTTTAAAGAAAGTAATACAGGGCGGAGCTGCAAGTTACTTGGTTGTGCCATGCTGCATTACTTTCAAAGCACAGGAATGTGTCATATTTACAACAATATGATGGATCCCTATGCTCTCCTCTGTGCTGGCGCAGAACTGGTTGCCATGCACCAACGGAGGCACCCTTGCACCATCGTACAAGGGTGCTTTTGTATTGGGGATGATTGTTTTTGTGCAGGAAGGGACACCTTCCTGTACAAAAACAATCAAAAGAGGTCTTGTCCCCTTTGTATGTGTGCTGTAGAATACAGCATGCATCCAAATAGGAATAAATTAGGAAAAAAGAAGACTATTTCTCCTTGTTGCATCTCCCTATACCTCCCCTTGGGAGGTGTAGGATTTGGACGCATTGTCAGGTTTACAAATTGTTGTAAATTTGGGCATGCTTCCTTCACACAAAGTGCTGCTTGAAAAGCGCCTGTATTTATATGGCCATGAAAAGCAATGCAGAGTGGCTCTATGTGGCTTTGTAAATATGGAGCACCACATTACGGTGTTGGTGTGTCCAAAAAAATGACCTGGAAAGTGCATGGGGCTTATAAATATTCCTCCTTGCCCTGATGTTCATTTTTTAATTTACTACAGAAGGGATAAACTGTTCTTTCACCATGTATAAGTGAGAAGTGAGATATGCTGTAGCTGTGTTGTACAAGAGGGTCTTAAAATGTTAAAAGGTAACTAATAAATAAAGTTGTGCTCTGGGTTTGTTATATAAAGGTCAATGCATGTAGTAATATTTCTAGGTTTATCTGTAGATTTTAAATGGCAACATAACATGAAAACTGTTTTTGAATTATGTGTAAGTGACTAGTAAAGTAGTTGGTAGATTGGCTAGGGTAAAAATTCAAATATACTTTTTTTTTACAGAACAATATCTACATATCTACACACAGTTGCAATGCCTAATAAAGCTTGGACTAAAAAGCAGCAGAAGCAACTACAGTATGTTTGCAGAAATGTTTTTCAAAAGGGACAAAACACAGAAAAAGTGGTGAAAGAAAAAAGAGCTACTGGTAAAGAGGACAAAGACATTCCTGAAAATTATATGGACACATTTGCAAAGATAAGAAAATGAAATTATGCCTAAGAGAAACAATAAGAGAGGACAAACTGTACATTACAAGAACAGAAAAGATTGTAAAAAACATAGATGCACGTTAAGCAGGAGACAGAAGCAGTTTAAGGAATCAGAGCCAGAATGTTTCGTAGTAAAGTGGTTATAGATCTACAAAGAACTATGAAAAAGTATAGAAGTAGGAGAGAGCCACTGAAACAGAAAGAAGGAGTTGAGAGGGTAGTTGATAAGGCCTTTGCTTTGAAGGCTTTAAATTTTTATTCTAAATAGAATGAAGGCTCTTGACAAATTACGGTTGTGCATGAAGACACAAATCCACATTAAAAGATTAGTAAATAGAAGTAACTTTTGTTCAGTGTTTAGTGGCAAATGGATGCATACTTCTAGTACAGAGCCTTTCTTTAATGAAGAGAACTATCTCCAGGATAACAGATTAGTTCATGAAAAGTTGATGAAAGTGGACAATATTATGAAATAAAGAATGGAAGTCCCATAGCAAAAGTGGTGATGGAACCTAGAAATGTAAAAGAAGTTATCACAGGAGGTACAAGCGAGACATAGTCAGACCCCTGTATACAAATGGAATTGTAGTAGTGTTTATAGTATTAGACAGCAATCCATTGATATATTAAGGAAATTCCTATGTATATTTCCTAGGCGAAGTTTAAACACAAAATAAGTACTTTACAAGGTTTGGATCCTTGCAGGTGAAGAAAGCATACAAATTTGCAGAAACACTCACTAGCTTGTTTATCAAAGAAAGAGTGCCAAAGCACCTTTCATCATTTTAGGATATTAGGTGTACACCACTCAACATAGGAAACGTTAGTTAGGAGGCTGTTTTATGTGAAAACTCCTGCTTTTTTTTTAGAAGAATTGAATAGGGCACTTTTGCATGGTACTGAGGCAGAGATAGAAAAGATTTGTGATGATGTATTGTTTCGTTTCTTTGGTCAAGAACAGGACTGTAGAGAAATTGAAGAGTTGGCAACAAGAGGAGATGTAGAACAGGACCCAGGTACTACAGATGATAGTTCTAAGTAGAGAATACAACAGTTAAGACAATATGTACTGAAAAACCAGAATATGTTTGTATAAGCTGTCAATGCACTCACTCCAAGATCGCGGTCTGTTGACTTATTTTTAAAAAGTGAAATAGAGAATAATCATAACTGGGCAAAAGTTTGCACTGTACTTATTTGTAGAAGAAAGATTTAACTTGTCCCCACAACAAGTTTATGTGTAAGTACTGCTACAATAGAGGATAAAAAAATGCCTGCTAGAGCTGTTCATAACAAGTTAGAACTGGTTTCCATTCCAGAAGCACTTCAAGGTTTAAATATTTATGTATCCATTCTTATCCAACATTTATATCCATTTACGGCTAAAGTACGCATGGAGCCAAAGACAAGCAAGTTACCCGCAATAGAGCTGCAAAAAGGTCTAAAATGTAGAGTAGTGTATTTGACAATAGATTGAATATTGAAACGGTAGGGGTAGATAGAGATTTAGAGGAAGGACTAGTACTTCTTGTAACTGGTGTGCCTACCAAAGAGCAGAAGATATGGCAGAAGTTAGTAGATGTTACCAAAGTTAAAAAAGTAACTTTATATCTGATATAAAACAGTGTTTAGTATGGAAATCTGGAAAGGCTGCAAGATATTACAGATATGAAGTATTAGACATTTCTATCAACAGGTCAGATTGAGAAGGTGGATCAGTCCAGGACAGAAGAAATGTATGAAGATTATAGCATCCACCCTTTGCATTTTAAAGAGGTTCTTTGTGATGCCTTTGAGCAATTTTAAATGAAGGAAGCAAAAGGAGCTCCATTAAGTGTGTGGGAAAAAAGTATGGAAGCTCGGTGTTTCCCACATCTTTTTCCTACTGGACTAGGTGGCATGTATGATGAGCTGCCTGTGCAAAAACCTGCAGCTGATTATAGATGTAGTAGACTTTATCCAGAAGAGCCTAGATTTTGTCAGTGTATTCCATTCATATTTCACCTACTTTTTGAGAGTGACTTGTCTGGGCTCTCATATGCCATGAATCATATTCTAAAAACAGGAGTTAATTTGCATAATTGCATGAGAGCTTTTGGAAAAGGTCAAGGAAAAGATGAGCATTTGGAATACAATTTATTAAACCTAATGGCATGTCAGCGTGGGACTAATGAATATTGGTATCGGCATCATGGTGAACTCAAGTGCATGTTGAGGAACCTTGGAGCACCTAGGCCTGGGCGGTGAACTTTGCTCCGTTTGCGGAGTTTTCTGCACCCCGCACTCCGTACTCCGCAGAGCTCGCGAAGTGCAGAAAACTCCGCTTCGCAATATGCAGCAGAGTTTTTTCCCTGCTCGCGATCGCAAACAGTAAGTTCGCGATCGTGAACGGTATGGTCGCGAGCGCAAGCTGCCGCTTGGGTAGCCCGAGCGGAAGGAATACCAGCACAAGCTGCAGTTCGCACTGCACTCCGCCACTCACAGAACTTCGTGGTGTTTTTTTGTAACTTCTCGAAGTTCAACGTAGCGAAACTCTGCACACTATGCCTAGACCTAGGAATGCATACTTGGTTCCTCATGCTGAGTTGTGTTGAATATGCATGGGATGACCTGCTAGAATTTTTGTAGGAGGCAAATTCAAATATAAAAGACATTCAACTGAAGATGCCAGGAGAACTGTGCTAACTAGACCCTGCAAATGTTTGATTCACAGATTTCAAGCAAAGATGGCTTTCATCTTGAACAAAACAGAACCTTCTCTTGGTGAAGTGATTGATTTAATTTGCCGTAAAGAGAACCAAGCCATGGTGCTCCCCATATTCACATGCTGTTTTGGGTAAAAGATGCCCCAAAGATTGCAACAGACAGTGATGAGTCTGTTTTGTCTTTTATTGAGCAGTATGTAACTTGCTCGATCCCAAAGGAGAGTAGTGACAACATATCAAGAGAACAAGTTCTATTATTCTAAAACCATAGATGTGGAAAATATTGTCAGTGAAAATGCGGAGCAAAAGAGAGGTTTTATACAAGATGTCGTTTCAGATTTCCATGACCTGTTATCTTACAAGGAAGAGTCAACAGCTTTTTGTCTGCAGTCAGACATACACTTACAAGTAAATCACCAACACATACATACATTCTAAGAAGAACAGAGGCTTCCAAGTACATTAATGACTAAAAGCCTGGGATTCTGATGATCTGGAATGCAAACATGGATGTGCAGTTTGATGCAGACAACTCAATTGCTGTTGCTCGGTAAGCTACATCTTAGATAAAGTAAGAGAAAACTGAGAGTTATGTTTTCCGTACATGGACTAAGAACATTTTAGACATCATTTCGCCAAACAGGGATAATATTTACAAAATGAAATGTAAAAACTAAAGACTGCTTCATAATTTTTGGACATTTTTAACCAGATCTAAGAATATCAGAAACATTTTTACCATATAGTTGCTTTCATTAAAGTAATAACCTATTAGCGAACCAGTATTAAAAATGTGTTGAGTGCAGTGAACAGAATGACACAGTTTTAATGATCTACTCTACATATGTTTTTTTTAACAATCCATTGATTGTTTCTCCCACTGTTTCATGACAAGTCTTTATACAAAGCACTGTGAAGTGATGATCAACACCGAAGAAAGACATGTAGGCGTAGGCTCTTAGGTAAGGTCTTTATTAGCTCTATATCATCAGACCTCATCCTACAACTGACACAAGAAACTGACAATCTATTCAAGCAGTAACATTCTTAAATTCTAAGTAGGAATGTAGCTCCATGGTAACAACATAGAACTGGGATACAGAATAGGAAGGAATACATAGCATAGCCTATACATGACGGGGAAGGACAAGAACACCACATCACCTCCCCTTTTTCACCAACAAAAGAAAAAGATGCAAAGTTAATGCACAAATGAAATACACAAAATGCAGTCAATAAATGCACAAAATACACTAACTGTAATCTCTTAAATGAAGAGGACTTTTCCTCACCCTACTAGGTCTCCTTTCCACAGGACATGGATGAGCAGCAGGAGGAGCAGATGGCCCACTGGAGGAGTTCTCCTCAACACATTTAGAAGGACACTTAAAAATCCTGTTGAGATTCCATACTTTGTGATCTTGGGTTTTTACCGCGTTCCCCAGAAGTTTAGTAACCCTTATTGGTTGTCCAAACTTCGACTTACCAACCCTTTTTTCAGGGGGTCTCACTCTAACCCAGTCCCCGACTTGAACAATAGTCTTCTTCACAGCTTTTCTCACATCAAACTCCAGCTTCCTTTTCTCCATCTTCTGTAGTCCGCAATCCTTCCATCCCACAGTGCTGTCATTCATGCCCCCGACTTCCATTCTTCTAGAGGTAACCCAGAGAGGATTGAGAACTAGCCACCCTTCCTTTAAACAGCGTGAAAAGAGAAACCCGGGTAGATGAATGTGGGGTAAAACTGTATTCACATACTTTTTTTTAATGGCTTCCTCCCAGTCACAACTAGAGACAACAGCCAATTGCATAGCCTCCTTGAGCACTCTTACAAATCTTTCGATCACACCATTGCATTCAGAGTGGTACAGGGTGGCGCGCTTATGCGTAATGCCCCTTTCACTAAAAAATTATGGCACCGCACCGGAGGTAAATTGTACCCCATTGTCTGTTAACACAGAAGCTGGCAATCCCTCACTAGAAAATAGATCATCTAAGAAGCCGATCACAGAAGACGAGTCCACCGAATTGACTAGTTTAATCGCAGGCCACCTGGAAAACAAATCCATGCACATCAATACATAACGATCTTGAGTTCTGACCTTCACAGGACCCTGGATATCCACAGCAACATCAACCCAGGGACCATTAGCTTGCTGTCTGATGACCATGGGTTGAGTCCTACACTTAAGAACCTTATCACTGTTGGCACAGTATGAACAAGAGCGCACCAATCTTTCAATCTGAACATCCTTCGCAAGCCACCAATATGTTTCCCTGAGTCTTTCCTTTGTTTTAGCTATGACCATGTGACTAAAATGGGCACACTCCACCAGTTTGTCACGCAAGTCTGAAGGAACCACAAGCCTACTGCCTCTGAAAAGCAACTCGTTCGAACACAACAACTCCTCCTTCACACACCAAAACCATTTAACTTGGTCATCACAATCGCACTTCTCGCACCAACCATCACGTACATAGGTGATGACCTGCTGTAAAATGGGATCACTCACCAGACTGGCCTTCCATTCACCCTCTGTCACAACACCTTCAGTCACAACACACACTCTCAGGTCTTCCCCAGAGTCTTCACCAACAAAACAGTCATCTTCACAACCATCAGGAATAGCTGAACCACTGAGCCTAGACAAACAATCCACAAGAATATTACTTGCCCCAGGTAAGTAAGAGACATGAAATTTGAAATCTTGCAGAGCAACTACCCATTTCCTAATTCTATGGGCAACACAATCAATACCTTTTTTTCAAACACCTCCTTAAGAGGTTTGTGATCTGAGACCACTGAGAAATGCTTGCCCCAAATAAACTTTTTGAGCTTTCGAACTGCCCAGTAGACAGCCAAAGCTTCTTTCTCTATCACAGAGTAGTTGCACTCTCCACCTCTAAGCAGCCTAGAAATAAATAGAATGGTGTTTTCAATGTGTTCACCAGGTTGCAGTAAAACAGCTCCCAGCCCCTTAGAACTAGCGTCTGTCATGTCGAACGACTCTTTTGCAGCATCAAAGCTAGATAGATTAGGAGCCTTGTTCAAGCAACTCTTGATGAGATCACACTCGTCACAACAAGACTTGTCCCAAATGAATTCAAGGCCTTTTTTTAAGCAGAGCTCTCACATTTTCCGTTTTTTGTGCAAAGCCAGGGACAAATTTATTATAGAATTCTGCCATCCCAAAAAATTTGACAAGCTCATCCTTGTTCACAGGATATTTGAGATTGGAGATGGCTTCAACTAAGGATGGTTTAGGTTTGATACCTGAACCAGACACCAGGTGACCCAGATATTCAATTTCCCTGACGTCAAATTAACACTTATCTAACCTGAGAGTGAGTCCTGAGTTTTGCAATTTGTACAAAACCTCTTTCAGTCTAGAATCATGCTCTTGCAAATTTACCCCATGAACAAGCACATCGTCTTGGTAGACTTTGACGCCTTCAATGCCACTCAAAATATTCTCCATCACCCTTTGGAATACTAATGCAGCCGATATTAGGCCAAACGGCATCCTGAGAAATTTAAAGGTGCCGAACTGGGTGATGAAAGTGGTCAGATCTTGGCACGAGGGATGCAGTTTGGCCTGGTGGGAGGCCGAGGAGAGGTCCAACGTGGAGAAATGGGAGGCACCACCCAAAGAGGACAACATTTCAGCCATGTTTGGTAGCGGATAGCAATCGACAACTACAGCTTTGTTGAACTCTCTTAGGTCAATACATAATCTTGCCTCTCCGTTGGCCTTGCAGGCCATCACCACCAGAGAGACCCAGTCAGTGTCCTCACCCTCTTGTATGACACCATTCTTTAACAATTTGTCTAATTCGAACTTCATTCTGTCTTTAACTAACAAAGGTACATTTCTAACCTTCGCCACCCTGGGTACAGAATCACGTTACAACTTGATCATGTGTGCATAATTTTTAAGACAACCCAGCATATCATCAAACACCCCTGGAAATTTAGTAATCCACATGCTGCGATCAGAGACAGCAGCCACTGAAGGAGGTTCTCTTAAACAAACAGAAGGAGTCTCATTTGGGTCAAGATATACTCGAAGGTCACGTTGATGAGACCAACTAATAAGGGAATCTCCTTTCATGGATACGGATATTTTCCCTGCAGTGATTCTTCCTTTAAAGTCTATGGTACCCATAAAATAACCTAACAGACTAATTATTTCTCCACCATAGCCTCTTGGGACAATGTCTGGTTTAAGAGGGCGCCGGTCTGACATGGCCGCACATTTGTGAGGCTCTCGCCAGCCGGGCGCTTTGCTGCTTCATTAGACCATCCTACATCGAGGGATCGCCACTCTGACTTGCTCGACTTGTGGGGCTAGAGCTAGTGAATACCCCTACCGACTTGTGGGCCGTTCTGTTCGGCGGCTAGGCTGTGGTGGCTGCCGGAACTTCCCGCGGCCGCTGTTGCTGTGCGGCTGGAGCGCGAGGTCCGGCTGCTTCACGTACGCCGCAGCGGGGATCCAGCGTGCGGACCAGGCCGCGGAGCGCGGCCGTTGCGGAAGGAGGAGATCGGCGCCTGGCACTCGCGCGGGGCCCGCTGTGGATCGTGGCACCGGTGAGGCGGAGGCAGGTTGGAGCCATGCTGGGAGCTGTTGGACAGGAGGCTGCCGTCTAGTGACTGTCTTCGGCTGGTGGGGCCAACGTGGAGAGACTCTGTGTGGCGCAGTCTGCTTTGAGGGCGGTGAGTGACGCGGGCTCCTGCTGCCCCACCCTCCCCCGAGTTTACTGACCAGACTTACCTGTTGTTGGTCCCCGATCCAATCCCCCAAGGCGGGGGTCGCTGGGTGAGGTGTCCTTGCGGGGGGCGGTGGTCGCATGTGGCCCTTGGCGCCTCGCGGAGGAGCGGCGCGACGGGGCCCCGCGCGCGGCCCTCCCCCTGGCCCGGCGCCCCTTACGGAGGAGGAAGTGCAGTGCTGATCGGGAGGAAGGGTCACCGCATGCACCGGAGTGAGGTGTTGGCTGGACCACTTTGTAGACGCTGCCTAGTTGAAGCGGCCGCCGGGAAGAGTGGTTTCTCTACTGTGGGACGCCCCTCCTTTCGGAGCATTGGACTGGAGGGCTCTCCCTGGCTCTATAAATCGCTGGGCCCCTTGCGTTGCAGCCATCGAGTGCGCTCCCTGGCGAGAAGAGTCTGAGGGACTGCTCCGAATCGGGCTGAGTCCTTAACAGCCATAATGGGGAAGGCAGACGCCAAACAATCCCGGCTCCCATTCGAGTCCCAGAAGAAAAAACCCCGGGCCCCGCCGCCGGGAGACGGCGATTCTGATGGAGGTGACAGCGAAGAGGTGGATTGGAAGGCACTCCTTCTGAACATGCAGACTAGTCTCACCTCCATTGATTCTAAGATCGACGGCATGTCTCGTCGCCTTGACTCCGTAGTGCATAGACTAGACCAGCAGGAAGAGCGGACTAAGGAGGCGGAACAGCGGATTTCGGAGCTAGAGGATGGAACATCGGCCACCAAGTCCAAGGTTTCGCAAATGGAAAGGTTATTAAAAGTCATCGCCGACAAGAACGAGGACTTGGAAGCGAGATCGCGCCGCAATAATGTACGCCTTATTGGTCTGGCGGAGACTACCTCCGTAGGAAGAATGGAACTTTTCATTGAAAAACTCCTGTCTGACCTCTTTGGCGCGAATGCCTTCTCTACACAGCTGGTGGTGGAGTGGGCTCACCGCACCTTGGGCCCCCGCCCCGTGCCCGGGGCGCCCCCGCAGCCTGTGATCATCCGTTTCTTAAATTACAGAGATCGGGACACCTTACTCCGACTAGCCAGGGAAAAGCAACCAGTCCTTTTTGAAAATACCACGCTTTCCTTTTTTCCGGATTTTACACAATCAGTGCAAGATGCACGTCGTAAATTTCGTCCGGTCAAGAAACGACTACTTCAGACTGGACTTCAATATTCCATGCTATACCCGGCCCGGCTTCGGGTGGTCCACCATGGTAAGGCCCATATATTTCAGGATCCGTCCCAGGTTGATCTATTTCTGAAGGACTGCAAAAAGTCTACTGAACCCTCCCGGTCCCCTTTGGAGAGGGCGAGGTCCCGATCGCCCACTTCTGCCCCTGACTGATTTGGGATATCCAGCTGTCACCGTGTTCCATTATTGCCACCTTCATGGGTTGGCCTTGTTCTGCTTCTGTCCTTCTGTTAAGTTGCAGTGCTGGTTACACAATTATCTCTGAGCTTTGGCCCTTTCTGGTTGAGCTACCACCTGTTAGGCCCTGATGGTTTCGATGGTTCCTCGATGTGTTTAAATTTGCTTGCGCCCTGGCATCAACCCCCCCCCCGCGTTTTTTCCGCTGGACCTTCACTCCAGGGGATAGCGGGTGTGATATCGGGGGAGTGGGATGGCCGGCCTGGACCCCTAGTGTCCCCCTCTTGGGTGTTCCCCAATAAGTACATGACAGGACATTGTAGGTTTGAACTGGGTGGGGGAGATGCCCGACATGATTGGGATGTCGGAGTGGGTGCGTGGGTGGGATTTCGAGGGAATGTTTTGGGTTTGTTGTTGTTTTTCAGCATGAGCACTACGCATATACTTGTTGAACTAGAACAGTATGCCGCCTTTACTAGACAAATACATCTATGGACTTGTTTCCAGTTGAGCCTCTTCACCCGTAATTCCCCTATCAGCAAACATGACCCGCACCACGCGCACTGAGCTGGGAGGAGGAGGGCTGCTTACTGCTATTACCTGGAATGTCAGAGGACTGGGGGATCCGAGGAAACGACGGCGAATCCTGGGTGCATTAGACAGGTTGAATGTTCAGGTTGTATTTCTTCAGGAGACTCATATGGACCCCCTCCGCAAGGCCACCTTCGCTGCCAGATGGGCTGCCCACTCGCTTCATGTGCCTTACTCGTCTTATGCGAGAGGCACTACCATCCTAGTTAAACGAGGAGTTCCCTATGTTCCCTTGGGCACCACAACAGATCGCGAGGGTCGATATTGTATAGCGTGGGGACGGATAGGTATCGAGACTATCACCTTGGCCTGCTCTTATGGTCCCAACTGCGATAACCAGAGCAGTTTCATGGCTCTCTGGAACAAGATTAGAGAAGTGGGCTCCACACACCTCATTTGGGGGGGAGATTTCAATGCTGTTTTAGACCCCGCTTTGGATAGGTCAAACCCATCTATACACCACTATACTAATACACATAGATACCTGAGGGACATTTGCGACACTCAAGATGTAGTAGATACTTGGCATCACCTACACCCAACTTCACTGGAAGGCACGCACTGGAATAATGCACATGCAACGTGGGCCAGACTAGACTACATTATGGTGAATAGGGCCCTGGCCCCCTCCCTGGTAGAGGTGCAACATGTAGGCCGTACGTACTCCGACCACTCTCCGGTGCTAGCCAAGTTCCGCTTATAATGGGTAGACCCCCAACGTGGTGACTACAGCCCAACATTTTACTCGATGAACTGTTTCGAGCCGAATTGTGTCAAGAACTAGAAGATTTCCTATCCTTTAACAGGGGATCGGTAGACCGGGCTGCCACTTTCTGGGAAGCACTAAAGGTCACAATACGGGGGTTCTGCATCTCCAGGAGCTCCGGGGTACTGAGAACCTTGCGAGACACATTACGTAAACTGGAGTCCACACTCCACGCCCTGGAGACTAGCCCAGACTATGCCGACAACACAGATGCACAGGCAAAGTACCGCGAGACGCTATCGGACTACATGTCCACCGCTGAAAGAGAGGTAAATTTCCGGGGCAAGTACTTCAAGGCTCGTACGTACGGGGAAGGGGAGCGACCCGGTAAATCTTTGGCAGGAGCGGTCCGCCCACCGCGAGGCTCTAATTTTGTGCTGGAGCTGGAGGGGGAGGATGGGACTCCTATACGTGACACACACTCGCTCTTGGCGGTCTTCACTACCCACTATTCCACGCTATACTCTACTACTAGGGTCGGCGCACTGGACATGGACGACTACCTTAGGGAGCTCACACTGGGCTGGCTCTCTGACCGTCAACGGGAGTTTCTGGCGGAACCGATAGGCCTGGATGAGGTTAGAGATGCGATCAATCAGATGGCACCAGGAAAGGCCCCGGGTCTGGACGGGCTGCCCATGGATTTCTACAAGGCGTTTATAGATATCCTAGCTCCGGTACTCCGAGAGGTTTTCATGGAGGCGCATGAGTCGGGCACGCTTCCTCCGTCTATGCAGGAGGCTCTGATTACCTCCTTATTAAAGCCTGGGAAGCCACCTCCATATTGCGACTCTTACCGCCCTCTCTCGTTAATTAACTGTGACGCCAAAATCCTGACTAAAATACTAGCTAACCGTTTGCAGTTGTTACTGGGAGGCCTGGTGTTGTCGGATCAAGCAGGATTTGTCCCTGGCAGGGCCACTTCCAATAATCTCCGGACGCTTTTTTCCATTATGCATAATGTAGACCCGGATTTGCCATTGGTGGCGGTCTTTTTATACGCCACCAAGGCCTTTGACTCCCTGGAATGGGACTATCTACACTGTATTTTGCGCAATATGGGAATGCCTCTGGGTTTCACGCGCTGGATTGATATCCTGTATGACCGGCCGGTCGCTACGGTGGGGTTGAATGGGAGGATATCGGACGCCTTTGTGGTGTCGCGGGGTACCCGTCAGGGATGCCCCCTATCTCCGCTGCTGTTTGCGGTGGCGATGGAACCCCTGGCGGCCCGGCTCCGTCAACATCACCGAGACAAGGCTCTGCGTTGTCTTCAGCGAGAGGTCCTCATCTCCCTATACGTGGATGACATCACGCTATACATCCGTGATCCCGTTACCAACCTCAATCCTATCCTCCGGGAGTTTATTCGCTTTGCGGGTATGTCTGGTATCCATATCAACTGGGGAAAATCCACTATATTTCCCCTGACTTCGGCCGCTCGACCGTTTCCTCTGGACTACCCCCTACGGTGGGACATGGATGAGGTTCGCTATCTGGGCATACTTCTTTCCCATGACCGAGAAGAGCTAATGCGGATTAAATATGGACGTACGTTTGACCATATCCAGGCCTGCGTGTCCAGATGGATCACGCTGCCCCTCTCTTTTGCAGGCCGCTCATCCCTAATCAAGATGGTGGTTCTTCCGAAACTCCTGTACCTTTTCATGAATATTCCCTATTACCCAGGCAAGTCCTTCTTTCAACTTCTGAGGTCTGAGCTTATTCGTCTGGTCTGGGGAGGAAAGAAGCCGCGTCTTCGTTGGGAGGTGTTGACTCGTCCGTTCGCGCAGGGAGGGCTCGACCTGCCGGACTTTGAAATGTACTTTCATAGTGCGCAAGCCCACTACATTTATCACTGGATTCGCCCCACTCCCTTCCTGCCACAGACGGCTGTGGAACACTGGCTGGTGGCGCCTATCCCACTGGAGGGAGCAATCCTCAGTACACCAGAGACGCGTACGGCGTACCGCACCACGATTTCAAGTTCCATTCTGGCGTGGCGATATATTGCGAGGATCACCCACGCACCGATGCTTTATTCTCCATTGCTTCCCCTGGCATACCATCCCCTGTTGCCCCTTTTACAGGAACAACTGTTTAAAAACTTTATGGCCAAATTCCACATTACAACATGGGGGGACCTCTTACATGACGGACAATTCCGTTCCCAATCGCACATGTTCGCTCACCTTGCACCCACTTTCATGGACACATTCCTATATATCAGGCTTCGTAGTGGTATTCGAGCATTGATGGGGGAGTTTCCTAGAGAGCCACCCACGCTGGAACCCTTGCATCAGTTACTTAAGGCTACCACTCCGGCACACGCAGTCTCTACCCTATATCACTCTCTACGCACTACACCAGACTCCTTGCCTTGCAGGGCACGTACCAAATGGGAGGAAGAACTAGGACTGCCCATTGATGACGACCTCTGGAGCTATTGCTGCTTACAAACAGAACAAATCTCCTCCAGCAGCAGGTTCAGGGTGATTCATTATAGGTTCCTACATAGGCTCTATTATACTCCAGCGCACATGTATAGGACGGGCCTTCGGGAGGACGATCTTTGCTGGCGATGCCGCGCTCCGGCGGCAGACTTCCTCCACATGACGTGGGGATGCCGGGAAATAGCCGACTATTGGCAACAAGTGTATTCCGGCCTTTCGGAAATGGTAGATGTCCCGTTGGCACCCTCTCCGACGCAGGCACTCCTGGGCTATACAAAAACTATAAAAAAAACGGTCCGCAGATTTGCCACAATCGCCCTTCTTATAGCGAAACGACTGATAGCCTGTAGATGGGGACGGGGCAGAGCTCCCAAATTTAAGGATTGGATCAGAGACATGGTACACTGTCAGGATACTTTACTTCGATATGCAGAACTCCTGCCTTCCGCAGCTAGGCCAACTGACATCTGGGGTCCCCTACAGACGTATCTGTTGTCGCACCCACAGACATAACGAACTTTCCTGCCCGTTTAACCCTTAACCTCCCAAGACGCTACTTCTACAGTAGTGACCCACCTAAAGGGACGGAGACGGGGGTTGTTCGGCATGGGTGGGGATTGGTGTCCTCCCTTATTTTTGCTGGGGCTTCATCATGGGTGGATCTCCCTCTGTCCCTCGGCCAGGTAACACACTGGGATGTGAGGTGGGACGGTCATTGTATGCGACTGAGGGGCACCTCGCTACAACTGGTGCATACTACTGTGGAAAGATCATTAAATGTACAGTATTCAGTGGTTGATGGGTTGTGGTCGCTCATACTGGCATGCTGATTATCCTTCGTTCTTGTGCCGCAGCCGGCCCCTGGAGGGTTGTAGGCAGGCAGCTGTGTTCAACATTCACTTTCATTATCGCATCAAGCCGCCGGCCACGAGATGGTTGTAGGCATGGGGCTGTGTATTCCGTGTTCATGCTGAATAAAGGTTATGAAAATTAAAAAAAAAAAATGTCTGGTTTAAACAGCTTTACTTTTCCAGACAAATGTTTCTCATAATATATTTTAGGCACAAGGGTAATTTTTGCTCCTGAGTCGAATAACTTCTTAACAGACTTATCATTTATTAGAACATGTTTTATGGGACCCTCAACCTCTTGATCGTTGACTTGACAAATAACCAGATCATCATCATCTTGGTCGTAAATATCTACCTCCCTTACTTTCTTTTGATTTCTGTTCGATCTGCAGTATTTCGAAAAATGGCCCTTTCTCTTACAGATAGAACAAACAGCCTTCCAGCCAGGACAATCTTTAAAATTAACTACATGACCTGGGTTCCCACAACGGAAGCATTTTACGGAAAAAGATTTGATGTTTGTAAAGGAACGTGTAGACTTAGACACTAAAGAAGAATTTTGTGGATTGGATTTGTGTGATTTGTCTGCTGATGAGGTTTTAACCTCTTTTACAACAGTGGAGGTACTCGTATGATTTTCTGTATCTTTGCGAATAGCTTCAACGCAGGCTTTGGAGTGTTCATGCATTTTCATTGTGGTAACCACCTCTTGAAGACAGGGATTGTCTTTTTGCCAAAGACTGTCTTTTGCTTTATCCATAGAACAGCCTAGCATAAGCTGGTCCCTTAGTCTTTCATCCAGACTGCCAGCGAAAGAGCATGTTGAAGCAAGCTTGCGTAAAGCTGTGACATTTTGCTCAACAGACTCTTCGTGCCTTTGCATCCTCTTCCCAAAGTGATAGCGTTCTAAAATCATGCTCAATTTGGAAAAATAATGCAAGTCCATTTTTTTAATGCAGATTTCGTATTCATTGAGACAGTCAACTTCACTGTCGGGAAGGTCTGGTAGGTGCTCGAATACTTCCTGTCCCTCTGAACCCAGCCAATGTAGAAAAAGTGAAGATTTCCTCTCTGCACTTAGTGATGTACTGCAAACCCCTGCATAGTTTGAGAATACCTTTTTCCACTTCAGCCAGCGTATGGTAGGATCACCAGGGGCGGAGAGAAAAAACGGAGGGGTAGTGACGTTTTGCATAGCCCCTGGAGAGGACTTCTTATGGGGCAAGACGCAAAATAACGTAATGAATCACTGTGAGAAATAACCAATTTCGTACAACACTCAATAGTAAGTGGCAGACAATTATAAACCGTAAACCAGGCAAATCTGCAGTATGCTATAAGAGTAAATAAATACACAGGTTGTGCTGATCAGCGTAAATGCACAAGCTGTGCTGATCAGCATAAGTACACGAGCTGTGCTGATCAGCGTGATTAGCGTGGTGGATGTGCAGAACAATGACAACAGTTTGTAAACAGACGAGCTGTGCTGATCAGCACGATGACAGTGGATGACCTGCAGCACAACAATAGCAGTTGAGAGATGACAATAAGCGAAGCACAAGGTGAGAGTTATGAAAGTAACTGTGATGATCAGCGCGGCAGAGATAGCAACGTCAACAAAGTTAACTTACCACCCGATTTTCAATGAAGGTGGAGAAAGGCAAACCTTATTGTTACCGGTATGTTGGTGATCCACACGAGGGACAATCGGAACTCCCCGGAAGAAGAGATATGCAGCAGAGGAAGGGAAGAATGCGGAAGTCTCCGTGTTGAAGTTCGTGGTGATGTTGTCCAAAATGGCCGCCTTTACGGTGCGTGTTGACGTAATAGAGATGTAGCAGGGTCACGCACGAGCAAAGATGACAGCAACAACGTCTTGACGCAAGGTCAGGCAGTAGCACAAAGAGTGTTCCCAGGTTGCTAGGGAAAGGGAGACTATGACGTTGGTAGGGAGATCCCTACGCTGGAGTCAGGTTTGGACAGGTTGTTTGGTTGCCAGGTAGTGTAGAAGAGGTGAAGAGAAGGCTGCAAGAGTGCTGAGCAGGCCCGGTTGCTAGGCAGCGTTGAACACAGGGTTGCACCGGTACTAAGCAGGCCTGGCATGGCAAAAGAAGCACTAACAGGAGGTCAGTGAGACAAATGAAAGACTCCCAGGAATCCTGTGTGAAGGCAGCGATGATCCACAGAAGACACAGAGTGAAAGAAGGACACAGCGTGAAACAGGTATGCTTCTGGATAGTTGGGTTGAGTTGAGGTCTGTAGAGCAGGTGGGTTGGTTTCCACTCGTCGCCAAAATGAAGTGATGATCAACACCAAAGAAAGACAGGCAGGCGTAGGCTCTTAGTAAGGTCTTTATTGCAGCTCCATATCATCAGACCTCATCCTACAACCGACACAAGAAACTGACAATCTATTCAAGCAGTAACATTCTTAAATTCTAAGTAGGAATGTAGCTCCATGGTAACAACATAGAACTGGGATACAGAATAGGAAGGAATACATAGCATAGCCTATACATGATGGGGCAGGACAAGAACACCACACACTGTTGAAAGTGAGCAAGTATGAAAGCTGAAAACAGGAAAAAACAGGAAACAGTTGTCTATGTTGAATTAAAATTTTGCTTTAAATCTTTCGCCAAATTTCGAAATGAAATTCTAATAAATATTTGTCTGTTTCTATTTTTTCACAGTGGTTGGAGGTTGAGATATTTTACATGTATCAAATCAGTAATCTAGTGAATGATTCATTGAGTTACTATTCATGGACTCATCCCCTCTCTCAGGCACAACAGGCACACTCGCCCAATCATCCAGCCACTACCTAAGCAGTATTCCAATCACTCAGGTACTGCACTTGAATTTTTTCTCCCAGACACTTTTCAGGCACTCATCCAATCACCCAGACAGTACACATCCACTATGCAAATACCCAGACACTATGTATGCACTTATCCATTCATTGAAGCACTACTCATGCACTCATCCACTCACCTAGTCACTACTCATGGACACATCCAATCACCCAGTCAGTACCCATGCACTCATCCAATCACTTAGGCACCATCCATGCACTTACCCAATCATGCCGGCAGTATCAATGGATTAAACCAATCACCCTGGCACTATCCGTGCACTCACCCAATCACCAAGCCACTGCCCTTGTATTCATCCAATGACCTAGGCTATACCTTCGCACTCATGCAATCACCCAGGTGCTACTCTTGCACTAATCCAGTCACCTATGCGCTACCCACGTACTCATACAATCAAACGGATACTACTCATGCACTAATCAAAGTACCCATGCAGTACTCATGCACTCATCCATTCACTCAGGCACTATCTATGCACTCTCACAATCACCTAGGCACTACCCATGCACTCATCCAATCACCCAGGCACTAGCCTTACATTCATCCATTCACTGAGGCACTACCCATGCACTCATCCACTCACCCAGGCACTACTCATGCACTCATCCAATCACCCAGGCAGTACCCATGCACTCATCCAGTCACCCAGGCACTACTCATACATTCCTACAATTGCCCAGGTATTATCCATCCACTCAGACAATTACCTAGGCACTTGTGCATTCAATCAGGCACTACCCATGCACTCATCCATTCACTCAGGCATTATTTACACAGTCATCCACTCAACTAGGCACTGCCCATGCACACATTTAATCACCCAGGAACGAACCTTGCACTCATCCATGCACTCAGTCACTGCACATGCACTCATCTATTCACCCAGGCACTACCCATACACACAGGCAATGACACAGGTACTATACTTGTACTCATCCTTTCACTCATGCAGTACCCATGCACACATCTACTCACCCAGGCACTGACCATGTACATATCAAATCACTCAGGTACTACCCATGCACTCTTACAATTGCCCATGCACTACTCTTACACATATCTGTTCACTCAGACACTACCCATGCCATATGCAATGACCCAGACATTAAACATACGCATATCCAATCACTCAGGCACTACCCATGGACTCTTCCATTGACTCGGGCACTACCCATGCACTGATCCACTCACGCAGACACTACCCATGCACTCATCCAATCAGCCAGGTACTACCCTTGCACTCATCCATTCACTCGGGCACTATGCATGCGCTCATCCATTTGCTCAGGCAATGCCCATGCACTCATCCAATCACCTAGGCAAAACCCTTTCACTAAACAATTCACCTCACACACTGCCCATGCTATCAGCCATTTACTCAAGTACTATCCATGTACTCATCCATTTACCCAGGCACTACAGTTGCACTAATGCATTCACCCAGACACTACCCATGCACTCATCCATTCACCCAGGCCCTATCCTTGCACTCATCTATTCACTCAGCCACTCCCCATGAACTCATCCATTCACTCAGCTACTACCCATGCACTCATCCATTCACTGAGGTCCTACTCATGTAGTCATCCAATCACCTAGGTACTATCCATGCTTTCATGCAATCACCCAGGCACTACTCATACATTCTTCCAATCAGCCAGGTGCTATTCATGCACTCACACAATCACCCAGGCACTCATCCATTCACTCATGCACTATGCATGTATTCATCCATTCACTCCGGCCCTACCCAAGCACTCATCCATTTACCCAGGCACTACCTATACACACATCCAATTACCCAGGCACTGCCCTTCTGCTTATCCATTCACCTAGGCACTACACATGCACTAATCTATTCACCCAGATACTATCCATGCACTCATCCATTCACTGTTGCACTCCCCACACACTCATCCACTCACGCAGGCACTACTCATGTACTCCTCCAATCACCCAGGCAGTACCCATTCACTCATCCAATCACCCAGGCACTACCCATGCACACATCCAATCACCCAGGCACTGGTCTTGCACTCATCCATTCACTTAGGCAGTACACATGCGCTCATCCATTCACCAAGGCACTACCGATGCACTCATCCAGTCACCCAGGTGCTACTCTTTCACTCATCCATTTACTCAGGCAGTACGCATGCAGTCATACATTCACTCAGGCACTACTCATACACTCATCTAGCAATCTGGGCAATACATTTCTTGCAGATTGTGCATTGCACAAGTTTAGCAGCTGTTTCTGATTCACCTGATGGGATAGTAAACAAATCCCATGCCACACTCGCTCTCTTATGTGGAGGTTCCTCTTCTTCCACATCTTCAGTGTCCACCTCCTCCACATCCTGGTCCCGCTGTTGTTCCTGATGACCTCCATCTTCTTGCTGTGTTGCAATTTCTGATAGAAAAACAATACCAACAATTTTGCACAGAAAAATGAATCCACCTGCTCAGAGTGAAGTTAAGTGAAAGAAGATTCAAGAAGGAGGAGTGCTTGTTTACTTCCTATTGATTTTGCTGGAAAGTATATTATCCAATGATATTCCTTGCTTTCCCGGTCATGTGATATTCGCAGTGACCAAAATAGTCGCAGTTAAATGCAAAATATAAGTTTAAAGTAGTTTTGTTTAAAAATGGAAAGTAAAGCAGATCTTTCAATATTGTAATGGTGACCAGCTATACTAAACTTGTTCACAATACCTCTTCATATACGTTTCAGAGTTGTTCAAAAATACGTGCAATCCGTGATTACCAAAGTCATGGGGACTTCCACTGTCTTCGCGGAAACGAGAAGAAGTGTTTGGAGGCGATTTTTAGAAACTCACTAGAAAAAAAGGATTTTGAAAAGTACACTAACAAAGCTCTGCTGTTAGATATACTGTAGAATATGTCTATATTTTACACTTTGTATAAACCACGCGTTCTTCAAGACTACCAACATCACCGTGACGACGTCGGTAGTCGCGAATATAATTCTTTTTTGTAAAGGTGGCTTTCTCCTAAATTGATCACAGAAAGAAAAGTTAACACTATATAGTACTGCATATTTAGAGTTAAACTATATTTAAAAAATGTTTTAAGTGTATTTTTCAGTAAGTGAAATAGATTAGCTGATGACAGAATCTCCACTGTAAATGCATCAATGCTGTACCGACTTAAAAAAAAAATACAATTATTAATGTTTTTTCTGATAAACACAAATGAAATCAAAAAGTAAGTGGATCCTCATCCTCGGGCCCAACCCCTCAGCATGGGATGACTCCTGGTGGCCCGCATCACTGGATCACACCCGGCTCCTAGCAACCATGCACGCAACCTGGGAGTCATCCTCGACTCGAAACTCACCATGACCAAACAAGTCAACGCAGTCTCCTCTACCTGCTTCAACACCCTCTGCATGCTCCGCAAGATCTACAGATGGATCCCGACAGACATGAGGAAAACAGTCACCCAGGCCCTAGTCAGCAGCAGACTCGACTATGGAAACGCCCTCTACGCCGGAGCCCCGACCAAGCTCATCAATAGACTGCAAAGAATCCAGAACGCCTCTGCACGCCTGATCCTCGACGTCCCGCGCTGCGTCCACATCGCCCCCCACCTGAGGAACCTGCACTGGCTCCCCGTCGACAGAAGAATCTCGTTCAAGCTCCTGATCCACGCACACAAGGCACTCCACAAAACCGGCCCAGCCTATCTCAACAGTCGACTCTCCTTTTACGTACCCAACAGGAAACTCTGCTCCGCCGACCACGCCCTGGCCACGGTCCCGCGCATCCGTAGAACCACATCCGGAGGCAGGTCCTTCTCCCACCGCGCCGCCAAGACCTGGAACACCCTCCCCCCTCAACCTATGACAAAACGAAGACCTGCTGACCTTCAGGAGACAACTCAAGACCTGGCTTTTCAACCAGTAGCAGCAGCACCCCTCCCCCCCTCAGCGCCTTGAAACCCTTGCGGGTAAGTAGTGTGCTTTACAAATTAACTGATTGATTGATTGATTGATTGATTGATTGATTGATTGATTGGTGTATTATATAAATAAAATATTCAATATCCAATTATAGAAAGAAAGTACAAAAATCTTAGCGGTTCTCTTACAAAAAATGGACATCAAAAATTAACAAATACAATTTTAAAAAAACCTTACAAAATTTTAAATTCAGGAACATTATAGTTAACAATTAGCATTTTAAAAAAACCTTAGAAATTCACTGACAAACCAAAGGTTACAGGGATGTTATAGTTAGGAAATAGAATTTTTTTTAAACCTTAGGAATTCAATGAAAAAAACAAAGATTACAGGGACGTTATAGTTAGGGTGATATTTCACTCGTCAAAAATTATAGTTAGCTCAGCTAACTATAACTCGCGCTCCCGAAATGCATTGTTTACGACCTCATATTTTACATCACTCATGACATGGTCATTGACATCACTCATGACATCAATGATGGCATCTCAAATGACATCACTGATGACATCATCTACAGAATCTTTGATAAGCTACTCATACCCCCATTTAACCTATCATACACACACTCCAACCTTCACACTACCATTCTCAAAACCATTGACACACCCATACCAGTACTTACATATCCACTCACTAGTTCATAGGTCTGCACACACATCCGCTCACTCACCCATACAGCCACTCATACACCCACTCACTCACTAATACAGCCACACATATACCCACACACAGTCACTTACTCACCTATACAGTTATACACACACCAACTCACTTATTCATACACACACTAGCATATACTTACTCACCTATACTGTCACTGATACAAGTACACATTCACCCATACAGCTACTCTCAAAATCACTCACACATATAGTCACCTATATACTTCAACACTCACCTATACTGCCTTTCACATATGCAGTTACTCACCCATGTACCACCGACACAGTCATACGGACACTCCTTCATCCATACAGCCCATCTCAGACTTACTCATGAACCCATATAGCCAGTGATTCACCCATTCCCTCATCCATGCAGAGAATCGCAAACCCCCTCACCCACCCAACAAGACACTCATACACCCATACAGGTACTCAGAAAACCAATCAATAACCCATACAGCCACTCATGTACCTACTAACCAACCCATACAGCCACTTACACACCAACTAACAGACTGATACAGACATTTACACAAATTAGTCACTCACTGATACATTCACTGAGTCATGTATAATCACTCACTCATACAGTCAGTCATGCATCCACTAAATCATCCATACAGGCACTCATACACCTATTGATGAGTATCTATTTAACACTCATAAACTTTTTAGAAACACTCCTAGTCACTGGATGATGTCATCAGTGATGTCATTTGAGATGTCACTGACCATATCATGAGTGATGTAATATGTGAGGTCATAAGCAGTGCATTGCAGTGGCGTGCGTTATAGTTAGCTGGGCTAACTATAACTGATGAATTTCTCTGGTTTTGTACGAGTGAAATATCACTCTAACTATAACGTCCCACTAAGCTTTGGATTTTTCAGTGAATTTTTTACGTTTTTCTTAATTCTATTTCCTAACTATAATGTCCCTGTAACCTTTGGTTTTTTTCAAAACTCCAATCTCTCCAAGAATACAACCGGGCACAGACTCAAATTGCTTTTCTCGTCTTGTTTATTGCCACATATCACGATCATTAAATAAAATTAAACTCTGACAGGAGGAGGCTCCCAGAGCTGCAGGGGGGGGTCTGGAGGGCCCAACCACTTTGCATATAGCTAAAGCCCTGGGGAGGTGGTGGTCCCCAGGGCTAGGGGGTTCAAGAGACCACCCTTTTATAAAACAAAATAAGCCACTGGGAAGGGTCCCCAGTGCAGCGGGGGAGGCTCTACAGGCCTCCTAGGCATTTATTTCAAAAGAAGACCTGGGGAGATGGTGGCCCTGGTGGATTAGTAAGCCCCAGGATGGTGGTGCATGTGCTCTCCCTCCTATATTATGCAAATACCCACAGGTCCTGGCCCACCCCGGGTTTGATTGATACCAAAGTACGGGAGATCAGACTTTTGAAAAAAACAAAACTGGTGGTAATCTCGCTTCCAGCCCGACTCCTAAAGGAAATGTTTTTGAAAATGCTTTTTTGGCCCTGCAGGATCCCTGTTCAACACCTCCCCCCCTGCCTCCCCCCCTCCCCCAGGAGGGCTAGGAGTTCAGGGTGTTAACACCATTCCCCCTTTTCAGTTGTAAAATTTGTTCAGTGTCTCAGTTCATGCTGAGTCACAAGATGGTTGCCAGCACTGCCTGGTTTTATATGTTTGTAGCCAATCAGATCTCAGCAGGAGATCAGAAGGGTTTGTGAATCCTCTGCATCCCTATATATACAACTGGAGATTTGTTTAAATGACTCTGCAACTACTGAAGGATTTACACCAATTTACAAAGATTTTGCTTTCTGGACCAACAGCTAACTTTATGCCAAATTTGGTGTCATTCTGTTCAGCAGTTTGTGCTGTAGCAGTGTCTAAAGTTCCTATGGAAATTAACAAAGGGAGGATACATTTTTGGACCCTCCTTTTTCTCAACCTCTGCTTGACGGAAAACCCCATAACTTTCAAGACAGCAGCTGAAGTGAGCTAAAACTAGTTTTGAAAACTTTGCGAGGATTCGTCAATCGACTCAAAAGTTATTGAAAGAAATGCTCTTCCTATGGAAAGTACATTCTAACTATAACTACCTATTAGCATGTGCCAGTAGCCAATATATATATTTATAAAATATATTCTTATGTTGCACAAACATGGTCCAAGGGCATATTGGAGCCCTTTACATGTGCACCAGATTACATTACATACAGTACACCTCGGTGTTTGTTTTTCATCATGAAAACAAAGTGACAGACGCGTTTTGGCATTTGCCTTCAACTGTGCCATAGAGTATACAAGTCTAGACAAACCTTTAAGGTGCCCATAAGCCCCTTACTCTGTCATTGCTTTTTACATCAGTCAGAAAGACTAGAACAGCTACCAAACGGTGTTGTTGTAATCTGTTGCATTGTTAACCTTACATTTTGTGTGTTTATATGTATCCAACAAATATATTACAAAAATATTTATATATTATGATTATTTGTCATATTCATTTTTGCATCTATTCCCAGAAGATGTTTCCTGTTTAAAAATATCTGTGAAGTACAATGTGACAAAGAAATAAATGAATCTCTGAAAATCCACAATGAGACAATTAATAAAACAGCAGCCAATTTTTATCTTCCTTCAAAACAAAATATCTTTTGTGGGCAAATCATTATTGTTTAATGATAATTACTAAAACTGTAAGATATTTCTAATGCACATTTTCTCTCTCACATAGTGCACATTATTCCCCTAAACTCTTTAGCTTATGCACTTAAAATCTCCATAAAGTATGTAGAAAAAGTGACTAGTGCAGGTCTTAAAAGCACAATATCCAAGAACATAATATTACATGAGAAGATAAAAAAGGAACTTTTTCTCAGAAAATCCCTCCCCAGATTTTAAAAAGATTTTCTGGGAAAATTCCTTAGTCAATAAACCAGTCTCATAAATATAAAAAAGTATCCGCCTAAGGAAAAATTATGATCCAATTGATTAGATGATGCAATGTTCTAGATTATTGAATCAGAGAGCAGATGGGAAAAATAAATTACAAACATATGTAAAATATTATTTATAGAAACCATTATAAATATATTCTTTGTAAACAGACTTTTTTGATTTTAGTGCAAAGTTAGACGTTTCTAAAGTGCACTGTGCTTTCGTATAGTAGGATATAATTTGTTACATATATATTCTTCTTCCTTCATGAATTTATATTGTTTACCATCTAAGCTTATAATTCTTAAATAAATAGTATAAATAGCTACAAAACTATAAAAAACCATATAGACTTGATTCTTATTTGTATTTAAATCTCAGTTTGTTTAAAGTACATGTTATTTTATTTTCCTCATGATCCATTTGCATATATTTATGCTTGTTCTTTATTATACTATGCTTTTCAGTGTATTCATCTTCTAATCTCCTATTGATCACTTCCTTGTGGATATTAGTGTGTTGCGTAGTATTCAAAATGTTTGTTTTTACCTCTCAACCTGTATTGAGATTTTTTTTACTTGATGTAATAGGTCAAAGATGTACATATAATTCTGCATCACTGTTATGTCCCATTGGTATTTCTGTTAATTTTTTATTCAATTTTTCGTAACATCAGTTCTCAATTACCTTCTTTTTCATTTGGTTTTATCTGTTTTATTCCATAGTATTTCAATTTCTTCACATTATTTGCATGATGTTCCCAAAATTGTTTCGCTATCGTATGTGAAATATCCAGATTCTTGATAGCTCTCAAGTGTTGTAGGATTCTACGTTTTAATTTGTTCACCGTACTTCCTACATACAGTTTCAAGCATGGACATTCTAAAGCATAAATTATAAAGTTGCTTTCGCATGTGATATGGTCTTTACATTTTTCTGTCTTTCTATTATATCACTTGTAAGTAGTTCTATTCACATCATTCACACATGCCTTGCATCTCGTACATCTCCAGAATCCTGGTTTATTCAACCAACTAGTCTGGTTTGTTATTGTCGTTACTGGGGTCAAATGACTTTGTGTTAGTTAGTCTCCTAAAGAAGCAACTTTTTTATAGGTGATACCTTTTGATGTTTCATCCAATTTTAGAACTTGGCAATTCTTTTGAAAACGTTATTTCAGTTCCTTATGTTGCCAATTGAAATCCATAATCATTCATCTTGAATTTTCGTTCTCTGGAGTTTTTTATGAACCATCAATGAGTCCTTCTCTCAAGCATTTTTCAGTTCTTTTAGCCACATCATTAAGAACATTTCTAGGATAACCTCTTGACAGAAACCTTTCCTTTAATTATTTTATTTGGTTCTGTAAGTCATCTGATTCAGAACAGTTCCATTTAGCTCGCAGCATTACTCCGTAAGGAATGCTCCATTTCAGAGCTTTTGGGTGGCTACTATATGCGTGAATGATGCTATTACAAAAAGTTGCCTTCCAATGAGTTTTTGCGCGTATCTTTCTTGCTTTAATGGCAATGTCAACATCTAAGAATGTTATGTGATCTGGACGGATCGTATAGGTAAAATGTAAATTATAATCATTTTGATCCAAGGATTGTAAAAACTTTTCTAGATCTTCCTTACCCCCCTCCCATATTAGGAAAAGGCCGTCTATAAATCTCGTCCACAATTTTACATGTTGCAATGCCAATTCATTCTCTTCTATCCATACAGTTTCCGCTTCCCTGACCCCAGGAAGAGGTTTGTATAAGTTGGAGGAAATGCAGCCCAAATAGCAGTGCCTTGATTCTGGAGATAATGGTCACCCTTGAACAGGAAGATATTGTGAGTAGGACAAAAATTCACTATTTGTAGTAACATTTCTAAATGTTCTAAAAAACTTACCGCTCTGGGTCGTAGGAAGTATTTATAAGCATTTAAACTGTCTTGGTGACTGATTGATGTATAGAAAGAGACAAAATCAATTGTTACTAAGAGCTAGTTCTCTTGCCAAGGGATATCACCAATGTTATTTTTAAAAAGTCCATTGAGTCTCTAATGTATGATGGAAGCAATGAGACATACTCCATAGGGTATTTGTCAATAAATCTTTATGTGTTTTCTAATAGAGACCCAATGGAACTCGGAATGGGACGACCTGGGGTTCCTGTAAATCCTTATGTATCTTTGGCAGTAGATCAAATATGGGGGAAATCGGTTGGTCTGTTTTCAAATATTTGCATTCATTATCATTAATTAATTACAATTATAACCATTGTTGCAGCCTTCCATGATATTCCAAGGTTACTTTTGCTGTAGGATTTTCTTTGGTTCTTTGTTTTTTACTTTTTAAATGTTTGAGTGTGAAAAGGTTTTTTTTTGTTTCTCCGCAATCCAACACTTTCTCTAATATTGCAATCACTGGAGTGGGAATAGTAGTTTTTATCTCTCTGCTATCCAGCACGTTCCCTACTGTTGCACTCACTGGAGTTGCGATAGTAATTTTTACCTCTCCGCTATCCAACACAATCCCTACTGTTGCACACTCTGGAGTGGGAATGGTCATTTTTACCTCTCCACTATCAAACACTTTCCCTACTGTTGCACTCACCGGAGTGGGAATAAAATGTTTTACTCCTCCGCTATCCAACACTTATCCTACTGTTGCATTCAGTGGAGTGGGAATAGTAATTTTTATCCCCCTACTATCCAACACTTTCCCTACTCTTGCTCTCTTTGGAGTAGGAATAGTAATTTTTGCCCCTCCGCTATCCAACACTTTCCCTACTTTCGCACTCCGAGTTGGAATCGTAATTTTTACCTCTCCGCTATCCAACACTTTCCCTACTGTTGCACTGTCTGGAGTGGGAACAGAAATGTTTACCCCTCCACTATGCAACACTTTC
The DNA here is from genome assembly GCF_964204655.1 of Triturus cristatus. Classification (NCBI taxonomy): domain Eukaryota; kingdom Metazoa; phylum Chordata; class Amphibia; order Caudata; family Salamandridae; genus Triturus; species Triturus cristatus. Next base: position 1,072,587,329 of record NC_140582.1, read on the forward strand.
CCTACTGTTGCACTCACCGGAGTGGGAATAACGTTTTTTACCCCTACGCTATCCAACACTTATCCTATTGTTGCATTCAGTGGAGTGGGAATAGTAATTTTTACCCCTCCGCTATCCAACACTTTTCCTACTGTTGCTGTCCTTGGATTGAGAATAGTAATTGTTTCCCCTCCACTATCCAACACTTTCCCTACTTTTGTTCTCACTGGAGTTGCAATAGTTAAATTTTAACCCTCCAAAATCCAACACTTTTCTACTGTTGCAGTGACTGGAGTTGGAATAGTAATTTTTACCCCTCCGCTATCCGGCACTTTCCCTAATGTTACACTCACTAGAGTGGGAATAGTAATTTTTACCCCTCCGCTATCCACCATTTTATACTGATAATGCACTGCTGGTGTATTGTTGATAGAGCATTATGTGAGCGACTGATGTAATTTCCCCCAATTTTTAAAGAACATGGACTCCATTCTTAGGAACATAGTGTAGAAATATTACATCTTAGAAAAGGTTCTGATGTTATATATATATTACACTGGGGGTGATAGCAAAAATATTAGCTGGGCAAAATTACATCAAACTTGGCATGAATGTGGAAATTTGTACTGGGATTCTGATGTTTATTATTTGGTGCTAATCCATTCAGTAGCTTTTGAAGAAATTAGCATTTTAAAAAGGGCTCAGACTAAACATGAATGGGTTTAAGCTCAGAAAATGTAATAGCTATCTAGATCCAGGGCTCCTCGAAAACAATCTGAATGGCTCTCACAATACTGAAAGAAAATGTTATGCCCGTCATTACAGGACTCTGGGATTCAGTCACTGAATCCGGAAAAAAGGTTCAAAGTACACATAAAGGTGCAGGGTGAGCACACTTTCAACCCCCATACCCATGTGGGGTGGAACATGTGATGTCACTTTCTGATCAGATGGATGAGAGGAAATGCTTAAAATGTAAATATAATTTCTTGCAGGATCCACATATTCTTGAAGGATTCCCAAATCCCAGGAGGGATATGTGGATTTGAGGATCCCTAAAGGATCCTCCAACACCAGTCAGGGTAGTTTACACAGGTCTACATCACTAGAGCAGGGAAGAATGCCATTGATCTGCAGATCCCATATAGTATCCAAAGATGAATTCAAATCTTCTTTATTTAAGAAGAGGTAATATAGGTGCGGTTGCAGACCAAACCCTGAAGTGAAGCACCATAGCATAGCTCACGTGCAATGGGGGGCCTCCAGCAAAGGCTTGGGTGCAGGCCTTTTCGGCAACCCTCACTCTGCACGACCTTCAGCAGTGCATAGCAGGGGTTGGCCAACCACAGAGGATTAGTTGTAGGACCTGCCTAAATCTGGATCCGCACATCTGCCACCTGCAATTGAAGCTAGCATGGGTTTTGGCACTAGGGCAGGTACATTTGCTCTGGATACACAAATCAAATTTTGGATTCATGATCCCAAAAATATTTAAAAAAATAAACAGAAGGGTCTGATCATAGACGAGACCCTGTGGCCAACTGTAGTTGTTTATGCCATAAGCAGCAGGGTTAACTGCCAGCAGAGAGTTGGGTGAAGGGCATGGCTGTGTGCAGCTGGGGGGGGCTGCATGCGGTGGGTTGGGCACACAGCAGGTGCTGGAGCGAACATCCGCTGTACATGACTAAAGGTGGTGCACAGAAGGTTTTGCTCACTGGTTGAGGGTTGGAGGGCATAGAAATTTGGATACCGTGCATGATCAAATTTTCCCACAAAGTCACTAAAAAATCAAAGGTTAAAGTGAAGTTATAGCTGGCATTGTTATAACACATCTATGCTTAAAGAATGATCCAATTATGGTTATGAATTAAAACTGGAAAATCACCGAAAATGTATATGTTATTGTTAGGCTCACAATACATAACTCGCATAATAGCCAATGAAATCAGAACTTGTACACCAAATTCAATGCCTATTACCTCACAATGTTTCAACCAATAAAGAACACCTAAAAACAGAATGTGAAGTGCATCTCATAATAATCAAACCAATTAATGATACTACAGGGCGGTTTCTAGGAACAGGCCCAAAAATGGTAGAAGATGGTTCGATAATGCATGTACAAAGGCCCTTACTGAGCTCAAACATGCCATTCATCGGGAACCCCGGGACCCCCCCCCCAATAAGAGACTTAAGGAAGCGTTACAATCTGGTACTGCAACAAAGGAAGAATACCATAAAGAGGGCGGCGTGGGAAGAACTATGTGATGCTTCACAGTCCAAAGACACATCTACATTTTGGAGGGCGGTTAATGCGCCTCTCCTTTTTGATAACACCAAGGCTCGCATAGAAATTGCGATTAGCGAGGATGACTGGGTTACACATTTTTCCACCCTCTATATGTGTTTAGAACAGAGCCCTTATAAAGTTTCTACCTCACTATGTGAGAAAGGGTTGGATATCCAAAAAGTAGCGGTTACTCCCCCTAGTTTTACGGGAGAAAGGGGGGGTTGCCAAAAAAATAGTGGTTACCCTGCCTGAGGTTTTATTGAGTCTGAAAGTTACTAAGAGCGGAAAGGCAGCAGGCCCAGATGGGATCCCAGCTGATCTGTATAAAGCTAACAGTGACATCTGGGGCCCCATGCTGGTACAGCTTTTTAATGCAGCATTAGCGAGGGGCTTAAATCCGTCATGGTTTACATCTATTATCATTCCCATTTATAAGAAGGGAGATAGGCAAAATTGCGCATGTTATAGGCCAATATCCCTACTCGACTCATCTATAAAAATCCTCGGTAGAGTTATTTTAGCAAAATTACAAAACTGGGCGGAGGATACTGGGGTAATAAGTGACCTACAGTTTGGTTTCCAAAGGGGCATAGGAACTATTGAGCAGTGCTTAAACTTATTCTTTATTCAGCAGAAGTATATATCGATAAAAAGGAGCGCCTATATCTTGCTTTTGTCGATCTTACTTCCGCTTTTGATTGTGTGTCCCATAATAAATTATGGGAATTGATGCAAAGGATGGGCGTGGAAGATCCGATTATTTGCTTCCTGAGGGAGCTGTATTCTGGGGCTACAGCTACTGTCCGCTACGGAAAAGGGGGGGAATGTAGTAGATCTTTTGGGATAGGGCGTGGAGTACGCCAGGGCTGTGTCCTGGCGCCTTTTTTATTCCTGATCTACATAAATGGGTTGGGGCGTCGTCTACTGCAGGAGGGCAGAGATGTGCCTATTGTTGGTAATCGGTGTATCCCTGCGCTCCTGTACGCGGACGATGCTGTTTTAATGGCGCGAACACCCATTGCCCTCCAAAACTTCATAGTATCCTTTAATAAGTTCATGAACAGTTTGGATTTGAAAATCAACTGTAGTAAAACCTTTACCATGAACTGTGGAACACGATCCAAGAAGCAAATGAAAACTATGCTAATAAATAATGCTCGTTTAGAAAACACGCCCACCTTTTCTTATTTAGGCATCTTGTTTCATGAGACTGGTTCATGGACAAGCGCTATAAGGGCAAGAACTCTTTTGTTTTCAAAGACTATAATGGCCCTAAAGAGTTTTATACAGAAACTGGGAAAGAAGCCCCTTAGGGAAATTTTAACTGTTTATAATGCAACGTGTATATCGGTGGCTTTGTATGGATCAGGACTTTGGGGGTATGCCAACATAAACTCTATGCAATTAATTGAAAATAAGTTTATGTGGTACATGCTGTCTGTACCTGATTGTACTGCAACCCTTAATTGCCACGAGGAGTTGGGGCAGCCGTATATCTCAGATACAATAAGAATTCAGCCCATTTTATTGTGGCATAGGGTCTGGACTGTCAATGAGTGTGTTGTAAATCGTGCCATACTTCAGGATGTGTTAAAACTTGAAAATGCCAATGTTTTTAAATGGTTAAATTATGTGAAGACCTTTCTGACAGAAATTCACTGTCAACAACATTTTGTGGATCCACTTTCAATGGCACACATCTCTAGGAAACTATTGAAAAAATTGTGTATGGAACACCTCAGGGAAAAAAGATTGTTAGAGGAAATAAAGAAAAAGACGGTCTGTTCTCATCAGTTGATATTAAGTGGCGCTAAATTACAACCATACTTATGCCTCCCTATGTCAAATTACGATAGACTTTGCCTTACACGTTTTAGATTTAATATTGTTTTTAGACTATTAACTTTTCCAGTAACAAATTCCTGGTCTAATGAACTGTGTTTATGCCCATGTGATGACCTATCTTCGCAGTCTGATATTCACGTGCTGTTTTTCTGTAGATTCTACACCTTGCCCCGTAGGAAATTTATTGTCCCAATCCTTAAAGAGATGAAGGTAAATAGATGCCGCCCAGCGTTTTTAGAATTGCAAAGAATGGACACTGTATTTATTGTTGCTTCTTTGATAGAATTTTTTAAACATGTTTTTAAACTCCGTAAATCGATGGATGGATAATTTTTAACCATCCTCATAGAAAATGTTGTACTTCTCCTCTGTTATAGCAATTGTGTACTGAGTTATTTTTATCTGTATTTTTTATCTTGCTGCTTTTATGGTTATTGTTTTTTAACCGAATAAAGTACATTTTTGACTTTGATACTACATTCACAGTTGTCCCCGACAAGGTGTTAATGATAATATGTGAGATGATTTACAACATAGGTAATGGCTTTTACTTCATTAAGGGTGAGGTCAAGAGCATTCCATTTGTGGCGAGTTATGATATGCAGGCCCAAACAGGCAATGTGTCTGCCTTTAACTGCCCCAAACTGGCAATGCCCTTACTAGTGTCCACCCTTAGTTGGTGATGCCTGGGTTGTGGGACACCTTGAGGAAATGACTTGGGAAGGCAGAAAGTGATGTCACTTCCTATGCAGATAGGTGATGGAACATATAGAGATTTCACATCCTGTGCAGCTAGGTGAAGGGAAATGAAGTCTATTTGTCTTCTTGCCTGGCTCTTTCTTTTAAGGATAGTTTTGATGGGAAGCCAGTGAAGTCACTTCCTGTGCAGATGAATGCTGGGGAATGTAATAATTCCACTTCCTGTGTAGATGGATTGTCACGTGGACCATGGGGACATTGTCGTTTTTCATTAACTTAGCCTGAGCACGTTACAGCTTGCCTGCTGCTTTTGCGCAAGTTACTACACGTCTTCAAATCAAATCAAAATCAAATCAAATCATCTTTATTCGGTGTGAAAAATCTCACCATAAAAGAATACACTCACAGAATATTTCTACATATGCATATACATCATTAATTCATGTGAATACATAAAAAGTTTTTGGAGTACATAAAAAGATAAAATAAGGAGGTCGTAATATCCCGTATTGTCACTAGGTACAGTGGGACATATAAATTTATCCAAGGAGCATTACGTTCATCTTTGGGGGGGAAGGTGCTAGTGCTTACATGTGCAAAATTGTAGCAAAGAAGTGCAAAGCATCACATCTCTAAAAATACAAATCGAAATTATTAAATTCATATATTTACATTATTAATTAAAACAATTAGCCGATTAAAAAGACATTGTGTCATTACATCTTACATCTGGATCGATTTCCTACACTTAAGAGCATTTTTTAAAAAGGTTGTTATAGAAGCTATCACAAATGCTGTCTCTAACTGTTGTAAAACTATAAAGGCTGGGCGGCATTGCCTCAAACCAAGTGATTTTAGCAGAGGAATGATCCATAGATTCCTCTGCACTGAATAGAATTTACAAAAGAATACCACATGAATGGTCGATTGTCCTGACATGTCATCACATGGACATTTACACAGTTCTTTTGACCAATCATTGGTAATAGGGAAGCTTATTAGTCTATGTAAAATACCTAGGCGAAATCACATTAAAAGAAATTTATCATAGTCCCATACTGTCAGGTCTAGGTATGGTTGCAATTTTAAGGATGTTAAAGTGAGGTTATGCGCCTGGACCGTTTTTTTATTCATTTCTATACATAACCTCTGTTTGCTCAGAAAACTTAAGGACTCTTTCTTGAGGTCCTTCCTTGTTATCCTGAGCATATTAAAGGTTCACCTGTTTGCAAAAACGTGCTAGTCTCACCCTGCGGCCCGCCACAGTGATCAATTAAAGCGCTGCGAGGCCTCCGGGTAGTCTATGCGCTATATAAATATAATTTTTCATTTCATTTCATTTCATTTCATTTCATCATAAAATTCTTGGTGGCCCAAATTATATAGAAATGTTTTGACATAAAGCAACCATTAAACTTGTTTCACTCCATCTAAACCCATACAGTCTGTGATAATCAAGCGGTTAAGTTTCATCTCCTCTGTTGTCCAGACCCTATGCCACAACAGAATCGGTTGAATCTTTATGTCTTCCAAATATGTCAACCCTAATTCTGTGTGGCAAATAAAAGAGGAAGTGCTATTTGGGACCATCAGTAAAAACCTTAAAAAAATATTCTCAGCTACCTGGATGGGGTTTACATCCATATATCCCCATACGCCCGCTCCATATCTGGCTACAGTGACACATTTTGCTTTGTATATATTTAGTAGTTCCACCGTTGGGCGTCTGCCCATTTTCCTACTAAAGTTAAATAGGGCAGTCAGGGTTCTTGTAAACAGTAGCCTTCTGGTTTTAACCGCCTCCACCCAGGAACCCGTACGTTCAAATAAAATGCCAAGGTAGGAAAAAGTTTTAGTGCTTTCAATCCGTTTTTTATCAATAAAAATAGTCTGGGGCTTTATGCATCTTGTCCCGCAATTCATTATAAGTGTCTTAGATGAATTAATGGTTAAGCCCCTCTCAGACATAAAATTTGCAAAACAATCTACAACTCTTTGTAATCCCTGTGAGGTGCGTGCCATCAAGACCGCGTCATCCGCATATAGTAAGGAAGGGATAGGTCGTTTAGCAACTACTGGTAAATCCCTGCATTCCTGTATTAAAACCTTTTCCAAACTATTTATATATAATGTAAAAAGAAATGGAGCAAGGACGCAGCCCTGTCTCACACCTCACTTTAAAGTGTCTAGTGCATTCCCCCCTTACCCCGAGGCGAACCTGCGCCTTAGCCCCTTGATATAGCTGCCTTAGATAAGAGATCAAATCCGCCTCCACACCCATCTCCTCAAGTATGAGCCATAGTTTGTTGTGGATTACACAGTCAAACGCTGACGATAAGTCAACGAATGCCATGTATAGTGGACCTTTTTTGGCTTTGATATATTTATTCATTAAAATGTTAAGATTAAGGCCCTGCTCTATTGTACCTAGCTTTTTACGGAACCCATATTGCAAGTCACTTATCACTGCCTGGTCCTCCGCCCATTCCTGTAATCTATTCAGGATCACTCGACCCACGACTTTCACGGTAGAATCCAGCAAGGATATTGGCCGATAACAGGCCGGGTCAGACCTGTCGCCTTTTTTAAAAATAGGTACCAAGATGGATTCATACCATGTGGAAGGAAAACCTGCGGGGCCACAGGCATTAAAAACTTGTGTCAGCAATGGGGCCCATACTTCCAAACTAAATTTAAAAATATCAACTGGGACGCCATCTGGGCCGGCGGCTTTTCCCCCCAGGCTTTTATCAATTGCAAGGATCACCTCATTGAGCTCAAAGTGCAATTGTAGACCCTGACCCACTATGTTCACTTGATCTCTCTCATGTTCGAGAAAGGTCTGGGGTCCTACATTGGGGTCATTATACAGAGCAGAAAAATGCTCAATCCACGCCTGCTCAGTTATCGCCGCCTCTATTGTAGCTGTATCTTTTGAGATCAAAAAAGGGGCCTTAACTGCCTTCCAGAAGGCGCTAGTGTCTCTACTTTGAGAGGCTTCACGTAAAGCCGTCCAAGCTTTCAGTTTTAGGGCCTTTCTTCTTTCTTTAAGGGCACAGTTGTTCTCTTTTCGCGCCTCTCTGATCCTAACCTTATCTTTATTTTCCATATGAAGGACCTTTTTAAGATTCCTATGAGCCCTTGTACAATTAGAATCAAACCAGCCTTCTTTCTTCTGAATACCATTCTTACTATTAATTTTAGCAGTGAGCTCCTCCTTAATTTGATTTGTGATAACAGTGAAACCTTTAATGATTTCATTGCTTGTGGAATACTCATCCAGACAGACCAGTATCTTATCGTTACATTTCAATAGAACCTTGTTCATTACCTCATTTGGATCTATTTTATCCCATCTTAAAGCAAATCCATTTTGCCTTGAGATACGAATAACCCTTAATATGGGATTAGGGCTTTTAGATCTCAAACCTTTATTTCTGGACAGTAAGATACCAACACTCTGGGGGAAATGGTCACTTATAGCAATCTTATGTATGTGAAAACTAGTGATTCTCGAACAGTGCCTATTAGTGACCATAATAAAATCAATTGTAGAAAAAATTCCACGACCATTGAAAGTTGGACCAAATGCAACAGGAGGAGAGCACAAGGTATTCGCAAAGCCCAAATCGAAATCAGACGCTATATCATTTAGGCTCTCACCATACTTCGAGTGAGAGAAATGAGGAAATGTTGTTTCCATATCATAAACCATGCCACAATTCCCAGAATCTGAATGTTGACACAGCCCAGAATTAAAATCCTCACCCCAAATAATCAATGAGTCCCTAGATGCAAATTCCTGTATCTTGTAAAAATGGCCAGATATAGCTTTAAGAGTCCTTTCTATTTGGTCATGAGGCGCATTATTGTAGAAGTTCACTAATATTACTATTCGGGATTTTTCCAGAGATAGACTAATAATATGGTAATATAAGTCCTCCGCTACCGTATAGATATTACCTAAGTTCAGCAGGTTCGAAACATAGGTACATAGGCCCCCTTTAGCTCTACCATGGTTTGAGGTTATTGCTGGGATGTGTATGGTTTTATATCCGTTTATATGTATCGGCTCCACTGACCAGGTTTCCTGTAGGCAGATGAATTCGAACCTATGTACAAAATTATTCCATTCTACATTCCTTATCTTTGATTTTAGACCTGCTATATTCCAAAACAAAAAGTTACAGCTGTTATTGTCAGGATCATTTACACAATCATCAAAGTTCTCCACCGTTTTGGGTGCTGGCTGACTACCCCCCGTAATAAACGTGGTATATTGGCATCTTCACCTAATGATAACGATGAGGTTGATATATTTACACAGGCTGCTAAAGGGACAATTTCATACAGATTATGTGTCGGGACAGGATTCAATATGTCCCTTTGCCCCATATAGTCATGTAAAGCCAGTGTGTCCCTTCCCCCTGTAATATTCTCGTCACTGTAATTCCTAGATTTATTATTCCCAGTGATGGAATCAGGGGCTGGTCTATCCACACCTAGTTCTTCCTTGCTATTACTGGGGTTGAGCCTAATTATATTAGTACCAGGTTCCTTCAGTCAGTCCACTTCTTCCAAATTTGTTAGCGCCTGAAAACGGTTATGTGTACTTACACCAGCCATGAAATTCTGTGTCACCAATGGAACATCCATACCTTGTCCAATGTGGCCATGGTAGCTGGGTTTGTAGAAAAAACCTAAAGGTACAATATTAATATGATGTACAGAAATCTGATTACTTCCAGCCCTATTTAAAATTAAATCGATTAGTTGGGGGGTTTTGAAATTTAATATGACGCAGTCACCTGCCAAATCTTTAGTCCCCCTGCCTATCCACCTCACCCTTCTTGCCATTTTAAACTCTTAGAAAAGTCTCTCGGTTAACCCGGTCCTGCTCCCCAACCAAGATATCGATTTATTTCTTAGACTCTCACAGGTTTCATTCATTCCTTGTTGCAGTCTGGGGACATTAGCTAGTATTATTGTATATGGTGTTGATGCTGGGGGTAGGTCTATATGCATATTCCAATTCTCAGAAACCGCGTCCATCATGAGTCCCCTTATACCCCCTGCCGTGGGCCCTTCCTTAGAATCGGTTCTAAACCCACTTTGGTCAGTTGGATTATAATGCGACCTAATAACGTCATCACCAACTGGTAGGTGTTCTCGCCGGATAGGGGTATTTGACTGGGTAACAGGGTTAATATTTATTTTCCTGTTATTCAAAGTATCCTTAGGTTCAAGGGGCTCACGTTTATAACATTTTGACAATACTTTTTCCACTTCCCCCACCCTACTTATTAAGTCAGTTATAGAATCCCTTAAAAAGCTGTCTAGGGCATTAAACTTATTTTTCAAATCCAGTACTTCACTCTGCATTGAATCACCATAGCTGATAGTCGCTATCTCCCCTCTAGTTTGTTTGTTCGCAGCGGATGCCTTAACCTTTTTTGGCAACCTTTTTTGTATTGAACCCACATTTGTCTTATTCTTTATTCCTATTTCCTTACTCTTTTTACATATAGGATCAGGATTTCTGGGACGCTTCGAGGGTGGTTGAGGGTCACTCTCTGGATCGCTATCACTAATAAGGTCAGATATATTCACCACACAGCCATTACAAGTGCCTGTCCCACTGAGCTTATCCGCTAAAGGGTCCACCGGAGGGTCAGTTACTCCTTTATCACTAACCGATAAAATCGGGCCCGCACCCTCGCCAGGAACAGTTTTATCAGGTTTCATTGCTTCTTCTACCGTTAGAATTTGTTTTTCTATAGCGCCCATAGCACCTGTCAAATAGGTCAATAATGACAGGCACGGCCCTCCCCCATCCTTGCTCAATGTTTTCTTGTTTGCAGTAGAGGAAGCAATAGAAGAAGTTTTCCTCTTCCCCATAATGTGTCCGGGTTACAATCCCTTCCCCACTTCCTGAGAATCAGTGTAAATCAGTACAGGACCCTTGCTTACAGATATCTATAACACAGCGCGGGCTGTTATCAACCACGCCAAAACACTGTCTCTACAATAACCATGTAAGGTTATACAACTCCAGAGTCAGGGAAAACACCTCCTGAAACAACAAAAGTCGTTGGGGTCCTTATAGCTTACAAAGCTGTTTCGTGACACAATACCTTCTAACGGGTAGAACGGCGAGATGCAGCCAAGAGTCCTGGCCCTGCCCGGCCTCCTCCGGTCAAGGACGGGCCCGCCCTTGGCCCGGGCTTCGCCCAGGCGCTGCCCGCGCGCGTCCCGCGCTGCGGTGGGCTATCAGGTCTTTTATGGTCCCTCTGGCGCTGCCTGATGACGACTAAGGCAGGCGCCCAGTGTAGGCACTGGAATGCTGGGAAATGGAGTCCCAAGCGGCCGTTCCCCTCACGGCAGGCTGGGCAATCACTGGCAGGAGTTCGATTTCACCCCCTTGCAGGCCGTTCCCCTAATGGCGGATGTCAGGGTGAGTAAAGCTGGTTCAGAGGATTTCTATGCGCGTCCCGCGCTGCGGTGGGCTATCAGGTCTTTTATGGTCCCTCTGGCGCTGCCTGATGATGACTAAGGCAGGCGCCGAGTGTAGGCACTGGAATGCTGGGAAATGGAGTCCCAAGCGGCCGTTCCCCTCACGGAGGGCTGGGCAATCACTGGCAGGAGTTCGATTTCACCCCCTTGCAGGCCGTTCCCCTCACGGCACATGTCAGGGTGAGTAAAGCTGGTTCAGAGGATTTCTATGCACGTCCCGCACTGCGGTGGGCTATCAGGTCTTTTATGGTCCATCTGGCGCTGCCTGATGACGACTAAGGCAGGCGCCCAGTGTAGGCACTGGAATGCTGGGAAATGGAGTCCCAAGCGGCCGTTCCCCTCACGGCGGGCTGGGCAATCACTGGCAGGAGTCCGATTTCACCCCCTTGCAGGCCGTTCCCCTCACGGCGGATGTCAGGGTGAGTAAAGCTGGTTCAGAGGATTTCTATGCGCGTCCCGCGCTGCGGTGGGCTATCAGGTCTTTTATGGTCCATCTGGTGCTGCCTGATGACGACTAAGGCAGGCGCCCAGTGTAGGCACTGGAATGCTGGGAAATGGAGTCCCAAGCGGCCGTTAACCTCACGGCGGGCTGGGCAATCACTGGCAGGAGTTCGATTTCACCCCCTTGCAGGCCGTTCCCCTCACGGCGGATGTCAGGGTGAGTAAAGCTGGTTCAAAGGATTTCTATGCGCGTCCCGCGCTGCGGTGGGCTATCAGGTCTTTTATGGTCCCTCTGGCGCTGCCTGATGACGACTAAGGCAGGCGCCCAGTGTAGGCACTGGAATGCTGGGAAATGGAGTCCCAAGCGGCCGTTCCCCTCACGGCAGGCTGGGCAATCACTGCCAGGAGTTCGATTTCACCCCCTTGCAGGCCGTTCCCCTCACGGCGGATGTCAGGGTGAGTAAAGCTGGTTCAAAGGATTTCTATGCGCTTCCCACTATGCGGTGGGCTATCAGGTCTTTTATGGTCCCTCTGGCACTGCCTGATGACGACTAAGGCAGGCGCCCAGTGTAGACACTGGAATGCTGGGAAATGGAGTCCCAAGCGGCCGTTCCCCTCACGGCGGGCTGGGCAATCACTGGCAGGAGTTCGATTTCACCCCCTTGCAGGCCGTTCCCCTCATGGCAGATGTCAGGGTGAGTAAAGCTGGTTCAAAGGATTTCTATGCGCGTCCCGTGCTGCGGTGGGCTATCAGGTCTTTTATGTTACCTCTGGCGCTGCCTGATGACGACTAAGGCAGGCGCCCAGTGTAGGCACTGGAATGCTGGGAAATGGAGTCCCAAGCGGCCGTTCCCCTCACGGCGGGCTGGGCAATCACTGGCAGGAGTTCGATTTCACCCCCTTGCAGGCCGTTCCCCTCACGGCGGATGTCAGGGTGAGTAAAGCTGGTTCAAAGGATTTCTATGCGCGTCCCGCGCTGCGGTGGGCTATCAGGTCTTTTATGGTCCCTCTGGCGCTGCCTGATGACGACTAAGGCAGGCGCCCAGTGTAGGCACTGGAATATGGAGTCCCAAGCGGCCGTTCCCCTCACGGCGGGCTGGGCAATCACTGCCAGGAGTTCGATTTCACCCCCTTGCAGGCCGTTCCCCTCACGGCGGATGTCAGGGTGAGTAAAGCTGGTTCAAAGGATTTCTATGCGCGTCTTTATTTTTGCAATACTTCAATGACTGCTTTCACATGAGAACTCATTGCTGTGTTCACACTCTGCATGTTCCTAGGATTGTGACTGAACATTATGTGCAAGGTCGAACAACAATGCCCCTTGTTATTTAGTTCTGGCCAGACCTTAGCCCTTAGACAAAACATACTGATGCAGCTGTTGTTTGGACAACATACTTTGGTTTTTAGTGGGGTACACGGAATAGGTGAGACACTCTTGGAGAGGGACCTTTCCAGGGAGAAGATCAAAACTGCACCTGTGATGTAGATCTACCATCTATAGGCTAAGGTATGGGGTCTGCCGTCAAAGCCCAGAGATCTTCTAATATATAATAATACTGCTTCTTAGCAAGGGGAGGGAGGATAGGCTCCACTGTCATTTTATGATGACATCTCCCTTCATGTTTTATGGACTAGCTGCTATGCTGACCATATTTGTATTATGCATTTTCATGCTTGTTGTGGCATGTATACTGCATGTTAGGGCACGTTAGTTAAAATAAATATTTAAACTACTTTGTGACTCTGTCAGATCTTATTGTGGACAAGTACAAGAGTGCGAGCGAAAGAGTGTGTCCTGTTACCGCCATTCCTGAGAGATCTGGGAGTGTTGTGTTCTGGGGTGTCTAATCATTTGCTTCTCTGGGGTTGGGTGGAAGAGCAAGTGAGACACTATAGCTTGTCAGTTCTGGACTCGTTGGCACTAAGGTGGTAGGAAGACTCAGTCCCTATACACCAAGGTCCCATAGTCCTGCGCATAGTTCTATGTTTGTGCAAAATCCCTGCAACAGGATGATGTGAAATGAAACCCTCATGTCAAGCTTCTTTTAAAGATGACTTTTGGAGGGAAATCATTGATGGGTTTTTTTGTGCAGCTGGATGATGGCAAAGGAAGTCCTCCTGCCTGGCTTCTTTTGAAGATAGCTTTAGCGGGAAACCAGTGAACCAGTAAAGTACTATTGCTTGGCCCTTTTTTTGGCAATAAGGTCAAAATGAGCACAATATATTGAGTCTTATTATGGGGTTTTTCAGAAGAAGGACAAGCAAGATAATTTTAAACTCATTTGTAGGTAATTCTGAGTACACAATTTACATCATCCTTAGTTTCCATTTACTGCACTAGTTTCTGGTTCCACAACAAATTCTGTTTAAAACTGTGAAAATGATTCATACCTGTGTTTGGTATAGGATCCTAAAATATTTTTGGGGGTTGTGTCTTTCTGAGTGTGCTCCTGGTAGAATCCTGTGTTCAGCCTCTCAAGCTATCGTATCCATGCACAGATTTTCCACGGGTCTGCAGAGGTCAGAAATTAGTGTCTGTGGATGGAACTAAGCTGTGGAAATGATGTCCTCTACCAAACAGTAGATGAAATGTAATGCATTTAATTTTGTGAACAGATAAGTTCATATACAGTCATCCCCAACATTACGGCAATTGTCACCTCTAGAACCCTCCACCATAACTTTCTAGTCCCGAGGCTCAATAGTTCTAGAAAGAATATATGGGTTTCACCAAACAACACCTAAACCTAACTCATCCATCACTAGACTGCCCATGTGCAGTGGTCTACTAAAATCCCAGCATGTCAGAATGTACCTTTGGTCCCTGTCACCCAAATCTGATAGACGATTAGATAATGGAGGTAGGTGTTGATTAGGAAGTGAGGCATGGTAGCTCTGAGCTGGTACTAGGCCCCATTGTCTCTCACCCCAGAGTTCAGGGAGCCCAAGGGATTCCGCCACGCTTGCATTGCATGCATAGCAGCCCAGGAGGAAAGCCTTCGGACTCCTTGAGCCACAGGGGAGGGAGACAGTTGCCGTCAATCCTGCTCCCTGAAGCTCACCTATGATCAATGATCATGAGGATTACTGTCCTCCCAGATGCTCGGAAATCCCAATGATCTCCCTCATCAATCAATAAATCTGGGGTTTGTAAAGCGCACTATTCACCAGTTAGGGTCTCTAGATGCGGGCGGAAGGGGGGGTTGCAGCTCTTGATCACCCTGCTGTGTCTGCGCTGCAGTATAGGGGGCTCATTTGAATTTCCCTGGGCTCAGAGGCGCATGTGGCTAAATGTTTGTCCACCAACTACAGGCTCTCCCAGTCAGTTTTAGAGGGTTGTCAGACGGAACAGTGACATCATTATGGATATGACTGCAGAGCTATGCTGTTGATAACCACGAAGCCGACACCATTTCAATTCTGGGGGAAATCCATTTACAGACATGGCTGAAGACTGACGGTCTTCTAAGTTTGAGTTAGAGGTGAACAAAATCTGTGCAGTTTCCTTTTGAATAAATACGTGAAATGCAAATCTCCCATTTAGCACCATATTTTGGCATGAAACTGGATTTGTGGCAAACTTCTGCAGAATCTCAGTAACCCCACGGATGCTCAAACTGGATAATGAACTGGAGAAGTGAGCAATCTTGCTCTAAGGCAAATGATTACCTTTAGGTTTTTCATTTATTTAAATAACACTTATAGCGCTAACATGTCTCCAAGGCCACTTTGCAGCACTAGGTAAGCAGGTGGATGTTCACTAGCCGATCAACGAGAGAGATGGAAGTATATTTGGAAAGCTGGTAGAGAAAAAGACAAAAGGAAAGCCTCAGATGTTCTAATAGTAAGATCAGATAAACCTGCCTAAATTTGATGAGATATTGATAGCTTTTCTGTGGCAATTCTTTTAGGCGCAGTGTCCCCTTATGTACTGAAATTAATTAGTTCCACGTTGAATGGTTATTTGGAATTGTGATTGCATTGCTATTGTTTCTTGTGTGTATACTTTTTGAGCGTGGGTTCATGCTGTCTGGGTTTGTGTGTGTGCATATTTTATGTGAAATGTCCTTTTACAGATAAATAACACGTTCATTGCCATTGCAACGCTCTGATACAATTTTATTTCAGAAGAGCGGGTTGTGCTATGCTTCAAAAGAAGACCACTGGCGGGATTACAATGTTGCCATAACGTAAAGTGAGGTATTTTGTTCAATCCAGGAATCACTTTTGTGATCGAAACGGATTCACTTAATGGGGGTGAGGCCTGGGGGGGGGGGGGGGGGGGGGGGCACAAACATTTTTGCCCGACTTGTATTTTGGAGGTCACGGACAGTAGGAATTTCTCCAAAGGCAGTATTTCACAATTTTATAGGAAAACGTTTAAAATTAAATAAATACATTAAAAAAAAAAACAGTGCAGTGAGTATCTGTGACATGCACGGAGGTAGTTGGAGGATATAGCATCTTGTGAGTTGGATCGATTTAGCGTCATGTAATGTGCTAGCATGGCTATAACCCTCATATTCCTTTGTGCCATTGGGATTTTGCATTTTCCTAAATCAATTTAAAAATGTATAAATATGTATAATACTATATAGAATTGTTTATAAATATATCTCTTATACTTCTAGGAGAGCTTGCTATCGTGATATATATATATATATATATATATATATATATATATATATATATATATATATATATATATATATATATATGCTCTTACAGTTTTTTAACTGGATATAATTCAGTCAAAACTGCGCAATTTCAGTATTAGGGAGGGAAAAAAACGTGATGATTGACTTGTCGGATTTGTTTCCGCCTCATTTCCTTCTGACCACCAAATATAAACTGCTCAGGCATAGAAAATGTGGAGACAGGCTAAATGAATGCACGCCATCTATTTTTGTCCGACTGCACGGTGTTGGACACTGTGGGGAGAGGGTCGTGGGGGTGGGGGGTGCATTTAATTGTGTCGTTTCAGCTTGGAATAGCCTTTTCGATAGAACAGGTTTAGGGTGTTAAAAAGAAAGACCTTGGGTCGCCCGAGTCCTTTAATTCTGTCATCCGAGCAGAGGCTCGTGGACGGGGCTGGCAGCCTCGTCAAAGGGCTGCCAAGTGTTGGAATCCAGGGGCGCTTTGTACAGCCAGAAGAGCAGCATCGCTACATGAAAAAATTAGCCCGTTTCATTAAAAAGTTGGTATTGTTGAATACCTATTTAGCCCGGGGACACCATAGAAATGCATATTTAATTAACGCCTATTGTTATGAATCTCAGCATTCACTATTGTGCACACATAATGAGCGGGCTAAGGAGATTTTCATAACACATTTCCCCAATCAAGCATAAAAGCATAAACGTACGGATAGCCATTATTAAAGACACTGCTTGTTGAAAACATTATATATTACACGGCTTAGCATAAAAAAAGGGGAAATGTTGACTAGCGAAGACAAGCCCTTTAATTCCCTTCAAAGAAAATACAAAAAATATGAGCTGGCATGACACAGTGGCACACTGCGGATGAGAAAGAGGCTTGTGCCTGTGGTAAATGGCGGTGCTCAGCCTGCTTAATTATTGGCTAATCTAGCAATTTAGCAGGCTTCATTTAATTCTAATTAGCGAAATTAATAGGCAGGAAATAAAGATTTAAATAGAGTAGTGCAGAAGCAAAAACATCGTCTTAAAACCCAGTTAAAAATATAGATATTTTTTTAAATATAGTTTGCACATCCACAAAATAATACGAGGAGGCAAGCACATTGGATAAATGTATTGTATATTTAACCACCCCAATGGTCTATGCTCTTCTTTCAGGGTAGAGTGGGCAGGTTCCATTTTGTCAGAGAATAAAAAAGTCGACAAGATGGCATGTGCGCGAGGACGCCCTCGTGATAATCACACATCAGGTTTAAAGAGAGTCCGGGGGCTGAGGAGAATTTAGCAGGAAGTACACAGCTTTTATGTCACGGCAGAGGTGGCTTAAGTGATGGAATTGTAAATTATATTACCCCTGCTCACTCGCCTGGCGCCTCCTTTATCTCTTTATCGCCGCGAAAGCTTAGGGGTGAAGACACGGCACTTTTCCACCTCACCAGCTGGCTGGCTCCCACCCTCGCCGCCCCCAAATGGTACGGCCTGATTTGCATGGCGTGTTTGTCTTTGCTAATCAAGTCGTGCGCTCTGACAAGGCCTACAACATTGGACATGGCTGTTCCTCTAATTAAGGTGCTAATTGAATTAAATGGCTGCGGTAATGAGCAGATGAGCAGCATAAAAAGTTAAAAGCCAGATAGGCCAATTAACGGAAGAGCTCAGCATAATTATAACATTTAAAATACATGCAGCTCTGCACCAATATTGTTAATTGTTACAGGGGAATTTATGATAATTGGCTCCACAACAGGCAAGCTGGTTAGGCCCGAGACAGAGGCTGTAATTAAAAAATGATACTCCATACAGAACGCGGTGCTGTAATAATTAACACTTAATTTACATAGATGATGTTTAATAGAGGAGGCGGGGTGTCCACTATGTTATTTCGGATGTATGAATATGCATGTGCAGTTAGATAGGTCAAACTGCTGAATTCCTAAAGGAAAACAGCTTTCATGAATCCTTCTGGGGCGTGGCAGTGCGATAGAAACCTTAAACTGTTTGGCAGATGAACAGCCAGTAAATTGAGGCAGCCTTTCACAGTCTAGGAATGGCTAACAAGGCAGTTTTGTGAATTCATTAATATATTTGTGGGGTTGAAAGAAGGGACAGTTACATTGGCCGGTTACTCAGTTCAGTTCAGTTCAGAAGGCTTTATTCGGAGCTTAAAACAAGTCCATAAAAGCAAGACAAAATACACATCAAATACATCAGACAATACATAGTTAAAATGTAGACAGGTTACATGATTAAGAATATAAATAATTAAAAAAGCATACCAGGCCTTACTTTGATAGCTAATAGGAGGAAGGTTGCAGTAAAAAAGCATACATCGGGATATGGTTTAAAAAGCAGCTTCATGGCGTCTTTCCTGTTCCTTACTCCATATTTTAAAAAGATGGGTTTAAGATAGGCTCGACGGTAATTATCATACAAGTTACATGACAAAAGAAAGTGCATGGTGCTTTGTGCTGATACGTTATCGCATGGGCATGGGCCTACCGGGTGTTTTTTAATATATGGGTAAGCCACCAGATGGTGAACTATCCCAAACCTTAATCTGGTGATAACGTACCTGTGGGAGGGTCGAGTGACTAGACTCAGGTATGACTGAAAACCCTCATCTTTGCAGAAACTACTGTAAAATACACATGTACTTAAATTACTTCTAGTTCTTTCCCTTTGCTCTTGTTTAAAATTCGTAAAAACTAATTTCATCACTTTTTTAGACAGACTGGAGGAGGCGTTACAGTCGTTTTTAAGACTAATACCATAAATCTCGAAGTAACAATTAATGACATATTTAATCCAAGGAATTTTCATATGGCCATCAATGGAGAGACAATCTCCGATAATTGCTCTGCTTAGGGAGGTCTCTTCTTTTAACCATACAGAACGCCACAACATTAAGGGCCTTAATGCCAGTAAATCTGAGAGGTGGGAAATACCTAGTTCTCTATGAACCAAATCATTTGTGGCAGATTTAGGTAGACACAACAACCTTTTTAGAAAGAGGTTTTCCTCTACTTGCAGGTTCCCTGTCTTGGTATGCCCCCACACTCCAGCTCCATAAAGGGCCACGGACAAACATCTCATTTGAAAGATCATCAACATATCTTTGATCCGTTTATCTCCAATGTTTGTAGCGAATTTGAACACCCCATGCGAGCTATTCGCCATCCTAGCCTGGACATTATTAATCTCACTAGTCCAGCTGCCTGATTTAGAAAAGGTGATGCCGAGGTAATTAAAAGATTCCACTGTTGACACCTTGTGACCTTCCAAAAAGTAAGCATGAGGTTTTTTACATACCACCCCACACTCCATAATGAAGGTTTTAGTCTTGTTGATCAACAGTTTTCTATCGTTAATGAACAGCAAGAACCTGTCCATCAATCGCTGTAGGCCAATAGGGGTCCTAGACAGAATTACAGCGTCGTCCGCATAAAGGAGTACGGGGATGCTGAAATCTTTAATTTTTGGTGCGTCAGCCGCAATCTCCTTTAAAGCTGCGTCCACTTTATTGATAAAAAGAATAAAAAGCAAAGGGGCAAGCACACACCCTTGCCTGATTCCCCGTCTAACCCTAAACTTGGGGGTACACTCCCCGGCCTGACCATAGCGGACACTAGAATTTAATTTTGCATAGAGTCTTGCTAGAAAGTAAACAATTGCCTCTGGGGCCCCCATTTCCAATAATGTGGTCCATAGGGTACTGTGATCCACCATGTCAAAGGCACTGCTCAGGTCTGCAAAGCAGAGATAGAGCGATCCTTTTTTTGCCTTGGTATATTTGCCTATGATTAAATCTAGGTTGAGGCATTGTTCTAATGTTCCTCTACCCCGCCTGAAGCCGTATTGGGAATCAGCAAGGATATTGTTGGACTCGGCCCATTCTTCTAGCCTGACCATGAGTACCCGGCTCATGACTTTCACCGAGGAGTCCAGGAGGGATATTGGGCGATAATTCTTTGCATCCCCCCTGTCTCCTTTCTTGAAAATCGGTACGATAATGGATTCTTCCCAGGTGTGTGGAACCCCAGAACGTACAGCAGTATTAAAAACTTTTGTGAGCAGCGGGCCCCATAATTCAGGTACTGTTTTGTATACATCAATAGGGACCCCATCAGGTCCCTGGGCCTTCCCACCCTTGCTGGATTTAATACTATCCCACACTTCGGCAATAGTGATATCCAAGGATATGACAGGCCATCTGTCATCATGGGAATCTTCGAGTCTGGTCGAATCAAAGATCTGGGAGAAATGGGTAACCCAGCTCTCTGAACTAACATTAGCTGTTAATTCTGGGATCTTTTCGTCCTTCAAAAAAGGGCTATTTACTGTTGCCCAAAATAGAGAAGAATCCGCTGTAGAGGCTGCTAGATCTAATTTTTCCCAAGCCTCTTGTCTTAGTTCAGTTTTCCTGGACTTGGTAGCCATCTGATAAATCCCTCTTAATTCCCTGATGGTTCCGATATCTCGCTTCTTATCTGCCAATGCTATTTTAAGTTTTTTAAGTGCGATAGTACAGGCGTGGTCAAACCATCCCTTGGGCTGGTGTTTCGTACCCTTGTGCGGTACAGTGAAGTTGCTATTTATAATTAGGTTAAGATTGGTAAAAGTATGCAAGATTTCAGCATTTCCCTCCTCCCGTTCTAATATAGTAACTATTTCTGTGAGACACTTTGACACAATGGCATTGGACTGAATGTCCGCTTTATTGCCTTTCCATCTAATACGAATACCGTTTGGGCGATGGGGCTCGATATTAGTAATGGTACATGGGGCTGACACAGGTCGTTCCTTCCACAAAATTAACTCGGCAGTAATACAATTATGATCGCTAATCATGTTGTCTACGACCACAGGGGTAGAGCACCTTGGAGCGATTCCGGATGATAAACAGATAAAATCAATCACTGTATTGGCGTTCCTTCCCGTATAAGTGGGGACAACTTCGCCTGAGTCATTAGTCTGATTAGCCAATATTTCCATGTCATATGTCGTTAAGATTTTGTTCAAAGAATTACCATATGCGTTGTGGGGGAAATGGGGGACCCCATCCCCCCAACAATCAATAAAGCCACATACCCTTTGGGTGGCAAAAGGACACGCCATTGTATTGAAGTCTCCCACCCACATGATATCAAAGACAATATCAAACTTAGTTACTATATCTTCCATAGCAGATTCTAATGCAAGTACAACCTGGTACCTTGAATTATCAAAGACATTGTTATAAAAATTGATTAAAAGCATATTCCTGTCCTGCTCCTGTTGAAGCCATAAAATCTGAGAATGTGTGCCAACCAACACATGTTTTTTTACTTTTACAGGTATATCAACAGCAATCATAACCAATAGCCCACCCTTGGCTCTACCCGAGGATGAGGCCTCAGCTGGTAGGTTATAAGAAACATAGCCATTGTAATTGATTGGATCTACACACCAGGTTTCCTGAAAACATAAAATGTTAAAAGTGTTAATAAATTCAGCCCATCCTGGGCAAGTAAACTTAGAGGAATGTCCAGCAATGTTCCAGCTAGCGATCGAACAGACACTCTGGCTCCGGGATCTAAGGCGGGAAGGGGGGTTAGTGGAGTCAGAAGGGGTGGGACTGCAGGGCTGGTCACTGAGCAAAGGGGCACTATTCTCGCCTTCACAGTGGCCAAAATTTTCCAGCGGTAATAACAGACCCACTGACGTTCACTGGGTCTGGAACCCTCACAGCATCAGTCCCTCCCTTATCTCCCGTGATATTAGCCACAATAGTTGACTCAAACAGATCAATCCCCAGTCAATCATTCCCGTCTAGTCCGCTCAATGCTTCAAATCGATTTACCATGGTAAAGATAGGACCAGGGGCAACATACTTATCTCTTTCCCTCACCCCAGTATGTGCAGTATTTGGACGGTTGTTATAGTGCCTATAAAAATAACCTAAAGGCCGAAGGGATATCCCTTGGTCCAATGAGGGAGACGATTGTGCTCTTAGCAGAGCTGTGGAAGCAAGGTGCGGGTTACGGAAATTAACTTTAATAAAATCACCCCCACAGTTCTTACGCGAACTCCCAATCCAATCAGCTCTTCTGGTACTTATGATATCCTTTGCTAAGGCAACTGGAAAGCCGCATTCCCGGTGCAGCCAGTCCACAGTTTTATTTTTCAAAGAAGCATGGCTTTCACCGAAGGTACGGCCAATTTCTTTAACTTGTGGCACATTGGTAAGAACCGCCACGAACGGAGCGCAGGCTGGGGGCAGGTCGGGCCTACATTTTTTACGCCAGGACCAGGGGTATAAGACAATCCTTGTTGGTCCGGGATCGGCAGGGAATCAATGGCATTTCTACTTTCATTAACTTTCACGTCTAGTGAGATCTTGGTGGGGTTGACCGCTGGGTTAACTAACTCAGGGGCCGGTCGGAGAGCATGACTGTTTACTGGGGTTTCAGCGATCGCTTGAGCACCAGTGCTTGCTTTAAGGTGAGATTCTAACAGACCTCCCAGCCTAGCCACCTCAGTAATTGCCATATCTAATTTATTCATTAAAGGTTTGATTAGTAAGTCAAACTTGGCGTCAATCATGCTAATTAGAAGGTCCAACTGACCGCTTTCAATAATGACCGGATTACTATCCATCACAGTGGGAGGGGTTTGGGTAGAGTTCACGGCTAAAGGATCAATTCTCTTATGTAATTTCCCACCCCCCCCCCCTCCTAGAATGCACAGTCTTATTGCATGTCTTATTATGTGACCGACTGGAACGTAATATTCTTTGCGATGTGGTAGCCGCTGAGATAGCAGTTGAAGAGTCTACGGTACATGTTAAGTCCTCGGGAGATGGGTCAACTATGTTGGTGTCATCAGCGGGGGCAACCACACTCAGATCTGCCGGATCATGGGTCCGATCATGATTACTGAACTCATAGTTAGCATTGACATTGTCTGTAGCAGAAGAGTGGGAAGGAGGATTGATATCTACAAGAATAGGCTCAATAGCCTCCACCCGCCCCAACGATTTTCTCCGCTCTTGATTTATTTTATCAACCATCTTCACCAAATAATTGTCCATGGTTGATTTAGTCGTGGGAGGTTTGGCTTTAGACATGGGGTACTCTAACACCTCACTGCTATGAATCAATAAAGATAAACAATTATTTCCCCTGGCACTTCTCACGCGTTCCCCTCAGTCCGCAGTAACCAGTTACCAGGTGGTGCCACAAGAAGACAAGGGGTGGATAGAGCCCCTTCCGTCCTCAACGAACAACACGATGCCACAGACCTGCAATTAGTATTAATAACAGTACCTTCACACACTGTCCCAGTATCCGTGTCGTGACACCTCAGGGGGGAGGCCCAGCCCGGCCTACTCTGGCCTCGGACGGCCACAGACGGCCCGCCCTTTGCCCGGGCTTAGCCCGGCGCCGACCCGCGCGCGATCCCGCGACACGGGGGGCGGGATCGATTAAGTAGCGCCTCCGGGCGCGCAAAGTACGTTTGTTCCGCTTCCGGGCCGCAAGGGGACCTGGGTATTGAAGTCCCGTTCCGCCGACCACTCCCCCCTCACAGCGGTCGCGATGTCCGGCGACGGCGGGGGAGAGATGTGGAAGCCAGAGAAGGTACAGTTGGCTCCAAAGACACACAGGTAGGTAGCAGGATTCCGACAAACGCTATCGACTGACTGGAAACATCCCCCGCTCTGCCGGGGGCGGGATCGATTAAGTAGCGCCTCCGGGCGCGCAAAGTACGTTTGTTCCGCTTCCGGGCCGCAAGGGGACCTGGGTATTGAAGTCCCGTTCCGCCGACCACTCCCCCCTCACAGCGGTCGCGATGTCCGGCGACGGCGGGGGAGAGATGTGGAAGCCAGAGAAGGTACAGTTGGCTCCAAAGACACACAGGTAGGTAGCAGGATTCCGACAAACGCTATCGACTGACTGGAAACATCCCCCCGGTTACTCTCTCTAGGCGTGGGTTTCTGGACTTGGGCTCAGAATGAAATGTAGAAGCAATTGCAGGGGACTTAAAGGACACATAGGAAGGTTGGGGCTGTGGATAGCTCATGATGACACACAGCAAGAGTGGTGGGTAGGCAACAGCGCGGACAGGCTATGTATTAGAATACCTTTATTCTATAACTTACATATAGCCTCCCAAGCCCTTCTATAATTACATATAGGAATTTATTGAGGTTTATATACCTTTGTGCTGTGTGTGTGGACATTTGTGGTGATACTGATCTATCAGTTGGCAGAAGAAACCACTTCCGCACACAAATCTACACACGCAGGCAAAGCGCAAAGCTAGACAAGACCAGTTTCACAGAATATTTAAAATACATGTTTTGGATATAGCTAAGGTAGTCCACCCCTATATAGGAATTCTCAGAGTGAATGGTTATTCTAAGCACCCTGGCCAGTTGTGAATCTGAACCATAAAAAAGCGTATTTTCCGAAAGAGCAATCCCATACCAAAAGATGTTTAGTGTACTTTGAAAGTTATGTGGCATTAATATTCCGACCAGACTGCTCCAAGTAAATAAGCCCAACATCCTCAAGGGGTAGGGGGATAGGTTGATATTCTTTTGTGCAACATTTTGAAAAAATGGAGTAACATTGTTTTCTTTTAGATTACACATTTTGTAAAAAAAAAATCACAAGTGGAGTGTAGGGTGACAAGGCCACAGAAGGCATTTGGAATTTGGATTAGGTGAGGTAGGTGAGGTAGGGACGGGATGACTGTGGCTGAGAAATAGAGTGCAGTAGAAGGCAGCTCTGTTCACTTATTCCTGAGTATTTGGCAGCATGGAGACAACACAGGAGGAATAGCTCTCCTCTGAGTTGATTATCCGGCTATGGAAATGGGGGTGAAGTTGAGCTTTGAGGCTGTAGGGATACATAGCAGGGTGATGAAGAGGAGTGAAGATGCTAAAGAAATGTGGTTAGTTCAAACTTAAAAGAAGGGGACAGTAGGACGACTAAAGGACAGTTAGGAGGTGATGAAGGACAGGGAAAGGTTAAAGGAGCCCGTGTTTATGTAGGGGAGGTTTAAAGGTGGTTTGCTAAACAGGAATGCATGTAGTATCAGTGAGGTAGGATCACTCTGTGAGATGTTTTCTTAGGGCACGTCTGGTTCATTAAAGCAGCCATTGGCACAAAAGACAGCTGTCTTTCCTCATTGACACCATTTCACTAAATGCAATTATTGTCTTCCTAGCAATAATGTCTTTCTGATGCGATGTTGAGAAATTACCCTTCACAAGAAAACATGAAAAAGCAATGCTAAATTGGACATTTCCAGATGACCGAGCATAATAAAAGTATGGTGTATCATTCTTTATTCTTATATTCCACTTTTTTTCATTTTTCCATCTTAAAATATACACAGATAGCACAGTCTTAGGCCTTAAACAGAAGTAGACAGATTTTACAGGCCTATGGAGTAGTGTGCAACTCATGTTGCAAATACCATACAAGCTCAAATATTATACAAGCTATACCCATTTAACAGGAAGAGGCCTCAGACAGAAGCAGTGGTAACATAATAAAACATGTTTTAGCAATATACAAGGTGAAATGCATTCAGAATAGTTAATTAACAGACATAGCAGGCAGTGTCTTCTGGCACAATGGACATAACTTCAGCACAAGTCACTAGAATCTAGCATGTATATCTAATATTAGGCAGAAGGGTGGCGTGGTTTACCACCAAGATGGCGGCCGCAACTTAGCAGAGCTCCCGGATAGGGCCCGGAGACTCCTGCTCTATACCACGGAACCTGGGGAATTCCTGCTGAAATCTTCCCTCTATCTAACGGCGAGGGTGCAGGGATGCGGGGTGCGGTGGCTGCGGACAGCCGACGAGCCTGAGGCTGCGCTTCCTGGCCTGGAGAAGCTGAGGGGCGAGCCCTGCCGGGGGACGGTGACTGGAGGCGATAACCCAGATACGGCTACAGGACTTCTTATCCAGTGGCAAAGGCAACTCATGGAATATCATAGGCTGGCCCAGAGGTGAGTGCAGCGCGGACCGATGGAGGAAGTGGGTCCCCTCCCCGAGTAGTGTGGTTTTAGCCTTGAGTCCCGCTAGTGAACGTGGTATGACGCACTTTCTCTGTTGAGTGGGGATCCGCTCTGGGAGGCCACAGATAGACCACGGGCCCGCTTGGAGTGTGCTGTCTAGGTATCCTGTCTGCCCCAAATCGCCGATCTCCAGAGGTGCCTGCGTACGGCCTGGTCGGGTTCCGCCGTGGAGGGATGCTGGATCGGCGGCATTGAGCCCGGCACCGTCTGTGCGATTCCGGCTCCCCTGCCGGGGTTGAGACCTGCGCATCTGTACTGATGTTGCGCTGCCTGTTTGGTACTGGCCTGTCCTTTCATGTCATTTGTACCCGTTTGACGTCTACAGGGGACCAGCCTGAGATGGGCTTCCTTGAATGGACATACTCGCACCGGCAATCAGGTGAGACGGACTGCGCTCCTGCCTTTTATAGCGTGTTGCCTTCCTGTAATGCCTGAGTGCTCTTTCGGCTCCCATTATTGACTTGCCGGTGCTTGGTCTCCAAGACTCGCAAGCATCAGTGGGCAGCTTAGGAATACTTAAATACCGCATTACCCTTTTGCTTGGCGCTGGATTGTGGCTGCAGTGGCGGTGCGCCCTTACTTTGCCTTGCTTGTATCCTTGAATGGAGTGCCTTTCCCGTCCTGGCTCTGCTGTTGCTGTCTGAACTTCCGACAACCCTACACCTTGACTGCTGGAGCACCCTACGTGACCTGAATAACACTCATTTTATTTTGCTTAGGAATCATCGCGCAAGTGTGGCTTATTGACTGGGGACGTGTGGAACTCTTGTCGTGGGCTTTGCTTCTCTTTGTTGTAAGGTGGCATGAACACAGTGACTCTGGTAATTCTCCTTTGGAACTGATAATAATGAGCCCTGGACAGTCATTTATAAAGTGGAGGTGGTGCCATTTACTAGCTGACTTCAGCAAGTCCTACCCTTTAGTCCGGGGTTGATAGCTCACCTATACAGACGCCTTTTCCCTTACTCCGGTGCGCTGTTCACGCTGGTTGGCTGACACACAACTTCTAAATCGCTCGGCCAAGGTGCCGCTCTGCTTGATTCCAAGGTACTGAGCTAGCTCGGACACCCAATTTCACTTGTGTCATTCCCTTGAGGCCATATTATCCCTTTAGCCTGGCTGCTTGTTACTCTCCCCAGGCCAACCTCCAGGCCTGTCGACAAAACCTGGGGGGCTCTCCTTATTTACAATAACACCTTACGGGCTTCATAATGGGGCGCACGAAAGGAAAACCAACTGAAATGCCTTCTACTGATGCACCCCCTCAAGGGGATACTGACTTCGCTTCCCAAGCTTCATCAATCAGTTGCGTTCCGCCAACGGCCCTGACACCCCCTCCTAAAAAACTTGATCAAATCCTTCGGGAAATCAGAGACTCTTGTCAAGCTATGGCACCCTTACCACTGGCCTTACCGTTCTGCGTGCAGACCATAGTAAACTCTCGGACACTGTAAAAGACCATGCGCAAACTCTGGTAGATCTCGTACCACAACAAAAGGAACACTCTGATCAACATGTTGCAAATGCAAAAACAATTGGCTACCTTGCTTGACAGAGCTGAGCACACAGAGGGAAGAGCCCGACTTAATAACGTCCGAATTATTGGAATGCCGGAGCATTCCGAAGGTCCCAATGCGACCCAGTTCATTGAGAAATGGCTGAGGGAACATGTAGACCCAGAAGGTCTTTCCACCTTCTTTTGTGTGGAACGGGCACACCGAATACCTATGGGCAGACCAACGGCAGGAATAGCCTCCCAGACCACTCATTGCCCGAATCTTAACTTACAGGGACAGCGACCAGTTACTGCAAAATGCTCGTGAAAATGCTCCTATACAGTATGAGAATACCCGGATCTCTCTTTATCCAGACTACACGGTGCAGGTACAGCGCCAAAGAGGTTCCTACCAGCCACTCAAACGGAAACTCCAAACCCTTAACCTGAAATATGCGTTGCTGTCTCCAGCGCGTTTAAAAATTATTCATGATCAGAAAGCCCATTTCTTTGAATGCCCTGCAACAGCAAATGACTGGCTCGAGAACACTCTACCCTCTCGGTCACTCGAGGAGATAGACCAACATTTACGGCGTATGCAAACACAAAAAACAAACAAGCCTAGACCCCGCCGCAATAAACCTATGAGAACCATTATCTACTAAAAAACATCACCAGGTCAGGCACTGCTGGAGCAGTAGTCGGCGCTGGTGGCACCTACCTCCATGCGTGATTCCGCGCAGATCACGCCCCCGGAACAATCTGATGACAATAAAATGCCGTCGGACTCAGAGTAATGACATCCTGTTTCCTTCAATTACCCCACAAATTGTTAAGGACTTGTTTGGCTAATACAAAGGTTCAATTTCTGTGGATCTCCCACACGTCCAGTCCTACATTAACTTGTAGTAGGGAAGTATTATCTTTACAAAATGTCTATGATCTATGCTCTCACTATCTATGTTTTCTTTCCCCAGGTTCTGCATAATCTAGTACTATATAGGGTCCCGCTAAGAGGATAGCTCTGTTTGTAACTGAAAAGTCATGCTCAGTGTAGGATCCATCCCCCTGCATGGTATAACCATTTAGAATTAGTGAATGTTAGTATCAATGTTCTCTCTAATTTTTTTCCTCTGTGTGCGGCAGTGGAGGGTCTCTGTGAACTGCAACCTTGGCTATGTGTGCCAGGAACCAGACCGCGCGCGTTTGCAGCGCCAAATTCCACTCCAAACGTTTACTTTAAAAAGTGAAAAGATGGTGCATTTTTACACCTACAGCGCCACGTTAAGGGTCTTAAGGTTGGTTTGCAAATTGGATAAACACTCCATGACATGAATTAGTTACACAGGCAAGTACACTTCAGGTTTAGAAAAGCACAAGACTCCAAGGGGTATGTTATCATGAACGGCGTTAAAATTATTGCCGCTTTAGCGGCAGGAAACTGCCGCTAAAGCAGCGATAATGGGCTTGATAATATGCCCTTGAGAATTCTAATAGAAGCCCATGTTCTGGTGTGAACCTGGGCTTCTATTGGAATGCTCAAGGGCATAATATCAAGCCCATTATCGCCGCTTTAGCGGCAGTTTCCTGCTGAAGTCTTGTTTCTAATGAGGACCTAAAGGTGTAGCACCTGAATGTTGCAATGTTTCAGGATGGAGATAAAAAGTGCAGTTATCGAGCTAATACTCTTTTTTCAGCTACCACTCAGCAAGGGGCGCACTGATTGGCAGAGCAGATCACCGTCGCTGTTTGCACGCCCCCATTATTGCACTTTACTTCAATTGCTTCTTACAGTTTCTTGTAGCTCAAATGGGTGTAATTTTGGATGTTTATTTGTTTCCCTATGTTTCATTGCTTGATTTTTGCTCGGGGGAAAATGTCACTCATAGTTGCTGAAATGTCATTCACAATTACAGGGAAATTATTAAAATGCCACACATAGCAATCTGAAAACTTGGTAGCTATGCTAAAGAGCACAGCAAGTTTAAAAACACAGCGTGTACTTTCAGAAAGTACACGCTGTGTTTTTAAACTTTGCTCTACTCTTATGTTAGTAAAGCTCAGTGCGGGAAAGATTGTGGGATTTTGTTTAAGTAGTCATGTTAATCAAAGCCCCTTCACGAGCTGTGATTAACATGAATTCTTAAACAAAAGCCCACAATATTCCCTGCACCGCACTTCACTAACTAAAGAGTAGAGCAAGTTTAAAAACCCAGCGTGCACTTTCTGAAAGTACACGCTGGGTTTTTAAACTTGCTCTACTCTTGTTTGTAAAGCGCCATGTGGGGAACAGGCCCGGCTCCAGGAATTTTTATTTGGGTTGGCCAAGGGTGCATTTGGGTGGGCCACTGCGGGCTTGATTTGTAGCATATATGTCTAGGCAGGCCTGCTTCCGGGCCCTCCTTTATCTCTTCCTAGTCTTACAAGGCCAAGTAAAACACACTTTTTTCCAAATCTCTTTCTAAATATTATCACTCTAAAAAAGTGCTTTTTTCCTGTAATGTTCCTTTATTGGGAAGAGGAGGTTTCTGAGGTGGGAGTATCGGGCAAGTGACACTTCTCGGGCTCTCTCTGTGCGAGCCTTCAGGGAGAATCCCTCTTCATTACTACCTCCACCTGACCCCAGACTCTGCAGGTCACTCCCTTACAGACTTGATTATCCACTACTCCTCTCCAGTGCACCTTACCTCACAGCTGACCTTGGGCCCCAGCCCCATATCAGGCATCATAGGACTCCACTTTCATTTTTCCCGGTAAAAACATTAGTAAAATCGCCTACAAACTTAAAACATTGAATATAGCAGTAAATATAATTAGCACGCACTTTAAAGCATGTTCCACAGTAGCCCTTATGACCCGACTGCTAATTAAATAAACAAAAACAGAAAGGCCATGACAGGGCCGGCTTCAGCGCAGATGCGAAAGTATTTTTTGGTGCCACACCAATAACCTCTTTCTCCGTAAATACCTTTACTACCACCTTCCAACAGTGCCCCTCATCCCTCCATGGCCCCCTCTATTGACCTCCTCCTCGGATTCCCTCACTGCCACATGCCACAAGTGCCCCTCATCTCCCCATAGCCCCTCCCCCGTATGACCTCCTCCTCGGATTCCCTCACTACCACCCTCCACCAGTGCCCCTCATCTCTCTGTAGCCCCTCCCCCTCATGACCTCCTCCTCAGACTCCCTCACTACTACACTCCACCAGTGCCCCTCATCTCTCCCTAGCCCCTCCCCATGACCTCTTCCTCAGATTCCCTCACTGCCACCCTCCAACAGTGCCCCTCATCTTTACTTAGCCCCTCTCTCATATGCATTTCATTTGTTGTATAGCGCTACTCATATCAGTGTAGTGTGTGTCAGTACTTTACACCACGCACACATTATACAGAGACAATGAATCATACAAGTATGTAAATCAGTCTACAGGGAATGTCACATAAACCAATGAGGATTACAAGGTGTAGGAATCAAATGTCATCCATACTGGTGGGCAGTATATTTTAAGAGGGTTTGGTCTGGGGAAACACAACCTTAGGATTTAAAGAGTATTACATGGGGGTCAGCTTTACTGATAAAAATTTATATCTGCCCAAACATACTCATTTTAGCAAAATTAGAATAATGAAAGACTGGGGAAGTTGTAACTATATCACAAAACAAAAAAGCCAAGTTCTAACTATACCATTCATGTTTGACTGCAGCTCTTTGATGACAGTTCATTGGTCACTGTCCTACGTTAGAATTGTAACTTCTGAACTGCAAGTAACACAAGGATCTCTGTGACAAAGACTGTAACCCACTGAGCTATCCACATAAAATACAGTTCATCTGACAGACAAATGATTGCTCTCCAGCACGATCACCAGTGTTATCTGGGCATTTTGTATTGTCTTATTGTTGTCCTGCATCGGCCATGATAAAGATAAAAACTGTTTAAATGAAGCACACACGAAGTATGTGTCCTGCTGGCTTGTGCAGATTTTAAAAAGAAAAAAATGTAGTAACACATTTTCTTACCTTCTCCATTAGTCAATCTTTGTCTCACAGCGTGATGTGATAAGCCGCTGCAGGGGTCAGGAAACGTAAATAGAAATAAATAAACTTCTTCTCTCCTGCGCTGCACAGAAAAAGAAAAATCCACGCAGCAGAACAGTAGGCAAAGGTTACCATTGTCAAAGAAAGGATTTGTCGCCTTTCACCATGTGGAGATGAAGGGGTGAAAAAATAAATAAAGCCAAGTTAACATGTAAATGGTCTTTTAAAGACCTGTGAAGTACTTGGGTGCGGCTATGATAATCTCTAAAACTGTCTGTGTGCGCCCGGGAAGCGGTCTTGTCCCGGGCTGACACACACGAGGGGGAGGGTTGAAGCACTTGGACCCCAATGGCGTTGCGCGCCTGCCTTCAAGCCCACACTGCGAGGGCCAAGGCTCCTGTTTGGCTAGAACCGGGCCTGGTGGGGAAGAGTGTGGCGTTTGTTTAAGTATTTATGTTAATCACAGCTCGTGAAGGGGCTGTGATTAACATGAATACTTAAACAAAAGCCCCCAATCTGCCCTGCAAGTGCCGACAGCCGCAAGCCCCCAAGCCCCCAAGCCCCAAAGCCCGCCTTACCTTCACTCCCGAATCCCGGCACACCGCATCCAGGAAGTGAGTGGTTTTCGCGCCGCTCTTTTTTTTAAAACAGCGGCGGTGTTCACAAGCGGAATGTCATGGGTGTGTGCGTGCTGCACATACGGCAGTGCGCGCTCACGTTAATAGAGGTGCAGTGGTTAGTATATGTTTGGACCAACATAGTTCGATTGTTGGCCGTAGTATTTAGGATTATTTTTTATGGAAAGATTACTGGTTCCTGTTTCACCTTACACCTTTTATTGCATTGCATTCATTGTGCTTCCCTAGTACACTCCTGTATCCATGGTTGATGAAAAATGGCTTTGTTAGGTAAATATAAAATATTGACATGGAATGTGTGGGGCATGGGGTCAGTCCATAAGCGGCACAGAATTTATGCTCAACTGAATAGGCGTAAAGTTCACATAGCTTTTCCTCAGGAAACACATTTAACTGATTCGGATATCACCAAAATGCAGAAAAAATGGAAAGGACACATTTTTAACACCTCTTACTCTGCCTTTGCAAGGGGATCTCTAATCTGGATTAGGAATGGGATGCCCTTTGTGTTGATGGAACAGCAGATAGATACGGCGGGATGGTATGTCCTTTTGAAGGGTAAACTTGATGGTATCTCGATAGTCATTGGTAGTGTGTATGCCCCAAATTACGAACAGAATACTTACCTCACTAACCTTAACCCGGTGTTAATGGACTGGGTAGTATATCCCTGAGTCATTGGCGGGGACTTTAATTCTGTTTTAGACGTACGTTTAGATCGTTCCCACCCCCCGGTTCGAGGCGCGGTGACTACCAAAAATGCAGACTTTTTACACGCCTGGGCCACGGGCGGGTTGGACGATACAAGATGAATGGCATATACAACATCCCGCCTGTCTGGAATATTCCTTTCACTCCCCTCCACATCAGCTGCACACTAGAATCGACAGAATTTTTTGTACAACGTCCTTGATATCTCAGATAGCTGAATCTACGTATCTCGGGAAAACATTGTCCGACCACAACCCACTCGAGGTGCTTCAGGAGTGGGGGAGGCCACAAACCCTTGAAGATGGGGTGTTTCGACATGCTTTGGGTCCTGCCATTACTAATTATTTCCCCGAAAATACCGGGTCTGCATCCTCCTACTTAGTTGAATGGGACGCATTTAAGTCAGTGATTAGGGGAACAGCTATAGGGATGACTGTTGGAGTCTGGCAGGAAACACGCAAGAACCTTATCTTTGGTGGAAGACTCATTGAATAAGCTTGAAAAGGTGGCTATTACTAATCCTACTCAACAAGCACAGTTACAAGAAGCCAGAATTAAACATGCAGAATTACTTGAACAACTCCGCTTGATTGATTACAGTACATACACGTAGTAAAGCCATAAGGAGGCAGATAAGTCAGGGACCCTTTTAGCGCGTCTCATTCGCGATACCCCACCCCCCCGGTCCTGATAACAGAAATATCCCTTTCGGATGGCACTACAGTTTCTACCCAGGCAGACATTAACTCAGCATTCTATGCATACTACAAAACCCTATACACCGCTCCTACTGTTACATCACCTGCTCACATAGCCACCTTCCTGGAAGGCCTTACATTCCCTAAACTGACAACAGCTGCCCAGTACGACCTGGAGGCCCCTATTACTAGAGTTGATATAAAGGAAGCCATTAAAGATCTCCCTAGAAATAAGACCCCCAGGGCTGGATGGCTTACCGGCTGAGTTTTACTCGACCTATGCTGAGACATTGACTCCGCATCTCGAGAAACTGTACAAGACGGCACTGGATAAGCGCACTCTACCCATCACTACTATGCAGGCATTGGTGGCTTCCTTCCCCAAGCCTAATGGTGACCCCCATGATATGTCTGGTTATCGTCTCCCTTCCCTATTATCTACCGAGTATAAAATACTAAGCAAAATATTGGCTAAGCGCCTCCTCCCTTATCTTTTAAAACGTATTCATATTGACCAGTGCGGCTTTGTACGAGGCCGCAGCACGTCCCTCAATATTAGACGTCTCCATTATCTTATGGAAACTGCAGCTGACCTTTCCCACACCACAGGGTGTATTTCTCTTGACATGCAACAGGCATTCGATACGCCTGACTGGACCTACATGCGGTCTTCGATGGAAAAATTTGACATCCCAAAGGGTTACTTGAGGTGGGTCGAGCTACTATATTCTTCCCCCACGGCTCGAGCCCAGACTGGCTTGTATATATCATTTGCTTACTCTATAACCAGAGGTATCCATCAGGGATGCCCCCTGTCACCACTGTTGTTTGTTTTGGCACTGAAACCCCTTCTCATCAAACTCCGTAAAGAGGCCACAGACTTAGGGATTCCAATTAATAACACAACACACATAGCGTCGGCATATGCTGCTGACATAATTCTTTACCTCAAAGACCTTACAGTAAGCTTGGAACCCATCCCGTCCATATTTAAACAACTTGAACAGATATTGGGCCTGGCGATCAACACAAATAAATCATATGCTTTCTATATGCGATATAGAGATGCCCCAGACCCGGTAGCTTTCGGTGACCTAACACTAACGACTGCCCCAGATACTTTTAAGTATTTGGGTATACAGATCTATAGAACCCCCCAGGATCTAATTGATGGCAACTTGTCGAAGGCAATACGATCACTCCGGATGCAGGTTTCATTTTGGACTTCCTTGCCATTGTCTGTGATAGGTAGGGTAGCCATTTCTAAAATGGTGATGCTCCCCCGCCTCCTCTATTTTTTTACTAATCTACCGGTCATTATTCCACCTCAAATCGTTAGTACACTAGATACCTTACTGTTGGAACTTATCTGGGCAAAGGGTCGTAGGAGGGTGGGCCTGGCTAAACTACAGCTAAGACCCGAAGAGGGTGGTCTTGGTGCACCAGATTTCCGAGCATATTGCATGGCCAGTCAATTACAGTGATTACCCTATTGGCTGGAGGGACGACACATCCAGGAGATTGGTTACACGCCACGACTTCTCAGTCAAGGAGCTCTTCACACTTGGCTCCTGCTGCATCCTAAGATTCCACCAACAGCTTCCCCTTTGCTTAAGACAGCATTAGGATACTGGAAGAAGACTCTCTAATACACAAAGAGGGCCCTCCCATATTCCCCCAATATTCCCTTGATTGGGCTCCCTGTTGCACAGGAATTATTCTCGAAAATAACTGTATCCCCCTGGGAACAAGAAGGGGTGTCAACTGTTGGAGCACTGTTCATAGAAGGTACACTAGCAAACCATGATAATTTCATTCGTACTCAAGGGATCCCCTCGACACTGTTTATACTTCATGCCACTATCTCGTAATTATATCAAACTCCACTGTTCCCCTGACGGGACTGAACCCCCAAAGCATGAACTAGTACATGCAACACACCTGATGGGAGAAAGACGCCATCTTACCGATGGCTCTACCGGGGTATTCGAACACACTCAGGAACATTGCTAACTCCAATTCGTGATAAATGGTTGCTGGACTTGGGGAGGGAGATAACGGATAAAGAATGGGCCTCCATTTTAGAATTTCCCGAGAAAGTCTCCCGTAACGCGAAATTCAAACATATACAGTACATTTTACAACATAGGGCATATCTTACACCACATCGCCTTAACTGCATTTACCCTAACGCACAGCTTTCCTGTCCATCATGCAACAGCGGCCCACAATATACCAACCAGAATTGAACATCAGTATGCCAAGGACAGCATTATGACAGACTTGGACTTTATCCTGTCAAAGATGCCCACAGTACGCCAAGAACAACCACCATTATGCCCAGGGCAGGCCCCATCCTTTTAAAGGGCACCACAGTAGGATAAGAATGAATCACTTTTTGCCAGGTGCAAGCCCATAATGAAAATCAATCACCAAAATATGCTATAAGTGGCATGTATTATTGACACAATCATTCCAAGGGTGCCTACAACATGCCAAGAATAAACAATATAAAGTCATGAACAACAATATCCCAGTAATGAGCTACTTATAGCAAAGGATGCCCAAAAATTGCTAAGAATAGTCAGCATTATGACAGCAGTATGCACCATCATGGATGCCAAGGATACCTATGATATGGAATAAATGCCCACCAACGTTCTAAGAACAGTCACATGCGAACCATATGGCATACATGTTCACAAACATGTCAAGAACAGCCATTTGCACCATAATGGCAAAGGATGCCCACAGTAAGCCAAGAATGACCACTATAACATCAGCAAAAGGCGCCATCATATCAGGGAAGGTCACAATATGCCTACAACAGTCCTAAATACAAGATCAGCAGACATATACATTTGTCTTCATAATCCATCAACAAATATGTTATTGAAATACATCTATTGTAAATGGAACCACAAATACTGTACTGTTGTGATCACTTATAAATACAAGCAGATTACAGCCCATGCCTGAATCTTAAAGATCTATGGGAGAGGGTACCAGATATCAATACAACAGTGAGCCCATACTAGTGGCATAATGCTCACTATATAAACACACATAACACAAGATATCCTACCACCAACTCATAACAGTTATACCAAGGCCCACATTTTGCCAGGGTGGACTCCGTGACAGCAGGAATCCACACTGCACATCATGGGTGATCAATATTATTTCAAGGGTTTGCACAATCCTTTCAAGGATGCCCACAATATGTCAAAAATGGCCACACTTATTCCAGGGCCTGTATTATGGCAAGAGTGGGCTACTTCATGGGAAAAATGGCAACACTATGCCAAGAATAGTCACCATTATGCCAAAGATGGGTTCCATCACATCACAGATGACTCCATATATCAGGAAAGACTTTCCAATGACATTAATTTTTTTGGCACAAGATGCCAATAGTCAGGAGATCATGGACTCCAGGGAGGGACACTGTCAAACTAGATGACAGCAAAATATATAGGGCAATCCAATTTCACTGGATGCTAGAAGAACATCACACCATGACCACACATACAACCAACACATAGACCTCCCCACACCTCAAAGCCTTCAGAGAATGTTATCTGCTCACAGGACTGGTTTTAGAACTGTTGGCGACTAGTGCGACAACCAGTTTTGGCATCCCCCTTCATGACCACCTCCTCAGATTCCCTCATGACCACCAGGCAAAAGTGACCCTCATTTCTCCATAGCCACTCGCTCACATATGTTTCAGTTGTTTTTAAGCACTATTAAAGGCTGATTTATTAATAAGAATGTATATATAATGAAACAAACACTTTTCAGCAACATTAGGAATAGCTAATGAAAGACTGGAGGAAAATAAACAGAACGTCCTGACCTATTTTATTCAGCATACATACAGCTCTTTCATGGCAATTCGTAACAGTCACTGTTCTATATTAGGGTTGTATAAACTGCAGTGACAAAATGATCTCTGTGACAAAAGCAGTAATCCACTCAGCTATCCACATAAAATACAGATCTCTGAGCTGCACAGAGCGCGTTCTTTGCAGCAGGCACATTAACCCTTTGTGCTACTTTTTGGCGAGTCAAAACTGCCCCTAGATGAAACTCTGATCTCTCTCTCTATCAGGAACATTAATCACAAGAGTTATCTTGCCATTTTTAATGCTGCCTGAAAACTGGACACACAAGGAACTCTGCTGATCCATGGTCCCCATGATGACAAGCTCCCACCACCCTAGTGCTCGCCCCCACGACAAACCCCTCACCCTATACAATAGTTATGACAATATGAAACATAAATTAGAATTCACAACATTCAAAAGACCATATACATATTGTCAATTTGATAAACTGTCTGGAGTATCCGATCATGTATAGGATGAGGTGATACAAGAGTTAAAAAAGAGAAAAGAAAAAAGAACAGAAATGGAAAATGAAGAGCACTGCATTGATAATATAAGAGGCAGCAAGACAAAATAGCATGCCTACATATTACGTCTAGCCCTGGCATTGACTTTTAACAACCGTAACAAAGTTAGACAACTTTCACAGGGATTGCAAAAATTATTTCGCAAGTACCTCACAGGAGAAAAAACTGATTTGATCTTTAACAATAATTTTAAGCTTGGCTGGTTTTAGTAAAAAGACCTGAGCCCCCTTAGCCTGAAATGGTGCAATAAGCTGACGTAAATGCCAGCGTCTTTCCACTGTTAAGTGGCAAAAGTCAGGCCTAACAAAGAACTCCAGCCCCTTGCCTGCTCGCTTTTTATCAGGGTGCACCAGGGAGTATACATCTTCCCGGGCCAAGAAGCTATTAAGGGATATCAAAATCACTCTTGGTCGATCTCAGGTTTGGCCAGATCTAGGGAGGGGATTAAACGGAAAGCGATGTGCTCTTTCCACATCTCTCACCCAATCCCATTTATTCAGTTCAGGAAAAGCCTCCGTAAACAAATTGATGATAAATTTACGAAGATCCTGTCCTTCGACCCCCTCTGGAATTTGCAAGCCTCTTAGATTGTTCCTACAAGAACGATTTTCTAGTCAGCCAATTTCCACTGTGTATCGTCTTTTAGACAGTGAAGAGAATCCGTACGGGCCTTCTGTGCAACCAGCTCATTTTCAAAAGATGAGATTGTTGCTTCTGCTTCGTCAAATCTCTTTGTGAAGTCTGTGCAGGTTTTAGCGATCCGTCGGACAGAATTCTGCAGTTTATGACAGGACCCCTGCACTCTCTGATTCTCTACTTGTGCCTCTTCTCTATGGTCGACCATAGTCTGGTAAATAAGAAATATCCTCAGATGGATTGATTGGGATATCAGTAGCAGTTTCTGGGCTACGACCATTCTCTATGCTTAAATCGGTTGAGCAAGAATAATCCCATTGTAGAGCATTGCCCCCTATACCATCATCTATCTGTTTAACACAGCCTTTTGGCTCTTGTTTTTTACGCACTGTACTTAGGGTGCTGTCTGCATCCCCGACATCTTAAAACTGCATACCACTATGATCACTGCCACCATCAACGTCAGTGCCAGGCATGCCTGTGGCCGTAAGTATAGACTCAAGATCATCACTAGAAGAGTTTAACTGATCCGACAATGACAAAAAATAGTCCCCGGATTCTATATCATGCAATGAAGATTTGAGGCCATTGGCATCAACTATATTGTCTCCTTCTGCGACTGAACCAGAGTCCTTAGTACCGTCTGGGCCGGTATTAATGTTATCACTCACAGGGGGCAAAGGGACCAGAGTGGGGGCACCGCCTGCAAGGCTAAGGAGATTCCCCACAGCATTTACAGACTCAACTGATTCACTGAGAATGGCGGCTCCGTGCATAGATATTGCACTCATGTTGAGATTAGAAGCGCCATTAGAATTACGATCTTTCTGACCCCCTAGCTGTTCTACAGTAGAGTCTATAGCTCTTTCTGCCCCTGTCGCCACATCAGAGGAAAGGTCCTGAAGAGTTTGGGAGATCTGAGGGTTTTTACCTTTGTCCTTCGTTTTGCCGACAGAAAAAAGAGTCGGTATAATGCGCTTGCCCAGGTTCGTTGGCGTTTTCACTCCCTTACCGCCGGCTCCTTACTTGGCGTTTGAGGATTGCCCGTTGTCGTTGCTGCACTTGCTGCACTCTTTGGAACCGTAGCAGTAGCAGTACTGCCGACGTCCACATGAGGGCGAGTCCTCCCGCGTCCCACCTTGGAAGTCATTGTGAGTATGATCCTTCTTGGACCTTGACGACCACCATTGCGATGAGGCGTCGACAGTGAAGCCCAGCACCGACTCCAGCCAAACCTCCAAGAACAGCCGCGATACAGGTGATGCAGTCCCACCAGGATTGCCGCGACACTCTGCATGCCGGGCCGGTAAGATATCCCTACGTGTCCGTTCCGTTTTTCACGTAGTCAATTCACCATGGCCAGCGTGGGGGGGTAAGAGCAGCTAGGAACGGCAGCTCACACGTTCGTAGCTACGGACGCCATCTTGCCTCAGCACCCCAACTGAGGTCAGCGCTCAGTGCAGCCGCACCAATCACACTGCCCAAAGCCGACCCTGTTTGCTCAGGTATCTTCTCAGCTCCTGTTGTCTCTTCCATTCCACTGTCATGCCTGCTGCTGACCCTTCCCATGCACGGCACAGCTAGAGAGAACATGACCACAGCCAAAAACCTCCACTTTTAAACAGATTCTAGATTGTCTTGCCCCAGGCCAGAATGAATTTGGGTTTGATGTCAAGCTGAAGTTCGGCACCTATGATCCTCAAAGCAAATGCAAGAAATATACAGCTAGGCTCTGCCTAAACATCAATAAAGCTACCACTGTCCTTCAGAAAGTGTATTATAAACACCTGGTGGCTGCTCTATCTTAAATATATATTCAGAAGCGGAACCTAATGCAACATTTTGTAAGAGGTGTGTGAAGCAGAAAGTCTACAATGAAGTTATTGGTTGGGGTTTTTGTTCAAGTTCTTTCAGAACTGACCAGACAATTCCAAATAATGACTTCATGACTGTCATTATTCAAACAAGGATTGGCCATTATATTAACCATGGTCATCATGTCAACGACTGCCGAAAGGTCTAGAGGGTTGTATTGAAAAAGTAAACTGAAAGAAACTCATTTGTAGTGAGCTTTCTGTGTACAGGCTCCTTGGCTTTCAAGAAACTAATGCTTACTCCGGTGCACACGTCTGCCTTACTTCCTTGCTGCATCCCTTATGCCATGACTAATTATGTATGTCTTGGAACCATACAACCATGTTAGGTCACCATCCAGCCTTGTTTGGTTTCATTTGCTGCTCACTGCATACAATAGCTGTGAACTAGCAAGCTATGGACTCCTGCACTCTCCAAAAATGATAAAGACAACCCTGCAATCATTTGTAGAAAACATGGGTCATATTTATTTACAAAAACACTGGTTAACTTTCACAACCACATTCAACCTGTTAACAGGTTTTTTCTGGCAAGGGAATTGGCATAAAAGTTTGACAAATCAAGTTATATTTATATATTTATATCTAAATCAGGTGTTTGTTAGGTGTGACTACTCACCCGTAAGGGTCTCAAGGCGCTGGCGGGGGGAGGTTCGCAAGTTCCAGTCCATCAAGGAGGGGGTCTAGTGAATCTAGTGAAAGAATCTGAGGTTAGCATTGCTCTAGTTAGTTCTTGGCCACGGATAAATGTTAGATACGTCTAAAACACTTGCATGACATAAAAAGTGATAAACTAAAATAGCAACATTGTCATATTGCTCGAGTACCCACACTGCTCTCAAGCACCCACATTCTGGGGTTGGGAATACTATGACAACTGGTTTCATTCCCCCAGAAGTATCTCCAGCTTCAAGCAGGTGGAAAATATGTGGGAAGCACCCATATAATGATGAATAAAATACAGGAACTAATGCAGAAAGACGCACCTTGCATTGACACAACTGGGTGCAGGAATGCATATGTAACACTAGCAAATGTCAGAATAGGGCCTAAACAGTTCAAAGTGTGCATTTTCTTTTCTGCTTTGGGATACTTCCTTCTTAATTGAAAATGAACATTTATTATACAGGCATTATACTTCATTGACGCACAAGGTATTACCCCCAAAATACTGGTTGCGAGTGTAGCTAGAAATTGTCTTTATTCTGACCTACAAGCACTAAAACTCATTATTCACCTAAGCATTATTCAAACTATATCAATTTATCCTCAATATGTAACAATTACTTAGGGCCATATGTAGGAAGCCAAATACCGGTCGGTAACGGCCGATTTTCTGTAAATATCCCGTTACCGACCAGTAGTTAGGCTTTTGCTATGTAGGGGGCATATTTCAGGATTCCGTAATTTACCGAATCGGTAAAATTACCGATTCGGTAAAATTACCGAATCCTGAAATGATATGTAGGGGGAGTGTCTCGTCGGTGTGTGGATTCGTTATTTACCACCAACTAAAAGTTGATGGTAAATGACGAATACCTGTAAAAAAGCATTATTGTGCTATTTGAAATGTGCAATGTGGCAGACATACATGCCCTTAGGGCATGTATGTGCGCCACATGTGCACACATGCACGAATCAGGGGTGCAACAGGGTGTCAATGTGACACCCTGCCACCCATGAGAATGCCTCCCCTATTACCGATTCGGTATTTACCGAATCGGTAATGGCAACTGGCTTCCCATTCATTCCTATGGGCCTCCAGGCCCATAGGAATGAATGGGAAGCCAGTTGCCATTACTGATTCGGTAAATACCGATTCTTAAATACCGATATTTACCGAATCGGTAATAATTTACCTACATTACATTTACCGATTCATAAATACCGAATCGGTAAAATTCGGTATTTAAGAATCGGTAAATGTAATTTACCTACATATGGCCCTTAGTCAGCAAAGTTACAACCTGGCCTGTGTGTGAGAAGACAATGGCGTTCCCATGTTCAGTGTGGGATCTTTTGCAGTTGCTGCAGTCTGTCATGTGAGAAGTGGAGAAAGACAATAGACCCCTGATGATGCGTGCAGAGGGGTGTTGCCCAAGAAGACTTGTGTGTTATAACTCAGTTTTCACACCCTTGAAGAGCAGATTCCTTGCAGAACCCTTCAGGTTCCCTCAGAGACGTTTCCCTAGACTTTGGGAGGTTTATACCTCTACGCTTTCCTTGATTCTTTGCT
Source organism: Triturus cristatus (assembly GCF_964204655.1). NCBI lineage: Eukaryota > Metazoa > Chordata > Amphibia > Caudata > Salamandridae > Triturus > Triturus cristatus. Next base: position 1,072,630,574 of record NC_140582.1, read on the forward strand.
GAGTGTGACTTAGGCGAACACTTGCTTCCCTGGCCCAAGAAGACTCTTGATCGAGCTTCTGAAATGCTGATACCTTACAACTGTTTTTTTCTTGTCTAGTTCTATTTTCCTTTATAAAATGTCCTGCTTTTTGAGATCCTTTAAATTTTAGAACCATCCTTTAGCTGGGATTGTGCTTTAGGTGATATAGATTTACCCATGCGTAGAAAGCAAAACCTGAGACTTTTCTCTGAGCATCACATTTTACTGATAATCTTTTCTATTGCTTTGACTGAATTTCTTCTTTGCTTAATATTGGTCCTTCTCAATTTCTTCCGGAGGTTGGGCCTTCCTGTTGTAATTCTGTACCTCTATAGCACAGTGGTAAGAGTTGTGTATCTTAATTTGTTTCTTAATTTGTAATAAACCTTTTTAAACCTGGCTCATTGTGTAGCCAAATGGGTTACACTGTTAATAGAATTTGATTGATGTCAATGTTAACTTCCATCAACTCTCAGGTGGAAAATAAAAGGTGCATCGGAGTACCAATGGTAAGTGAGTGGGCCCAGAAAACGCTGGATCAACTCTATATTTTTGTACAATATCTGTATTTGATTATTTGCACATTGTTATCTAGCGGGATTTAATTGATACAGTAGACTCTCAGATATAGATCGCCTAGGTTTATACCCTAGTGTTCTTGGGCTGCCATAGTTTTCCCGACATAGAAACTAAAAACAGAAAACAGGCTCTCTCTGTAGCGCGCCAGGGCGAAGGGCCAGGCGCAGGCAGATTTACCATAGCACTCTCTGAACAGAAAACGAGGGCTCATTTACAAATGTAATTTCAATTGAGGATAGTTTTCCAATCTTCTTTCATTTGACTCCTCAGTTCGAGCCCTTCTCCCGTGATTAGACACTGCGAGAGCTGTTGCAGATTAGTCAAGCGCAGAGAGAGTAAATTGGGACGGATGTTTTATCAGCGCACGTCACAGGATTCGAGAGCAGATGGGTATGCTCCGAGCTGTTCCCTCAAATTACTGTTATGGAATAATTTAGCCCTCTTGATTCTCACAGATTACTGCCCCCACTGATCATGCTGTCAGAAATCCAAGTGAGCACTTCATTCCGCTTTTATTCATGCCAGATCTGTTTTGCTTTCATAATGAGGCGATATTACCACTGCACAAAGCGGATAAAGACATTCGCGGTGATAGATAGGCGCGAGATTAAATGGGATCTTTATGACTTCTGCAGCCATCAGTTTTGACTGCCCGATAAGACGAGCCGAGTTGGGCGCTGATTTGTTCTTTATAGGAGCCCGTATTATCATGAGCTCACCAGCGCGCGCTCCGATAAAATCTATTTAAGGTGGAATCTCGATTAAGATGCCGCGCGCTGAAGGGGTGCTGCTTGAGGGATGCGCGAGGAGCAATATGCAGAGGCCCAGTACATGCATAACGCAGTGACAGTAATTACATTCTAAGCTGCATTATATCTTTTTATGCTACACCGGCTGCTGTAACAACAACAAATACCGTCTACTTTCAAGATGTACACTGGCCTGGATCAATACTTCTTGCTTTGGAAACATAAGATAGTCTTTACATTAGCTATAACTTCTTAGCTGACTCCACATTTTCTATTTCCCTCTACACATTGTTATCTCGGGTAGATGACCATGCAACATTTGCAAATTCGGTCTAAATATGTTCATGGGATCACGGTAGCATATGCTATATAAAGTCACAAAAACGGTAAGTCTAATACAGCTGATCAGAATAAACAAAGTAAACCATCTTTGTGAATTTAAAAGCACATACAAATTTGCATGAATTCTATTTTATCTGTTTTGTTCCACAACGTGTATTGAAACCTGTAACGAATTGTAATGTATAAACCAGATGCATGGGTCTCCATCCTGTACACATTCCGCTGATTTGTAGGTCGCTTTGCACTATACAAGTCACATGCAAACAAATGGTTTTAGCAGTCCACACGGCACCCCTTTACACTGACCTGCTCCCTGCTGACGAGAGGCAACTACCTCGAAACATGTGTCCAGGGATGGCTAACACAACACATACTGTTCTTTATACATCGTGGCATAGGCGTACCCGCCTTCGCCACTACATTTACCACAGTCCTTTGGGGCAACTTGCTGGTGTGACGAGCAGTGTGCGACCAACTTTTGCATAATTTATTACGGCTCCCTTGAGCCAACAGGCTGACGAGCCTTGGATCTGCACCTGCGCGCCATGAGAGGTACTTGACCTGTTTTAATTACATTTTGGCAGTCCACACGGCACCCCTTTACACTGACCTGCTCCCTGCTGACGAGAGGCAACTACCTCGAAACATGTGTCCAGGGATGGCTAACGCAACACATACTGTTCTTTATACATCGTGGCATAGGCGTACCCGCCGTCGCCACTACATTTACCACAGTCCTTTGGGGCAACTTGCTGGTGTGACGAGCAGTGTGCGACCAACTTTTGCATAATTTATTACGGCTCCCTTGAGCCAACAGGCTGACGAGCCTTGGATCTGCACCTGCGCGCCATGAGAGCTACTTGACCTGTTTTAATTACATTTTGGCAGTCCACACGGCACCCCTTTACACTGACCTGCTCCCTGCTGACGAGAGGCAACTACCTAGAAACATGTGTCCAGGGATGGCTAACGCAACACATACTGTTCTTTATACATCGTGGCATAGGCGTACCCGCCGTCGCCACTACATTTACCACAGTCCTTTGGGGCAACTTGCTGGTGTGACGAGCAGTGTGCGACCAACTTTTGCATAATTTATTACGGCTCCCTTGAGCCAACAGGCTGACGAGCCTTGGATCTGCACCTGCGCGCCATGAGAGGTACTTGACCTGTTTTAATTACATTTTGGCAGTCCACATGGCACCCCTTTACACTGACCTGCTCCCTGCTGACGAGAGGCAACTACCTTGAAACATGTGTCCAGGGATGGCTAACGCAACACATACTGTTTTTTATACATCGTGGCATAGGCGTACCCGCCGTCGCCACTACATTTACCACAGTCCTTTGGGGCAACTTGCTGGTGTGACGAGCAGTGTGCGACCAACTTTTGCATAATTTATTACGGCTCCCTTGAGCCAACAGGCTGACGAGCCTTGGATCTGCACCTGCGCGCCATGAGAGGTACTTGACCTGTTTTAATTACATTTTGGCAGTCCACACGGCACCCCTTTACACTGACCTGCTCCCTGCTGACGAGAGGCAACTACCTCGAAACATGTGTCCAGGGATGGCTAACGCAACACATACTGTTCTTTATACATCGTGGCATAGGCGTACCCGCCGTCGCCACTACATTTACCACAGTCCTTTGGGGCAACTTGCTGGTGTGATGTGCAGTGTGCGACCAACTTTTGCATAATTTATTACGGCTCCCTTGAGCCAAAAGGCTGACGAGCCTTGGATCTGCACCTGCGCGCCATGAGAGGTACTTGACCTGTTTTAATTACATTTTGGCAGTCCACACGGCACCCCTTTACACTGACCTGCTCCCTGCTGACGAGAGGCAACTACCTCGAAACATGTGTCCAGGGATGGCTAACGCAACACATACTGTTCGTTATACATCGTGGCATAGGCGTACCCGCCGTCGCCACTACATTTACCACAGTCCTTTGGGGCAACTTGCTGGTGTGACGAGCAGTGTGCGACCAACTTTTGCATAATATATTACGGCTCCCTTGAGCCAACAGGCTGACGAGCCTTGGATCTGCACCTGCGCGCCATGAGAGGTACTTGACCTGTTTTAATTACATTTTGGCAGTCCACACGGCACCCCTTTACACTGACCTGCTCCCTGCTGACGAGAGGCAACTACCTCGAAACATGTGTCCAGGGATGGCTAACGCAACACATACTGTTCTTTATACATCGTGGCATAGGCGTACCCGCCGTCGCCACTACATTTACCACAGTCCTTTGGGGCAACTTGCTGGTGTGACGAGCAGTGTGCGACCAACTTTTGCATAATTTATTACGGCTCCCTTGAGCCAACAGGCTGACGAGCCTTGGATCTGCACCTGCGCGCCATGAGAGGTACTTGACCTGTTTTAATTACATTTTGGCAGTCCACATGGCACCCCTTTACACTGACCTGCTCCCTGCTGACGAGAGGCAACTACCTTGAAACATGTGTCCAGGGATGGCTAACGCAACACATACTGTTCTTTATACATCGTGGCATAGGCGTACCCGCCGTCGCCACTACATTTACCACAGTCCTTTGGGGCAACTTGCTGGTGTGACGAGCAGTGTGCGACCAACTTTTGCATAATTTATTACGGCTCCCTTGAGCCAACAGGCTGACGAGCCTTGGATCTGCACCTGCGCGCCATGAGAGGTACTTGACCTGTTTTAATTACATTTTGGCAGTCCACACGGCACCCCTTTACACTGACCTGCTCCCTGCTGACGAGAGGCAACTACCTCGAATCATGTGTCCAGGGATGGCTAACGCAACACCTACTGTTATTTATACATCGTGGCATAGGCGTACCCGCCGTCGCCACTACATCTACCACAGTCCTTTGGGGCAACTTGCTGGTGTGACGAGCAGTGTGCGACCAACTTTTGCATAATTTATTACGGCTCCCTTGAGCCAACAGGCTGACGAGCCTTGGATCTGCACCTGCGCGCCATGAGAGGTACTTGACCTGTTTTAATTACATTTTGGCAGTCCACACGGCACCCCTTTACACTGACCTGCTCCCTGCTGACGAGAGGCAACTACCCCGAAACATGTGTCCAGGGATGGCTAACGCAACACATACTGTTCTTTATACATCGTGGCATAGGCGTACCCGCCGTCGCCACTACATTTACCACAGTCCTTTGGGGCAACTTGCTGGTGTGACGAGCAGTGTGCGACCAACTTTTGCATAATTTAGTACGGCTCCCTTGAGCCAACAGGCTGACGAGCCTAGGATCTACACCTGCGCGCCATGAGAGGTACTTGACCTGTTTTAATTACATTTTGGCAGTCCACACAGCACCCCTTTACACTGACCTGCTCCCTGCTGACGAGAGGCAACTACCTCGAAACATGTGTCCAGGGATGGCTAACGCAACACATACTGTTCTTTATACATCGTGGCATAGGCGTACCCGCCGTCGCCACTACATTTACCACAGTCCTTTGAGGCAACTTGCTGGTGTGACGAGCAGTGTGCGACCAACTTTTGCATAATTTATTACGGCTCCCTTGAGCCAACAGGCTGACGAGCCTTGGATCTGCACCTGCGCGCCATGAGAGGTACTTGACCTGTTTTAATTACATTTTGGCAGTCCACACGGCACCCCTTTACACTGACCTGCTCCCTGCTGGCGAGAGGCAACTACCTCGAAACATGTGTCCAGGGATGGCTAACGCAACACATACTGTTCTTTATACATCGTGGCATAGGCGTACCCGCCGTCGCCACTACATTTACCACAGTCCTTTGGGGCAACTTGCTGGTGTGACGAGCAGTGTGCGACCAACTTTTGCATAATTTATTACGGCTCCCTTGAGCCAACAGGCTGACGAGCCTTGGATCTGCACCTGCGCGCCATGAGAGGTACTTGACCTGTTTTAATTACATTTTGGCAGTCCACACGGCACCCCTTTACACTGACCTGCTCCCTGCTGACGAGAGGCAACTACCTCGAAACATGTGTCCAGGGATGGCTAACGCAACACATACTGTTCTTTATACATCGTAGCATAGGCGTACACGCCGTCGCCACTACATTTACCACAGTCCTTTGGGGCAACTTGCTGGTGTGACGAGCAGTGTGCGATCAACTTTGGCATAATACATTCGCGGTGATAGATAGGCGCGAGATTAAATGGGATCTTTATGACTTCTGCAGCCATCAGTTTTGACTGCCCGATAAGACGAGCCGAGTTGGGCGCTGATTTGTTCTTTATAGGAGCCCGTATTATCATGAGCTCACCAGCGCGCGCTCCGATAAAATCTATTTAAGGTGGAATCTCGATTAAGATGCCGCGCGCTGAAGGGGTGCTGCTTGAGGGATGCGCGAGGAGCAATATGCAGAGGCCCAGTACATGCATAACGCAGTGACAGTAATTACATTCTAAGCTGCATTATATCTTTTTATGCTACACCGGCTGCTGTAACAACAACAAATACCGTCTACTTTCAAGATGTACACTGGCCTGGATCAATACTTCTTGCTTTGGAAACATAAGATCGTCTTTACATTAGCTATAACTTCTTAGCTGACTCCACATTTTCTATTTCCCTCTACACATTGTTATCTCGGGTAGATGACCATGCAACATTTGCAAATTCGGTCTAAATATGTTCATGGGATCACGGTAGCATATGCTAAATAAAGTCACAAAAATGGTAAGTCTAATACAGCTGATCAGAATAAACAAAGTAAAGCATCTTTGTGAATTTAAAAGCACATACAAATTTGCATGAATTCTATTTTATCTGTTTTGTTCCAACACGTGTATTGAAACCTGTAACGAATTGTAATGTTTAAACCAGATGCATGGGTCTCCATCCTGTACACATTCCGCTGATTTGTAGGTCGCTTTGCACTATACAAGTCACATGCAAACAAATGGTTTTAGAAACGGATAAGGAATCACTATTTGGAAGGCATATGATGGAGCCGATTCCTACCCATATGTATCAATGGTTGAGAAGCAAATTAGCGGCCATAAACTATTGGCAAGTTATGGATATCAGAGTTGGGGCAGTAACTCATTCGCAAAAGGGAAGGGCCTCTTTTACTGATAAAAATATAACGTTTTTATGGGAGTAGGCAGTAGTCCACAATACCACATCCAACACTCAAACAAACTTTTTAAAAAAAAGTAAACTACTTTTTAAATGTAGTCCTATTTCCTTTTAGTAAAATGGGATGCATCTAAAAAAACATTAATTTTATTGAAAGACAGTCATAGACATGGGGGTCTGCTGAACCCGGTAGTCAACCATTTCTGAGATGGCTTCCAATTAGTGAGTCACGATTTGCAACCTACTGCATTAATATTCATTAGGTAGATCGGCATGCAACCCACTACAATTCATAATTTTAATACCCGACCTATTAGTATGTAGGTTGGTTCTTACAATCCTTTACTGATCACAAAAATACTGGCTGCTATATGCAATCAATATTTTGCAACCACTTTATTTGGCCCCAAGTACGTTAAGCAAAAAATGCTCTTTAAATTCTCCATCCTTGATTGTGAACAAACTTTCCGTATGTACCGTACCTGTTTAATTTTGTTCCTATTTGTTTCCAAGGTTTCTTCTGTTTCTTACACTGATACGGTGACTACATTACTGCCATAATTATCCACACAGCTATACTAACCAGTCGCCCCACCGCGTAGGGGAAGAGTAAGGTACATAAGTAAAGGGGCCCCTTGGTTTAACGAGGTGTTGCGAGGGAAGAAACAAATACTGCGTCATGCGGAGAGAGCCTGGCATAAAGCTTACGATCCAGGTGCTCTCTCGGAATACAAAACTATGCTTGCCACATTGAAAAAAGACATTGGTGCCGATTCCGATCCGGCAAAAATATTCCCCGTACGAATCGTATCTGGATTTTTTTCCGTACGAATCGTACAAGTCCCGTACAAACTGGCAAGTACGATTCGTACGTGAAAAAGACCATACGAATCGCATTGGGAAAATTCCCCGACACGTCCTCGGGTCGGGAAAAGTGTCCGACACGTCCCCGGACAGCTTTACGTACGAATCGGACAACTGAAGTCCGAGCGCGCAAGTACGAACCGTCTCGTCCGTCCGAAAATACAACCTTATGGTAAAAACACCTTACGGAGTAACGGTACCAGTCGTATGTACGAGTCGTACCCCCACCCGTGTGTGTACACCTGTGTATGTACGAGTCGTACCCCCACCCGTGTATGTACACCTGTGTATGTACGAGTCGTACCCCCACCCGTGTATGTACACCTGTGTATGTACGAGTCGTACCCCCACCCGTGTATGTACACCTGTGTACATACGAGTCGTACCCCCACCCGTGTATGTACGGTGCGTACCCGGGGTACGCACCGTACATACACGGGTGGGGGTACGACTCGTACATACACAGGTGTACATACACGGGTGGGGGTACGACTCGTACATACACAGGTGTACATACACGGGTGGGGGTACGACTCGTACATAGGGGGGGCTGCGGGGGTGTTCGGCGCGTACCGGGCCCCCTTTTCCTCACGCTGCGCGGCGTACTTAGCTTTTCCTGCACTTTTTGGGTGCCGTAAAAATATTGCCTTCCGGAGTGCTGTCGGTACAAATCGTACTTGCTGGTAAGTAAACAGCTGTCTCACTCCGTAGGAATGTCGCGTATGCACTGTCCCGGATCACATTTGTCTGTATTTTTCTGTCGGTCGGTGTTTTTTCCGATTCGTACGGAAATGGTGTTTCTGTACGATTCGTACTTGCATGTTTGTACGGTCTTTTTCCCGGGTACGAGTCGGACGGAGAAAACGCTCCGTCCGACGATTCGTACCGGGTTTCTCCAGGATCGGAATCGGCCCCTTAGTTGGCAGGAAGCCAGAATACTACGAACTAAGGCTCCTGGCCGCAGATATTAAGCAGAAGGAGACCTTTCGTATCCTAACTGAGCTGAGACAGCCACAGGTACAAAAAACCCCGGTCTGTCCGGGAGCCTGTAATAAACTTCAGTCCTATTTATTACAAAAAGTCACTGACCTCCTGTCGGTCATCCACCATACCCCCGTTGCCCATATCCCCTCAAGGAGTGCACCCAAACTACTCGTCTATGACAAACCCCTCTCTTCCTTCCCAAGATTAAACCACGACTCTCTAAGTGTCATAATGGCCCACACTAAATCAGGGTCACCAGCGGGCCCCTGTCCACCTAGGGTTTTCCGCATGACACTCCCGGGATTGGAGAATGAGGTTCTCAACCTATTAAATCGGTCCCTTGACACTGGTCAAGTTCCGACCAACTTTAAAGAGGCGAGAGTCATACCCTTGCTGAAAAAACCTGGGACTGATAGATCAAATAAAAAATTTTTTAGACCCATCTCCCAGCTCCCTTTTTTAGCTAAAGTGCTGGAGCAACATGTGTTGAAAATTCTATCCCACCATCTGGAGAGCAACCAGCTTTTTCACATAAAACAGGCTGGTTTCAGGGTGCACCACAGCACAAAAGTGGTAATGTTGGCTGTCTTAGATGAACTGAGACTTATGGCCGACAAAAAGAAGCCTTGCGCCCTGGTTCTCCTAGACCTGTCCGCGGCATTTGATATGGTGAATTATGACCTACTCTTGTCGCGGATCAGGGAGATGGGAGTTCAGGGGGTTGCATTCCAATGGCTGGCGTCCTTTTTGTCAGGCCGATCTCAAAGGATTCAACTCGCGGACCAGGTATCAGATACAGGCGAGCTAACGTGTGGCGTCCCTCAGGGATCGGCACTATCCCCCCTCCTCTTTAATGCTTACCTTCAGCCCTTGGTGACAGCATTGGCTGGTATGGAGTGCCAGGTCTTTAACTACGCGGACGACACCCAAATCCTGATCCAGATTGACAACTCCCCTGCAGCACATGTACGGATGCAGAATGCCCTGAAATTTACAGTGAAATGGATGACAGCCAACCACCTCAAAATTAATCCAGATAAAACTGAGGTTTTGTCTGTCACCACGAATGCCAAACCTTGGAGTGATCTCTTCTGACCACCAGATCTGGGCCCCTCCCCTGAGCCCTGCCCAGTGGTAAAGAGTCTGGGTATAAAAATTGATGCCAAACTCTCCATGTCTCACCAGGTTTCGACCGTGGTGGGGACATGTGTGGACTTGTTGAGATTGCTGCGGAAACTCGCCCCCCTTCTCTCTTTTACGGCACTTCGTATGGCAGTGTCGGCATTGATTATCTCCCGTCTAGACTATGGGAATTCGCTGTATGTGGGCCTCCCCGGAAAACTCTTGTCTAGACTTCAGGTAGTCATGAATGATTCTGCCAGACTGGTGTTTAGGCTCCCTAGACGAGCCCACGCCACCCCCTTACTGCAGCAGTTGCATTGGCTTCCAATCAAGCAGAGGACAAGATTCAAGGGGCTATGTATTGTCCACAAAGCCATCCATGGTCAAGCTCCAGTATATATTAAGGAACGCTTGGAAAATTATAGACCAGGACGGTCCCTGCATTCCTCTGATGCCGGCTGGCTGGTCTGCCCCCGTTTTTCGACCTCCTCCATGGGGGGTAGAGCTTTCTCCTCTTTGATCCCTCAACTCTGGAATGAGATGCTAGTAGAGTTCTGCAAGGAGCCCGCTCTCCTCCCATTTAGGAAAAAACTAAAACCCCTTCTGTTTATCGAAGCTTGGGGCACAATGTAGGCCAATCCTGGGCATATTTCCTACTGTGGTACCAAGGTTGGGCATTCTCTCAAGCGCTTAGAGACCAGTGGTGATAATGTGCTGTAGAAATCCCAATTAACATTAACATTGGTGACCGAAACATCTGGAATGATTGTCCTGATATACATGCACTGAAAGTTTTTCTTCAAAGCATGGAATCTTCCAATTTAAAAAATAAAAACCAATACAAGGCCCTACTAAGAACAAGGGCCACATTGTAAATACTATTTTACATTAATGAAGCATTGCAAATTCAATTATCATCTGCATCAGGATATTTAGACTGTTATTCCATATTCTTTTCTCCCCTCCCAGGGGGTACGGTACCTCAATTTTGCAACCAAATATTTGTCTAGCAGAAATATTGGTCCAAGATATAGTTTACAAAAAATATTGCCTCAGAAAATCTACACTCAATGGAACATTATCTTTGTTAACTTAATTTAGGGAAAAATATTTATTTTAGACAATATTTAAAGATCCATCGTTAGACAGGACTTTTTGATTTTTACTTAAATGATATATATAATATACTTACTTATAAGGGTTTTCAGCCAGCCCTCTTCATTCATTAGACTGATTTTGTGTGATTCACATTTTCTTTGACCCACTATAGCATGCTGAGTTTAAAAAGGAGAGGCTGCACTCCTCGAACCCCCAAACATACTGAACTGCCCTGATTCCCCGAGTGCGAGTTCACTAATTTCAGCTTTAGGTTTTCTCTCGGCGAACCTGCAGCCTTTCCCCCTAGGTCCAGCATGGGTAGACTATTCAGAGGTCCCACCTGTGAACTGTTTACGGCAATCTGGCAATCCCTCCCATAGGAATATTTCTTTTCGAATTCAAAGATTTCATATGGGGGTCAATGAGGCCTCTTGAGGCCGTCAGGAAGCCCGATGCCCATAGGTCCTCCGGGGGCTAGGCCTCTCATCGGTGGAACATTATTGCATGGCCCTCCACCTAGCGCAACTGGCTTACATGCATATGTGGGTCCATGACCGCCATTATGGGTCACAATTGAGAACCGACTGACGGGTGGACCACTGGGATTCCATTCTCTCTATTTTTCCGACCCCTCGAGCGAAGGGACTTCGAACCCCATGTTGTAGGCCATGTACAAAACGTGGATGTGAGCCAGCAAGCTCCTCTCAACCGATGCACATCGGCATGATCACGCATCCATTTGGAACAATCATGCCATCCGCGTCGGGGGGGACATGCTCCACTGGGGCTCCTAGCATGCGGTAGAGATCCACACCCTTGCTCACCTGCTGTCCCACGGCGAGCTGAAAACCTTTGCTAAACTGCAGGACAAATTTTATCTGCCACCAGTGCAGCAGTAGTGCTATGTACAACTGTGCCATTGCTTGACCAGTAAATTTGACAGGCAGCCCACTCCCCGATACTCGCATACCTCAATTCAGGGGGTCAATTCAAGGGCATGATGTCAGGACTCTACAGCCTCCTTATTATCCATCTATGCTCTCAACCACAAATGACGCACCTCAGGGTAACCTGGTAGGCCTGTCTGCAGGTGGAGTATGAGGAGGAGTCCTGGGTGGAGCTTCTGGAGAAGATGGGCATGGGGGTCAGGAAGGCCCGGATGCAGTTTAGCCTCTTTAAGATACTCCAGGGTTGGCACTGGACACCGATGCAGCTCCTTTCCGTGGGACTGTTGCCCCACTCTTCATGCTGGCGGGGCAACCACATATCCTGTGACATAGTCCATATCCTCTTTGACTGTCCGCCATCCGCCCCTTTTGGACTACGGTGGGTTCCATGCAACGAGAATCCCTTGATGTACCCACACCCTTCCAAGGTCCACTAATCCTTCTTCACGACCTGGCGGATCTTTCCCGAATGGAACACCATGCTCGTCGCTTACTCACCACTACCCTTGCGATGGCCAAGATATTCATCCTGCGACACTGGTATTCCCCGCAGCTGCCAACGCATGAGGAATGGCTCGCGGCCATGTATAACATTTCCTCCCATGATAATAGGTGTTTTTTGAGATGAAAAAAATATACTATCTTTTAGTCGCTGTTTTTAATAGAATGGTGTGGGCCTGACAGCTTCCCCAGCAATAAATTTAAAAAAATGACAAAACAAAACAGGTAGATCTAATGGATTTGCAAATGCTTGTTGCTCATAATATTCAGAAATACAGCCCTTCCAGGAACTAGGAATGCCACCATTGGTGAACTGTTAAAGTTGAAACCAGTGAATTTCCCTGTATGACTTATCATGGTCATTAATAGAAGTGATCATTTCTTGCTGCTCTTGATGGATCCAATTTCTTCTTGAATGAGGCTCTGGTAAAAAAGAAACAGTATAACCTTGAATAAAACAGAAATCACCCAAAAACTATATATGAAACTCCAGAAACCGGCAGTAATGCATCTGGTTATTACCCCCAGGTCCCCCTTGTCCTCGGCCCATTCATCACCATTGAGGTGTACTCACCTCACACATCAGAAAAAAGAACAGGTGGAAAACACTAAGTATATCCCCTCCCATAAGGAGGGAACTAATAGAGGCTATACTTCCTGCATTCTTTCTGCTCTTTTTTTCTGTCTTGCAACAGAAGTAGGTGAAGAGGTGGTGGATCCTGCGGGATTGGATGTGCAGGGGAATTGAGTCCTTATCTTCCAGCGGGGCAGTAGGCGAAGGGCGACTGTGGACTCTCTCTCTCCCTGCTGGGCTCGGATTGTGAGGAGCGGGAGATGCTGGAAAAATGCAGCCAAGGTTGCAGGGCAGCATATTTCTGGTTACAGCAATTTCTTGATTTCTCACACATAAACTGGTTTTGGCTGAGCTGTGAATGCATTGTGGTGCCAGTTTCTCCTTTGTTAAAGGAGTGAGAAATTATATGCACACTATGCATGGAGGTAGGTTTGTGTAGTGGAGTCTTGCTGGGCTTTTTCGGCTGATGTTGTGATGATTAGTGTCGTTTTCCCTGCGCCTGGCAGGGGGAAACATCCCAGAAAAATCAAGAAAGTGCCTTCCTCAGATTCATCGGATTCTTCATCTTCTCTTCCTAAGAGATGTTTGGAGAGTGAGGAGGACAGGCCGAGGAGACCTATTAAGGAGACCTTGATGGAGTTGGCCACTGCTATACTTGTGGCTACTGCTAAGCAGAGACTGCTGTCCCCTGCCTCTTTTGATTTGGAAGATGAGGGTCAGGTTTCAGAGAAGCATAAGGGAAAATATGTACTGTAAGAAATGGTGCCGGCATTACTGTCCCATGTAAAAGACAATAAGAGGAGGAGGTTCCTGAGACACCTGCCAGTGGGTTCTTGCAGGACTTTCGGAGTGCCTTTCAAATGGATTTTCATGTACATCTCTTAATTTTTGAACTATTAAAATGAGAATGGAAGGATCTTGATAAAATTATCCTGCAACGTTTTATGGCTGAATTGTACTTTTAAAAGTTATGAATCAAACTTTAGCAGACTTTGTGCCTATTGATTCGTTTGTGGCCAGCCTAGTGGGTAGAATGCCATTATCAAGGATGTGGTTGATAAGAAGGTGGATTCAGCACAGCAAAGGGTTTATTCTGGGGCACAGTTGACTTTTCATGCTGGAATGTATAGTTCTTATGTATCCCAACCTCTCATCACAGACATTAAAAAGTAGTTTAGGGCTATTGAGGATTCTTTGCACCACTTTCTTAGAGCATATTGAAAGGCAAGCAGAATTCATTCTGACATTGTGTGTGATGTAGTCAGCACCACAAGGAGCATGTATTGCAGCTTGGTGCAATGTGGTTTTGAGGAATTGGTGCACATACTCTACACAGAAAGCTTCTGCCTTACAATTGCCTTTATAAGGCACTGAGGAGTGTATTCACAAGAACGTGTGATAACTACTGCAAGAGTAGCTTAATGCAACTTCCAACATCGCTGCCCATCGTGGGAAAATAACCCCATGCCAACGTGGAATGTACAACAAGGCGGTACCATGTGATAGTCTGCCGAAAACACAGACAATGTCCGTGATACAACCACCTCATTGGAGATAAAAACACAAACCACAACACAAAAAAACCTGCGATGGGCCAAAGCGCGATGAGGAAATCAGCGATAAGCAGCGCCAGGCCTGCAACACACACCTGGCAGGCGGGAAAAATCACCATAAACATTACATAGCCACTACCCAAAAGGCCAGCTTAAGAATAACTGTTGAGCACACCTACCTCAATTAGGAGGAGTAATTTGAAATGTGATGCACCGTCTTGGTCAGCTTGGATGTGCCCATGGCCAGTTTAGAGTCCTTTTTGCTCTGTGCAAATCCCATAACTCACTCAACCTCAACGGGGCAGCTGCTTAGGCCCAACTTCTACATTTGTGCCTGCATACGCCCTGGTGTTCATAAATGATTCCATTGCAGTTATAAGCCAGTATAACCAGAATTAATTGTCCAATCAGCACTATGGCTGGTGTACGCCCATTTAAGAAAACCACATTCCCAAATTTACATTTGTTCAGCTAAACTTGCTGCAGACCGCCAGGCACATTTGTTAAAAAAATGGTACGAGCACAAAGTATGCCTCTGTGCCTGATATGCTTTCCTACCAAATGCAGACGGTCCTCCCAGCAGCTGGGCAAGAGCAGCACGCGCCCTTCAGGATGTTTATACATATGTGAGCCGGTTTGGGTCCCGTTAGCAACCGCGTTCTTTATCCACACACCTAGCAACTGACGTGAATCCTAATTCCAGTTTCCACCCAATCACAGTGCCCCAAGAAGAAACAGCATAACTTCAGAAGCCCTGGACCTTTAGCTCTGCATATTTTGCCAAATCACAATGATACTGTTGTAAGGACTTTAAATTTGGACTACTGAGGGAACACCACTTGCATGATGTTTCTGAGCTACCTGGATTTTAGTGAAGGTATCAATGCTCCACCGAGTATAAGACTTATTAACAAGTTGCACAACCTCTGGATGAGGTCTAATGTGCTTAAACAGGTCATGGATTGGAGAGGTGACATGAAGCAGAATATAAGTGAATGGTGCACCTTCTATAGGAAGAACGCAGAGAGTGGGATGCCACCAGCATCAATTCTCAGCTCTTCAAAACACTCCCACGCTACTCTGAAAAGAGGATAGAAGAGGTGGTTCAGCCATCTGTAGTTCACACAAAGTTAAGCTTTAGTCTTGGAAGAAATCTAAACCAGGGGGCACAGCTGGGAGAATGGTCTCAGAGCTGGCAAAGGAAGCTCAGTGTAGCCATGAGCAAAGTCAAGCATTTGGGGCACAGATACCCAGGTTAAGTGATGATGTTGAAAGGGCTCCGGGCATTAGATGGATGTTTGGTTTAGAATATTAGAACACTTAAAAGAGGGTAAATAATATGCAAAGGCTGTGAGGAGAGTGTGAGGAAGTTTGGACTTCATACACAGTAGCAAACGTAGTAAGTGAAAGGAAACTCTGTGACTACTGTGTGAGAAGTTGGCCTGATGTATGATGTCACTAGTTCTAGTGCACACCTTATATCAGTCCAAATACCCTTATGGTGATTGGTTGTAAAGTCAACCTTATAGACCAGCTATCCTAGTGGTAGCATGGACAAGAGCAGTCTTAGGCTAAACTCTGAATGGCATGTGAAGCCAGCTGTGATACCATATATAATCCCTTGAATACCAAATGAAAGGACACCACAGCAGATATATATAAAATAAAGTGTATTTATTCTAGCCAAACCCTCAGCACTCTTTATGAGATTAGAGGTAAGTACAACACAGTCTTATTTAAGCATACATTAAGTCACACAGGTAAGTAATACAGTTAGGCCCTAGGGGCCACGCAAACCATATACTAAGTAAGTGGTATAAGGACCACTGTCACGGAAATGGAATAGGCCTAGGCCTAGGGAATCGCTGGGGCTACACTACACTAGCGTTAGTTAGGAAGTGGGAGGCCCACGGGATTCGTGTGCAGAGTGGAAACACTCACGCGTAATGCGTAAAAGTCACCAGCAATAGTACAGTTTAGAAAACGATAGATTTAGGACACTTCCGGAGTAGCTAGGAAGTCGAGACTGGAAAACTAGACACTAGGATAGTCACTATCCTGATGAGCACCGGAGTACCCAAGTTACCTAGCCCACAGGCTGCGGGTGCATAGGGGTGAAGTTGCGTCGGTTTTCGTCGTCGACTCCTATGGATGCCTGAAGAAAGATGCTGACAGGCAGTCAGTGAAGAGTGTCCGGTGGATCCCAAGGCTGGGATCAAGAAGAGAGGAGACCTGCAAGCAGAAGGGACAGAGTCAAGGTCACTAGCTAGTGACCACGTGGAACCAGGAAGGAACCAGGCGATGTCGTGAAGATTGCTGGTGAAGGTGAAGCTTGTCGCTGCAGCCAGGAGGACCAGGAAGCGTCGAGGACGACCAGGACCAGGAGGCGAGCTGTCCCACGAAGGCTCTTGCTGTCGGCGGCGTCGAAGTTGGACTAGGACTCACCAAGCCTTGGCAAGCGGAACCCACGAAGAATGGAGGACTTGCTTCTGGTGCAGACCAGGAAGGTCTGGGGTGCTTCTTTTTTGCAGAGAAGCGGGAGCCAGTCTGGAGGAGCCAAACCAGCGCAGAAGATTTCAGGGTGCATCGTCACAAAGGCCACTAGCCAGCGGGCAAGCAACCGGACAGACGCGGCAAGCAGGAAAATGCAGAAGGGCCCCACGCAGGACTCGTGGAGTGTGGGGGGCTGATCTTCGGTGCAGATGGTGCTTGGGGTTGGGGCTTCTCAATCCCCGGTGCACAACTTCGAGGGTGCCTCAGAAGCTGCGCTTGAAGTTACTAGCCACTTTTCCCAGGTAGCCGGTCCCACGTCGCTCGTCGCCTCCACGGATCTCAGCTTTGCTGTGGATGTGGATCAGGGTCGGAGAAGTCTGGAAGTCAAGGCTCTGGTCGGGCTCTGCAGTCGGTTCCTCGTAGAACGTGGGCAAAGCAAAGGGTAGTCTCTTGATGGTGCCTGTTTGCACAGGGTAGCCACTCCTTGGCCACAAGGGAGATTCTTCAGTCTTCTTCTTTCGTCGAATGTCGAAGGTCCAGAGTTTCTGTTCAAGTTTGCAGGTTCAGGATAATCTAAAGTCTTGAGGCCCAACTCCCACTCTTATACTAATCTGGGGGGCTGGGATACCTGTTAGGTCACGCCTTATGGGTGGGACCTGGGAGGGGGTGGTTACACCCACTTCCCTTTGTCCAGTTTCGCGCCAGAGCTGGGGCTGGAGTGCCCCAGCGCCGGTTTGAACTGGACTATGCAAGGAACACCTTGTGTGCCCCAGGCATGTCTCATTCCTTTCAGCCCACCCTGCCCCAATACACTAAAGGCTGTCTGGGGAGGTGCTAGCACCTCCCCAAGCAGGAAACCTATTGTCCAAGCCTCCCTTGCCAGGATCACTCCCAGCAGCAGGGGGTCAGACTCGTGTCTGTGGCAGCAGCATCCATTTTGTGATGCTGAGGCTTTGGTTAGAGTTAAACAGCAAAGTAGGATTTTAACATGTCTCTCCCTCTAGAAGGGAGGAATAATATCCTCATCACCAGAAATGGTATGGGGGTATTATTCCAAAGTGTTAGACACCTTACACGACATGTTTTGATAAAGCCAAACCATAGTTACCATAACCGTTTAAGATTATAAGGCACTTTAAGAGTATATGGTAGGCTATATCATAGAACAGCTATAAGGACATGGTTCCGAAAGCTGCAGACAGGCTCAGCTCATGCTAGAGCACCATCTCACATGTTACCAAGCACTCTGCCTCCAGGATTGTTAAGGCCTGCCATAGGAGTGACTGATAGGTACACATGTGTCTATATATAAGGGTAGATATAGGCATACTATATCTAAGCAAGGGGTGATTACACGACCTTGCCCCAGCTGAGTGATCAGCCAGTTGTGTCTGATGGGAAGGCCAGACCAGGGGTGGCATAATACATGCTGCAGCCCCTGGGAGGCCTAGGGTACACCTATGCCCTGGGTACCTAGGGTACACTGTACAGGGTCCAATAAGGTGATCCTTACCAATTGGTTATTTACCTAGGGTACATGGAGTCCATTTTAAAGAGAGAGCAGACAGCCTGAGACCCTGAATGGCAGGATCTCAGGCCAACTAAGTCGAAAAACCAGCTAGACACTAGGCAAAAAGTTGGGGGTAACCATAGTCAGATATCCACCTTCCTACACAACCCCCCCCAAACGAAAGGAGATAAGGCTGGCCTTGACAAGGTAAGCCTCTATTGCCTAAGTGGCCATATAAGGAAGAACCAGCACTGGCATGGTTACCCCCTGTCTCATGGTCCACTAAGCAATCCCTCACCCTAAAGGTATCATAGGGTCTCCACCATAGGGAATCACTACCTTTGGTGTGTCTTTGCAAAGTAAAAGGCTGGTGTTGAGATGGAGTACTGAAGTGAGTGTCCTCAAAGTGAGGCCTCAGCTTCCTCCAATCATCCTCCACCATGGATGCCTTTCTTTCTTTCACTGAGTTGCACTGTGCTCTCAGGGTCAGCCTCTGGCTACCTAAAGCTGGAGGCTGGGTCTCTTTTGTGGGCTTACTGGAGGGACAGGTCAGGTTTGGGGCCCTAAGGTCCCATGTTTGCCTGTGCCCAACAGAATCCCTCTGGGGGAGGTCCCTAACTACCTGTAAAGGGGATCCCTCAGGAATGTTTTTACCCATCACCTGGCTAGGGCTACTAGCCAGGCAATCCTCATTCTTTTGATGGGGGGGTTCTTGTGGACAGGGGCCCTCTTGGGGTCCACTGGCCTCCCTGACCTCTGCAGCCCTGGGCTGACTGAGGCAGGGTAGAGAGAGGCAGGCTACCTGCACCAGACTGGGTCCCACCTTGGAAGGGGCCACTGACATCAGAGGCTCTGCCAGGCCAGGCCTGGCTACCTCTGGGGCAGTTCCTTCACAAGGGGTGAGGTCAGATCCCTGAGGAGGCTGACCTTTTCCTAATGTCTGGGGAGAGGGAGACTTGTCTTCCTCCCCACTACTCTCTGTTTGTGTGGAGTGATCCATAGTTTCAGGCTTCACTACACCTATGTCAGTCTGAGTATGGGCTGAGACCATTACAGCCTTGCCAACCTTTTCAGGGAGGCACTCAGTTTGGGTTTGAGCTGTGACTGTCACAGCTCTGCCAATCTCTACAGGGAAGTCTGTCTTTGCCTGGGCTGTGGCTACCACTGCCCTTCCAACCTTTTCAGGGAGGAAATCTACTTGGACAGGGGTTGTGGCTGGCACAACCCCACTACCCTTTTTTGAAAGGCCTACCATTTTAGAATGGGTGTCTTGTTCAACTCCAGCCCAAGCTGAGAGTTCTAAGTCATTCCCCAGTAAGCAGTCCACAGGCAAGGTTGGAGACACTGCCACCCTTTTAGGGCCAGTGACACCTCCCCAGCTGAGACATACCTCTGCCATGGGATGACTGTTCTGTTTGCCATCAATGTTAGTTACCTGGTATGAGAAACCAGGCAAAAGCTGCTCAGAGGGAACTAGCCTATGGGCCACCATAGTGATGCTAGCTCCAGTGTCTCTGTAGGCCTCAGCTTTTCTACCATTGATGTAGGGCTCCTGTCTGCACCTACCCAAAGTGTTGGGACAGGCAGTGAAGTTGGCAAACCCCATGCCACCATCACAGACAAGAGTAGCTGCTGTAGGGGAATTGCCTAGTCAGGATCCCCCTGTGTTCCCCAAGAAAACCCAACCACATTTTGGGGGGCACTCCCACCACCTGGGGGATTACTGCTGACAGTAATAGGTGGTGTGACAGGAGTAGTTGGAGGAACAGTTTTGTTTTTAGCCCTTGGGCAACTGCTGTCAGTTTTCCAATGCCCAGGAGTTTTACACTCATGGCAGTAAGGCTTTTTAACTGTGGTAGAGGAGGGAGCTTGGGACCCACCACCCTGTGTGGAGTTTTGGGGCCCTGAGGAAGATTTCTCTTTTGCTTTATCCCCACCCTTCTCTTGAGGCTTGGTGGTATCTTTCTTTTGGTCAGCACCCTGGTTTTTAGGCCTAATCCTGGTCCTGACCCATTTATCTGCCCTCTTTCCCAATTCTTGGGGAGAGGTCAAATCTGAGTCTACCAGGTGTTGATGGAGAAGCTGGTTCTGACAATTACTAAGGATCTGCTCCCTCATAATCAAGTTGTACAATCCTATATAGTCCTGCACCTTGCTGCCAGTTAACCAACCTTCCAAAGCCTTAGTGGCACAATCCACAAAATCAGACCAGTCCTGTGTCTGTGTCTTCTGGGTGTCTCTGAACAACAACCTATATTGCTCAGTGGTTAAGCCAAACCCATCTATCAGAGCACTCTTCAGGACTTTGTAATTGTTAGCATCCTCATCACTGACTGTGAGGAGCTTGTCTCTACCTTTGTCAGAAAAGGAGAGCCACAAGATAGCTGCCCACTGACTCTGGGGTACCTGCTGTACTTTGCAGGCCCTCTCCAAAGCAGTCATCCACTTGTGGATGTCATCCCCATTCTGATATGGGGGGACTATCTTGCTTAGGTTTCTATGGTCATAAGACCTATCCCTATCTCTAGGAATGTTGCTGCCACCAGTGGGTTCTGACCCACACAATTTTTGCTCTCTAGCCAGAGCAAGCTTCTCCTTGGCAAGGGCAAGTTCTTCCCTCTGAATCCTCAGATTAGCTTCCCTCATTCTGGCTTCATGTTCCTTTCTCTCAGGGGAAGTCATTCCCCTGTGAGAGGAAACACTAGAGATGCTAGAGACATGGGAGTGGATGGATTCCCTTGAAGGGGATCTGTCCCTCCTGTTTCTCTGGTTAAGCCCACTTGGGGGTCTGTATGGGGGGACCCCATGCAAACTCCCATGTAAACTTAGGTTAGCCTGGCTAAGTCTTCCTACTTGGCCCTGGCTGTCTACCTCTCCATCTGAAGCTCCATCTGACTCCTCTGTGGTGGGTAGACCCTCCTCTGTACCTAGGGTACCTGCCTGAGAGGCCCTAAGAGTATCATACTCCTCTAGGAGTTGTCTTAACTGAAGGAGGGTAGGGTTTGCACCCTGTTTTATTCCTCTGGAGGTACACAATTGTCTCATCTCCTGGAATGTTAAGGTATCATATCTAGAGGGGGTCTTCTGCAGACCTGACCCTCCTGAGAGAGCATCTACTTGATCTCCTCTCAGAGACATGATCTAGTGAGGGTGTGGTGTGTGCACCTACCTACACTAGTTGTTTCTACTAAACCTCTCTAGTAGTTGTAGTCAGGGTGTGTTACTCCCTTCAACCTACAACTACTAAGTCCAGTAGGACTTAAGTATTATAATCTATGTTATATGTACCTAGACAATATCTGTGTGATCTTTCAATTTAGTATCTCAAGATTACAATGGTATTACAACAGCAAGCTCAGATCCCAACCGCTGCTCACCAATGTGAGAAGTTGGCCTGATGTATGATGTCACTAGTTCTAGTGCACACCTTATATCAGTCCAAATACCCTTATGGTGATTGGTTGTAAAGTCAACCTTATAGACCAGCTATCCTAGTGGTAGCATGGACAAGAGCAGTCTTAGGCTAAACTCTGAATGGCATGTGAAGCCAGCTGTGATACCATATATAATCCCTTGAAAACCAAATGAAAGGACACCACAACAGATATATATAAAATAAAGTGTATTTATTCTAGCCAAACCCTCAGCACTCTTTAGGAGATTAGAGGTAAGTACAACACAGTCTTATTTAAGCATACATTAAGTCACACAGGTAAGTAATACAGTTAGGCCCTAGGGGCCACGCAAACCATATACTAAGTAAGTGGTATAAGGACCACTGTCACGGAAATGGAATAGGCCTAGGCCTAGGGAATCGCTGGGGCTACACTACACTAGCGTTAGTTAGGAAGTGGGAGGCCCACGGGATTCGTGTGCAGAGTGGAAACACTCACGCGTAATGCGTAAAAGTCACCAGCAATAGTACAGTTTAGAAAACGATAGATTTAGGACACTTCCGGAGTAGCTAGAAAGTCGAGACTGGAAAACTAGACACTAGGATAGTCACTATCCTGATGAGCACCGGAGTACCCAAGTTACCTAGCCCACAGGCTGCGGGTGCATAGGGGTGAAGTTGCGTCGGTTTTCGTCGTCGACTCCTATGGATGCCTGAAGAAAGATGCTGACAGGCAGTCAGTGAAGAGTGTCCGGTGGATCCCAAGGCTGGGATCAAGAAGAGAGGAGACCTGCAAGCAGAAGGGACAGAGTCAAGGTCACTAGCCAGTGACCACGTGGAACCAGGAAGGAACCAGGCGATGTCGTGAAGATTGCAGGTGAAGGTGAAGCTTGTCGCTGCAGCCAGGAGGACCAGGAAGCGTCGAGAACAACCAGGACCAGGAGGCGAGCTGTCCCACGAAGGCTCTTGCTGTCGGCGGCGTCGAAGTTGGACTAGGACTCACCAAGCCTTGGCAAGCGGAACCCACGAAGAACGGAGGACTTGCTTCTGGTGCAGACCAGGAAGGTCTGGGGTGCTTCTTCTTTGCAGAGAAGCGGGAGCCAGTCTGGAGGAGCCAAACCAGTGCAGAAGATTTCAGAGTGCGTCGTCACAAAGGCCACTAGCCAGCGGGCAAGCAACCGGACAGACGCGGCAAGCAGGAAAATGCAGAAGGGCCCCATGCAGGACTCGTGGAGTGTGGGGGGCTGATCTTCGGTGCAGATGGTGCTTGGGGTTGGGGCTTCTCAATCCCCGGTGCACAACTTCGAGGGTGCCTCAGAAGCTGCGCTTTAAGTTACTAGCCACTTTTCCCAGGTAGCCGGTCCCACGTCGCTCGTCGCCTCCACGGATCTCAGCTTTGCTGTGGATGTGGATCAGGGTCGGAGAAGTCTGGAAGTCAAGGCTCTGGTCGGGCTCTGCAGTCGGTTCCTCGTAGAACGTGGGCAAAGCAAAGGGTAGTCTCTTGATGGTGCCTGTTTGCACAGGGTAGCCACTCCTTGGCCACAAGGGAGATTCTTCAGTCTTCTTCTTTCGTCGAATGTCGAAGGTCCAGAGTTTCTGTTCAAGTTTGCAGGTTCAGGATAATCTAAAGTCTTGAGGCCCAACTCCCACTCTTATACTAATCTGGGGGGCTGGGATACCTGCTAGGTCACGCCTTATGGGTGGGACCTGGGAGGGGGTGGTTACACCCACTTCCCTTTGTCCAGTTTCGCGCCAGAGCTGGGGCTGGAGTGCCCCAGCGCCGGTTTGAACTGGACTATGCAAGGAACACCTTGTGTGCCCCAGGCATGTCTCATTCCTTTCAGCCCACCCCGCCCCAATACACTAAAGGCTGTCTGGGGAGGTGCTAGCACCTCCCCAAGCAGGAAACCTATTGTCCAAGCCTCCCTTGCCAGGATCACTCCCAGCAGCAGGGGGTCAGACTCGTGTCTGTGGCAGCAGCATCCATTTTTTAGAGTTTGGTTAGAGTTAAACAGCAAAGTAGGATTTTAACATGTCTCTCCCTCTAGAAGGGAGGAATAATATCCTCATCACCAGAAATGGTATGGGGGTATTATTCCAAAGTGTTAGACACCTTACACAACATGTTTTGATAAAGCCAAACCATAGTTACCATAACCGTTTAAGATTATAAGGCACTTTAAGAGTATATGGTAGGCTATATCATAGAACAGCTATAAGGACATGGTTCCGAAAGCTGCAGACAGGCTCAGCTCATGCTAGAGCACCATCTCACATGTTACCAAGCACTCTGCCTCCAGGATTGTTAAGGCCTGCCATAGGAGTGACTGATAGGTACACATGTGTCTATATATAAGGGTAGATATAGGCATACTATATCTAAGCAAGGGGTGATTACACGACCTTGCCCCAGCTGAGTGATCAGCCAGTTGTGTCTGATGGGAAGGCCAGACCAGGGGTGGCATAATACATGCTGCAGCCCTTGGGAGGCCTAGGGTACACCTATGCCCTGGGTACCTAGGGTACACTGTACAGGGTCCAATAAGGTGATCCTTACCAATTGGTTATGTACCTAGGGTACATGGAGTCCATTTTAAAGAGAGAGCAGACAGCCTGAGACCCTGAATGGCAGGATCTCAGGCCAACTAAGTCGAAAAACCAGCTAGACACTAGGCAAAAAGTTGGGGGTAACCATAGTCAGATATCCACCTTCCTACATACTGCGTGTGCTATTGAGTGAGGCATCATCTGAAACACTGTGCCCAGTTCAACAAAAGACATCTCTTAACAGACATACTCAGATGAGCAGAAATCCATGGCTACACTACTAACAAGCAGCAGAACCCATAGGTTTCACAACAATGACCGAAGAATCTCCTGAAGACCTGAGGCTTTAAGCACTACCAAAATATCAGAAGTACAAATAAAGTTCAGGCAGGTGTGCACTGCAGAGAAGGCAGGGGGTATGTGCTAGAGTGGTGTCACCCAAATTTCAACCAAGACAGACAATATACAAGGAAGCATTTTGACTGACTTGGCGAGTCATGGAGGATATTTTCGTGTCATGTTTTTCGCAGCAAGGGCACTAGATTTAATGAATCGTATTCCATCAGCAGTGTGGAGTTAAAGAGAGACGAATAACTTGAACTAGTCGGATACAGACACAGGGCAACCTGTAGTGGTGACGAGATGAAAGACAAAACTAGAGCCCAGAGTGGGTGGAGAAAGGAGATGCCCTAGCTGCTCCTTAGCTGCTGTGGGATAGTGTCCTGTTCCCCCATGCCTAGGATGACCAGATGGCTCCAAGTCACCACTTATCAATTTCTGGACTATACTTTAACATGTTAGTGCATTCTGGGAGGTGTAACCTTGTGTTATTTTAATTGCGCTGATTGGCTCAACATACTTGCTAACAACCTTGCAAAAGGGACCATGAAAAAAGTACCTCTACGAGATTAAAAGTGAAAGTGGACACTTACCACCAATAGCAAAGTCTTGCACGAGGACCTTGCCGCTTTCTCTCCCACAAATCCACGGAAGGACCTCGGTTTACAAACGGGAAGCAGACTGGCACGGTGCTAGAAGTACAGAGACTGCTGCCAGAGTTTTCCTCTATAACCCTGGGCCCTGAGCGAAGGATGGCCAGACAGATAGGCACGAGTCTGAAGCGCGCAGGCAAATCACTTGCTGTGTAATCCGAACAACACTAAAATGCATCCAAACAAACGCAACATTCCCTGCGCTCTACCTCAACAATACCAGCACAGATGCTGACATCATCCGTGTTTTACTTGCCAGAGGCAAGCAATTTCACGATGGGAACTTACACAGTTCTGAACAGGGCGACCAGTGTGCAAAGAAGGCAGAAAACAAATATTCCAGTCGCCCATCCCTACTTCCCAGATAGTAGCAAAAACACTGTTGCAAAAGATGCCAAAGAGACTCGAACAAAGGAACTCTTCGTGCTGACTTCTCAAAGGGATCTCTCGTCTTACTCTCTGCTTTGTTTTTAAGTTGGAACGCCTGCAGGATCAAATTCAAAGTGTAGAAACCGGTTTCTTGCTAGGTTTCCCCGTCCTTACCTTCTGCACGAAGGGGCAGCTCCAACCCGCGGGATCCGGGGGTGCAGTCTGGGGCTCGGGGCTCCGGGGGTGCAGACTGGTGCTCGGGGCTCCGGGGGTGCAGCCTCCTACTGCTTGGGGCTCCGAGGGTGCAGCCTGCTGCTCCGGGGCTGATTCCTGCACCGCCCAGGACCCGGCAGCCAGGGGGTTCCACACAAGCCCGGGGAGGCGGAGGAGGGCGCACGTAGCACCGTTTCTTCCCCCCTCCACCGTCTTTCCTTCCAAGTCCGGAAACTCTGGCTAATGCTCCGAAAGGCTCGGCCGTTGGGAGCTAAAAACAGATCGTCATGTTTTAGTCATTCGGCTACACCCTGCGTGTGCTCCTTTCTTTCCACTGCCGCGGCGGAGAGCGGGTGTCTGCGGGGCACTGGCAGTGATTAGCCGGCGTGGCTTGGCACATGGCGCGCGGCCACCGGGGAATACACGCTGCCGGGCCGTCCTTGCGCGCATTCCGCCGCGCTGTGGTACTTGTGCGCAGCCAAAGTTTTGCTTGTGTTGTAGTTAAAAAAATAAATAGTGCTCTGCGTGGCTCCTATATAAATTTGGAATGGCCATGTCTCAGTGCGTGTAATGCTACAACGTTTTTCTCACAAACGTAATTATGATGTCTATGAAGATTACTACCCGGAGGTCGCAAAGGTCTGCCGTTCTCTACAAGACTTTTCCTGTAAACATTTGGACTTCAGCAGCCCTTTAAAAACAAACACACCACTGCCTTTCTCCGAGGCAGAGCAGAAATGCCTCGGAGAAAGGCAGCGGCATTTTCGGATTCGGGGGCGTGTTTGTCTTTTCTCTCCTCTAGCCATTGGCTGGAGGAGATAATTAGGCTTCTTGCAAAAAACACGCCCCCCGATCCGAAAAGGACGGGGCCTAATCGGAATGACTGACCTCTTCTCCAATGGCTGTCCAGCATTCAAGAGGCCAGCCAATGGAGAACAGGGGAGAAGAGGGGCGGGTTCAAGCCCCTCTTCTCCAAGTCATTAAATCTCCGACTTCCGGTTCTGCCTTCGGCAGACCGGCGGTCCTCGACCTAAAAAACACCCAAACAGAAACTGACCACCACCCAAGCACCATGGAGGCAGCCGGAGCAGGCGCAGAGGACGACCAGCCCGGGACCTCAGGGACAGGGAAGGGCAAGGACAAGAAGAAGAGGAAGACGAAGACGAAGTTCAGTCCACAGGCGAACAGGATCATAGTCACGGAGGTGATGGAACATTATCAACAAGTTTTCGTCACCTCCAACGTGTCATTGTGCACCAAAACTGGAATATGGGGGGAATGCCATTGGAGAGCACAAGAGGACAATGGACGAGGTCAAGAGGCGATGGAATGACATCAAGAGAAAGACCAAGGAGAAACACGCAGCCAACCAGAAGGCAGCAATGCAGACTGGAGGTGGGGGCCCAGCGCCACATCTCGTGCTGGATGACATGGAGGAGCTGGTGTTGACAGTCATCAGTGTGGATACTGTGGCTGGAGTCGGGGGACCGGACACTGCTCAACAGGACACAACACTACCGCAACAGGGTGAGTGACCATCAGGTACTGGGCGGACGGGTGGAGATGGCCACGATGGCACACATGCACAATCAAGCAGAGCACAGTGCACACCCTCAATGACTTTGGGTCATCGCCCAGATCTATAGACTGTCACAATGTACAATGCCATGCTGTCTGAATGTTAACATGTACCATGCGGCTACATACATGTGGACACATTGCAATACACCATCTCCCCTTCACATTGCAGGGCCACCATCAGCAACCCCTGCAGAGCAGTCCCAGTCACTCTTCACTGATGACGAGGAGGACAACCCCAGCATCGACGCACAAGCCCTTCTAGACATCATTGACATAATCCGCGACTCACCTCCAGGATCAGGGCTGCCCAGCTGCACCGAGGAAACCCCACCCACCACCCAAACCACCCAGCAGGAGGCACCCACAGCCCCGGCAGTCTCCCAAGACCCCCAGGAACAACACACAGCCTTCCCGAGGGAGACGGCTGAGCAGGTGGGGTTGGGGTTCGACCTCATGGCCACCAAACTGGACGCCATCCATGGGTGTCTAGGCCTGCTCCATGGTCTCCAACGAGCCCTGACTGACATCGCTGGAGTCCTGACTTGGAGAGAGGAACAACTGTCCGCTCAGAGGGGCACCAGCGATACCAGCCGTGAGCTGGCACACATGCGGAGGCTCATTGAGGACATGGTGCGGATGGAGGCGGAAAGGATGGCAGCCACCGCTGTACATCAGCGAAATGTAGCTGGGATCTACCATGCCCTGCAGATCATCATCATGGCATTGCTGCCACAAGGCGTGGTTCAGATGAATGCTGCTGCCCCACACCATCCACATCTCCGCCCCCTGGTGTGCCATTGCCTCACAGTGCGGCAGACGTATCCACTCCGGCACCTCATGTGTCAGTGGCACACAGTGCCTCAGCCGGCACTGCAACACCCACAGGTGGGGCACAGCACACATCCGGGGATGAAGACATGGATGGGTTTGCGATCAGGAGGCACTAGCATTCATTTCCGCCACCTGGCCTGTTTCTGCTTGGTACTGCACATGGCCTCATGGCCTTCCACTGACCCCTGATACACTCCGATGCACTCACCTTGGACAGCGACATGGACTGCCATATCCTGTATGATGACCAATGACACGGCGACCAGACTGCAGACTGTAACCTTCCTCTTCCGCAGTACTTGTCATCCCCGGATGGACTCTGGCTGGCCCTTCATGGGCCCATATTGTGTAGTGTGCTCGGCATTGCCTGTACCGCTCCAGCTGCAGAACTGCACTGGATGTGCAATAAACATCCAGTGATGCACTGCTGTTTCATATCTTTCATCTTTCATGTATGAATGTAGGGACAGTGATTTCCCTTGCGTCAATGATGCTCATCCTGTGTGATGCCAGTCAGAGGGTGCTACATTGCATATTGTGTCCCGGGTGCTGTGGACACTACAACAGGGACACACGCATCAGTCACTTCCTTGTCTGGACATGGACTGAACCACGCCCAGAGCCCCCAAGTCATTTTTGCAAGCCCTGTGCTGGTCCGGCATACGGCAGACCAGACCACTCCGCTTACGCTCCTAGGGGGGCCCTCATTGCTACCCGTCACAAGTGTACTCACTGGTGGTGTGCAGGTCACTGGTCTACTTGTCAGCATGTCACAGTCACTCCCTGAGGGCAGGTTTGCACGCACACCACACCCATCCAGCAAAGGTGTCACAGGTCATGTGACTCCGCCAACATAAGGGACCGACGACGTCACATTCCCCTCTGCCGGTGGTGACTGGATGACGAACGCTCCACGGTTCTCAATCATAAAGGGCCCATGAGTTGTTGCGCAAAGGGTTATTGGCACCCGAGGCCTTGCGGCCATCACGGGCCTACCACCACATGGCGCTGACTGGGGTTGCACAGGGTTAGTGGCACCCAGAGCATTGCAGCTGGCACAGGCACCCCGCCACGAGACGGTGACTTTAGGTGCACTGAGTTAGTGGCACCTTAAGCTGCTGAGGGGGTGTGCAGCCTGCGATGATGCCGGATGCGCTGGTATGTCTTCTGCCATGGAGTAATCAAGACCCAGCACCAAACGTGAGACATGGTGGCCTGCTGAGCGAGGCTGCATGGTGTGGAGGGTGCCATGTCCGTGGGCCCTGGGCTTGTGGCTTGCAGCGGCACGTGGTGGGACCTCCTGTCTACACGCCGGTGGCCAAGGTGAGCAGTGAGGCCTGGGTGTGTATGAGCGGGCAGGCGATGTTGTCTTGTGCAAGTGTGAGTACTGTGCCAATCATGTATCTGGACTCAGTTTCAGATGACGGCTCTGTCTCAGATGTGTGACCTGGTGTACTGCTATACATACCGGCAAGTGGTTGGAGACACACCGGTGGCAGCAGGTGAGTAGTGTCGCTTGGGTGCGCAGGGGCGGCACTCTCTCTCCCTCTCTCTCCCTCTCTTCTTCTCTCTCTCTCCCCCTCTCTTCTTCTCTCTCCCCCTCTCTTCTTATCTCTCTCTCCCCCTCTCTTCTTGTCTCTCGCTCTCCCTCTCTTCCTCTCTCTCTCCTTCGCTCTCTCTCTGTCTTTTTATGTGCGCAGGACACACCTTCTTATCATGATTTTTGTCTTGCAGGCTGTGACCTATGGATTGTCACGAGGGGAGCCGCCATGTGTCTTCATTTCATTTCAGTGTTCATGTTAATAAAGTTTAATTTGTTGCTTCAAAAGTGAATGTGTGATGCTCATTTTTGTGACGACACATGCATGTCACCAGTTGTGATTTTGCGACATCAAGCGGATTATTTTGTACATGTTTAGGTGTAGTTGATATGGCATGTCTTTGGGGGTGGTGGTGGCGGGTGTTGTTGCCCTTTTGGCCCTCTGGGCTGCATGTTCAGTTGCCCGGGTGCATCTGTTGTTCTTCAGGTGTGGGTCTGGGCTGTAATCCCTTTTGTGGTGCAGGCTGTGGTCCGACTTTGCACCAGGTCAGAGCAGGTGTTACTTTCCTGCTGCTAACGCACCTTGTCGCCTGTTTTGTGTTCTTATCCCAGCTCTGGCTGGTCGTTGTGAATGTTGTGGAGTGGTGTTGTCACGGCTTTTGGCACGGGAACGCCTACTCTGCATCTCATTAGCGATAGTTACGGGGGTCATCTGTGGCGATGTTTTTAGCGGCTGCTATCGCGGGTAAACTAGTGCTGTAGGCTGTTAACACCAGCTTGTGATTGGGGCGATAATTTTATCGCAACTTTGGCTGCGATAATGTGCCGTTAACTCGACAATAGATCCTTGTGAATAACCCCCTGAGTTGTTTGGTGTGGAACTGGAAGAGAAGCTTCATAAGTTGTTCAAAGAGAAAAAGCACTCCTTTTCTTTGAAGCACTCTTTCCCTGAGAAACAGTGGGCACCGAAAAAGTCTTATTTTCTAGGAGACAACAACAGCAGCGGCAGACCAAAGCATATTCGAAAAGAGGTGATGATAATAATCCAAGTCTTCCCAGAAGCCTATGTCCTGACTATATGGACCTTCTCTCCATAGTTTCAGTTGGTGGCAGGATTTAACAATTTCAAACTGCCTGGGAGGCATATAATTCAGACGAGTAGATGCTTCAGATTATCAGGAGCGGTTACTGGATAGAGTTTGAGACTCCCCCGAAAGATTCCGGGGTGAGGCCGAATCCTTGGTCTCGGAGAGAAGGAAAGAGACTGGCTTTATCTCAAGGGATAGAGTCCCTTCACCACAAGTGGGCCGTTGCAAGGGCTCCTCCATCGGGAGTGGTAAGGGCTTCTGTTCTCAACAGGGGAGTATTTGAATCTAAAGTCACTCAACAAATTGGTGAGGGTGTTGCCTTTCAAAGCTGAGACTTCACAGAGAGTGATTCCTTTGGTGTTCAGGGATCATTACATGTGCACTCTAGATTTGCAGGACACATACTATCATGTGCCCATTCACACTCTCAACCAGAAGTATCTGAGATCCAGTCTCCAAGGGAGGCATCTTCAGTTTTGGGTCCTTCCCTTCAGGCTGAAGACTGCACCTAGGGTATTCACCAAGGTAGTGGCTCTCTTAGTTGTGTCTTTCCATCTGCATTGAAATAAGGATGTATACTTATCTGGACAATTGGCTTCTGCATGCTTCTTCTCTGGATCAGTTGCAATGAGAGATGCTGGTGGAATGCAAGGACATTCAGGATCATGGGTTCCTACTCAATGTGACTAAATGCAAGATGGTGCCAACACTGAATTTGACATTCATTGGGGCCCGTTTCCTTATGGATTCAAACAAAGCTTTCATGATGGAGATCCGGGCTCTGATGCTGCCTTCCGGGAGGCATTGGGGTAGTTTTCAGAAATGGTGTTCTCCTTTGCAGCTTTAACATTTAGAATGTACTTTGAATAATGTTCTCCAATTTTTTTAGGAGGGATTTGAGAAGCATCTCTCTGTGTCTACTTTCTGAGCCCAATGGGCAGGTATTAGGGCTTTTCGGGCTACCTGAGAGAAACTTTCAGTATCATAAGAGCTAGGGGTTCAGTTGTTTAGGAGCTTTCCATATCCAGACCTGTATTGCGACCTCTCTTTCCTTTGTTGGATCTGCTTGGGTTCTGAAACCTTTGATTGCTCATTCTGTTGAGCCTTTGGAGTAGGTAGATTTTACATTTCTGACTCTCAAAGTAGTTTTCATTGTTGATATCACTTCAGCAAGGAGAACTGGGGAGGTAGGTTCTTTTTTAGTTTATGAGCCCTTCCTTTCCTTTTTAGGTCTCGGCTAGCGAAGGCTGCGCTTGCGCAGTCTCGCTCGCAAGATTAAATGACTTGGAGAAGAGGGGCTTGAACCCGCCCCTCTTCTCCCCTGTTCTCCATTGGCTGACCTTGTAAATGCTGGCCAGCCACTGGAGAAGAGGTCAGTCACTCCGATTAGGCCCCGTCCTTTTCGGATCGGGGGCGTGGTTTTTGCGAGAAGTCTCAAGGAGGAGACAACAGCAAAACACGCCCCGAATCCGAAAACGACGCTGCCTTTCTCCGAGGCATTTCTGTTTTGCCTCGGAGAAAGGCGGTGGTGTCTTCCGGTGCCCTCGGCTTGTTTTCTGTCTCTCGACGCTCCTAGAGCACCATGGTGTGCCCAAATGGGTTTCAAATATTTTTCTAATTACGGAGATTTTTTGTTGGCTCTCATTGTACTTACGTTGTACTGACAATGTTACGTGTAAGGCATGGAATGTCACGCACACTCGACCCTTGGTAATGTCTTACATTAACAGTTCGAAAATGTGGAAGCCATGTACAATAGAATATGATATGGATCGCATCTGCCCCTTCTTTCACTTTAATGCCGAACGGTTCACTTCGTGGTTCTGTGCTGTAATAATCACTCCGCTTCCAAGAAGGCGCAGGGAAACATTGAGAAAATCTCTAGGTACACAAAAGCCTTGACTGAGTACTGTTATTTGGCTTGAGACCAGACTGGTGCGCCCGCCATCTTGAACAGTAATGCCGGTAATAAATCATGATGACGTAAGCAAGGCATTGATTCCCAAATGTAAGTTTGTGTGAACACAACTTGCACAATGGGTAGTTTATCTGTGCATTAAAACACTTATACGGAATACGATTTTGATCTGTGTGTGAAGGTGTAGTTCACTGTCGCTGTGGAGCTTCTGATACAAATGTACAACAATATGTTTCACTTCAAAATGGCGTTGCGCGTCGCTATTCCCTGGATAAGTCTGCCAAGATCAACTTTTGGTATACCTCTAGTCCTATGTCTGTGTCCATTGCCCGTGTTACTTAACAAAGATGGCGTATAGTGGGATTTCCGCCCTAGGTGTAGGTGTGCAACTTCCTGTTTGAAGATTCAGTTCACACATGTGTGTTTTCGGGTGTTGGAGATGTCGCTAGAGACTGTTCCAAAGGATCTTTGGCACCTACATGCCTGTCTGCTCTGCTCACTAGTAAAGGTAAGGCATGGGGCCCAGCAACCACCACCACTCCTCCAGATCGTGCAAACCACTAGTGCCTGCATTCGAACCCCCCCCGCAAATTCGTACATACCATCATTTGTGAAAACCAAAGAAGGAGATTTAGACAAAAAAAGCGGGTATTTATTTCCTGATAGCATCCACATCAATTCAATTGGATTGAGAAACGCAAATAAGGGAAAGGTAAAATAGGAATGGGAGAGGATGTCGTCTGACGGCTAGACTGCCGACTTTGGTGCTGGAAACCAAGGTTCGGGCCTCAGGGTCGCGTCCACATCCTGTGATTACAATGCAATGGTCTCGGCATTGGTAAAGTTAGAGCTATTGGCATTGCTCATGGCATTATTTTTGTTTATGTTTTTGTTTTTAAAACATTTAAAGAAACGGCATTGTCATGAGCAATGCCAATAGCTCTAACTTTACCAATGCCGAGACCATTGCATTGTAAATGCTTGTTTAAGGATGGGGTGGTGCTCAAGTTGGATCTCACAAAGACCCAGAGACTCCTCTTCAGGGTGTCAGTGGCATTGGCTGGATGTAAAGGGGGCCCTCTTGGTTTATGTGGAAAGATCTAAATCAGATTCTTTGTGTCCTTTGGGACCTCTAACAAGGGGGAAAGAGCTTATGTGTTGTCTGTCAGTTTCTGGCTTAAGTAATTTCTTTGGCATACTCTTTATTGGACACACCTCCTCAGGCTGCAGTTCAGGGTCATTTGACCAGAGGAGTGCCAGCTAATTGGGTGGAGGTGAGTGGCGTATTGATTGCTGAAATATGCCGAGCACCCGCTTGGACTACTCCAAATTATTTTGTGAAACATTACCAGTTGCAGAGCGTGTTGCATGACATTACTAACTTTGGAGTGGGGGTATTAAGTCACTTTTGTCATACATCTGTTGTGTTGTTCTTTGATAAATCAGTATTGGCTGTTACAGTCTATGTGGGTTTTCATGTGTTTTTTCTCTGTAAGCCATTTTGGGGATGCTTTGATAGTCCTCATTAGTCATGACTGGACGATTTCATTACTCTTGGTACTGTTATCCTCATTCCATCTATCACACCCTTCCCTCCCTCCCGAACTGCCAGCCTTCATAGTGGCGAAGCTTGATAGTGCAGGAGGAATGTTGTGTAATTATAGCCTTTACTGGCTCCCTCCTAAGGAGGAGGGAACATACTTGGTACATTCTTCTTTGTTTTGTGTCTGACTGGCGAGGTGAATACAGCTCATTAGTAATAATTGGGCCGAGGACAACAAGACCAGGAGTAATTGAAATTACTGATAAGTAATAAGACAATCTCACCTTGGTCATTTTGAAAGCTGTTCCTGTATTTGGCTTACTCCTAAAAAGTTACTGCAGCAATTGCACAGGATTTATCACAGTTACCTAAGGCAATCAAATGTATTTTAGCCTTTTTTTCAAAAGCTCCATAATGCAGCATCTCACCTTCTTTCTGGACTGGCTATTGACTTCCTCGACTGAATTACAGATTCATTACAAAAGGGCTTTATGCCACTGTTTGTGGCTTCACAAAGGTCTTCTTTTCTTCTAGATGTGGTCATTTTGAAAGATCCCAAAAGCAAGAAAACACCATACTTGCAAAAATCTTTTTTCTGCTCTTGCATGTGCCATATGCAATTCTCTGCCTGGTCATTGAGTAAGTTGAGATAATGCAACCTTTAGTAGGGAATTCAGAATCTGTAAGCTCTTATTTGATTATCTTTGATGGACTGCATCCCCAAGTTAAACAAACAGTCACTTGTACTGAGTAGCCACCTCTACTAGACCTAGAAAATTTGATCATAAAACAGCTCCAAAACAATGTGGATAAAATATGTGACAGAGCTCGCTCAAATGTGTTATTATTCAACTATTCGTCTTTTACATCAGTGTGAAGTTTTTATGCCATTGCTCCCATATTTTAAGAACACCTCAGGACAAACCCTCAAATATTACTTTCCATGGGGATATGCACCAATTCATTCCCTGTGCCACAGCTCAATTTTGAGTGCTTCTGGAATCCCCCATTCTGGGCAATGCTTCTCCATGCAATCATTAGATACAAGGCATACAGTATAGGATGTGGCATGATAGGTCTCCATATACCTACAGTCACTCACCATTTGTGCTATACATTCTCAGTACCCCCATGATATTGGCACTCACTCTTCTCCAGAAGGTTTTGCTCTCTTCAGTGTCCCAAAGCTTCTGGAGAAATGTTCCCTCCTCTCTGTTAGGCTAGTAAGACTATGGGCCAAATGTATGAAAGTGTTTTGCATTCATAAACAGTGAGATTCAATTAAATCGGCCATTTGCTCATGCAAAATATCCTTTCCTGATGTATGCAAGGCTTTGTCACCACTCCCACCCACACTGCAAGCCACAAGCTTGACCCCATCTTCTCCACAAGCACCCACTTCTCCTTTGATCGCACCACAGAACTCCACTGGACGGATCACCGCTGCATCCATTTCACCTACAAGAAGCCCACAACGCACCACCACACCCAACAGCTGCCCCGCCGCTGCTGGAACAAAATCACTGAAGACCAGCTAGCCACCACCCTCGCCCAGAACCCACCCACCGACCCCACCAACCCGGCCGCCGCCACCCGCATCCTCAGACAGTGGATCAACGACTGTGCCAACACCCTCACGCTGCTCAAGAAACCCTCCAAACCCTGCTCAAGAAAGCCACCTGGTTCACTGAAGAACTCCAGACTCCCAAACGAGCATGCCGGAAAATGGAGAAGAAATGGCTCCATGAACGAACACCGGACAGCCACGCAGCCCACAAGGACGCCACCCGCAGACACCACCATCTAATCAGATTAGCCAAGAGATCTTCCTTCAAAGCCCGCCTGGACAACAACGCACACAACAGCAAAGAGCTCTTCAGCATCGTGAAGGAACTCTCCAACCCCAGCGCCCACGACATCCCGCCCTCACAAGAACTGTGCGACTCTCTGGCCACCTTCTTCCACCGCAAGATCGCTGACATCCACGACAGCTTCAACACCACCACGACCACCCCGACATCATTAGACCCCACCCCCCTACGAACACCACCCGCATCAACCGCATGACCTCCTGGACCAACGTCAACAACGACGAAACACGTAAGACAATGAACTCCATCCACTCAGGATCACCGACAGACCCCTGCCCACACCACATATTCAACAAAGCAGACGCAGCCATCGCACCCCAACTACGGAGGTAATCAGCATCTCCTTCGAGACAGCTACAGTCCCGGAAAGCTGGAAGCACGCCGAAATCAACGCCCTTCTCAAGAAGCCCAAGGCGGACCTCAAGAATTTCCGGCCCATCTCCCTGCTCCCGTTCCCGGCGAAGGTCATCGAGAAAATCATCAACACGCAACTGACCCGCTACCTCGAGGACAACGACATCCTAGACCCATCCCAGTCCAGATTCCGAAAAAACCACAGCACCGAGACAGCCCTCATCGCCGCCACAGACGACATCAGGATCCAACTAGACAACGGAGAAACATCAGCCCTCATCCTGATGGACCTGTCAGCCGCCTTCAACATGGTCTGCCACCGCACACTAAAGACATGCCTCCAAGAAGACGGAATCCAAGAGAAGGCCCTGGACTGGACCACATCCTTCCTCTCTGGCAGAACCCAGAGCGTCCGCCTCCCCCCTTCCGCTCCGAAGCCACCGACATCATCTGCGGCGTACCCCAGGGCTCATCCCGACGCTGTTCAACGTCTACATGGCCCCCCTCGCTCACGTCGCATGCCAGCACGACCTCAACATCATCTCCTACGCCGACGACACCCAGCTCATCCTCTCCCTCATCAAGGACCCGCACACTGCCAAAACCAACCTCCACGAGGAAATGAAGGCCGTCGCCGAATGGATGAGAGGCAGCTGACTGAAGCTGAACTTGGACAAGGCGGAGGTCCTAATCCTCGTTTCCACCCCCCTCAGCCTGGGACGACTCCTGGTGGCCGACGACGCTGGGAACAGCACCGACACCCACTGACCACGCACGCAACCTAGGAATCATCCTCGACTCCTCCCTCTCTATGTTGAAACAGGTCAACGCCGTCTCCTCCTCCTGCTACAACACCCTCCGCATGCTACGCAGGATCTACAAGTTGATCCCCACCGAGACAAGAAGAACGGTGACGCAGGCCCTCGTCAGCAGCAGGTTGGACTACGGCAACGCACTCTACTCAGGAATCCCGGCCAAACACCTGCGACGACTGTAACGCATCAAAACGCCTCCGCCCGACTGAACCTCAATGTCCCCCGCCACAGCCACATCACCCCCCACCTGAGAGACCTTCACTGGCTCCCCGTCGACAAGAGGATCACCATCAAGATGCTCACCCATGCTCACAAAGCACTCCACAACACTGGACCAGCCTACCTCAACAGCATACTCAGCTGCTACACCCCCACCCGCCAGCTCCGCTCCGCCAACCTCGCGCCCCGCTTCCAATGAATGGCCTCCGGCGGCAGATCCTTCTCCTTCCTCGCCGCCAAGACTTGGAACACCCTCCTTACCCACCTACGACAGACCCAAGACCTGTTCACCTTCAGAAGACTCCTCAAGACCTGGCTCTTCGAGCAGTAGTGGCACCCCACCCCCGCGCCTTGAGACCCTCACGGGTAAAATTGCGGCTACAAGAAGGGAATCGCAAATTTTAATTCCATTAGCACATGTATGAAACATTTTCCAAAGGCAAACTGTGCATTTAGGAAAATGCAATTACCATTGACTTCAAGTCAATGTTGACCATATACAAACTTTGAAAAATGCACAAAACTTTATTTTTCAAAGTGCCAAGAAGCGCACACATGACTCTAGGCTGTACATGTGCAAATGTATTTTTTGGGGGTGTTTCAGTTGGGCCTTAGGCCTCAGGGCACCCTTGGCTTGGTATTACCAATTAGGTAATCACAATTTAGCTTATCCAAAACCATTTGCACCTATGGGTCTTTTGGCCCATAGGAACGAATGGAGTAATATTACCTAATAGTGATTCACTGTTTACCGAATCGCTATTAGGTAATATTAAGGAATCACAAAATCTTTGGCGATTCCTTACATACATAGCAATTTACTTTTAATAAAAAGCGTTTCTCTGAAAATCGCAATTTGGGGATCATAAAATGCTTATTTGATACATGTGGTCTCATGAGACAGTCCATAAACTTCATGGTACGTAGTCGGGTTCAGGAATAATACTCTCTATGTAACACTTTGATCTTTCTTTAACGTAATATTGCTTAGATAACCCTAAATCATTGATACCTATGATGTAGGGTTATCTAAGCAATATTAACCTCCTCTCAATTGCCATCATTAAGCACTCTCAGATCCCTTTCCCACCTCGATTTCAGCCACTAAAAGTTATCTGATTTATTGTTTTTGCATGTCATATGTCTCCAATATTGCTGTTATGATAAGCTCCTCCACTAGGGGCCTTGCTTCAAGTTACTTCACATTAACAGTGCTCATATATTCTCTTCTGTCCTGATGAGCACCATTGAATTGAGCATAGGCCAAGACACCTTTGACTACATACACAAGACTCTGACTGAGCCATCTCCTGTAAACCTGCTCTGGAGTCAACAGTCATGCCTCTTGTTTTTTCTTTGCTTATATGCACGTCAATTTTCCACTCACTTTCCACTTTCTTCTCCATTTGAGAGCTTTATTGGTACAATTTGTCTTTCCTATGAATAAACTATATTATATAATGTTCTTAATGGTTGCTCTCCTATACTTTCTGAATTGAAGTTGACACTTGGGTTTGATCTGTGCCTTTTTACTTGATAGTAACCATATCCGCCCATTATTTTTTTATGTTGCCAATAAGCCTGCAGTGAACCAATGTTGTTTGATATATATACTATTGCCCTTGGTTCCCAATACAACATATTGGACATACCCTTGTTTTTCCTTAAGGACATCCATTGCAGAGCAAATATTATTTCAACAAAGTCCTCCTCCAGAATAACCTCTCTACCCCTGAAACGGGTAGAGAAATATTTCACACACTTTCAATGGGCCTTGGGTTCAGCATGTCTATCCTTACAATAAAGATACTCTTCATGTTTTAATAAACTGTCCCACTTTTGTCTGTGCATATTTGGCCCTCCACATACTTTCCATTTTAGAACTGTTTTTATTTAAAAGAAGAATGTAAACAGAAATTTAAAACTTTCATTATAATTTTATATCACAATATATTTTGTGTTATAAGGCTATGACAGTATTTTTCATAATATTTTATCTTTTCGTTTAGTGCTCTACTTTGCTCAATAAGAAGTGTTTTGTTTTCCATTCTTATTTATTGGCCTTTTTATATTTGTGTTCAAATATTTAAAAAAGGATCTTTTGGTTTATGCTTTTAACTTCTTTTTCATTTTTTTCTCTGTATATAATAGTTGAAGGGAATCAAAATGTGTAAGTTCTTGTGTTGTGGTTGATTGCATTTTGGTTATTGGAGTGGTACAAATCTTTCATTAACCAAAAACGTTAGTTTGAAGGATCTTTGGTGTATTCTTTTCATTGCATTTTAAACAGGAGGGTTGATTTACCTTAATTTGTCCCTTATGGTCCATTTCTTGTTGTTGTTCTTCTTTTGGCTATTATTAGTTAATACGCCATGTTTCCTGTATAATGTGCTTCTTTCTGTCCCTTTTGAAACTATCTTTGTAAAAAAAGAGACTAGTTTGTTTTTTAAGATTTCATCTGTAAAATAATTCATCTGTGTATATATATATATATATATATATATATATATATATATATATATATATACATATATATACATATATGTGTGTGTGTGTACAGATTATTTATTTTACAGATATTTACAGATATATACATATAACCTGGACGTTGTTAAACAATCAGTAATAAGCACTGTTTTAATCTTATTTATTACAATGAGATTTTAAAATCAGCTTATACAAATCGATTTCTTACAGTACTATTTTTGTTTCTAAATTGCCTGATTTTTATATTAATTTAATGGATGTATGATATTTATTCTGACATTTATCTTATCATATGATATATGTAACCATTAATTAATATGCCTATTTACCGTGAAGTATTTTGTCTATGTCTATGCAAACAAAACTGGGCACATGGCACTTAAATTGTTTTAAAAACAAACTGTATTTAATGGTACCTCCTTCTTAGCAAGCGCGTCATGTGATCAAGATCCCTTGGGGATCGAAACGCGTCATGCTGTTGGAGTTGTGTGTGGAGCTAAAAAAAATCTAAACTGCACCAATTTTGTGGTCCGCACTTCTTATCTGGGCAGTAGAAAAAGAGGCTGTGAGAGGAGAAAAGCGTTTTTAATATATATATATATATATATATATATATATATATATATATATATATATATATATATATATATATATATATATATTACCTACTGGCGGTCGCCAGTAGGTAGTTATAGTTAGGACCCTGTTTCCATAGGAAATCCGCAACATTCTATTTTGAATAACTTTGGCGCCGGTCGACGAATCCTCGCGAATATTTCAAAATAGGTGGGGCGCTACGCTCCGCTCCTACCCTGAAAGTCTCTGGGGGATTCGTCAAGCGGGGGCTGAGATAAAAGGGGGGTCCCAAAACGCGTTTTTCCCATCCATTTTTCCATAGGACCTTTAGACACAGCTACAGCCCGAACGGCTGAACAGAGTTCCTTGAAATTTGGCAGAGAGGTAGTCTACAGGTCAAGGAAGTGCCTTTTGTAGGTTTGGTGTAAATCTGTTCAGTAGATTCTGAGAAAATAGCCTTTAAATCAATATATATATATCTGAGCCAGCTTACGGTGCGCTTACCATACGCGTACGGTGACGTGCGCGAGCGCGATTCTGATTGGCTGTTAGATCTTAGTAAACATTCGAATCGGTCGAAACCAGGAAGCGGCAGCCGCCATTTTCTCTCTCGAACTCAGAGTGTGGATTAAAAAACAAAGGACAAAAACATGTAAAGGGGCTGTTTAGACAGCTCCTAAGCACCTAGCCATGTTGAGGGAGTCCCCAAAGATCCCCCAAGTCCAAAAACGGAATTTTAATTTTTTCGATAATTTCGCCGATTACGCTTACCGTACGCGTACGTTAAAAATTATTTTAAAAAATAAATTATCCATACTCTCCCCACCCCATGTGCAAATGGAGCCCGAAGGGCACCATTTGTGCATGGCATATTCCAGAAATGAAAAATTAAAATATTACCTTTCACAACGAAGCGCATCATATGTCCTCCATGTGCGCACGGTGCGCGAAGCGCATCGTGCGTACATGGCCCATCTAGCGTAACGTGGGCACCGCGTGCTCACTGTGCGCGCACGGTGCGCGCACGGAACGAACTGCGTTAAGTGGGCGCGCACGCCACGAATGGCGTAAAGTAACTTAGCATTTAAAAAAACGTACAAATTCACTGAAAAAACCATAGGTTTCACACACGTTATAGTTAGGAATTAGCATTTAAAAAACCTTGCAAATTCACTGAAAAAACCATAGGTTTCACACATGTTATAGTTAGCGGAAATTTTACTGATAAAAAAACAATGAAATTCCCCCGTTATAGTTAGTGCAGGCAACTATAACTCACGCGACCGCAATCTTCTGCTGATGACATATGTGTCTTTATAAAAAAAAATATTTGTAATATATGTATAGCTAAAAATTTATGGAAGAAGACATGGGCAAATAAGTGTCTAAATACAGTATTAGCATCAGCAGAGGATTGCGGTCGCGTGAGTTATAGTTGCCTGCACTA
The DNA here is from genome assembly GCF_964204655.1 of Triturus cristatus. Classification (NCBI taxonomy): domain Eukaryota; kingdom Metazoa; phylum Chordata; class Amphibia; order Caudata; family Salamandridae; genus Triturus; species Triturus cristatus. The sequence continues at coordinate 1,072,672,789 of NC_140582.1, forward strand.
ACTATAACGGGGGAATTTCATTGGTTTTTTATCAGTAAAATTTCCGCTAACTATAACATGTGTGAAACCTATGGTTTTTTCAGTGAATTTGCAAGGTTTTTTAAATGCTAATTCCTAACTATAAAGTGTGTGAAACCTATGGTTTTTTCAGTGAATATATATATATATATATATATATATATATATATATATATATAAGCACAAAATCCTGACCCTCCAATGTCAAAGAGGGATTCTTTAACAGGTACGGACCACAGTCTATGTTGCATTCCAGAGACAAGCGATTTCAAGGTGCCAAATATCCTTCTTTAATTCATCAGAAAAGTGTCCACCTCAAACGCGTTTCGATCGCCTCCGTGATCTTGATCACATATATATATATATATATATATCCCAACAAACAGTTCGCACCTTGTGGAGAGAGCCCCATTGTTGGATTGCAGTCCTCAATTCAAGCGTAATGTGCAGCATGGAGGGCAGTGCACACAGACTCTTTACACAGCCATACGCGTACAGCCAATCTAAACATTGATACACATCCCACTCATTTCCCTTTTCTTTTTTGTAACAGAATCATTGTCGCTATGCCATTATGAGTGCTGTTCCAGGCATTGCCATCTGTTAACCATGGCACAGGTAGCATCTGTGTCAGAAGAGTTAATGTAAATGTACCAATTGGCATGGGTATCTGCAGCTCACGCGTACTGTCACCTCCTAACAAGGGGGCAAGATTCACCTACCTCATATGTTTCCCCATAACAGTAATTAACCATATGCAGCTACGACAGTTATTTTAGGGGTGCGTGACTCATACTTAATTCAACTTTAAAATCACAATAAACATTGGTACATGGGCGATAAACAGTTACAATCGCAACGGATTACAAGATATCTTCGTTTATAAAATTTTAACCACAACTAACGAAAATAAAATAAAAGCATATAAAAGGTGAGAGACATCAATTGTTTAACGGAGCGTGTATGTGGCGGGTTTTGCGCCTTCCGAGTGGAGTCGTGCCAAGGGCAGTGTGTGCATAGCAGATACGGGTTGCTCTTCCTGTTTTGGTGTGTGGGCATACAGGCGGTAAGGAATCGTGTATCTGGAGTTATATTTATGGAATGCCATGATGGAATGTGGGATCGTTGTTTAACTCGACAGCAGAGGCTGAGGCGTCTTGCATGCACAGCCCGTCTATTCTACCCAGGCTACAAGCTAGGCATCAACTCCCGTCTGCTGCGTGAGAGGAGTATGTATCGCAGCATTAGTTTGTGTGAAGGTTTTCAAAATATCATCCCAGGCCTGCGCGATGGGGAATTTATGCAGCCCAGCCGTTTCCTCCCTATGTAGAATAGTGCTCTCCGCCTGTGCCCAGATCTCTAGGGATTTCAACCAGTGGGGTGCCTCTGGAGGGTCTTTATGTTTCCATCTCTTGGTTATCAATCGTTTAGCGGTTATTAGGCCTAAGTCTCGAAATCTAGAACTTACTTTGTTTGCTTTTGTTTGTTTGTAAAGTCCTAATATACAGACCTCTCACGTGTTCTGTACCTCAGTGCCAGTGCTACTTGTGAGTGTTTCCGTTACCTTGTGCCAGTAGAACATGAGTAAGGGGCAGGACCACAGCATATGTAGCAGGTCAGCGTCTATGTGATGGCATCTCGGGCAATCAGAGGTGGTAACGTTAAAATAGTTATTGATCTTATCTGGCGAAAGATACGCTCTATGCAGTATATATGTTTGTATAAGTTTAAGTCGTGAATTGCGTGGTATGTGTGTGGCACTAGCTAAGACACATTCCCATTCTTTGTCAGCCCAGGGCCTACCCCTGTCCTCAGTCCAACGCGCACGGAGTTGTTGTGGTGGTTTTATTACATGAGTAAGTAGGGCCTGCACCAGCCAGTGGACCACATGCGACCCCTCCCCCATCACATGCAGATACTGTATGAACTGTTGCCTCGGCGGCTCAGAAGTCAAGTCTCCCCACGTTAGCGTCTGCGTTCGTATGGTGGCTGCATGCAGGAGGAACTGGCCCAATGGCAAACCAGTATCCATCGACAAGGTTGCGAAAGGTAGCAGGGCACCATCCGTGAATAGGTCTCCTAGTGTCTCCGCTCTTGCTGCGGTCCAGGGCGTTAGTACTATGTCTGTTACAATATCCCTACCTCTGGGTGTCCCGGTAAGTGGTAGTATTGGGGCGTAAGGAATGACGTCTTTTGTGAGTTGAAGGCTCCTTCGATAGCATCTGTGGGCTAATTCTATATGTATCTGTGTCGGGCGGGGAAGTTTCGCCAATGGGTGAAATAAACTATAGATCTGAGTCTGTGTCCTTTACGATGATTCGGTCGCAGTGTCTATTAGGTTCTTGCCACTCAGCCATTTTGCAACCCATTGTAGCTGTACAGCTAAGTAATATAATTCTAAATGGGGAACTGCTAAGCCCCCATTCTCCGGTGGTGCATATAACTTCTGCAATGGTATCCTGGGCCGTCCCGCATTCCAGATCAGACCTCTTATTAATCCCTCTAGCTCCCGAAACAGTTGCACCGGAACATACACCGGGAGGTTTGCAAAATAATACAACAGCCTCGGCAGTACTATCATCTTGGTTAGAGTGATGCGGCCCATGACATTTAGCGGCAGAGTCTTCCAGAATTGTATCTGTGCCCTTATGGAGCAAATAGCACATACCAGGTTACCTTCCAGTGTATCCGCCGGTGACCTGTAAATATATATGCCTAGGTATCTGAACGTGGTCGGGTACCAAGCAAGCATAGTCCCATTAATAACTATGTCCGTCGCGGCTACATTCTCGTGAAAAGAATAAGCGCCCGATTTAGCCCAATTTACCCTAAGGCCTGACACTACCTCGATGTTACGGAATATCTAAGATATGGCCGGCGGTATAGCATGCAAGTCTCGTATATACATCAACAAGTCATCAGCATATAGAGACACCGTATGAAGACCATCATCCAGGGGGACACCCCAGTCTGCGCCGCTCTCCCGGAGCAAAGCTGCTAACGGTTCCATGGCAAGAGAGAAAAGTAGCGGTGACAAAGGGCATCCCTGCCTAGTGCCACATTTGACCCTGATCGTGTCAAATATAAGTTTACCTGTGCGGACCCGCACTGTGGTTCGCTGGTATAGCAATTGCACCAGTTGGAGGTACCCGTCCCCTAGTTCATATTTACGCAGCACTGCTGCAAGATAGGGCCATTCTAATGAATCGAAGGCCTTTTCTAAGTCTAGCACTAAGCATCCAGACCGTGACCAGTCCTTCGTTGCGTACTTCTGAACTCTAAATAATCTGCGTACATTAAGAGAGGTGCTTCTGGTTGGGTCAAAACCGTTTTGATCGTTATGGACCATAGCTGGTACAAACGGGGCTATTCGTTTGGCTAGGGCAGAGGTAAGTATTTTATAGTCTGTGTTCAGTAGGGCCAGTGGACGATAAGAACCAAGGATTTCGGGGTCCCTGCCAGGCTTCAAGAGGGAGATCAGCGTCGCCTCATTTTGCGTGAGTGTGAGGGACGAGCCATCTAGGGCCGCTGAATATACTCGTAACAGTTCCGGTATTAATATGTCTGAGTATGCTTTATAAAATTCAGCCGGTAGTCCATCCGGACCTGGAGATTTGCCATTTGAGAGGGAGAAAATACTATCACACAGTTTGTCTGGTAGCAAAGGAGCACCCAGTTCCTCCTGCTGATGGTCTGTCAGTTGCGGCAGCGTCAGGGCAGAAAGAAACTCCCTTATGTCCACGTCTGTAGCTAGTAGGCAAGACCTGTACACCATGGAGTAGTGTTCTACAAAGGCTTTGTGTATGTCCCTTTGGGAATGTACTATGTCACCGTGCATGGTTCGTATCGACGTCACAGGTGAGGTAATTGCCTCCTGTCTTATCAGCCACGACATCAGCTTGCCCGGTTTGTCTCCCAGATTGTGGGAGCGTGCCGAGTGCGCTGCATAGTTCAGATTGCGGAGCCGGTCCAGCAATCTGGAATGTTCCCCTCTAATTTGCGCCAAGGACCCATCGTCGCCTCCCAGCGCCTCCCCCTCTCTTTGGAGCAGGTCATTTTCAAGGTGTGTGAGTTCAGTCTCTAATTGTCTCCGCATACCCGCTTGTGTACCAAGGCATTCGCCCCTAACCACTACTTTAAATGCGTACCATTCAACTTGAGGCATTGTAGCTGTGCCTGTGTTCTCTTCTAAATATTGTGTAATATTCGTGGCTAGGAGGCTCCGGAAAGGTGCGTCCAATAATACATCCGGCTGTAATCGCCATGTAGGAACTGGCGGCCAGGGGCGCTCCCAAGATATTTCCAATACATGCAGGTTGTGATCTGAATGTGTCCTGCCTAAATAGAATACTGCAGATATATGTGGGAGCAACTCCTCTGAGAGCATGTAGAGGTCCAATCGGACATGCAACGCATGAGCACCGGAATAATAGGAATACACCCTATCATGGGGGTTCTGGTGTCTCCAGACATCCCTAAGATGCCATTTCCTTGCCCAGCTGATTAATGCCTTCATGGCTATGTGTTTGTATTTGTGCCTGAAAGGGGTGGAAAGGAGCGGTCCAATGAAACGTCCAGTACACAATTGTAGTCCCCCCCCAAGAGCATAGCAATATCATGCCATGGCGCCAGGACGAGCGACATATCGTCAAAGAAAACAGCCTGGTCCATGTTGGGAGCATATATTGATGCAATTACCACCTGTCAGCCATCTAATGTGCTTCTGACCACCACATATCTGCCCTCTGTGTCTACCAATGATTGTGTGACTTTAAGTGGGACCCCTGGTCATACCCAGATTAACAGACCTCGCGCATAGGCTGAATACCCCGTGGCATACAGTTGACCATGCCAGTGGTAGTGCAAGCGTTGGATTTCTGATTTGGCCATATGCGTCTCTTGCAACAGAGCTGTTTGTATGTGATGTCGTTTGAGGTACGAGTATATCTGGTATCTACGTGACGGTGTGTGCATGCCCCGCAAATTCCATGTACCTATTTTAAGTGCAGACATAGTTCTTACAGTGTGTTAGGTGGCCCCCGCATCATTGGCAGCACAACAAACATACGCAGTCTAAAGGGCCCAGCAACGTACCACTTCCCAAGCACAATAACCCAAGGCATTATGTGTTGTGTGTGAATAGCATACAATAAAGGATATCTTATAATAAAACCAAAACTAAATTGTAAAAGAAAAATACCAAAAGGGCGATGATGTAACCAGCAATCGTCCAAACTCCCATTAGAGGTAACAGTAACAACCAATCTAGGGGGGATTAACTACGTCTCTCGTAACGATAACTTACAATATATGTGTCCAGTGTTTCAGAGGCTCCCCGCCTGCAGGCATAATACAGTATAATAAAAGCAAACTATGTATCCCAGCTCAGAATCACCCACCAGGCTAATGATGTGTGTTGGTGACTGCCCAACCGCAGTCAAACCTAAGATCAGTTCCCGTTCTCCTCCCCCCTCATCATGATACCACTCACCGTTGCATGCGGTATTCGGAGTCACATCAGAACTATGACACATAACTACACCGTGAGCGACTGCATACCCCCATGCATAGATTACAATAGCTCAGTCCGCAGTCCAAACTAGGATTAAATCTTGCAATGTTTATATGATTGTGTCAGCTGTGTGCGGAATGACGTCCGGCTGCTCAGTCGAGTCCTGTGAGTCCCGTAGGCCATATATTCTCTCGTCATCACTGGACAGGTCACGCTGGCCGGAGCTGGATGCGTCCTATGCCATAAAAGAACCAATGATCTCCGCCACTGCCTGCAGGGCATCTCGCTGTCCGCTAAGAATCAAATCTATATGTGGTCCCACCAGAGGGGAGGGTGGCGTGTGGATCCCCGTTGGTCTGCGCTCTCTCCGGCGGCGGCGGAAGGGGCCCCTCAATCTCGATGGGGCATTCATCACAGGGGCATCACGAGGCCCCGCAGCAGTGAAGGTGTCCAGCCAGTCCTCCGCTTCTTCTGATGTGGCAAAGAAATGCGTCTTGTCACTTGCCACGACCCGCAAGTGTGCCGGGAAAAGCAGAGAGTATTTCAGGTTGTGATGCCAAAGACGCTTTTTCACTGCCATAAATGAGAACCTTTGCCTCTGCACCTGGATGGTACAGTCCGGGAAAAACATTATTTTATGATTATCTATTTGAATTTCTTGTAGCTTTCTGGTTTCCTGTAGGATTGAGTCACGGTCTCGATAATTGAGAAGCATGGGCCGAGGATTCGATCCCGTGGGGGGAGGTCTTGCCGGAACTCTATGTGCACATTCTATGACAAAGTGAGGCGAGAGGGTAGGATGGGCTCCCTTCCTTCCCAGTGTTCCGGCACACCTACTATGCGCACGTTGTTTCGACGCGCCCGTCCTTCCGCGTCCTCGACTCTGTCCTCCAGAAACTCCACTCGGGTGAGCAAATCTTGTACATGTTTATCTGCCTGGGCCACTTGCGGCTTAATGTCCGCAAACGTGGACTCCAGGGCGGTCGTGCGGTCTGTTAGTTTCCGATGGTCAGCATGCAGATGAGTGAGATCAATGGCTACCTTGTCAATCTTAGATTGCAAGGATGTACGGGTCTGATTGAGGATTTCTTCAATCAATTGCAGCCAGAACTGCATCCAATTTATTTGCAGTTTGATCAGCGTCTCCTTGCTTTGCCATTTTGTCTGATTTGGGCTTAGTCGGCAGCTGGAGGGCGTGTGTACCTCTCTTTCTGGCCCGGGTGCCCCCTGACATGGGTCGCCGCGGTCTCGCACCCCTGCGCTGCTCCGCTTAGTACAGGATCTCAAGGTGATGGCGCCAGGGCCTGAAGGTCACGGCGGGGCCCACGGTGATATTCGCAGGTCGCGATCAGCAACTGCGTCCGTCCCACTGCCCGGGACTTTGGCGATAGGGCACTCCCGCCGCGCGCTGGTGTCTCCACCGCAACACAATCACCATCCACTTCCTGCAGGCATCTGGTTTGTTCCAGGTCGCAGTATTGACTGCCACCTTGGGAAGGAGCTGGTACCACCCGCGTCTGCAACGCAACAGTCTGTGGGCGCCAGCACGTCACACCTCCAAACGCCACCCAAATGCCCCGCACAGAGTCCTCCAGGCACGGCCCAGCAATGCAAAAACCTCCTTGTGCTAATAGTTCAATAACCTGCGGGTTAGCAATATGTGCCACTCCGTCAACACAAAGGCTAGTGTGCAATGTTCCAGAATATCAGCCAAATGGCGGGGGCTCAGGGGATCTCAAGCGCCGCCACTCCCGGGCATCAGGCGGGGCAGGCTCCACTCCCCACCATGTATCACCACATCACTTTCACAGGGGCATCAGTAGTGTACTCCTCTTCATACATCTGTTAGTGCATGACATCCACGCCATAGATGCCGGTCCCTGAATTAGCAGCATGGAGTAATGAGGCAGATATGGGTCCACAGGTATCAGCAGGCAGCTCAGTAGCAGAGGCTCACTCCGATTGAGCTTGCCAGGAGGGTCATAATGACAGCAGGGCTGGCAGTCTTATCTACTGTCACTTTTCTCTCGCTCCAGCACCAGCCAGTGGCTCTCCCCCTGAAGTCCACGAAGCAGTTTCCCACAAGCAGGTCTGCAAAAGCTCCACAGCCCTGCAGCAGGCAGCAAAGTGGGCAACCCTACCTCCTCCTGTATATGGGGTTACTTTTCGCCACGATGTAACGCGGGGGCAGCCAAGCGAGTCATACAGCTGCCGCATCGGCAGCCAGTGTAGAACACGCCATACAGTGTAGGTGCGTGGGCGGTCCAGCAGGGGCCGCGGTCCGCCGCCAGCCCGATTCTTCTTGGTTACGGTGCAAATAGCCTCCAGCGTCTTCACCCGGCGGGGGGGTCACACACCGCAACCGCACCTCGGAGGCAGTGGCGCCGTGAACTGCCTATGCGGTGTCACCGCCCGCCGTCCACACCTCCACAATCCAGCAGTTAGCGGCAACACAGGGAGCCCAGGAGTCTAGGGCAGGCAGGCAATGCAACAGGGGGGGCTCCGATCATACCTCACCCCCCTTCAGCAAGCGTTGAGTCAGGCGGCGGCAGGGCGAGTGGCCACAGCCCGTTGTTTTCCGTGTCGATGCTGCTACGCCATCTTTTCATGGCCTTGTAGGCGGAGCCAGTCCCCGGGCTCGCCTAGTGCATGCCGGCCATATCGATCAGGTGCTGGGCGGTCTGTCTCAGCCAGGTCCACGGAGCAGGTCTCGAAGCGGACAAGAACAGCAGCGGAGGTCCAGCCCGGGTTCCTGTCAAGTTTGCGCTTGGTTATGTGTACTGTGGGTGTCCATCGTCGGGGTTTAGAGCCTGTTTGGGGGAGCCTCCGTTGGAGCTTTACCCAAACACGTCATCTTCCATCGCAGCCGTAGCCACGCCCAAGGTGTGAACTGTTTGATGGTATATATATATATATATATATATATATATATATATATATATATATATATATATATATATATATATATATATATATATATATATATATATATATATATATATATATATATATATATATATATATTTATGCATCAAACATTTTGTCACCAGTAACTGGCTACCTCTGAGGAGACAGTACTACAAGCATGAAATCAGTGAAAGATGAAGCTGAGGAAACAGTGTCATTTATTTTCTAATTTTGGTATGTGGAAATAAATACAACAAACTTTTTCTGTTTAAATATAAAAAAATCTGATTATGATAAGTAATATGTATTTACTATTTTTATAAAAGACAATTTGAACTCTTCCAATACAATTTGTTATGAAATTAGTATACTCTATGCTGAAAAATTACCTAAAAGTGGAAATTGAAATAAAATAAAATAAAATAAAATAGTATTTCTGTGGTACATCTGTTTTTATTTCTACAGTATGTTTTAGAATTTGCTTAATTTCACAGGTTATTATTTCTTTTATTGTTAATATTTGGAAAGCAAATGCTTTTACCTTTTTATGTTTGGAAATGTTCATGCCATATTGTTTGGGGATTTTTAATATTACCTTGCACATGTCAACAAATGTTAGTTTATGTAATGTCACCTGTTGATAGCATTTATAATTAGTAAAATTGAATTTATTTAAAATGATTATCTATTTTAGAATGTGTGGTAAAAACATGTTGGGAAAACGTTTGTGGAAAGGGTAAATGACACAGTGGTACATTACAACACATTGTAAAGCCATGCATTGTGAAAAACACTTTGTAATGTACCACAATGTAATGATATGTTTTGTAATATCCACTATTCCTTTTATACATATTCAGCAAGATTTTGTTTCCCCTCCCGAAATAAAGCCTCAAAGTACCATATTTTATTGCAAATCAACTTCTGCCTTATGTTCCCTGATGTACGTTTAGGTCTTTGTTAGCTTTCCTTCTATCTATACTTAAAACAAATTACAAGTAGGGGAGCTGATTTTCTTTACTGGCATCCACTCTGTAAACTACTGTTGCTTTATTTCTCAGATCTGCCTCTTCTCAGAGAACTTTTGGATGCTGGTGTTGAAATGGGATAACTTGCACTGGAAAGTTGCCTAAAGTAATGCAAGTAGTATATGCACTAATTTGTGCTGCTTTGCATCAATGATGCATACCTTGGGTGCTACTTGGGCGTTCTCATGCAACCACCCAAAGATTTTTATCCAGTGCCCTATAACACATCATATAGCCAGGTGTAATGTTGGAGAGAGCTTTCTTTTCTCCAAACTTTTTCAAATTTACCTTTATGCTGTATTTTACAGTACACATGGAAACTTGAAAAAGTATTAAGCTGTGCATAGCCATGGATACCCTTCCAATACAAAAGCTATGCTAGACACCACACAAACACTATAAGAAATTGATTATTATTGGTGGTGGGAGACTGTCCACCTCAAGAAATAATCATAACTCTTGTCAGGATGAACCCTCAAAGTCACTAAATTAACCTGAACTCAATCCTTTTGTAGCTATGGCACAGAACAGACAAGCTCAACTTGGGGTTTTGCAATGTAACATGCTATCAAAACAAAAGTAAAGTCAAAATGCAAAACAATAAAAATTGTAAACGGAGTTAGAAAAAATAGAGTAAAATATAATTAACATACGACTTTAAAAAAATTCAATAAAGTGAACTGGAGGTATGATTTTTTATAATTTTTTGGAGGAATAGGACCAAGTAGCTTACAGTGCTAATAATCGTCAATGGTTACTGTAGACTAGGACCCAGACACAATTTGACACTGACCGTGATAGAGCGTGGGTTTGAAAGACTAACTAGGTTTATTCTGGATCTAGATTTTACCTTTTAACTTTAGTCCTTTAAGTCAAAACTGACACAGGAGTACACTTCTAAAGTCTCCCAGGACCCCAGAGAAGGCACTTAGAGACTCACAGGGTGTCCAGCAGAGGGCAACAGCAGGACCCAGTCCAGGTCCTGTTCCTACTTATCAGATGGGAAGCTGCAGATATGGCTTCTTGTAGCAGCTTGAACAGAATGTCAGACTTATGACCTTTGTATGTCCACATCTTTGTCCTTAATACGAGAGAGAACAGGTCCAGTCTTTAAGGGTCATTATCAGGTTACAGACATCAGGCTCAGTTCTCTTCTGAGCTTCCTCACGTCCAACCGTGTTATGAAGAGAGTGCCAGTAGATGCTACATGTATGCCTAACACGAGCTAGTAGGTGGGAATGACTCCTGGGCATTTCCTAAAGAATGTAAAAGTTCCTTGGGCCAACCCTACCCACTTTGGGTATTTTTAAGATGGCAAAAGTCTTCAGCCACACTAAATGTGGTCTCTGAGGGCTGGGTGTTTCTGTGGGGAGTGTACTATGGTACACTCACACACCTAACACTAAAATCCAGTTTGGGGCAGTCAATGTACCCACAGCCAAACCCAGAGGCAGATGTCATGTAAACAAAAAGTACTGTTTTGCAGAACCAGACAGTAGATACATGAGAATTGTTTTGGCATTCTCTCTCTCTTCCTTTTAAGTGCACCCTCAGTGTTATATGTAAAACTCAGCAGACATATCAATCAATCAGGATTGGAATTTCAAGCATGATGTGACACTGTAAAGTTAAAAAGGATGCTCATGGCCCAACCAAGCATATTCTGTCAGGTTCAGAGGAGTCATCTCTGCCCATTCATTCCAGCCTATTGTTTGCTTCTGGGAAGCACGTAACCCTTTTTCGCACCTAGTCAAATATTAATTACTCTCTGGCATAGTTGTTAAAACAGATGCAAATTAAGCATCCAGGAACATCAGGCAGGTAAAAGGTACTTTCTAAAAGTTACTTTTTCTTAATATTTATTAAATATCTGACATTGAATTGGATTTGTAATAACTAAATTATTTTTCACTGATTTGTTAGCGAAACCTGACTCTTTAGGAGAGTAATTGCTCTGAGTCTTTGAATGTGTAAAGGTTAGAAGAGGGGTGAGGCAAGGATGCATTTTGGCTCCATCTCTGTTAACCCTTTACATTAATGGCCTGATTGAGAAGCTAGTTGACTGTAATGGTGACCCCTCCTAGGACTGCTGGCCACTCAATTGCATCCTTGCTATTGGCTGATGAAACACTACTCTTTCCAAGACCCCAAAGGGATTAAAGAATCTTTTTGGATCAATTTGTGGTATCAAATGGGAACTTTTGATTGGAAGTGAATGTCATCAAGACCAAATGTATTGTATTCAATCGGCATAAGTAATTTAGGCTAGGCTAAATTAGAAGACTCTCTTTTAGAACAATTAGATTATTTGGGGGTTAGGCTTGCAAACACACTAACCTGAGGTCCACAAATCTTACAGGGTCAGCTGTCACTCCAACATGTGAGCTCAACTCCAGTTAAATAATTGAAGTGATTGAAATTCAGGCCAGTCACTCCAGGAATATTGGAGCTGTGCTGTATGGCGCAGAGATTTGGAGATTTATCAATGTAGGGGTTATCGAAGAAACAGAGAATATTTTTATGATAATGGTCCTTGGGATACTTAGGAATGTGCCACTAATCCCCATTCTCTTGGACCTGGATGTCTAAAATATAGTGCATGTGGTAGCAGACCGCTAGTCTATTGGATCTGAGTTTGGTCTAATAACTCACCGCTTTCCTCAATGCAATCCTTTTCTGAGGTGCTTGTACTTGATTCTAAAGGGAGCATACCTTGGTTCAAATATGTTAGACAATGCTATATGGAATTTCTGTACTAAATTGAAACCCTCATTGAAACCCTCAAGCAAAGTCTTGTATCCGAAATTCAGATATGGTATACTGCCTTGTGTAGTCTGTTCTTGACATCACTGTCTGCCCCTCATTCATGTTTGATAGTACTATAGTATTGCCAAGATAGGTGAACTCTTCAGTTACGGCTAGGTGCTACCCATCCACCTTGATGGATGAAGGGTTTGGGATGTAGAGTGGCATGACTTCTGATTTCTTTGTGTTGATCTTCGGTCCACTTGCTGTGCATAGATGTTGAGGTGAGATTACTTTTCCTGCATTTGCTGGTGTGCGTGAGAGAGCAAGCCTAGGTCACCTGCCTAGGCAAGGTTCTCCAGTTTAGAGAATAAGATCCGTAGATAATATGGTCATCTGATCTGATACCTCTGACTTGGCCTCCTGTTGTACATCGCTTCATCCAGTGGATTATTGGGTTTAAGAGCAATGCTGACATCATGCATCCCTGTCTCACACCGGTCTTTACTTCAAACCTAAAGTCACTATCTCCCACCTTGCAGGTAACGTTATCATATAAGCTCTTGATGAGGAGAACTATCTGCTGCGGTATGCCATAGGCTTTCAGTATATGCCAGAAGCTGTCATAGTAGCTACTGGTAAAGGCTTTCTCAAAATCAATGAAATTGACATATAGTTACTGGTACTCTGTGCACTGCTGTATGATGTTGCATAGAGTAAGGATCTGCTCAAGATACCCTCTGCTCTAGAAGAATCCTGCCTATTCTTATCTTTACTGCTTTACTGCGTATCCATGACATCTGTAGAATGATTTTTGCCAAGATTTTACTTGGGTTGGAAAGAAGGGTGATTCCATTCCAGTTGCTATAGTTGGTTTATGCACCCTTCTTTGGAATCTTGATGATGATGCCTTTGTTCCAGTCATCTGGTACTTTCTTTCCCTCCCAAACTGATGTGAATAGTGAATGGAGGATCTTGGCTGATGTTTCAGGGTCTCCCTTGAACATTTCTGCTTTGAGGTAGAAAAATCCGACCTTACTATACCGTTATTCACCCTGTATCTTAGTCCATCACACATCTCTCATATGCTTCTCTACCTTCTCTCATCTGTCTGTCGCTGCTGACACGGCACAGATCTCACAATATGGCAAGCAGTCATCTGCTTGGGTGCACAGTTAAGACGGGCCCAAAGGGCCACCCGTTAACCTATAAATAAACACTTTCATCCAAAATACTTTTTAGTGTGTGTTCAATACTCCTTTTCAAAATTTACCAAAGTTCAGCAAAAAAATTAAAGTCCCAAATTATGGTTTTTTTCAGCCAGTTTTAGATTTTTTTACCAATTAAAGCAGAAAAAGCTAATTATCTCAGACTCACACAATCTTTTATTACCGTGTGAAATCATTACCACCCACCTCATTAGAATCTAATGTCAGCAAAAGCATCACTTTCCCATATTCAGTAGCTTATATCGCGGGAACAGAATGATCCTAGGTATTTAAAGAATAAATGATGTCACATTCCTGTCAAATGGGATAAAAAGACACGAAAACTTAAAAATTCAATTTGCACCACGCATTAGGTTGGATGAGCAAAGAAGCCCTAATTGAAAAAATAGTGCTGTGATAGCGGCGGTACATAGCAAAGAAAATATACACCACTAAAAACATTTATGTGCATGCTCCCGCCACTGCCACAAAATATAAAAGTCATCTGGTATACATTTTATCAGTAGCGCATGAGTTTATTTATTCAGTTACTGTCAATAAAGGTGACACGACAAAATACACCGTATGATGAAGCTAATAAATTGTCTAGTCTTTAATTGAAAAAGGGAATTGAGCTGTTTCTGGGCATGGACCGAATTGTATTTATGGGACTGATGGCATGAATGGAAGTAGCTGTTATTCTAGATTACTGTGTCTGAATGTATCATGAAACATTTCAGAGGGAGTAAAAACCCTTGCACTATAAAGATGCTAATAACAGCGAAAATAATATTTACCTTCTAAGAGAGACTAGTCGTAGAAATAACGACAATGAGTATATTTTGTTACAAATATTGTTATTTTCATTTGATTGCTCATATTTGTTAATTTGCAATAGCGTTCTACACATTGTGGAAGGTTAAAATGTGTAATATGTAAAATGTAAACGATGTAAAAGTACATCTGTACTCTTCAAAGAATGTTTACAAAATGGCAATTCAAGTTTTCAAATAATCAGCATACAAAAATACATGAAGTGACATTATATTGTGGTTAGAAAACTACAGCTACAACAATGTCTTATCCAATGTATCGCTTATCACTCACTATGTCTTCACGGGAAGTATGTTATTATAATCCTTATAATTATTATAATTCTAATAATTATTATTATTTTCTTCTTTTTAATAATAATCATTTTACTTTACTTTGTCTAGTTTACCCCATTAACTATTGTATTCACCTCTCATACTTACCCTCACTTATCTTGGGATGTATGACGAAGCAGTTGATATGATAATATTCTCATGCGCCATAACTCATGTCGTAGAAAAGCAGAATACCAAGAATATTTGTATTCTCAATATTAAAGCCCTATAATTTAAAAACATTGTATAGAAACGAGTCAAATAAACTTGTTTCTCCAGGTTGTTTCAGATGAATGCTTGTGACAACATTGAAAAAATAATTCCTACATCTCAACATACCGGTGAAATAGCATTACATTTTACAAGTTCTAAATTAAGTGGATTTTTTTACAGCGGAGTTCTCCCTACGATGGGAAATGCCTTCCCGTGATCACCAATGTCATTTTTAGTTCTCCTTTTTTCAATGCAGCATCAATGCATTCCCACTCAACTCCCTCCTCTTTCTTTCTTTTGTACTCTTTAGCTGCCGTTCTGTTTTCCTGCCCCTCTCACAAAATTTGACTAGGTTAAAATTCTTTTAGATCTTGCGTTTGCCAAAACCTTTTGAGTTCTAACAAAAAATATGTACACTATACTTATTTGGAGGAGCTTTCGGACAGCTTTTTTCATCAATTAGTCTATTGGTGTGTCATTCTCATTTTGCTTCTGCCCAGTATAGCATACAGCATATGTCAGGGGGTCAACCCATTACAGCCACTGGATAACTTCACTATGAGTGACTGTATTTTGCTCTTTTACAAAGAGCACATCCACACACGAACTACTTCCCTTCTGTGCCGATGTTTTGTTTTTATGTTTATTACGTAGAAGTTTTCTTTGTGTTTAGAGACAGATGTGACAGCAGGACACTTTGCACCATATGTGAGCACAGGCCACATTCCACTCTTTATCAGTTCCTGTCTCCCACCAATGGCACTGTAAATACCTTTTGGAGTGCCCTTTGTTTACTGTTTGACTGCTGGTATTTCACATCATACCATATTGTTTTCATCTGAAGCTGTTCTGGTTTAAGTTATAGAAAAATATAATACTATACATGTGAATTCATAAGCGGATAATTCTTCAGAACTCATATATTCTGGACTCACTGGGTCTTTAACTTTGCCCAAGATGAAAACCAAACTTTATTGTCCTTAATTTGCAATACTTGTAAAACGTTTTTATTGCCTTCTTTCCTTTCTTTTTTTTCTTCTTGCTTCTTTACTTCCTTCTTTCTTTCATACATTCTTTCATTTCCCTTTCCTTGTCTTTCTATTAGTTGTATTCTTTCTTTTACTTTCTTTCTAGCTTTTCTGTAGTTGTTTACTCGTTTGTCTCATTTTTTAATTCCTTCTTTTGTTCTTTCTTTTTTTCTTTCATTCTCTTTTTCCCCTTTTTTCTTCTTTCCTTTCTTCTTTCATTCATTCTTTCCTTTTGTCTTGTTATTCTTTCATTCCATCTTTCTTACTTTCCTATTTTTTTTCATTCTTTCAGTCTTTTCTTGTGTTCCTTTTTCTTTCATGCTTTCATTCCTTCTTCTTTCTTTTTTGCTTTCCTTCTTTCTCTCCCTCTCCCCTGCCATCTCTATTGCCTTTCTTTCTTTCCTCTTCCCTTTCTGCTTTCTTTCTCTTTCTTTTGTTGTTTTCACTCTTTTTCTTCTTTCTTTCTTTTCTGCTATCATCCTTTCTTGTCTGCATTCTTCCTTCAATTTCTTTTTATTTATTTCTTTATTTATTTTATTTTCCTCATATGACCTCCGTAGCTACTGCCGCCTCTCGACCTGTCCCACCAATGGCGCAGATAACTTTTGGTGGTACTTAGTCTCAGCTGATATATTCTAAACAGGGAATGCCCGTTTATACTCAACTTGAGCTGACCCAGAGGTGTTAATCATTGGAAGATGTCCTATATCCAGATCTAACATTTAGTGATCCAAAATCTAGTCAGAGAGGGTCATCCAGCCAATTCCATAACAGCCCAGTGTCAGCCCTGTCTCTAAAAACATTAACCCTCTGGTCTACAGCTCGATAGTACTTAACAGAATTCCACCAGGCATTCCAACTAGGAGACGTTTCCTGTCGCCACAGCAAGCAGATCTCCCTCCTTGCCAACAACAACTGGAGTCATATCCCACCCGGCATAGACACCACCCCAAATAAGATAAGAGTTGGGCTTACCTCCACATCTACGCCCAGAACCCTGGAGATAGTCTTACCAACATCCAACCAGAAATCGTAAACCTTGGGACAAGACGCGAATATGTGGACATCATCCGCGTTCAGGGAACCACACCTCCAACAATTGGCTGCTCCTCCACCCTTCAATTTAGAGACTTTAAGAGGGGTCCAGTATATCCTATGGAGTGTGAAAAAATAATTTCTTCTGAGTGCAGCAGATTTAATCACAGAATAAAGTAGGTCAATAGATACTTGCCATAACTCTTTCCGTTCTTCGCCAGGCAAGTAATTCTCCCATACCCGATGTGGCTTATCCAGCCTCCTTTCTGCTGCAGCCAAAAGATAATTATACCATAGGGCAACTTCTTTCTTCCTCTGGCTTGATTTTGCAAATCATTTTCCATGTCATTGTCCTCACAACACAACCAACTTTGAGATTTACACCAGGACGTAAGCTGGTAGTGTTTAAATCTAGACAAAGTTCCAGCTGTAGTTTGATTCCAGAACTTCCAAGGTTGACATGTGCTATCTACTACCAAATCCCCCTATAGTAGGACTCCCGCCACTTTTAGTGGTTAGGCTAGGGCGTCTAGAAGGCACTCCGGCGATCCACGGGTATCCCACACCAGCACCCATTCACTGTAGTAGGGAAGCCCCAAACAGGTTCGACAGTCCGACCAAAGCTTGGCCGCCATACCCAGAGTTTTCAGGCGAACCTTTTTATAAAATTTAGGAGAGCCAAATTTGTACACAAATCCATAGTCCCCTACCCCCTCCAGCATGGCTTTAAACATGCTACCAATTAGAGAGTTATCTGGGGTATGTAATAACATCAGGGCATTTTTTAGTTGGTAGGCCCAACAGTAGAGCTGAAAGTCAGGTAAACCCATACCACCCAGTGTTAATTTACACCTAAGTTTTTTACAGGACAGTCTAATCCCTTTTCCTGCCCAGATAAAAGAGGAGATCCTACCCTGAATTTTAAGAATCTCAGCTTTTGGAAATTCCAATGGTATGTTGTTAAAAAGATAAGTATATTTCAGGAGGACACATATTTTAATAAGATTGACTCAGCCATATTGCGATTGGGGTATGTTCTGCCATCTTTTTAAAAGAGTCTCAACTTCCTTTGAAACTCTGTCTAAATTAACCTTTGGAATTTTCCCAGGATCTTGGGTTATTGTAATTCCGAGGTATCTAAGTTCTGTCGCATATGCCACCCCCTAATTAACAATGTTCCAAGCCATAACCTCCTTCTTGTCCTTGTTTATCTCATAACCTGAGAACTTCCCAAAGGTTTCAATTTCAAGTATAAGTTTGTGCATGGTGGTGTCTACAATAGATGAGAACACGACTAGATCATCTGCATAAATAGCCAATTTTCTAACAAACCCCCCCAGTATAAAAGGAACGATCTTTTTATTTATCCTTTAACTCTGAGCCAAGGGCTCTAAGTAGATATCAAATAGAATAGGGGACAGAGGACAGCAATTCCTTGTACCACGTTCTATATTGACAACGGGGGAGAGGCTTCCATTAACTAAGATCCAAGCCCGTGGTGAACTATAAATCTTTTTAATGACCCCTCTAAAACCCGAAGTAAAGCCCATAACATTCAAGGTCCTGTCTAGGAAATGCCAGTTTACACGATCGAAGGCTTTAGCCGCGTTGACCGTGATAATTGACAAAGGGACACCCCTTGATGATGCCATATCCACTGAAACTGACCAAAGTGTAGACCAAATCTGACATTTGCCTACCCGGTAGAAAACCCTTTTGATCTTCATGAATTATTTGGTCTATAATTTTACAAAGCCGTTTATTCAAAATCCCTGCAAAGACCTTATAGTCTGCATTTAATAAGGAGATTGGGTGGTATGATTGACACTGAAAAGGATCCTTACCAGGCTTCAAGATCAGGGTAATAACTGCTGCCGACCATGAATCCGGCAAGGGACATGTACCCTTTAGTATTTCGTTAAACATCTTCAGCCAGACTGGAATGATTTCATCCTTCAACATAAAATAAACCTCAATTGGGATTGCATCTGGGCCTGCAGCTTTCTCCTTTTTAGCCAAATCTAACACTTCCAATATCTCACTCCCTGATATTTCTAAAGAGAGAAATTCTTGACTGGCCTCTGTTAACCTAGGAAGTTGTTTCTCTTTCAGCCAGCTATCTATAAGCTCCTCCACCCCCTGGAGATCTTCATGATATACATCCTTAAAGAACCCTGTAAAAGCATGTTCTAGTTTGTCTTTTTCCTCTGTCAATTGTGAGCCCACCTTGATCTTACTGATATACATGTTAGCTCTATCAGTCCTTGACTTCATGGCAAGAAGCTTGCCACAGTTCTCCCCTTTATCAAACTCCCTCATCTTACTTATCTCCCACTTTTGATGTAAAATTTCTTCAGTTTTAAGTTTAAATTTTAGCTGACACTCCTCCACTCTCATTACCCACTGCCCCTTCCCCGGGTCATCAGGAGGTCTCGCCTTCAAATCAGCTTCGGCCCCTGCTATCTGTTGTCCTAAGACAGCCAGTTCTTCCCTCTCTAACCTAGCCCACGCTGATACCGCCCCTTTTAGTATCCCTCTCAGCCAAGTCTTAAAGGCATCCCAGATGATATGCATGGGGGCAGACCCAAGGTTATTATGGTAGAATTTATCAGTTTCAAGCTTAAAAAAACCCGGAGTAGAAGGTAGCAGGAGAAACCTCCTGTTTAATGTTCATCTTCTTAACGAGAAATCCGGAGGAAAATCCAGTTTGAAAGCCATAGCACCATGGTCTGATAAATGAATGGGCAGATATTTGATTGAGGTCACCCTATGTGTTTTCGCATGCTCCATGAATACATAATCTAACCTAGAATAGTGAGAATTCTTTTTACTGTAAAAGGAATACTCCCTAACCTTACCATGGTTTTTCCTCCATACATCACATAAGTTAAAGTTTTTTAGACTTTTCAAGAGGTGTGCTTCAACTCAAGGATCTGCTATCTGGGTGCTCGGGGAAGACCTATCTAGCCTGTTGTCTAAGAGTTCGTTAAAATCCCCAGCCAGGATCAAAGGGGCCTCGAAATCGGCGAGTGCCAAATAGAGATTATTCAGAGGGGAAATATCATCCTCATTAGGCCCGTAATAGCTAGCCAGTGTATATTTGACCCCCCCTAAATTTGATTTCAACAACAAACCAGCGCCCTCTACTGTCTACCTGAGACTTAGTTATCTCTACTCCGGAGTTCCTTTTTATTATAATCACAGCCCCTTTAGAACAGCATTGCTGATCCGAGGCAATGATTTTATCCACCCACTAATGTTTAGCAAATAGTGCCTTGCACACTGCTTACAGGAGGTGAGTCTCCTGGATCAAAAGGAGTCTACCTGAGCTGTTCCTTAAGTACTGAAGAATCATACGTTGTCTTTTATAACTCTCAAACCATTGACATTCCAGCCAAGACATTCAAGGTATTGATTCCCATCGTGGGTAGGTTTATCCCCCATCATAATACTGACTCCACCTTCTGCAGTAGCTACTAGAAGTTGTAATGTCACATGATTTTAATATATATTTTTTTATTTTTTCCCAATGCTCCCCACCAAACAACGTGAAAACCCCCAAAACTCCCCAACACCCCCAACTACCCACTCCCCCCACCCTGCGGGAACCCTCCCATACTGCCTATCGGCAATGATATTGCCTATTTGAGCCGAGAGCCCCTAGCCTCTTGTATAAATAGTATTAGTGTTAGAGATAAAGTTGAATGCTAATTCACTTACCCCACACCTTACACAGTGGCGTTACATTGTGCCAGAAAGCTGTCTACCTCCTCCGTGAACCTAAAATTATGCATTTTGTTTGCTAGGACCACTTTTAAGAAGGCAAGAAACCGCAGCTGCACCTGGGCACCTAAATCCTTTAACACATCCATCCGCTTTCCCAACTTTCATCTCCTGTCCTCTGTAACCCGGGAGATGTCCGAACAAATTCTAAAGGAGGCGTCTTGCACCTGGATAGTTTTAAGTTTCAGAGCCGCCCCCAGTAATTGCTCCTTAAGGGTATAAGACTGTATATAGACCAAGATCTTTCTAGGTTTTTTCTGAGCCTGGTTTAACCTGAAGGGGTCTCTATGAATCCGCTGGATCTCTGCCTCCCAGACCGAGGCGATGCAATCTGTGGGAAAGCGTTGGACAGAATATTAATAACATAGGATTTTAGGTTATCTCCTTCCAACCCTTCTTTTAAGTCTAAAATCCTAATGTTGTTCGTTCTTGACATATTTTCCAATCCCTCCAATCTCTCTGCCATGTCCCGCCCTCTATTTTTTATTTTAGTATCAATACCTCTTGAGCGTTGTCCTTAACCTGTCCTTAACCTCCTGCCCGAGTTCCCCTACTTTTTGTTCTAGGTCTTCCATCCTGTGGGTGAGTGCCAGGAGGTTTTGCCGACATGCTGAGCGGGAACATGGCGGCCAGCGAGTCGAGTCCCCCGGATAGCCTCCATTGCATGGTTGTGCTGCCGTATGCAATGTAATCTTTTCCTTACCTGCTGGCTGAGTGGATTGCCTCTGTTGCCGAGTTTGCGGGTTCCGGGTTGAGCCGAGGTGTGTTTGTCTCTGCCGCAGACTGCGGTTCATTGGCTGGTGGTGCTGAGGGAGGGGTCGCTCCGGTGAGTCGACTGAGGACGGAGCTGCCTTGGGCTGGTTTCCCGTGCTGCTCGGCCCATGGGAAGCGTCTTTTTTTGGGGGGGGACTTTGGTCCCTCTGGGCCTCCGTCGCCTAGGAGCTGCCGGGGGCTGCCCTGAAGAGAGAGAGCTGGCTGGAGAGAAAGAAGGAGAGGGGGAAGGAGCCTACCCGAAGCAGGTGGTGATGGTGGCAGGGGGAAAAGCGGTGATAGCTTGGAAAGACTGGTGAAAGCATCATGGTAGACACTGGATTCGAGTTTGAGCATATAGTGGTTGGGCTGCACATAAAAAATAAGGGTCTAAGAGGGTCCTGTGTACTGAATTAGTAGTTGCTGCAGCTCAGTAGAGTATTATATATATATATTTTTTTTTTTAATGCATATTTTAGTTGTCACGTTCTACAGGGCTGCAGGTGCACTTGCGGAGCATCGTCGTTTCCGGTGCACCACCCGCTGTAGAGATATCCCCTCTAGGCTCAATCAGTACAAGGTCACTGCCTATAATACTTCTGGCAGGGGCGAGTCCGGATATAAGCAGGATTCTTATGCACAGTTATGTACAGACTTAATTAGAGCAATAAGACAAAGCTCGCCCTCGCCCTCTGATTCTTCGGTTTACCTTGTGGAGTTCCGGAATCAGGTTACAAAACTAAGATATGTACCTCACCCCTACCCCATGGAGATAGATATCCAACATTCTGCTCAACAACTGGGTGTCTCTAAGGCTGTGGAGGTCGTTCGAGAGGGGCAGTCAAACTCAGTGATCACTGATATTCCAGGCTGTTCAAGTCCCAATTCAACTTCCACTGCTACCCCTACCACTGCCACCGTCCCTTTCACTTCAGCCACTGAGTCGACACGGGGAGAAGGTATAAATTAAGATCACGTAATTTCCTGGGGGTGATCAACCAGCAGTACAGTTTCATCAAGTTGCTGAGCCCGGTCAAGGTGAATGCAGACAAAAGCCCAAACAGAGGTAGTTAGCTAATAAAGCTAACAAACCAGTGAATCTCACGCCAACAAAGAGCCGTAAGAAAAACAAGAACTTAGTACCTTTAAAGGTAGTCCCCTCACTTAGGTCTTACTTTATGGCTAATTTACGGGGAAACACTGACTCCGTAAGACAGTGTGGGACTACAGTAACAGTAGAGGAAAGCAGGGAGGTGGACCCCTCTATTATACTCTCTTATTGTTTCGCACCTCTGAGTACTATGCCTGCATTGATTGGGAATGAAAGACAAGAAGAATTCGAGGAGGTAGGGTCTACACCGTTGGAGGAAGATGCTCAAAGTGCAGAAACGGTCCAGGGGTTGTTAAAACAGCTGACTTTGGAAATTGGGGCTCACTTCTATATTTCGGGAAGCGAATAAAAAAAAAAATACAAGATACCTGTACTGGTTTAGAAGAAAACCTCCTGGCACTTGCTTCAATTTCTTCTTTCTTGCTTTCATTTCTTCTTTCTGTTGTTCTACCCTTTTTTTTTTTTTTTGTTGTTTCCCAAAACCTTTATTTAGCATATGACGTCCGTATACAGCATAGTGCCTACAACCATTCTTGGCTGGCAGCGTGCTAGATTATGAGAGAGGCAGAGGTGTACACAGCGTATCGCCAACAACCCAAAAGGGCCGGCCGCGTCCAAATATATGTAGGTTTGCTGTTTAACAGAACAAGGGATCACGAACCCTAATAGTCTTAAATAACAACAAACTAAGAACATAACCAACTAGCCTCACAGTGAGAGTGGTTCATAAAAAAAAAAAGAAAAGGGTTTAAAATAGCATATCGATTCAGAGAGCACCCGGAACAACAGAACACAGTCTTAAGGGCGTAAGCATTGCAGTGGGTGTCTCGACATCATGACCAACTTCACATGTCCCCGCATCAAGCACACCAGCACATTCATTGGGTTGTGTAGCCTCCCCAAATCCCACAGCTCAAAACCAGTCTTTAGGAGCAGAGTGCAGTCCCGACCCCCGGGGGTGTCGGAAGCTGCTGTTTGCATATCCATCCCAGGCATTCCCAAGGCCATTCTCACCTCCGCTGCGTGTAGCCTAGTGATCTATCTAGATGGGGAGGAAGTGGCAGCTGCGCCAGGTACCAGTGGGGTCAGCAATAAGTAATTCTTCAAGGGACCCCATATGTCTCGTGGTCGGGAAGCTGACGGAAGGAGGTCAGAGTACAGGGCAAGCTGATCCTGCAAGAATATAATCGTTTCTGGCCAGTCCTTGAACTTAGGTGCCCTCCCTCTGCCCCACTTACAGGCCACCCTCCATTTAGCCAGAAGAAAGCAAACCAAGGCGAATTTCCTATGTATCACCGGGAGCCGTTCCATGTAGCCCAGCATGCCCATCAATGGGGACGGTGGTAGCGGGGTATCCAACATTTTCCCAACTGCTTCAAATATCTGTTCCCAATATTCCTGAAGGGCCGGGCAGCTCCAGGCCAGATGCAGCATATCAGCGCCATCAGCTCGACATCTGTCGCATCTGGCGTCCTCTCGCAGCCCAAACCGGTACAGGCGAGCGGGTGTGTAATAGTATCTCTGCAGTTATCTGAAGTGCGTGATACGCAATCTGCTGCTAGCAGACACTTTCTCTGTCTGCATGCAGCAATAGAGCCACTCTCGATCCAAGATTTCCTATCCCAGTTCGTGAGACCATTTAGCTCGGGCAGCGCTCTGCGACGCGCCAATTTCTACGTATATAGACCTATAGAGGATGGACACCAAGTGAGACACAGTTTTGGCCCCCAGCAGTGCGTGCATCTGGGGGAGCACCGACGGCTCCCGTGGGTATTCCAGGGTGCAGGCCCGCACTCCCTCCCGCAGACGGGAATAAAGGAATGTCTCCATAACATTTGGTGGAGGATCGGCACACAACTGCTGTATTGTAACAAATTTCCCGTTTTGATATATATCTCCCCATGTATGAATTCCCTGCTGTCGTTTGAATTTTTTGAAGATACCCTCCTGTAGGAGGGTCAGTTGGGGATCAAACGCCAGAGGCAACCGGGGGAGTAAAGCATTGGGGCTTGCATTTTGTGTGCAATCCACCTCCAGGCACGCACCGTGCAGTCTACAGTTGTGGGGACCCGCTCGCGCTGTGATGTCCGCTGCAAGATTGCCCCCTCTATCGGGACGGGGTCAGCCAGCCAATGCTCCGTGGCCAAATGAGCTGTGTATTTCGGGCCATTAAACCAATAATGCACAGAGTGCGCCTGCGCGCACATATAGTATAACTCAAGGTTGGGCATCTCAAGCCCTCCCACAGCGTATGGACTGGCCAGTGTCTCCCACTTAATCCGTGGCTGCTTACCGGCCCACACTAGGCGCAGGAGCTCTGTCCTCAAGGTAGAAAAGAAGGGGCAGGCCGGGTGATATGGGATGTTCAGGAAGTAGTAAAGGAACTTAGGTAGCACTATCATCTTGACCAGGGAAATCCGGTCAGCAATGGATAGTGGCATGGCTATCCACCTTGTTATTGTGTTGCGTAGTGTGTCGATAGCATGCCCATAGTTGTCGCGGATCAACTCTTCCTGATCTACGGTGACATTCACACCTAAGTATCGAACGGTAGTGTCGCACCACTCTAATGGGAAGTCGACCACAAAGGGGGGTGGCAGCCGGAGTAAGAGGAAGGATTTGAGATTTCGACCAGTTAATCTATATTCCAGAGAGTCCCCCAAATCGCACGAATTCTCGCAGGAGAGGGTTGAGGTTGTGTATCGGGTCTTTCACATACAGGGTGACATCATCCGCGTACAGCGAAATCAGGATGGGACGCAGCAGGCATCTTAGAGCCTTCTCCTGATGGTATTGGCACACTCTAGCTGCCAGCGGCTCCATCGCCAGGGCAAATAGCAGCGGCGACAGCGGGCACCCCTGCCGAGTGCCCCGAGTCAGTGGTATTGCCTTAGACGTGTGGCCATTAATTTGCACACGGGCCACCGGAGCATTATAGATCAATTTAATCCAAGCAGAAAATCCTACCGGGAACCCCATGCAATGAAGTACTGCGTGTAAATATTCCCATTCGACCGAGTCGAATGCCTTGGTGGCATCCAAAAAATAGCCGCCAGCGGCAATTGCGGGGCAACCTGTTGGACAATTAAAAAGAGGGTGCGGAGATTGTGGGAAGTGGATCTCCCGGGAATAAAACCCGCCTTATCTGGTAAAATTAACATATCCATCAGGAGGTTCAGTCGATTAGCTCATTTTTGTGAGAATTTTACTATCCACGTTAATGAGGGACAAGGGCCGGTATGAGTCACACTTGTTGGCCGGTTTCCCTGGCTTCAGAATGGACATAATAAGGGCCTCCCTCATTGTGGGCGGCAGTGTCTGCGTTTCCAGTGCCTCTGCTTACACCTCCTGCAGGATGGGGGCGAGCTGATCCAGATATAATTTATAGAAGTCGCTCGGAAGCCCATCCGGACCTGATGCCTTCCCGGACCTCAACTGAAGAACCGCCTCTCTCAATTCATCACTTGAAAATGACGCACATAAAAATTCTCTCTGATTGTCTTCCAGAAACCCCAGCGTGATGTCCCCAAAAAAGCGTGGGAAGTCCGCTGCGTTGGTCCCTTTAGAGCTATAAAGCTCAGCGTAAAAGTCAGTAAAGGTCTGCAATATCTGGGCACTGTCCTTTTGGCAATTACCCTCTCCGTCCTCCACCTCAAGTATATAGTCAGCATACCGGGGCAGTCTTATATCCTGAGCTAAGGCTTTCCCAGGTCTGCCTCCCTCCCCATACCGTCGTGCCTGGGCGTACTTCCCTCTGAACTTTGCCTCCCTTTCTGCCGTTTCCGTATATTCAGTCAGTAGCTCCCTCATCCTAGCCCTTCCTTCCCCAGCGTTATTCCGCCAAAGATCTGCCTCCAGGTCTTTGAGTTCCCCTTCCAGCCGTCGGAGCCGTCGGCGGATGTCCCTCAGTACCCCAAAGCTCTTGGACATACAAATCCCCCGTATGGTCACTTTAAACGCCTCCCATATTGTCCCCACCTGCTCGACCGATCCCCTATTCCGCTCGAAGAATTCAGCTATAGCCTCTCCTAGTTCTGTCTTGAATACCTCATCGAGCAGCGCCTCAGGGGCAAGTCTCCAGCACCTGGGGCTGGCATTCAAATTGGGGATGTCCAGAGTGAGGCACACCGGGGCATGGTCAGACAGTGTACGAGCTAGGTGATCAACAGTGCGCACCCAAGGGCAGATCCCCCGAGATCCAAGCCAGTAGTCCAGCCTCGACCAGGACGTGTGTATTGACGAGTGAAAGGTCCCCTCCCATCTCTCTGAATGTCTGTATGTCCATAGATCAACTAGTCCGCCGTCGCCCAGCAATCCCTTTAATGCTCCCTGGCTGCGCGTGTAGTGCTGAGGCAAGTGTGAAGACCGATCTTTTGCAGGGTCACAGACCGTATTAAAGTCTCCCGCCCATAGTACATGAGTGGCCCCTATGTCCAGTATCTGTCCCCACAGTGCATTCAAAGTGTCAGGGCTATCGATGTTGGGACCATAGTAGCTAATAATAACCACCGAATGTGCGCATAGGGTGCCCCAAATCATGCAGAATCTGCCCCCTCCGTCACTTCGCACCCCTCCACATCTAACCGGGGTCCCTCTCTTGACCAGAATGGCCATGCCTCATGCATACGTGGAGTAGACTGAAAATATTCTACTGGAAGCCCATTTGCTGCCAAAGGTTGGGGGCATCTAGGGTCAGTGTGTGTCTCCTGTAGCGCCGCTATGCTAATGTCTTGTCGGTCAAGGTAAGAGAGGATCTGTCTCTTCTTCCTGGGATCTCGCAGCCCCCTTTCATTCCATGACAGGAATTTCACCGTGTCCTGTCGTGTCCCTTCCATGTTTGTAAGGCAGTGTCAGGGTTGAACGTTTGTGCAAGCGTGGAGCATAATGCAATATCCCACTGTGGCGTGTGGTGTAATGCAGTTTGTACTGTCGTCGTGCAGTGCTGTACAGTTCCGAAAGTGTCTCGGCATCTAATCATACAGTGACCAACTCCCGTTTTCCCGTGAAGCTCTCCTGCAACTGTCCCTCCCACTCTTCCCTCCCACATCAGCACCCCAAATGCACTGGAATCCCCTGACCCTCCCCCCGCCCCCCCAGCAATAACACAAACAAATAACAAAACAATAACATCAAGCAAAAGAAAAGCAGTCTAGCTTCAGAGCCTTTCCAAGCTATCTATCTGTAGGTATTGGGGACTGCCCGTAGTGGGGCGCTGGTGTGCCTCTTAAACCCTCGTGTCCCACCAGACAGCAGAACTTCCTGAGCCCTCCCCAGTGGATCTGGGATGGAGGAGGGTCAGGGTGGAGGGTGCCCGACCCTTATCCGAAAGACCCCTGCCAGTCCAATCTATTTAAACTTTCCGGTCAGCACTATGTAACTCGGAACATCATGAGCCTCTCTGTGTAGGATTCCCCCCCAGACATTGGTTTAACAAAACAGTTCAGCCCCAGGCCCAAGTACTCATCTGACAGTAGCAGTACAGTTCCAGGACAGCTTCTTTTCTGGTGTCACCTGCGTGGCTTCGCGTACTCAGTCTCCGTCATCCAGACCGCTAATTGTCGTCCCTGTCCCAGAGCAGTTCCGGGATTTCTCCTTCCTCAGCGCCGCAATGGCGCGCAATCCATAGATAGTGGTTCTTGACTTAGTCGTCAACAGTTGCGACACTTAACATTCAGTCCTCTTCCACAGGTGGTTGGGATCCTGGGCGCATGGCACTGCCATCGTGTGCCGGGGAGGATCGTCGTAGTGTCCTGAGGAACTCCTCCACCTGTTGCAGGTTGGTGCAAATGATTGTGCGGTCTCGATGGCGTATCCGCAGTTTGGCTGGATATAACAGGGCGTACTCGATATGCGCCTTGCGTAGTTTCTGCTTCACCTGGACATATTTCCGTCTCGCCTCCTGGACAGCCAGAGTAAAATCCGGGTAGATGGAGAACGGATTCCCTTCGTATTGCAGCTCCGGAAGGTCCCGTGCTCTCTGCAAAGCTACATCGCGGTCCCGATAGTTAAGCAGTCTTGCCACTATGGGTCTCGGCGGTGCTCCAGCTGGAGGCCACAGGCCCAACGATCTGTGCGCTTGCTCAACTATCAGATGCGCTGAGAAGGAGTCCGCCCCCAGTGTGGAGGTAAGTAGCCGTTCCACATAGTCCTCCATTCGCTCCGTGGCTGTGGTCTCCGGAATTCCTATCAGGCGAATGTTATTTCTTCGGCTACGTGCTTCAAGATCCTCGTTTTTGGCCGCTATCACCTTCAGCAGCTTGTACATTTGTGACATTTGCTTGGCCATTGCAGTGGTGTTGTCCTCCGTGTCAGAGATCCTCTTCTCCGCCTCCTTAAGCTGTCCTTCATGTTTATCCACTTTCAACACCAAGAAGTTGAGCCGGGTGTTCATGGTGTCCATTTTCCCTGAGAGGGAATTCAAACTCTGCTGCATTGCTATGAGCATGGTCTTTAGTTCCTCATTAGGGGAGATCTCCAGGGGACCCTGCAGCCCCGGACGGGCTCGCCCGCCTCTTCAGCAGCAGAGCGCGTGGTCGCTATTTTCTGCTCGAAAGGCAGTCTAGATTGGCGTGCTTCCGCTTTCCCCATGATGCGAACCTCACAACTGCCGGTACGACAAGGCGCCCCCAAAGTCCCCCCAGCCGTGATGCGTCTCTTCAGGCACAGCAGCGCCCCGTTCCCAGCAAGGTCTGCACTCTCTGCCGTTCAGTTTCTATGCTCCTTTATTGTAAATTAGATTCTCCCTCCTGTGTTCATTCCCCGTCTCAGCTATGCTTTGTTGCTGGGATTTCCCCAGACCAAGCGCCACCTCGGTCCATTAAGTGGTGTTGTATGCCGCCTCTCAGGTGTTGCCCCTCCAATATACAGGCCAGTTAGCGCCTCGCGCATGTGTCTTACCGCAGCTACCGAAGCGGGGCCCAGTCGATGCGTCTCCGATCACGGGCCTCACTCTGAAGCGACACGGCAAGTGCCAGCCCCACAGCCGGCCCACCCAGATCCAGCACCGTGTTTACGGGCGTCAGCAGCGCCGCCTCTGCATCAGGGGCGGCCCGCCCTGTGCCGCCCCAGCGACCCCTCAATGCCTAGGCTCTGGTCCCGGCCGCGCAGCGTGGCTCTCCCAGGCACCTCACCCGCTGGGCCGCAGGCTCCGGATCCTCACGGCAATTACAGCAGTCACCACAGATTCGTAAAGGGGATCTTCAGCAGCTCTCGTGCTCACGGGGTCAGCCAGCGTCCAAGCGCAGGTCGCGAATCGCCTGTGCTGCTCTCTCCTGTCGTTCGGTCTGCCCGGAGGAGCCGCGGCGTACTCAATGCGGTCTGAGGCCCAGCACCACATGGCCGCACCGGCGCTATCGTAACGCCAGCAGCCGCAGGGCTCTTCCAGCGAAAGCGGGCGTCGCTCCCCCGGGCCGCAACCGAGCCGGATAACTGCAGGGCGAGACCGCGTAGCGGCTGCAAATTCACAGCGATTCTTCAAGATTGTGCTGGGCTCATTTTCGCGGGTGGTGCAGCTGTGGGCGAGGGGTCCTGCAGCAAATAATTAAAGCATCGTCGGGTCAGGCAGCCAGAGCCTCACATAAGCGCGGCCATCTTGGTCCGGCGCCACCTAGCACCCCCCTTCTACCCTTTTATTTCCTTTGTTACTTCCTTCTTTCTGTCTGTCTTTCTATCCTTCTTTCTTGCTTTCTTTCCTTTATTCTTTTTTGTCTTTATTCTTTCTTTCCTTCTTTCTGATGCTTTCTTTCCCTTTTTCTTGCCTTCCTTTTTTCTTTCCTTTATTTCTTACCTTCCTACTTTCCTTCTTTCTTGTTTGCCTTCTTTCCTTCTTTCTTTACTGTCTTCTTTCTTTTCTTCTTGCCTTCTTTTTCCATCTTCCCTTCCCTTCCCTTCTCTTCCTTCTTTCTTTTCTTATCTTTTTCTTTATTTCTATCTCACAGGCAAGCGGCTGAAAGCCAATGGCATAATGTTTGCATTTTCGGTTATTGAGGACCTTTCGATTTGACTAATATTCTTTGTATGACATAGCTACTTGTAGGGGTTTTCAGCCACACTTATGCCATTTATCTGTGGTTGGGTCATTCACATTTTTCTCCCGCCCACTCGAGCATGCATCAATGGGCATTCATCACCCCATTTTAGCCATTGGCTGACTTCATTATGCGTTACAGCATCTTAAGTTTTTTAAGAGATTGACAAACTCCAGGCAGCTTCCTAAACAATAAAGGTTTGCAAAAGCCATGATAAAACAAAACAAGCATTGACAAAAGGCTGGCGGACGAAGCCAGATCTATTGACTTTGCCAGTGCTTGTTTAATTTCTTCTGCCAATCTTTAACTATTTTTATGACAAAAATATATTGCTAAATTATAAATATTATTATTTCATATTTTCCATTTTGATATTTTGATTTCAAAATCCTTTATTGAGATGCAGTTCATATAAACAACGGTACAACGTAACATGGTTAAAGAATAGCATTGTGTATCGAAATGTAGGCAGTAAACAGCATACAGTTTGAATTGTATTATGGAAAGTTAGAATTAACAATAAAATGATCTAGATTTTAATAGTTCTAGTTTGGAAACTGATCAGATAGAGCTGGTTATGTCTACATGCCCTAATCATTTATCAAATACACCTTTGTGAACAAATCTTTTGTACCAAAAACCTATAACAGTAAAGTTTTCTAATAATAATAATAATAATAATAAGAGCAAAAAGAAAGGAGCTAAAAGAGAAGAGAAGATTGGGATAGCAATAGGGATAGGGATATGGATATGGATAATGATGGGGATAGGGACAGGTAAAGAGCAAGAGGGGAGTAGAGGACCATTCCTGGATGAGTGGTTCATGAGTCTAGTTCTCTAACTGCGACAATATATGCAGAAGAAGCCAGCATTCAAGAAGAAGTACTGATTCTTTGTCAGGACTGGAGGCTTCAGATTATGCATTCTACTCTTTGCATTATTTGAATAGCAGCCATGTAAAACAAACAAACAAACCACGTAGGGAAGTTATAAAAAAAAGACAAATCCCAAGATATAATGCAACTATGTATGTCATAATAGAATGTCCAACAGCCAATCAGTGTGCACATCCTTGTAAAAGCCAGTTGAACCATCTTAACTCCACCTTCTCTTCTCTGTTCGGTGGCCATGTTAAGTACTCTCAGCTTATCTATTATCTATTGTCTATTTTGTCTATTTATTATTGTTAGGTTTTGGTAATATTGTAAGTGCTTGCTTACTTGGGGAAGTTTCCTTTTGTCTCACCACGCCGACCTTTGTCAGCAGTATTTCACATTTGTCTCCACTGGGGAGCACCACACAGCCCATGTCACCGCTGCCATTTTAAGCTTCCTGGCAGTGGGCTGAGCGGTGCACAACACATCTCCTCTGGCTCCTACCTGTTTTGTCCTCCTCTGGCCCCTTCTGACATTACCTCCTCTGGGCTTGCAGTGCAAACTCAAGGGGTATTTTCTTTTTCCTCATACCAAATTTTTCCGCCACCCAACGCGCTTCTCAGAACCTACTGCTCAACGTGCTCCTCTCAGAGCGAGCTGCAAGACATGTTGATTCTCAGCGTGAGCCCGATCTTCATGCCGCCGGTGGGTCAAGCCTCAGTGCTCCCTAGGGGCTGGTTTTTGGATCAGAGATGGTCCAATTCTACTGTTCAGATGCCCATTGTGGGCTGCAACAGTTGTGTTTAGTCTATAATGCTCGGCCAGGGCTGCAATAGATGTGATAGCAGTCAGCACTCCCTCTCCCTCTTCTTTGCTGCTCCATCCAGCCTCTTATTCTGTTTATATTGATATATAGATTGCCATGGGCTTCCTTTTACCTTGTATTCCCTGGTATTTTGTTTATAGTTAGAATAAGGGATTCCTCATACCTTGCCAGTGTTCACCCTCTTGTATTTCCAGGCTTGCATGTAGTAGAAGCTAGGGTTCCAATATGTCTCGATCCTATCCAGCTGTTTTACCAGTGAATTTACCACAGGAGACTGCATTAGATTTGACATTGGGACCTAATGGAGACACTGCTGTCTCTCAGGCCATGAAACATTATGTTCACAAGACCATTACAAAGTCTTAGGCCACTTGGTAGAGAAACTCCAGGCCTTTTTTTAATGCATGCCCAATTCATTGCCCCAAGGTGCCTCGCTGCTGCTAGACCCAACACCTTCCCAAAAAATTCCATCCAAGACAGCGGCTCTAGAGCATCTCAAATCCACCTATTTGTCTTCTTTAGCCTCCTTTCCTAAGGAGGAGGTGGGTTATTTTGATCCCCCTGAAGGTGGTTTAGACATGTCTGAGGATGAGGAAGCTAGATCATGGCTGCCTGCCACTAAGAAAAGGCTTGGGGACGCCTCTGCTGAGGAAGGTCCTTCCGACTCCTCTCAATACCCATTGTTAAGGGATATTTTCAATCCAAAGTACATTGTCCACCCTTGTTACACAGAATGGATACTTTTCCCAATACCGCACCATATCTTCAGAGTAGATGGAAGGAGCAAGCCACCCCAGTAGATCCTGAAGTGTTAGCCGGTTGAGCCCAACAAGCTATTGTAGTGTAGTTCCTATATCCCTGATAGGCTCTGCGCATTGGAATAATATACACTATAGATTTGACATAGGACTGATGTCAGTATGTCTCTATCGAGTATATTAAACTTAATTACTTGTGTGTGCCAGCTAACTCAGAGGTCACTAGAAACTTCTCGAATATACAAGAAGGGATTAGTTTCTGAAAACCGCATAAACATGACAACTTTGTTTCCGTTAGAGTCGGCACAATCTCAAAACCGTGGAAACAATAGATAACAGTTTCACTCAGTCAATCGTGCATGCTTCATTTCTACAGAGTTGCACAAAAATAGAGAGACTGGCGTTTCAATAAAAGGGGTTTATTGAACAGTCTTATTTCTCATGCAAGAGATATGAACTGCTACAATCGTAAGACAGGCTGCGAAGTACAATATGTACAGAGTTAGCAGTAAGATAAAATAATACTGCAATAGCATGGTTTGTAGCTATGACATATATTCATAAAATACATACATAAATAACACAGGGTAAAATGTGGATATTCATCTGATGCTTCTAAATAGTTCTACCGCAGTGTACCAAACCTAAGTGTAGTACGAGGTAAGAAGTAGGTGCTGTTTTCTAAAGTATAGCTAACTATAGCTATAGTTTTAGTTTTGCCAAGAGTTGCCAAAAGTTTCTCTAAGTTCTAGTCTGCTCCATACCTTAGAATGTGCAAGGTTGGAATCTCTTTTCCGGGACTCGATGTCTAACACCCCGCAAGGGGAGTCAAAAACACTGGAGCTGGATTCTCTGCAAGGAGGATGATAGCGTCTGGTCAGTGAGTCAGGCTGAAACTCGATTTCCTTCCGAACTTGCCATGGCGAACCGCAAGTAGGCAGTCGAGCTGGATCGTACCGGAACCGTGGTTTGCCAGGGCAAGTGCAGGTATATTTATACCTTGAAGGTGCTTAGGAATGCCTGTATTGATGTAAAAGTCAGGCATCGGAACGTCATGAATGAACCCCTAAGGAATAAATGTTCATGCATACTAAATGAGTTCTTGGAGAAATCAATATCCAAGCAAGGGAAATTCCTAAAGGCTTAAGAGTCTGGTTTTCCAAGAACTCATTGTGACATGGATGGACGGATGTAGGAGACCATGCCTGTATTTGGTTATCACAAACAATGCCTAAATAAGGGTTGGATTTTCTATGCCTAAATAAGGGCAATATGAATTGTACGTATAAATCGGGAAACCTATATACGGAATCTAAATCTACACACAACACCCACTCCAGTTTCGTATGAATGACATTACTAAATCCTAAACATACTAAACATGTCTAAAAGAGAATATCGCTTGATAATCGAAAACATGCTAAAACATATGTCCTAAAAATGCATTACTAATTCTTTTCTATGCATAAGGTGCCGTACATATTAAAAGCAATGTTTCATTCCAAGCATATGCGTATATTGAAAATGCCAACAAGAATGAATAATAAATATATACATATGATGAAATGGCTCGTTAATACAGAAGAAAAAAGAGCCGAAACCATTTCATATCAGGTTAACACAAATCAATTGTTGATGTGACAAGGTGGCATAATGTCCCTGGAAGTTTTCAAAGAATTCTGTTCTCTATGAATAGTTCTACTATAAGCAGATTACTGTGCCAAAAATGAAAAATACAAATTTGGCAAAAAAAATGTTATCATAGGAAAAAGTTCCAAAGTCAGTCCCTTGTTTG
The DNA here is from genome assembly GCF_964204655.1 of Triturus cristatus. NCBI lineage: Eukaryota > Metazoa > Chordata > Amphibia > Caudata > Salamandridae > Triturus > Triturus cristatus. Next base: position 1,072,707,556 of record NC_140582.1, read on the forward strand.
AAAATAATGAAGGCCAAATTCAGAGCCTCTTCGGAACACTGTGTTCCTGAATCAAAAGTCAGTGTGTGGGCCTGGAGAAAACTTGAAATCTTCTATTTCTGTTGACAAACATTCATCTACCGTTGTAGGTGAAAGTTGGAATACCTCGTTTAGAAGATTAACTGCACATAGATGTGAGCTATCGCCTTCAGCATTGGTTGCATCAGCAATGTTTGAATCGGATGTTACCTGCGTGCCTGTCGTTTCCACTCGTACCTCAGCAGTAGCAATTTGTGTCTGTGAGATCTCAATGAATGCCGTCATCAGGATTGGTAGCCGCTGGGGACAACACAGAGCATGGGCCGTTACTGGGTCTAGCAGAGTATCGATATCCGTAGGCATGACTGATGGGAGTGTTAGACAGATGTCTAGCACGCATTCTTCACCGCTGAACAGGCAGCGTAGAACAGGTAAGATGCAATCTTGCCAGATTGGTCTGAATGACAGAAACCATGTGCTATTTAATTCTCGTAGACGAGGTAAACCCAAAATTTGGACGATGCACTCACGACACTTCATCTTCAATAAAGTTCTCTCAATGGTGCCTGGAGTGATGCTGGTGATGAGGCTTGCCATATCGTAGCAGTAGGAGCAAAAATAGGATCCCTGCAACTAGTGCTAAAAGGAGCGGCAGTCCGCAAAACACAGAGTGCACAAAGTTTGGAAAAATTCCGAGGACTGCTTGAAAAGGTGCTAACAGTCCTGCACACACATTTTTAAATACAAGTATAATAACGCTCGTATCAGACATGTTTAAGATACGACCTAACATTTCTGAGAAATGTATAGGGCAGTTTGTATACAAAAGGGTATGTATCATCGCAGAAGTCCTTGCGACTTGGAGATCATAGGTTTCCCTGGCTGAGGTCAGTGGCACTGTTTTTTGTAAAAGAATGGCTTTCATTCTGCTTACAGTATCAATTTGTATAGAAGAGATGTTTAGTGAAAGCCACAAAGGCGACTCCCTGACTGTGTCTATTTGTGGAAACAAGACTTGCATACAGCAAGTGACCCTGGATGTAACCGTAACTAGATATGGAATACCTGGCAACATGCCACAGCAGCTGTGATCATTCAATATAATGTAACTCCCGTTAGAAAGTTGGCCGAAAATTGGATTAATCACTGCAGCCGGTGAACCTTGCAGGTGACAGGATAAGTTTGTAGTGGAACCATCACAGGCCCCGTGTAAGTTAATACCCTGACAAAGGAGAGAACTGCTTAGTGTGTGCTCACAGTTTTTACCGCTAAGAAACACTTCACGTTCCTCACTCCAACATCTATGTGTGTAAGGTAATTCCCAGGATGTCTTGATGTATCCTTTACCCAACCTTCCATATTTGCCAACTGGTATATGTTTTAGGCAATATGGAAAATGGAAAGTTGTAAGGTAGGTCGCTCCCCCTCCGTACAGCACCGCCTGTGCGTCCTGTCCCTGCCCCAGCTGCCGCTGCTGAGGTAAGTTCTGTGCCCCCTTGATCTGTGCCCCATTTTTTCTCTGTGCCCCATTTTCTTCTCTGTGCCCCCTTGATCTGTGCCCCATTCTTTCTCTTTGCCCCTTGATCTGTGCCCCGTTTTTTCTCTGTGCCCCCATGATCTGTGCCCCGTTTTTTCTATTTGCCCCGTTGATGAGTGCCCCATTTTTTCTCTGTGCCCCTGTGATCTGTGCCCCGTTTTTTCTCTTTGCCCCCTTGATCTGTGCCCCGTTTTTTTCTCTTTGCCCCCTTGATCTGTGCCCCGTTTTTTCTCTGTGCCCCTGTGATCTGCGCCCTGTCTTTTCTCTGTGCCCCATTGATCTGTGCACTATTTTTTCTCTGTGCCCCTTGATCTGTGCCCTTGCCCCATGCCGTCGACCACTTCCGTTCCCGCCGCTGCATCCCCTGCGGCCCGCCCCCCATTCGCTGTCCCTTCCTCCCGCCTCCCAGCTGCTCCTCCCTCCCTCCTCCCCATATATGGCAGCCTCTGCGCAGCCACACAGCGGACGCAGCGGAGGCAAGCCCGTCTGTGCCCGTCCGTGCCTGGACCGCGCCCAGTGCCAGGAACCCTGGCCCATCTCCCCTACAACTCCAGCACCCTCCATGCACTCAATGCCGGATGATCACGCACCTGCTGCCTGGCCGCCCCAAATCGCACCCAAGGACCCTTCTCCTGCCGGAACTGCAGCTTCACCAGCATCCGGCCCGCCAACCCACCTACCAAAGAACCCAACCACCTCAGATGCATCCTTCTCAACACCCGCTCCGGAGGCAAACACGACGTAAAATTCTGGGTCCTACTGGACTTCAACACCCCAGACGTTGCCTTCCTGACGGAGACCTGGCGGAACTCCTCCTCGACACCCGACATCACCATAGCCATCCCGGAAGGCTATAAGATCACCCGCAGGGATCGCACCAATGGAGTAGGAGGAGGAATCATCATCGTCCACAGGAACTCCCTCAAAGTCTCAACCAACACCGACGACACCCTTAGCACCACCGAACACCTGCACTTCCAGATCCACACCGATCCCAACAACACCCTCAGAGGAACCCTCATCTACAGACCCCACAGACCATGAGCACAGTTCAGCGACTCACCGACCTCATCAGCACACACGCCCTCGCATCCACGGACTACATCCTCCTCGGGGACCTGAACTTCCACCTCGAGAACAACAACGACACCAACTCCTCCACCCTGATCGACAACCTCGCCAACCACGGACTCGGACAGCTCGTCACTACTCCCACCCACTCCGCCGGCCATACGCTTGACCCCATCTTCTCCGCAAGCTCCCACATCTCCTTCAACCACTCCACAAGCTCCACAAGACCGATCACCGCTGCATCCACTTCACCTACCGGAAACCCACCATGCACCACCGCACCCAACAGATGCCGCGCCACTGCTGGAGCAAAGTCACCGAAGACCAGCTTTCCACCTCCCTCGCCCGGAACCCACCCGCAGATCCAACCTACCCCGACACCGCCACCTCAAACAGTGGATCAACGACTGCGCCAACACCATCCCCCCTCAAGCAGCCCTCCAACACCCACACTAGCAAGAAAGCCAGCTAGTTCACCGAAGACCTCCAGGCCTCCAAGCGAACCTGCCGTAAACTGGAAAAAACCTGGATCCGTGAACGAACACCGGAAACCTACACCGCCCACAAGTTCGCCACCCGCAGACAGCACCACCTCATCAGATCTGCCAAAAGGACCTCCTTCAAAGACTGCCTAGACAACAACGCACACAACAGCAAAGAGCTCTTCAACATCGTGAAGGAACTCTCCAACCCCAGCTCCAACACCAATGACATCCCACCTTCACAAGACCTGTGCGGTCGCTGGCCACCTTCTTCCATCGCAAGATCGCAGACATCCACGACAGCTTCAACACGTCATCACCCCAGTAACCACTGAGACACCCGCTCTCACGACCACCACCCGCACCAACCGCCTCATTTCCTGGACCAACATCAACGACGATGACACCATCAAGATCATGAACACCGTCCACTGAGGATCCCCGGACGACCCCTGCCCCCACCACATCTTCAACAAAGCCAGCAGCACCATCGCACCCCATCTCCGGAAAACCATCAACATCAGTGACCTTCTCGGAGAGCTGGAAGCACGCAAAGATCAACGCCTTACTCAAGAAACCCAAGGCGTACCCCAAGAAGCTCAAGAACCTCTGACCCATCTCCCTGCTCCCGTTCCTGGCGAAGATCATCGAAAAGGCCGTCAACAAACAACTGACCAGCTTCCTTGAGGAGAACAGCATCCTGGACCCGTCCCAGTCCAGGTTCCGCAGCAACCACAGCACCAAAACTGCCCTCATCGCCGCCACCGATGACATCAGGTCCCTGCTAGACAACGGAGAAACCGCGGGCCTCATCCTCCTGGACCTGTCAGCCGCCTTCGACGCGGTCTGCCACCGCACACTACGAACACGCCTCTACGACGCCGGAATCCAAGAGAAAGCCCTGGACTGGACCTCCTCATTCCTCTCCAGCAGAACACAGAGCATCCGCCTCCCCCCTTCTGCTCCGAAGCTACTGAGATCATCTGCGGCGTACCCCAAGGCTCATCCCTCAGCCCAACTTTGTTCAACATCTACATGGCGCCACTCGCCCACATCGCATGACGGCACGACCTCAACATCATCTCCTACGCCAACGACACCCAGCTGATCCTCTCCCTCACCAAGGACCCCCACACTGCCAAAACCAACGTTCACGAAGGAATGAAGGCCATTGCCGGCTGGGTGAGGAACAGCCGACTGAAGCTGCACTCGGACAAGACGGAGGTCCTCATCCTCGGATCCACCCCCTCGGCTTGGGATGACTCCTGGTGGCCAACTGCACTAGGAACACCCCCAACACCCACCGACCACGCACGCATCCTCGAGTCTACCCTCTCCATGACGAAGCAGGTAAACGCCGTCTCCTCCTCCTGCTTCAACACCCTACGCATGCTTCGCAGAATCTTCAAGTGGCTCCCCACCGATACAAGAAGGACGGTCACCCAGGCCCTCGTCAGCAGTAGACTGGACTACGGAAACGCCCTCTACGCAGGAGCCTTGGCCAAACTCCTGAAACTGCTTCAACGCATCCAGAACGCCTCCGCACGCTTGATCCTCGACAACTAAGTTTCTTAGCTAAATAGCTTGGCCCGGTTCCATACAAACTCTTGTGAGCGAGACACAGGATTTTGAAACAACCTTGCTTCTTAACAGGGAGCCAGTGATGATGGAGCTCTTGATGGAAGGTTTAAAATCAGTCTGGCAGTGGTATTCAGCAAGACTTGAAGCTTGGAGTGGAGCTCCACATTTATGGAATCTAATAGGGCATTGCATTAGTCCATACGGCTTATCATAAGCCCCTGCACCAGCGGTTTTCTGGATTCGATAGGAATCCATTGAACGATTTTGCATAATTTACGGAAAAAGCCATAACAGACACTTATTACATGATTTATATGGTTTTTCATTGACAACTGATTGTCAATCATTATTCCGAGGTTCCACACTACAGGTTTGGGAGATGGACATGGGCCTAGGTTATGAGGCCACCAGTTACTGGACCAGTACTCATCCACTTTCTCTGACTTGCTTCCATTAAGCTGTAAGTGATTGGTACACATCCAGTTGCTGATATGGGTCATGCCAGTTTTGAAAACGGATCATTGTGTCTGTGGGGTCAGGGCCAAGAGTGATTAACGGCTGAGTGTCTTCAGCGTACAACACTACATCAAAGCCATAGGACCTGATTACCCTGGCCAGAGGTGTTACATACAGTTAAAAAGCATAGGACTCCTGAGGAACTCCTATGCTTACAGACTGACTGCATGAGGCCAAGGTTCCTATTTGTACTGTGGTGGTTTGGTTCATTAGGTAGTTCCTAAACTAGTCCAAGGCCCTGCCCCTGACTCCCACCTCCCGGAGACGCTGTTCAAGAATGCTATGGGAGATGGTGTCAAAAGCAACTGACAGATCCAATAAGACTAGCATGGCTGACTGCCTGTTGTCCAAGGCCAGCCTAATGTTGTCGACAACCTCCACCAATGATGTTTCGGTACTGTGTGCCGCCCTAAACCCCGACTGTGATGGATCGAGGAGTACATGACTCTCCAGATGGGTGGTAAGCTGTTTATTAACCAAGGACTCGAGTACCTCTCCAAAATATGTAAGAAGTGAGATTGGACGGTAGTTACCAGGTACCTTAGGATCGGAAGGGGGCTTTGTTAGGATTGGCTTGACTTGTGCTGCTTTTCATCTGGCGGGGACTGTGGCCTGTGCTACTGACATATTGAATAGATCTGTGAGTTTGGCTGTGAGCAAAGGAGCTATATTTGCAAAAAAAGGGGGTGAAAGTGGATCTGCTGGGGAACCTGATTTAATCTTAGCTAGGGCGGTGGAGACTTCATCTGGAGTAAATACATTGAATTCCAGTAAGAGAGGCAGGGTGGGATCACTGTTGATACTTAGATGGGAGTCTACATTTTTATATCGTAGTGGGGAAAAGACCTATGAATAAATTTAATCTTTTCATCAAAAAAGGTTAGACAACGTGTGTACCCATTCTTGCGAGGAAGTATAGATGGGCTGATCAGAGAGGAGTAGTAAACTCCTTTAATATATTATAGAGCTCTTTGTTGGAGTTAGAAGCTTTGTTAATCCTGTTAGTGAGATTCAGCTTTTTAGCCTGTCTGATTATTTTAAGTATCCTCGATGGATCTGTTTATATTTTTGACGATCTTAGTTTTTCTCCATTGGTGCTCGGCAGTCCTACTGGACAATTTTTCAAATTTCAATGCTAATGAGAGCCAAGGTGATGCTCTAGGCTTAATCTTAACCCGCGACAGAGACGCCACTTTGTTCAGGGCCGATGTAATTGCATCTTCAAAAGCTGTTGCTACATAGTCTATGTTCTCGGTGTGAGAAGGAGACGGATGGTTGAAATGAGTCGAGAAAGCTGCTAAGGTGACTTTATGCCATGGCCTTACCAGGTGAATTCGCTGTTGGAACAATTATTCGGAATACCCATTGGTACAAAAAAGTTTAATAGATTGTGATCGGACCAGAGTAGAGGGCGGGATTGCTCAACTCTGAGTTTGGTTGAGTAGGTCCCACCACCATCTGGACCAGACCTAGTGTATTCAATGTTGTTACTAATTGACTTGTATCGGGATCTGATAAATGTTCTGCATGATAATTAAAATCACCAATGAGGAGAAATCAGCAACTAATTCATGTGGGGCAATTAGTTCAAGTAAATGGTTTACAAAATTAGTTTTGTGGCATGGGGGCCTGTAGACTAGAGCACCTCTCCATGTTCCTCTTGATTGGGTTGCAATTTTAAAAATAAGCGTTTTAGATGTTTCAGTGGTACAGGAATCTAGTGTGATGATTTCTAGTTCCTCCCTGGTGGCCACTACTATCCCCCCACCTCTTCTAGCAACTCTATCTAATCTGGTTAAATGATATTCGGGTAGAAATGCAATGGCCACATCAGGGGAGGCCTGTTCATGAAGCCAGATTTCCATAATGAAACAGATGTCTGACTTTTCTAGGTCAAGAAGGCTCCATATTTCCAATGCGTGCTTTGGGATTGACCGGGCATTAAAATAAAGCCTTTTTAGTTGTTTTGGGGTCTCAGTGGAATCCTTAATATTTTTAATTGAGGTGTAGGAAGGGTGGTTAACTCGTTCAGAGTGATTTGGGTGTCTACTTTAGGAGAGGCAGTATACACCTCGCCGGCATTTGAGCTCTTGACTTGAGTAATACAGTTTAACCATGTTTGGCTAAATCAGTCTTGACCCTGTGCCTCATGGGAACAGTCCAGTCCGAAACGCCAAGCCAGGTATTTCCTGAACCAGAAACAAGCATCCTGGGACCGGTTTTGGGGTAACAACCCTCATCAGCCAGGATTGCTTGAATCCAGTGGCAAAGTGAGCAAGGGACAGACGTCTGGGCATTCCCTGCCAAATTAGGGCGAACAAAGCAAACACAATGAGATGATGGACAGAGCGCTGAAACTTTTGAGACACTCACCCCTAGTCCCAGTTCTGGGTTGAATCCATCATTGTTCTTTAGCTCACTTCGCCACCTCAGTTCAGAACCAGCTATATGCAAATCAGGCTTGACCCTGTGCCTCATGGGAACAGTCCAGTCCGAACTACCAAGCCAGGTTATCCCTGAACCGGAAACAAGCCTCCTGGGACCGGTTTCGGGGTCATCAGCCAGGCTAGCTTGAATCCAGTGACAAAAGCACACTGGCTGGCTATACAACATGGTCACTGGCCACATGGTCAAACAGCAATCAAGGAGGCATGGACAAGAAAGAACACATGCAGATCTATGGACACTGACTACACAAAATGGCACCTGGCCACAGGCCTTGCAGAACAAAGACAAATGGTAGCCTATGGAAAGCACACAAACTTGTGAGACAAAGGAGGCATGGTAACAATGAAGAAAACGCAACCATTAATTCAGCAATGCCAAAAACGAAAATCAAGTGAGCTATAAACATTTTACAACAACACACATCCTCCCAAGGCATCAAATATTACCTCACCAAAATACACTTTTTTGCTAAAAAAAAAACATTAAAAAGAAAAAAAAAGAAAACCCACATTTTGTATTTAATCCAATGCCATCCCTGCCCTAAATGATGTTTTAAAACAACATATACCATAGAAACAGTTGTTTCATGTACCCAATGGCTAATATTGGCTGGATACTTGTGCTCACTCGCTAGAAGTCGCCAAATCTCATTGCGCGCCCATGAGTGCCAAAACAAGTCTTGCACACACCAACGGAAATATCATTTTGCCGCGTGCTGGAAGGCAGAAATTAGTGGGAACTCCATGTTACGTGTAGGTCCTAGTTGCCGAATTCCGCCCACTCCACAAGTGGAAATATATTTTCCACACAGTCCTAAAAATAATTAGCCAATTGTGGTGCTTTTGAGTAACATGAAGATTACTGAACCCCAGTTCAAAGATTCAAGCCACAACAAGTAGGTAGCACAAAGATAGGCTCAAAAACTGCTTTGGAGCAATTCATTCATAGGCCCCGGGGAAATTGCCAGCCTTGGAACTTTCCTGCAACTCAATTCCCAGCATGGAACACAGAACACAGAACTCAGTGAGGGCACTATGATCTATCAAGATGCCACAATTCTCATGCCAGCAGAAAATAGAATATATGTACAGAGAACAATAAATAACAAATAACAAAGCAAAATTAAACCAGTAAGAAGTACTTCAAAAACTTAAATCTTAAGTTGATTACACTATTTCAACACACTGGGCCTGATTCTCAAAGGTGAACTTACACGGTGGTGTAAGTTTAATCTGTTTCAATATTTATAAAATTGCAATTAATAACTTTATTACTGCAGAGACTTCAAAGTTAATTTTATGACTGCGGAGACTTTGTAGTCGGGGCAAAAAGCTCCGCAAATAAAAAGATATGACAAGCCTATGTTTGGATGATTGTGAAATTCAACGAGCAAGTTGAAGATTCTAAATAGTTTGGTCTTTAGGGGTGATAGAAGGGCACAAGTCGGGGGTACTCGCGGGAACATGGCATCCACCCACTATTTTCACAGGGAGGATGCTGTCTAACCTGCCAAGGAGTTAGGACCCACAGCAATATGCTGAACTTGTTCCAGTGTAATTTTCAGACACTGGGTCACGTACAGTAGCAAATGCACATTGTCTGCTTTCCATTCCCAGCAGCAACGTGCATGTAGCCAGGGGGCCTTTTTTTTCACCTCCATCTGGGGCAAAGATAAAGGCCAAAGTTAAGGTTCCATCAGGCTTCCTTTTGATCAAGTTTCCTGACTGGAGGTGGCCTGAAATGTCACACCTAAACGAAATGCAACCCTCACACTTAAATGCAAATGCAATGGAGGGAAAACAAAAGCACACAGCATGTTATCTCTTCACAGGAACTTAAGAGAAGCATGCTATTATATAGACTTACTACCCTTGAGGAGGCGAGAAGTCAGTCCCTGTATATAAGTGAAGGCACCGTAAGAATGTCAGATGTGTTGATCTGTCCTAGTATTTACACAAATAACAATTTAAATAGATTTAATTTCTTTCATAGCGATACTTATCCCAATTCAGGGTGTCAGAGTGCTTTACGTATCATACACATTAAACATGGAGAACAAATCAATGTACAATATGTGTTACATGAGACAGTGAGGGTTACAAAGTGTAGGGGTCACATGTCCTTCATAGCTCACTGTGCTATATTAGACGGATTACAATTTATGAACTGCAAGTAACAAAAAATATATATCTCTCCAGCAAATGCGTTAACCTCTGGAGTTGTCTCACCGTTATTATTATTCCCTAAGATTTACTGGGCGCCTCAATTGCACATGCCTTAACCCTTAAAAAAAATTAAAATGCAGATTTTGCAACCAATTCAGCTGAACACATCTACTACCATGCTTCTCCTTGTTGCCAATTTCTTTGTGGTAGTGTTTTTAAAAAAAATTATTAGTCAAGGCCCAGATTTTGCTTCAGGATTGTGTCACATTTTTGGCACAACCCTGATGAAAAATCACATTTGTAAAATCTCATAATTTGCTTAAATTTACTTATGACATACCTGATAAACATATGTGTGAGGTCTTAAAATCTAATATCACTTCTTGTGATCTCACTTCCAGTGAGGTGACTTCCTGGGATGTCACATGCGATGGCACGTATCTTGGCATCATGCACTGTGATAGCACACGCCATGATGTCACTTGCATATTAACTAACTTGGTTAGTCCCCCCACTTCATTTTTTAGGACTTCTGCCTTGGGTGATGGGTTGATGGTTGCTCCAATGGGGTTGAGTGGGAATTTGATCGATATGGTTCATAAAGGTCACCAAGGGATATTTAGAACAAAAAATAGTTTATGTTCTGGCTACTGGTGGCTTGGGATGGATGTATCAGAAAATGTGTGAACTGTAACAAAACAATAAAATGCATAGGCTTTGAAGACCTCTGATGACATATAGGAGACTACCCAGCAAATATTAAAAGGTGCTTGCATTCAATATTCTGCCTCCAATTCATGGAGAGAGTTCTTCATTGTGTTTATTGGTTTTGATGAATTTGTTTTCGTATTGGTGTGAAATCTGTACTGTGATCAATGTAGAGTGTAAGGGTGTCATTGATTATTTGGAAGGAAAGTTCAGGAGAGAAGGGTATCTGAATGACAATTAGGTGCAACTATCTTTCAAAATGATGGAGGGATTTATAAAGTGTGCCTTGTATTATTATGAATGAAATTGTGTTGCCATAAGATTAATTCTTGTTGGCCAGTAGTGGAAAGAAAAATTGGAAAGAGGAGGTGCTGATGCTAGTGGAGATGTGCTGGTGGATTCTTTATTTCATGAAGGAGAAGGCTGGTGTTGATTTGTCAAGTGGTAGAAAAGTGACTTTTCTAGTTTCATCTGTCTGGGTGATGTTGCAGAAATTCAGAAATTGGTCGTGAAACTCGATGTGGTTGCAATGAAGTTGCCTTGGTTAAGAAATTAAATGTCAAGGTTTTCAAACTGATGCATGTGGTAAAATTGTTAAAAATGAAGTCCCAATGGGTGATCAGAGGGTCTGGAATTTTGGCGAAGGGCCTGATTTACAAAGGTGAACTTACACGTTGGTGTAAGTTTACTCTTTTTCGGTATTCACAAAACTGCACTTTAATAGTAACCTTATGACTGCGGAGACTCTGCAGTTTTAAAGTTACTATTAAATTGCAGTTTTGTGAATACCGAGAAAGAGTAAACTTACACCAACATGTCATTGAGAACTGGCTTCTTCTTCTCCTTTATCTTTATAGTCATCTAATTTAGAGCTATATGAATGTTTATGACCCCGACTACAATGCAACTTCTCCTTCCCTTCTTGAAGAACCACATTAAGCACTAAGCACCCCAACCATCCCTGACCATGGACAATACTTTCCAACACACATTTATGATTTTCTCTTTCTCCACCACAGTCCCACATTCTTCATTATCCACTGCCGCCAACTGAAACAGAAAGTCCACATACTTTTGTACTTGAAAATAGCATCCAACTCCTTTACCACAAAAACATCAAGGAAGTGATTATGATTTGTCTAAAAAGAAAACTCAGTTCCCCAAACAAATAAAGAAATTTCCTTCTACACCAATGAGCAGTTAAAGCTTCCCTCTCTGCTATGGATTCATTTTTCAATTCACCCCTAAGATTCCTGGATGCAAACACAACCGTCCTACAACCACTGGTCTTCTTAGTTGCAATAAAACAGCTCTTAAGCCTTTCAGAATGGTATCTACCATGAGGTTTTACTTGCATCTTGACATCCCTCTTTAGATGCTGAAACTCCTTTTAAACTGAACATCTTTCTTGAGCAATTTCCTAATCTTAGATATGTTGTCAGCCAAGTTGTTAATTAATTTGGCATAGTATTCAATCATGCTTAAAAAGCAGATACCTCTTATTTCTTAGTAGATGACTGCAGTCTCTCAAGTGTCAAAACCAGATCCTATTTTTACTTACCCCCAGAACTTTTAATCAGATGATCAAGGTATGCAAATTCAGCCGTTTTTTCATTTAGGGTCAACCAATTTCCCATCAGTATGCTTATAACCTGCCTTACCAAACTCTGATCATGTTCCTGTGCTGTAAGATCATACACTAAAATATTGCTTTGAAATAACTTTACACCATACATCTTCTCACAACATACTATTAATCTTTCAGTAAAAGCTGGCATAGCTGATATTAGACCAAAAGACATTTTCAAAAATCTAATCATATCAAAATCATTGACATATTTGCATTCCTCCCGGAGGTTGATTTAGTGGTACACTGATGCAAGATCAAAGGCGGTAAGAAAATTTGCACCAGCCAAAGAGATAAGCATTTCTCGCTGATATGAGGTCTATGCGCAGTCAGAACTCACCCAAAGCTTTATGAGGCCCACGAAGGGCAACAACAATTCCAAACTCCCAACTGTTTCTATCAGACTATTCTACAAAACCTTTCTAGCTGATTCAAAGTTGCTTCTCTCACTCAAAATTGCATACTTTTCTCCTCACAACCGGCATAGGGCATGGTTTCTGTGTGATTTTACGCACATACAATCTCAAACAACGTCAGTCTTCCTCAAACCTCTGGGAATTCTCATAAAAATCAGCCCTCGCATCCATATCCCACAATTACAGACCTTTACCCTCATCCACTGTCTCTGAATCTGACAGAAGGATTGGCATTGGGATCTCAGAGAATGCCTAATATCCCTTGGTAAGGATTATCAAGGACAGTGTCCCCTTTTTGGGTGCATAACTTTTCCCAAATCCTGTCTATCCTCTAAACTCAGTGTCACTTTTGAAAGTACCCTTGAAATTCAATTGGTTTTCCCCCATATCCTCCTGGTTGGATGTCCGGGTCCAACAGCTCCATTGCGCCTTCATATATATTGTCATACACCTCATGTGACAGCAGCATCAGCTACTCTCCGGAATCCATCACCACTTGCACTTCCTTCCAGTGTCTATATGCAACATCTTTGGGATGGTTTTTGTTACCTACTGTACAGAATAGCAGAACAGCTTCATCCCACATATAACATACCACATTAATTTTCCCACCTTTTCTTTCTGTTCTACAATTTTTACAAAATTACCCATTGAGTTACGAATCTTACATAGACTCTTATGTGATGGGCATTCTCTCGAATTAGCAAAAGGATCAAACACCCTACACCTAAAGCATGCCCCTTAAGTTTTCTGACCTCTCCTTTCCATTCATTTAGTTACTCCTTTTTGTAATTACCAACTGAATGTTTGGTTTGATACAGCTGTCCGTTCGCAGCTCCTCATAACAAGCTAAGCAATGTTCAGTCTGTTGCTCCAGCTTAATAACTCTACTTAAATACCTTTCAAATCTTGTCTAGGTTGCAGTGCAACATACATTGGGCTCTGATGTGGTTTCCATAGATGTGCCAAATGTACAAGTAGATGCTAACTTTCTAAGAGAGGTTACATAATCTTCGACACGCTCGTCAACATGTTCTGCTCTCATGCCAAAGTGGTACTGCTCCAATGTGGTGCCTAACTTGTGAAGAAAATGCATCTCTGACCTGTGAATGGATCCCATCCTCATCACCAGTGCAAGATCTGAGGCACTGTGAGCAAGCACAATGGAGGTATATCCCCATGCTGAAACTCCTCATTTGCAGGTTCTAGTGCAACTTCCAGCACTGGACTTTTTTCTGCAACTCTAATTTAGGCAAGGAAATCGGAAGAAGGAACCCAGTGAGGACACTATTACCTGGCAAAATGCCACGCTTGTAGGATTGTTGTATTTTCTTAGATGTTAATATATTTTGTAATCTATTTATTCATATGACAAGGAGAAAGTGGTGAGCAGCTTTAAAGACTCTTCTGAATGGGTGGCCCCTGAAGCTTATGCAAAACTGGAAGAACGTGGAAACCTATTTGCTGGCGCTACGGTGCAGGCGAGAGAGTTTGGAACCTTCTGTAATTTCATGATCATTATAATTGGCAGAATTCACATTTTTGAATCATCTTTCAATCCAATAAGTTTGCCTAAGTAAGAATGTTTTTAAATCGACTATAAATCACAAAACATAAACCGTTTGTACATTCTTTATTGGACCATTCTTGGTTTGTAATCCCACCTTATTACCCTGAGAGTTTAGAGAGGCTGCGGCACATGACCATATTTCAGCTCAGGTGCTCTCTCAGTCCCTCAGGTACCCCTGCTTCATTGACTCACCAGAGAGAGAATGCGCATTCCCATGTGTCTCTTTCAGGAAGCTTAAGAACGGGGATGCGATGGTGCATGATTTTGCTGCAGCCTCACCAGTTTCCTCGAGGAAGGGCTGGCCAATGGGCACACTGCTCTAACTCCCCAGCCCTCCTTGCACCCATCAAGCTGCCCACAGGTTTGCTAGGCTGCCACTGAGTGCTGTTGATCTGCCTGTGCTCATCCGGTTATCTCTCTAGGAAAACACTCTGGTATTGTCATGCAATAATTTGTAGGTTTTGTTCATTTACTATATTAATTTTGGTACCATGATTTGGGTTATGTGGACATTTTTTAGGAAGAGCTGGAAAACGCGTGACCCACTGGTTGCTTTAAAATGAGAAGTCAGGGATGGTGGCTCATTGGACGGAGCAGAGAAGATGCAGCTGTCTCCCGGTCCATGGTAGAGTTTCAACACTGCTCGACTTCAATGTAAGGCTGTTTTGCACTTTTACCCAGAAGTAAAGTTGATATTTAACAATTTTATGACTAAATTGAAAAAAGGAAGTAATCTGTTCCCCACAACCTATGTTTATACAAATTAACCATTGTGTTTAAATGAGATTAAACAGTCTTGTTTATAGCACCCCTCAGCATGCTCTAACTATATTCAGTCCCTGTGTGCTGTTCTTAAATAAAGCCTTGAAATGTGTTCTAATACTCCTTTAGCAAGAATGATGTATTTACTCTCTGAGTCTTGTCTGAAAAGGTTTACTGCATGTTTGCTGCATGTGTCATAGGACATCTTGTAAAGCTCTGCTGTATTTATTTTCTGACGTGGCCTAGCAGTAAGTGAAACATCACACTTCACATTGCAGGGTAGTGGCCATCATAAATGTGACATTTGCAATCAAACTAAATTAGCTCTAAGCGCAGATAACAATGTACTTAAAAGAGGTATTTCCTCTTATCAGTGGATAGTTCATTTCAGGAGATAATTGGTTAGACTTACCTCTCGAGTTTGTCTCCTCTTATCTGTTGTCACCCATCTTTGTATTTATGGCTCCTGTGATCTTGTGATGTACAATACACCAAGAGCGGTGTGCAGCAGCTGAAGAGTTACACCGACAGTCAATCACTCTGTGGTCTTGAGGCAGTGATATAGATTAGAAACCATTAGGATTTTTCTAACTTAACAGGGATTGTCTTGAAAATCGTATAGGATAATTTATATATCCTGGAGACCTCCCACTATAAAATGTACTCTATACATGTGTTTTTATGTCTCTCGCCAATTAATGATTCTTATTTCTCGAGTAGCGATTTTTATATGTGTAAAACAAAAGTTAACCCTACCAATTGGGCTTACTTTTTTCCAGTAAAACGTTTCTTCAATGTTTCACGTATGTGCAAGGCGGCAGCCGTGTGGGTGGCGAAGTGGACGAATGTGAGGAGTGCATTTATGTATATGACTTTATGCAAGTATGTGTGTACATTTATATGGGTGCGTGAAATCACAGATGGGAGCATCCATAGGTGAGAGAGGTGATGAAAGATGAATGTGTGAGTGAATTCATGACTGGAGGAATGAGTGAATGAATGCATGGAATGGAATGGATGAATGGATTGGTCGTTTGTTAAGCATGTTCATGGATGAATGAATCTATGGGTGACTGTATGGGAAGATAGGCAAGTCAGTGAGTACATCAAAGGTTGTGTGTGAGTGGATGAGTGAGTGCAGGTGAATTGGTGAATGAGTCAATGCATGAATGTGAATGGATCAATGAATCCATTGGTGTATGAATTGTTAGATGAATGGGTAATCATGAGTTGCCCTCCTACTGGCTCAGCAATGGGAGTGCCTGCCATAGGATGCACTGCACACTCTGCCCATTACCACAGGACGGTCGGAACTTCCAGGCGTCTCCCTATGCAGCACCACATCCTGCCCTGAGGCTGCAGAGTTTTCATTTCGAGGATCATTATAGCGCATTGAGGTGGAGGAGAAAATAACGATGACACTGTGGCATCTCTGCATCGATCCTTGTGGGCCTAGTTAAGTTTCAATGGTTTCACTGGCTGCACAGAGATAGTATTTCTTTCTCCTTTCTAATATTTTTAGGTATAAAGCTTATGGCGTTCCAGGGGGATCCTGCCACGGTCCACTATGATCAACCTTTGCAACGCCCCACTGCAGCGTTAAAAAGATGCATCAGCTGCGCAGACGATGCTACGATACTCATGCATCCGGACAGAGATATTATCTTGGTCTAGAATAACCGCAGACACGTCCTGTCAGCCTCCAGGAGTAATTGCATGTGGTTCCTCCGCCATCTTCTCCATCACACCACCATTGTTTGGAAGACTCCCAGAGGAATCTATTGCAGAGGTAAGTGCGGATCGGAACAACAGCAAACGTGGCTTGAAACTAGAACTTTTGCTCAATGGAGAGCTTTTGCTTAGTATGGTGTACCTGAATTGTCTATTTTTCAAGAAATTAGTATTATAAATATAGGGCTGTCTATCTTGCAAAATACTGTAAGGTGGAGAAATATATATTGTTAAACTGGAGCCTCTTTGCAAACCTGAGTTTGAGGACAGGTTACCAGCCCAAATGTAAAAAATGTGTTTGAAAGAGGAGCTTTTATCTCCCATCACTCTTTTCCAGTCCACAAAACCAAAACTGGGTTTCTAAACTTGAAGGCTCTGATTAAAGGACATGGGGCATGGTCCTCACACCCTAAACCGTAAATCTAGAATAAGGGGGCAGGGTGGGTACACCATGACCCCAAAACGTAGGTGTGTGGGGGGGGTCCATTCCCTAAGGCTCTGCTCTGGGCACTTCGCCATTCTTCACCCTAGCTTTCAAAAACAGAAATATCTAATTTCGTACCTCCTCTGATCCGTACATCCGATTGCTTTGCACAAGAAATTGATTTTTCTAAAAATTCAGGGTGATTCGTTGCAGGTATTAAGCCACCTTAAATATAACAATAACGAAGAATCTTCTGACACCCGCCCCATCTGATCAAATGTATGCTTTGCAGTCTTTAGTCATCTATATTGCTAAATCCACAGGTTACAAATGTAAATGTATGTGTCTTGTAAAGCGCACTGCTGCCCTGAGGCGCTGTAGACCGCTGGGGAACCCGTCCTGGTTATCCCTGTGAGATGGTCCCTCCAGAATATCTCCAAGGTGAAACCAGGCATCCCCGGCGAATGTGGGGAGCCGGTGTGGAGATGAGGCAAGCTAATGCCCAGAGTTGCCGAGTGTGATCCTGGTTAGAGTAGGCACCGAAGCGAGAATTATCGAGTCCGCTGGCCCTGGTACACAACCCTGCCGCGTCAGGAATTGAACCCTGGTCCCAGGCTGTCCTCTGCTTCCGGGTCTGCTGCCTCTAACCAGTGAGCCACACCACTCCACACCATTACACATTTGAAAAGAGTGTTTATAATATGTCCCTCATAATTTGCAGCATTACCACAGGACATATCCCTGCCATCCGGACTATTCAGGGATTTCACCGGCCGTAGGAACCACACCATGCATACTCACTGGGTTCCGCACATCAAAACCCTGACCATACAAGTTCTTTTTTTTTTATCACTGGAGGTAAGTGCCAATAGTAGAGCCCCAACGGCAATTGAGTCGGTCACCAGGTCTGTTTGTGCTAAGAAACTGACAGGCAAAAGACACAAACTACGCACACACACACGCCCTAACGATGTATGACACAACACTGCAGTTGTATTGTAGTGTAATTTTTTCTCTGTCTCATTTTTCATCAACCATATATTATCGTGAGACATGCATATAACCACCGATCTGAAATGTTTTTGAAAGCTACATGCTTTTAATGTAGAAATGTCCTAACTTGATGAGTACCACAACATAAAAAAACATATGTAGTGCTAAGTTTGTTAGAACTTGTGCCTGCAAAAAAATATATAATATATTTGGGCTAAAAAGTAAATGGAAAAATCTAAAAACACAAACGGAGATAATAGGAATGGTACTTGTTGGGCTTGGCCCTCTTTGCAAGGTCATTCCCAAATTTTTTTGCCTTCAACCTCCTGTTGTCTAAACATGTTTAGGTTAGCTTTTAGGACTCTGAGCTCTTTACCTCGGCTGACCAGTGCTGAAGTGCTTGTGCTCTCTCCTTTAAACATGGTCGGTGTTGCGCACAAACACGCCGGGTGTCCCCGAACCATCAACACAAATTGCTGCATTTTAAGTTTCTGTGGCGAGTGTATGTGATTCCTAGTAAACTGCATCGTATGGACCCCTCTCGCTCAGATGTGTGTCCAAGATGCCGCTCTCCGATTGCGGATTTTGCACATATGACATGAACTTGTACTAGAATAGAGGATTATTGGAGATCGATATTCAGAGAAGTATCCAAGATGGTAGGGGTAGGGCCATCTCCCTTATTGGCCTTGTTGGGGTATGTTCATGACCATCCCAGCATCGATTTGTTGCCATAGCGCTAATTATTGCTAAACGTGAGGTGACTCTTAAGTGGGCCTGTAGTATGCTCTCCACACTCAATTCATGGCTTCATAGCATGACATATTGTAATACCACAAGTAGCACATATGCGCAGTTGCAGCTACCGGCCTCTAGACCTGTAGACATCTGGCAACCTTTCCAAACATACCTGTTAAATGAGCAGGATGGTAACAGTGTCTTGACACAAGCGCTGTCTGCACCCACTGTATCTGTTTAAACCTAGGGACTAATCTGTATTAATTGAGCCGTATATGCATTGGTCATTGTATTGTATGCTTGCTTATTTAGAAAGTAATGATGGGGTAAGGAGATACCCATGATATTATATGGGGGTTGCTATGACCAACTTTGACACCGTGATTGCTATGCCGCATTGTTTGCTTTCTTTTGTGTGCCATTGCCCTGTATGCTATGCTGCTTATCCCTATATTATTTTTCTTTCTCCCGATTTGGGGTTGTATTTACTTTGGAAAATTCAATAAACAATTTTTTTTAAAAACATGGTAAAAATGGCCTGCACCTAATCGGCACATTTAATGTACCTGTAAGTCCATAGTAAAGAGGTACTACATGTACACAGGGCCTATAAGTTAAATGCTGCTAGTTGGCTTGCAGCACTTATTTTGTCACTTACTTAAGTAGCCCTGTCAAGCATGTCTCAGGCCTGTGTTTACAACCTGTGTGTACAGTTTAAAACTGACATTACAACCTGGCAACATAACCCTTTTGCCAGGACTAAACGTTACTTTTTAATGCATACAACTCACCCCTAGGTCAGGACCTAGACAGCCCAGAGGGCCTCAGCACATTCACATAGGTTTTCACCCTAGTCACACTAGTCTGTTGTGTTCCTAGACAATCCAGGACAGGGAGGCAGGAAATTCCAGGTATGGGGAGGACTCTATGAACTTCTCCCACTTCAAAGTGTTTCCAAAGTGGACATTCAGGCCCAACTCTTCAGCACACATTTGGACCCGTGGAAAGCTCAAGGACTGCTATGCTGCTCTACTGAAAAAAGGACTGGTGCCCTGTTGCCTGAGTTAGAAGGTCTGAACCTGCATCTTTAACCCAGGACCACCAGAGTGACTCTAAAGCTTGTTTGCTGGTGTCCTGATTGGAGCCACAGGGACAGAAAAAGCTCCAGCCGCAATGAACCCTGCACCTGAACTCTGCCTGCTGAGAGTCTTGTCCCCCAAGTAGTGCCACCACAGGGGCTTAGACAGACGAATTCGTTAATGGAATTCAGAAAGAGCCTTAAGACCTGGCTATTTCCAGCAGCCTGATGACCCCTGATCTTTCCACCCCTCAGCACAAGTGATCCTGTTCTGTCAGAGCGCCTGGATACCCGTAGGGTCGCAGCCGCGCTTTATAAATACTAATACAATACAATACAATACCCTCTTGGACCGTTGGAAGTGGGTCTGAAAGTGTACCCTCTCCAAGCCCAGCTGTGCTCTTTTGGGCAGAGCTGACTCAGCGTGATGCATATTCTCGCAGCTCTGCATCAAAACCACTGCTACACATTGCATCCGCATAGCATCCGAGATGCAGCTCTTCGGTACCGTCACTGTGCATGCCTCCTTGATGCAGGCCCGCACATCGGTGTTCGGACAAAATATCGGATGAAAAATGACATAGTACAGAAATATCGTGTCAAGAATACTGAGACTTCAAATATATTGTGGACAGGAATATTGAAGGTAAAAAGATTGTTTTTAGTGTTGTTTTTTTTAATATAGTTCTTAAAAATATTGATGTATTAAATATTGTATGGAATACCACTTGTTAGTGTTAACTAGTATGCAAAGTATTGTATTTTGTATTCTATGTGTTTGTAATTTTTTTATTTGTTTTTATTTTTGATAATTGTTTATTTATTTTATTTATTCTTGCATTTGTATTTTAAATTGTACTAATGTTTTAGCTAATTATTGAATTATCTTATATTAGCAGGATGTTGGGTCATGAGGAGACAAGGGTAAAGTGTGATTTTTTTTTGGAAGCTATGTCAATCAATTGTTTTGAATTTTAGAATGCATTTTATTATAATAATCTTTTTTAAGACTTTTACATTTTATATTGAATATCATATATTGTAATGGGATGCATTTAACTTTTTTGTTTACATTTTTGAGAAATATAAATTTATTTTTAAAATATTGCATTAAGTATATTTGGTTTTGTTTGGATGTTTAAACAAAAAATATTACACATAATTGTAACAGAAAATTAAAAGTGACATCATGTCCAGCAACCTACTAACTTTTTCCCTACTGATGACGGAGGAATCCAGAAACACGTGTCTAGGGATACACTACTAAAAATATGGCATTAGCCAATTATCATTTCGAACTTGGTACAGAGCGAAAAACAATGTACTACATCGACCAAGGTGCCTAGAGGTAATGACGCTGAAACGTGACGGCAGTGTGCTCCTATCCCCTTTCACCTTTTTAATTAGTGAGTTGTTTATAATATTTTTGTAATTTTGTAATTTGTTGAAATGTTAGAATGTGGGATATTAATTTTGTAATTTAAAATTTTATTTTATAATATTTTAGGTAAAAAGTTTTATTTTGAATTTGATTTAAATATTTATTGTCCAATGTTTTTTTTCAAACTAGTATAGATTGTAGTGGGAATAGTAAATGCCACCCCTTTGTTGTGTAAAACCTTCCTCAAGTTGGTTTAGATTGGAGTGTGAATACTAAATATCACCCCTTTATTGTCCAACATCTTCCTTGTGTTGGTTTAGGTTGAAGTGGGGTAAATGTCACCCCTTTAATGTCCAATAGTTTCCCCAGGTTGGCTTAGATAGGAGTGGGAATAGTAAATGTTACCCCTATAATGTCCAGCACAATCCTCAAGCGAGGTTTAGATTACAGTTAGAATAGTGATTGTTAACCCTCTAATATCCAACACCTTCCTCTAGTTTATTTAGATTGGAGTGGGATATAGTAAATGTTACTTTTTAATGCCTAACACCTTCCCCAAGTTGGTTTAGGTTGGAGTGGGAATAGTAAATAAATGTCATCCTTTTAGGGTCCAGCACCTTCCTCAAATTGGGTTAGATTGGAGTTGGAATAGTAAATGGCGCCCCTTTATTGCGCAACACGTTCCTCAAGTTGGTTTAGATTGGAGGGGGGATAGTAAATGTTACCCCTTGCATGTCTAAAACTTTTTTGAGTTGTTTTAGATTGGAGTGGGAATAGAAAATGTCACTCTTTTAGTGTCCAACACACTCCCCAAGTTGGTTTAGGTTGGTGTTGGAATAGTAAATGTCACCTCTTTAGTACCCAATACCTTCCCAAAGTTGGTTTAGATTGGAGTAGTAATAGTAAGTGTCCTCTCTTTAGTGTCCAACACCTTCCTTACGTTGCTTTAGGTTGAAGTGGAAATAGTAAATGTTACCCCTTTAGTATCCAACACTTTCCCTAAGTTGGTTTAGATTGGAGTTGAATAGTAATTGTTACCCCTTTTGTGAGGCTGTCCGACCAACATCATAATCGGCCCCTTAATATATTTGCAATTGCTATTTTTCATTGATTACAATTCCTATACATTTATTACCTTTTTCAAATACATTTTTAAATATATATAATAATTGCATATATTTGATACTATTATTAAATTTTTTATTTACATTATTATTTTAACATTTTTTACGTTTTTTGAAATGTTCACAATTTTAAAAAATGTATTACATTTTTTCACATTTATTAAGCATTTTTAGAATATTTCTATTGATTCTATGGGGAGATACTCTTTTTTTTGTTTTATTTGAAGGCCATTTATTTCTGCTACATTCTATTTTGTAGTTGATTGGTGTTATTTTGGGTAATTTTTCCAGGAACCAAGTCGCGGTTAGGTGCTGCTGTTTGCCGGTACAGGTAAGTCATTTTTTAAGGATTTTTTAAGGGTTTTGAGGGTAGGGGGGATTTAGGATGCATGTTTAAAAGTTGGGTATAGTGATATTTCTATTTAGATGTGTGTCCAACAGTGTTTTGCACTGTTTTTGCTTTTTTTTTTTAATGTGATATTATTGTAGGAATTTTTTAAGGATTTTTTTAAGTTAAATTATGTGATGTTATTTATATTTTGATGATTACGTGTTCTGTGTTTACATATTTGAGACTCTCATCTATGCCGGTGGGTCTTTAACATTCATTTTACAGGTTTATGTTTCCAAGCGATTTATATGGAGGTTTATAGTTTATGTTTTAAAAAAAAAAGGAAATCTTTTTTCATTAATTAAACCGGTGGGTTTTACATAGATTTCTCTTTTTCCAGTTTCCTGGAGGGTTCTTTTTCTTAAATACTTTTTTGAGTTTTTATTCTTATGGAACCTACAGACTTGGGATTGCTTAGAGGGTTTTCAATTTGATTGTTTAAAAGTTTAAAACAAAACAAAGAATTGCAGATCACTCTTCACTTTTATTCTAAATTGATTGTGTTGGTCTAGGTCAATTAGTGCAATTATTTATATGTTTCATTTATATGTTTCAAATACATAAATCATAGTCACAAATTAATTTTCATCAGGGCTTCAAATTTTGAGATTAATGGTATTTGTACTAGGTCCCGATATTACAGAGAAGCATACAATGCCGTAACTGTGATTAAAAAGTTTTTTAACAGTAACTACATAGATGTTGGTTAGAAATGCTTCACAGATGGTTTCAGTGAACATGTGTTTAGTCCCTGCTTGAAATCTTTACAAGGCTGATCATTGGTACCATGAATAAAGGAAACATACTTAAAAAATGTTTTTTTATTTCCAATAATAAGTACAAATATTAAATATTAATATGGAACATTACCGTAGCACCACCTGGTGTATTTCCTTTTCACCATGTGATCTCCAAATATTGTGTGAACATTAAAAACATAAAACAATGAGGTGCCCATGTAGTCAATGTGCAAGCCATCACCTAGCCAAAAATTGCAAATGTGATAGGTAAATTATTATTATTATTATAGTTCTTTATTCGATTTGACACAAATCATAAAAGTATTCACAATGTTAAAACAGAATTAAACATATCAAATGTACTCCCTTATATCGATATATCCGCTAACGTTATAGTCCACAACCTAGATTAAAAGGCATTACATACATTTTTAAATAAAAAACTCTAAAAACACCATAAAAATTGTCAAAGATCAGATGTGACAACACACTCAATTCTAATTATTACAAATCCCTCTTGAGTTTCTTAATTTAAATGCAATCCTTAAAAAGTTTACAACACAGTGGAGGGTAAAAACATCTGAGGAGATTTTTTAAAATAACAAGGCAACACAAATCTGCTTAATACCAGTATTCCTGAGTAAAGTCTTTAAAAACCTTCTCCTTGGGTAGGTATAATATGAGCAAATAAAAAGAAAATGAGAGGTATCCTGTGGAGACAAGTCGTCGCAGCCACAGGGCCCTCTCTCTTCTACGTTTCTCATAAAACCCCCTGGAGATCCATGGATTTGGTCAATCAGATTTAGTCTTAAACGAGTTATTAAGAACCTCTCATGTGGACTGGTCAAAAGGATTAGATAAGGTGCTATAGTTGGGGAAGACTTCACTAAAATATAATTTGAGACAGACTCCTTTTCTAATTCGGTAGTCTCCCGTTGTGACTGACTGAACTTTAAATACTATGTTTTGATGTCCGTCTTGTCTTTCTGACTTATAGTGACTATATCGGAGAACAGGGTTTTGAACGACCCAGGTTATGAAAACCATCCCTCACATATTTTAGCCAAGGGATTTTCATAACGTGGTCCAGTGTGAGACAATCCTGGACCACCATCCTTGTAAGTCCAAGCTCTTCGCCTAACCAAATTTTTAACCAGAATGCTAAGGGTTTAACTACTATAGTATCCGAGATGTACTCGGCCCCCAGTTCTTCGTGCGCTATAAATGCAGGGGTGCTGCTAGGTATCATTAACAAGCGCCTCATGTATTTATTTTCCTCCCTTTGTAGATTGTTAAGCTTTACAAATCCCCAGACCTCACTTCCGTACAAGACCTTGGCACAGCAGATTGAATTATACCATTTTAAAATCACGTCCGGATTTCAATACCCTAGTCTTTGGCCATAATTCATAATTGCACCTGTAGATTTGATCAGGGACAGGGCTTTGTCATCGAGTAGATGCTTAAAGATTAATCGCCGTTGAATATTATTCCTAGATAGGAAAATGATGGAACTTTACCTAGTGTGTGTGTCCCAATAGAGAAGTTGTACGATTTCCCTTTCTTGTTCCCCATTTCCATCATTTATGATTTTGTGAGGTTCAGGGACATATCCAGACTCTCCATAAACCTCACAAAGCCATCGATTAGCAACTGCAACCCATGGGGGGTACGGGCTAGTAACACCGCATCGTCTGCATAGAGCAGAACAGGAACTGCTCTTTCCCCTATCCTCGGCAGGTCTGTCTTGATATCGCGCAGGGTGGCATCCAACCCGTTGATATACAGCATAAACAAGAAAGGTGCCAGTATGCACCCCTGCCTGACCCCACTGGAGCATGCAAATTTCTCTGTGATATCCCCCTCCTGAGTGTACCTTACCACAGCTGAGGTATTGTTGTGCAGAGACTGTAGGATATTAATTATAGCTATGTCTACACCCTGACTAGCCATCAGGGACCACAATTTTCTCTGGTTCACGCGGTCGAATGCCGCCGTGAATTCCATAAACGCTAGATAGAAGACCCCCTCCTTCGCTAATGTATATTTGGCCGTGATGAGGTAAAGATTCAAACATTGAGCGACCGTGGATTTCCCGGGGCGAAACCCATATTGAACATCAGTGATTATATTAGTGGATTCAGCCCAGTCCATCAGCCGGCCCAAAACCTTTGCTGATACATCAATCAAAGATATTGGGCGGTAACATTGCGGATTGTTCCTGTCCCCTTTCTTGAAAATGGGCACGATAATTGCAGACGACCATGAACCTGGCATAGAGGAACTTATTGCTGCATTTAGCACCCTTGTCAATAGGGACGCCCATACCTCTGGATTGCATTTGAAGAGCTCGGGCGGAATCCCGTCTAGTCCTGGGGCCTTATGTCTGGTAAGGCCATCTATTCCAGCCCTTACTTCTGCTAGAGATAAAGAGACCGGTCCACTGCTGGCTAAACAAACTGTTAGTTGAGGTTCCTCCTGTATATCTATGGTATGGTTATACAGGCCTTGAAAATACTGCCTCCAATGTTCAGGGAGAATATTCACACTTAGCCCAGATTTATTTGGGTCTTAGAAACAAGGACTGTTGATGGTCCTCCAGAACCGTGCGAAGTCCTTCAACTGGGCTGCATCCACAAGCTCCTCCCATGCTAAACGCTGCAATTGGCCTTTGCGATTTTTTACCGATTGCTTATAGGATGCTCGACATGCGCGCACCCATTCCCTATCCCTAGGCTTCTGTTTGAGTACCGCCTTCAGTTTCCTCAGGGCCAGCGAACAGTGACTGTCAAACCACCGCGGGCTGTCCGTTATACGTCTCGATGTGGTTGACTTCAACATGTTGCTGACCCTTATTGTGATATTAAAAAAAGCCTCCATCAGGTCTGCCCCTATTACCTCCAGGTTTAACCAGTCACTAAAATCTTTAGCCCCGTTTTTCAATGAAACGGCATTAAATTCAGCTGCGTCTACCTGGGCCCATCTAAGCCTCCTACCCTGTTCCACAGGTCTCAATCTATCCCTCTCCATCTGTCTGCCCAGTGATGGATTATTACACTGAATTTCTAATGTCAGGGGATTATGGTCGCTGAACGCGCTATGTTCGAAGGTAAATTTGATTGCGCTACTGTCTAATGTGTGGGATATAAATATGTAATCAATCACTGAATGGCACCCACTGCCTTTGTATGTCGGGGGTACAACACAACCAACCTTGTTAGTGGCCATGTCCATTGTGTGAGGTAACCCAAAAGCATATAAAATACTTGTTAGCACCTTTCCCGTTTCCGTATGATCCAAATGTGGACCTTTAGTGAGGGGGCACGCAGACCAATCACCCTTGGCCACCTTTAGAGGAGGGCACATATGACAGTTGAAATCGCCCACTAAGATCATTTGAGAGGTATCACTTGCATTCGTTGTATTATGCTCCAACCAGCTATTTAACTCTGCTAGACTATTTGGGCCCTGGGCAACTGTCTGAGTGGCATTGTAAAAATGTATTATGGTGACCCTAAGTCCTTTCGATCTAAAGGACAGCCCTTGTATATTCTTGGAGTCACACAGCAGCTCATTCCAGCTGCCGCGTAACTTCAGGGCAACGAACACTAACAAGCCCCCTATTGCCCGCCCTGCCCTTGCTTTAACCGCCGGGCGAAAGAAGTATTTAAACCCTTCTATAAAAAAGTCATTCTCCGTTGCCCATGTTTCCTGTAGGCATATTATATCAAAGCCCTTCACAAAATTAAGCCATTGGGCCACCCCAAGCTTGCTTGCCAACCCTGCTATATTCCAGGAGATGATCTTTCTGTGACCTGGACCAGTGTCCACCTCTGGTTCAGGGGGTCCACTATCTTTACTACCAAGATCTACTAAGCCCACCCACATCTGGTCTGTCTCGTGCGGGTCCCTACAGACCCTATGTGGGACTTCTTTCTGTTGGCTCTGCGCGCGAGTCCCTAATCATGGCTGGGTGTATAGGGGTTTCAGGGAGACTGTCCTCACACTTACTGGCCATCAGTCAGTCTATTTCATTTAGATCCCCTAATGGTGTAAAAACATTAGATAGCTCCATTGTCCCTCCCTAAGGGTTCTCGCTTATAGCTGTGTTTGATAGGATCCCCTGCACCAACCCCGGGAATCGGAGGGTAACAATTAAACAATCCCCTCCATAAACTTTTTGAGACCTACCTATCCATGAGACCCTGCGGACCATGAGAATGTGCCGATAATCTTCCCTATGGAAGCTAGCCAATTTGTACAGCCAGTGAGCCACCTTATTAATTAGCTGCTCGGTGGTCTCTTCGTGCTTAAGTGTATAAGCTGGAACACCTGTTAAAACTACAGTGTACAGGGTACAGGCTGGGGGGAGATTGATAACTTGAGATGCTTCCCTCTGGTTGTTCACTGATGCCCCCTGTCTATTCTGCTGTCTGTAATTTGCAATAGCACTGTTTTCCACGATTAACTCTGAATTAGGAGGATGTGACTCCGTCCCTCTTATGTCGGCAACTCGGCTGATCGGGTGATCTATTATGTCTTTACCGCTCCCCCTCTGTATGGCCCCCTCCCTGTGAACGATCAGTACACTTGTGTCCCCCTGCTCCCGGCCTATCCCCGTGCATATTATGCCTATTGTTTCACCCAAGGCCCTGGACTATGGGGGTATCGGAAATAGCTGGATCCATTGCCACCTGTTGGGTTGAAAGACTCCCCCCCCAATGTGCGAATCTTTTTTAGATTGAATGCATCGTAGTTTCTCCTCAATTATATTTAACTTATTCAATAAAGGCTCTAACATGATGGCCATCAGTGTTTCTAGTCTGGACCATTGGTCATTCTCACATTCACAAACTCGCGGGAGCTGGGGGTGTTCCTCTTTGCAAAGGTTGTCTATCTCCGCTGACTGGTCAAGGGTATTTGCTCTAGATGGTAACTTCCTCGCTCTGCACTTCTGCTTAGGCTTATGAACAGCTCTTCCCCTTGTACATTTAGCCATTGAATCATTTATTGCTGATGGGGTTTGAGTGGCACCGGGTTTAATTAGACTGGCCCTCTGTATCTTGCTTGATCTAGTACGAGCTGCTCTTTCCTCTCGACTACCAGCTGGGTTTGGGGCCAGGATTATCAGGGGCGCTGGGTCTTTACTGGGCGCGACCAGAGGGGGGTTAATGCTAACTATGGTCATCATTTCCCCATTATCAGTACTGTGTTTCCCGGTCCCTGTGTCAACAGTTTGCTGGCATGTACTCCCAGTAAGATTCCTTGTGTATGCCCCCTCTTCCCCCTCTCCCGTGCCTTCGCCACTCTGCCGCCTTTCTGCGGGCGCGAGCTCCAAATCAGGTGTAGCACTTACGGGTGATTTAGCCCCCCTCAACCCTCCCAGCGATGATCTCCTATGGGTCACTACAGTATCCAGTGACAATCTTTTTTCAGTTAGGAGGATTTCATGCATCAACACTGACACCGCTCGAGTTAAAAAAGCATCTAAAGATCCCACGAGTCCCCCTCCGCCTGATTGAATATCCTTCCTCTTGGCCCGTTTCGCCATATGTTACGGGGAGACAAGGCAAAAACAGACAGGAAGCAGGGTCAACAGTACCTTACGGGGCAGATGTCCTCCAGTTGTAAACGTCAAGGGGGTGGCCCAGTCCGGTCTTCTATTAATATGGAACATTATCATAGCACCACCTGGTGTATTTCCTTTTCACCATGTGATCTCCAAATATTGTGTGAACATTAAAAACATAAAACAATGAGGTGGCCATGTAGTCAATGTGCAAGCCATCACCTAGCCAAAAATTGCAAATGTGATAGGCAAATTAGATCCAAAGGAGTGAAACCAGTGATTTTATAGGAAAACAGAAATAAGAGATTAATTGTGTCAAGGAGAGCCTATAAAGTTACTTAGAGAACAGGTTTGTCAAAGGAAACCAAAAGTGAATCAACCTACTAAGTGCACTATGTTAGTAAGTAGGGTAGATCATATGCCATAATAATGAAAAGAGAGGTACAACTAATTTCCAAAGGTAATAAATGAGAAAGTAGTTTGATAAGCGCAAGAGTCAAAGTCTTCTTATAAATCAACAGGATCATACGAATCACTAAGAGAAATGTGTGAAAATTGGCATTAACTCAAGCAATCCCAAACCATAATTTTAAAGGTCAGGACTAACCTTAAAAACCAAAACTGACTTCAAAGTATGAGTAATTTTGAGGGAATGATGCAGCGGAACCTAAAAATGCTTAGGCGTGTGACGACAAGTATTTTGTTTCCTTCATGGGATGCAGTACAAAGAGGAAGCTGCCAAATTCTAAAAGTAAGACACATATAATCAATCAAGATGAAAATACTAACTGAGTCATCCAGTGATTCTCACAGTAAAATGACTTACAAACGAGTACGTAGACTAGTCCTGCCAGTCTATTTGAGCAATGTGTTTTGCGAGAAAAGGCTCTGTCATGTGGAGCACTAAGAATTCCCACTAATCCAAATAGTTCTATGAAATATCAGATATCGGACCACTAATATTTAGTAAAGCTAAGGTACCGAACTTCTATGTATGTGTTGTACCAAGAAGCTGTAACAAACAAAGAAAGAGAGCTTCAATACAAACCCCATTTGCTCCAAATACTGCCACAAACAAGTATATATGTGACATGTTGATGAACAAAATAAATGGGAAAACAAGGACATTGCATGTCAAACTAATCTCCATTAGATGGACACGTGAAGCCGTAATTGCAATGAGACATAATCCAGCGAAATTCTACATTGTTTCAAATGGACACATCTCCCAAATTTCAAATACATTCTTTAAAAGGCTTCGAATTTTGAGAACATAAACCATGTAATTACTGCAAGACAAAACCATCTGTACCCTAGCCCACTCACGTTAAAAGATTGAGGCCTTCAATTACAGTAGATTAGCACAGCACAGTGCAGCAAGCAATTTTTCTAATGTCAGGGGATTATGGACGCTGAACGCGCTATGTTCGAAGGTAAATTTTATTGCGCTAATTTCTAATGTGTGGGATATAAATATGTAATCAATCACTGAATGGCACCCTCTGCCTTTGTATGTCGGGGGTACAACACAACCAACCTTGTTAGTGGCCATGTCCATTGTGTGAGTTAACCCAAAAGCATATAAAATACTTGTTAGCACCTTTCCCATTTCCGTATGTTCCAAATGTGGACCTTTAGTGAGGGGGCACGCTGACCAATCACCCTTGGCTACCTTTAGATGAGGGCACATATGACAGTTGAAATCGCCCACTAAGATCATTTGCGAGGTAGCACTTGCATTCGTTGTATTATGCTCCAACCAGCTATTTAACTCTGCTAGACTATTTGGGCCCTGGGCAACTGTCTGAGTGGCATTGTAAAAATGTATTATGGTGACCCTAAGTCCTTTCGATCTAAAGGACAGCCCTTGTTTATTCTTGGAGTCACACTGCAGCTCATTCCAGCTGCCACGTAACTTCAGGGCAACGAACACTAACAAGCCCCCTATTGCCCGCCCTGCTCTTGCTTTAACCGCCGGGCGAAAGAAGGATTTAAACCCTTCTATAAAAAAGTCATTCTCCGTTGCCCGTGTTTCCTGTAGGCATATTATATCAAAGCCCTTCACAAAATTAAGCCATTGGGCCACCCCAAGCTTGCTTGCCAACCCTGCTATATTCCAGGAGATGATCTTTCTGTGACCTGGACCAGTGTCCACCTCTGGTTCAGGGGGACCACTATCTTTACTACCAAGATCTACTAAGCCCACCCACATCTGGTCTGTCTCGTGCGGGTCCCTACAGACCCTATGTGGGACTTCTGTTGGCTCTGCGCGCGAGTCCCTAATCATGGCTGGGTGTATAGGGGTTTCAGGGAGACTGTCCTCACACTTACTGGCCGTCAGTCAGTCTGTTTCATTTAAATCCCCTAATGGTGTAAAAACGTTAGATAGCTCCATTGTCCCTCCCCAAGGGTTCCCGCTTATACCTTGTATGTGGCTATCCCTTGCATTAACACCGATGGGTCCCAGCACTGGTCTGTAAAAAAAACCAAATGGCATGGGTTTGATGCTGGTCTCCAAATCAAATAACCTAGCTGTGTTTGATAGGATCCCCTGCACCAACCCCGGGTATCTGAGGGTAACAATTAAACAATCCCCTCCATAAACTTTTTGAGACCTACCTATCCATGAGACCCTGCGGACCATGAAAATGTGCCGATAATCTTCCCTATGGAATCTAGTGAATTTGCACAGCCAGTGAGCCACCTTATTAATTAGCTGCTCGGCGGTCTCTTCGTGCTTAAGTGTATAAGCTGGAACAACTGTTAAAACTACAGTGTACGGGGTACAGGCTGGGGGGAGATTGATAACTTGAGATGCTTCCCTCTGGTTGTTCACTGATGCCCCCTGTCTATTCTGCTGTTGGTAATTTGCAATAGCCCTGTTTACTACGATTAACTCTGAATTAGGAGGATGTGAGTCCGTCCCTCTTATGTCGGCAACTCGGCTGATGGGGTGATCTATTATGTCTTTACCGCTCCCCCTCTGTATGGCCCCCTCCTGTGAATGATCAGTACACTTGTGTCCCCCTGCTCCCGGCCTATCCCCGTGCATATTATGCCTATTGTGTAACCCAAGGCCCTGGACTAATGGGGTATTGGAAATAGCTGGTTCCATTGTCACCTGTTGGGTTGAAAGACTCCCCCATGTGCGAATCTTTTTTAGATTGAATGCATCGTAGTTTCTCCTCGATTATATTTAACTTACTCAATAAAGGCTCTAACGTGATGGCCATCAGTGTTTCTAGTCTGGACCATTGGTCATTCTCACATTCACAGACTCGCGGGAGCTGGGGGTGTTCCTCTATGCAACGGTTGTCTACCTCCGCTGACTGGTCAAGGGTATTTGCTCTAGATGGTAACTTCCTCGCTCTGCACTTCTGCTTAGGCTTATGAACAGCTCTTCCCCTTGTACATTTAGCCATTGAATCATTTATTGCTGATGGGGTTTGAGTGGCACCGGGGTTAATTAGACTGGCCCTCTGTATCTTGCTTGATCTAGTACGAGCTGCTCTTTCCTCTCGACTTCCAGCTGGGTTTGGGGCCAGGATTATCAGGGGCGCTGGGTCTTTACTGGGCGCGACCAGAGGGGGGTTAATGCTAACTATGGTCATCATTTCCCCATTATCAGTACTGTGTTTCCCGGTCCCTGTGTCAACAGTTTGCTGGCATGTACTCCCAGTAAGATTCCTTGTGTTTTCCCCTCTTCCCCCTCTCCCGTGCCTTCGCCACTCCGCCGCCTTTTTGCGGGCGCGAACTCTAAATCAGACGTAGCACTTACGGGGATTTAGCCCCACTCAACCCTCCCAGCGATGATCTCCTAT
This sequence comes from Triturus cristatus, assembly GCF_964204655.1. Taxonomy (NCBI): domain Eukaryota; kingdom Metazoa; phylum Chordata; class Amphibia; order Caudata; family Salamandridae; genus Triturus; species Triturus cristatus. The sequence continues at coordinate 1,072,740,447 of NC_140582.1, forward strand.
GGGTCACCACAGTATCCAGTGACAATCTTTTTTCAGTTAGGAGGATTTCATGCATCAACACTGACACCGCACGAGTCCACCTCCGCCTGATTGAATTTCCTTCCGCTTGGCCCGTTTCGCCATATGTTACGGGGAGACAAGGCAAAAACAGACAGGAAGCAGGGTCAACAGTACCTTACGGGGCAGATGTCCTCCAGTTGTAAACGTCAAGGGGGTGTCCCAGTCCGGTCTTCTATTAATATGGAAGATTATCATAGCACCACCTGGTGTATTTCATTTTCACCATGTGATCTCCAAATATTGTGTGAACATTAAAAACATAAAACAATGAGGTGGCCATGTAGTCAATGTGCAAGCCATCACCTAGCCAAAAATTGCAAATGTGATAGGCAAATTAGATCCGAAGGAGTAAAACCAGTGATTTTATAGGAAAACAGAAATTAGAGATTAATTGTGTCAAGGAGAGCCTATAAAGTTACTTAGAGAACAGGTTTGTCAAAGGAAACCAAAAGTGAATCAACCTACTAAGTGCACTATGTTAGTAAATAGGGTAGATCATATGCCATAATAATGAAAAGAGAGGTACAACTAATTTCCATAGGTAATAAATGAGAAAGTAGTTTGATAAGCGCAAGAGTCAAAGTCTTCTTATAAATCAATAGGATCATAAGAATCACTAAGGGAAATGTGTGAAAATTGGCATTAACTCAAGCAATTCCAAACCATAATTTTAAAGGTCAGGACTAACCTTAAAAACCAAAACTGACTTCAAAGTATGAGTAATTTTGAGGGAATGATGCAGCGGAACCTAAAAATGCTTAGGCGTGTGTCGACAAGTATTTTGTTTCCTTCATGGCATGCAGCCCTAGATACCAGTACAAAGAGGAAGCTGCCAAATTCTAAAAGTAAAACACATATAATCAATCAAGATGAAAATACTTCGAATTTAACTCACGTTAAAAGATTGAGGCCTTCAATTACAGTAGAATAGCACAGCAAAGTGCAGCAAGCAATTTTTTGCCATGCTGCGTCATTCTAAAAGTGCAGTAATGTCTAGTATTTCCAAGAACACAGTGCATTCTTGTACTAGTCCCTGCGCAGGTGTTAAAAAGCAGCCTTGTGCCAATGCAGGCACCCTTGTGCCATGTTGCACGGGTGCCTGCTTTGCGGAGACAATTTGGTGTAGGTAGGGACAACTTTTTGCATATAATCAATGGAGCTGATTTTCTCCTTCTATGTGTGCTGCAAAATGCACCACACATAGAAAGGGGTACAAATGAGGAAAAATAGGGATATTTCTCCTCGTTGCACCTCGTTGGGTGTGACGCATTCCCAGATTTACTATTCCTTATAAATCTGGGAATGCCTCAAATTTCATGGGTGTTGTGTCTGAACACCCACGGCAACATCCATGGTACACCCCTTTCACACAGTCTTCTGTGTGAAAGGGGCACATATACACAAGGGTATGAAAAGCCAATCAAAGTGGCTTTGCTTGGCCTTGTAAATATGCTGTGTCACATTACGCCACCGGAGCGTCAAAAAAGTGATGCTCCGGCTATGCAAAAGTGTTGCCAGGGCTGCGGAAATGAGGTCTACAGTACTTAACAAGGCTTCCTTAATAAACGTATTCACGTGCTATGGAGATAGAAGATGTGTTGTATAGGAGAGAGGAAATCACCTTGTGCAAATGTTAAATGGATAAAGTCCCTGTAGAACAAAAGGAAAAGGAGGGGGGGAAAAAAGCATCAAACTCCATATTATAAAAAGCTCCATTTAATTGACCATATAAAAATGACTCTGTGTGTAAAAATATAACTATGGACAAGGCGAACATTTAAACATTGGTGGATGTTCCACCATGTAGATAGCAGTGTAGCAACATGAACAAGTTAAAATGAGAAGAAAGAAATAATGAGAAAATATATAAAAGTAACCGTGACCATATATACCACAATCAAATCAACCGAGGGTGAGTCCCTGATTCGTCAAAATGTTTCGCTACTAACTAGGTTTCCTCAATAAGAAACATTATAAATGAAGAAAAACACATTGCCAGGACTTTCACCAGAACAACGCAATCATGTATACCACAATCTATTCGACAGAGGGTGAGTGCCCAATTTATCACAATTATCCACTGCTAACTAGGTCTCCTAAATAAGAAACACTATCAGTGAAGAAAAACGCATAACCAGGACTCACACCAGAGAAGGCATAGGTCCAGGGGAAATATATGATCATGTCCCCAATCCGTTTCACAGAAAATGGTTAGTAACTTGTCAAGGCCCATGTTTGTGATAGATCGGGGAGTTGCATAGTCCCATCACCAACCAGCATGGATGTAAATAAAGTAGTTCTTTCTCATAAGTCAGATAGTGTCTAAATCCAGTAAGTACATCAATGGCATATTTAGAAATAAGCCGACAACAGTAATTATGTATGCATACATATGTCAAGCATGCCTTAGATGTACAGAGAAACAAGCAATCAAATCCATATGCCAAGATAAAAGACGTCAAATATGCAACCATAACAATGGCGTTTCAAACCTAAAGTTATTTTATGGTGCTAGAATAACCAGTGTCTGCATTGTAATACCATATTCCTAGATCGCTCACATAGAACATTATCATCATGTAAAGTCATAATCCCACCACTTGTTTGATACATAGGTTAACCGAGACACATATAATGGAGGATAAGGAGAACAATTCAATATGATAGATATAATAACATTGAAAAGTATATCTTGCATCAACATGCTGGTTAATGGAGTGGGAGTAAACATATGCCCCACATAATTATGCAACGTTACCCTTATTTACAAGCCCTCTTCTTTTGGCAGTGATACATAATGACGTAGATATAAACTACAATCCAAATCCAGTCTACTATAGAAAATGATACATTTTATTGACTTGGTTCATGCCCACCTCTATGGTTCTCAATTTGATAGTCAACCGTGTCTAATTTTTCCTTAGACAAGCCATATGGTTTCCAACACTTGGCTTGGATTTTGTCTGACTTACCCCCAAAAATATAATAATAAGTGTTTTGGATGTTGAATGCATAACTCTAATGTGCCTCACTAATAGGGAAGTTGGGTCATTGTTTCTCATTTAACGCATATGTTCTTCAATATTTTCTTTTAAGCCTTGATTTATTCTTTCTGCATAGATGATCCTACAAGCACAGATCAACAGATAAACAACATACTTGAGGTTGCAGTTGATAAAAGTCTCAATCATGAATGTTATATGTCCTTTGCATTGTCAAACTACACATATTACAGGTACTGCATTTTGAAAAAACCTTTTGGTGTAGTGGGTAGGCGTGTATTTTATATCTCACCTATATGCAGCAAGTAGCTGTTACATGCTGTGTCTGTGATCGTGTTTCCTCATTCGTGAAACATTTTTGGTTTTGGTGAAATTACACAATGATTATATTGTCTATGCCGAGAATGTACCAATGCCTTAGCTGTATTCTATGGATGGAATTACTGTCACTACAATATGGTGTATAAAAAGAGATTGTGCCTTATGCTGCCTTCTTCATATGTTCTGCCATTTCCTTAACAAAGATGCTCTGGATACTTTTGCAGTTTTCATCCAGGCACCTATTATGACCTTCTTGTAATAGTCCTTGTGTAAGAACCTGTTAAGCCGGGTGGTCTAGTTCAGTTTCAGATAATCCAGACTCACTGCAATTTCTTTTAATCCTTGACACCTCGCCATAGGGTATTGTTGACAATTGAGTTGCCAGATGGGCACTAGCAGCATCTAATAATATGTAGAATGTTGTGGGCTTGCAGTAGATTTTGGTTTGTACCTTACCATCACTGATGTATATTTATATGTCCAAAAAGCAGCTGGACTGTTCGCTGAACTCAAATGTCATTTGGATGTTGAAATCATTTGTGTTGAGGTAGGCACAAACCTTTATCAACAATTACTCAAACCCCGTCCAAATTAACAGGGCATCATTAATGTAGCTACCCCAGAAAAGGATATGTTCAGTTAGATGAGGAGGTCCCTTCTGCCATATGTGTCTCAACTTGCATGTAAAGGTGAGAAACCTGAGCTCATCGCTATTCCCTGTCAGACCCACTGTCCTGCATGGGTGGAAACATTATTTTCCAGTGTGAATTCAATCATGTCAATCAACATATCTATATGCTCCACGTAAGAAGCTGATCTCTTGGACAGAAAGTATTGTACTACCTCCAGGTCTCTATTCTTGGGAATGCATGTACATAGAGAACTCACATCAAGTGTGACCTCATGTTCACTGGTTTCACAACGTTAGAACTCTTTTCCCTATCACATTTGCAATTTTTGTCTAGGTGATGGTTTGCGAATTGGATACATTGGCACCTCATCATTTTATGTTTTTAATGGTCACAAATTATTATTAGATCACGTGGTGAGAAGGAAATGCTCCAGGTGGTGCTACAATAATGGTTCTTACTATTATTTAATATTTTTACTTATTCTTGGAAATAAAAAATTGTTTTTAATTATGCTTTCTTTTTTCATTGTACCAATATTCAGCCTTGAAAAAGCCCATAGCTGTTGTAAAACATGTGTTCCTTGAGACCATCTATGAAGCATTTCAACCAACATCTCTGTAGTTACTGTTGAAAAAAATGTAATTCACAGTTATGACATTGTATGCTTCTCTGTAATATCGGGAACAAGAACAAATATCACTACTCTCAATATTTGAAGCGTTGATGAAAATATTTTGAGTCTTTTTGATTACATTGTTCATTGAAATATGTTTCATGAATATAAAAAGTATAAATAATTGCACTAATTGACCTGGACAATCAATTTAGGATAAAAGTGAGCAGTGCTGCACTATTCTTTGTTTTGCTCATGCCTGGACTGTGAGATTTTTTTCTCTGGTCAAGAATAGATGCACACATCATGACAACAGATGTGTTTTAGTGTTCAGAGCACTGATGTTGTGTTTATGTATCTTATGCTGCTCCTACGACAAGGAAATGCAACTCCTGTACCACTGCTGCCTCTTTGGATTAGAATATTATTTATATGTATTTTTGGGGGCTTTTTGCATTTGGATTCTTATCTTTTTTGTGGAGTACTTTTTTTATGTGATGATAGAGAAAGATATGCAGCAACATAAGAGTAAGTTTTATTTCCTATTTTTTGTGGAATATGTGATATTATATTAATGGATGTTAGGTGTATGTTTATTATTATGTGGAAATGTTTGGATTATGTGTTATTTTTATTTGATGTTATGTATTGAATTTTTTCAAAGTTGGGTGGTTTACTGGTACATTTAAAATAAATATTTCTTACATATATTTTATTATATCAGTGTTTTTCAACTTTGTAATTTTGTATAGTTGTTTCACTGATGTAATAACATATTTATAATACTTACTGGTTTAGAGTTTGTTGTAGTTTTTGAGGTTTTTGGTTGGTTAAACTTTAATTTATAATATGCTTTTGGCTATAATATTTAAATGATGTAGTCATTGTTGTCTATGAAGAGTTTGATGTTAAATTGTAGCATGTCGTACATTCTTTTAGTTTGTTTGCTAAGTTTAAGGCCAATTTGGGTACCAGATTGTTCCATTGTTAGTAACTCTAAACTCTTTGTAATGAATCAATTCAATTTGTATAATCTAGGTTGAGTTCTGCCTAGTGTGGATTTGAAGGCATTGTGCCACCCTTCCACTGTGTTGTTTGTTTTGACTTCCTGTGCTGAGCTTGCTGATATAGACATTCCATCATGTTACCTGGTACTTGGCTTGGCATCCGTGTCCCACTGATGCAGTTTGCCAACCCAAGTATCTTCAAAATAGTCCATTAGGGGACTAAGATTGCCTTTATTTTGTTGGTAGAAAGTACTTTCTATTAGTAAGTTACAGTGATTGACTACCTCTGTGACAGGGACATAAGCTAGTGCTAGCTTTTTTATTTATTTTGAAAGCGAATTATCTATTAATGGAGTATGATACACTTAAGGCCTGATTATGAGTTTGGCGGTTTGACCGCCTAAATGCCGCATCCGGGTCCGCCAGTTGACTACAGCGCTGGCGGTCTTCAGACTGCCATATTCCGAGTCTACCATGGTGCCAGTGGTGTGGCTGTGGAGATCTTGCTGCAGTGGTGGCTATTTTTTCACATGTATCAAAGCCTGTGTGAACATTTCAACTCCATAAGTGTAGAATGAACACATATGCATGATACATGTGCAAAAATACCATTTACCCGTTGCTGGAGTCTGGCCCATATGTGGGTAGTCGAGGCACTGGGTATATGGCACAAGAAGGACTCACCTGTATATATCGCCACAAACAGGGTCATAATCCTCGGGTTGAAGATGCTGCTATGTAGGGGGGACCTGAAGAAAGGGATCCATGTCGAACTCTGAAGGTGAGAACAGGAAAGTGGTGAATAGGCACCCCAAGTCCTTCATTTCCCCCAACTTGAAGTTGGTGGTCTGACCGCTGCGGTCAGCTCGTCGGAAAGCCAACTTGTAATACAGACAGCAGTGAAACCCTATGGCAGCTGCTTTTCCCCGACCGTGACCCCGGCGGTCTGAGGTGTGCTGCTGGTGTCGGCGGTTCAGCTGCGGTCTGTGCAGTAGCAATCCCCCATATTCGTAATAAAGCGGTCATGTAATAGAAAGGGGTTCAGGTATATGTATGTCTTGGTATGATCTAGGGACAGGTGGGCTAATGCTGATGTATTTTTTTGTGTGTCCAATTCAGCATTTTAAAGTTTGTATAGGTGGTATTTGGCCTGTTACATGTAAGGGGACTTTGGGTAGTATGTCTTTAAGGATTTGGCTTTAAGGTTCCTGGTAGCTAGTGCTTGCTTCTCTTATGTCTTGTAAAATGTTTCCAACCACTATTTCTGTCACATTTGGGGGGAGGTTGTGCTCTTTAACATTAATTATAAAATGTATTTCCAGCCATTGGTTGAGAGATTTTGTAATTTATAATTTATGCATACTTACTTTATAATATATATTCTTGGAGATGTGTTAAAGTTGTATTATTTGGCAGTTTATTGGTTTGGAAGTTGGTTTTCTTTTCTTCTAGGAAGTCAATGTAAATAGATAAAAGTTGCAGAGTGTGTTACTATTTATTTGTTAAATTATATTCTTTAGTTTAATAACATTAAATATTTTGTTTGAATATAAGTTTTACTTACTTGAATATGTTTTTGTTGAGATTAATTATTGCATATTAGCGTGGGCCAGCATCACGCAAGGGGGACCCTTCCAGAAGTGCCCAGGGACCAGTGGCAATACCCGGACCACCCCACGCCTGATGGAGGCAGAGGCCCTTGCTGTCAGTTGACATTCTGTGAATTACACGGAGAGACGGAGTTACTTTATCGTCGTCTCCTAAGCGTTTGCCGACATCGGGATGATGAGGTTGGAAGCGCAGGGTCCAAGAATTACAATTTTCCCAGCACAGTGCTACGATCTCAAGCCTATCACTCGTCAGCCACTCACCTTGAGGAGGAAAAATCTGGCTGTATGTGACACTCGTTTCCGGTGTGAACCAACTGCATGATGGGACTTGTAGTCCGTAATCCTGAACTGGTCGAGTGTTCTCAGCTGAGATATGGTACAGGTGTGCCCCATGAAGGAGGGGCTAAATTAATAGGAGGCAACCTTGAAATAGTAACATCGGAGGCATCTGAAGAGGCTACCGCCGAAACGCGTCATGCCAGAAAATTGAATAAATGTTTTCCTGAAGCCCTGCCATGTCCCCTTGTCTTTTTCGGAGGAGAAGGTGTTTTTGTATATATATATATATTCACTTAAAAAACCATAGGTTTCACACATGTTATAGTTAGCTGGACATTTCACTCGTAAAAAACCATTGAAATTCCTAGGTATAGTTAGTTCAGCTAACTATAACTCGCGCGCCCGCAATCCACTGCTGATGACGTCACATATTACATCACTCATGACATGGTCAGTGACATCACTCATGACATCACTGATGACATCTCAAATGCATTTGAATTTGCAAGGTTTTTTAAATGCTAATTCCTAACTATAACGTGTGTGAAACCTATGGTTTTTTAAGTGAATTTGCAAGGCTTTTTAAATGCTAATTTCTAACTATAACATGTGTGAAACCTATGGTTTTTTTAGTGAATTTGTAAGGTTTTTTAAATGCTAATTTATGTATGTATTATCATATTTTTTATATATTTATTTTACAATAAACTACCTATGTATATAGTTATAGATTGACTGTATGCTGTAATATGGAATGGCTCAGCTCTTTTTTTTTTTTATTTGGATAAAGTTGAACAGCATAGTTAATATCTTCTATAAAATTATAAACATTTTTAAATGTTTTTTTTTTTTAAAGTGTTTTTCACCGTGCACGCACGGTGCGCGCACCCCGTGATTTAAAAAAAAAAAAAAAAAAAGGCCTAGGACGTTAGGAAGTGTCTTCCGTTACTTGTTTTCACGTTCTTAACTTTTCTCTTTGGCTATCTTCTGCCGCGGGGGTGCGTGCTCCGTGCGGGGACAACCCTCCACCTGCTCAGCCGAGCACATCATCTGCGGCCACAGATTCACCGTGCACCAGGCAACTGGACATCCGCCCCCTTTTCAAGAAGGTGCACATACATTGCAATGTGTGCAAGGCTGTTCTTTGTTACGGAGAGAGCAGCATTAATTTGATTGAGAACAAAATCCAGCAGCACACATGCTCCACCCCGTAATTTTTTTCATTTATTGTTTTTGTTCCTGTGAACAGTTTTTCATTCCCAGTTTTTTTTTGGTGCTCTAAAAAACTAAAAAAAAAATACAAAACAAAAAAGACAAAAAAAACAGTTATTTTCAGAACTCACTTCACTTCTCCAAGAAGAGCTATATTCCTAATATACTGTGTTGTAATTTTATTGAATGAATGTGTAGTGTATACATGAATGATTGAAATGATTCAAATGAGTGAAGAGGTGGAAAGGACAGACAGAGTGAGAAAAGGAAAGTATGATCAGTCATGAAAGGGAAGTGAAAGACTGACTGCAAAAAAAGGACTAAGGGTAGAGGATACAGGTAAGAAGAGTGAATGAGTAAGGGAATGGCAGTGAGTAATGGAGAGTGATGGAGGGGGTGTGAGAAAAGGGGAGTAAGGGACGGAGATAGGAAAAGGGAGTAACAGATGAAACTGATGAAGTACAGCAGGGTAAAGGGATTGAAAGTAAGAGAAGTGGAGTGATGGTGAGATAAGGGGTATGAGTATTAGAAAAGGGAGTAAGGGAAAGTGAGAGATGGGGAGTGAGGGGATGGAGGGATTTAGGAAACTGGAGTGAGAGAAAGGGAGTCAGGATTTCAATGAGCAAAGGAGAGTGAGGGAGAGTGAAGGAAAGAATGCGAAAAGATGAAGGGGTGTGAGATACAGACAGGAGGAAGTGAAGTAGGAGAATAGGAGTGACTATGAGTAAAGGATAGTGACAGTTAGGGAAGGTGAGGGAAGGAGAATGACGGAGAAGGTTAAAAAATTAACATAGATAGAAAATGAGTGATGGAGAGAGGAGGAGTGGTAGAAACAAAGGGGCAGATTTATGTTAGACTTGCGCCACTTTTACGCCGCCGTTGCGTCACTTTTGTGACGCAGCGGCGGCGTAAACCCTGCGCCACGTTGCACCCTATTTACATCGTGACGCATCTATGGAGATGCGTCACGGTGTAAAGCCCTGCGCCACATTAAACCTGCGTCAGGTTTAATGTATGCAGGGTGGGCGTTCCAGCGGGAAAAGCCTCAGAAAAGTGACGTAGTGAAATCTACAAGATTTCACTCAGTCACTTTTCCGACGCTGCTGTGTCAAAACCTTGCGCCTGCTTGAAGCAGGCATAAGGCATGACGCAGCATGTTAGGTATGGGCAGCCCCTAAACATTGCTGGAGTTGCGTCGTGCTTGCGACACGACTCCAGCAATGCACCGCCCTTACGCCATCAGATGCGTCACGCATCTGTTTATCCTTGCGCCACGATGCGCTGCATTGTAAATGCGGCGCATCTGTGGTGGCGCAAGGGTAAACTTGCGTGACGCATCTTTCCTGGCGCATCCCTGCTGACTTGCAGGGATGCGCCAGGAAACATAAATCTGCCCCAGAGATGTTAAGGAAATGAAGGGTAAGACAGACAAAGGGAGAGAGACAGAAACAGAGACATAGAGCAAGGAACTGAGAAAAGGAGTAAGGCAGTTTGAATGACTGAGACATATGGAGACAGGGAGAGAAACATGGTTGAAAAAATAGTGATGGAGGCAGTAAACCTAGGGGAGTAGTAGAGAAGGAGTGAGGGAGTTACGAAAGAGCAGTAAAGGAAGAAGAGAGAGGGAAGGGGAATGAGAAAAGCAGAGTGAGGAGAAGTGAAGAAAAGGGAGCATGAAAGTGAAGGGGTGAGAAATACAGATATTTTAAACTTACCTGACCAACAAAATAACTTAATTAGAAATAAATGTTTTTTTTAATTACAAGAAAATAGATTCAATTTCCTAAATTTTTTTTCTCGATCTGAAAAAAAAGAAAAAAAGTAGTAATATTTACCAATACATTTTAGAATACAGTACACATTTTCATATTTAACAAAGTAATTTTTTGCCCTTTTTTTGCTGTTTTCAGAATATATTGAATTTCATGAAAAATAGTGATATCAATTGCATTCATAACTTAACAGCGGGCAAAAAAATAAACAATCTGAAAGATTGTTTAAAAAAGCCCTGAATCTATCCTCAGTAAAACATACCTTGATAGAAATGTAACATATATATTAAAAATATCTTCTAAGAACAATAACTATTTGCAATAAATAACGTCTGTAAATCTTGTTGCTTAAGCACATACACTAAAATAATATCGGTCAAAGAAGTCCACAATAGAAACATTTACCATTCCATGAGGCCAAATGGTAATTTTTAAACCCTTTTTTGGTGAAATATCCAATGATAATCCTATAAAATTGAAATAATGGTTTCTTCAGATGCTGCAATTTGTATCTAAAATTTTGGTTTTAGAAAAATTAAGTAGAAATTTGGTAATTCTGCAGGCAAACATTGCTTGAAAATCAATTGAGAATCATTACACAGTGTCCAGCCTTTTTCACATTTTAGATAAAATATGTAATGACCAGAAGTTATAGAAGGTCCATCATGAAACATTATTGCAACTGCAACAAAAGTCTTTCCTGATATTGATAACTGATTTCCTACAAACTTCTTTATAAAAGTGTCCAATTTTGTTCCATCAGCTCTACAACGTTGCATCATTAAAATTATATACTGTCCATGTTTCTTTAAAAATAACGTTGATAACATTTCTGATTTACATTGAGAACATTCCATGCTGTGATTTGCATCTTTAACTAATTTACTAAAAGTCACTGATTTACTCTCTGGTAATGTTAAATGTATGAACCTTTCAGAATCAACATTAGTGCTGCATGTGTTCATACAGTTTTCACAACAATGTTCCCATTTATAAGAGAGACCAAACATATTTTCTATTTCTACCCCTTCATCTTCCAGTACCATAAGCATATACATTAAGAATTCCTGTGCATCTTGCTGGACATTTTCAGTAAACTGTGTACATCCAGAACATACATCTAAAAGATTTCTAACATCAGAAGCACTTTCTATTTTAGTTTTATCATTACTCAACTTCTCATAAAGGAAACTCAGCAGAGAACAAAATCTTTTTTCATGATTTAGTATTATCTGCTGTTGCAAACTTTCAAGATAAAATACAACATTCAGCACTATATTAGCGTAGCAGTTGACACCAGAGCTATTTTCAAAATGACAACCAACAACCTCTTCAACATTGTCCTTTTTCTTTTTGCTTGCAATCACATCACTCTCCTTTTGTTTTCTCTTCTGTACATCCTCATTACAGATATTCTCAATTCTCCTTTTCCGACAAACAACACGTTTTTCAAACACAGGATACTGACCTAAATGAGGAGCATAGCTTCTTCTTAATCTATTATACTCCTTTACACAATTTGCATCAGCACTAACTTTTGAGTCATCAAAGTCTATCATGAATAAACCAGATAATTTTTTCACTCGTGACAAAGCAACATATGCCATACCTTCTTTAAACACACTAGATCCAATGTTTACAAAAGCACTATCTACAGTTAATCCTTGAGATTTGTGAATAGTTACAGCATATGCTAGAGAAAACGGAAACTGCTTCCTACGTACATATAAGTCTTTCACAAGCAAAAAACGAACTGAACAACTACTAATGTCTTTAACCTCTTCAATCTGATCAAATTTTATTTTTAAAAATTCAATTCCATCTTTTTTCTGGTAGTTAACAAATCCCACAACTTTACCCATAGCTCCATTCACTAAACCTTTTTCTACATTCAAATTACGTCTTAAAATTACTCGACAGTTCATACATACATAAAGGTTCTTTTCTAAACCAGCTGTTTTCGATATGTTTTTCTCTAGAGAATCCAATTCAGTTTTCAATTTGCCTGTCAATGTAATAGTTATTCCTTCATGCTGTATTTTATCCACGGCTTCCATTTTCATAATCTCTTCATTTTCCAATTTCAAAAGTTCTTCATTGAATATAGAGCATTCATGTAGTGTTGGCATTAAGCAGATTACAGTATTTTTTTATGCAATTTTCTTGTATATTTTCTCTGGAACTATTTGTTCTGTTGGAAACAAATTACATAGCAATCGACTCTAAAGCTTTTCTGCCATTTTCTGTAGGTAGTCCAATTCTGATATCTTTGAGAATACGTGCATAATCATCATCATTTGCTTGCCGCATATTGGTAATGAGTTCTTTGTACTCAAAGTATGACCAAATATTCACATTACCTATACTTCTTAATGATTTTTTGTGTCTTCATGTGCAAGAGTATTAAATACTGGTTGTCCTTTAACTGGAGTGAGCTGCAGTAGATCCCCAAAAACTATAACATGTTTTCCTCCAAATAACACGTCATAGTCTGTCTTTAGAATTTGCTGCATTCTTAAATGCACAAAGGCAAGCATTAAGTTTGATACCATGCTTACCTCATCAATAATGAGAACTTTCATTTTCTTCAACACTCTTGAAACTTCAAAACATGCTTCTCCTGTTAGCTTGTGGTATTCTATTTTATTCTCATGCTCTACTGGTAACATTAGCAAACGATGTAAGGTAATTCCTTTGATGTTATATGCTGCTAACCCAGTTGGAGCAGTAACAACACAAGACAAAGTTGAATCAGTTTTTTTCTGTAGGTAGCTTCTAATTACTTTAATTAAGAAACTTTTTCCAGTTCCAGCTTGTCCACTCAAATACATTCTGATTGGTTCAAATGATGTGCATGAGCACTCTTTATTTTCATGTAGTAATCCATGATTAATTTGTTTTGTGACTTCTTCATAAATTTGCTGTTGTTCATCATTCAATTGTTGTTCCAAATTTGGTAAGTCTATTAAATCTTCCTGAGCTTGATTCATAGCTGTTTCCACTTCAGTCATGGCTATTGCAGCTTCATTTTCTACGATTGGTTGTCCTAGGGGATCTTGACTGTGCGTACCAGAACTTTGACTGTCTTGAGAACTGTCTCTAGCTACTTCAGCTGCAATTGTAGCTTCTTCATTTAACATTTGTACATAATTTGTGAAAGTACTGCATTCTATGCTATCTTTACATGCATTAAAGGAATCTTCATAGCTCTGAAAATCTCCAAGTAATTCATCCTCTGAACGCCATGGTTTAAACAGCTGTAAAAGTGCTAAGTAGTAAAATTCCTTTTTGTCAGTAGTGTCCCAACTCAGCTTCCTGTGATTAATCAAACTTCCTTTTGTTTGTTTCACCAAACATCCTTCCTCACCAAAGACTTTATATTTTCCATTGTTTATGTCTTCTGTGGCATTCCATGTAAAAATTTATTTCTGCAGCACTTCATAGAGACACATGTTCTCAAGATGATGACTTCTGTTTGGGTAATATGTGTCCAACATATTTGTTTTCAAAATGTCTGTACTTTCTGGTTCGTTCTGTGCTAAATATTAAATTTCTCGACTAGATTTCAGTACCCGATTTCGCATTCCTGCAAGGCCTAAACTTACCCAAATTATTCTTCTGGATTTGGAGTACAGACTTGCAGATGATAACCTATCCGAGCATTCTCGATGCGATAACATCTTTAAACTGAAACTGTATAGCTTTTTACTGACAGTCTTCTCATGAGAAATCTCTTCCCACATTTCTTTCAATTCCGTTTTCTCAGATTTAGTGATGTAAGATGTGACATACCGAGCAACAGCAATAGAATTGTCAGCTACATACTGAATATCCATGTTAGCATTCCACATGGATAAAATGACTGGGTTGTAGTCATTTATATATTTTGACTCTTCTTTTCTTCTTAGGTTATAGGTATTTTTCGGAGATTTTCTTGTAATGGTATGTCGCACAGCTGACATAAAACTGTTTACTCTTCCTTTTGAAAGAACAGGTCGTGGAAATCCAAATCAACATTTTGTGTAGAATTTATCTTTACTCTTGTACTTTCGTCGACAGTATTTTCCACACCGATGACTTTGGAAACGTAAAACTTGCTCTTTTAAGTTTTTTTCTTCTGTGCTTTTAGTTATAGCACATGTTGCATGTTCTTCAATGAAAGATAAAACTGCATCATCAGAATCTGTTCCAAATTTTGGGGCATCCTTGATCCACAACAGCTTATGAATATGAGGAGCACCTCTTGCTTGGTACTCTTTTCTCCAAAAGAAATCCACAACTTCTCCAAGAGGTGGATTTTTTTTATTGCAGATGAAGGACATAATAGCCTCATATCTATGATTGAAATATCTGCAAACATTAACCGGATCCAATGAGCACAATTCTCCTGCTGTCTTGCATTGGATGTTTTCAATATTTGAATTTGCCTCTCGAAGAAAATCCAGTATATCATACCAAGCGTACTCAGCACAGCTTAGGGTAAGGAACCATGTAGGAGTTCCTAAATTCCGTAACATACATTTCAATTCTCCATGGCGTCGGTACCAATATTCATTAGTTCCACGCTGACAAGCCATCAGATTAATCAATTGAGATTCCAAATGATCATCTCGCTGTTGCACTTTGTTCATAAAATCCTTTGCAGACACATTATGTAGATGTACTCCAGTTTTTAAAATGTGATTTACTGCATAAGATAGTGCAGACAAGTCACTTTCAAATAAAAGATGGAACAAATAAGGAATACTTTGACGAAATCTTGGATCTTCTGCATATAATCTTGTAGTCCGATACTCAGAAGCAGGAATCTGTACTGGACGTTCATCATATCGTCCACCTTTTCCTGTAGGAAACAACTGGGGAAAACAACGAGCTTCCAAGCTTTCCTCCCATACACTCACGGGAGTTCCTTTAGCTTTTTTCATCTGAAACAGATCAATAGTGTTTCCCATAACTTCTTTAGAATGAAGAGGATGTATGCTGAAATGTTCATAAATTTTTTCTTCTTTTGACTTATCTACTTTTTCAATTTGCCCAGTTGGTATTCCTGTGTCTACTAGTAAAACTTCTTCATCTTCATCCATATAAATTGATTCATAGTACTTATTATTTCTTTTCAAATAGAAATTTGCTCTTTGTACTTTTTGTACATCTACTAGCTCCTGCCAAATTTTCTTATTCTTTGTAGGTACACCATTAACCAGAATAACTAATGGTTCAGTTTCCAAACTATCTGCATCGATTGTTTCAATATTTTTTTTCAAATCTAATGGCAAATAGACAACTCTTCCTTTTAAACCTCTTTGTAAATCTGAAGGAGGTAATTTACCTGTTTTGGGCTCCATACGAACTATAGTCTGAAACGGATGGACACATTGAATGAGTATAGACTCATACGTATTTAAATCACTAAGTTCTGCAGGAATATCAACCAATTCTAAATTATTATGTACAGCTCTAGCTGGCATTTTATTTTCTTCTAACTTGTTATAACAGTATTTACAAATACGCTGATCTTCACCCAAATCAAAACAATTTTCCAGATACAAATATCTACCAAAATCCTTCCACTCATAATTATTTTCTTTTTCACTTTTTTATAGAGATCAACATTCCTTGTTTGACTTTTATAATGGCTTCTCCGGCAACAAATACAAGTAATATTTGGTCTTTCATTAGAGATGATAGTACATTTTGTCATTTGATCTTCAAAATTTTTACTAACAGTGGGTTCTATATTCTCTTCCACATTTTCTTCAATAACTGTGTCATTTCCTGCACTTTCTTGTTCTGGACCAAAGTAACAAAACTGAATATCATCAGTAACCTTCTCTACATCTGATACAGATCCATGCAACAGAGCACTATTCAACTCATTTAACTTTAGTGCTGGACTTTTAGCAAAATACAATCTTCTCACAAACTTTCTCATTTCAGTATGATGTCCTGCCAGCATCCTAAAATGGTAAAATTGTGAAAAACACTTTGACAAACTTTCCTAGAAAGACAAGCCAGAGAATGTCCTTGCAAACCAGTATTCTTTCTCACTCTGCATGGATATAGTCTTTGAAGCACCTTAATCTTCTGTTTAACACTTTTTTTTACTATATTCTCTTAGAAAGTCACGTAATTTATCAATAGATTCTTGTCGTACAGTACAAATACTACTACAATTCCAAGTGTACACTGGGGCTTTAGGACGTTTCCCCATAACCTCATCAGCTAACACTTCTTCCTCATTTCTTGAAACCATTTTCTCCTTTTCCATTACACAACCATCTTTAACTTCATAAGTTCGACCACTGGTGTCAACTGCATACAGCAAACTATTACTTTGAAGATAACTCTCTTCATTAAAAAATGGTTCAGTACTTGAACTATGCTTCCATTCTCCTAAGAACACATTACAAAAGTTATTTTTTTTCACTACTCTTTTCCTTTTGCTTTTTGACTGAATTACATTGACTATTTTATCTAATGTACGGATCCTGGTCAAAATTTAAATGAATAGTTTTCTTATTAATTCCAAAGCCTTTGCAACAATTGATTCAATATGTTTCTTTTTCTTATAAAATATTGCTTTCTTCCTATTTTTTTTCACATCCTTTAGCAAATTGAACACCACTCTTCTATGAAACATTTTCCTACGAATGTTTTGAAATTCTGTTTTTCTTTTTAAGTCATTCTTTCTTGCTTCTGATTTTCCATTAGCATTTAGTATTTCCTTTCTATTGTCTTGTTGTTTTCTTCTTAAAACACTATTTGCAGAGGATATACTTTCTACATTTTTTCTATGTTTGAGGATATTTAAAAAAAAATCCTTAGTCTGCTTACCAGAAGACTTTTTCTTTTTTCCAACATGAGGATCTTCAACTAATTTTTGTTGTCCAGTTGTCTTCAAATATAGATGTTTTTGCTGTTCTTTTCTCTTTCTTGATTTTATAGGCATGTTTAATTTATTTCAGTGTTGTTCAGCAATACCTAAAGGAAACAAAAAAAAAATACCTTTATGTAATTTAAATATATTACTATATTTTTTTTGAGCTTTTCAAATCCTATCATATGAGCTGCCCCTTTCCTACGAGTGCAAGTCTTACAGAACCAGAGAAACACGAATTAAATCTCTGACAACAATTCCTGTGTGCACACAGACTCATGGTGTGATTCTAGGCAGAAAACGATCTTTGATTGGCAATTTCAAAGCACATTTACTACTGTGGTAGAGCAACTGATAATTACTGTACCAGCCTGACACATTTTCCTTATAGTTTAGAGAGGCAGAAAAGAGCACTTGTCCTAACACCTACTTGAGACCATGAGCATGTGGAACCTGGGTGAGTGATTAGACTAGAGCAAAGGAAATGAGCCTTGGTGATGTTGAATGTGTTAGCGTTACACACTGCTATCTGAAATACCACACAGTGCTGAATAGTAAGGATGGGAGTGCAGGAGAAGCAGCTGGCTGTGTGCTAAGAGTGTGTTTCTGGAGACTGTGTATTGTCAGGTGCAAGAGAGATCTGCATGGACGCTTGCACAACTGCATGAAGACTGCATAGATGTATGTAAGATCACCTGTGCTAAGGGTTAATTGGAGTTTTGAACATGTAGGAACTACCTCACCCATTGCAGGAGTGGAAGGAAAATCTACCCTGTTGTTTTCAAATGTGTTAGCATTTGCCTCGCATCTGTGAGATAGTGATTTCTGCTGAATGCTAACCATCACAGTGCAAGAAAACAAGCTGCCCCTTTCCTACGAGTGCAAGTCTTACAGAACCAGAGAAACACAAATTAAATCTCTGACAACAATTCCTGTGTGCACACAGACTCATGGTGTGATTCTAGGCAGAAAACGATATTTGATTGGCAATTTCAAAGCACATTTACTACTGTGGTAGAGCAAGTGATAATTACTGTAACAGCCTGACACATTTTCCTTATAGTTTAGAGAGGCAGAAAAGAGCACATGTCCTAACAGCTACTTGAGACCATGAGCATGTGGAACCTGGGTGAGTGATTAGACTAGAGCAAAGGAAATGAGCCTTGGTGATGTTGAATGTGTTAGCGTTACACACTGCTATCTGAAATACCACACAGTGCTGAATAGTAAGCATGGGAGTGCAGGAGAAGCAGCTGGTTGTGTGCTAAGAGTGTGTTTCTGGAGACTGTGTAGGTGCAAGAGAGATCTGCATGGACGCTTGCACAACTGCATGAAGACTGCATAGATGTATGTAAGATCACCTGTGCTAAGGGTTAATTGGAGTTTTGAACATTTAAGAACTACCTCACCCATTGCAGGAGTGGAAGGAAAAACTACCCTGTTGTTTTCAAATGTGTTAGCATTTGCCTCGCATCTGTGAGATAGTGATTTCTGCTGAATGCTAACCATCACAGTTCAAGAAAACAAGCTGCCCCTTTCCTACGAGTGCAAGTCTTACAGAACCAGAGCAACACAAATTAAATCTCTGACAACAATTCCTGTGTGCACACAGACTCATGGTGTGATTCTAGGCACAAAACAGTATTCCTGGGTGATACCAGTACACCTTAACTTATGGTGAAGACATACTCCATAATATCTTACAAGTTCAAGGCAGTTAAATATCGTCCAAAACATAAAATGTAAAACACAACTTTAAAAGAAGAAACACATTTTTATTATTTATATCAAAATACACCACATACATCCCCTCTCAAATTCATAACTCACCTTTAAAAGTAGTTAGTTGAGAAAGAATAGGGATGCATACTCTATGTAGTACTTCACATAGGGGCCTACAAGTGCTCAAGTAACTTCTTCAACTCAAAAGGGCATCTGTCAATCTCTTAACCACAAAACAGCAACCTTTATGGCATATGTGCAGCATATCTTAGAAGTGTGTTATGTGCAGTAAAATATGGGTTTTTATGCTTTAGAAACACCTATAACATGCCAAGTGAAGCTTGCAGTGACAGGACACAGACAGGGCCTATACTAGTAGCCGTCACCCATTTTGAAATACTGTTTCTCTACATTGTTGAGACGATTGTGTTAGTACTTGCCTACATATCTGAAAGACTTTAGAAGTACACCTGTATCAGTGCCATGAGATGTTTAAGTGAGTGTGCTTGTATGTGACAGCCTGCCATTATACCTCTATGGCTGTCTAAATGTTTAAGTAAGTAGCTGCAGAAATACTTCAGTGCCTGTGTTAGGCAGTACAGAGCTATGTAGGTGTGACTGCAACTATCTTTTTGTCTACTTCATGTAGTAATAGTTTCTGGTGAGTAACTTAATCTATAAGTGCTTCTGTATCTGTCTCAATAGCTTGAAAAGAGGCTTTATGTTTTTCTGAACATGTATGTCAGGTGCTTTAGGGATGGCATACCCTATGTAGTACCTGGCATAGGGGCATGCAAGTGTAATAGTAATGTAGAGAACTGAAACACATCTCTCATCTTTTAAGCACAAACCAGCAAGCTTTATTGCACACTAACAGCATCTCTCACATGGGACTTGCGCATACTGAAACTTGGCAAACAGCTTTTACATGGCAAATCAAGCTACAGGTGAAAGTGCACACACATGACCTGTACTACCAAGCATTATCCATGTTTCAAAGAGTATCTTCATGAATGAAAAGGTTGTGCCAGTACTTGCCAACATATCTGAGAAATTGTAGGAGGACAGCTGTAGCAGTTCCATGAGACATTTTAGTAAATGTGCCAGTATGTAACTGTCTATTTTAGTATCTCTATGGCTCTCTAAATAGCTATGTAAGTAGCTATAAACAAACACCTCACTGCCTGTGTTACGGAAAAGACAGCAACATAGATGTGACTTAAACTATGTTTTAATCTGATGCATGCACAAGTAGTTTCTAGGTAATTGATCGAATGTATATGTGGTTCTGTAGCTGTCTGACAAAGCCGTGTAACAACACCAAGAATTGAAAGAATAGCACTCTTGAGAACAGCACATCATATATACACATGTAAATATTTTTGCAGCTTCCAATCTCTTGCTCACTAAAAGTTTAACTCTTATTCTACAGTTTTTTATACAAACAATTACACCATTGTAAGCAGCAAATGTCCAACATACTAATTCAAAGCAAAAGATTGTGAACCAACTTCTCACACACCTTCTCTGCAAATCAGGCAAACAGTCACACTCTCATATATTCATAAAGCATGTTACTCACCTTTTCCTAAACATACAAAGCCACTCACAAACCCATTTATACATTGCTTCATTAAGTTCCAATATTTTCTCAAAAATATTTGATTCTCTCTATTAACATTCTCACATACACATATACCTTTTCAATCATTTTTCTCCAACATTATATGTAATTCGTATACCTGAAAATTTAGTTTGTGGATCAAATTTGTCTTTTGGTCTTATCAGATAGATACAATACTGTCAGGAAATGTCAAAACTAAGCATAAGAATGGCACACCACTCTCACACAAAGCAACTATTAATGGCAGCATTTTCAACTTTGCACCCTCTGATATAAAAACATGTCTTCCAATTTTTTATTATGCCACTATATTCCTGAATGGTTAGTATGTGTTAACCCTTTCATGCACTTTTATAAAGAAGCCCAATATGTGTGGGTGTTTTGCACACTTCTGACACAATTCTGACATTGGGCTATACTTGGGCTACATTTGGGTGATATTTGTGCTACATTCGGACTCTTTTCTCTCTGGTGGCCATCTTGGTGAACTTCTTAGTTAAGAAGTCACCTAATCTCCTGATTTACTGCATTATCCTTAGTAGAAAATGCTTTTAGTTTTCCACTTCGATTCCATTAAGATGGTGGTTAGATGTGCCACACGTGTGGCATAAATTCAGAATTTTAGTACTCTTGTTGCTCATCAGAACACTGTAGTAAACTGCTGATTACCAGGGAGTGAACGATGAAGGGAAAAAACACGCTGGCTACATGGGATTTTTATAAAAAAGAAAAGAAGAGACAAATAAAGGACAATGTGACGAAAATTGAAAACGGAGTCTATGCCACATGTGAAAATATTCCCTTATTGCACATTCTGCATATTCTGTATAATGTACTAAACATATGTTGATCATCCTTTTTTTATTGCTTTGCTTGTGTTTCACCCTGACAAGAATTGTTGGCGATGCTTGAGTAGAGTTTCACATGTATCAATCAGTAACTCGATTTCCTACAGCTCTATTTCTAGATCTTAGCTTCACAGTGGAGAGAGCAAAGAACTGTGAAACTAAAACAATCCAACATATGAGTGGTGGAAAATGCATGAGAATCATATCATTAACTGGCAATTGAGGAATGTACATTTAGATGAGCCTAGTATACGAGATCAGATCCTGACATATGGGATCAGAGTCCATTCTTAGATATGGTTTAATACTTTCCCAAGTTTGTATGTTGACAGCGTACATGCAAAGTTGGAAAGGTCTAGAGAATTTATTTTATGCCTATCTCGAGGATACATAATTTTGTAATTCAAATCATTGTCTATCAATTTTACTAAAAGAGGATTTGCGTAAGAATGCCCAGACACCACCCACTATATGCCTCCTTGATGCACTTTAGGTTTACTTTCCAGGGCATCCAGAAAATGAAATCCTGATACAACACTATAAGTATGTTAGCATCACTTTTTTGGTGCAAACGTGGTGTAAAGTGTTAGTAAATCTGCCCCAAGAGAGGACTTACCACTATCAGGATGTTCACTCTATAAAATCTACTTGTATAGTCACCTTCTGGTCTGAAAAAGGACTTGGTATTCACTTCTGCTGAGAAAGCGTTCCTGCAGAGTAAATCTTTATTTTACCCCATTCTCTTGTCTCTGCATTGAGTTCTTGGTTTGTCACAATGGCGCCTACATTATTCATACTTTAAAGGATGGTTACTACTGTCACATTTCATCATTTGCACATTCCATCAGTCTCCAGGATACAATACTTCCTATTTAAGACGGCCAGCAGCTGCATCAGTAATATTGTGGTGCCGTGCCAAACTGAGGCCATTTACATCACTGTCAGAGCCTTCACCTATTTAAAGCATTATTAAGATTAGCAAATTACTTTCCATTCAAAGGTTTATTCATGGCCTTCCTATCAAAAGCAAAATTCCACCTTTTAAGGGACTGCTCAAGTGAAATATCCATATCTATTTGAGAAGGAATATGTATAGAAGTGCAGCAGTATGACTAACTCAAACTTCTATTTTATCACTTGTTGTGTGTTACTCGTTAATAGCATATATTGTAGTTTATACTTTCTCTCCTCTCACTTTTATATGGATTAATGACCTTTAAATGAAATGTGGCCCACTGAAATGTTATAGGAAACATATACACTAAAGGAACTGCATTCAGTCATTAATTGTAATAGCATAAAGGTTTAATTGAATAGTCCCATATTGAAAAAATACCTTGGTTCTGGTTGGAAACCTCTATTTATAAACTCTGTAATTAAAAACAAGCTTGTATATACATTATCACAAATTCTATCTTGCCTCGGGACCCGCACGTTGCATCCTCAACATAAGAGTATAAAAGAAAAATGAAAGACCTGATGCGTTTCCAGGGTCTGGCACTTGTACTTGCGAAGCACCGTATCGCCATGTCCTGAAAGGCGGTGGCTGCCCTCACAGTGCAGGCAGACTCACAAACCAGGGATGGGAGGTGTAACCTCATGAAGCACTGGGATGACTGCCTGTCTAGAATGAAGGAGTTGCTCGCTCAGTCTGAATGACATGTGGAAAACTGGATGGGATTCCCCGGGTAGTGGGCGATCCCCTGATGAATGCTAGACATAATATGTCTGTATTGGTTACAGAGGAAGGGTGCTGCAGAGCGGGAGGTTATGTTGGGCTTGGTTCTTTTATATAGGTCAGTTAGTTGCCTAGTTACAATCAACCCCTAATAGCTCCCCCATGCATACGAAGGGTCACTTGTAAATGATGCTGTGTGTTCTTGTTTCTTTTTCTAGTATCTGAACTTGTGATCAGGCCACTCAGCACTGTCGTGCTGCATATTTGAACTAACTCTGGCTGTTGATTATTGATGTTGTATTTCGATGTACAAAGGCATTTGTTATTAGTAAAATCAATAAACATATTTGTAAAAAAGCAATTCCACTAGCTTCTGCTGGTCCTATTGAGATCGACACCTACACCTGCATTTAAATCTTCTTATTGAAGGAATTCTACATTTCCACGTAAGATTTACGCATAGGGACAGATAACGATGTGGTCGGAAAATGCTGTGACTGTCGGTCGGAGCCTTTACGATCGCATCGTAATATGCCAGTCGGATTCATTTCCGACTGCCTTATTACGATGGAGGCGGTAGGAAAGGGATCCAAACGGTCATTCCGACTGGATTCTGACAGGCTTGGAGAGCCCGTACACAAGTCGGAATGCAGCCAGTAATTCCAAGTGCAGCTCTTTCCGCCCTAGGGATTACGATGTCAGGTTTTGGCAGCTTTTCCATCTTGGTCTTTCCAACTCAGAAATACTGTCGGAACTTGACTTTGGGGGCTCCAGAAGGGCCCCCTTGGTTGTACGGCCTCTGGTTGGAGGCCGAGGGTGACCTATGGTACCCGCCTATTGATCCCTGCACCTCAAGGTGCCTGCTACGGGGTGCAGGGATGAACTGCACCTCCTATTTTACAATGGGAGCATGCATTCCAGATGGTTTACGTCCGGAATACATGATCCCATTGTAAAGTATAATAATGCGACGAACAGTGTTCGGTCGCATCCTAATCAGTCGATTGGGACCACCGACTGGGTGTCGGTCGGTCCCATGACCGAGACGATATCGGGCAGGGAAAACTCCGCCTGACATCGCAATAGGGCCCTTAGATGTAGACTTATGAGTCTCCACACCCTCAAGAGATTCTGCGGTTGCAGATTCCTATGACTACATTTATAAGCATAGGTTTACTGTTAACTTTCTCGCTGTTTGTGGAGATCTCTGCCACTGGGTACGGATCCTCCCTAAAGTAAGCGACAGTGAATTTTAAGAAAACTAACTTTTTAATAAAAAATAAAGATTCATTTTTAATGAAAAAATTATTAAAAAACATTTACCTAACTACTATTCACCTAGGACCACCGCAGTAACAAGATACAATACAAGCACACTAAAACGTAGCAGATTATTACATTTTACCTTCATTCGGTTTTTATTTTAAATGATTTTTAAATAAAACGTAACCAAATTATATATTAATTTGTCTTCCCCACCCCTTACAATATAATTTTTGTTAACGACATCATAACCTCAGATGCATACCATGTAGTATTTTATTTGTTATTTCAATGAAAAAATTTGTTATATCTATAAAATAATTTTAATAACATTAAAGCATTTAGTTTTAAAAACGATTTAATAATAAACTTAAAACTAATGATATACCTTACTACGAACGATATAAATTGTAATTGTTATTTCATTTATTTTATTTGTTTCCCTATGTATTAGTGTTTTTGCCTTGCCTCCTTTGAGTTCTGTAGGAGCGCAATGCAGCATAATGCAGGACCCATGGTTGGCAATGTATGGTGCTTGACTTAAACCAATGTTTGACTGGAGTGAGTGGGTGTGTGAGTCTCTGAGTGGGTGTGTTAGTATCTAAGTGGGTCTGTGAGTGAGTGCATGGGTCTCTGAGTGGGTTTGTGAGTGGGTGTAGGAGTGTATCAGTGGGTGTGTGAGTCTCTCAGTGGGTCTGTGAGTGGGTGTGCGAGTGTCTGAGTGCTCTCTGTTTTGCTCTCCTCTGATCTGTTTGCCTTTTCTGCTTGCTTTTCTGCCCTCTGTTTTGCCTTTCTAGTTAGTTTTTCTGCCTCTGTTTTGCCTTTTCTGCTCATTTTTCTGCCCTCTGTTTTGCCCTCTTCTGCTCTGTTTTGCCATTATTGCTTGATTATTTGCCCTCTGTTTTGCCTTTTCTACTCATTTTTCTTCCCTTTGTTTTGCCCTCTTATGCTCTGTTTTGCCTTTTCTGCTTATTTAGCTGCCCTCTATTTTCTCTCCTCTGTAATGAGTGGTCTGCACGCCCCCTCTCCTTTGGCTGATTTCAACCCTGGGGATCCTATCCAGCCAGGTGTCCCTGGGTGCCCTGGTCCCACACAGAGCACCCTGTATGTAGGATGGGGATCACCGAGGGAGCCTCAAGGCTCCTCGGGGTCCCAGCCGGCTACCCACCTCCTGCGGGAGCTGGCATTGCTCTTGCACGCAGGGAGCTGCTGGAAATGCAAGAACAATCTTTTGTCTCTTTTCCTGCACGCATGTATGCAGGCAGGGAGAGTGATGAAACCACTACTTCTAGCAAGTGGGAGCACTTTGACAGCTGCCACTTGTGTTTGCTGTGCTTGCTCTCACCAAGTAAAATCAAACATCTGTATCCTGGGGTGGGCACCTCAGGACATAGCAGAAGCCGTCCCTGGTGGTGGTGGTCCCCAAGGCAATTAATGACTCCAGGAGGGGGCCCATGCATGAGTGGGCATTTGAGCGGTTGTGTGGGTGGGTGAGTGAGAGGCTGTATAGGTCAATAAGTAGGTGTGTGAGTGGTTGTATGGGAATGTGACTGGGTGTGTGAGTAGTTGTATGGATCTGTGAGTGGGAGTGGTTGTGTGTGTGTGAGTGGGTCTCTGAGGGGTTGTGTGAGAGGTTCTGTGGATGATGTTATCAGTGATATCATTTCAGATGTCATCACTGATGTTATCAGTGATGTCACTGAGCATGTCATAAACAGTGCATTGCAGGTTATAGCTACAGTTAGCTCGCATAACTATAAATGCTGAATTTCGATAGTTTTGTGGTTTGTGAAATCTGAGCCTAACTATAACGTCCCAGTAGCCTTCACTTTTTTCAGTGAGTTTCTATGTTTTTTTAATGTTATAACGTCCCTGTAATCTTTGTGGTTTTTTTGTGAATGTTTTATTTATTTTTAATTCTATTTCCTAACTGTACCCTGCAACCTTTGAGAGTGGGTGTATAAGTGGCTGTAGAGGTTGGTGACTGGGTGTGTGAGTGTCTGTATGGGTCTATGAGTGGGTGTGTGAGTAGCTGTATGGGTCTTTGAGTGGATGTGTGAGTGGTTTTGTGGGTGTGTGAATGGGTGTGTGAGTGACTGCATGGGTCAGTGAGTGGCGGTATGGGTGTGTGAGTGGGGGTGTTTCATTGTCTTTATGGGTCTGTGAGTGGACGTGTGAGTAGCTGTATGGGTCAGTGACTGTGTGTGTGAGTTGGTCCATGGGTCTGTGAGTGAGTGGGATGTGTGGGTGTCTGTATGGGTATATGAGTGGGTGTGTGAGTAGTTGTGAAGTTACAGTGGGTCTCATCCTGGGACCAACTGCATCAGCCTGGGAGAAATCCTGTGGGTCAGCCGCTCTGGGTGCCCCCCAGTTCGACAGAGCATGCATCCAACCTTGGCTTCATACTGGACCTTTTACTCATGATGGACCGCCAAAACAACACAGTTTCCTCAGCCTGCTTCAACAGGACTTTCAGATGGATCCCCACAGAATCTAGAAGTACGGTCACCCGCACACTCATCACCACCAAACTCGACTACAGCAACCCACTCTACACCAGCGTCACCCAGAAACAGCTCAGGAAACTACAGCACGTCCAAAACACTGCTGCCAGACAGGTCCTTGACATCCCCTGCCACAGTCACATCGTGCAACAACTCCGACAACTCCACTGGCTCTCAGTCAGCAAGGGAATCACTTTTGAGCTCCTCAGAGGCACCTACAAAGCCTTGCACAACAAAGGACCAGCATACCTGAAC
The DNA here is from genome assembly GCF_964204655.1 of Triturus cristatus. Taxonomy (NCBI): domain Eukaryota; kingdom Metazoa; phylum Chordata; class Amphibia; order Caudata; family Salamandridae; genus Triturus; species Triturus cristatus. Next base: position 1,072,767,726 of record NC_140582.1, read on the forward strand.
CACCGCCTCACATTCCACGTACCCACCAGACAACACTGATCCTCTCAACTTCACTCTCGCCTCCATCCCAAGGATCCACAAGCCCAGAACCGGAGGAAGATCATTCTCCTACCTCGCCGCCAAGATATGGAACTTCCTGCACCTCAGAAATCAGTGTCACTGACTCAAATTCAGGAAGGACCTGAAAACCTGGCTCTTTGAATGATTCTCCACCCAGTCCAACCAGCATCTCCCTAACTTCCCAGCACCTTGAGACCCTCATGGGTGAGTAGCCGCCCTTTACAAGCCCCTGATTGATTGATTGATTTATTGATTGAGAGTGGTTTGTGGGTAAGTGAGTGGGTGTGTTAGTGGCTGTATGAGTCTCTGAGTGGGTGTGTGAGAAGCAGTATAGGTGTGTGAGTGGGTGTGTGAGTTGCTGTGTGAGTAGGTGTGAGGGTGAGTGAGTGGTTTTATGGGTCAGTGAGTATGTGTTTGAGTGGCTGTATGACTCTGTGAGTGGTTGTATGAGTTGCTGTTTGGGTCACTGAGTGGGTGTTTGAGTAGTTTGTGGGTGTGTGAGTGGCTGTATGAGTCTGTGAGTGGGTGTGTGGTTGGTTGTTTATGTGGGTGTGTGAGTGGCTGTATGGGTCTGTGAGTAGGTGTGTGAGTGGTTTTGTGGGTGTGAGAGTGGATGTATAAGTGACTGTATGGGTGTGTGCGTAATTGGGAAAGTGTCTGTGTGAGTCTGTGAGTGGATGTGAGAGTGACTGTATGGGTTTGAGAGTGGGTGTCTGAGTGGCTGTTTAGGTGTGTCAGTAGCTGTGGGAGTGACTGGGCCAGAACAGAATATCACTTTCCCCTTTATTCAACAAGAGTCCACAGTTTGCACAGTAAGTCCACCCAACTAGAGTACTTTCTACTGGTTAATTAGTAAGTGCCAACATGTTGGGTAAATGTCTAGTGCATATTCTATACTACACCAGGAAGAAATGTCTCCAGTGACTTTGTGTGCATTTAATTTTGGTAATGTCAGTGTTCCCCAAGCATCCTCTTACAGAAATCTGTGATAACATGGATCCTACTATAGAGAAGATGACAAGACTACAAAGAGGTGAATCTTCACCAAACATGGGTACTTCCTCTTAACTATATAAAGTAACTGCTTTTTTATTTAGTCGAAATATCCTCATATTCCACTCCATAAAGAATGTGTCACCAAAATCGGTGGAAAACGCGAGTAAAGGGACTTTTGGTAAGCTGTCCATCAACAGGAGAAAAGGCGGGAAGACATTTGCCTACTACTAAAAGGACGGTGGGGAGCCAAATGGGTGGAGTTTGCATGTGATTTTTGCGCTTTTGCATGCTTGTACTAATTTAAATGGAAAACCCTGCACTCTGCTCTCACCAGAAGACAACAAGAAAGAACCCACTTGTCACAGACGCTACTGATTGTGCTGCATTAGGTCAGTGATACATTCACCTCCGTCAAAGATTTCAGATTGTTTTTCAATGTGCAATTGTCAAGAAAACACATGTGCTTTTCCTTTGCCAAGCCAAAGAAGTTAGGATAATTTGTCCTTCACAGAAGTGGAGCCTCAACTGGGGCACCATCTGTGTTTACATTTGTTTAGTGTTTCTTGTTGAGGTTTACACAAAATGTCTACCCAAATGCAGCACTTTCTGCTGGTTATTTTGTAAGTGCTAGCTCATTGAGTAAATGTCTAGTCCATATTCTATACTACAGCAATGTGATAGACAACAAGAAAATGGCTCCAGTGACCTTGTGTGCAATTAATTTCAGCAATTTGATTGTTCCTCGAGCGTCTTCTGCCAGAATTCTGTGATAACATGAATTCTCATAAAGACAAGACAAAGAGACTATAAAGAGGTGAATCTCCACCAAACAAGGGTACTTCCTCTTAACTATATGACGTAAGTGCTTTTTTGTTTGGTGGAGATGTCCTCATATTCCTTGGCATCAAAAACACATCACCAAAATTGGCGGAAAGCGCACTTGGTGGGCCTTTAGGTTAGCTGTCCATCAACCTGGGAAATTGTGGGAAGACCTCTGCATACTACTAAGGTGGATGTGCCAGTGGCAAATGGGAGGAGCTTCCTTGTAATTTTGCTAATTTGCATACTCATAGTAACTTAAAAGGAGAGCCATGGACTCTGCCCTCACCAGGAGATGACAAGAAAGGACTCACTCATTACTCATCACAGTCACTACAGATTATGCTCTGATAGATCAATGATGCATTCACCTTCATAAAAGATTTCAGATCGTTTTTAGGTCTTAGCTATACTCGAAGAGGCATGTTAAGTTTCATCTGTGGGCTTTAGCCCGCCCACATGCTTCCAATTTGCTCGTTCCATCGTATGTCTCATATTCTTTGTCTACAATTGTACCAGGCATGCATGGTTTGCCTCTTCTTGTGTTTAACCTTCCTCCCACAGCATGGATCGAGTACTTATAAACATACACTGCTCCCATTTTTACAACCATTTTTAACTTACTTTTTTCTTTCTTTATCAGCACGCTACACTGTGCTCATGCTTTTACCAGCTCTGTCTCCTTCCACCCGCCCTCATGCCCTGTCCACAGATCACCCTATCCCCACTTTTCCCCTCATTGCTGCTTTTGTTTCTCCCACCTCCTCCCTCCCATCTCTGCTTGCTCTCTCTCACCTCCCGGTGCTTGCCCTATCCACAAATCACCCAGACTCTGTCACTGCTTTAAACCCCCATTTTAGTCTGTTTTTTTCTAGTGAATTGTGATGTTCTGCCTTTTAGTGTATAGGTGACGTGCAGATTGGAGCACGTGTGCGCGGCTGTTATTACTTGGCACACGTGTTGTCTTGGTTTATTTTCCATGTGTGTGGGTACTAGCTATGTGAGCATGGTTACACCATATGTGTTTGTTTGGCAATGGTGTTTATAGCTGGAAAATCAGACCTCAAGTTAATCAGAAATACATTATCACAGGGTATATTAGAGCTTCTAATGTACCTTTGTCTTCTGCTATAATTGCATAGCCACGTTTCTCCTGTGCAAAGTTATTGAACTGTTCGTTTCTCACCTTGTTGCTTCTCATTTCATAGGGTGGGACCCTATTTTTTAAATGTCGGTACACTTTCTTACTTTTTTTGCATTCATCGGTGAAGTGTTTCCATGAGCCATTGTTGCTTAGCTTGAATTCTCTTGAAAGGACCCAGGCTGAGTCTTAATGTCATCGAGGTCTGCCTGCCCCTCAGTGTCCATGACAAAAGTAGTCCTTTTAATGTGTCCGCTGATGCAAAGTATTTTCTCATGTTCACTATTGTAGACCAGCCTAATACTGTGATTCTTTCTGTGTTTTTTTATGTAGGTTTATGTAGCGGCTACACCATCCAAAGTTAGTGGAGTGCTTAATATTAGCGCCAGTTACTTTTTTGTGCAGTTTAAAACAGCGCCAATAACACCCGAAGGTATTGGTGTACTTTACATTATCACCAGTTCCTTTATACAACAACACATTCATGTTTGTAGGCACCGGGAGATTAAGAGATAAGCCCATTATAAATACCTCATACATAATTGGGTGATAAGTCCTAAACTTTGCCTTCAATCTTTGTGGTAATTAAGCTCTAACTTGAAAGTTCCCATGAAAAGCAAGTCTTCTGGATTTTTAAGGTAACTCTGAAAAAATAGAAAAAGTATCCTTTCAGTGTTTGTTCCTTTTTGAGATTTAATGCCCTATCATTTTATATACGGCAAGGTTCAAAATAATGAATGTGTACATTAATACTGGTTTGCAAACATTGTTTGGTCTCTCACAAATGCTGTGCCCACAGAGTTCTTCTTGCATTGTGTGACATAAAGGTAACTTGCTGATTTTCAATTATTTTACCTATTTGAATATTTAAACACAGCAGAAAAGACCGGTTCCAATTCTGACAGGAAGAGTTACCTTTTTGACCTATTAGCAGTAGTAACAAATGGTATAAAAAAAAAGCCACAAGTTGGATACATGTTCTTATTTTGGATGGAAACATATGTTTAGTCACTCAATTTTTAGACCTGAGTAAATTATCTTGTGGAATTTTACACATCATTTCTATTTTATAAGATCAAAATTAAGAATGATCTGATTTTGCTGTGTTGCTATACTTCACAACTGCACACTTATAAGGAAGCTAATTTCTGGCAGAAATCGTTCCAGGGCACAAACATCCCTTGTGCCCCGCAAAAGATTTCCTGCCGCACTCGGAATGAGGCTGTTAGCAGCGCAGTATAGCCCGCAGAGGCAAGATTCGAGAATCAAGGCTGCGCAATTTTAAAGTGCTTGGAATAAAACAGACGGTTTGCTTAAGTGATTTTTAGCTGCTGGTAATCAAGATGTCACCTGAATATTAAGAGCACACATTAAAGTCATCGGCACTAATTTGGAATTTGGCAAAAGATTGAGGGCCAGATTAATCAAGGTTTTGCAGTGCCCTTTGGCCACGCAAGGGGGTGCATGGGGCGATGCAAAATGTAAGTGAGATTTATCAAGCAACGCAAGGCCACAATGCATGGCTTGATGAATCTGGAGTATCACAAGGCAGCGCAAATCGCACTACACTGTACTGATTTGCATAAGGCAGGCCTCCATCTATAATGGCATAGTGGGTGAAAGACAATGGACTTGAATATGGCCATGAGCGATTATCAGTGGCAGACATTAATTCAAGCAGTCCACCTTTTTTGTTGCAAAATGAGTTCCTAAGTGCGTCGGGTATGCCAGGACATGAGTATCATGCTCAGTGTGCCAAAGGATGCAAGTTTCACCCTTCTGATGACGCACAAACAAAATGGAACTAGTTTGGGGTTGCTCGTCGTCCCTTCTGGAGGGGGCCTCTCCTGGTAGTTCATGATAGACACTTGGCAAAAGGGAACAGGGTCAGTACAGACTTGTAGAAGGTGGTTCTCTTTCTAAAGTGTGATGGTGGGCCAAAAAGACAGACTGTAATGGGGTCTTTAGTGATCACCAGTGACTGAGATTATCTCAAGCATGTCTTTCATTAACTTGTTTGTTGCAGCCAATTTATGTGCATTATACAAAAAGCAAGAAATACACGGGAAAAACACAGTTTAACACAGTTAAGGTTCTAATTTGAAATGCCCAAAATCACTAAATTCAACAGTAATGTTTAGCAATGCAACCTAAACACAAAACTACTCATGGCGCCCACCATGATCAAAACAACAATTTGACATCTGTGCAGAAGCAAAAAAGGACCAGCAAGACAACAAAAATGTATTCAGCAAGAATTATGGTGTGCGGTGAGTGCATTGATACTCATAGTTAGCTCGTTTCAGTGGGTTTGGGTGTTTGAGGCAGAACCACAGCAGTTTTTAGGTCTCGCCTGACCAGCGCTTTAGCGCTGCTCTGGCGAGACTTATAGTAAGCGCGTTTTGGAAGTGCAAACAGTGGCTTTGCAGGCCTCCAACTACAGTGCATGTGACCCGTCCGGGCGCGCGCACCATTTGGAGTCCTGCAACCACTTGTTTGCTTTCACTTTAGCCGTGATTCATCGCACCATTTGGCAGCCTGCGTGCCCGCCCCCACTCCCCCTCCCACTCCGTCAGCTTCAGTGCGCGCTTGTTTTCTTTCTTCCTCTTTAACTTTGCATCTTCTTTCCCCGTTCTCTTTTTGTATCTTACTCCATCCTCTTTCCGTTATATTCCACTTTCTCTATTTCTTTCCTTTCTCCGTCTCACGCTTTCTCTTCATTTTGACCCCTATATTTCTTTCTTCGCTGGTATTCGTTGTTTTTCTCTTTGGTTGTATTTCACTTTCTCCATTTTACTCTTTCTTCGCTCTCTGTCTCACACTCTTTCCTTTTTCTTTGAGCTCTATATTTGTCTTACTTCCCTTGTTCTTTTTCTCCCATTCTTTTTGCATGCCTCGCTCGTTTTTTTCTCTCTTTTCACCTCCCCTTTCTACCTTGCTTTGTTTCTCTCTCTGCCCTTCTCTGTTTAACCCATCCAGGCCCCCGTTGCCTCCATCTAAGCCTCTCTCTTCCTATTTTTTAAGTTGTGCGTCGTTGCAGTATCTGACTTCTCCCACACTCGGATACATCGCCAGGTAGGAGGCAGCACGCGCCTCCCGAGGACGTCTCGTGACCATCTCTTTGTTCCATGATATAGTTGAAATTGATATGCCTACAACAGGCTTCCTGGAAATAGCATATATTTCCAAATCTTCCTGAAATAAGACGGCATCCGCCTAGGCGCTGCATTGAACTGCATTAAAATTACAGTTATGTAGCGCTTGGCACCCCTGACGAGAGGCGGCAGCGCTATATGTTGTGTTAAGTAAATGAAGCACGTGCCGTGCTGATCAGTGTTGATCAAGGTGGGATAATGGCATTTTAATGGCAGCTGGTGTGTGACAAGTGTATGACCGGTCTCAGTTTGTTACAAACACCGATGTCGTGGTCCAGGTATATCCACACAGTGCGCACAGCCCGGCTGCCCGGGGGAGGGGTGAGGAGGGGGTGTGCTGAGCACGGCTCTGCAGCTGAGTTCTCCGTCTCACATTATCAGGTACAACATTAAACTAGGGGAAACCGTACATTAGTGCAGCCTACCAGCTGTCCTTAATCACGTGCGCCCCCTGCGTGCAACAATTCACTGTCCCCCCCCCCCCCCAGCCCCACTGCCCTCGCGAAAAATATTTCGGAGTAAAAACCTAGCACAGTGGTCAGATTTCTATCCTTGTGATATAGATTTGCCCACGTTTAATGCACACACGAGTGAACTTTTCTTACTGACTCCTGTGGGTACGTGTAGTTTCTTCCTTCTTATGTAATCACCTCACGTGCAATATTGTATATATCTTGTTTCACATATGTTATTGGGGTATCTGTCTATTAGGAAACAACTGATTCATAAAATGATAATTTATTTTTCACTGAAACATTTTAAGTGTATTAATGAGAAGAACTAATTAACAGATATAAAAACACTCTGTGTAAGATCTAGGCAAACGCAGGCGCAGAACAAAACTCTCAGCAACACCCAGGCTTCAGACAAGTCCATACCTTTTTTTGGAGAAAACCACTCCATCCCTAAAGGTTGCACTTTCTTCCTCAGTTCCATATCTGTTCTTTTCCCCTGTCTCTGTTCCTCTGTTTCATTTCGCCTGTCCCTCCTGAAGGCTTTGAGTTAATCTTACAGAGTGCATAAAGTGCTGGGCAAACATTCAGCATAACTTAACTAAACAAACACACACGCAATCACTCTCTCTTTTCGCTCCCTCCCTCCATCTTCCCTCTCTCTCTCTCGCCCTAACTCTCTCTCTCTTCTTCTTCTTGTTCTCTCTTTCTCCCTGCCTCTTCCCCCTCTCTCTCCCTCTTCCCACCTCTCTCCCGCCTCTCTCCCTCCCCCCCTCTCCCACTCCCCCTCCCACTGCACGCCTCACACTGCTGCATGCCGCACACTGCTGCACACCGCACGCTGCTGCACGCCGCACACTGCTACACACCACACACTGCTGCATGCCACACACTGCTGCACGCCACACACTGCTGCATGCCGCTGCACGCCACACACTGCTGCACGCCACACACTGCTGCACGCCACACACTGCTGCACGCCGCACACTGCTGCACGCCGCACACTGCTGCACGCTGCAAACTGCTACACGAAACACTGCTGCACGCCACACACTGCTGCATGCCACACACTGCTGCACGCCACACACTGCTGCATGCCGCACAATGCTACACGAAACACTGTTGCACGCCACACACTGCTGCACGGCACACACTGCTGCATGCTGCACACTGCTGCATGCCACACACTGCTGCACACTGCTGAATTACTCACTGCTGCATGCTGCACAACACTGCTGCACGCAGCACACTGCTGCAGCCGCACACTGCTGCACGCTGCACACTGCTGCACGCCGCTGCATGCCACACAGTGCTGCATGCCTCACACTGCTACACGAAACACTGCTGCACGCCACACACTGCTGCACGCAGCACACTGCTGCACGCCGCACACTGCTGCATGCCGCACACTGCTACACGAAACACTGCTGCACGCCACGCACTGTTGCACGCCACACACTGCTGCACGCCACACACTGCTGCACGCCGCACAATGCTACACGATACACTGCTGCACGCCACACACTGCTGCACTGCACACACTGCTGCATGCCGCACACTGCTGCACGCCACACACTGCTGCACGCCACACACTGCTGCACACTGCTGCATTACTCACTGCTGCATGCTGCACGACACTGCTGCACGCAGCACACTGCTGCACGCCGCACACTGCTGCATGCCACACACTGCTGCACGCCGCTGCACGCCACACAGTGCTGCATGCCTCACACTGCTTCACGAAACACTGCTGCACGCCACACACTGCTGCATGCCACACACTGCTGCACGCCACACACTGCTGCACGCCACACACTTCTGCACACCGCACACTGCTGCATGCCGCACACTGCTGCATGCCTCACACTGCTGCACGCCTCACACTGCTGCACGCCACACACTGCTGCACGCCGCACACTGCTGCACACCGCACACTGCTGCACGCCGCACACTGCTTTTATGCAAGTTTATGCTACTGACATTATAAATGACAATGCCTTTTATTTGTTTTAAAACCAAAACATAAATAAAAGGCATTGTAATTTTACAATGCCAATAGCTCAAACTCTTATAAATGCGAGACCTATTGCATTGCAAATGCTTGTTACGGTTTGTTTTTCTTGAAAAACACATTCACATACACACACGCACACACACACCGACCCAAGGAAAAATAACTGGCCTGGACATAATATAAACAAAAACAGCACTGATGACATGAATGTCATATGAAACACACAGCACCAAGGTTGGTGGCTCTGGACAGTCACTGCTGCACACTCTCATGGCGGCTCCACCTTAAGAGAGCAAAAATGAAACCGCAGCCCACAGACCGGAGCCCGGGCGGTCCCTGTGACAATCACTAATGGATAAACCAGCAGCCCAGGCCGGGCCCGGGCCGCTGATCATGTTCTGTGCTGAAATGTCACCTGTTCCTATCTAACGATTTGCATAATGCAAAGCTTCTCACTCGTAAAATACAGATTAAGACGGGAGCACGGAGTCATTCTCAAACCAAGAAGCCATTTAAAAAAAAAAAAAAAAAAATCCGCCGTGGCTGTTAACCCTCTTCATGCTAAGGCGCCTACATTCTCTTTGCATCACATTTTCTTCGACTCGAAGAATGTTTGCGAGGTGTTGTGGATAAGTGGTTAGCGGCGCGACCTGTGTTCGTATTCTTCATTTAAATTTAAAATAACAGGATCAAAGTATCTGGTATTTATTTTCACAATAATGCTCATTTCGTTATTGCATGTTATTTGTCTTCAAAAAGAGGCTCTGCGTGTGATTAAAGGATCCTTTTTAGCAGCGTCACACTGTGTGCTTGTAGCCCTTGTTTAAATGTGAAAACCCAAGAAACGCTCATAATAATGAAATATATCTATCAATCATTGAGAGAATATGTAGTCTAGAAACACTGAGATCGTAGTATTCCAAAAATGTAAATATTAGGGCCGTCTTTGCATTGCAATGGTTGGACAAACACAGGACCAAAGGTTGAGCGTTTTGGAAAAGTCACTGCAAACCAATATGTCTTCCGGCTCCAGCGTCTTTTTGATTGGTTGGTCGTTCTTGCTGAACGTGGTTTCGTACATTTGCATTTTCTCGCTCACTGCTATCTGAGTGCCATTTTGATCCAGTATTTCCTTCCATGTGATTATTTTTTCCCATCTTGCCTTATCCATCCTTGCTGAAGGATCACCGCTTCACGCCTCTGTTCCCGCAACAGAATGAACCGTCACAAGAAAGCATAACAAAGGTATTAGGGCAATTGGCTAATTTCTCAATGTAATGCAGGATTGCCTAACATATGTCTATGAGTGCAGGATCCATCTAAGGGTTTCAGGATATCCAGATACGAAAATCAACTTAGAGTGGATCTAAATCGAATTAATTGAAACATTCAGCTCTTATCCTCAAAATCTGACGGGGATCATGCTGTCCTGGACTTCCACTGGACACCCCTGACTTAAAGTGAAGCAGCGCCCAATGAATGCAAGTGATGTGGAGTCACATTTTACTGGAAACGTTCTTCCACTTAGGAGGCTATGGTCTCCAGTCTCACTGACATGTTTCATGAGGAAGCCGTTGCCAAGAGTGAGGAACCCTTACGGGTAAATTCTCAGGAATCACTACAATTGATGATATTTTGAAGAGTGGGGGTAACACCCAATAATAATAGAACATCTTCAAGATGAATTTGGTTTCAGAGCATACTTGACTGTGATTGGTACATCCCACAGGAATGTGATTTAATGCACAAATCATGTATTACTATTTTTCATTTATTATTTGTACAAAAGTGAGTACCTGAGATTGAAATAAGATTACATTTACGTAAAACTACATTTGATTGTATTTGTATTTTTAAACATCTCATTAATCTTTACATATGCCCATCCTGCGACCTTTTGCAATTTTCCTTAAATATCAGTAAGACATGTACACTATTAGTCATTGTACCATTGCTCACCCACACTCTTACTCCTTCCAGCACTCCCTTCTATTCTGATGCTCACCAAACTTATTCCGAGCTCAAGCATGTAAGCTTACTTCTATCCTCCGATAAGACATTTGAGATGCTTCAACATCGAACATTTCTAATTTTGCTCAAACACTTTCGATTCATATTCTGCAGCCAACCATTGACTTATAAGAAATACTCTCTGTAGCGACCCAGAATCCCTACCGCCCAACTGTTTAGGGGCCCATTACAGTTAGGGCACATTTTTTGGGTTTGCACCACGGAGCACTTTAAGCAGGTGCGCCAGGTGCAAACATGGAAATTGGGCACTAATATGCTGAATGGGATGCCCTTGCGGCAGCTGTGAATGCGTACTGCCCCCAGGGCAATGCATTCTGGAAAAATATGTAGCAGTTGTTTAAAGGCTGCTCCATGCTTCTCTGTGACGGCGGCACCCGCCTGCACTTTCAAAAGTGATTAGAGATCCCTTTGCAGGCGGGTGACTGCACCCGCCTGCAGGGGAATGTCTGGGGGGGATCCACAGGAACCTTTTTCATCCCTTGAGAGGGTTGCCCTCACTGACAGTGCAATCCCTTTTTGTGCCGCGCTATCAGTGTGCCTCCAAAGGGCATGTTTGCCGCCCGCTGTGATGGACGCCACATTCAGCCCTCCTTGTGTCAACACAAGCTCTTAAAGACATACAGCTACACCTGGAAGTCTCACCCACAAGCTATAAGTCAGAATATTGAGGACACAAACATTGTGCCACAAAAAAATCAAATCAAAATATTGAGGACATGATTCACAAAGTGCATTTTGTTGCAGGTAAATTAGTACTACAGTAATACTACATACTACACAGTACAGGTCTCCACTTCTTTTGTGTCTTTCCTATGGGGAGATCCTCATGTATGTAACTTTACAACTTAGGGCCTCATTATGATGTCGGTCGGAAAGCATTCCAACTGACTCGATCTTGGAATCATTTCCTATCGAATCGGATTCGCGGAGTCCGACTGACCGATTACGATGTTTCCGAACACAGTTCGGTCGGACTCCCATTGCCTTCAATAGGAGCCTGTGTTCTGACCGACTCCACAGGCTCCCATTGAAGAAAGATGTGCTTGGGGAAAATCATTCACCCTGTGGCGGGCACCCCATGGTGCCTACCACACTGTGCATGGTATTAAAGAAGGGTCCCATGGCTACCACCATGGGCCCCAAAAGTCAGATTCCGACAGCCAATCCATGTCAGAACAAACGCTGCCCGAATCTGACATCGTAGTATGTCGGTCGGAAACGCAGTCCGTAGACCTGTACGAGTAGGCTCTGACTGACCTGGTTACTCTGAATGCTGTTTGGAACCGAGTCGGAATGTCGGATCGGTTTCTGACTATCATGATCAGTCGGTCAGAAGGCTTTCCGATTTGGTTGGAAAGACGTGTTCCGAATCGGATTCCGATGAACCGAATGCCATTCAGAGCCTTTCCGACCAACATCGTAATCGGCCCCTTAGTAGTAAATGTAGGTGGGACCAGGGAAGTGGCTGGAATGTGGCGAACGTTTTGATTACATTGGAGGCGGTTTAGTCAAAAGTAAGGAGGGGTTTAGGAAGGGCTAAGGAAGGATGTAGGGAGAAACAGACACCCACCACATAGAGTAATCCCATTGCTATTACCAAACTGCACTTCTAAAGTTATAACAGCCAAATATTAAAAATACTACTATATGTAAAGTTTTGTAATTTCTAATACATTATAAATATAAACAATTACCTTGGGTGTGTTTTCCAGTGAAATAGGGAGAAGCAGAGAAACAGTGACTATTGGAGCTGATGGCCTATTCAAGACATTATGTTCCCTCTACAATGCCATCATCTTCAGTGATGCGCCCATCATTCAAATGCTGTAATCATTTTTGAAAGTGCAAGAATCCCTACAATTGAATGTATGCAATCACAGAAAATAGGCAGAAATATGTGTATCTTTTACTATAAAATCTGTTGTTTCTCCAGGCTGAGATTGGTAGTACCGGGCTTCCTGTGGTTAAAATAGACAGTTATTAGCCTCCATTAAAATATTTAAGTATTGTTGCTATCTCAGAGTATTATCACTGGCGTATCACCTATACAATGCGAGTGAACTACCATTAGCAACCAGAGCGGAACGTTGGATGCTCCCCAGCCCAGCGGAATGCTCTGTCTACTGACTCTATCTAACATGATAGGTCCGCAAAGGGGGCATTCTGTGGACGGTCAGGTCGTAGTGTCCACCCAATGTGCTGGGTACACTAGGGAGCACTGCAGGAACTGTCTCTCATTCTAATCGCTTTGTGAAAAAAACAGCCCCATTCTCCTGTGACCCTCCCTCCACCTCTTTTGAAGCAACCGCATTCACACACATCTGTCTGAGATCCTCCCCCTGGTTTTCGTGAGAGAGAGAAGCCCAACCAGCCAAAGAGAAATAGAAAAGGTTTGTTTATTTTTTTCTATTTTTCGCCTATGGATATCATTCTTATTATTAGCAACAATTTAGCAGTGATAGTAGTAGTAGAAGTTGTAATAATAATATAAGTCATAGTATTAAGGACATTTGTAGCACGGTTAATGCAATTAAACTGTCTCTGAGCACCAAACAGCATGTGGAAAATCAGGCTTGTTCCTATTTGTCCTTCTAATTTCATTTCCTCTATCTGAGGCAAGCCAATAAGCCAACTGTCTCGCTCTGCTTCGTATCCCTGCTTCACACACTCACTTAATTTAGGATACAAGACAACAAAATAAGTCACTTCCAGAATTCTAAGTACTCTTTTGCACCAAACTAATATCCACATTCTATATAAAGTCACAATGAAATGATATCATATTGGCTCAAAGGTCCCAACAAGTAGAAGAAAAGAACATATCTGACCTGCTGGACTTTATAAAAGAGCTAGATTAACCTGCTTCTCGACTGACTGCCGGGTCCAGTGAGGCCCTTCATCTGCTGTGTTAGTTGCTGTTTGGAACACACGTGATGGTAGCCTATGTACATATCTGGTATATGCCAGCTTTTGGAGGCAGCCAAGCTAGAAATCTCCTGGTCAATCGAGCAAGTAACTCCATGGAACCAGAACCCTCCTGGTCAATCTAGCAAGTAACTCCATATCTGTACTTGATCAGTTGAATCGCATCGACTTTCTAAGAGACCCAGCACCAACCTTGTTGCTAAAGACACACTCCCACCGTTTTCCACCAGTAGCTCAACATCTTATTATTCTTTCATTTAAACACTCATGTATTTCTTCTATGCTAAAGTCTTTTAGCTTCTGTTTCAAAAATCCAATCTGTCTGCCCAAGAAACAGCTAAATTCCAGGCCATTGCCATCTTGCTAGAGCCAGCTAAGATCCCTGAAAAGGAGCTGCCGTGCAATTGCAGCAGATTCTACACTCTTGAGCCATCTTGTCTCCCATCTAGTCCTGGTTTTGACCTCTGCAAGGACTGAAACAGCTCTGGTTTCTGTGATGTAACATTGCAGTATATTGATGAAGGAACGGCATCTCTTGTTGTTCTGCCAGATCTTTCCATTGCTTTTGACACAGTGGACCATACTCATGAACACCTTCACTATTGGCACATTTCCAGCCCCAGTGCTAAGCCCTTTTTTTAATATTTGGGGTACTTCACACACACGCATATCTTTTTGCCACATAAGGTATACATGCTAAATCAGCATCCATTTTTCCATTATCGGGGGGTTGGTAAAGGGACCCAGGGTTTGAGGATTCCCCTGAAAGCCACCAAGAAAAAAGTAAAAATATAGCTAGCTTTGGAGGTTTTTGAGAAAAATGGGAAAATAGTGCTGTACAAGAAAGCATATGTTTTTTTTCACTTAAGATGGCATCAATGAAAGAAAGGTTTGATGTGCTATGATCATCATGTCCCCAGCTCCATTGAAAGCAGAGGTGTATCAAAAAAACTTTTTTACCACCGTTTTTGCATTTTTGGAAGAAATAGTCAATTTTTACTAATTCATGTCAATCTACTTGCAATTTGTGTTAGAAACAGGTATGAAAAACATGGGTGACCCATGAAAGCTATACATTTCTGAAAAGTAGACAACATTCTGCATTCAGCAAACGGTAATTTGTGCAGTTTTCCATATTTTTTTCACATTTTTTTCACAAAGAAACTAATCATTGAAATAAAACAATAAACAAAATAAGTAAAGAAAACAAAAGCAATCAGTGACAACATTTTCATCTGTAATTTTTTTGTTGAAATGTCTGCTTTAAATACGTCGGATCCTTCTGGTCACAAAGATATATAAGGTTTGTAGATTTCCAATAACACTTAACACCGAGAGCAAACAACTGAGCTGCAGCTAATAATGATTTTTCATTGTGTACCAACCATTTGGCAATTCATATGGTAACATATAATTAATGAAAGATGGGTATGAAGGAAACCAATATAGTTCTAAATAATTTTGCACAAGATACTGAGTTTATCAATTGTGATTATTTGTACACCTCTGAATTTGGGGTTACCAAAACTATCATGTGCTTCAGAGGGCGTTTTGCAAAATGTGTTCTTTCTTTCATACTGGTGTCCATTTCAAAGCCAATAATGCAGAGAACTCTAGTTAGTAATAGCAAAAGTTCTACTATTCTGTATTTCCATGTCTTTCAATCAAAATGATACCCCACTTGTGTTACTGGACCTAGTGTCCACAACACAAAACACCCTAAAATGGGACCTGGAGACAGCATATTCCACCCACCAAAATCAACCTTTTTTTACAGTGTAAATAGCTGCTGAATTTGAGACCTAGCTCATTCGCCACACAGATAGACCTCCCAGTAAACTGTGGAATACAGCCGCACAGAGGTAAGTACACAAAAAAAGAATGTTGTTGCGTGCACTGCATCGCCAAACGAACTTCGGTTTTTTTATTTGTTTGTGTACTTACCTCTGTGTGGCTGTATTCCACAGTTTACTACCCCACACCCTGCCCCTCCCCCACCCCACATCAGCGCCCGGCAGCACTCCCACCACGGGCCGCTACTGCCTCCCATACTGAGATATTTCTGAAAACTAGGTACCCAGGGAAATCCATGGTGGTGTGAATCCCATGAAGTTTTCTTACCCTTAATGCCTAACACCTCAACCTTTGGCTAAAACAATCATTTTTGTCATATTTCTGTGGGAGAAAGTTCCAGAGGCTGGAAAGATGCACACAATTCCTAACATTCAGTGTTATCACACTTCTCTCAATACAAATGGTATCCTACTTGTGTGGACACCATACCTACCCGTATTTCAAAATGCCCAAAAATACAACAGGGAGACATCACGAATTCTGAGAGAAAAGCAACGTGGTTTGTCAATGTGGATAGCTGTGAATTTGGGCACGGGCTCTGCTGCCACCCAGGGAAACCTACCAAACCCATACATTTCCAAAATCTAGACACCCATCAGAGTCCAGAATTTTGAATCCAATGTAGACCTCACAACGTGTTCGGAATCTATGTGGCTCCACAAATTTCCTAACTCCCAGCTTTCCCACACTTGTTCTGATAAAAATAGTACCCCATGTGTGTGAGTTGAACCAGCACCTGTGACAGGAAAGGCCCCAAAATGCAGCATGGGCAGATCAAATTATGCTGCTTGAAACCAACTCTTTTTTTATTATGGGTAGTTGTGGATTTTGGGCTCGGGCTCCACTGCCACCCAGGAAAACCTAAGAAACCCAAATAATTTTTTAAACTAGACACCCAGTAGAGTATAGTGCGGTGTGACTTGCAAGGATACTGTAAAGTGTTCCTGCCCATGAGGCCCTGCAAACATCAAACTTTGACAAAAAAATGCATTGTCTTCACATTTCTGTGAGAGAATGTTCAGGCAACCACAAAATACCTACCACCCAGCATTTCCACAATTCTTCAACTATAAATGGTATTCCACTTGGTTGGGTGGGCCTAGTGCCCAAGAAACACAATAGGCCCCAAAGTGCAATGTGGAGACAGCAACATTTCCTGACAACAAAATGGGGCTGATTTGTCAAGGAGCTTATCTGCAGAAACTGGGCCTGGGCTCACCAACACCAAGAAAAAACGAACTAACCCAAATCTTTGGAAAATTAGACACCTGGTAGGACAGATGAGGCCGCATTGACAATCACTCTTGTTTTTACTAGGTATCAGCTAGACAGCGCATGCGTTGGCCCGAAGAGACATGTATTAAATTTGTGGGCTTTAGCCCACCCATAGGCTTCCCATTTGTTGGCTCCATCATCATTCTCATATTCTTTCTCCCTATTTGTCCCTATTCCTGTTTTTAGTCCTCCCGAGAGCATGGGCAAATTACTACCATCCACCCACTGCTCCTATTTCAAGAACTGTTTTAGGAACTACTTTTTTCTTTGTTTTTGAGCACTTCACAGGAGCGCTCGTGTTTTCACTCGCTCCATTTCTGTAAACACACCTGTAAATCTTGTGCTTATTTCATCATACTTGCTGTACATTCATAGATCGAGATCAAATGTCAGACATTGTTTTCCAAAGGGTGCCTGTTTACTTTTCTTTCTCTGACTTAAGTAATTGTTTTTCGATAATTTTCCTTGAAGAGCAGTGTTATTTTGTTTTCTCACCCATCTCCCGCCACATCTCTAATACCTCACAGCTGCCACAGTTATGTGTGTGCTTTGGTGCTTAGTTTACCCCACCCGCACAGAGCAGTGGGCACCAGGAGCAGCTGCCTGCTCCTCATCACCCTTCCGTTACGCGTGCTTTTCTTTTCTTTCCCACAGATTTAGAGAACCTTACTGCTCGAAGCCTCCTGACACCTCCCCATCTGCAGCTAAGGTGGTCTGTTTTAATTGCTCCGCCTCGCCCCCATAGAGCAGGGCAATGTTCACTGAATTCCAGTCTGTGCTTGTGACCTCGTATATTCTTGCTGTAGGAGAAGAGGTGTCACAAAACCAATGATGTCACAGCAAACAAGTTATTCAGCACCGTTAGCTCCTGAGAAAACCTTCTTTCATTGCAGACTCTTGGCTTGCCCTGGATCTGCACGGTATTCCTCTGACCAACGCCAAGGTTAGTGGCTTAATACTTCATTTACTTGAATGAGAATGCAGAGGTAAAACTGTAAAACATTCCTTATCTGCACCAACACTTTTGATCAAATGCAGCTGGTTATCGTAGGTGCAGTGAAATTATAGACGTATTCACTTTGGAGAATACAAGGGTAAGGCTAGAGATCATACTAAAGCTTTGTCTAGTCTGCTTTATATGTGACAATCTTCAGTGCAGTTTTCTCCCCTTGACCCCGCCCATTTTTCATCTGCCATTACTCACCCCTCCTCCCGCTGATGTGGCTCTTAATAGTAGTCAAATTTTTTCTTTCAACCGCAGTACAGCCGGTAGCGCCAAGAGGCTCTTTAGAAGCCAACATAGCGATACAATAAATGTGTTAAAAGTAACACAACATTCTTTCTCAGTTTGTCACCTCTTCCATCCGCGCTACGTCTCCCTTTGGTCTTCTCTGTCTCCTTTCTACCCAACAGCTCCCATCGTTCCTTTATTTACACCTCACTCCTTCTACTCCTCAACCCTTGACTCCTCTCCATCACCCTTTCTTTCACCCTCCTTTCTCCCCTTACTTTTACACATTCTTCACTAGTTACCACCCAGTCTTATACCTCCTTCACTTTTTTCTCTCTAATGTACTGTTGCCTTCCACCACCTCTTCACTCATCTTTTATTTCTACTCCTCTACTATTGCCATCACGAATTCTTCCACTTGCCACCCATCCTGTCATTTCCTGTGGATTTTCTTCCCACCCTTACATCTCCTGTACCCATCTCTTCACCTTCCTTTCCCCTGCTCCTCCCTCCACCCTCTGTTCTTGTAACCACCAGCAGCTCTGTCCCCTCTCCCTGCACCCCTATTTCTTTTCAACTTTTCCTATCTGACTTACCGCCCATCTTCCTCCTCTACTACTCTCCCCTCTCCCTCCTGCATTATCTTGCTTCATGCTACCCATCAACACTTGTCCCTCCCTCCTTTCCCGTACTGTCATCTTTTCTTTCCTTCCCTCCATAACCCTCACTCCCTTCTCTTGCCACTCAGTTGACCTACTTCACTGCTTTCCTACTCTCTCCTTTATCTTCTCCACTTCTCTCATTTCCTGTCTAGGCCTCTCCTCTCCATCGAACTCCTTCTGAGCTTCACCACTCCTGAGTCACAAACTCAGCTACCCTCCGTCCTCTTTCCCAAACTAAACTTTCCTCTCCTTCATCTCCCTCTTTCATTTCTACTATCTTGCATATTCCCTCTTCCTTTCATCTTCTCTGTCTGACCTCTACGCCACTCTCCTGCTGTCCACTGCTTCCCTATCTTCTGCTTTTTCCCTCTATACCTCCCCCTTTGCTCCTCTCTCACTTTTCTGCCTCCTCCCCCTCTTTTCACTCACTTCTCTCGTATTCAGCCCTCCATACCGCCTACCTCCCGCCTGCTCCCCATTGTCCATTTTCTTCTCTCGTTTTTCACCCTGCCTTCCTTCCTCTTCCCTCCACAGTCCATTTTTCCTCTCTCCACCGTCTCCCTCCCTCCCCTCTTTCTTCACCTCTTCTTCTTATTCCACCCCTTCACTTCCCCTTCCCTTCTTCTTGTCTTTTGCTACCCGAATAGGCCTCTTTTTCCCGCATTACCATTACCCCCATGTTGTTACAACGCGGTTGTTACAACGACCGCGTTGTAACAACGCATACCATTACCCCGCAAGTCGATACAACGACTTGTGGAGGGGGGGCGCTGGATGTTGGAATAGTAAAATTTACTATTCCAACTCCAGTCTGTGCGGACTGTAGGGAAGGTGTTGGATTTAAAGTCCAACACCTTCTCCCCCCTCCGCAAGTCGCTGTAATGACTTGCGGGGTAATGTTATGCATTGTCACAACGCGGTCATTGTTACAACCGCGTTGTAACAGCATGCGGGGTTACGGATGCGGGTGACGGTTGTTTACCTTGCTACCCAGCTCTCACCTGATCATTTCCTCTCCACTCAACTAATTTCTACACTGTTTCTTCTTCCTATGTGGATCCGTTCAACCCCTACTCTCCCTCCTACCTCTCAACTATAACTCTTCCGAAGCTTCATTCTCTCTTCTCACCCCATTGCTCCTATTTGTACACTTCTCCACTCCTCTCTACTTCCTTCAGTTTTACCTCTCCACCCTCCTCCTTCCCCCGTCCTTCTCATACAGATAGACACTTTGATGCAGCTGTTCTTTGGCCTGTTATTTACTTTTGACTACAAAGGGACGCTCCAGGCAGAGAACTAAAATGCACAAACATTGACAAAGTCAATAGCTCTTGCATTGCTAGAACCTATTGGCTTTGCCACTGATTGTTCTATTACCTGCTGTTCATTTTGCACATTGCTTTGCTCATTTTGGTCTTTCTTCATGCATCATAGCGTGTTAATTACACCAGATTAATGTTGTGCTAAACGTGCTGAAGATATGCACTGTTTGCGAAGAACATGAGTGTTGATGAATTCCAAAATCACTCTTCAAAAGATCACAAGATATGAGTTGAAAACACATATTGATAGGTAAAATCACAGGAGTTCTGAAATACGAATTTCTTCAACACCTTATTGGGAATAGTTACTACCTGATGCTTTCTGTGCTCTAGGACAGAGAGCAGACGAAGCTGACACGTCCATACCCGATTCATTGTTTGACACTGGAGAATCTTAAGGAGTGCATCACAAGAACGTTTCAATGTCATTATCTCGAGAGTGACACATCAGTTTTTAGCTTAGGTAAAGAGTGAGATGAGAAAGACATTGACTCGTTTAATGATGATGACCTGGAATAAAAACAAAGGACACGCCATTTATACTGCTAATGTGACTCGAATGCTATTGTTTTAATTCCCACGTTGCACTTTTGTATATGTGTTGTATTGTATTGTAATTGCATTTATATAGTGCTTACTACCCCTGATGAGGCGTTGAAGTGCTGTTTCGGCTAGTAGCATGCTACTCCGAAACCCAAAAAGGAATAGTGGTGAATTAGTACAGAGAAATATGAAATTAATTTGAGCGATGGACATGCTAGTCTGTTATTTGGATTGAAAAGAATAGTAGTGGAATAGAAGAGGGAAGGGTTTGCATTTTTATTTAGCGCTTGCTACCCCTGATGAGGTGTTAAAGCGCTTTTCAGTGGGTAGCACGCTACTTTGGAACCCAGGCAGGATCAGTGGGGATATTAGTATAGGGGAATATGCAGCAGCATCATAAAATGTTGGGATTAATGAAATCCCGGCTCTTTGTGGAAATTGTTATTTGTTGTCTTCACATAATACAGTCCCCACAAGCAAACAGTTTAAAAATCCACGTCAGTTCCTGTAGAAAGCTCTATCTGTTTTTTCTACATGTGTCTTGAAGCAGAGGTACTTGTTCAGCTGTACTTTTTTAGTTTATACACACATTACAATAATAGTGAATAAAAAAACACAATCATTAATAATTCTGTATTATCAGTACTAGATCACAGAGTGTGCATCATGAAAGAAGAAACAGAATATTCTTGGCAATACCTTCATCCATCATGTGATCCTTTTCCTTCCGTAGCCACCCACTGGCCAATAAGATTAAAATAAGACCTCAGGGATGCAGAACAGCAATTACGTATTCATATAACTAATCGACTTTCTGGAGCCACACTAAAATCAATTATGACTGAATGGGGCTGTCAGGGCCCTTTCTGATACGATACGGAGAGTTTCGCTTGCAAACTTTTAATTATGCTTCTTAGTACCATGAATAAAAAAAACACTAAAAAAAACATTGTTACTCACACAAGAAGCTTCCTGACCCATCCTTAATTTGTAAAACACCCAAGTAGCAGTTTATCCTTGGTAATCCAGTAAAAAAAATTTTGAGGATTCAGACGCGGGATTCTGCCCGCATGTAAATTGAAGATTGATTACAAATGTTTGCATGTTTTGGGGAGGTGAATATAATAGGCCTGATTCACATTCTTTATTCTGCACTAAAATTACATTTAAATGTGTAACAAAACACTTTCCGAATGTTAAATCCCACATTCAGGTTATCAGATTCAGTGTTGGTAAAATGTAATGTTTGTAAGTGCACTTTTGAAGGAGAAAAATCAGTCAGTTTTGAAATTGCCACATCTGCAATTTTAGGGTTAGGAATGGGATTCTAGAAAGGTCTGGATGTGACCTATTTTGCTTCTCTGAAAAGTCAGGATGTACTAAATACATTTCCATCAATTAAAGGGATGGATGATCCCAAAATGTTTTGGGGATGGAAGTGAAACAACTTTCTCCATGAGAAAAAAATCTCTTAGGGGAAAAATTGTGCACTGTACTATTATTTCATATGCAGCATTTTCCACCTTGTGGAAATTCTGCATTTGTGTATTGTTTGTATTGTAGTACTTTAGGGACTCAATTACTCTTATGGATTTCTGGAAGTACTCCTGGGATTTTGTTGAAGTGAGGATCCGATTGCAAAATTAGGAGTAACACCACAGGAGCGCATTTCAAACTTTTCAACGTGGTGCCCATAATAGTGCAGGGCGCTTTATAGTTACTCCTTACGCTGCAAATATTTATAATTCAGGGGAAATGATATAGACTGACTATTCTGAATTACTTGATTACTTTGGTTAAGTGTTAAAGCCAGGATAGAGACAGGTCTGTAGGTACTGAGATAGGCTACATAGGTGTAAATTCTGAAAAATCAAGTAAATGTATACTGTCATAGGTGTATGTTTATCATATGCATATATGTACTATACTGTGGGAATTTTCAGAACAGGCAGGTATGTACTTTCCACGGTATACACTTCACAGCGCACTCTCTACAGCAGCAAATTATTTGCAGAAATAAAAATATACAGCTATAGTGTAAGAGAACATGTGCAATTGCTTATTTAATAATAATTTTCTTTTTCTTCTGTATACGGAAAATATATTTTCATGTGAGATAACCCCTTCATCTTCACTGAGAGAAAAAATGGGAATGCATGGGGCACTATCACCATGTATTATTGATGAACTTACCAAATTATAGTTTGTAATTCTTAAGAAATTACATTTTGCGATTTAGTAAATGAAATAGTACTACCTTGTACATGCTCCACAAAGCAATTCGCTTACTTAGGATTTCTCATACCAAAAAGTAATTTGATCATGTTTGCAAAATGCAAATGGTGCTTAGTCACACTCTGATGACATCAGAATCAGGAAATACATGGCTACAGTCACACTCAAAAGCACAGGAGATGTCAGGAAGCAGGTTTTGGAGCTGCCATCTATTAGATTTATCAGCAATGACAATTCAGGAAGGGCAGCAGGAGGACTCAGCTACCAAAAAGAAGCAGGAATTTTCTGATGAGGAAATGGAAATCCTTGTTCGAGGAATGTGCTGCCAATAACGAGCAGCTATTTTGGAAAGCCTCCTTAACTAATAAGGGCTTCTGCAGCCCTTATTAGTGGGGGCGGAAGGAGAAGCTGGCAAGTCATAGGCAGAAAGCTGCTGCGACTGGAGGGGGCGATCCACACCGCAAACACCCTCACCTCTGGTTGAGGCAGTTGAAAGCACCTTATCTACAGAGGCTCCTCAGCCGACCAAGGTTAGTGTAATGTTCAAAAAAAATGTTTTAAAACAATAAATAACTTTATTATATCTTTAACATAATTTTCATGAACCAGTTTTAAACTCACAAAGGTAAATTTCAAATAAAAAATCCATTAT
Source organism: Triturus cristatus (assembly GCF_964204655.1). Lineage (NCBI taxonomy): Eukaryota > Metazoa > Chordata > Amphibia > Caudata > Salamandridae > Triturus > Triturus cristatus. The sequence goes on from NC_140582.1 coordinate 1,072,791,093, forward strand.
GTTTTAACTTGTATGTTGAAGTGCAAAACGGGATTCGTAGTCCATTACAAGGCTTGCAACTTTTTCAATGACACTTCAATGTATGATTTGCCAACAAGAACGTGTAAGACAAAAGTAAGCCATTAATTTATTTTTCAATATTCATGTAATTTTTTTTAATGGTTTTATTTCAAACATATGTCGATATGGCATATAACAGAAACACTTTTTTTTTTACATATCATTCACAATTCCCTTAAAGATATAGAACCAAACATTTTTTAGGGCAATGATGATCACAATCTGGATGAGATAAAGGATCAGAGGACTATCATCAATGATCTGCCTACACCAATGGAGATTACAAGTACCCCTATGTTTTCTGAAACCCCAGTGGCTCCAAGAAGTCTAGCGCCAAGAGCCTCTACACATGTGCACCTGCCTACATGCCATCGAACAAACATTTACATCCAAAGCCTTGGGAGGCAAGATGCATACCACTACAACAGCTTCCTCACAGTCATGATGGGACAGGTGCAGCATCATCTAGAGAAGAATATTAACACATACAGAAATTTAGACAAGAATTTCAAACTAAGCAATTGGATGCTCCAAACATGATTGGCAGAAAGATGGATGAAGGCTTATCTGCAAGGATTAATAGCATTGATAACTTGAATAAAACATTAAACCTAACGTGATGCTATTCTTAAGGAGACTCAGCAACAGAGCAAAGGACATCGCCATGTTTTGTTTAAAATGCACAATGATGGGAACTGCTACTACTACAGGGGTACTGTAGCAGGAGAATCGTCCAGATTTAGCAGGAAATTGCCCACAGTAGCAAGGATTCTGCAAAATGCTTGGGGCAGGTTACATCATCACTGGAATTGCTGTAAATTATGCAAAAAATGTTCCAGAGATCCAGGCAACCCCGGCTATTGAAAATGAGGAGGCTTCCAGCCACAGTAATATGTCTCATGTCATAAGATGTATGTGTACTCGTAACCAGACTGTTGAAATAGAAGGGAACATTCTGCAGACAAATATTGGAGTGTACCACTTCTACAAAGCTAAGAAAGAGGGACTGAAATCATTTTGTGATAATCATAACAGACATGGTTATCTTTTATATTCAATTTGCAATTCTAAATGTGCTTAAAAATAATGTTTCCTTTTTTGCCTTTGTGTGGCTTTAAATTTCTGGTGAATAAGCATGGAAATAAGGATTGCTTATATTCATTGTAACTTTAAGTATTTAATTACAGATTACATTTACAACTTTTAATACATATAACTTCAAAATAGTTGTTAGTAATTTCAGTGAGTCTTTCTCTTCCATCTGCAGCTCTGGTGGCATCATGTATTGGGTTTGGTGATGGTAGCCCTATCTCCTCAGCTTAGCTGTCTAACTCAGGCTGCATAGGAAATCTCTTCAAGTTTGCAATGTTAAGGAACATAGCATAAAGTGCAACTATCTTGCATATCACTGGTGGAGAATATTGGAGAGCTTCAAGAGTTTTATGCAGGCAGCAAAACCTCACCCTAAGAAGGCCAAATGTTCATTCAGCTAAAGCCCTTGCACAATATTATACCGGTGTTGGCTACATGTATTAGCATTGAGGTATGGGGTCATAATCCAAGTGTGAATAGCATAAACGCTGTCACCTACAACAAAAAAAGTGAAAAATTGTAAAACTGTGCAAAACAATGTATTACTAAAACTTAACGTACATTCTTATAAATACCTAAAAGACTAAAATAAAGTAATCACCAAACTCTGCTCTTGGAAAAGCAGTTGTATAGGTTACAGTGCCTGCATATATGAATAACGTGTTATACATACAATTTGTGTGTTGAAAGAGTGCTGGCTCATCCTATTGTGATATAAAAATTATGTGGCACTTCGTGAACAAATTAAAACATGTGTCCCATCTAGATAGCAGCCTATAACTTGGTGGAAAGGTGGCAAATAAAAAGAATTCTATTTTGTTTACTGTGAATCTTAGGGAGAATTTGGAAAATAAATGAGTCTTTTAATATTAGACAGCATCACGATTTGTTTTTAAAACTCAGGAAAGTGAACGTTGTGAAACCCTTCCGGCCGTGGCAACACCCCCTTTATAACTCTGTGAGGCGAAAAGGTAAGGCAGCAAAGTATTTGTATATGTGTGGAGAAAGATACACTCATCTGTGTGTCCCTAGACAACACGGGGTCTTATTCAGCAATAAATATCATTGCTCCCCAGCGAATACTTCTCATAAATCTTTGCTGGCCTGTGCTTTTATTTAACAGTTAACTGCATTCATCTTACTAATATATTGCAGCCATTCATGTTTGCAATTCTCCCCTGTGAAATGAAACTGATTTATGTCCCACTTCAGTTTTACTTTACAAACTGGAGCTCTGAAAGAGACCATGGCCTACTGGTGTAGGGTACCTGCTGGTGGACATCCAACAGATGCTTTGGTGGGATCTGCCAGAAGCACAAAGCAGTAGCAGTCACCCTTATGGACATCCTGGCTCCGCCTTCCTTGAGTTCTGTCCTTTTTTTCTTACTCCAATAATTATATTAGCCTATTCACTGTTGGCATAATTAAAAAATGCCAACCCTTTCTGCAAGGGTTAAGCACCATTGTCAGCCATGCAGTGAATGTGTCTGATGGCAGGCGCCATCATCAGCCATCAGAGAGATTGTACAGGGCCAGTGGTGTTCCAGTGCTGGCATCAGGGGCCTCACACACCTGTGTGCACCTGCAGTGATGCTCTGCAGGTGCCCCGGGGCCTTAAGATTAACCCTGCAGGGCCCGGGCTATCCTCCAACCAGGCTGTCATCTCACCATCTTCCATCCCATCACAGGGCAGGATCAGGAGCCTCACTGACATCACCCCACCCTGTGAAAAGATGGGAGAGGGCGAGGTGGAAAATTGAAGCCTGTGTCGTGGAGACAGACAGATGTCGGCTTCCAGTTTCCTACCCCAGAGTCTGAGCCGGGCAGTAACTGAGTGCCAGCCTTGTCTGTAATTCTCAGCAAAAATCTGCTACTGGCATACTGTGTATCGTTATTGGTATTAGGGGGCACACCCATTTCATATTGGGTGTACCCAGTGACATAGAGGAGGCTTCCACAACACATTTTGAAAAAATGGGGTTAGCTCCTGGGGAGTGTCAGACTACATTGGACTGGCACACCTATGGCGTTTGAGCCAGTGTGTGTGAAATGTGGCCCCATTTGCAAAAATAAATCTCTACGAAGAAACCTGCTGAGCCCTGCTACCAGAAATCCATGAGTGTGATGGACACCTGTACTGCTAGAGCTGAAGCTTTTACTGATCTCTGTGCCTTCCAGTCATAGTTGTGCCTTTTTGTGTCATGGTGCAGCAGGCAGTGGGGGCAGTAATTGGACATTTTTTGGGACTGTATTTGGGCGGCGTAGAAAGGCCATCTGGAAAATGATGTCTCTGGCAAAGCGATGGCTGTGTCCTGGATACGACAGCAGCCCTTATGGAAAATGTGTAACAACTAAAACAGACGTGTACCTCTAACATCTTCTGTTGTTGTTATTTTATTGACCTTGGTTTGGTTCTAAGTTTGCTCTTGTACTTTTTTTAAACTTTGGTGACCTTGCTTCCAACGATATAATCAAGATCAAAGGTCATGTGACTGTGACATCACTTCCTGGAATAGTCGCAGGGATGAATACCTCTTGCTACTTCCTATGATGTAATCGCAGGTCACTTCCGCTTTGCCTGGCATTTTAGTTGACCGACGTCCTTGGTGAATTGGAGGCCCTGTGACTGTTAACCACTTTTGTACATCAGACCTAAGATTTCCTGGTGTATCAGAATTAAATATTTTTTTTCTCTTATATGCACTGGTAGAGGGGATAGTTCCATATAACTGCAATATGATGTGTGGACATTCGCATGTGGACAATAGAAATAAAGAATTTCAAATAAAGGGCTTTGAAGGTGCAGACAGTAAAGACGCCACAGGGACTGGAAATCGGCTCAGCGCGTCACGACGGAAAGAGAAGGGGGTGAGTCGGCGGGGCGGGGCGGCCCGCCGTACTTGACTACCTTGCACGGAATTGAAGTGACACCTGACTGCGGGCCTGCGGAGGGAGAAGTTGGCTTATTAAAGCTGGGGGTGCCCTCTGAACCCCGCGACTACACGCCAGGATTGCTGGGTGCCCCCGATAACTCGCAGCTGCTGATAAAGTCCACTGGTAATGGCTTTTTGCTAATGAGAAAAGTGCCTCTGATTATGACAAATAGCCCGGACCAACAGGCTAAGCTGCTACACAGGCTCGCGATTGTCAGTCTGGGCCATTTTTGCATTTCATTATTTCCCCTCCGACGCGCTGCCCACTCCGAGCCTGAACACCAGCAGTCTGCGCGGGTGTCACTATTTTAATAACACTTCTTTATCTCCATTTTTTCATGGGAGCTGGTGGGACAAAAGGCACTCGCATGAATAATGCTGAACCTCTTAATGCTCAAACAGAAGCCCCTTCTGCACTTGCTAAACAATGGGACAGCGATGCCCGGTGAAACCACCGCGCGCGCAATCACAGGGTATTTCATTCCTTGCATTCCCGGGCCTTCAAGGCATTTCCCAATTGTTTCAAGCCAGTTATTTGCATGAATGACAATGCGCCTCTGTATTATATAGGGCTATTACAGGCGTGACGACTTCACGGACATTACAGGTTTTGAAAACACTGACAATCGTGAATAAAGAAAAGAAATCATAGATTTACACATTAAAAAAAACACAAGACTCTTAACAAAGGATTATTTTCTGTCTTTGGAAAGGCTTACTCCTGTAAATGTGTGTAAATTACAAGTGTATACCTTGTACATGGACTGGAAAGGAGTATGGGCAGTTGTAAATCTGTGTGACATTAGGGCCCTGTTATGAAAACAGCACCCGTGGAGTGACTTCTGCATACAGGTGCAGATTCACGATTTTTGCCTGCTACTCACTCAGCTTTCCATAAGTACTCCTGGAAAGCTGTATCATTCGTAGCTTTCCAGGTGAACTCTTCAAAAAGTCAAGTGGCCATTATTTGTTTGTTTGTTGGCATTTCCCTAATGTACACATGTCAGAATTTCCTTACACTGTTACAACGTTGGTGTAGGTGTCATTATACGTCTCACCATGTAAATAGATTTCCCCCAGCCCTCGTCTGGAGTAAATTTCTGACCCATTCCCGAATGAGAAAAGTTTGTAAACGTCACACTGATGCGTTTGTGGGCGTTTGCAAGCTCTGAAGGTTAGACAGACGCTGAACTGCTAATCTTAAACAGAAGTAAATTGACATATGACTACTATATCGCCTTTGAGGAAGGCCTATCAGTTGTAAATTCTACCCTTTCGACTCATAAAACTCCATTATGAAAGCAAACGTCTTTGTGAATCGTGTCCTTAGTTTAAAACTGCTTCATATGTGCAAAATGTACACGTCACTCTTCTGAACTATCCCAGGAATGTATCAGAGGAGTGGGTAAAACAAGTCCCTTTAATATGTGTGAACACCTACTTGGTTGTACCATCGTTGGTACTTGCAAACATAGGCAGATTCCCTTTGCACACTTTTCACCACTAGTTACACCTGAAAGATAGTATGCGAAAATACATCAAATAGCCAAGCTATCATAAACAGGATGTGCAAGAAGAAAAGTCATTTTATAAAAAAAGAGTTTCCAATTTATCATACCAGCATTGTAAAGTGTGCAAAGAACGTTATAAGGAAATACCTACTTTTACATGATCACCCCCAAAGTTTTGGACTGGTGCTGCTGGTTTTTCGACAATGAGAGTACACCGAGGTCTGCTAGCCAGACCTCAGTGCCAGTGTTCTAACCCATAATAAAATGTATGTTGAATTGTCTACCCCCAATTGGCATAAGCTGACTTACTTATAAGTCCCTAGTATATAGTACCAAGAGTACCCAGGGCATGAAAGTTGGGGTGTCCACCCAGGGCTGCAGCCCTGATTGTGCCATCCTCTGTCTGACAAAGTACAAAATGGCTCCCAGCTTTCCACTGCAGCCTGGAAGTGAAGTTTTAAATCTGCTAGTTTGACTTTGCCATTTAAATCAATATCAAAGTCCCCACTTCTCTTATTAATAGTCTCTCCTAAGGACAGCCTATGGAGCCGTAAGACAGGGAGATGTAAATTATTAAGTACGACATATATTTTCAATATGCCCTAACGGGCAAACTTCCAAATTGTTCTTTTTTTCTGTGGAAACGTTAGTAGCCCCATTGACTAACACAGAGTTACTGGCTGATCTTTCAATCTTGCTAACTTCTTAATGGGACTACGAAAATGGTTAGTTCAAGGTATAAAATTAATCATGTCATTAAGCCTGACTTGATGCTCAAGTTGAATTTAATGTCACTTTTAAGGAAAGGCAACTTTAAGAAAGTGGCCACCCAGAGGCCAGTTTGTCCAGTGGTCTCGCAAAGCTGCTGACCACAGACAGCCCTCTGTTTTCCTGGTGTTACCTCCCCCTCACAGTAAGCCACTCAGAAAGTTGGCCTAAAAAGGCACGCTTCAAAGGGGAAGCCACCTTTGGTGGGCAAATGGTGATCAAACTCATGTAGGGCTGCCCCTTTGTTCTGGTAGGCAGACTGGCGGCAGGAACAGAGAAGGGCGACCAGTTACCAAACCAGTTTTCCCTTGGGTGTGTAGCCCACAGGTAGCCACAATTCTAGGGTAGGCTAGCTCCTAGCAGCCAAGGAACGGTTCAGAAATCTTGAAAGTGGGCAGAAGAGTGCACTCTGGCATTGCTAGAAGCCCCCAGGGCACTTTCTTGGCATAAATACCTGGTATCTTCAACCACAGATCACAACAGAACTGGAGAAAGAACTGAAGAACGACTGCCCTGCTGACCCGTGGACATGGCAAGAGAGGCTGCACTGACTGCTGGACTAAACCTGCCGTACCTTGGGCTAGCAAAGAAAGGACTGTGACTGTGCCTGTGACTCCTAGCTCATAGACAAGTCGCTCCCAAGGCCTAGACCAAAGAAGTGACTCCAATGGTCAATCTGCTGATCCCCTGGAACCAGCACCAGAGCCCTCAAAGCTGAAGTAGCCTACTCCGGCAAGTCAGTAGCCACATTCCTCCAATCACCACTGACCGCTGTTGGGCAACCCAAGAGACATATCTTCAACAGTCAAAGGTTGCACCCAAGTCTGCTTGTCACTATTTCTTTTTCTGGCCTCTCCAGCATGTGCAGTAGTGACACTGATATTATCACACCTGGACTTTATAGAAAGCATCAATTTAATACTCCCAACATTTCATCTTGATCATCTACAAAGCTAATAACGTTTTTGGTGTAGCTTCTACTCTTCTTATTAAGCAGTACATGGGTGTGTGGCCTTTCACAAGACCTATCAGCTCCTTGTGGTTGAAGTACTTACCAAAATATCTCAAGGGCCACACTTACCGATGGCCCGCAATATCTCACCAAATAATAGTCAGTTGGCAACGTAGAAGGTTCAAGCGTTTATTGGCCAAAACAAAACTCTACATAGAGGAGCTTCGTCGATCCTCACCCATCAGGTGCGCCGAGGAAGACTGCTGGCTCCTTGACAAAACCCCACTTATATACATAACGGACTCAGCATACAGAGCCTTACAAGTGGAAAAGTACCAGTTAGGCCTTGGGCTCCTGGATGAGCTCATACAGTGTTCAGTTTCAGTTTTACACAAAGGGTTGCTATCTATACAGAGGAGTTCGGCAGGGTGACTCCCTTCTCGTCCCAAGGCCTGAAGGAATTTGCTTGATACTCCCCATAGCAGATGTGACCTTGGGCCTCGGCCGTAAATACAGCTAACCTGTCTCTGGGCTGGTACGAACTAAATCATGGAGATGGTATGCAGAGGAGACCACGTGTTCTGAACACGCAGCCTAACATATACCAGGATGGCGGCAGTATGGTTTTCGGCCCTTTTATCGTGTATACACAGAGTAAAAGAAATAACGCTACTGCTAAATCATATCTCATGTTTATATGATCGAAATACAGTCATAGATACATTGTGCTAACATACCATTGTACGAATAAACAGAATAAATGATTTTTATCCCTCAGATCGGCCCTTTTAGCACAATGTAGCTAACATACCAAATTAATCTTCAAAGATACCTTCATCTATCTGCATCATATCGTATATTTCTTTCTGCACTAATTGAGTACCTATCTTTGTTGGTTTTGGTTTAGGTTCAGGGAGGGCAAGACGAATTCGATTAGCACAATAAGAACAGCAGACAGGTCCACATTGTATGCAGACACAACAGGTGAAAAAGAAACCTGCTATACCTAAAAGGATCATGAATATTTTCCATCCCCAAATAGTAAGGAGACCCCAGAACCAACTAGAAATAGACCAGGTACCTGTATCTTCATGAATTTCCGATGCTAATCGGTGCAGCTTTTGAATGGCTAAATGCACCGAAGGGGCGGAGTCAGGTATATATACACAACAAGAGCTGCCAATTACTCTGCATGCTCCTCCATGATCAGCTAAGATGACGTCTAAAACCATACGGTTTTGAAGAGTCACGAGCCTGGTCGCTTGAAGCTCAACAGTTATATTAGTTAGTATTCCAGCAGTGATATTTATTACTCCCTCTACTACTCTAGATAATCTTCTAATTTCTTTACTGGTCAAAACGGGTCCCCATATGGGCAAGACTCCTTTCATTATGTCTACAAAATGTTGTGCAGGGGTATCAGTCTGATCAGTAGCATCTCCATTAGTAGCTCTTTTTACTAAACTCCGTTTGTTCAGTTGATGGGTCTTATGATAGTCTGAAGGGGCTATATATACTGGGGGGGTAGGAAAGACAAATAGCATCTACCTGACCATCCTCTAGGGAGCCATGTGTATGCATTTTCCCCACATACATAATATACATTTGGAGGAGTAATTATCGGTGGGCTGCTGAATGTCCGCAATCTGTACGTGTAATTACATTTACTAAATCCAACTGATAGATGACCAGTACCATGTATACAAGAGGAAGATGAAGTATTCAATACGGGGACCGGAATGACCTTATCATCGGATACATTGCGTTCCTGAAAATATTTAAAATACTCAGTGAAATTAAAAGACATAAAATCTAATACTTCATCCCTTAACCAAGTGTCATTTTCATGTTCAGTATATACATTCAGGCAAGCAGTTGGATCCAGAGTACCATCAGTACCATCTGCATTTCGAGTGAATCCCTGATGCATTTCTATATATGCCAGAATCATTTCATAATCCTTTTCTGAAAATCTGTGCTCGTCAACAGTATAGTGCATATATATCATAGACAGTAATTTAAACCAGGCTTCACAACTGCCTAGATATGACAAGGGCATTGAAATAAAAAGGTCATGTATATGCATAACCGAGGGGAGGAGGCCACAGACCCAGCAATTTGTAACGTTAGTCGGGCTGTGTGTCTGGTGCAACATCTCAATAAAGGCATTATTCACATAGATTTGACGATGTCTTTCTTTGTGCGGGGCAAAAGTATGGAAATGATGCTCTTCAGGAACAGGAGTAGAAGTTATAAGGGTGTGTACAGGATGACGGAATTCTAAATAAATGAACACACCTAAACATATCATTAGTAATACAGCTATTACAGTTAGAAATACTATTTTGGCACGCAAACTCCAGGTAGAGAACATAGGCTTATATGTATGCAAAAGACGAGGTACTATAGGTTCCTCTTTGGGAACAAAGCGAGCAAAAGGATACATTCTCACTAAAAGTTCTGATATAATCTAAGGGGAATGAATTCACTTGCAGTCCAACTTGCCAGAGGGTGCTTCTTTCCTGTGTCCGTTTTAGAGCCTCACAGGCAGACTCCTATCGTTCATAAAAAGAAAATACAAAAGGAACGTCTCGCGTTGGAGCTGTACTTGACACAACTCTTACTGAAGGACTCCACCTGGGCCCCACTAACTAATCAATGTCTCTATTTTCTTTCTGAACAGAGCTTAATGAAAGTTCCAAGCTCTCAACTAGTTCAGTCCAGTGTTCTTTGAGTATACCAGGATTTACTCAAGTCTTTCTTCTCTTTCTCTAGACTGGACCCGGTATCTTTGCCTTTTTTCGGGGCAGCAGGTTGTAGCGAACATGACCAGGGGTTCTGGAATCAGAAAGGAGAACAGGCACAGCAGGATCAAACAAAATACTGGAAGTGTGATCTTCTTGTTTAGGGGCAGCATTCCCGGGATCAGAACTGATCGTCGAGACGGCTGCTACAGACGTTTCTGAACTCTCAGCACCCTCCTCTAGCCCGTTCACTTCTCCTCGGGCTTCAGAGAAAGGTATATCCTTAATTGGCTGTTCACTTCCATGCACTAATACCTCACTCTGATCCCGGTGGTCAGCCGGCAATGGGAGGGGGATTCTTTTTAGGGGCGACACGTGAATCCAGTGCCGTTTCCCCTCAACCTTTAAAGCCGTTCTCGTAGATAGAAGTATCTGATATGGCTTGGTCCACCGTGGATCTAGACTCGATTTCCGCTGATAGTTCCGGATCAGAACCCACTGTCCAGGTTCAAGACGATGTCCAGGACCCTCCGGCAGGGGCTGCAATACTAGTGATATCTGTTGGTGAATGGAACGAAGATCTTTAGTTAATGCGTAAAGATAATCTGTCAACATAGGGTATTCAATATCTCTAAAGGATTTCGATCTTGGTACACCCCAAATATTAGCAGGTCTGCCAAATATCACCTCGTACGGTGATATTCTAGAACGGGAGTGAGGAGTTGTTCTTAAAGACAACAAAGCTAAGGGTAAAAGATCAGGCCATTTCAACCCTGTGGTGTCTTGTAATTTTGCCAGTTTTAACTTCAGAATCCCATTATACTTCTCTACCAACCCTGCTGATTGAGGGTGGCGAGCAGCATGGAATTTTTGTTTAATAGATAGGCCCTTACAAACATGCTCAATAAGATCAGCATTAAAATGACTTCCGTTGTCACTCCAGATCACGCGTGGCAAACCATAGCGAGGAAAGAATTCCTTTACTAGAGCTTTGGCTGTCGCTAGAGCAGCATTTTCCTTGGTAGGGTAAGCCTCCACCCATTTGCTGAACGTACAAACCACTACTAGGACATATTTTAGATTATTGACCCGCTCTAACTGAATGAAGTCCATTTGTAGTACTTCAAAGGGTAAGCTAGGGGGCGCAAAATTACCTTTTAGAACAGGAACACTACCTCCTGGATTATGCTGTAAACAAATCATGCAATTCTGGACCAAATGTGCTGCGGTCTTATTGATATTAATATTATACCAAACGGGGTCTAGTACCGCACAAATACCTTTTACACCTATGTGTGCAGGACCATGTGCCATGGATACTATCACATTCACAAATGCATTTGGTAATAACCATCTGCGTTTTTCTGACAGGTCAGTCCAACATCGATTATCATCTAGTTTCCCTATCTGTTCTTGCCAGTGTACTAGTTCTTCAGGGGTCGCTTCTTGTTGTATTTCTTTGACACTTTCCATGGTGCTATTGAACATTTCTGTTTCTACCCTCCCCCTAGACGAACTGGTTACAAACATAGAGGTGGTGTTAGACTGGGCAGTTTCTTTAGCGATTCTGTCAGCAAATGAATTCCCTTTGCTCACAGCATCAATCACATCTTTATGTGCACTACATTTAGCAACAGCAATCTCCTTTGGCAAAGTCAAAGCAGTCAATAATCTCAAAACCAACGGACCATTCCTTATTTTCTGACCATGAGAAGTAAGGAAACCTCTCTCTGCCCATAATCTGCCGAAGTTTGCTACACCAAAAGCATACTGACTATCAGTATAGACGTTTACTCTCAAACCTTCACTTAATTCACAAGCTCGTGGCAGGGCAACTAATTCGGCAGCCTGGGCAGATTGATAAGGCACTTTAGCCATTTCAACTACAGTTTGGAGAGTGGTGATCGCATAAGCAGATGTGGTAGTGTCATCTGGTAACTTAAAACATGATCCATCGACATATAAATCCCCTTGTGGTTCAGATAAGGGAGTGTCTGTCAAGTCTACCCGTCCTTTCATTTCTTCCTCTGTCCGAAATATACAATCCTGATTTTGCTCTTCCGAAGGGAGGGGTAGTAATGTGGCAGGATTCAAAGGGCCACATCTTTTGATAGTGATGTGAGGTGCAAACAGGGTCAATTCGTACCCTGTAAGACGCGCACTAGTTAAGTGCTGGGTCTTAGTCCTGTTTAATAATGCATCCACAGTGTGAGGCACCATCACTGTGAGATCAGTGTTCAGGACGAGCCCTTCCGATTGTCGAATCGCCACCGCGACAGCGGCCGTGGCTCTCAAACAACTGGGAAGCGCTCTGGCGACATTGTCCAATACCGCCGAAAAATACGCACAAGGTCTTTGCTTACCACCAAATCCTTGTGTTAACACAGAAAGCGAGCAACCGTCCACCTCATGCACATAGAGTACAAAAGGCTTCTGGTAGTCAGGAGTGCCAAGCACAGGAGCAGAACAAAGAGCAGATTTCAGAGATACAAAAGCATCCTGACATTCATTAGTCCAAGGTAAAGGTTCATGCACGTCTTTAGTCGTTAGATATAGGAGAGGTTTAGTTAGAAGGGAAAAATTAGGGATCCACTGGCGACAGTAAGAGGTTATACCAAGAAAAGCGCGGACATCACGTTGCGTGCAAGGAACAGGCATGTTAGAAATCGTTGTTATGCGATCAGGAGTCAATCGCCTACCCTCCTTCGACAGGAGATGACCTAAATAGGTTACCTCCGGTCGACAATATTGAAATTTAGACAAGGATACTTTATTACCATACTGGGCCAAATGCTGCAACAATTTAACTGTAGCATCCCGACAACCTTGTTCAGTATCAGAAGCAACCAACAGATCGTCAACATACTGTAATAGTACATTACCAGCAGGCAAAGTTAGAGTATCCAATAGGGCTTTTAATGCTTGACTATAAATACTAGGACTCTCTGTATAGCCCTGGGGAGCACGGCAGAATCTGAAACTTCGGCCGGCTAATGAGAAACCGAAAAGATATCGGCTATCAGGATGAATGGGAATACTAAAGAAAGCATTTTTCAAATCAATCACAGAGAAAAAATTAGCTGTAGGAGGAATCATAGTTAAAATGGTTGTTATGTCAGGCACCACAGGATACTGAGGCACCACAATCTTGTTAATTTCTCGTAGATCAATCACAAAACGATATGTATCAGCATAATCAGGAGTTTGATCCATGGGAGCCTTTTTAAGAATTGGAAAAATTGGACTATTACACGTATTGGAGGCTGTTTCCTCCACTACACCAGTGCGAATTAAGTCATGAATAATGGACAACAAGGCTTGTTCACCTGCAGGTGCAATTTTGTATTGTGGTATTCTTGTTAGACGAGCATTTTGTTTTAAGGTAATAGAAATGGGGGGTATTTTCAATTAACCCACATCAATATCTCCGGTAGCCCAAACAGTTTTAGGAATTTTCGCAAATTCAGGGGGTAAGGTATCCGTCTTGGAAAAATATTGCACTGAAGAAGTAAATGGGTGTTTAATAGTCAAATAGACACCGTCTGGTCTGGAGAACAATATATACAAGCGTATAACTTTTTCAATAATTCTATGCCCAGTAAATTCTCACCACATTGTGAAGTTAACAGAAATGGTGAATCGATAGAGATAGGACCCAGGGTGAAAGAAAGAGGTTGGGAAATGGGGCTCACCACCGGAGTTCCAGAGAAACCTACGGACAAATTATTCTGGCCAGACAGAGCAGCCCCAGGGACAAGGGCATGTGAAACAGAACTGTTCATAGCTCCAGTGTCAACTAAAAACTTACCCGTTGTGCCCATTAAATGTGCCCTAACATAAGGTCCGTTTTGATCTACAGTTATTGACACACGTCCCTCACTCTGCCTTCGGCTATCCTATGCATGAGAATAGTCTGCCGATGCATCGTTAACACATTCTTCGTTAAAGTACTGCTTTCCCTGACCATGATCAAAATAGTTTTGACTATTCCCACCTTGTCCAGACTCTTCCTGCCTTGTACTTCCACCTCGGCTACCACAACCACGTCCTCTCCCTTGGCCTCGCATAGCGTTGTTCTGTGCATATAACAAAGGACACTGGGAACGCCAATGCCCCTCCTGTTTACAGTATGCACATTGGTTTATCCCCAATTCAGTTCTTCCTCCACCTTCCACTTGGCCCGCCCCTCGTGGAGCAAAAGTTGGTGCTCCTCGGCCCCTCCCACGGCCTCTCACAACTTGCTGCAACAGAACTCGTGTTTTTAAATCCTTCATTTTCTTCTCTGTTTTATCCTTACTTTCATTCTCTCGGTGCTCATAATATTGAGCCATGCTTAAAATAATCGAAGGAGTAGATGTCGTCCAAGTACTTTCTGCTGCCTGGAGTCGGGCAGAAACTTCAGGTAGTAAGTTAGTTACAAATCTATTGACAAACAAACGTATGCCGCCCTCCTTGGATAAATCCTGTCCGCTAAAATCAATAAAAACACCTTCAAATCTAGTGAAAAAATATGACACGCTCTCATCTTTCTTTTGCTTGCACGCTGTCAATTTCTCCCAATCAACTTTTCTAGGAGGGATTAACGAATGCATGTATGTAATTATTTTATCTGGTAACGTTAATATTGCAGCCCTGGGCTTTTCTCCTGGTTTTCGATCTCTATCCCAATCTTTCAACTGATCCCATGTTCCCCCAAATTCAGCCACATGATCTTGGTCATGTACCTGACGCCATATGTCTACCGGTACTAGTAGGGCAAAAAATAACTCTATATCTGCCAACGTCATCACTGCCAATGAGGCGGCTTCAGTAAGTTCTTTATAATACGCTGTAGGGTTTTTCCTAGGATCAGGCAAATGGGCTTTTAATGACAGCACTTCACTGCGTTTCCACGGGGTGTATACCCATTGTTCCTGAAAACGAGCATCTACTCGTGGACGGGTAACCACCCCTTGTGCATCTACTATTTCAGTAATTTCTGGATGATAAATAGGGTGTACTTCACGCATTGGGTACTGTGTTGAACCCGTAGGAACAGCAGATTGAAGTCATATTCTATAACTAACCATTGTTTTAATATATCCGTACACCTCCTCCGGGCTTAATTGAAATTTATGCGTTTGATCTTGAATATCATACAATACTGCTGGAGCCTTCCCCCCTTCATGAACCTGTTCCCATAATGATATAAGGCGTCCAGCCATATGTTTTAGCGCATGCTGTTGCATCACGGGCTCATAGTCTTTCATAGTACTCCATATGTCGGACAAAGTATAAATAGGATGTCGCTTCCATTGTGATGCCTGTTGTGCAATAACTTCCATTTCCTCTGATCCTAAAGCTGACCGAGTAAACAGCTTCCTGCCGCCAACAAGACCGAACAGATGTACCGGAGTTAAAACAGCCGGTATAGGAGTTGCGCTCGTGGAGGAAGAGGTCAACACAAGAGGAGAATGTGCTGACCTGGGTGACAACTGAGGAATTTCAGCTGTTGCAGACGATAACAAATTGGGCAATAAAGTCAGAATATCTGAGACAGATGAAGGCAACAGGGATAGGTTGGCTGCAGGCGTGGGGAGGGGAGGGGCAGGAGGTGCTGACGCAGCAGGAACTACCGCTGGCACAGCTAAAACTTGCGCAGGGGCGACTGGTACTGCTGGATATAA
Organism: Triturus cristatus; assembly: GCF_964204655.1. Taxonomy (NCBI): domain Eukaryota; kingdom Metazoa; phylum Chordata; class Amphibia; order Caudata; family Salamandridae; genus Triturus; species Triturus cristatus. Next base: position 1,072,806,819 of record NC_140582.1, read on the forward strand.
ACATTGCGGAACATATGGAGGTGGTGGACGCATGTCCAATAAATCTCCTATTTCATCTTCAGCGTCAGGCCGAGCTACATAACTTTTATCGACCTGTAATCTAAACTTACGATCCAAACATTCGATCCCTTCTTCCATTTGGGCTCTATCATAGGCAACAGCTTTCTGAGTAATGGTTTGTCCTGCCTTAACCCTGGCTAGTTTCTCTTTCCTCATTCGCCTTCGCTTAGATTCTTTCTGCTAGGTGTTTAACGCTTCAAACATAGATTGCCTACTGCGTCTCGAAAATAACCGATCCTGCAAGAAGGCAATTTTCTTTTCATCAAAAGAACCAGTTTTAGGCCATTGTAATTCTTCATTATCTTTGGTATATTTATGCCACAAGGTATTAAACAATAAAGGAGCTATTCCATGCTTTACGTAAATGTCATGGCTAGGACTGCCTTCCGGTGGGGCAGGCTGACTTTCTGCCAAACGAGAGTTGCTAGTCCGACAACAACAACCAAAACAATTCAATTTACTGAAGCACGGCATGTTAGTTAGCAGGCAAACACAAACGGTGTACAATCAAACTTTTATATCACATATAACATATATATTGACATTTCCTATATAACGTTTTCTGTAGTTCAACCCCAACTTATCTATCCAAACTTGATGCATCCGAATATACGAACTGAGCCCGTCGACTCTCGTTCGTGGAGAATCCTTCAAAATACCGGACCGACAGAATCACAACGAGCAGTCTTCCAACAGACTGGCAAGAGGCAGTCAGACAGGTGTGACCACGGACTGGACTACAGACCATCCCATGACCTCCTTGGTTCACCACTGAGACTGTTCTGATTTGGCCCGAGCACCACCTCAGATATGTCTCATGGCTACCCAGTTACAGTCACAGGCTTTTCTGAGTACAATCCGGCCGTGTGTTACACACAGGTAACAACTAGGCATCTGATCAGCGTCTCTAAAACACAAAAGATCCGTGGAGTCTCCACAGTCAGTCCCTACCGGACCACCCTGCAAGACCTCCGTAATTGTCCTAGGGTACTCACGACCCCCAAACCAAAATACAGTTAACTGTTCCAAATGCACCGCTCAAATAGCGTGTGCCAAACAACCAATTTACTCACCGGGTGCACCCAGGTACGGATTTTCGTTCTCCGCTGCCAACTTCTCAGGACCAACACGGTCGGCTCCTGGGTTAAGCCTGTAGGACCCCGGTGAAGGGCTACTATCAGCAGAGGACACTCTGATCGGGAGCGCGGAGTGAACGTGCCAAAAAAACCCAAACAATCCTTCTCTTCCACCCGCTCGACCAGAACGCCCTCAATCCTACCACCCGAATACGGGGGAGGAAAGACCCTATCACGGGGTCCCACCAGAGTCGCCAACTGAAGTACTTACCAAAATATCTCAAGGGCCACACTTACCGGTGGCCAGCAATATCTCACCAAATAATAGTCAGTTGGCAACGTAGAAGGTTCAAGCGTTTATTGGCCAAAACAAAACTCTACATAGAGGAGCTTCGTCGATCCTCACCCATCAGGTGCGCCGAGGAAGACTGCTGGATCCTTGACAAAACCACACTTATATACATAACGGACTCAACATACAGAGCCTTACAAGTGGAAAAGTACCAGTTAGGCCTTGGGCTCCTGGATGAGCTCATACAGTGTTCAGTTTCAGTTTTACACAAAGGGTTGCTATCTATACAGAAGAGTTCGGCAGGGTGAGTCCCTTCTCGTCCCAAGGCCTGAAGGAATTTGCTTGATACTCCCCACAGCAGATGTGACCTTGGGCCTCGGCCGTAAATACAGCTAACCTGTCTCTGGGCTGGTACGAACTAAATCATGGAGATGGTGGGCAAAGGAGACCACTTGGTCTGAACACGCAGCCTAACATAAACCAGGATGGCGGCAGTATGGTTTTCGGCCCTTTTATCGTGTATACACAGAGTAAAAGAAATAACGCTTCTGCTAAATCATATCTCGTGTTTATATGATCGAAATACAGTCATAGATACATTGTGCTAACATACTATTGTACGAATAAACAGAATAAATGATTTTTATCCCTCATGGTACATTTTTAGAGATGACGCGCTAAGCATTTTATTAACATGCTCGACTTTTCTTTGTTGTGTGTTAAAAAGACATCCCTCTGTATTATAAATTGCAGTGATGATTGTATTAGATGAGTCGGACTTAAGGAACCCTGCTTACAGCCCACCTACTTTGTCTTCCTCCACGTGTCTATTAGCAAGGTATTCTTTATCGTGCAGGGCGCACAAGCGGTCAAGCGTTTCTTTGTGCTTAAGCCTGGCTTGTGCCAGTTTATTCGCAACCTGTGGTTTGGTGGGTAGTAATTGCTCATAATGTTGCATCTCTGTCTCAAAGGTGCTTAGTTCCATGCAGAGGGTCATTCGGGTGCCATATACTTCTTTTATCATGTATCCACGCAGAACCACTTTGAGTGTGTCCTATTCCATTCCAACCCTGGATACACTGCCCTCATTGTCTTGGAAATACAAGGTGATAGATTGCAAGAGGGAGGAATGGAGCAGGGCGTCTTGGAGCGCCTCCAGGGGCAAGCACCATGTGGGGATTCTGGATTTCGGTTTCACCCATGCCAGCTGTTATTGTAGAGAGCAGTGGTCTGACAATTGCGCCCTAGAAATTCGGCGTGAGACACTTTGGTGATGGCCTCACGGGAACAACACATCAGATCTATTCTAGTGTGCAGGTCGTGTAGCTCTGAATAGTACGAGTACTCCCTATTACTAGGATCCATACTGCGGCATGCTTCTTGTAGGTGAAGATTAGTAGTCCATGACTGTAGAAGTTGCATGATTGTAATGGAGTAAGCACCTGGAAGCAGAGGATGCGAGTGATCCAGGTCCAGATCAGGGGTGCAGTTAAAATCCCTGCCACAATAAGTTGGAGCGATTGGGTCACAGAGCAGCACCAGGGTCAGTGATTGCAGGAAAGAAGATTGGCCAGAATTGGGAGCGTATAATGAGACCAGTGAGATAGGGAGTCCATCTAATAGCCCCTCCGGTGCCACATAGTGCCCGATTGGGTCAATGTGGGAGTGTAGTACCTCTAGTGGAGTCCCAGATGCTACCCAGATCATAGCTCACCTTGCATACCCTGAGTACGTAGTCCCCACTATTGCACCCCTCCAATATCTGCGCATTAAATTAAGCAACTGGGAAGTTAGGTGGGTCTCCTGAAGGAGTGAAATTAGGATATTGCGTCTCTGCAGGTACCGATAGATGCGGCAACGTTTGGCATATCCTGGCCTGCCATGGACATTCCATATCAATAACAGTATGGGCGTTCCCGACAAACCCGTTCTCCTAGTCATGACAGTGTGAAGTAATTCCGTCCCCTATATAGTGATGTTTTTTTCACTCTCCGTCTTCGGACATGTCCTCCCCACCCTATGCGCAAGAGACCCCACACACCATGTTCAGTAACACAAAAGTTAATTAACACGGGCTTCAGTCTGTTGTCCTGCAAGTGTCAAAAGCTATGGGATTTCCAAATCATTGGATGTTGTCAAGTATTCCCAGGTGGCACACCCTGTGTCTCTTAACCCATTGGCTGGAGTCATTGCGTTTCGAACCCCATTTTGCAGGGGATTAATTTATTTTCTGAAATATCAGAAGTTCTCCCTTTAATTAAACTTTGCACCAAACAAATGTTTGGCATTAATAGTTTTTGTTAGACTCCCTCCCAATTAAACTATATGGGTATACTTTTTACCAACTCTAGTTGAGACACTATAACTCATAAGTTTAAAGAACTATTATTAACAAGCATTTGCAATGCAATAGGTCTCGCATTTATAAGAGTTTGAGCTATTGGCATTGTAAATGACAATGCCTTTTATTTATGTTTTAAAAACCCACACATAAATAAAAGGCATTGCCATTTACAGTGCAAATGGCTCAAACTCTTAACAACTGCGAGACCTAATGCATTGCAAATGCTTTTTGGTTTGGCTTGTCAGCACAGCTGTCTGCCAGTCCTATTAGTGCCACTTCTTTCAAACATACAAACAGTGCACTATGGCTCCGGCCAGAGGACCAAGGATGTCTCTCTCCTCTCTGAGTGGTTGTTTGGTGTTTTCCAGCCTCCTATGGAGTGCTTGCATTCAATGCACGTTGGAATATTGCACATCTCAGAAGTGCACTAAATCGACACACATTAAATTCTTTGCCATGCATGCATTGTATACAGGAATTTTTTTTAATTTGATTTCTCACTTTTGTAATATTTGAGTTCAGATTAGCTCTTTTCCAGCAGGAGAGCGCCATACACTGATAAACGTGCATTGGCAAATCCAATAAGTCTGACTTGAAGGTGCCAACACAGTCGTATGGAAAGGATGTTTACATACTTTAGCACATTGAAGCCAGAACCCTTGGCTCTGCTAATGCTTGCTATTAAATGACTGACTTAGAGGCCCACACTAAAAGCCTGGGCCTCCTCAGAGGTGACAAATCTCACACACAAATCTTTAGAGCACCCACGTGTTTATTGGGGTTACTATAAGCGGCCCTTCCAAGGGCTGGAAGGAACTGGGGACTTGGGCGCCTCCCTTATCAGGGCCGGACTTTCAAAAGAGTCACACTAGGATGTGAAACCGGAAGAGGTAATCAGAGAGGAGGGGGGGAGGGGGGGAGGCAAGGATGACGCGCCAAGGATCGAAAGGCATATGTCTAACAGTGTGCCCCCCCCAAACACCCGCATGGAAATGTGGATAACATGGGGTGGAGGAAAAGTAAAGAAGGAAGAACACGGGGAGAATAAAGGAGGAAAGGCGAGAGGAATGAAGGAAATGGAGGGAAGGATGAATATTGAAGGGGAGAAAAGGAAGGAGAGAGATAAGGAAGGAGGGAGATATAACGGGGAGCGAAGGCGGGACAAGGAGCAAGAGAAGAGAGGGGAGGGAGTAATAAAGGAAAATAGACATGGGGACAAAGAAAAGGAGAAGAGGTGGAGAACAGACGATTGGGAAGAGGAGGAATGGAGGGGGAAGAGAGAAAGGGGAGATAAAGAAGATGGCAGAAGGATGAGAAATGGGAGGGGGAACTGGAGGAACAGGAAGGAATAAATGAAAGGCGAGAAAGGGGTGAACGCTGCACAGAGAGGAAAGACAGGAGGAGACACGAGTGAGAGGAAAGGAAGCAGCAGGGGCGTAAGAAGGAAAGGCTCTAATTGTGTGAAATATGCCGTGAAATAAAAAAAAAATACATCAGACCTCCATACTTTGGTAACCTCACAACCAATCCTAAGGTTGAACACTTTCTACTAGTGGGAGAAGCTGGAAATGTGCACGGGGACATATGGTTGGCGCATTTTTCGGCACCTCAGCCAATCCTTGCGCAGTAGACACAATGCTGAATCCCTGATTGAATATTTCAGCGGTTTTGTCCAAGGCGCTCTCAGACAGTACACTGTCAGTAGACAGGCGCGGCCTCGTAATATAGAGCCAGCAACGATGGGCGAATTTTCTTTTGGTATTTACGGACCCGAGAGTGATTGGTCGCCTCGTTCCTGGCTATCGTCTTGGGTTCTTGAGGGGAGGGGAAGGGAAGTGTTGGTGGGTGGTGACTGCGATCACTGCGGGGCAGACCCCAGCTGGCCAGTCTGCAAGGGATGGATGAGGGCACGGGTAATGTTGGGATGTTTGTACGACTGCTAAACCCGGCTGGTGGGACAGTCCAATGTGGTCTGCGTCTGCTGCTCACGTCCTTGGTGCTCAGGGAGGGCTTTGACTGCTTAATAGTGTGCGGCGGGCAGGGGTCTGTCTACCCGTGTCGTTTTACTTGCACTGTGTGTTCAGTTTGTTACGTGACTGCAGTTCGATTCGCACTCTGCTGATAAGGTGACTTCCTGGTCATTACACTGTAAACCGCGAACAGAGCTACAGGGGGACAAAAGAATATAATATGTAAGGGGATTAATACCCACAAAACTAGGAGGGGTAAATTGTCAGCCTAGTTACTTCAATGCCTGGGGTTTCAATGAAAATTATAATTATCTGGGATTTCAGCACTGGTATAAGACTCAATGAGTAAAGGAGAGGCATTCATGGAGGGAGGAAGGGAAGCGTCCGTGCGGGCGCGAATGTGAAAGTGATCGCGATCGCGATTAAACATCAAAGCGGCCGTGCGCCGCGAAAGTGAAAGAAAACGAGTGCTTTCAGGCTGCCAAATGGTGCGCGCGCCCAGCGCACATGCACTGTATTTGGAGGCCTGAAAGCACTCGTTTGCACTTCCAAAACTCGCTTACTACAAGTCTCGCCAGAGCAGCGCTAAAGCGCTGTCTCAGGCGAGACCTAAAAATAGATGCTTTCATATCTAAAGGGAATCCTTTATACTTATCATGGTGGGGCAGATTGGATGCAATTAAAATTATGTTACCCCCTCTAATCATGTATGTTATTTCAATGATACCACTTAACATCCCATCTACCACATTTAAGGCAATTGACTCAATGCTCTATAGATTTTTATGGGATGGTAAATATTCTCAGCCAGCTTTCTATATTCCTTATAACCAATCCCAAGGCACTGAATTTATACACATTCCTTATCTCCTTATCCTCCCTTAGACCCTAAACTTTTATGACTTTTACTATTTACTTCTATAAGAAGCTGTTTTACATATTTTATGAATTCAATAAAGCTCTTTCAAACTTTAAAAAAAACATTTAGCAGCACACCTTGTGCTGGCAAGGAGCATCTTTTTGAAGCAAACAGAGAAGCGTAGGATGATGAATGCAACAATTCTGTGAGGTAGTGACCTGAAATTGCTTGTGTTTAGACAAAGTGCCTCAGAGAAAGAGGCAGAAGTGCACACAGAGGACAATACAGCAACATTTGAAGCATCCTTGGAATTTGCCACTGATTATATCAAAGCCAAATTGGGCACATCTAGCAAGGGCATAAATGAGAAAGTGGATGGATCACAGGGAGCACCCATGTCTTGCATTTGGTGCTGAGTGTTAGCTTGCTTGGTACAGTCTCCAGATAAACTTGTGTCTTGTTGTTGAGGCTGGGGCACAAAGTTATGCAGTCTTACAGTAAAAGTTATTAATAGCTTATCAACCAGCATGTTTATAATGCAGCACTGTCACCCACAGGGGTATCTGGGCGCTGGGAGCTTATTAATCTGTGAATTGTGTTCCGGCGTTTAAATTGCCCAGTTGTGTTTATTCTAGCATGTGTACCTTTGTAATTTTTTATAACTCTTGTCCTTTAATTGATTGTACATTTTTGTTGAATTCATGTTTGAAAAAAAAGAGATATTAAAAAGATTTTCTGTGAGATCTGAATGAGACATGAATGGAGCTATGAACTTCTGTGTTCTTTTATAATGGTGGCTGGGCAAATTGCATGATAAGTACCCATGGATCTTGTACTGTTTCATTAAAAAGCTGTTGACTGCAGAAACAGCTCCTTAGGCTACTCTGCCAGGATCTCCAATGACACACTTTTACATGATATTCTAGCTTGTAGATTGATCTGTTCTTTAAGCCAGTAAGTATCCCTAAGAAGAATCACCTTAAACTGAACGATTCCAGTGGTGGCACAGAGGAGGTATTCATTAATATTATACGTTCCTTCTACAATGATCCAATGCATGGCCCCCATCCCATGTAATAACAGAGAATGCCTGGTTTAAAAGAGAAAAACCAGAGAGGCATGTTATTTTCTTTACACATTGCATGCCTGTCCAATGGAGGCACACTCGGGGCTCCACAGGGTGTCACTCTCTTGCCTTCTTCTGAGATAAAAGGCAACTCACAAACAATTTGAGGAAAACTCCAGCTACAATCATAGTTTGTATTAAGATAAAATATATATTATTAAGCAGTGGTGCACTCATAATTGCCACAAGAGGATTGTAAGCTTTGCTGTTATCAACATGTGTAACAAGAAGCATGCCTGTTAGTAAGTCTAAGTTAATAATCTACCTATAAGCCGTCTTGCGGTCTTCTGCACAAATGAACACACTACACAGTCCTGTGTCCGGGACACAAAGCAGCTGTGGGGATAGAGTCTTTGCACCTGCTACCACATGAGTGCGGCTGTTGACCCGGTGGAAGCACTTCAACATTTCTCAGTGCCAGTGGATCTGCCATGCCTTGGTGGCATGATAGACTGTACAGCTTTTTTTCAGGTTTCAAAAACAAATTTCCAAATTTGGATATTGAATTAAAAAAAAGAATATAAATGCCCCCAAAGCACTGAGACTCTTCATGCAATGCTTCGTGGAGTTGATCAATTGTTCATGCCTGGGACCTCCATGCTTCCATGTGTATCTACTGCCTGGGGGTCTCAGCCAGGGAAACATGCCAGTCATTAGGTCAGTAGTCCAGCCCTGTAATGGGGTGGGCCTCCAGATACTATGTGTGCCAAATGGCATTGGGTGCCCGGTTGTCAAGGTGTGTCCAACAGTGGAATTGGTGGCATTGTTGCTTTCTGAAACACTGCTTTACTTTCTGAAACACCTCTAAAAGAAAAGAGAGAATGAAGAAGTTTTTAGACAGGGCAGTTGCCAATTTCTGGTAGATTAGATGTCCCATCCTATTACCATCAAATTCTAACCAGCTCTGTGTATCTGAACATCAAAACAAAAAAATCAAAAGGACTGAGATTATGTTTTATAGGTCAAGCGACCTAGATGAAGTCATATGAGAAGTTTAAAAAGAAAATTACCCAAGGATAGCATGGAACTCAATATCATGATTTACAAAAAATATTATGTTATCTATGACATTTCTTGTGATGGTCATTCACTTATTCTGAAAATATGTCTCAGTAAACTATGCTGAGAAAGTGTTTCCTGTCTGCTGGCTTTTTGCAGTCTGGTAATGATGAAGGAATGGGGTAATATGTTACGGTAGACATGACTACAGTGACTGCATATACTGACCGACTGCGCAAACAGATGGTATTCCTTGTTACCAAATTAGTCACGTTTTCCATGGACCGCTAGACATACCGAAAGTCGATAGAACAGCATTCTTACTGTAAGACTATTGCATTACACAATTGTTAAAATCCACATATTTAACCACTGATTACACCGACACCCGTTTACCATATCCTACCAATCCCTACGCCTTGAGAAAACCCCATGCCTGTCTGCCAAGAAGGGGCAAAACACGTGTTGACTGTCTTTCTGTTTTAATGTGGAAGAATTATTCTGGACCATACAAACAATAAAAATAAAAAGCACTAAAACTTTGACTACTCTGTATTTGTTATCCAATTAGGGCATATTAAAAGTCCAGCTCTGTCCTTCATCTAGTCCATGTCCTTACAGTCTGTGACTGTGATCCATTTTGCTACTGACCAATGATAACTAGGCTTTGACTCTTAACATTGTTTTCAGCTAAGGTTTTAGTATAATAATAGGATGGATTGGAATGTGGGTGCAGTAGAGTTTTGTTCAGTCACTTTGGCATATACTTTAAGCAATTGGCCAGACATTTTGCTCTTAAGGTTTGATACTTTGTTAGTAAAGTTGAAATTGATTTGATTACATTTCTTTACTTGGTCTGGTGCAATGATATCTTTGAAAATGGCCACCAATTGTGGATTAATTGTGCTTGGTTCCATACCATTGACTTCTAACCCTTTGAGTAAATTTTGTAGTACGTCTCATAATTATTCAGTAAAAATCATCATCTTTCTAAGGTTTGGCCTTGTCTTTTCAGCTCAGCTAACCATGCATTTCTGTTTGACTTTATTGACTTTGAATGGAACTAGTTTATGCAACACTCTAAATAGATGTGTGTGAAAGAATTCTAAAGTTTCCTATGGCGAAATATAGAATATGCTGTGTTGAGGGTATGCAGGAAAAGTAGAGTGAAACGTTTGAGGATGTGGTTTTATTACAGGTCTGTATCTCTGTAGCGCAGTTGTCCAGTCGCTCAAAGGCTGACTTATGCAACCTAGGTTTTCCAAGTCACCTAGTACTCAGTGAGTGATCTGACTGCAAAGGAGCAGGATGTTGTTCAAAGCCTACACCTCATTACTTGACTGGAACAAGGAGTATGACAGTTGTGCATACAGGAATATTCATCAGATGTATTTGAATGTTGTCCATGATGGTGAAAAGGTTAAGAGCTGTTTTTATCAGTGTATCACCAACACATACATTAACGCTCTAAAATCCAAACACAGTTTGACCTTATCTGAATTGTCAGTTTCAGATATTCATACCGGAATATTGTATGAGATTTTGGAATCTTATATATGATGGCTACAAATGATATGTTATTTTACCTATTGAACAAATCAAGGAGATATGATAAGATGAAGTTGCAATTTGTTTGAATATTTCCGAGTCTTTGACAAGGGCAGTTAGGTTTGATTAAGGGTCTTCTTTACAGTTTGAAAGATCACAGATATCATGTCCACTGTATTAAAGTGCCATAGGCTATAATGCTCTTGTAATAGGTTGGTTTCATTTTAAGGAACAAATATAGTAAGCACAAATAGTGTCTGTTAAGGAGTAAATCAACGTGGGGAAAGACACAGGGAGACAAAAATAAGTAGAAAATGTTTGTATTCGAATTACTTAAAGCATGTTGGACATATTAGACCTCATATGTGCAAAACACATGGACAGAACGCACTGCATTTACATTATTGGAAATGTAACCGATGGAATACTGTGCACAAGTGCTCGTGAAAATTGTGACGGCGCAAGTGACACGTGAAGTGGTATATACAGCGGTGATATAGGACGCAACAAAGAATAAAATGATACAGTAAATTTTGCAAAAATTAGGACATCCAAACAATCAATGGTGAAAGAATATGAAGAACAATGAATTGGATGTCCATAGCAAGAGGGCGCCAAAAGAAACGCTGTTGGAGTCGACGGCGTTTCGGCCTGTAGAAATCTAGGCCATCATCAGGACTGGTTACATACAATTTTAAGGCAGTGCTAAAAATAAGAGAGAAACGTATCTAAAGAAACTGTGGACCATGATAGAATAATAGAGGAAAGAGATAGATAGGAAGACACTAAAGGCTGCGGTCGCTAATGGTGGTTAAAAACGGAATGCAGTAACTGGGATGGAACGACCAGTGGTAAGATCCCCGAGTATTTGTGGGTTATCTGCGAAAGAAGACAGTGACAGACAAGAATGAGGTGAAAAACGGGAGTGAAAAAAACGAATTGGTTAGGGAACAGTGTGGTGTAGTGACACCGTGTGTATTGGAGGAATCAAGCCGAGTACGGGAACCATAGGCCAAGGAAGTAGTGCAAACGGGGAGATAAAGGTCAAATATCGAGAAAAACTAGTAGGTTGGCTTGATTGGGAGCAGAAATGCTGAAGGAAAAGTAAACACCACGAGCAGGTAGAGCAGTGTGACATAGGAAGTGAGAAGGGAGGCGAGAGGCTGCCGGAGAGTGCTAATGGAGTGAGGTGGGTAGGGGAGGCGGAGCAGGGGCGTGAAGGGCCGACATAAAGAGAGCATAACTTACTAGGGTATAGCACTGTGAATGACTAATAACCAAGCAGACACGGCATCGCGGGTGTGGTGAGGTCCGAGTATTCAATCGGGCGACTGGAGGACAAAAAGGAGGGGTAGTGAGGGAGGAATGGGAGTGATTGGAAGTCTAAATATAGGAGAAGGAACTTACTACAGAAAATTGTGGTTCGAAACCCAGTAAATGGATACTCTGAAAGGGAAAAACGGAATTAGGATCGTTGTCCTGGGTCGAAGAAAAGGCGGCTAGTGTACAAGGCTGGGTACACACGGAGGGGGTACTTACAGTTGTGAGACGAATGAATCGTGCACCGGAGGAATCGTGGCGTGCAGCGAGCTGGCGTTAGTTTGGCAGGATCGTTCGCTGAAATGCAAGCTAGTGATGACATAGAGAACCAAGGGGGTCACGTGGGAGGTGGGGCTAAGCAACTAGAGCGCGCCGAGTGCGAAGCCGGAAGTTTGGTAAATTAGGGAAAGAAAGGAAAGAAAGAAAAAGGACAATATCGATCTTACAAGTTACATAGAGCACTGTACAATTGAGAAGGACGACAAAGTTCGAGATAATCCGGATACATACATGGCCAAAACAATTGGTCTGATGAAAACGAGAGACTATGTATGAAAACATTGTTATACATCCAGCTAATGGAAAAACGAAATACATTAAAACATCATGGGATTACATGGGGAAGCCAGGAAATCAGCAGAGGGAAACAAAAGTAAATAAAAAGGAGGGGATGGGGAAGAGGTATGGGGGGTGGGATTGTGGGGTGTTAAGGGGGGGTAGTAGTATGAAAAAAGGGGGGGGAAAGGGGAAGGGGAGGGCGGGAAAGGGGAAAGAGAAGGAAAAACAATTCTACAGTAACAGACTAATATCTACAATTTAGAATGAATATGTGAGCAACAGGTACAAAATTGCGGTTAGTGGAAAATAGCAATTTATGAACGAATTTATATTCAGGTCTGGTCAGAAAGAAAAGTATATCAACAATTAAAAGAACAAAAGGGCTATGGGAAGGAGGGGGGGGGTTGGGGAGGAAGGAGGACAAGGGGGGGGAAGGAAGAAAGACAGGCTGAATGAGAGCACTGAATTGTTACATGTAAATTGCATCCAGGATAAAAAAAGCAACAAGACTAAATGTAGTTTTAAGACAGACAGGGTAGGCAGCAATTGTTGGCATAGAAAATATGACAGTGTGGAGTTCCATTCATCGAGAGAATTCAGACCTTGTTCAATGATATTAAAGCGGGCTATCCAACGACATTCACATCTGTTCAAAAGTCTTTGGATATTGCCACCTCTTAGGGGTTTCGATGGTTGCTCGATCACCATCCAAGTAAAATCAGATTCATTGTGATTTTTTTCTTTAAAATGGGAGACCAAAGGTGCTGTCAAGACTCCACACCTGATGCGACTTCGATGTTGTAGGATGCGGTTCTTGACCATTTGAGTGGTCTGTCCTATGTAAAGTTTATTACAAGGACACTTTATCGAGAAAATGACGTTCTGGGACCTACAATTGGTGAAAGAATGTAGATCAAATTTAAGTCCATTATGTTCAAAGGTTTTGGTGTTTACAGTGGAAGAACATGCCAAACATCTCTGGCATTTGTAATGACCCACCAGAGGTGGTATCTTCCAAGAGCTTCGGACTGATTCCACTGTAGCGGTGGTTTTGGGCCAAGTGATGGCGTGTACCAAGTGGTCAGCTATGTTTTTTCCTCTGCGATAAGAAAATAAAGGAGGTTCATTGAAGATAGCAAGAGGAGCCAGGATATTTCAATGTGATTTGATAATCCTGGATAGTTTGTTACTGGAGGGAGAGAAAGTGGAGACAAAAGGGGTTTCGAGTATTAGATCTTCTTTCCTTTGGGGTGAGTAAGGTTTCACGGTGGTTATACCAAGCTCGTTTTCGTGCCCTTGTGACCAATCTCTTGGGATAGCCATTTACAATTGCGTCGAATCCGTAGAAATTGGCCAATTTCTACAGATTCGACGCAATTGTAAATGGCGCAGGGACTACTTCAGGGAGGCCGCAATATTAACCTCTAAACTCATTGCCCGTGGCTATCCCAAGAAATTGGTCACAAGGGCACGAAAACGAGCTTGGTATAACCACCGTGAAACCTTCAAGGGAATGATTACATATAGTATATATCTTCCTCAAACTTCCTTTTAATGGCTTACTAAAGTCTCTTTTTATTTCTTTTTTCAAAGCGCAGTTGGGAAACTAGTAGCATTTATCACTGATATTTTCCATAAATGTTATACATATTTCAATTATGTATTCCTTTGCCAGGGATTTTTGCTTTATTTCCTTTAATACTGCTCCTGTGGACACACTCTGGGATTTACGAGTAGTGCTGGATGGAACAACGTTTTCATTGTTATATGCCATGCGTGGAATAGTGACCTGTTTTGCGTACTTTCGGCAGATTAGTTTCACTTTCCTTGGAAACGTACCCTGTTTTACCTGTTTCTTCAATTCTTTCACCATGCCTTCTTTGGTTGTTAAGTGTTTTTGGCATTGAAATGTTCAAGTATTTTCCGAACACTGGATGTCCTTAACAACCAATGGTCCATGAACTAGGGGCACGATTCACAGAACTAACTTAAGACAAAATCCTAAACTTTCTACTTTTGGTATTCACAGAATGCATTTACTAATTTTGGTATTCACAGAATGGATTTAACTTTACGTCCGCACTCGGGCCGGAGATTCCGGCCCGGAGGTGGGACTTCTGGCCCGGAGGTGGGACTTCCGGCCCGGAGGTGGGGATTCCGGCCCGGAGGTGGAGATTTCGGCCATGGCTAAATCTCTGCCACCGGCCGGAATCCCCACCTCCGGGCCGGAATCTCCGCCACCAGGGTCGGAATCTCCGGCCCGAGTGCGGACGTAAAGTTAGTAGTCGTAAATCCATTCTGTGAATACCAAAAGTAGGAAGTGCATTCTGTGAATACCAAAAGTAGTAAGTTTAGGATTTTGTCTTAAGTTAATTCTATGAATCGGGCCCTAGATCTGCAGAGGAGTCCTCACTAAGCCTTCTTGACTCTTTAGGAGAGGACAAAAAGGGATCTCCTACCATTTAAAGACTATCAGGATCCTCTTGAAGCCTGTGAGTAAACGCCCCCCTCCCGCCCAAACACGGCTCAGACAATGAGCATGTCACTTTCCGAGGGAGTATCAATGGCTCTACTAAAACAATGTCTGCCTTTACAGCTGTCTAAAGTGCCACTACTGTGCTGTCACGAGTGCTTCATTTAAGCCAGTGTTTGTTGTTGGTGGGGCCCACTGGCAGTTTTGGGGACCACCACTTTTTTTTCCCTTCATCGGACTTTGACTCAGAGCATGGGAAAGAATCTGAAAGTAACACACTGTTGTGCTGTAAGCTACTTTGCTACTTTGTTTGTCAGGGGTGTTCCATATGTGGTACATGGACATTCCCATGCAACCACCCATGAGTTTTGCCGAAAATCCCTACCTGCTAACATTTGTAGACAGGGATTTGCCCTAAAACCTTACGCTCCTTGAGGCAGGTGTAACAAGGGTAAATGCTTCAATTTCTCCTTTTTTTTATTCCACTTTACCTATGTGCTGCATTGTACGATACACATACAAAGCAGGAAAAGTAGTAACATATAGTTTTTGTACTAGAAAAGGCTCCTACCAGTGAGAAATGTTTGCTTTAGAGTACGCACACACCCTTGCACAAAGGTGCAATTTGTACAAGGGTGTGTGCGTTGACACATGGCAACCAAAAATGCTCTAGCACTGGGAGGGGAAAAAAAAATGCACTATATCTTAATAGACCTGGTGCATTTTTCTCTCTCCCTTTGACAAAAGTCCTATGGTCAAACACTAGTAACATGGGCCAGTGTTTTTTCATCAGCCTTTTTAGGGTGTCATCGCCCCTTCTGAGGCAAATTCCTGCTACTAAAGTTAACAGCTAATTGTCCGCTGTCTGTCCAAAGTCCTTGCTGTAGGGAACCGAATCTTTCGAAAACACAGGCAGCCGTTTTTAATTCCGAGCGAATCTGTGTGCGATAATTTTATTTTGAAACTAGACACCCATTAGTGGTGATATTCAGAGGAGGGTCAAAGGAAAGTGCGCGAGTTATTAAAATCAAGAGGAGCTCATAATAGGGCCTTCCATGTGGAACGATCATCTTATCTAGCGCGCCTGGAAATGTAATCTATTACCGCTAATTACCACACTGGCATTTCACTTAGAGAATCCCCTCATCTCGGGGCCCAGAGAGCGTCCGAGGTGGGTCTAATCTGTCCCCTTCCCTTCAGCTGCGGCCACTCCCCGCCCACCGCGCCGCCTGCAGGCCGAAAGCCGGGGGTCCTCGGACATCAGTGAAGGAGGGCCCCGGACATCACTATCGTCCCAGTGCAGCAGCCAAACAATGCTAGCCAATCATTTTTGATAGATGAAGCATGGAAATTAGTTCCAGAGCTTAACTGATAACTGAAACCACACAGTTACATTCCATTATGGCAGCCCTAATTGATGAGCTCATTAAGCTCATTATTAGAGAAATTGATTTCAAATAGGCACTTAAAGCCGGCTGGAAATAAAAGAAAAAAGGTGAAGAGATACCGTACAGTGAGAAGAAAGTAACTAAAATTCATAATCAAGACAGTCATTTTATAGGTTTGTTTAATGAAAGCCTCGAGAGCATGTGAGTTGCTGTGCGGATTTTAAACGCTCAATTTTATGTACTAATAAAGCCCGGGTAGATCAGTGCCTATTAAAGAGGACGCCAAATGTCTCCAATCTTGAATTCAGCCCTGCCAGTAATTAATTAATTAACCTTAGCCTCGGCAATCAATTAGTTAGTCATGCGGAATCGACAGTTTAAAGGTCTTCCGAGTACTGTTGGGTCTCTGCAAAGTGCTCAGGAAGGGGGTGGGTGAAATGCAACACCTTCTGTTAAAGGGGGTGATTCATGATTTAAGACTTGTGGTTGTTTGTTATTGTGTTGGCAAAACAAGAGCAGCTGCCAGCACAGTGGTCCTTCCTTTATCATCAATAAAGTAGTTCTAACTTGGGCGGCTGATCTTTGGTGAAATATTTCGATTTGAACTCTTTCTGTCCATTCTTAAGTGACATGTTTACTAGACCTACTGGCTTCCACATCGCAGATGAATCGCCTATTCCACAGCAGACATCCGGGGTCTCTAGGCCTCATCCTGTTAAATGAAAATGATCTTGCTCTGTTACAGATTCTGGCCTTTTTTCAGGTTTCACCTGCAAATAGCTTTGGCAAAGAGGCCTGTAGTATCCAATATAGATTACGGGCTGATTGGAAGTTTGGCTGTCCATGGACTGCCAAACATTAGTGCAGCGGAGGCGGTGCGCACCAGTGGTCCGACAGCCGTAATATGAGTTTGGCAGTTGGACCGCCCTTGGCCAGCTGCAACCACAGCGGGATCCATGATCCCTCTGTGGTGGCGCGGCGGTCTGAGGCCTGCATTATGCTGGTTGTGCTGCTGTGGCACCACCAAGCATATTTCTAGTTCCCTCACTGCCACAGTTTTTATGGTGGTCAGCCGGCAGTGAAAAGTGTGGCAGTGAGGAAACTAAGGGGGCCCTACAGGGCACCCTGTTGCCTCAGGGTCACGGGGATGCCTGCACCCCCAGTTCCTGCATGGCATGGACTATAGAGTCCATGCCATGCAGGAACACATTTGTGTTCCCATTGCAGTGCCTTTCTAAGGTTTGTGTCTGGGACTGCCAAAACGCCGCCCGCCAGACCAGGAGAAAACTCCTAATCTGGCAGGCAGTCAGCAGACGAGTTTGGCAGTGTGGGACCACGGCGTTGGTGTGGCAGCAGCCCGCTCCCACACCACCAAACCCGTAATCAGGCCATTAGAGTAGGCTTTGGGTTTATCCCTTGTTAATGACTCAAAGGCTTTTTGTCCATCTCAGGTCCCTGCTCCTGATTTGATGTTTTTCCTCCCTATTATCTCTTCTTCCGTCTTCCTCATCAAATCCTTACTAAATGAGTTACTGTTCTGAACCTACAGATATTGTTGCCTAGCCCAAATAAAATTCCTACCTACAAGATGGCCACTAAAACTCCCAGAAGACCATAAAAGAGGAAATGGGGTGAGGAGACTTCATTTATTTTGATCTGTACATATGTTCATGTTACCTACCTCACTGTAAGGTAAGGAGTACTTTTCTGTTTTCAAGCGTTTACCATTGGTTATTTCCTGATTTTTTTTACATTTCACTTGTAGGTACGGTCTTTTACTGTATTGAGGGGTAAGCGTACTGCTTGTTCTCACATTTATGCAACTCGCATGGAGGTCACAGCAATCTTTCTGGGGTGGTGTTTCGCCCGTAGGGGTTGAACTTTATTTGTCACACCCATGTGGTGAGAGGGTTTACTAAATGAAAGGTTTCTCTCTTTGCCCAATCTAATATGGCAGACCCAGATACTCTTGCAAGTTCCACGTTTTCCTGCATGGATGCTATGACAACTGGGCTATTTAGAGACGTGCTTGGTGGTTCCCTTGTTCCTTATGCTCATGGTGATATTTCATTATAGCGAGTAGTCTCTCGCTTCCACGATGGACAGTGAAGTAGGTCCTTCTACCATACAATCTGTGGAGCTTATGGAGCAAATGTGATAGAGCAAGGTGTGGAGGCAGCATTTAGAGCACAAGAGGGTCCTCCTCCCACTAGAGTTCCTCATTTGCAGGACCCTGACATCCTGACTGATCCTGATACTGTGGAGGAGGTCAGAGGTCATTTTGCTCAGGGCAATGATTTGACTCTGGTTCTTCGACAACTGTGGAAGAATCTGGGTTCTCTCCTCCTGCTTCGACATCCAGTGAGGATAATTTCTTGGTGCAATATCATTCTGTGGTTTCGGAGTCTCTTCCCCCTCATGGAGCTGTTTGTAAGATGCTTTCCCATGAGAGGAAAGACATGGAAAAGCAGTCTTTACCTAGTTTTTTGGCAAAATGCTACCTACTTGAGAATTTTGCAGATGAATTTCCAGCTAAATTTAAAGTGGACAGCTTGAGGGCTGGTTTATCTTCCCAAGGTACTATTCTATCTGAGGATGCCTTACCTTCGGATTCTGTTGATAAGAAAATTAAGGACGCAGTCAAGTGTTCATATGGGGCCTCTGATTTTGGGATTCGTGCCAACGCCTACACTACATACACCATTCAATCTCTTTTGAAAGACTTTCATCTGTTGCCTGACCACATGAATGAAGGCAAGGACTGTTTTGAACTGCTTTCAAAACCGAACAGCAGGTTTGTTTTTTATTGGATGTGTCTTTTGACAACCTATGTGTTTCACCTGCAGCTTCAGGAGCATCTATTGCTACGTGGCGTCACTTGTGGATGCAAGCTTGGAAGAGGGTTGCTTCTCAGAAGGCTATCTTATTGAAGTTTCCTTTTCAGGGTAGTAAACCTTTTGGTCTGCAACTTGATGACTTGGTCAAGAAGTCGGCTGAGAATAAGTAGTTGATCACTTCGGTATGGTCATTTCAAAGAGGCTACAGTTTTGGTTATGGAAGAGCCTTTGGGACCTCGACTAGCAGGACCCAGCCCTTTCGAAGTAGGGGTCGTGTCAGAGGGCCTCAAATACTGACAAGTCCCGGTTCCAGTCTTCTACCATCATCGCAGCCCCTCAAGCAGGTCCACCAAAGGCTTGACTATGCTGTGTCTGCTCAGGTAGGGGGCAGACTTCTTCTCTTCAGGGAGGTCTGGCACTCCATGACCTCAGACCACTGGGCTCTGGAAATTGTGTCTTCAGGATATCAAATTCCTTTTCGTTGCCATCCTCCACAATTCTTTTGCCAGATGCTTTGTCTCCGGTCTTTTGGTAATCTCTGTTACAGGGAGTCCAACTTCTCCTGGACAATCGTGCGATCATCCGAGTACCTCCACAGGATCATCATCTGGGATACTGTTCTGTTCTGTTCCTTGTGCAGAAGTCTTCCAGGGAGTATCATCCAGTGCTTAATCTCAAAGGGGTAAATGTGGTTATCCCTCATTGGACTTTCAAAATGAATCCAATCGTCATGATGTTCATCAGAAATTTCTTGCATGTGGGATACTTGTTGTCCCACATTCAAAATCACCAAGTTTGCATTCAGACAGACAGTCTGGTCACTCGATCTTATGTTAATAACCGGGGAGAAGGGCCCTTATGCTCCTTTTCTTCTGTCTCAGGAGATTGGCTTATGGGCAGAATCTCATCTCCTTTCTCTCAAGGCAGTTTATCTTCCGAGGAGGAAAATGGGCCTGCGGACTCCCTGAGTTGCAACTTCCCATCCTATGTGCTGATGTGTCTCTGTTCCCATCTACTTCTGCAGATTCCAAAGAGATTTGGGGTTCCAATTTTGCATCTGTTTGCAACCAGATAAAGTTCTCAGCTCCCTACAGCCTGCTTCTATTTCAAGAAGTCTCGGCGACATATGCTTTTTTAATTCCCTGAACTCAGGGGCTCTTTCCCTTTTTACTGTTAATTCCTCAGTTGTGAGAAAGATTCTGGACGATGAGGCAGAAGTCCTGTTGGTGGTTCCAGGGTGGTCACTGAGAACATGGTGGCGCTTCTCCTGCAGTTGTCCCTTTCTCCTCACTGACAGTCCCCCTCTCCGCCTGGGTTTCCCTGACTCTTCTTGGCTGTTCTGAAAAGGTTGAACCTGGGTGTTTGGAATTTGAAAGGTCAAATCTAATTCCTCAGTGTTGTTCAGCGGAAGTAGCACAGCTCATCCAACATTCTAAATCTCATTCAGTAGACACAAGAAGAATTTTGAGGCTTGGTGTGCCTTTAGAAATATTTCCCCTTATTCTTGTGATCCTAATCGTATTCTTGATTTCCTGAGGGACGGATTTCTTTTAGGGTTAGCTGTTTTGACTTTGGGAACTCAAAAGGCTGCCTTTCAAGCTCTTAGGAGTTTGGATGCTCTTTTGGTTGAGCCTTTGGCTTCTCGCCTTTTGAGGAGTTTTTTTCTCAGGCATCTGGTTATTCAGTCTCCAGTTCCCACCTTGGACCTTCCCTCTGTGCTTTGAGCTCTCCACAAGGAGCCATCTGTATCTCTGTCCACGACAAATTTCAAATTCTTTTCAGCCACTGTGTCTTTTTTGCTCAGAACATTGGTGCATCGCTGGTCTCTGCTCCTTTCTTGAGGTTCTTCCCCGACAGGGTAGGTCTTTGTCCCAGTCCTTCTTTTCTCCCAAAGATTCTGTCAGTTTACACTGTTCTATAGACCTTGTGCTACCTTTTCTTTTTCCACATCCTCAGTCTTCAAAGGAATCAAATTTGCACATGTTGGATGTTCACAGGGCTTTGTCTATTTATTTGGCCTGAACAGCTTCTGTTTATAAATCTGACTCCCTTTTTGTTACCTTTGGTTTGACAGGAAACCTTACTCTTCTACCATTTCCCAGTGGATAAAGTTGGTTGGGACCCTCCCTCTTCTGTTTAGAGTAGACCAACTATGGCAGTTTCTTCTTCCTGGGCAGCATTCAAGGGCCCAGTTTTAAGGATATCTGTTGTGCTACAACCTGGGCCACACCTCATACTTTCATGACAAATATTGTTTCCAGCTGGGTGAGGAAACAACGCCAGAGTTTGGTATTCATGTGTTATCTTCAGCTACATCACTTCAATTTTTATTTCTATTATGGATTAAATTTTGAATATGGCATCATATAATTTTTTAAAAAAAACTTTATTTGTAGTTTTTCCACACAAAGACAAAAATACATTTCGGTCAGGAGATATACAACTCAACACGTACTTAGATCTATTGGGTACACGTACAACACCGCATAGCTGTAAGTTCAAGTTAGTCTCTCGTAAGCAAAGAGGATATCTGAACAGCATTCGACTCATGGTGTTCAACATGACTGTCCCCCCTACGTTCTGGAGCCCGCCATCCTAATGTATCGTGCGAGCCTCCGCCAAGCGGGAAAGTCAAAGGTCAACATATGTGTGAGGTGGCAAGGGGAGCGACATCCCCACCTCCCACCTGAGAATCCTCTGTATGGGCCAACAGATAGCGTTTGAGTGGGTCCCAAATGTCTAGGGGTCTCGAGGCCCTGGGTAGTGTCTCCGCATACTTTGTAAGTTGGTTCTGGCAATATGCCATGTCTTGCAACCATTCCTTAAACTTGGGGGCTCGCCCCCTCCCCCATCTACACGCTACTCTGCGCTTAGCCAGCAGCAAGGAGATCATAACATATCTACGTCGCGCCCTGGGGATTTGCTTTGTGTATCCCAAAAGTGCAATTAAAGGATCCCTCTCCACTGGCTGTTCTATCATCTCCGCAAGCGCCCCAAAGATTCGGTTCCAGTACTCCAGAACCGCCGGGCATTCCCAGGTCAGGTGTAGAAAACCCGCCCCCAATCCGCCGCAACAATCGCAGCTATCCGAGTCTCGTAACCCAAAGCGACGCAACCTAGCCGGTGTGCAGTACATGCGCTGCAGGTATTTGTAATGAATTATACGAAGCCGGGCACTGCCCGATATTTCTGCGGTTTGTAGGCAGCAGTAGCGCCATTGGTCATCTGTTATTTCCCTGCCCATATCATTTTCCCATTGTGTTTGTGCAGCGCTACAGGGGTGATCTCCTTCTGTTCGAATCATGTGATACAGGTTAGACACCAAGTGCCCAGGTGTCCTGCTCTGCAGCATGTGTTGCATTGGCTTGAGAGAGTCCGGCTCCCATGGGAAGCTTGGGAAAGTGGCCCTAAGTCCCTGCCGCAGACGTATATATAGGAACATCTCTAACGGTGTTGGCTGTATGGCACCAAAGAATTGAGCGGAGGTGCAAAAGGTCCCATTGCAGAACAATGCTCCCCAAGTCCGTTTGTGTACCCGAGCGCATAGCTGCCGAAAACCTGTCTCCTGCAGCTGCGATAATTCAGGGTGGTATGTCAGGGGCAAGGCCGCGGAATAGACATATGGCGCTCCCATGACCCTCCTAATGTAATGCCATGCTCTTATCGTACTCGTGATTGTTGGGAGTTCCACACTACGAGGGCGAGGTTGTTCGTAAATCACCCCATCCACGGGTATCAGATCCGCCAGCCAGTGCTCCGCCGCCACCTGCGGCATGCAAGCTGGTGGGTTCACCCAGTAGTATAAGTAATGGGCCTGGGCACATGCGTGATACAATTCAAAGTCCGGGATATCAAAACCACCCTGCGCTACAGGCCTCGTAAGCGTCGCCCACTGGACTCTCGGCTTCCTACCGCCCCAGAATAGGCGCACCAGTTCAGACTGCAGCGTTTTTAAAAAGGCTCGTCCTGGGTAATAGGGGAGGTTTAGAAACAAATATAAAAATTGCGGCAAGATCACCATCTTAATCAGCGAAGCCCTACCCGCCATTGTCAGCGGCAGGGTGATCCATCGTGTAATATTTGAGGCAAGCCGGCTCACGGCCGTTCCATAGTTGAGGCGGATCATTTCGTCTCTATCCCCAGAAATCCGGATCCCCAAATATCTCAAATCCGAGTCACACCATGTTAGCGGGTAGTCAAGGGGGAACCTGTGCACCGCCGGCGTCAGGGGCCATAGCTGCGACTTCTCCCAGTTGATGGATATACCAGAGAGTTTCCCAAATACTTAGATTACTTTGAGGGTCTCTAACGTACAGCGTCAAGTCATCAGCATATAACGAGATTAGTATTTGTCTCAGAGGGCATCGAAGTGCTCTGTCGTTATGATGTTGCCACAGCCTGCATGCCAGGGGCTCAACCGCTAGCGCGAAGAGTAGAGGGGATAAAGGACATCCCTGTCTGGTCCCTCTAGTAATAGAGACCGCAGTTGAGACCCGGCCATTAATGGACACTCTAGCCGTGGGTTGCTGATAAAGTAGTCGTATCCAGGAGATGAATCCCAAGGGAAAACCCATACGGCCCAGGATCCCAAACAGGTAATCCCATTCTACCGATGCGAACGCTTTTGTGGCGTCGAGGAATATTGCGGCTATCGGTAGCTCAGGCGCCCCGTTCTGCATAATTGAGAACAATGTGCGGAGGTTATGGGAGGTCGCCCTCCCAGGGATAAATCCTGCCTGGTCTGGCAGCACCAATTTGTCTATCAAGAGAAGTACCCGGTTTGCAATAAGCTTCGCCAATATTTTAGTGTCACAGTTCAGAAGCGACAAGGGTCTGTAAGAGTCGCAGAGCGTGGGCTCCTTGCCTGATTTCAGGATAGATATAATCAAAGCTTCTCTCATCAAAGGGGGGAGCAGCCCTGCCTCCAAGGATTCCCCGTACACCTTCCACAGGGCCGGGGCAATGATGTCTATATATTCTTTATAAAATTCAGGTGGAAGGCCGTCAAGGCCCGGCGTTTTGCCAGACTTCTGCTGCATGATGGCCTCCCGTATTTCTTCCAGTTAGAAAGGGGCACACAGAAACTCACGGTGGTGATCCTCCAACCATCCCAGTTCCACTTCCCCTAAGAAGGACTCAAGCTCCAGGGTATCCCCGCGCTGTGTAGCGTACAATTTAGTATAGTGAGCCATGAAGGCGGCCTGTATGTCTGCTGTAGTCCTATGCGCAGCCCCTGTTCCACCCATTATCTCAAGAATAGAGGTAGAGCCCTTGGGTTTTCTGATCATGTCCGCTAGCATTCTCCCTGGTCGTTCCCCTTCCCTGTATCTCCGGGCCTGCCAGTATTTTCCCATAAACCTTGCCTCACGATTCGCCTCGTCTACATATTCCGATAATTGCTGTCTAAATTCGATTGTAGCCTGTCCTCCATCTCCCTCTGACATGCGTATCTCTAGCGCCCTCAATTTCTCTTCCAGTTTCTGGAGTCGTCCCCTAATATCCCGCAGCACTCCGAAACTTTTGGAAATACACACCCCTCTAATTGTGACCTTGAAGGCCTCCCATATTATGGCGATCGACTCTACCGAGCCCCTGTTTCTCTGGAAGAAGCCTTGGCCTCCAGTTCCGTATGGAAGACCTAATCCAGCAATGCCGCAGGCTGAAGTCGCCAAATAGGACGCGACCCTCCATCTCCCAGTATATCAATCATTAAATGCACTGGCGAGTGATCAGAGTATGTGCGTGCTAAGTGGCTCACCCCCTCAATGCACGGCCCAAGACTTCTTGATACAAGGCAGTAGTCCAGTCTAGCCCAGGACTCCGCTCCCGCCGTAAAGTGTGTAACTTCCCTACGCTGTGGGTGTCTGTGCCTCCATGCATCTACAAGCCCACCCTCCACCAAGATGTCCCGCATCATTGCCTGCGAGCGAGTGTAATGGCGTTGCTGTGCACTAGACCTATCCATCCGGGGATCTAAGGCTACATTAAAGTCCCCTCCCCAAATGATATGCGTGGTATCCAGTGCCGCTACCTTCCCCCAGAGGACCGAGAAGAAGTCAGGCGCATCCACATTCGGTCCATAGCAGCTGACTAGTGTGGTCGTTTCAGTTCCTATTCTCCCCCAGACTATGGCATACCTTCCCTGTGGGTCTATCACCTCCCCCTGAGGCTGGAAGGGCACGTGCCGTTTTATAAGGATGGCCACCCCTCGGGCATAGGAGGAGTAAGAGGCAAAAAGACGGTATGCCGCCCACTTACTAGCAAATAAAGTAGGGCGCTGTGGGGTAAAGTGGGTCTCCTGCAAAAAAGGCCACGCTAATGTGATGGCGGTCCAAATATGACAGTATCTGTCTCCTTTTTCAGGGGTCTTCCAGCCCTCTCACATTCCAGGACATAACTCCCATACAGTTATTCCGCGTCATGTTGCCCTACCTGGGTATCAGTAATGTATAGGGCTATCCGTGTAGCTGTTAAAGTGTTGTCGGTATCTATTTTCGTACACCCTGACCTTGCGCTCCCCATCATTGCTATACAGTGTAACGTAATCTCCCCAACTGTCCCCCCTCACTCCTCCCACTGAAACACCCCAATCATGCCAGTATAGTATTCCCCTCCCCACTCCCCTCCCCTCCCCATGGATGCCTCTGCAACTCGGCCAGTAAACCTGCCATAGTGAGGCTTAACCAAAAGCAATAGAAGGGGGATCTCCCAAATGGGGTGTGTCATCAGGTGGCTCACAAGTTCCCTCTGCTTCCTGAGCAAGGGTATCCGGTATGTTCGTGGAAAGTTCTCCAGAGTCAGGTCTACCACTCTGCGTGGTGTGGGGAAGCAGTTCAACATATAGTACACGGTTGCCACTTAGGTGAGGTGTGTCACTCACATCTACTTTGATTATTATCCTCCTACGGACACATCTTCAGTCACTCATTCAATGTCCAAAGTGGTGGGCGACTGCAGCAGTTCGTTCCCCTGCATTTCGGTGTCTCAATTGTTTTAGAAAGTCCTCAGCTTGCTGTGGTTTAGTGAAGAAGGATTGCTTGCCCTGGTGAGTAATACGGAGCCGTGCCGGGTAAAGCAGAGCATAGTCAATTTGTGCTTGCCGGAGCTTTTGTTTCACTGGGAGAAATTTTCTTCTGTCCTCCTGCACCGTCGCAGTGAAGTCCGGGTATATAGTGAAGGCTACACCATCATATTGAAGCTGCTTCTTCACTCGTGCCATCCTGAGAGCCACGTCACGATCTCTGTAATTGAGAAGCCGCGCGATGATGGGTCGCGGTGGGCCTCCCACCGGTGGTCTGGGGCCCAGCGACCGGTGCGCTCTCTCTACTACAAATTGGGATGAAAAGGATTCTGCCCCTATTGTCGCCAGTAGCAGTTTCTCCACGTATAGTTCCATCCTACCTGTATTGGTAGTTTCAGGAATACCCAGGAGGCGGAGGTTGTTGCGGCGGCTCCTTGCTTCCATGTCTTCGCTCTTAGCCGCAATAACTTTCAGGAGTTTGTCCATTTGTGTCATCGTGTGCTGCATGCGCGCCGCTGCATCCTCCGAGTCTGATATGAGCGTTTCTGCCTCCTTGAGTCTGTCTTCATGCCCATCTATTTTGCGCACAATATTGTCCATGCGTGTATTCATGTCGTCCATTTTCCTGGCAATTGAAGCTATTCCCTGTCGCACTTCCATGAGGATAGATTTCAGGTCTATGTCCGGTTCCATCGACAAGTCGCGGGCGCCTGCCGCCGCGGGCTCGGCGCTAATCTCCGGGCTCAGCTTAGCAGTTTTTTTCAACTCGAATTGAAGCCGGGGCTGGCGGGGTTCCATCTTCCCCATCTCGGCAGGTCGTGGAAGAAGCCACACCAGTCCTCAGGAGGATTCGAGCAGCCCCACCACGCAACAGTCAGGCGTCCACACCGGCCGCAGCGCCAGGCCCCACAGCAGACAGTGCATCCAGGGTGCCCTCTCTGTGGTGGACACCTGCAGTAGCCCTCAGGCCCAGGCCCGTCCGTGCGGCACTTCGTCCTCCACGTCGTTATCGCTGTTTAGATAGCATACGCCAGAACCCAGCAGCGTTCATCCGTCGCATAGGGCCCCCAGCTAGGATTATACCTTATTTCCAAGCAGTATTGAATGTTCCCTCGCATCGGGACGTCCCACAGGCCACTTCCACTTTCCGCTCGAAGGTCTCCGCAGAGCAGTCCACTGCGTACAGGAATCAGGGCCCCCGGGGCTATGTCACAAATCCCTCGCTAGTAGTCTCTCCGCTGCCTCCTCACAACCACCGTAGCCACACAAGCATTGCCGCGCAGCCAGTTCCCAGGCCCAGCACGGCCCGACCCAGCAGGCGTTACTGTTTACTCAGGTATCCGCACCCGGTTTCGTGCGGCACCTTCAGGGTATTGGGCAGATAGGAGCCAGATCACTTGTGCCGATTTGATCAGCGCCCACACTCCCACAGTAGGAGGTAACGCTCTCAGTTGTCTTTCCTCTCAGCCCCCACAGGGTCGCAGGATCACTGTCCTCGCAGCTTCCAGTCGCTACTCTAAGGCCGCGTGCACCTCACCGTCCCACGGCGCAGAGCTCCCCGCTACCTCATCCCTGTGCAAGTTCTGGAGCCTACCGTGTCCCGGGCAGCTTCGCGATGTCGGTGCCAAATATCCGCCGCCGTCCTCACTCAGGCGACTCCACACCCAGCTTCCAGGCGCTGTTTCCAGGTCGCTCACTCCTCCGTTCCCCGCAGTGCAGGGTGCCCCATAGCCTCACCCCCAGACAGCTCATGGGGCCCACCGAGTCCCGGGCAGCTTCACGATGTCGGGGCAGGAGACCCGCCGCCGCTGATCCTCAGGCGCCTGCGCTCGCAGCTCCGGTCAGCTCCGATGGGCACAGCGCCTGGCCTGTCCAGGCTACCGCCACGCTGCACGCTGTCCGCTCTTAGTCCACACAAGGCCCCCAGCTGTAATTCTCTAGTCTGTCGCTGTTTGAGCCGTCACTCGGGCGCAGTACCGGCCAGTTCTCTCTGGTGCGGCCCGTCCGTGCCTTCTCAGCTGCGGTGTTTCGCCTGCGGCGGCCTACACGCCTCATGGGCGCATCGGTCTGTCGTGGCTGTGTCGTGCCCGGCACAGATCTCCACCAGTCAGGCGCCCTGCTCCGCTCGGGGATGATTCCTCCTCCCGTAGCCTCCTCGCTGCTCCGTCACTCACAAGACTCGCCAGTAGTATATATCGGGCATTTCTTCGTCGATGCCAGACGTTCACCGGGCGTGCCCGACCTTGAAGAAGGATTAATAGGCGGATTATACTACCGGACTGCGGGAGCTTCACCCGAAGGCAGCCATTCCGCAAGTGCGCCACCTAGCGCCCCCCAATATGGCATCATATCATGTGTTGTATTTCTCTTTTCAGAATTCCAAAATCAATGTTACCCTTGCTTTTGTACTGACTCATTCAGTAAGGGATAGATGAGGAAAACGGACGAGGAGGATATTCAGTCCTTATTATACTACCTTTAAAAAGAGACTAAAAACATGGCTGTTCCCCCAAGCTAATGTGCTGGATTTCTCCCTGTTTTGTTTCATACTAGCGCTAGGATGCCTAAGGGTAGCCATGCACTCTATAAATCCCTAAACCTAAATCTAAACCAAACCTAAATGAGTAAGTGTTCTGGACGTACAGACATTGTTACCTAGCCAAACTAAAATTCCTATCTCCAAGATGGCCACCGAACTCCCTGTAGACCATAAAGGAGGAAATGAGTTAAGGAGACTTCTTTAAATGATCAAGGAGAAAACAAAAATAAAACAATAACAAAAACAATGTACACAGGAAAGGGCAGGTGCATTAGCGGACTGTGATGAGGAAGACTAGGTCTCGGAGTAATGAAGATTACCAGAAAGTAGCCGAGTCATTACTGTGTTTATCCAAACCATTGATCACTTCAGTCTCAATGAGTTTTGATTAGTTCAATTATAGCCTTCTGTTCCTGATGAGAAGGGACTATTGTTTAATATTTTGCTGGGAGTACATCCCTTTCTTCACTCTTTTCTCTATCTACTATTCTTTATTATTCATTTTTTTATTTATTGTTTGGCACTTTTTGCCAGGGCCTGGAAGCTGCACACTGCCATTGGGACACCAGCATTTGCTGACATGCTCCCCATCTGCACTCCTGCTAAGTACTGTATTTTAATGTTTTAAAAATTATTTTGGTGTGAGCTCGCCAACTGAACACTGCTACTAGCCCACTTGTATGCCCCAATTTGTGTGGTATGTTGTGCATACTTAAAAAATTGTATTTGTCTTTATGAAATGGAAGTCTTTCATCTTGTAACTGTAAATTTAAAAATAAAGTGCATAGATGGCTGCAGTGTGTATGCATGGGCGCACACAAGGTAGTCTTTTTGAATGATGTTTCTTGTGCTACAAAACATCTCATTTAAAGATGGCTGCCATGCTTATGTGCGCATGCACAATGGCCATCTTCCAATAATCTTTCTTAGAACAAAAGACAAATTATTCAAAGATAGCAACAATGCATGTAAACACATTCCCAGTGGTCATCTTTGTATTATTATTCTTTCACTTTAAGAAAAATTCTTGCCTGTTGGCCATTATGACTTGGTGCGCTTGAGCAGCAGCGATCTAGCAGGAAATAAGGATTGGCAAAGACAGTACATTTTGTAGACTTTTCCAATGGTTATTTTGGTATTTTTTCCACTTCCCTTTATATATCTCTTTGATACAAGTGTCATGCGTCTCTGTATGTCCCCTTAGGTAAGTATATATTTGAAAAAGAATACTTACTTAGTCTTCTCATCCGAAATAGTTTCATTTTTCCACTGACAGCACAAGGAACAGATGTCCCTGAAGGCCATGTATGAATCAAAATGTGGCAAGAGCAGGCGCTGCCTGACTGTTTGAAACAGACTATGCAGTGCAGATGATGGGTAGTCAAGCTTTTTTCCATATTTTTGATTCAAATTATCCAAAGCACTGGGGAGAGGGTCTGGCAGATGCTTCAGCCTCCAGGGTAAATACCCAGACTCCAAAATGGCAACCTTCTGGCAATGTGCCAACAATTTCACACAGTTTGGACATTGGGTGTAACCAAGGTAACAAAATGGAAAACTCAAGATAAAATAATGTTTCTAAACTGCAGAAGCAGTGAAAAAATCTGAGTTTTAAGGAATATTTGGCTGCTGAACTGAATGAGTCAGCTGATTAATAACATCTTTTTCATCTCCATTGGAAGATGTTTTACAGGAAGATTTCACTAATTTGATACTCAGTTTCAGATGTGGATTTACCAAGTATAATATTCTGGAAAGATAATGGATGGAATTTTCCAGGAGGAGCCTGCCACAGATCTTTGACATGGAAGCAAATGCTGTCTCAAAGGCTGATATAATATTAGTCAGCTGTTCCCTGCAGTCATTGATGGCCTCAGAAGACGCTATAAGTCGGTAGTGTTCTTTTCAGCATCTATTTTTTTTCCTCGGCTGATAGCCTTACTTCATGTGTAGAGTACAGTCACTGATTAGGGGCTTTAAAAATGTATTTGGCATATTGCACACAAGAAAGGATATTGATGCCTGTTCAGCTATTTTGTAGGTAATATGAGGCATATCATAGTCTTGCATTGGGAAACAATGCACCATTCTGTACAACAACAGGGACAGAGGTATATAGCTTGTAGCAACGTTGACTCGCTTGACAATCCCCATTCTCGGTTTGTCCTGCAAATGTTCACACCTCCGAGACCATCACAATAGTATATATTGTCCATGTGACAGTTGCAATGGGCAGTCTTACATCATAGACCATCCACAGTTGAGCAGCGGGTTCATCTGTGTGTGCCACAGTGTGGCACTCATAACAAACTAGTTTGAGTGTCATTACATTTGGGCATATACCTTGAGGTACAGCCAACAAAAGGCTGAGCGAAGTCTGTATTTAGTGCGATGCTGGATTCATGAAGCGTAGCATGTGCAATATGAGGATGAGTGTGATGTCTGGTTTCTATAACGAAGAGTTGAAACTGTATCACAAATGATAAACAATGCTTTTGCTCTGTCGTATTGACATTCAATGCAGTTGGTCCCAGTGGTACCACAAGAACAACTACACCTAAGGTGGTGCTGAGACTACAGGTGCTGTAAAGTAGTGGGAATAAGAGATATGTAGTTAACAAAGGGACTGCAAATTTGTGTGGGTTGCAGGTGACAATTTATTCTTAAAATGGTCCAATCCTCCATGAGAGAGTATTTTCATGACCTGATGCTTATTCACATTTTTCTGACTTTGACACTTCCTTGCTATCTCCCACATGGTGTACTTCCAAATGCATGACAGTCAACAAGTCTGTAACTTCCTGCCATCTTACCTGTTTGCCTGTCATATTCCCAGTATTTGTCAACCTCCAAGCCTACCACAATATCTGTTGAATCTTTAGTGAAATAGGCTTCATCTTATCAGTGTGATTGAGGCATTGTGTGTAGTGGAAGAGAAGAGAAGCAGGCCTAGGGAGTAGCTCTTATGATTTATATGTTGTGTCTGTATGATTTTGCTGGTGCTCCTGTGCTTCCATGCAAAACTACATTATTGTTTTAAAGGGATCTGGTGCATGTGTGTAATTTTGTTTCTTAATGAACCTTTGCCAATCATTGGGACTATTTCTGTATCATTGTGTTACTGAATTATTCAGTCAACTGTGCCATAGAACTTGGTCTTTTATTGCGACACTATTCCATTGGCCTTGGTAATAGTGACACGTTATTTACAGCATCCATAAGATATGGGCAGAGGAAGACCATGGACCTTCTCTGAAGCTTTCGAAACCTGATTCCTAGTAGAAGGCAAGGGTGCGAGCCAGGATACCACTGGTTAGGTGGTATAATCTTTGAGTCATCCCCATAAGCAGTCACTACACATCTGCCACATAAGATCTGCATGCCAGTAATCATTTTCTAAGCTCTAAAATGTCTGGATATTAGAAAGGATGATGTGGTGTTGTTGTGGAAGGGCTCACCAGCTCAGAATAGGTAGTAGCCCCAATTGTCTAGACATGCCACAGGGAATTCCTAGAATTAGTATCCGTGTGTTGTAACAGAGTCTCCTGACTATTGGGGAGGACCTCCAATGAAATTGAGGGAATATTGTCAGCATTATTTGTTCCCCATTGAAAATTAAATTATCCAACGATGACCATGATTGTTTGGGTCCATGGGTCAGAAGGATTCTTCATATTTCTCCTTATTCTTTGCATTAAAGTATGGGAATTCACTGCGATTCCCCAAGGCCCAAAGTTTTCTACCAGCTAAATTTCCATCTTGGGATGCTGCAGTGTCATTAAGATCATAAACTGTAACCTCAGCCATCTATATCTGTTCGTGAAAATTGGAGAGAGAGTGAAGACTATTGTCTATTACAATAAGGCCGCATGTTCTCCTTCTCTTCTTCCCCGCTAAAATATATTTTAAGTTTTATTCACAATTAAACCTAAGATATTAAGGAGTTTTTGCAATTAATTGATACGAATGTTAGAATTGGCTAAGTAGATCAAGGTTGTTTTTTGGCTCTTAAAATAACAAATACCTCTATATTTAATCTTTGTAGAACCTAAAGATTCCAGTTGAGGTACATAGTGTACAGCTTTGGACATCTTTGGAGGATTTCACTGTTTATGATTTGATCAATACTTACGGAGCAGAAGATGAATGGCATTCGTACTATTATATTTATGAAGATGTAAAAGGAAAAAAATAGAATGAACAAATGTAATTTTACATTCTGCCTACGGCTCATTCAAGACAATGAGAGATGAATGTGCCTTTATTTTTATTTTCATAAACTTCTGTGAACTTTGTTTACGTTAGAAGCAATTCAAGCAGAACCGTTATATGTGGAACAAACAAAGAGAGGCTTATGATCTCTCAAATTACTTCACTTATGATGTGTTAAATTACATTAACAAAGAAGTAATTGATTGCTGGCAGCCTAATATCTGCCCAAACTCATTGTGATCATAACCCACTCATGTTAACGCTTAGCTAGGACACTCCTAAACTCCTGATTCCGACTTAGAGACTCAATACAGCATTGCTGGAGTAACCGATTTTCACAGACATACTGAGGGCACCATAGATCAATACTTTAAGGAGAATGAGAGAACTTGCTCCTCCAAGATGCAGGAATAAGATGCTTTCAAAGTGATGCTTGGCGGGCACTGTATGGCGACGGTGAGGCGGGTCCATGCGCAACTGCAGGTAAATATTCAGCTGCAGCAAGATCTCTTTAGCACTTGGAAAAAGACTGATTCAGCCACTTGATCAAGACCCTCACTCTGATCACTATCTGAGAGGTCAGAAACAGAAAAAAAGCCTCTAAGACGTCCCCTCCTACCACCACCTGCTCCAAGATGCCAGGGCACAGAAGCTAGGTAGCTTGAAGAAGCTGTGACATAGACTGTGAGCTCAAAGTCGTGGGGGTCTGTCTTCAGAATGGAGAGGGTGCCCACCACCAACAGCCGCTTCCGGCAGATCACATTGAGGTGGCAAGATGAAGATGGAGGGAGACGACTTATCTCTGGAAGATGTAGCTTGCTTATGGCCAGGGGGAGAGGGGTTACTCACACATGCATCGGGCAGGCTGAAATGCTTGCCCCGGTCCATGGTCGCTGCAGCAGCTTTCAGAGGCAGGCCAGTTGTTAAAAATGCATCCATTGTGCATTGAGTATGGGGTAACATAGTATCTTTTGCAGATCCTGAAATGCCGATCTCATCTGAAGTGGATGAGCCCGATAGATCCTCCACTTTTTCCTGAGTGTTCATGGAGGGAACAGAAGATGAAGGTGTTTTATCCCCTTTCAATTCCTTATTGGTATTCACTGAGCCGTTGCCCCCTTAACAGGTATTAGGCGTCTTTTCTCCAGCTTAGGGATGCATCGGCACCTGCTTGGCATAGTTTCTTTGGTCCTTTTGCAGGCATCCTGCCCGAGATCCTTATAGTGTCTCTGCCGCCTCCCTTCCTTAATGCCCGTGGCTTCCTCCTGTGAGTGACTTCTATTCTTACCACCAACAGGCTATTCAACGCCCAGCTTAAAATGTTGAATGAAGCAGGGGCTGTCCTGTAGTGGAGATACTGCAGCTGGGAATCCCCCTGTGCCTTGGGGAGTTCATGCTACCCCTCATTTGATTCCATGCAGGGCGAGATAGCCAATACAGCAGAGGGCCAATAGTTTGCCACCACCCCCCCAGTTCCAAAGTTTCCGGCAAAAGGCAATCAGTGCCTCAATGCTTCCGGTCCCTGTCTTCACAGCTACTGAGCCAAGCGAGATCCGCAGGAGACTGAAGGCAGAGGGAGGCTGAGGAATCCCCGTTCGGAGGCCGCTGGTAAGTCACTAGTAGAGAGGCAGGAGACTGGTGACCCATTGTGGCTTGACAGAGGAACTCAAGCCAGCATAGATGAACTGGGCAGGTTCGCGTGCGACAGACCTTGGCAGAAGGTCTAACCACAGGTTGCCATCTTACCCACTAGTCTCTGATATGGGTCGTAGTAGTCAGATATCTGTTGATTCTGACTCCCCAGCTCCTGCATTCCGCCAGAGGGACAGGAATGGTAGCCTTCTAGAGGATTCAGTTGAACAAGCGGAGGGTCCGCTGCTTGTGACATTTTAAGAAGGTGTAATTGATCCCGCCCCTCATCTGAGGGGGAAGATTAATTTTGATGGGATCCTGATAGGACTCTCCCGTGGGGGCAGCTCCCCCATCTATGCCATCTTAATTTTCTGATTTGGATGTGGAACGGGGACATCCATCTGCTGCTGGTTACCCCCCAGCTGGTTTGCCACAAGACTCCTTGACTCTGGGGGATATCTATCATCTCCTCCTACAACACAGAGACGACTCTCAGAAGGACTCGCGAGCTTTGAAGGCCACAAATCTTAAGATTCAAATGGTTCTCTGGAAGCTTTCTAAAAACATGGATATAATTCAGTCACGACTCGGAGTAGTCAAAGCTTCCCAATCAGCTCTTTAGAAGGTAGTGGAAAGAAATAGCTTGGAGATTACCCAGTATAAAAAGGCAGATCAGCAATTTATCATCAAGGGTAGAGGACTTGGAAAATTGGTCCCGTAGGAAAAACTTGCGGGTGTTAGGGATTCCCCAGGGTGCTGAAGGGGATGATCCCCGTGGTTTAATTGTTCTTCTGTTTCAAGAAACTGTTCCTGCCCTGAACAATTGGGATATGGATTGAATGATCCAACGCACACACCGTTTCCCATTACGACTCCCCAGTGAGCCCTCCAGGTATCCTCGGGCTATATTGATATATATTGTTATGTTATGTTATGTTATGTTATTGAATTTTGTATAGTGCGGGAAATACCCGGAGGTGTCCTGGCGCTGTCATGAAAAACTGAGAGGACTTAGGTTGGGAGCAACAGTAAGGATGAACGGGACTATTCATTCCGGAACAGCCAGGTCTTAAGTTCCCTTCTGAATGACAGGAGATCCGTCGTAGTCCTAAGATACGGAGGAAGTTCGTTCCAGGCTTTAGCAGCCCAGGGGATAAAGCTCCTGCCTCCCCAACGCGCTTTCCTAATGCGCGGGACATGTGCCAGGTTGGCTGATTTTGAACGAAGACATCTCCCTGGCACATACCAGTGTAATCTGTTCTTCAGAAATTCTGGGCCTAAACCATGCAGAGCCTTAAAGATCATGGTCAAGGCCTTGAACCGAATTCGGCTCTTGACCGGGAGCCTGTGCAATATTGGCAATTTCATTCTTAGTCAAGAGACATACAGGGCGGCCACTACTAAGCAGCCAGTGAAAGCTAGCAGCATCAACTTTTTTGTTCAATCAGATTTCTGCCAGGACTTAGTAGGGAGAGGGATCACCCTCTCTGTGTAGGGAAAGTTAAGGACAAGCCTTCAGGCAGTCATGGCGTAGCTGTTGGTTAATTGGCTCAGTCCCTTTTCTTTGGCTATATCTCTCAGATTATTTTCAAATCACTTTATTCGATTAATAAAAAATCAATCATAAAAGTACAAAAATGCATCACAGTTAATAATCAAAAGACCAGAAAAATTCATATCAGCAAATGGTCAGATTTCTTGTTCTCTTAGATGGATGTAGAAAGAAAGCAGAACTAAAAACAAAGCTAAAAATAGATCAAGCCATGGATAATACATACATAAAAAACCACATAGCAGTATAATTAAAAACCCATCCAGAACAAGAGAGCTCGGTAGACAAAACTCACAACAGTTTATTAAGCTAATTTTCCCTTAACGAGCCTTTGCCTTATCCTCCAAGCATGTCCTAAAAACTTTGCTGTACCACAGGTAACACTTGGGATTAGCGTCTCATAAATTAAAATGCGTAAGGCCACCCGATGTGATGAACAGCCCAAATTAGAACAAACTGGTTTTAGCCACCTGGACCTCACTTGGCTGTATGCCCTACAAGCAAAGATAAAATGTGCTGTAGATTCCGTAGGGCAAGCACAGCCCGGGCAGCCCTCATTATTTCCCGATTGGCCGCTCCAACCATTCTGGAAATCTCGGAGGGGGAGTGTGCCATACCTGAATTTCAGGTAGAGCACTCTGACCCCCGGGGACTCAATGAGGTCAAGGAAGGGTTCCAATCTTAGGGTGGGCTTAACATCCAAGAATATCTCTGACAGAATGCCATTATGATTTTTATTGGTCATGGCGAAAATCCAGTCCCAGTAAAGCCTTTTCACTAGAGGTTTGGGCGGGGGCATCTGGCTCTCCCAAGCCTGGTCCAGACCAATTTCGACCACTAATTTCTTCAAGTTGGACACCCAACCAACCTTATGGCCTGCGCCCAAACTTATCAGTTCTTTTAGACCGGATGCATAATGGCATAGGTCAGAAGATCTCATAAGCCGGGTCCAGTATAACAGAGGGCGCAGCCTCGCCACTTCATTAATTGGGTGTCTCCCAAGGTCGTAACGGAGAGGAGTTAGAGGGGTGGATGGAGGGAGCGAGACTAAGTCACGAAAAAATTTGTTTTCTGATTTTACTAATTCAGAAAGATTATCGAACCCCCAGAGTTCCGCCCCGTATAGACACCCAGGCAAAGCCTTACCCTCATATACTTTGATAGCTGGGGCTACAGGTCGACTGTAGGAGAGTCTCTGGTGCCTCGCTATGGCCCCAGAAATCCGTTTGTGGTTCAGGACCATTTTGGTCAGATGGGGTGACCATTTTAGTTTATTGTTCATCCTTACCCCAAGATAATCAAAGGCCTCTACTAACTCCAGCGGGCTATCATTCAAGTTAAATTTGTTTCTGAACCTTTTAGATGGTGCCAAAGCCATTAGCTTGGTTTTAGCTATGTTGATAACCAAGCCTCTGGCTACGCAGAACGAGGTGAAGCGATCAAGGAGTTTTTGCAGGCCCATAGGGCTCTTGGAGACCAGGAGGGTGTCGTCCGCAAATAATAGAGTTGGTATTTTTTCCCCGCACAGGGTTGGGGCATCGGCCGCGTCCTCACTCAAATGGTCCGCCACCCCATTTATATAGAGAGAGAACAGGGTCGGCGCCAAAACGCAACCCTGGCGTACTCCTCTCTGGACAACTATTTTCTCGGTGAGCTGGCCCTGCCACCCCCACCTTACTCTGGCGAAGTTGTCTTCATGCAGACGCTTAACAAGAGACAAGATCAAGGGAGGAATTCCGAGATCGAGCAAGACTTTCCAGAGCTTGGAGCGGGGGACCAGATCGAAGGCTGTTTTTAAGTCTATAAAGGCCAAATACAGGCTACCCTTCTCGATGGTTACTGTTTTCCAATGGATCAGGCAGAGTCTAAATACCTGATCCATTGTGCCAACACCACATCTAAATCCAGCCTGGAAGTGGGACAAAACACCCTCCTCATCCATCCATCCCTTCATCCGTGTTAAGAGGACCCTGCCAACTATTTTTTGAATGACATCGATCAAACTAATCGGTCTGTAATTGGCAGGATCCTCTCTATCCCCCTTCTTGTAGATGGTCACCACCTCAGCCCCTTTCCATGATTCGGGTACAGGGTGGCCAATTGCTATGAGGTTTAAGGATCTACAGATAAATTGTGCCCAAAGGTTTCTCTCGTGGATCATGAGATCACCCGGGAGGCCGTCAGGACCGGCTGCTTTACCGGGCGCAATTGAAGCAATAGCTGTGAGAACCTCATTGAGGCCAAAATGCTCGTTCACAGATGGGGCCAATGGGGGCTCTAAATCATACCCTTGCTCGTGCGGGGTGCACTCTGTATCACCCATGTATAATTTCTGAAAATGCTCGAACCAGTCTCGCCCCGAGATATGGTTCGGTAATGGATCAGCCCCCCTCCTTGTGCCAACATTAATAAGATCCCAAAATAATGTTGCGTCCTTCAGCTGGGCAGCAGATTTAAGTTCTTGCCAGTGAGCTTCTTCCCATGCTCGTTTGGCTGAAGCAATGGACCTATAGTATATTTTTCTTGCAGTCAAGATGTTGCTCTGGACCTTGGTTTTTAGGGCTTTCGAGAGGTCCTGCCTCCGTGTTCTGCACTCGTTGGAGTACCATGGGTTTTCGCCCTTAGGAGGTAGGCGCTTACAGCCCCGAGATATTTTGGCCTGGAAGAACTCACTTACATTGTCCACAGTTGAGAGGTATATTTCTTTAAACTCTGAGGAGTGCGTAGGAGAGAGGGGAATATCGGGAACGTCATTAAGTAATGAGATGTTAACATTAATGATCTTCCTAATGCCCTCCAGTGACAATTCGCTTTCGGCAACCTTATGCCATCTGAGGCGCCGATTGCAGTTGGAGGGAACAATTTCCCTCATCCGAGTGGTCGTAGTACTGGCAAGCTCGGTAGAAATAAATGCAGGGTTACACAGAAAGTGCATGGACAGGGGATTGTGGTCACTTTCGCATCTTTGGACCACTTCCATGTCTATAAGGTCGCCCCAAGAACCGACATCCAGCAATATATAATCAATACGCGAGGGCACCTTGGTTCTGATGAAAGTAGGGGCTCCCATTAAATCAGATTTAGATCTGCCATTGGTCGCCCTCAGATTATGCTCTAGAGTCAGGGCATTGATTTGTATGGCTCTAGGAGACCATTTCTTTATTGGAGGGAGGCCTAGGCAGGGAATTTCCCACTTGGCATCCAGATCCCTTGTGCCCTGGATGTCCTCATTGCAGAGTGGCTCAAAGGTACAGTTTAGGTCTCCTGCGACGATTATGCCTGCTGCAGAGGTAATGGCCGTAAGCTCAGTATCCAAGGTTGATATAATTGGACTTGCTTGTCCGCCCGGGGTTCCTCTGGCATATACATTAAAAATCTCCAGGCCAGCTTTGCAGTCTGGCCCAATAATAGAAATATGGAGAATATCCTGGGAAGGAGTTGCAAGATTTCTAACAGACCAATTCAAGTGGATGTTGACCCAAGCAAGGAGTCCCCCCGAGGGCCTGCCTCTGGATGAACTACTGGCAGGGACGTGGAAGGTAGTGTAACCTGACCTGTAAAGGGGGACTAGGCTCCATGTCTCCTGGAATAAAAGGATATCAAATTTGTTGATAAAATCATTCCAAAGGGGGTCGGCGAGATTTTTATACAGACCCGCAATGTTCCAGGATAAAAGGTGCAGTGATCTTAAACAATTAAGGGGAATGTCTTTATTTACATCCACCACCTCACATAAGACATTGGCTTCACTTGGTGGTTGAGGGGGAGCCAAGGTAACACTGCTAGCCCCACCCGGATCCATGGGCAGAGAGTGAACTAAAACCGCTTGGTAGAGGCATTGCGAGACAGGAGAAGGGTTATCTAGATGGTTATAGGTCAGTCAATCGACCTGTCTGAGACCTGAATCACCGGACTCATGCAGGAATGACCAAGAAGGGGAGGAACGGATCTGGATCGAGGAAGACTCCGGCGGAGATGTCCTGAGTTCCAGTAATAGGAGGTTTTCTGCTAGGGAGGGATCGCTGAGTTCGATCTCAAGGCAGTCCGCCTGAGCATCTGCCCTGGAAATCCTATTTACTCTAAACAGATCGTCTCGAATAATGGATCTGCACCCCCTTACATAACGCAACCAATGAATGGCTTTATTGAGTAGTGAATCCCTACATTCATAACCCCCTTGGCTGGTAAGTTTAGGAACGTTGGTCATGTACACCTTGGTCCTAATAGGTCGATGGAGCGGACAAGGGCCAAAGGTGGTTCTATAGGGGGGT
Organism: Triturus cristatus; assembly: GCF_964204655.1. Classification (NCBI taxonomy): domain Eukaryota; kingdom Metazoa; phylum Chordata; class Amphibia; order Caudata; family Salamandridae; genus Triturus; species Triturus cristatus. The sequence goes on from NC_140582.1 coordinate 1,072,846,896, forward strand.
GGTACAATGGGTGCTCGGGGCAACGAGGATGTGGTGTGGGTGTGGTGATCCAATGGCGTAGATCTAATTTCAGGTACCACAGTTCGAGGCTCACCTCTCGTGATGTCTGCATAAGATCCAGCCTTGCCGTTAGTGGCCTTCATCTTAGCAAGCCCCCTCGTTCTTTGATCTTGGGATGAGGTTGAACAAGTATTAGAGTGTGGTTTGTGAGCCCCTGTGTATCCCTCCCAGTGGGTGCAGAGGCCTCCCGTGATGGAAAAGCGAGGGAAGTAGTAGTTGAAGAAACGTGACCCTGGGCTAGACTATCCAGTCTTGCGGTCAATAGTGCAACCATATCCTCCAACTTCTTAATCCTAACCAACAAAGCCGACTCAGAATGCCCTGCCTGTGTGCCGACAGCTGGCCTTTCACTTGGAATTGATGCCATAGATTCCTCTGGGGCCGCTATACTGGTAGTGCTGGTGTGTGGAGCAAGTGGAGAAAATCTATTTGAGCATAGAATGGGAGTGGAAGTGGGGGATACCTGGGCTTGTTGCTGCACCAGCCCTGGTTCTGATGGGGGGGATAGAGGACTGGGCAAAACGGTGTCCACAGGGTGGTCGTGTGTAACCGATGAGGGAGCTAGCGTGGACTTGTCGCTACTAAACTGGTTAAGAAACATTGTGGGGATGGTTTTCCTGCGTGATTTATTACACGTTTTGCCATCCCTCTGGTCCACGTTTCCTATATCTTTTTGAATGTCATCCCCAAGTGCCTCCTCACAGTCATTAACGATTCCCTCGATTCTCTCCAGGACACAGTTAAGACCAGCATGCAAATTCTTTTTAGATTTTTTCCCTTTTTTTATGCCAGCGACACCGCCTCCCTCCATGACTTTCCTCTTCCCCATAATCGACCCACACAAATGTATTACAAGCTAGTATGATGCACAAGAAAAATAAAATATATAATAAAACCAAAATTGCTAAAAATTTGAATGCATAAATCCAAGTCCTCGCGAGGTATAAAATAAATGGCGCTCAAGACGATATGCGCGTATGGCAACAAAGGGCTAGGACCTACTGCAGACCTAATATGATGGTACAAGTAATCTACAAAACAACCAATAAGCCCCACCAAGATTCAGAGTCAAAGCACTGCAGTGATAACGGATCTCACCGGCCAAAGTACCTGTATCCGAGCACGTACGAGAGGGGGAGTGTTAGGGAGGGGGCCCAGCCCGGCCTCATCCGGCCCCTGACGACCACAGACGGCCCGCCCTCTGCCCGGGCTCAGCCCGGCGTCGCCCGTGCGCGTCCCGCGACGCAGAGGCAGCGACGGTCTTTTGAGAGCCTCGTGGCGCGAACAGGGCGTCTGTGGGTCCGGTGCGCTTAGGCTGCTGGGGGATGTAGTTCCTGCCCTGTCCCCGCTCTGCGGTCGCTGGTATGGATGGCGGCGGCGGGGGACAGCGGTTCGGCAGCGCTGGTACTAGCTGATGATGGCAATGGCAGGTAGCTCCTCTCAATGACCGGAAAAGCACAAGGTCCCACTCCGTCGAGGCAGCGACGGTCTTTTGAGCGCCTCGTGGCGCGAACAGGGCGTCTGTGGGTCCGGTGCGCTTAGGCTGCTGGGGGATGTAGTTCCTGCCCTGTCCCCGCTCTGCGGTCGCTGGTATGGATGGCGGCGGCGGGGGACAGCGGTTCGGCAGCGCTGGTACTAGCTGATGATGGCAATGGCAGGTAGCTCCTCTCAATGACCGGAAAAGCACAAGGTCTCGGATTATTTGGACTTTGGCCTTGTTTTTTTTCTTACTTCATACTTCTTTCATTCTTGGTTGGCTCTTTTTATCCAAAAATCTTCTCATCAAGTGGTTGTTCTGGGTGAGGGACAGCTGAAACTTGGGCTGATCAGGCATGGGACCTCATCTTCAGATAAACCCCGTAATTAGGGGTATGGGTCTTTGGTGTAGGGGGCATAGCACTGGAGGCACTGGGTGACTTGTCAATATGGGAACCTAGAGGTGGGAGGTTGGTGGGTTGGGGAGTGGGGAGGGGAAGGAGGGTCACTTTTTAGTCTTATTGAGTATTTGGGGAAGCATGTTTTGCAATTTGAATTTGACTTTGAGCAAGGTCGCTTATAGCTGTAAAGTTATCAGAATATTTGCATATATCTTTTTTTTACAAACTAAGGTGGAGGAGTAGCTCATGGATCTTATGGAGTAATGACAACAGGTAGTATTGGCAGCGGTCCTGTCCAGCAGTTACATATCCTCTCACGGAACATTAATGGGGTTAAATCACTACAAAAGCCGAAACTGATACAGGAACTCAATACGCTTTGGCTTTAAATTCACTATCTACAGGATACTCATCTTTCTTATTTGGAAGGCCTAGTATTAAAAGAGCTTGGCTATCAGATGCTATCCCTCTCTTGCTACACTTCCCCTCAGAGAGGAGTCGCACTCGTAGTTCGGAATAGCAGGTAGGGGTAGTGCATTAAAAGACAGATCCTGGGGAGCGTTGGCTGATAACTACTTTTCAGAAGGACAATTCAACGGCTCACTATTTGTGTGCTATACGTCCCGAATGTAGATGATTTGAAGGTCTTTGACTTTCTCTGATCTGAACCTTATCTCTGGACCCCACCTTATATCATCTGTGGTGATTTTAATGTGATGTTGTGTCCTAAAATAGGCACAGTATCCCAGCATGTATCCTCTGATCAGTTTTCTGGTGATCTGTCTCGATGGGGTAAGTATCAGCTCTGAGGGGCAGTCCACCAGTAACTCTCTTCATATGCGCTGGTAGACCTTTAGCGGTTTAAGCATCCACGGGATGGTTTACATTTTACTCTGTGCCCCACAAAGCTTTGTCCAGGCTGGATATGTTGTTGGTGAGCAGTACTTTGGTTTCTTCCTCAAGTATTGCACATGATGCACGGGTCATTTCAGATCATAACTCTGACATTGTGTATGTCATTAGAAGAGAGCAATCAGGCATTAGGCCCTCATAGCTGGACAGTCAAACTCATGCTTCTTATGGAAGATGGTTATGTTAGCTCTATGAATTCACATTTAAGTGAATTCCTTGATTTCAATATCAGATCAGCTCCACTCCAAGTGGTTTGAGATGCTCTTAAGGTCTTGTGTCGAAGACAGACTCTCCAATTTGCCCCTTGGTGCTTCAGGAACTAATCTGGGTTATTGTCTAATGTTGAGGATAGGCCATGGACTGATCGGCTTTGGGAGAAGGCTGCTATTCACATAGCCTCTCTTAGGAAACAAATCTGGGATTGAGAGGTTTAAAACAGAAGGGATCGGAAAATGATCTGTTTTAAAAATAATGATGGAATGGGGCGTATCTTATCATTTAGAGTGAGAAAGATCAAGCTCACTAGTATTCGGCAGATCATGGATGAGACTGGGTCCTTAGCCACTGACCCTGCATTAATTTGTGAACCTTTTTGCAGGTTCTATCAGGACTAATAAAATGAACCAGTTAACTAGCAGTAGCTTGAGCACATGGCAACTCATACCCAGCGATCCAAGTTGTAGTTACCAATCACCCTTGGTGAGGTTAATGACGCCATTAGCTCTCTGGCCAGAGGGAAGGCATCCGGTCCTGACCAAATACCATTAGAATTTTATGTTACTTTCTCGCAGTATCTCATGCCAGTCTTGAGGGATTTGTTTAAGTCTCTTGATTCGCTGGATAGGTTCCTGAGGCGTTTAGGGAGGCAAACATTGTTATCTTCCCTAAAACGGGAAAGATCCCACATTTTGCGGGTCAAACCGCCCTATCTTCCTAATCAATACTGACTCAAAGATTTATACGTGTGTACTCACTAATCGGCTATCTAGTATTATAGCGGATTTGGTGGGTCCAACCCAGCATGGTTTCATTCCAGGACAGGACACAACATCTCATGTCAAAATACTGCTATCACAGCTCTGGAGGTAGCTTCAGTTGGGGGTGGGTCAATTGGTAAGATATGTCTGGTCACAGAGAAGACCTATGATAGGGTCTCCTGGCCCTTCCTATGGGGAGTGATGGAGACCGTAGGCTTAGGACCAGTTTTTATCTCAAGAGTTAGACATCTCTACTTGGGTCTCAAGGCTAGGCTGTGTAGTGGGGGGGGGCAATCAGATCTTATTTCTATACTCCGGAGAACTAGGCAGGGCTGTCCTCTCTCTCCTCAGTTATTCACTCTTTGTATAGAATCATTTTTTCAGTCCCTCAAACAAACGTTAGATATACAACCCCTTAGACTTCACCATTTTGAGGTGAACATTTTGGCCTACACGGATGACATCGCCATTTTGACCCCTTCCCTGATTAGTGGTCTTCTTGCGCTGGTGGCTCAGTCATTTGGAGGAGTTGCCAGTTACAAGTTGAACCAGGAAAAGACTCTGAATATTCAATGTGGTCTCTCCAGGTCAGGACAGGAGGTGGGCCCAGTCTCTGGTGTATCTTGGGACTACCTTACTCTCAACACTCTTGATATCATAGAAAATAACTATGGTAATCTGTTTCAACATTCAGCAGAGATGTTTCTTAAGTGGAATCACTTATATTTGGGCTCATTGGCTGCTGTAATCTTATTAAAATGATTATACTTCCTCTCTTACAGCTTGATTTTTATAAATGAAGGTTGAGTTGAGTTTACTCTTATTTGGGGTTCTTTCAAGAAAATATTTCCTGTCATTACCCCTTTCAATCAGCTCACATATCTGGGCTATAATCCCAACTTCTGGAGTGTATTCAGGAAGGGTTCAGGGAGTCTTGGCAAAGGTCAATCTCCTGACCTTAGGTCAATTATTCGATGGCTCGGTCTTTCCCTCATTTGGTAATTTACAGCAAAGGGTTCCTCTCCCTTCAACTGTCTTTTTTAGATCTTTGCAAATGCGTCTGTTTCTTTTTAGTCTTAAAGAAGCCGATTTGAGTTGTGTGGACATCCCTGTTTTGATCCTATCAGGAAGGCTCCATCCAAGAGAAATATTGGGCTGGTTTATAAGCGGATGTTTCTTTCATCTTATACCCACGTGAACAGCATGTTTCTAGAGAGGCCGAATAAGTGAAGTATTAGGCTCAACAGGGCAGTTACATGTGCTGATCTTAGGTATAGCAATATGTTGTTTCATTCAGATTTAAATGTTTCTCGTATTAAGGTACACCATTTCAAAAGTATGAATAACTGGCATTACACTTGTCACCGTCTTTATACTATGAAGCTCCGATCGGATAGCTAGACTGGTGCTGGCACGATTCCGGCTTTCCAGTGGGGACCCCCGATCCTTGAATCTGATGGTGGGAATTTTTTAACATAAGTCGGCTAGAAATGGTGGTAATCGAGAATGACACTCTGAGGAAATGGTTATGCTGGATCTGGGATCAAATTCGGGGGTGGTTGGCTGAGGTACTTGCCCATCAGAACTAGTCTGCCATCTTAGTCTGTAGTGTTTTAGGGTTTCCATGTTGCTCTCCTCTATCCAGTCATAATTCATCTTTTTTTTGGCAAGCTAATTTTACCAAAACAGGTAAGTTTTGATGTGGATTGAAAAAAAGAATTGTTTAATTTTATGGCCCCGTTTTCTTTTTGCTCTGCCTGCTAAGTCTTTTTTTTATTTGTCTGCTTGTGCTTTACGTGACTGAATAAAAACATATTTAAAAAAGGAAAATAAATGGGAGGCAATCACGTGGTCAAAACTAGCTTGAGCAAAAGATAGAGGGCCATATGTACAAGGACTGGCATTAACTAACGCTAACATTAGTTAGCAGCAATTTGTTTACCGCTGCATACCACTGAAAACTATTGCCATGGTACCTACATATACATGGCGATAGTTTCTCATCGCAGCAGTATTTGTCCACGTAAACAACAAAGTTACGGCGATAAAAATCTTGCCGATAACATGAAAAAAGTCGCAGCAGGCCAGTCAGCGGCCAGGAACTGAACGCTAATCAGCGTGACGCTCCTTGCCAACAGCAAGGTGTGGCACCATGCAATCCACCCCTCCTAAAAAGAACACTCTTTAAAAATATCAGGGTGTACTGAGTAGGGTTGACTCTACCCCAATGCAGTGCACAGACACATAAATCTGAGCTAATCAACATTGACAACAATGTGGTACAAACTACATCACTGTCACTACTGAACAGAGGACTGGTGCTGCCTGTGTGTAGAAATGTGCCACTCACATTTGGCATACTTGTAAACTGTGAGATGATAATATACAACTAAAATGTCACATCCGTGATGTTGTACAATGTATCACCATCTGGCATGAAATAGGCATCTCATCCTAAACATTCAGACTGGACATTGTCATGCAGTCCGCTTGTAAACCTATCCAATGCATGATCATACTTGAAACGTACATTCAAATGCATCTCCTCTTTACATTGCAGAGGGAGAAACATCACCTCATGTACAGCAGCCTGTCCCACTCTTCAATGATGAAGAAGACATCACAACTATCAACCAGGAAACCCTCCAACAGCTGCTCAACTCCATTGGCATCTCATCTCCGGAAGCAGGGCCATTCAGCACAGCTGTGGAAACTACACCACCTGCACAAAACACACAGCAGCAAGCACCTACCATCACATCTGTCTCCCAGGACCTTGAGGACCCACTTCTGACATTTCAACATCGTGTGGTAGAGGTCCAGCAGGAGATGGCCGGTCAGGTGCGGGTGGAGTTTGACAGCCTGGTGGCCACATTAGATGGGGTACGTGGGTGTCTGAGTCCCATTCTAGACCACCTACAGACCATCACAGACACCCACAGTCCACTCCATGCTCGCCAGCATTCCAGGGCTGACATCGCTGGAGTACTGACTCATAGACAAGAACAACTGTCCAGTCAGAGTGGCTCCAGCGATGTCACCAGGGAGTTGCGTCACATGCGAATGATCATGGAGAACATGGAGCAGATGCAAGCCTTACACTTGGCTGCCACGGCTGCACACCACAGAGATGTTGCTCGAATCTTCAAAGCCTTGCAGCTGCTCATCACAGCAGTGCTGCCACAAGTTTTGCCACAGATGAATGCTGATGCAGCTTTAACATCCACATCTCAGCCCCCTAATGTGTCAGTGCCTCCCAGTTTCCCAGCCAATCTAACATCACATACACGGGAGGCACATGACACATCAGAGGATGATGATGTGGACGATTCAACATTCTTGCTGTAGTGCTTGTAATTTTTCAAAATTGGACATACCTGGACCCTGTACTCCCAAGAGGAGGCAAATGCACTACTGCACCTTCAAACAACACACGTTAAACAGCACTCCCAAAAGACGAGGCGATAAAACAAAACTCAGCACTCTCTTAAGGCGAGGCAAGAAGACAAATTCAGGTGCATTTAAAGTGGCACACATGTTTATTAATTTAATATTTTAGAAAGGAATGTAAAATATATCAGTTAAATGCAGAATCACAAATATCAAGTAATTCAAGTGCAAAATCAGAACAAAATGCAGCATATATACACGTAGCAAAGAGCAAAGAAACGCAGAAATTATGTACATAAAGTAAGGAACACCTCACCGATCGATCATGCAACATCCTTGCCAACTCAAGCTGGAGAAGCCCTTCGACAGCCCAGGAAGGAGTTCGATCAGGACCCAAGTTCCGTCTGTTTCACAGCAGTACATCTACTCTGTGAATGAGCTTCTACCTGCCCCCCCGAAGACCTCCAGCTCTAATACCTTTACTCAATGTGAGGCAAAGGTTCTAGAACCCTCGCCCCTTTTGTGTTGGAAAAAACTGAACTGACCGTACTGGTCTGTGTCAAGGTCAAGACAGAAGCTGGCCAGGCGCCTGTATTTTGACTCCAAGGCAGGGCTGTACATTCCGCACATTCCCTGAAAGGTACCAAGCACGCATCCCACACAACATGTTCCAGTTTACTCTGATCGATGAGGAGTGAAAAATAAGTGAAGAGCAAAAACATACCCTCCCCACTTTGCTGTTACGTGCGAGCACAGAAAATGGAGTCTGTTGCACAAGATGGAATCAGCACAGGAAATGGAGTCAATTATGCCAAATGGAGCCAATTGTCAATATAAAATTCTTAATATCAGTACACTTGCGAAGAAGAAAGCAGTAGCATACAATCTATGTCAAATGGACTGTTTCTGCTTGGATGTGTGCTTAGCATCATGCCCCGGAACATCAGCTTCCACTGTCCCCTGATTCACTCGGCAATACTCACCTTGGACATCGATATGGACTGCCATGATTTGTGTTGTTCCCAAATGCACTGCAATCAGCTTGCTGGCTGAACTCTGCCTCTTCCTCAACATGTCTCTGGACATGTTACCCCCAAAGGACTCTGTCAGGCCCTCCATTGGGCATCTATAGAATGTGTTTTATTGTTTACCAAGTACTGGGCTAGTCTTCTACCAATGTCAATGCACATGCTAATAAAACAAGTTAAGTCACACAGATGTGTGTTGCCACTTACCATTCAAGTATAGAAGTCTTAAAAAATGTTGGGCCAGTGATTCCATCAAAACTTACACTGAGGGACATATGATAAATGGTCATGTTGAAGTTGTGTCCCACATAGGCAGTGAGATGACTGTGTATGTGTGAACTTGCTGTGCCCTCATTGCTCCAATACAACATTCTTGCAAGATTCCAACATTGCCCTACATCCATGAAGGGAATAGGCATGTGCAGAAATATGTCAAAAGTCAGTCTCATGCCACAAGTAGTGTCTTCATTTATCATTGCTAACAAGTCTCACTTGGCAGATCTACTCACACACAATGGGGTGGACAAAGCATATTATGATGGGGTCATGGCATGTCACTTTTCAAGATAGAGCACACACTAGAATCACATAGATGATGAATCGTAATGGCACATATTTACCACCCGCTATTGGAACCACAATGTCTGTTTCAGTGAAGTAGTGTTGGCAATAGGGACTTATCCTAAAGTGCAAGTCCTCAGTCAGCCACCTCGCATGGCTGCACAATGCCTTGGAAATAAGGAACCCTCTCATGCAGTGCTCACTGTGAAAGGAGTGGGCAATGTGTCTAGTGGTGTGTAGTGCACTGCAATTCGCATATAGTCAGATGCAGTACCACCATTTTAAGGGTGGCATCACTATGAGGCAATGCTAAAAGTAACAGCTGGGAAAAAGTGGGTATAACATTGGCACAACAGGGGGCAATGCTTCACTTGCCCTCCTGTTTGCTGTAGAACTGTGTTCTGCCTTGTGCCGTGCACATTTGATCAGCAAAATAGCAAGATTCTGTATGGTCCAGAAGGTGAGCCTTTCTGCACAGGAACATCCTATTTCAATAATGCTGACACACTTTCACTACGTAGCAAGTGTGCCTGTGTCTGTGCATGGTAGATGGACTCTGCGCCAGGCTCATGTGAAATGCAGGGTGGGGCAGTAATCTGGGGATCACTTTTCATGATGGATAAGACCTGTGTAAATGTTTGCTCCAGCCCATGTTCCTGCATTGTGTTGTAAATGTGCAACAATGTGGTGTCCAACTCTGTGAGTCACACATAAGATATTAAAATTTACAAAAGAGTGTCCCTAGCCTAGGGCATAACTCCTATTTGCCATCCTGTAATCCATGCAGGTTTCCTATGCACAAATCAAATGGATCCTGACACTATATGTCCAGCTAAATTCATGATACCACATACACATTCAAATGATTGTTCAGTGATTGAACACGTTGTATACAAGTCAAAAAGCACCACTCTACCAATGCACTTCTGACATAAGTGCAACCACAATTCAAAAACAGTAAAAATGTATTTGAACTTCACAAAATTAACTACCCTAAACTAACACTAAGCACTACCACAACTAACCTAATCTTAACTAACTGGAACTAAGTGAATGCTACTCTAACTATCTACCTTAACTAATCCTAAACACACAAAAACATATCTGAGACATCAACTCCTCTCCCACCCTTAAAGCCCATCAGCAACAGGACAAATACACCTTAGCTAAACATAAACTAACTACATATTTATCCTACACAAATATCTATATATATATATATTTTTTTATATAACAACGAATACATCCATCCCCCATCCAAAGACCTTCCTGCACATGACCATTCATTACAATATGTACAGGCAAATCAATGTGTGCTACCTCATGCAGCACATGTTAAATTCACATGATGACATTCTCATCACTTATTGTTCATGTGATGTAAGTGCACCTTCATGCACTTGAACAACCAATGAAGTCCTGTACTCTCCAGGCAGACTGCACAATGCAGAACACTTTCGAACAACATGCTTGTGAACCAAATAAAAAAATCTCACCACTGTGCATAAACTGATACAATATGCCAAGGTATCACACATTACGCACTCCAAAACATTCTAGCTGGCTTTGGAGAGGGTGTCCAGACCTCTAAAGAATTGTTTGTGCATGTATTCAGCGCCCGCCCAACCCTGGCACACAATATATGATGTGAAAAGATGGTTTAGAGCACTTTTGTGCTTAATTCTCAGGCAGCCATCTAAACGCAGCATCTCAGGCTAAGGCAATCGTGCTCCCACAATGCTGTACAAAGTGACGCTGATGATTAAATGTTGTGCATGTGACATGCACCAACATGGCAAAAATATAACACATCAGATGAAAGACAATCACTATTGCCAGCAATCCTAGCTTGTGACCTAACTTTACATTACGGTGATGTCAACACATATAATGTAGGTGGATCCTGCTGCAATAAATTTGTTATTACTGACCCAAGCTTACATATAGTGTATGTTACAGACTCTTTGTAGTGGTTTCTATGAATGACACCTGGTGCAACAAAGATTTGAACATCATTGACAGTCATCTAAGTCAAGGATGTACACACATTTCATTTCAGGTCATAGTCATCACCATCACCAACACCACTCACATGTCTCCTCTCCTGTCTGTACGCTGTGTAATCCACATGCATGTGCTGGAGTGACATAACCCATTGATATCTTGCATGGGTATCACAGACTGGGGATGTGCTAAGTTACATCTGGAAGACATATGCATTGCTCCATTTTCACTTACGGGTTTGTTCACACTTCACACTGGAGGCATGGAACATGTGATACACACCCATACTGCATACTACTACGTACAGGATTTTACCCAGACATTCGTCACACCTCACAATGACAATATTTAATGGATGAACTCACCAGTGGTGTGTGGGTCCCGGAAGGCATCTTTGTCCCCCTGAGTGATCAGTGGTATGCCAGCTGTGAGACGTGAAAAGAAACATATGTTGGTATTAGATGAAAATTCACATATGTGTTCTATGCACCATCAGATACATCTACATCAATGACAATGCCCTGTAACTGTTCAGGTTGCATACATGATTGTGTCTACTTTGCCTGTTGTTCCCACAAGACATGACCAATGCTGAGTTTGGCAACACAAGACAATCCTGCTTGCAAATTTGCACATTTTGCACACACTACTTGTGTGACACATACCCAAGGCCACGTTTCTCCCAATAACATCATGTTCTCCATGGTCTGTAGACAATATCATTGCTGCAGATCTCAGAAGGGTGTATCACAACAATTGATGGTGTATGATCACACTGTACCTATGTGGCAGACTGACGCTCCAGAGAAGGCCTATTTTTAAATACAAATTTTTCCTATATCATCATACGTTACACAAAACCTATGTACAAGTGCAGAGTACACAGGAGGCTGTGACCAAAAGTTGAGATCATGGAAAATCTGATCTTAACTTTGCAAAACGAAGAAAACTGCATTTCTTCTCCTCATTTTTGCTTTTTCCATGTGTGCTGCCTTGTGCACAACACATGGAAAAAGCTAAATGCCTTTGATTGTTTATGTACAGGAAGGTCAACCTTCCTGGTCATAAACAATCTTTCCCCTGCACGCAGACACCCTTACCTTATGGTGCAAGGGTGCCTGCATTGGCACTACACTGCTACGTGTACCGCCAGCGCAGGGGGAAACGCAAGGCTACACCATATCATTGTAAATATGGTGCAGCCTTGCGTTTCTGAAGTGGTAAAGTGAGGCATTAAGCAGTGACAGCTAATGCCTGACTCCACCACTTTCTTGGACATATGCCCCATAGTGTTACAGACTGCATTTTAGAATTTGTTACAAAAGTGTTCCTTTAACAATTATGAAGTTGTACTTACCACCTTGTAGGCCAATGATGACTCCCAGGTGGTCCAATGTCAACCTCACAGCCCACGCAATCCTGCCATCAGTGTTTCCATTGTCGGACAGTCCTGTCCACACAGAGGATCCTCAGCATCTGACTTCTTACATGCTCCCACCTCATCTTCTGCACATGTACAGAATATCCCTGCAGGATCCTACCCCCACTCTCAACCATCAAGGGCAGGTAGAATGTTTATCAGCCAGAGGAAGCCCCCCAATGCCCCCTCTGACATCCTGCCCTCCCTAACCACACCCACCATCTCCCAGAACACACCTAAACCCACTAGTAAGAAAACAAGCCCAAATATATACCCCAGAAACTATTAACAATGTGAAATTACCCATTGGACAGACACCGACAAGATTTGGTACAAGATGCAAAAAACACCTAAGGACAAGTACACAAGAGTTCACAGAGACACTAGGGACAGTTCACAGGACACAACAACACTCTTTACTTCCAAAAACACCAGCACATATCTCCAAACACCTCCAACACTCTCCACATTCACTAGCAGTGTTCTCAAAAGAGAAAGTGAAAGTGTACTATACTCCTCCAGTACACAGGATGCATGCTGACATGACTTCCTGTGTGTTTGCGGCCTGCTTTTTGACTATGCAGTAAGAATCTTCACGCAAATAGACTTTAGCGGTAATATTCTGTTTTGTGACATGTATTTTGCGATTATTTTCCATAGCGGTTATGAAAAATATATCGCTTTTGCGTTAATGCTGGAAAAGCTTGGACGCTAAGAGCAATTTGTTCCTCAGATGAACATTATTTCATGGAATTCATCAATGCCCCCCGAAACATACCCTAAAATTCATCTCAGACCCCCAAACACACCCTAAAATTCATATCTGACCCCCAAACACACCCTAAAAGGCAAAAAGCTCCATTACTAACCTCACAATGTTTACCATTCACTTGTCAGATATATGAACTTCTGCAGATAATAAACAAGCACACACAACTTTTGTGTAGTGATATTTTATTGCACAAACTAGGCTTATGTGCTTTTTATGAACAAATGTACACATGTGCATCTTTGGACATTGTGATTAGGTTAAGACATTTGTGATTATTAGAGCCCTCCATGCTGTTCCAGCAGCAGAAGCTGTTGTGTGTGAAGCATCTGTCTCTTCTTCCTGGTCATCCTCTGGATTGTCCGGATCCTCTGGCTCTTCAGTCCATGGCGTGTTTGTGCGAACACATATGTTGTGCAAAATGCAACATGTCATGATGATTTTGCAGACAAGTTCTGGTCTGTACAGCAGTCTGCCGCCTGATACATCGAGGCACCGGGACCTTGACATGAGCACTCCAAATGTCCTTTCAACAATGGACCTGGTGCGTCCAAGGCCAACATTGCACTCTCTCTGTGCCTGTTTGTGTGTTGCTCTGAGGGGCGTCATCAGCCATGGAGTGAGTGCATATCCTTGATCACCTGAAACATATAATGGAGATATGTGTTGATTAGTATTTGTGCCTGCTGTGTTTGCACAGTGTCTATTTTGGTGTGTGTGATTTGTGCTAGTTTGGATATTCAGATTTGTCATGGGTAGCTTCAGACAATTGACCAGCATCACTGCATAATTAAATTGCCTATACTTGACAGCCTATACATCACCATGGTGGCATTGTATGGATCCTGTGTATTGGCTCCATGTTGTGACTGTCAGGATGTATGTTTAACTCGAAAATAGATTACAGTTTATTTACAGGCCCGTTGCACATACTGATCCTCTCATGTGCACATATTTCATGGGGTGCACCAGTGTCACATGTGCTTGCTGAAACATCCCCCTTATGTTTTTGACGATTACTATTTTGAAACACCATCTATATATCTCATTGTGAGTGACTATGCAGAGGGTAGCTGTGAGAGATATTCCTTGTCTGCTAAACGTTGAAGTAATTGTGGGCTAATTACATCCACCTTGCCCCAAAGGTGGGTGGTGTTTGAGTGACAGTGGCACTGCTACCTGGTACTATGGACTCACTGGCACATGTGATGACAACATACATATGCATTGATGTTCTTGTGCATGAATTGACTTTGACTCTGCATGTATGCATGTTTGACTACTACCCATCAATATTTCAGTGTGTGTCAGTTCACAATCAACAAACATTGTTATTTCAGCTTTTCTGCATCCTATGGCTACACCTCACCGGGATAGTCATATGCATGTAAGACTAGGCTAATGTAGAAGAGGCCTTCACCTAAGCCGCAAGGGTAGAGAGGTTTTCCCGGGTGTGTATACGTCCTCCCAAATCAAATACAGTTCACCGAAGGTATCCCATCCAGTGTAATGAAAGCTCGGCACTGAACTCTCATGGAGTCAACTGCTCAAATGTGGTGCAGGAAGCAATTCCTTTTTGGTAAATGACCCTCACACACTCTAGTAAGGTCATGCTTCATCATCGGGTTCACCCTGACACCTAAAGGTCAGGGTGGGCTCAACCATATTTCGGTTTGTCACTTAACAGAGATAGGCCAGGGGAGCTGAAGATTACAAATCCTCCTCCGTCTCCAGGTATCCATTTGATAATAGAGTCGCAGGGGATATGAAAATTAAAATAAACGGGTGTTGTCAGGAGGTGATCCTCCTATTACCCTAATGCCATGCCAACATGTTTTACCCCTATTAGGTGGCCCACATGGGTCCTAGTTTTTCTTTAGGACAGAAGGGGGTTCCCTCCCTGAGGGTGTTTCCCTATCTTGTTCTCAATTGAGGGCACAGACAGCTGCACTCTTGTGATAAGGTGGAAGGTATACTCATCTCACATCCAGTTCTGTAGTGTTTTATGTGCGCACTATTCATGCATATTTAATGTGTCTCAAGGGACTGTGGTTAGTGGGGGTAGCCTTGTATTCACACTTTCCTCATCGGTCATGACCCTCCGTCATACCTACTTGGTTCCCACCTCTCCCGGCATTTGCAAATGTGTGACGAAGGGGCAGGACCTTTGAGAAAAGTTTGATTACAAGGCTACCCACACTAACCGCAGTACCTTGAGACACATTAAATCCACACAAATTGGTAGTTATATGCATGCACAACATGTAGTGAGACTGTGATTTGCATTGTTTGCATGCTCTTCCTTTGCATGTTCCATTCTGCAATGACACAGAGTGATGTGTAATATACTTAGGAGAATATTTGTGTGCAGTTGGGGCTCCCCTCATGCAGCACTACTTGCAATCCCATGATGCAGGAACACATGATGCATGGTGCATGGCTGACTATGGTTTTGCATGTCAGGTATTTGTGCACCATCACATGTGAGTGCAGGGGATCTGTCATCTTCTTGTACATATGGCACATGTGTTTATTTCAACATGTATGTAGCACAGCAGGAGCACATGTTCTGTAATGTGCTGCATATATTTTAAAGAAGAATTATCAGGTGAGTTCAGCAAAATTCATATTCCATGTGAGCCATACTGCTTTGTGTTGGATTTTGTTGGCTACCCCTTGTTGTGCTGTCTGACATATGTCTTGATCATTTGGCACTGGATGCTTGTGTATAGTAGGTGGACCTGTTACAAGGTTTGTCATATTCCATTTGCTACATGTGCATTATCACATAATTGAGCAACATGAGTAGAGATTTGAGGTGTGTGGTGTGTTCAGTTAGTACTTACCAATAAGCAGTCCATTTCCATATGTGCCATTCTCAAACCACTGATTGATGATGGATTGTTGAAAGATGAGGGAGTCATGCACACTCCCTGGAAACTTTGCAACAACATTGATGAACTATCCATGGTGGTCCACGATTGCCTGCACATTCATTGAATGTGTGTGCTTCCTGTTCCTGTAGATATGTGCAGTGTCCGCAGAAGGCACAAGTAGAACATGGGGGCAGTCAATTGCTCCCAACACATGCGGAAAGCCAGCAATGGCATAAATGTAGAGCCAACTAAAATATATATTATTTCTTTAACTATACAAATACAAACTCTCTTACATTACTAAAATTACAATTATTAATGTATCACTTTACTTGATCAACAACCAATAATCTATTTATTTAACATAAACAAATTATACTAATAAAAAAGTAAAAATTATAATTCAAATAGTTTAATATCCTTTTTGCATACAGACCCAACAACCCACTACTAATTTACATATTCCTAAATAAATGTAAAACAAAATGAATTACACATAAAAAATTACAAACTGTACTTAAAATTCTTTAAAACAATTACATCAATAATATTAACACCTAAATGAATATAATCACTGATATAAAGGAGATTAATTAACAGCCTATATTTAGTACAACAATATTAAAATACAGAATATTATATACAATAATATTTTCAAAAACAATATTATATATACATATACATGTTTTTCTCACCTTCCATATTTAATCACTCAACATTTTTGTAGTGACAACATTTGCGACAGAATAGTCATGTTACACTATATATTTGAATCAATCTTTTTGTCATGCGCCGTGACATCATGTCATTATGAAGGTTGGCACATAGGTTTGCATTGTTAGTTTTCCAACACTGACTGCAAGAGGGTGGATGCAGCCCCACATTGGTTGTAGCCTAGTAAAGGAGCTCAAGTACAGAGATGTAGGAAGTAGAACAATCAGTCCTCTTCTTTGTGATGAGCCAGATATGAGAGTCTTGATTCGTTGGTATATAGGTAGGTTGCTCTTCCATGGTTTATCAGGGATACTAAGGATTTCCAAACACAAAAATATACTACTAAACTACTAAACAGACTGTTATGTATTATGTCAACATATTTACTTACTAAGAAAAGCCATCAACACTAGCCTCAACAGGCCACCACCCCTTCCTAAATCATAATAAAACCTCTATTAATCCTAACCCTGCACCTTCCCCAACTCACCCACTCTACCTAAAACAGTACCACCACTTGAACCATAAAAACCCTCCAGTAATCCCCCTCACCCTTTCTGCAAGTCACACCACCCACTCTACTCACAATGGACCCACACCCTTCATAAAAGCTAACAAATAACTATTGATCCTGTCACTACTCCATTCCCTCTCCATATCATGCACAATGGAACAGACCCACTGCCTCCCTTTGGAAATACGCTTCCAGCTATACATTCTGTCCATAAATTGTCTCGAACCATAGGCCACAGCCTCAGGCCCGCCAAAACCAGCCAGATGAGGACTTCTGTGGTTGTGGTATGGAGAGTTGGTCACTCTGACTGCAGTGAAGACCTCTGGCCTCAGAAATTTTATTTTGTGCTTCTGTGTCCCTGGGATATTTTCATGCAAAATTCACATCATTACTATTAGGAGTACTGACACTTATTTAATCCATGACTACCTGCATAATTAAAAAAATGATCAAATAGATAAACAGTTTAAACACATGAATCATAGAGTGACACTTTCACTAGACCCTTAACATTTGTTTAAAAGTTATAGATAGTGCCATAGAAAAACATGGCACATTAATTTATGTAGCACAATTTATTTAACTATATCATGCAACGTTAGTTGTGCTAATCTAGCGGGTGCCATGATTTTTGTACAACAGTTGACACATATTAAGAAAAATGTTTCCAGTGTGACTGCTCTTTTCTTATGCAACCAACTCTCATCCCAAGTCCTACTCCCAAGCTTATCACACCCTCCCCCTTTCAGTCATTACCAGTGTAACAAATATAATTTCTTGGTTAGGAAGCGCAAGTGAATGTTAGATAAGGCTGACATTTTACCCTAGCGCTTGGGCTAGGTTTAGGCCTGGCTACTGACAGATTTGGTGGTTAATGAGTGTTAGAAGGTAGACCAGTGTAAGAGGTGGCATAAGAAGAAACTTATGAATTTTTTGTGGGAGAAAGTGACACGAGAAGGGATGGGGATGGGACAGGATTGGAGTTGATAGACATGGGTTAGCACTGGGCAACACACTGCTTGAGAAACATAGATTTAGGAAGGTGGATAATTTAAAAAGAATTGAGGATCGGGCTTAGGAGCAAGGTCTTCCTGTCTTCAGCCCTCATGCTGATCTTGCTGGCCCTCTGTATCGGTGCCTGTCAAAGGAGGGACTATAAATAAATAAAAAAGCTTATTTCTTAAAATCACTCCCACCTGTAGGATTTGCACACATAAAAACACAATACCTAATAAATTTGAATTTATTGCTTGATAAAGTAACTCTTTGAACATTTTACTTCTACATTTAAAAATCAAATAGTCAAAAATTCAATGCTATAACTTTTTAACAATTGGGGCACATGGAAAGGAAAAGATCAGAAGTAAAGGAGCTGTTGCTGCCACAGTAAGAGATAAGGGGGAGGTATGGAGGAGACAAAGAAGAGAGGAGGGATTGGTCTGGAAAAACTAAAGGGAATGTAAAAGGAAAGAGAACACATGACCTACTAGCACCAAAAGGAATTCTTTCTGGTGCAGTGTTAGCAGCTGCATCACCCGTAGTCTCCTTTTTTTTGGTGGTCTGAAAAGAGAAAAGAAAACGAAGACACTCATTAATAGTACTAGTTACAATAGTAATAAAGGCCCTGTAATAATTTACAAGCATGCAGTCAATTACAGGCAAACAAATCTACTGCTTGAATCCAATTGCCCACTTACTTTCTCAATCTTATTGCCACTTTAACACATAATCTAAAAACAAGTCTCTCTAATAAAACTTAGTTATAACTACAAATGATGTTGTTCCTCCACTACCTTTATACATTGTTGCTACAGCTATTCACAAAGTCACTGACCTTGCACTGCACTTCACAGAGATGGAGACTGCATACGAGTCAGATAGGAGCCTCACTAATCTTGAAAATGAGATCTTCCCTCAGTCCTCCTTTTTTCCTGCTCCTCAGTCTAAGCCTAAGCATACCTTTATCCCATAGCTGGGAGCGAAGAAGGTGCCCATGGCAGTACCGCATAACTGGTGGTAAAGATCATCTCAAACATTTTCTGGCAAGTAGACCAATAAAACTCTGGGCACACACAGAAATTATTGTAAAAATAGTTGAAGTATGTCTAACAAACAATTATTTTTTGTTTGGAGAAGATCTTTACTACCAATTATGCAGTACTGCCATGGGCACCAGCTTCGCTCCCAGCTATGCGAATTTACATATGGGCTGGTGGGAGGAGCAGGTGGTCTGGACGCAGTACCAAGAAGAATGGGATGAGCATATAATGCACTGGAGTCGTTACATAGACGACCTGTTCTTAGTATGGAAGGGGTCGGAAGAACAGGTTGAGTCATTTATCAGTGAAATCCAGAATAATGTATTGAACCTGTCTTTCACAAGTGAGATAAGCAAGACCAGCATTAATTTCTTAGATCTAACAGTGTACATCAAAGATGGGAAAATTGCAACCAAGCTTTACAGAAAAACCGATTGCAACAAACACGTTGCTTCATGCAACGAGTTTCCACCCCACCAATTTAAAGAGAAGTATTCCGTGTGGGTAATGTTTAAGAACAAAACGTAATTGTAGTGAAGAGATGGAAACTAAAGTTGAACCAGATAACCTCATAAAAAGGTTTCAAAGTAGAGGTTATCTTGATGAATGGATAGAATCAGCAGTTTTGAGAGCACCCAAAAAGAAAAGAGAGGATATCCTGTTTAACACAAAGGAAAAGGGTAAGGACACAGGCAATCAGTGTCGATTGGTAACAAAGTACAGTAAGCAACAAGATTAATTGAGGAGTATTTTAAATCGCCATTGGCATTTAATAAAAAATGATCCAGTCCTTGGTAAGGCAGTGCTACGTAGACCAAAGGTGACCTTTAGACGTGTGAAATCTTTCAAGCAATCCCTGGTAAAGAACCAAGAAGAAAAAAACAGTGAAGGGAACATGGTTAAGTAAGAAAGATGGGTTCCTGAAATGTACCAAGTGCAAGGCATGTAGGTATGGAACTAATACTAACCAGTATAGAGTAGGACTGTCCAATGAAATGCAGAAGATCAGAGGAAAATTCAACTGTAAGACAGATTTTACTGTCTACGTTCTGCAGTGCCCTTGTGGAATGCGGTACGTAGGCAGCACAATCTTGGAGGTACATAAATGAGTACTTCAGCATCTGAGGGCAACTAAGAATGGGGACTGGATATATCCGGTGGCACGTCATTTTGAGAAGTTTCACAACAAGGATCCAACAGGTTTTACCTACTATGTGGTAGATTCAGTGGAAAAAGGAAGCCAAGGTGGGAATCGAGAAAAAAAGCTCCGGACATTAGAATCCCGGTATATTATTGAACTAAATACCATGCAACCGGAAGGCCCCAATGTAGAAGAAGACATGTAACGATTATAATGCTTGATAGAAACCTGCCGATTTTTGACTGTAAAATGAAGATGATGTTTTTAATGGTTTTAATGCACTTTATAGACAGAGTAGTTGGTTAAGGTACTCGAAGACTGTGGATTAAGGTTGTGGTCTTATTATAGTATGTGCATGATGCAATCAAAGCTAATTGGCCCACTAGGGCTGAACTGAAAATCGGGATACCTTGCCCACTTGGGCTATAATGCCGAAATCTCTACCCCATAATTGTGACGGAAGGGATCGGAATTCAATTAGATGCGACTTCTTCCGGTGGTTAGTTAATATGATGACTGCATTTTACGCAATGATAATGTTCTGTTATCTAGTGAACAATTGTCAAATGAATTGTTTGAAAGAATTTGATCAAAAAAGAAGAAGACGCATATAAGCAAAAGCAAATAGGAAAAACTTTGACGAACTACAAGTCTGTCTACACTGTTTATTTTGTTGTAGTTTTCACGTGTCACGCAATGTAATATGATTTAAAATGGCAGCTCCCATTACTTCTAACTATCGGTGAGCAAGGCTGCAAGTCAGCTAAAACGCGTTCGAAAAGGCCGGAATAAAGTAAAACTTTGAGCTTGCTACACAAGGCATCATCATCCTTTATGGGAAAAGGATTATTGGTGTAAAATATATATATATATATATATATATATATATATATATATATATATATATATATATATATATATATATATATATATTCACTGAAAAAAACATAGGTTTAAGGGACGTTATAGTTAGTTTGACATTTGACTCATATAAAACCAGAGAAATTCGCCCGTTATAGTTAGCTGAGCTAACTAAAACTCGCGCGCCCGCAATGCACTGGTGATGACTTCACATATTGCATCACTCATGACATGGTCAGTGACATCACTCATGACATCCCTGATGACATCTCAAATGACATCACTGAGTGATGACATCATCCAGTGAATGTGTGTTTCTGTAAAGTTTAAATATTTTTCATATATATCTATGCCAAGGTGTATTGAAGAATGAGTGGATTTACAAATGCCTGAATGGATTATTTAGTAGGTGTGTGGCTGACTTTATAAGTGAGTGATTGAACATGTGTTACTATATGTATGGGTTAGTGACTAAACTGTGTGAAAGTCTGAATTAGTGTCTCAGTTGGTGTATAAGCAGCTGCATGGGTTGGTGAGTAGCTACATGAGTGTCGATATGGATTATTGATTTGTTGTCTGAGTATCTGTTGAGTGCCTGAGTGTCTGTGTGGGCGGGTGGGGGGTGTGACTCTGTGCATACATGTCTGAGTGGGTGATTCACTGGTTGTATGGATTCAAAACTACATTTGGGAAGAGCTGTATGGCTGAGTTAAGTGTGTATGGGTGTGTTGGTGAGTGAATGAATATCTCACTGATATATGTGTGAGTAACTACATATGTTTTAAGGCAGTATATGTGAGTGTTGGAGTATATAAATGACTATACGTGAGCGTAAGTTATTTGAAGAGTGGGTGTATAAAAGAGTGTCTGCTTGTATCAGTGATTGTATAAGACAGTAAGTATGTTTTAGTATCTGCATAAATAAGTGATGTGGTGTGTATATAAATAACGCAGTTGGTGTGTATAACTGTATACATTAGTAAATGGGTATGTGATTGATTCTTTGCATGACAGACTAGGTGTGTGAGTATCTCTATGGATGAGTGGCGGACTGTGACAGTGTGTATAGGTATATGAGTGCATTTTATAGTACTGTATTGATGAGTAACTGAATGTATAAGTGAGTGGATGTGAGTGTCGACCTAGGAAATAGTGGGTGGTATGTAGTATCTGGCATTGTTGTGTGTATGGTTTCAAAAATAGTAGTCTGTATTTTATAGTGTGTGTATCAAAGTTTATATTAGGCCATCAGTATGTGCATCAGATTATCACGTGGATGATGTCATCAGTGATGTCATCAGTGATGTCATCAGTGATGTCATTTGAGATGTCATCAGTGATGTCATCAGTGATGTCACTGACCATGTCATGAGGGATGTTTTATGTGACTTCATCACCAGTGCATTGCAGGCGCGCGAGTTATAGTTAGCTCAACTAACTACAACTGCCGAATTTCTCTGGTTTTATGTCCAACTAACTATAATGTCCCTGAAACCTATGTTTTTTTCAGTGAATTTCAAAGGTTTTTTTAAAAGTTAATTCCTAACTATAACATCTGTAAAACCTATGGTTTTTTCAGTGAATTTCGAAAGTTTTTTAAATGGTAATTTCATATTTTAATATTTATAAAACCTATATTTTTTCCACTTTTTTTGTAATATTTTGGAAATCTATTATCGTTTTTTAAAATTAATTAAAAAAAATATGTAATGTTTTATATCTTCAAAAAACAAGTATCTATATCTTTTTTTTTTTTGTTGAGAAAACGGAAGTCCCGTACCGGTAGTGTATCAAGCTCCATCAGCACGCGAATCCTATCCGCCATATTGCTAAACTCGTAAAGGATGCTCATTTCGTATCCGGCGGGTTTGTGGCACCGCGTCCCGCGTAACATCATATATACGTATGTGGTCACGCCAGCTGCTACTTTGGTATGCGACGGGTACGCAGTACCAAGCCGCGCCTTACATCTTGTACATATGGGGTCACACCCGCTGCGCGTTGCGTGTGCGACGAGTGCACGCTGCCAGGCCCTGTGTTACCTCATAGACGTATGGTGTCGTGCCGGGTACGCCATTCCCTCATCTTTTTTTTGTCTCAAAACGATATCTAAATAAGTTTAAAGTGTATATGAGAACAAGCGATAATCTAAAATATTTTACACATTTATATATTTCTAACTGTAATAAACTTATATTATGGTAAATATATTTTCTCAAAATCACGTCGGGTGCGGCCTCCTTGCACGCTCGGTGTGCGATTGCCATGTGGCCTTAAAGAAAAGCATTTGATTGGTTCATAACATTTCCCATTGTAACAGTTGGAGGACCCCACCATTTTAGTCATTCTCTCTACAGCGTTTGATGAGAGACTCCTTAGAGAGCTTTTTTAAAAACATTTTGCTATGTACACATATCTGACACTACACACAACATGCAACAATCATCTTCATCAATATTCATGCTCTGTAAAGTAGCCTTCCACCTGTGATAGACATGCATCTAAAAGCTACATAACAGAAGTTTTCCCTACTGCCAGAGGTAACATGATTGTATACGCTGTCCACAGCACAATGTAATGTGGTACGGCCCAGGTACAGTATCATGTATAGATAATGAACACACGGTCACAGATAGATAGTGGAAGTGGGTACAGGCACGTGCACTCGACTCCTTTTTATTACCAGGGTCACATATCCAGTGACGTCTGTGCTGAATGCCAGTGGGGTGAGTGTAAACCAGCCCTCAGGGAACGGTTGCTGCTAGCATCAACTACAACAGTAATCATTGGATCACACACAGAGACTCAATAATAAAAGGGTCAATAGTTTGTGCTGCAGTAAGGTAGGGACACTAGATGTGAAATAATACAGAAAAGATTCTATCGTAAAAGAACCATAACGTGGGGTATACTGAGATACAGGCAGTAGATCTGAAATAATACACAAAAAGATTATATTATAAAGGGTCCATCAGGTCTAGTGCACTTAGATAGCCACATCAAAAGCATTCAGCATGTGCACAGCCAGCGATGATGCGTGCTGCAGGCGGGCCGTACTAGGAACAATGTCTGTTGCCTACAGGACTGCCTCATCTGCAATAGCGACTCGATCTGAATTGTAAACACTGCTGTCTGCAGTGTAAGCCAGAGAGATGTCAGCAAGGGGCCACAGCCACGTGGCGTTGACTTGAGCTGTCCTGTTTGCCATACGCGAAGCAACAAAAAATGTGTGCAAACCTGTGATGATGCGTATGCATGGTGCGGACGGAGCGCACTGGAGCAATGTCTTTTGCCTACAGGACTGCGTCATCTACAATAGCGACTCAATCTGAGTTGTGAACACTGCTGTCTGCAGTGTAAATTGAAGGCAGTAGTGAGCACAGTCTTCCATGAATACTTTTTCTCACTTCCTCTTCACAAAATACAACAACATAAATTGCACAAAACTCTGCAATAAATACATCAAAGCAATTCAAATTGCGATCTCTGCTGTCCACTGTGTAGACTGTTATTCAGTGTTTTTTACCACTACCAAGAAGAATTTGGTCATTGTACTAGACCTATAAGTAATCTCAAAAAAGTTCTTCAAGCAAGTATACTAAAAGGCTATTGTTTATATTTCAATAGACGTTGTAGTTAGTTGCCTAATGGATTCTGTAATTAAACAATCACCACTCGATCTGAATTATCAGCCCTGTTGACCACAGTGTAGGCCAGAGGCAGTGGTCATTAACACCTCACAGACACGTATTCTAAAGCATGGAGTTGGTTGCACCTGATCGGAGGGGGTACACACAAATCATCACAGACTTTAACTTCTGACATCCTCAATCACAGAATCAAGACCCCGTTTCAATGTTCCGACCTTCTGTACCACGGTATACTCCACCAACTGCAGTCAGCCAAGCCCAATAATCCTGTGCAGCAGTTAGCTACGGAAGCACAGAGTCTGATGCACCTCAACGGAGGGAGTTCTGTGAAAAACAAGCAGCAGGTAATATCGGACATCGTCCATTTTGGGATCAAGACACAGTTCCACTGTTGGGACCTAGAGTTGCTTGCACCTGGTCGAAGGGAGTACATTCATTTCCACTCTCAGATGTAGTTCTAACATCGCCCATTGTGGGATCAAGACACCGTTCCACTGTTGGGACCTAGAGTTGGTTACACCTGGTCGAAGGGAGTACCTTCCTCTACACTCTCAGATGCAGTTCTAACATCGTCCATTTAGGGATCAAGACACCGTTCCACTGTTGGGACCTACAGTTGCTTGCACCTGGTCAAAGGGAGTACCTTCATCTCCACTCTCAGATGTAGTTCTAACATCATCCATTGTGGGATCAAGAAGACACCATTCCACTGTTGGTACCTGTTGGACTACTGTGTTAGCAGTATACAGGACACTCCACGGTGCTGGGCCTCAGGCTGGGCGCTGTCTGCCTGTGTCGCGGTAGCCAGTGTTGATCTCAGGAGCCTTCCCAGCTTGCAGACCTCAACCCAAAAGCTTCCGCCGGCACGTGGTGGGCCCTCTTTCACATACGGCGGTGTCGAAAGGTGAAATGTGGGGAATATGTGCGTCGCAGTGGCCATGATGGTTTCTGGGTACCAGCAGGCTGAGAGCATTATTCCCGCAGCCACCTTCACTCACGGTGTCAGCCTCGTGGCGGTGTAAGCTGCGCAGACCTGACAGACATGTTCGCCATTCCAGCAGAGAACCACACCCAGAGAAACATGCCTTTTCTTCATACCCCTACGCTAGCCTTGCATACGCCGAGCCAGCCCATTGCACTAAAGATTTGGGGGGGAGGGGGCACACACGCACTATGTTTTCGTAATCTTCCCTACTGACTGTACTATCATGGTTGCGTCCACTGTCCACTTCACTCAATAGACCATCAGTGTATGTTGACATGTACATATCTGTGCTCTGCATACTCAAGTCTGTCCGGCACATCCCCTCAACACTTTGCATTGTATACTTTTATAATCGAAAATCAATTGCCATCTTCACACATACTTTGCTCCCATCTCTCCCCGCATTCTGCATTGTGTGCCAGAGGTGCTATGTTTGGTTTGTGTACATGGCTAGCCATGGTTCCCACAGTACGTCGTGTTGTTGTGTCTGCTAGGTGTACATGTTGTTTGTCATGTTGTATGTGATTATATAAAGTAGCACGTTTATTTACGAGCAGTGGTTTCTCCCATTTACATATTGCTGTCTTAAAGAGGATACAGATGTTTTTCTCACAGGTGAAAAGTGGGACCACAATGGCAGTCATTCATTGCCCAATCGACTGGCGAATGGATCTATGCCTTGCCAACATCTCAGCAAGCGCTCCCAATATCCAGCAGGTAATGGAGTATCTTGAAAACAATGAACTTGATTGTTCGGGCAGTGGAGAAATGGCGGATGCAACGCAAAAAGGTATGCTGGCGAAATGGGATTCATGCGCAGCCGCGA
This sequence comes from Triturus cristatus, assembly GCF_964204655.1. Lineage (NCBI taxonomy): Eukaryota > Metazoa > Chordata > Amphibia > Caudata > Salamandridae > Triturus > Triturus cristatus. The sequence continues at coordinate 1,072,873,500 of NC_140582.1, forward strand.
AAGATCTCCTGCAACGTGCGACCTTTGACAACATCGCAGATTGCCTGCCAATTCAAATTGCCACTCAAACATTCGAGGACCATTACTGCCCCTTCGAGGATATGAATTGGATCGCTTCGCTTTTCTCAAGCCGCTGAAGACCTTCCGGACTGCAATCTCCAAGACTTGTAAGAAATTCATTTTATTCTTGGATTGATTTTTTCCAACTTTTTTGACTTTTTCCTATACATTTTTTTAAGACACTTCAATTGAACTATTTTCATATAATAACTTTCTAAGTATGCTTAGGCATTTGAACTCTGTTTTCATTATTGGCCCTTACGTCTCCAGACTAACAAGGGATGGATGATGTATGGCCTAGGCAAATACGCTATTTACTTGCTAAATTAGCCTAAACCCGACTTCCATTTTGAAAACATGTCTATTCTTTGTACACACGTCTCTCCACCTGCCTGTTATCCACGAAGCCCTCACACAAATTAGCTCATCCTCAGCCTGTGCTCACGAGCTGGCAATCAAGATAAAAAAACACGGCATTGTTTAGGAACTGGTTGGCACAGTGTGGTAATCGTATCCTATCGTTATTTTCATTCTACAATTTACAGTCATTCATGTCTAATAGGTATTGTTTATGTCACATGGAACTGTAACATGTAATGTGGAATTGACTGATGCAGGAGCTTAGGTTTGAATACAGCAGAAGCGGTTGGAGTTTGCCTCAGCTGGATGCCTTAGCTCTTGCACCAGTGGGTCCATTTATGGCACTTACATAAAGATACTTTTTATATAACTTGCAGACTCCATCGCTTTATCTCACACAGCCACTTTCTTAAACACACCTGATTTCACCATTTGTCTTCTGTGGCATTGCAACATTCTGCATTATATTCTTCACGATTATTTATTTATTCCTGCTTGCTAAAACACTCCATTCGAGTCTTCAGACCGGTAAGGGTGAGTAGTTTGCTTCCCAATCCCGCTATAGGCTAAACCCATACTAAAACCACTTGCACAGCTATGCTACAGCGGCCAGTATGCTACAGCGCCCAGAGCACATCAGTTTACAGCAATCAGCTCATGGTTTCATCCCCGAGTGTAATGCTCCTCACCTCAGCACCATCTCACTCTGGGCAAAACAGCACTTTCACACCGCTAGAGGTCAATACTGTGCTTCACACTCCCTGTATAGCACACCCTAACCACCCCACAGAGCTCACAGCGCTACAGTCTAAACCCATACTAACACCACTTGTACAGCTATGCTACAGCGGCCAGTATGCTACAGCGGCCAGAGCACATCAGTTTACTGCATTCAGCTCACGGTTTCATCCCCGAGTGTACTGGCACCTCACCTCAGTACCATCTCACTCTGGGCAAAACAGCACTTCCACACCGGTAGGGGTGAATACATTGCTTCACACTCCCTCTGTAGCACACCCTAACCACCCCACAGACCTCACAGCGCTCCTACCTTCCTCTTTCCTACTCTTTTTGCCCTTTTTTCCCCTTACTCACTTCAACGGAATCACAAAATGGCTGCCAACACTTCCTAGTTGCAACCGCTCGCACCGCTCATAGCCAATAAACAGCAAGCTCGTGCTCATAACGCCTCAGCCAATCAGATGGCAGAATTCCCAAATATCGATATCCGTAAATTTCGATATTTCTCAAAAGCTACTTAATGGATTTACACCAAATAAACAAAAGTGTGCTTTCTAGACCAAGACTCTTCTCCCTGCCAAATTTGGGGTAATTCCGTTCACCTGTTCGACCTGTAGCCTTGTCTAAACTTTCCTATGGAAATTGCATGGAGAAAACACGTTTTGGGACCCCCCTTTTTTTTCGGCCCCCCTTGACGAATCACCCCCAAACTTTCAACATAGGAGCTGATATGAACAAAGAATTAGTTTGGAAACTGTCATGAAGATTCATCAAACGACGGCAAAGTTATAAGTACAACAAAAACTTGGTCCTAACTATAACTACCCACTGGCGAGCGCCAGTAGGTAATATATATATATATATATATATATATATATATATATGAAGCACAGCTGCTACAAGTTAACAGGGTCAGCTGCTCCCCTACTTATGGGAGGGCCAATGAACTGCTTGAGGAGGGAGACGGTGCATTCTGGTGGTGTACGGCGTCTGAAGAAGGCTTTTGTAGCTGAAATGCATCACGCAGTGCCACAAAGTGAATTAAAGGTTTCTGAAGGAATCCCCGCTGTGTCCTTGGTCTACTTCAAGTAAAGTGGTCTTCTTTCTCATATTTACGTGCCTGCCAGGAGCACGTTTCAGGGACCCGTCCAGCAAAGAGTCTGGGGTTTTTAGCTGGCAACAAACCTTTGGACTAATCAAGTTATTGATTACCCCGAGAACACCACGAGAACAGGCCACGCAAGCGGCTGCTGCCAGGAGGCAGCCTGTGACTTCACGGGGGGGAGTGCTCACTGCAGTTGCTCTCCATGGCCCGGCCGGAGCTGTGATTGTGGCTTGGGCGTTGGGGACCTGAGGAAATCTTAAACATGCAAAATACGGACGGCACCCGCCACTATATGGCCCCCCTCACAAGGCATTTGAAGCGTGCATTTGAAGCGCAAAACTTACCCTGCTATGATGGTTTAATCCTGCTGCATGCTGGTAACTGTGGTCCCATACTGTAGCACAGCTGCTACAAGTTAACAGGGTCAGCTGCTCCCCTACTTATGGGAGGGCCAATGAACTGCTTGAGGAGGGAGATGGTGCATTCTGGTGGTGTGCGGCGTCTGAAGAAGGCTTTTGTAGCTGAAATGCATCATGCAGCGCCACAAAGTGATTTAAAGGTTTCTGACGGAATCCCCGCTGTGTCCTTGGTCTACTTCGAGTAAAGTGGTCTTCTTTCTCATATATATATATATATATATATATATATATATATATATATGCAAAAAAGAAGTAGAGAACTCTGGGTAGTTCTCAAGTTTAGGTGGAAAGCAGCTCCTGTATAGAGCACTCTCAACACCAGCGACACTCTAGATCTGCTCACCTCAAATGTCATTTGAGGTGAGCAGATTTAGAGTGTCGCTGGTGTTGAGAGTGCTCTATACAGGAGCTGCTTTCCACCTAAACTTGAGAACTACCCAGAGTTCTCTACTTCTTTTTTGCATAATTTATTTGTCACTCTATGCCGGAAAGGGTATTTTTTTGACTTATACTGGGTGCTCCCTTGTGTCTGGACAAAGCTATACCTCTCTGAAGAGCTCTAATTAGAGCGAAACACTGTGTCAGGGGTTGCTTTTACTCATTTCAGGTTGGCTTGGTTGGTATTTTACCAATTCAAAGCTGTAATACTGTGCCTGGAGTGGTAAATGGCTTTTGTCATTTTACAGCTCGGCAAGGTCAGCACTGTGCTAGTCCTATGCTTAAAGACTTTGCTGTAGAAATGGCAAAAGACTTTGTCCATTTCTATCTCGGCATGGATAGCACTGTGCTAATCCTATGCTTAAAAACTTTGATAGAAAAGCAGACATTTGAGGTGAGCAGATCTAGAGTGTCGCTGGTGTTGAGAGTGCTCTATACAGGAGCTGCTTTCCACCTAAACTTGAGAACTACCCAGAGTTCTCTACTTCTTTTTTGCATAATTTATTTGTCACTCTATGCCTGAAAGGGTATTTTTTTGATATATATATATATATATATATATATATATATATATATATATATATATATATATATATATATATATATATATATATATATATATATATATATATATATATATATATATATATATATATATATATATATACTCTACCGGCAGTCGCCAGTAGTTAGTTACAGTTAGGACCTAGTTTCCATAGGAGAAGAATTTTTTGACTTGACTATAACTTTGGCGTTGTTTGACCAATCTTCATGAAATTTTCCCCAAAATGTGTCAAGGTAGGTTCTGCGTGTCATGACAAGTTTGAGGGTGATCTGTGCAGTGGGAACCGAGAAATTGGGGCACAAAATAGGGGTACATTTGAAATGTTATTTCCCATAGAAACCTTTAGCCACAGCTACAGCTCCAGCCTGCACTGCTGAACGGACTAACACCAAATTTGGCAGGGAAGTAGATGTTGGTTCAAGGAAGTGCCTTTTGCTTATTTGGTGTAAATCAGTTTTGTAGTTGTTGAGAAATTTAAGTTGAAAATTATAGATATATCTCTGGCCGAAAAGCCTTTGCAAACAAAGACGAGCTCGTGCAGGGAAAAGAACTGCTCCGATTGTCTGGCAACACTTCAAATAGGAATTGTTGGCAGCCATCTTGGGACTCAGCATCACCAACCCCACGACAGCATAAAGGCATAAAAAAAAAATATATATTGCCATGATATTCGTGGCAAAAGAAAGCAACCGCGGGCTCTGCGCTTGTGTATAAGTAACCCCCGGGTGGGCCAGGTTCTGGGGCATGTAATAAATATAGGAGGGGGCACACAGGCCCCCTTCCTATGGGTTATCAAAGCCCTGGGCACTGCTACCTCCCCGGGGCACTTTTCATTATTAATGCGGGATGGTCCATTGGGCTCGTCTGCTGCCCCGGGGACTGGCACCACCCCCGGGCTATATACACTTATGGTGGGAGACTCACAGACCCACCCCTGCCCTGGGGACCACCACCTTCATGGGGATAATTAAAACACTATGTTGGGGCCTCGCTGACCCCTCCCTGTCCTGGCAAGCTCCACCTCCAATGACTAATTTCAATAATGTGGGGGGCCTCGGAGACTCCCCTGCCCTGGAGACCAACACCTCTCCTGGGCTGAAATAAATACCAAAGTGTTGGGGGGCTCCATCCCCCCATACAGCCCAGTGGACCACCACCTCCCTGGGGCACATATATCTAAAGTAGGGGGCCGCATTGCCCCCCTCCAGGATCCCTACATGGCCCTGGGGACTGCCAACCCCAGGGCCAGCTCCAGCAATGTCCAAGGGTGCCCACCCATGGGACATTGCAGTTTGCTATGGCATGGCAGAAGCACTGCATGGAAACATAATTATTGTGTTTTTTTAATTAAATGCTAGTACAGTACAACATTTGGACAGTTGAACAGATGTGGGACTTATAAGTTAACTACAGAGAGATAGCTAAGTACAGGGAGGGTGTAGAAAGAACAGACAAGTCTGAAATTAAGGAACCTCCCTTGATGAAGCTTAGCCCACCATGTTTATTGCCTTTGTCTGCCACCTGTTGCGTTACCTCTGTGGAGACAGTCAACGGACAACTCCAACCTATACATGAAAGTTTAGCCAGCACATAGCCATAGCGTCTTAAAACCTATGCAAATCTAATAAAACCAATATTACTGAAGTCTGGGTTGGATGCAATGTCATGTAATGTTAGTGACATGAATCCAATCTATTAGACTTAATTTCTAGGGAATTTATAAATGTTACTCTTTGTGCTGTAAAAGAATGTTGAATACCTCAAATAAACCAATCTCCTCCACTTAGACGATCAGTGCTAGTTCATTTCAGAAGCAGGTGGTGAAATGAGGACATGCATATTATTCAGCGTCATGCAAACAAAAGCAAACTCAAAAACATGTAGTGCCCTTTGGACCATCATTCAACTAGAGTCAAACAGCAGGCAGAGGGGACTGCAATAAAGTACAGAGAAACAGAAGGCATCATCAAGCTGCTGATGATAGCTTCCTAAGAGGCAGGTCATTCTAGTAGGCTGTGAAAGGTGTCAAATAGAGCAATGTCAGTGACTCTGGACTGCGATTCCTAAACGGGTTATGTTTCCCCATCATTCACAGTCCAAAGAAGGTGCTACTGACAGGAGGGGGAGGGAGTTCAGTGCCCACTTTGCTCCCTTCTGCCTTCAGCAGATGTGACCTCAATCTCCAACAGCTGCCTTCAACTGTATCAACACTGCCGCTCGCACCCCCACCCTCGCACAAGCGGCTGTTTTGTTGGTGCACAAAGTCACCACCAGTGAAAACCCACGTACCACAAGCCATCCTGCTACTGTTCCATGACAGTCAATTTACAGGTATGTTTATTACAGTGTCATTTCAAAAAAATATGATTTTAAAAGTATGTGCATAGGTGAAGTTAAAAAAAGTGTGTATGATATTCAAACATTTTGTGAATGTAAGAGAGAATCAGTGAGTGGGAGTGGGAGTGTTTACATCAGTTTATATATGTGTGTGTGTCTCTATGGATGTGGGAGTGAGTGTGTTAGTGTCTGTCTTGGTCTAATAGTTGTGTATGAAAAGTCCTTTCATCATGTGTTGTCCTGGATCTGTAGATTCTGTGTGTGTTGTTTTACTGCATGAGTTAGCATTACAAACTCTTTGCTGAGCTTAAATCTTTTGTTTAAGTATGTACTACTAGTTTCCCCTTAGGTAGGGTGTAGGTAAGTCATGGTAAGTCATAGGACATGGTGGTATGTGCTTAGAGGGACAGGCGTGCACTTTAAAGTCTCGCATGTATAGTTTGAGACCCCTAGGCATAGTTAAATATGCAGTCTTTCACCCATACTTTGAGTTATATACATATTTACAAAAGCAGAGTTACTCACCTTGCATGTTAGAGAAAGGCAGAGCCCTGTCAATATTCAGTGACATTCGCAAACAACACTTATGTATGCAGCAGTAACAGAGGCAGTTGCATACACATGTAGAAAAACTCAACAGTCAGTAATAGAGGCAGTAATTTATATATACTGCCACTTATGTGGACATAAAGACACGGTGCCGTAGTTACTTTCACATTCAGCGACACAGCCAGAGAGGGACTGATATACTTATTTAGATGTGTACTGAAATAGTGAAACTCCTAGTCACTCATCTAGACTAGTAAACCTTTAAATGTGTTGCCTGACTGCATCTGCAGAGGCTGTGTATGCAGTTTGACTGTCATGTTCAGTTGGCATTTTAAACTGCTTATCCTCATACTGTGATTCACATACCTATTAACAAAAGCATAGAGGTACTTACCCACCTAGTCAGACAGAGACAGAAGCACTTACGCATTCAGTCACATGCCCATACAGCACTTATGTATGCAGCAGTAACAGTGCCATTTACACAGTTATATACCTCAAAACGTACTAATACGGCCAGTAAGAAATCCATACAGCCAGTTACATACACATATAGAACCCCATAGAGATACCAAGAGAGCAGGTCCCATAGCAACATAGTCAATTACATATCCAGTGACACACTCGAAGAGCGACTGTTATACATTTTTCGATATGTACTGAAGTAGTGATACTCCTAATAAGCCATGCAGACAAGAAGCCCTAAAAATATGTGTTGGGCCTGCCACTGCAGAGGCTGTGTGTGCAGTTTTACTGTTAGGTCGAGTTGATATTCAAAACTCCTTGTCAAGCTTCAAACTTCCTTTGTACTATATATAGGTCACCCCTAATGTAGGGTGTATGTTGGCTATAGGGCACGGTGCTAAGTGCTTAAGAGGTAAGACAACGTTTATGGTATACAAGTAAAAAGCTAAGAACAAAAAAAGGGTAAATGAAATGTGTTACTAAAATGTGACATACTACTACATCATAAGCAATGTATTCTGTTTTGTTTGTGGAATTTTGTAAATGTAATATTAACGTATACTCATGTTCCTTTTCTTTTTCAACACTGCTTGGAGTGGTACAGCTTTAGATCCTTCAATATACTCATTGTTCCACATGAATGTATCTAAGATATACCCTTGGACTGGGTCTTGCCAAATAAAGAGCACTCCCATGTTTTGCCACAAATTTCTTTTGCCTGAGGGGATGGTGAACAACTCCCATGCAATTGATTGCCTCTTTCCTGGGGGTTGCGCCTCCACAGAATTTTCTTCAACAGGGTGTGGCAACTGATCTTCACTGCCACAAGATGCCATTTTATTGCCACATATTGGAAAAGGCAGTAACATCTAATTTAGAAAAAAAAGAGAGCATGTGCTCAAATGGAAAAAGTTTTGTAACAATTTTTATGACTGTTTATTTCCCCACTGTTCAAGGATGAAACATTATACACTACATTGATTATGGTGTACAAGTACAAAAGCTGAGAACATTAAAAAAGGGAAAAGAAAATGCTTTGCTATAATGTGAAATACTATTTCAGCATAAGAACTGTCTAGTGTTTGGTTTATAGTATGAACTTATGCATTGCTGAAACGAAGGGGCTTATTTACAAGCCCCTTGCGATGTCGGCGCATAACTTTTTGTGACGCACCGGCAGCGCATTTTCCTGCGCCATATTTACAAGGATAGGAAATTACACCCTGCGTGGCTTTTCCTGTCCTTGTAAATATTGCCCCTTTACATGCAGCTCTTTGAGTGAAAGGGGTTGTTGCTGTGGGTGTTACCACGCAAAACCCATGGAACCTGACACGTTTCCAGATTTATGAGAAATTATAAACCTGGAAATGCGTCTGAATGCTACGCGAGGTGTAGGGAGGCGCAACAATGACAAATTTATTCATTTCAGCTCATTTAGATTCCTCTTTCTATTCATTCTGCAGCACCCATAGAACAAGGAAATCACCTTTGGTGATTGTTTATGTACAGAAAGATGTCCTTTCCTGCACATAAACTATCATTTCGAAAAATTAAATTTTGCAAGTTCTATGTATGCTAATGCAGCACACATAGAAGTTGAAAAACACCATTTCAGATTGTTTATGTGCAGGAAGGGAACCTGTCCGGCACATAAACAATCATCCCCATGACACAGGCATCCTTCCACCATGGTGCAAGGGTGCCTGTGTCGGCACATGATAGACAAATGTGAGCCTGTGCAGGAGAAAGAACAGGGATGCAGGATATTATTTTAAATATGTCACATCCCTGTGCTCTGAAAGTGCTGCAGCGTGGCACAGCTAGAGGGCTTACGACGACGCGCTGCGGCACTTTCTTGTAAATGAGGCCCTAAAGGTTTATCATGGAATTTTGCTAAAAGTAATACTAACCTATATTTATGTTCTTTTTGGTTTTAAACAGATGAATGACTATTGGAATAAAGTAATTTCCTAATTGCTTCTTTCTGTTTAGTTTTACAAACTAACATTGTCAAGTTATACACTAAGGTACAGTGCCATAGAGCCACTGAGACATCCCGACACACACTGATAGAGCCACTCAGATGCCCAGTCACTCAGGCATTCAGCCACTCACACACCCTCTAACTCATCAACACAGTCAACAACACACTTAGGGGCATATTAGCAAGACCGGTGATAAAATTATCGCCATTATCGCAATTTTAGCGGCAGGAAACTGCTGCTAAAACGGCGATAATGGGCTTGCTAATATGCGTTATAGAATTCCAATAGAAGCCCAGGTTAGATGTCCTGCACATCTAACCTGGGCTTCTATTGGAATTGTAGTCTCATTGCCTTCAGTATAGCAAGAATAATGTTATCACATATTTCTGGATAAAGACACATGAGGAACAAAAACACTGCCAAAATGCAGAGAAGGTTGTTGGAGACATTTCCTTGTGAACAATTTTGCAGCTATACTTGAGAATACGGACCCAGCATTTACCAAACAAGGGAGCACTTCCTAAGGAGCAAGTATAAACTACTCAAGCTGGGGTAGACATTTTATGCAAACGGTGGACTCTTGTTGGATAAATGAGTATGGGATGTTCCTTTCTGTCCCTGATGCTCATTTCACAGAACTTAAACCTTAACGGAAATCAGTTACAAATATAAACATAGTAGGTGTAGGTGCCCCTGTTAAAGCTCCACTTCTGTAAAGGACAACTGATCCTAACTTCCTGGGTTTGTAAAGGCAAACAAAGTGTGTTTTCAATGACTATGAATATGCAAAAGTCAAAAACATCACCTGGAGGCATAGCACGTTTTGGGCTGCCCCATCCACCTTAGTAGTATGCAATTCAGGTACCCATATACCTACTGACACACCAATTCACACACACAAAACAACTCACATACCCACTCACATATACAGCACTTACACACCCAGTCACCAACCCATAAAGCCACTCAACCACCTACTCACGAATGCATACAATCACTAACACACCTACTCACGGACCCATCAAGCCGCTCACACTAACAAAATCACTCACACACGCACTCACAGACCCATACAGCCACTCACACATCTACTCTCCACTAATACATCCACTCACATAAACACTGTCCAGGGTTACAAGTTACAGTTAGGAAATACAATTTGAAAAACTTTAGAAATTCACTGAAAAAAACACAGGGTACAGGGATGTTATAGTTAGCAAATAGATTTTTTTAAACGTAGCAATTCACTGAAAAATAAACAAAGGTTATAGGGACGTTATAGTGAGGCTCAGATGTCACTCATACAAAACCAGTGAAATTCAGCAGTTATAGTTACCTGAGCTACTTATAGCTTATGCCCTCGCAATACACTGCTTATGACCTCATGTATTACATCACTCATGACATGGTCAGTGACACCACTAATTACATCTTAAATGACATCACTGATGGCATCATCTACAGAACCACTTACACATCCACTCATACCCCATTCAACCTCTCATACACCCACTCACACATCCACACATTCGCAAACCCATACAACTACTCATATATACCCACAACTCACTCATACAGCCAGTCATACAACCACTCAATCATACACCCACTCACACAGCCTCTCACTCATGCATATAGCTACTGTCTGAGCTACTCACTCACCCATACAGCCACTCACATATCCATTCACTCATCCAAAAATCCACTTACATACCTGTTCACACATCCATACAAGCACTCACATGCCCACTCACCCATCTATACATACACTAATACAGACAGCGTGTGCAATACAGCTACTCACACACCCATTCACTTACCCACACAACCACTCAGCTACTCACTCACCCATAAACCCACTTACACACCTAGTCACTCACCCACAGAGCCACTCACAAAGCTACTCACAGGCCCATACAGCCACTCACAAACCACTCACCTACCTATACAGAGACTCACTCACTCACTAATACAGATACTCATACAGCCACTCACCCATATAGCCACTCACAAACTGACTTTTTCAGCTATACAGCCACTCACACAGTCATTCACCCACCCACTCACACACCTACTCACTAACAATGAAGCCACTTACACAGCCACTCAGTCACCCATTCAGCTAGCCACACCCACTTATTCACTTATGCAACTACTCCCCTGTTCTTTCTCCCCACTCTGGCCCAATGTCTCTAATCCACTGTCTGCCTCTCTCTCTACTAGCATTCTCTCTCAGCTCAGCTGCGCCCTGTAACTAGGGGTGGGCGGAATTTGCGGAATTAACTTTCGCAAATTATCGCGAAAATGTTTAAAATTATCGCAAACAAGCGGAAATATCGCGAAGATGCGGAAGTTTTTTTCCGGAATGTTCGCGAGATTTTCTGCATGGTTGCGGGTCGCCAACTTACCCATGTGGTTGCTTGCGGGCGCGGCCATCTTGTTTTGAGTTGTTCTCGCGGTGCAAGATCGCGAGAAGAAAGACGTGATCGCGCGACGCATGACGTCACTGCGGGTGCGAACTGTCGCGAGACAGCGCAAATGGCTAAAAACAATACAACATCTCATGGAGAACGCGACCGGATCAAGAAAACTTGTCGGCGAACGCAGGGATTCAGGTAAGGCGATCGCGCGCGAGAATGTATTATTTTACAGCGCGAGCAAGAAACAAATTATCGCCAAGCTGCGGAAACCGGAATTTTTGACATTTTCGCGCTCTCCGCGGAACGCGAAAATGTCAAATTATCGCAATTTCCGCGAACGGAACAAAATTTTTGCCCAGGCCTACCTGTAACAGTAACAGATACAGAGGAGCCTTTTCTCTGCGCCAGTACTGAGCACTTACAGCAATAAAATATTGCTGCAAGATATACTTTTTACTTTCAGTCTTGGGAAGCCACAGATGCTAACCCTAGCTGCAGTATATTACACTCACAGTGCTGTGGGGGCTGAGGGGGCTGAGGGCCACTCAGGGTGGGTGAATCTTGAGGCCCCCATTCACCCCGGGGGCTGTGGGACTTGGTGTTACATCCATAGAACAACGGAAGGTTCAGTTAAAACTGGTCAGCTGGGCTCCTCCGGAGGGTGGGCTTTTTTCAGCTTTTGTGTCCCTGTAACTTAACAGGAGTTCAGCCAAATGAGTCTGGAGTCCACCTCTCAGTTTTGGGCACATGTGGGAGCAGGCCTAGCCCTTAGGGTGTCTCTTCACAGAAAGTACAGTCCTTCCTCTGTCTTCAACAGGTGTGTTCTGAAAGGGGTACTGAGGGTGTAAAATGTATACCCAGTGACAGCCTTTGAGTGGGGGAAACTCTTAGCCTCTTCCCAACCAACGGGTAAAAGTTTCCAGGGGTGCCCATACCCACTTTTGCAGTAGTTCCTGTGTGTTATATTCTGACCTATTCCACAGTGCCCTTCTCTACCTAAAACCAACATTGCAGAAACATTCTTCCATTCTGCAGAGCTCCCTGTGCCCACTCAGAGATGTGGTTATGATAATGGGCAAACCCTCCCTTGTGGTCACTCAAAACTATTTCTAGGGCAGCCCTTCTACTATTGGGAATGCTGTTTGGCTGGCTAACAAGACAATAAAGGGTACATGCCTAGGTGTGAACTACATCTGCCTGTGACAGGGTAGGTACCTTTTACAGGTCAATTAAATTCCTGGGCACAGCCCAGGTGGTCAGACAATCATCTACCCACACCCAAGCATTTTGTATAATGTATGGGTGCAATGCACATCTAACCATAGTAGAGCCTTTAGCAGTCAGGTGACACTGAACACTGACAGAAAGGCACATTTGGATTAGGCAGGAAAAAAACACTTTCAAAATAGTAATTCAAAATCTGACTTGACCATTAGGTTGGATTTTAAATTGCTTTTAAAATCATTGAATCATTTTTCTAGCTCGTCCCAAGCTGAAGTTATGTATTATAAGGTGTTATAATGTAACCCAGTGCTTTTTTATGGGAGAGGCAGTCTTGCCACAATGAAAAATAACTTTTTACTGCCAGGACATGTAAAAATTAAGTACACGTGTCCTATATATTTTTTTTAATAAACACATTTTTATTGATTTTAACAAAGAACACCACCAATCATCAAGATGCCATGATAACAGAAGAATGTATGCAATGATCTGGACAATCCAAAGGTTAATGACATAGGGCCCGATTCACAGAACTAACTTAAGACAAAATCCTAAACTTACTACCATTTTGGTATTCACTGAAGGCACTTACTCATTTTGGTATTCACAGAAGGCACTTACTCATTTCGGTATTCACAGAAGTTAGGAGTTCTACTTTAGGACTCCTAAATGCCTTCTTTGAATACCGAAAGTCTTAAAGTTAGGATTTCTCTCAGTTTAGGAGTAGTAAAGTTAGGACTCTAACTTTAGGACTCCTATACTGAGACAAATCCTAACTGTCGTGTGTGTGGTGCACGTGTGTGTGGTGCGCAGCTGAGGTATGAGTGAATTGCCTAGAACGCGGATGCCATGTAAGTCATGCATCACAAAGACCTAGGGATTCGGCCCAGCTCGTTAGGTGTTTCACAAGTGCCAGTCTGCCATGGGAAGGGGTCCCAGTCGTGTGCAGATCCGGGGAAGGGACCACATTGAAGTCACCCCCCCAGGAAGGTGGAGCCCGGAGCAAGGAGGCCAGGAGCCCAACTGATGAAGCAAGGGTCACAGTCAGCTGTGCTGTAGAGGAGTATAAAGACACCAAATTAAGGGGTATGCCATTCAGGGTGCCGGACAGGGCCAGGAAGGTGCCCTGATCATCATGAATGACTCGTGTTGCCACAAAAGGAGACGGAGCGTTATACCAGGATCGCAACCCCGCGGGATCTGCGTGTGAAGCCCGAGTGCCAGACCCTGTTATAACCATAGCGCATTAAAGAGGGGCAGTGGTTACCCAATAAATGTGTCTCTTGCAGCAGTAGGACCTCCACCCCAAGACGCTGCACATAGCAAAGTACCGCCGTTCGCTTGAGGCGATCAAGGAGACCATTGACGTTCACATGTCCTATATTTTAATCACTATACACCATGCTCTATGAATATGCAAAGCCTACTTTAGAGATGACTTAAAAGATTTTTAAAAAAAGGTTTTGGCCTGGCAAAAATGTTCTTTTGCACACTTAGGCTGCTGTTGCAGGACTACGGTCAGGTTCTACATGGTCACCTCAGTGGTGGCACAATCAGTACTGCAGTCCATGAGACCTTACAGGCCCTTAATACCCTGGGCACCACATAATAGGGAATTATATATAAGTTAAATATAGAGGTTGCTGTAACTTGTGTACTTCTGTTTAGCGTAATCACGCGAAATTACCTAAGAACTCCACAAAATTACACTTAAATTATGCAAGAAGTGTAATTCTGCATTTAAAGTTATTTCTTAGCACAAAAATGCCCCCTCATGTCCAAAATGGACTTGAGGATGCATTTTGCACTAAGAAATAAGCACTAAGTGCACTGTAACATGAATATTGGGCATTAGCAGCTAATTAAGCTTGCTAAATGTGTGCTTGGAGTTGTTTTTTCCCCCAACTTACTACTGGCATTTAGCACTATTTACTTAGCGCAAAAGGCACACTCACATCCAAAATGGATGTGAGGATGCATTTTGCACTAAGAAACAGTGCTAAAAGCAGCAGAACATGAATAGCAAGTGTGAAGAGCCACACTTGCTTCCTAAATGTGCTCTCGCTGTCGGATTTCTACCCACAATGCTCTGAGGGGCATATTCTCAAGGATCTATCACCGAGTTATTGGCACTTTAGCGCAGCCAAAGTCTCAATAAATTTATCGCACCATTCACAAGCTGGTGCTAACAGCCCATATCACCAGTTTACCTGGGATAGCAGCCGCAAAAAACATTGCCACAGATGACCCCGGCAACTATCGCTAATGAGATGCAGAGTAGACGTTCCCTAGCAAGAGCCGCGACACAACCACTCCGCAACATTCTCAACGACCAGCCAAATCGGCGATAAGACCACAAAACAGGCAATAAGGTGCGTTAGCAGCAGAAAACTAACACCTACTCTGACCTGGTGTAAAGTCAGACGAAAACCGGCAGCAGCCAAGGAAGCACGGCCCAAAGCCAAACATGAAGAACAACAGATGCCCCCGAGCAACTGAACATGCAGCCCAATAAGGCAACAACACCCACCGCCACCACCCCCAGGACCCCCGCCCCGCCTGGACCAACACTGAGGCAGCACGGACAAAGACAGCAGACCCATAGGAAAGGCACCAGCCTCACAGACTTAACGCCAGAGGATGTCATTGCCCACTACAGGCTCAAAAGGACAACCATCCTACGCATCCTGACCATCATAGCCCAACAGGCCAACAGCACGGCACCAACACAGCGACAACCAACATCCCACCCCACACAAAGCTGCTGGCTGTGCTGCACCTGTTGGACTCTGGTATCCCCAACCAACACCCGCCAGAGTCGGAGGAGTCTCACAGACAACCGCATCCAAGTCCCTCACACCTGTCCTGGATGCAATCATCAGCCAGGTCCCCCAGTATCTTTACACCCACCACAAGGCGCAGGATCCGCTGGAGACCAAGCAAGGACCATACGCCATAGCTGGATGCACGCATGTGTTGGGGGCAATCCACAGCACACATATCCTACTTGTGCCCCCTGGTGACACAGCACACAATCACCGCAACAGAAAGCACACGTCTCACATCAATGTGCAGGAAACATCCGAACACCGTGGAATCTCCACCAACAATGTTGCCAAATACCCAGCAAGTGTGCATGATTCCTTCATCCTCTGACAGTCCAACATCAACCAGCGCTACTAGGATGGCACCAAGGGAAATGCCCAGCCCCTTGGCTAGTTCCAAATGAATACCCCACACACCTCAAATCCACAACCATGCAACTCACATACAACATGCAAAACTACATGCCCACCCACCAGACAAGACAGAACAACTTACAATGGTAGCCTGGGCTAGCCATGTACATGAGCCATCAACTGCATGGCACCTCAGCCACACAATAGCGGAATGTGGGGAGAGGTGGAAACCAGGCATGTGTGAAGGAGGCAGGAGAACCATGATTGGGAAAGTACACAATGCCAAGAGTGGCAGCGATGTGCTGGACAGAGCGCAGTATGAAGAACACACCCATATCCATGGTGGACGCAACCATGTCACCTCAGCCAGAGGGGGAGTTCACAGAAATGTTGCCTGTTACGTCCCCCCCAGAAGCGTGAGCAGAGTGGGATAACCCGGTGTATGCCAGGCCAGCATAGGGGTGTGAATAAAAATCATGTAGCCCTGGGCTTAGTCCTCTTCTGGAATGCCCAATGTCTCTGCCAAGGCGGCGCCTCGCACCCCGCCACGAGGCCGACGCCGTCCTCGTGAGCGGAGTTGCCTCCGATCCTGTGTGCCTACTGTATCCCAGCCTGCTGGACCCCGAACCCGTCAGGCCTGCCCCTGCGCAGCCAGGCCACACTGATCACCTGCCGACACCGGCGTGTGTCAAGGAGGGCCCACCTCGTGCTGGCGCAAGCTCCAAGCCCGAGGCCAGCAACCTTGGCAGCCTCTTCAGACCATCACGGCCTCCACGATACAGGCCAGCTTTACTCCTTTCTCATTGACGTACTCTACTGCTGAATTCGGCCTACACTACGGTCAAGTAAGTCACACATTTGGAACTGAGTCTTGATTACACGATGGCAGAGATGTTCATGGCAGATTTTATAAGATTTTATATCAGTGTACTCCCTTCGATGTGGTGCCACCAACTCTGTGCATGGCATTCTTACGACACATGTCTGTTGTCCCCTGCTGACTACTGCCTTCGGCCTACACTACGGACAAGTAGGTGACACATTTGTAACTGAATCTTGATTACACCATGGCAGTGAACATTATTTAAGGCAGAGTTTATGTCACTATACTCCCTTCGATGTGGTGCCACCAAGTCTGTGCATAGCATTACAACCACACGCGTCTGTGAGTCTGCGCGGACTATTGCCCTCGGCCTCCGCTGCGCACGAGTAGGTCACAGAATTGGAACTGAACATCGATTATTCAAAGGCAGAATACATATCATTGCATGCAAGGAGAGGCGTAAGAGGATGACGCGTTGCAGTCCGGAGGGAATAGGATCATCGTTACGGAGGTGATCGAACACTACCGGCAACTGCCCTGGTGTCACTAACTCTGTGCATCACAAGCCAATGACACGTAGCTGTGGGCCACTGCTGACCGTTGCCTCTGGCCTACACTGCGGTCCAGTAGGTCACAGAGTCTTAGTTTAGCGATGGCGGAGTTCATCTCAGTGTACCAGCATCATCACAGACTGCACCACCTCCCAGCCCCGGTGCCACTAAGTCTGTTCCCCGAAATTCATGGACACTCTCTGGTCATACATTGGTGCAGTCTGAGTCTATGCAGTAGGGGGTAGTTTTTATCCTCATGTGGCTGTCACCGAATTGGTGGTGGCAATGAGGCTGTCACTTTCCACTCCTCCATTTGCTGCTTCCGGAGAACATCAGACCTCTGCATCATGCTCTGGAGGACACCTTCCACTGTCCCCCGCAACCCTCTGCCACATTCACCTCGGACATCGATGAGGACCCGCCCAGTCCGCGTGGCCCTACCTCAGTGCACCGCAAGTCACCATCCCATGGCGGTGTGCCTGTGCCGACCGATGTGCATCCAGAGCCACTAACTCTGTGCAGCTCACGTCAGGGACCCTGGCTGAACGAATATTGGGTCACCTCTGTGACGGTGGTCTTGGGGTCATCGATGCCATGTGCATGTGGCCCTGAGCTGGCCACTGCCTCCGGCCTCAACTGTGGACCACCAGGGCTCACACATCAAATAGAGTCCTGACCGGCCCGGATGCCGCATCACAGCAGGAGGCACACGCCACCATCGCAAGGGCCAACTCCATCCACCATCTGCCAGAGTCGAAACAGTGGTACTGGCAGACAAACGGAGTTGCTCAGGCCTGTCGTGGATGCCATCATCTGCCTGATCCCCTGCTCAGCACTCCAGGTGTCACTGGACCGTTACTGATTGAGTTTTGTGCTGTGGAGAGGTTGCGTAGCAATGTCACCTCAGGCAGAGTTGGAGACCTGGGACGTTGATGAGGATGTTGATGCAGGTGTAACACACCCAACTGCATCTGCATCAGGACTAACCCGAAGGGACACAATCCTAGCAATTTCTTCACATGAGCGTGCTCATCTCTAGTGCCCCAACCTCAGTGCACTGCAACTCAGGGGCACTTCTGTTTGATAGTTGGGTGACCGCTGTCCTTGCTCCGGCTCCCTCCATGTTGCTCAGGAGTTGACTCTGTTATGCAGGTGTTTTCTGTTTCCATTGCACTGGTGTCCACTGTTCAAATTGTTGCCAGCACCAAGCACTCCGTGCGGTCTGGCTTATACTCACCCTACACACATCCAGCACAGGAGTCACTGTACATGTGGCCCTGCCAGTAAAGGGGCCGGGCGCACGTGCCCGTAGCCAGTTCAACATGATATATGCGTGTATCCCTGTGGTCTTATTGTATGCATGAGGGCCCTGGGCCCTAAGACATTACATTGTGCTGTGTACAGCGGACGCAGACATGTCACTGCAGGCAGCGGATAAGACCTTGAACATGTAGCTTTGTCGTCAGCCACTCAATGTGTATGAGGAGTGGACTGGGCTGTCATACGGAGGACCAGCGTGGGGATGTGAATGATGATTCCATGGCTCTGAGTGTGGTTCATTGCAGGACATGTGCACATGCATGTGTATCTGTTGCGGTGTGGGTCTCCTTTGTGAGGTGTAGGTGGTCCCTGATGGGACTTGAACACCCATGTATGTGATCTACTTAGGCTTCCATGAGCTCTGAGCCCACCGTACCTGCTCGGCCACCTCTTTTTGGCATTCTGAAACCTGGCATTGGAATGCGATGTGTGCTTTGGTGAAGTGTTGGGAGCCAGCCGTGGTGGCGGGTGCTTCCTGCTCTGTGCGTGGTCTGTGCAGGGGCTGGGGTCTTCTCTATGTAGCTTGGCTGCCCTGCTCCTTAGGGTGGGTTGCCTCAGAAGTCCATGAGCTGTTGTAGGGCGTGGGTGTCGGAGGTGTGGTGGTCATCTCCGACATCACTGATGGGTTGTCTAGTCTGACCTGCTGGAGGTGTTGTTTCTCTCTCTGCAATGTGAAGGGGCGCTGCATGTTGACATTGTGTTGACATTTATGTTTGCGCATTGTTCTTGTTTACATGCAGACTGTGTGACAATGTACATTGTGACTGTTTGGGCGGTGCAGGCAATTTGGGGGGAAGAGTGGACATTGGAACTACATAACGGATGTGAGGTTGTACCTGTGCATATGCATTTCACAGTTCCCTGCTCTGTCCAATGTGATTGGCCTGTTTCTGTGCATGAGCGGACCCAGTTGTGTCCCCTGTTCTGCAGTGCCGGTGTTGCACTTGGTGCCACATTGTCATGGGATGTGCTGTGATTGCTATGTGTGTGTGCTGTAGTGTGCCACGGGGATGAAGGACATGATCCTGGATCATTGTGGGTGTGCAGTGTGCTACACATCGTTGTGCATGTGTGCCATTGTGCCCATCTCCCCTCGTCCCCCCCAGTCCCTGGTCATTACAAACCCTGTTGTTGTTGTGTCAGGTCCTCTGGAGCTGTGTCCGTACTCCCAACTCCTTGCACCGTCTCCATACTGATGACTGGCCTCCATTTCCTCCTGCTCCTCCTGTGGTGCAAGACTCCAACCTCCTGTCGCCATTGCTGCCTTCCTGTTGGCAGCGGGTTTGTGCCTGGTTTAGGTTTTCAGGTCATGCCAGCGCCTCTTCGACTCATCCATTGGCCTCCTCACACTTCGGCAGCATTCCAGGTAGTCTGATTGTGGGACAGTTGCTGGTAGTGTTCTGTCACCTCCGTGACGCTGGTCTTGTCTTTCTGCGGACTCTCACCCCGTCTTCCTCTCCCTCTTCTCCCTGACCTTCCCCTGACCCCGTTGTTCCTTGCTGGTGGTCTGTGGTGCTTGTGGGGTTCACGTTGGCCTCTGTGCTGGGTCAGGGTACATCCATGGTGCTGCGCACTTTTGATTGTTTCTGGTGTGTTTTTTTTGTTCTGCTTTTATAGTGCATTTTCCCACCAGGCGCATGAGATTTGGAGGCCTGTGGATGGTTTTCGCAGCTTTTTGTATCGTGCTTGGCCTCATCACAGCCTTTTTTGCGTTTGTGTTTCGCATTTTTACGGCGTGGCGTTGATTCTAACGTGGCCATTTGACACGTTATCTGGTGACTATTGAATGGTACCGCCGTGTTGTGAATACTTGGTTAACACGGCGTAAATTTTCCGTGATGGACTGCGATGTTGTAGGTTGCGTTTAGTTACTTTTGCGATGATTATCACACGTTCTTGAGAATATGCCCCTAAATGTTTTTTTTGTTAGAAGTGGTAGTCTTGAGGCGAATGTTATTGTACATGGAAGAGAGCAAAGGACAAAGGGAAAGTCTGGAGGCAATTTTGGAGCAAGATGTAGTGGTAGAGAAATACAGAGGCAAATAAAGCAGATTGCCATCGGAAGACTTGAGACAGAGGAAGACAAGCAAGCAATTGATCCAGTATACGGCCCAAAAACTATAGGAGCAAGGAAGAACCTTTTAAATAAAGTAGTTTGCATGCTAAGGAGTCTTCTGGATTGTCAATATAAATATTAAAATCACCCATAATGACAGCGTGAGAGTGGAGTGCACTACATTTAATAAATGGAGCAGTAAAATAATTTTTAAATGGCAAATCACTTCCAGGAGGGTGATAAATGAGATTAAAAGAAGAGTTAAAACAAAGTTTACACGCAACACTTCCTAACCCGATAGGTGAGGTGCATGAAGGTCAGACTTCATTGGCTTCTGGAATAGTCATGCAAAGAGGAAACTGTATAAAAGAACTCTTGCCAAACACTTCATCTGCTCTGATAGGGTCACCTTTAGGTAACACTACAACTCCAGCTGTTGGCCCCATTTGGACTCTACCTTGTGCTAATTACTTTAGGAGGAAACGGGACACTTACAATTTTAGTTTGTATCTTGAAGAGTAGCAGGTTGCTGTACTGATTTACTCTGAGTGGCGAAAAATGATGATCTTTCTTTAACTCTAATAAATAATCTTTCCACATAAATATATGATTTATTGATTCTAGAGCCAATTCTCTATTTACAATGGTTCATTGAGTCCCAAGCCATATGGGAGCAATAGGAACCCAACTTTGAAGTGTGTCTGGTGTCATAGGAAACACAATGAACCAATAAATACATCTTTATATTCCTAAGGTACCACAGCACATGAGCGGAAACTTGTAAATCAGTCAATTTAGCAAGTTTATTTACTAACTGCTTCACTAGAGCTTTGAAAGAGATCTTCAGCTCTTGCGGACTAGCCCTTTAAAACAGCAAAAGTATATATCTAATATATGGTGGAGTAACAGAGTTCTATGTATATGTATAACCAAGTTGGCCTATGTGAAAATCTGAACAGTCAGCATCCAAAGGGGCAGGTGAATTAAGTGACATCTGGGCAATGCACAAATATAAGTAACAGCACATACAGGTCTTTCCTGCAAGTAAACCATCACTTGTAATATATACAGCTTTCTCCTCTAAGATATTTCCCAGCAATGTAAGGCCTTCCTCACTTGTGGTCCAGTAGTAGATGTCTAATGGGAATTACTGTCCCGGCTAAGATTTCAAGCCTTGCAGCAGTATTACTGATCCAGTGTTAGGTGGGTTGCTGAACGCAGATCAAGTGTGGGGCGAAATACTGGCCACCAACATCTGGAAACTGGCGCAGAAACACAG
Organism: Triturus cristatus; assembly: GCF_964204655.1. Lineage (NCBI taxonomy): Eukaryota > Metazoa > Chordata > Amphibia > Caudata > Salamandridae > Triturus > Triturus cristatus. The sequence goes on from NC_140582.1 coordinate 1,072,895,376, forward strand.
ATTTCTGCATGTTGCAGATCTTAATGCTGGAGTTACTGATGCTCACGGTGTCTGTCCAGTCCTTCTTGACGTCCTCTCTTAAGCTCCAAGGACGTGCATTAAGTCATCATTCAATAATTGTGTGGCAGGTACAACATGTTATGTTCACACCCCAGTGCACCCAAACCAGTGGGAGGCTCAGGCAGCAGGCCACCACTAACAGCAACACTCACATATATGCATTGATCTGAAGACAATTTTATGTGATCAGAATAAAATATGAAAATATTCTTTATTGTTTTCCTAGAAACATTTTATTTGAGCTTTATTTGTTACTATATCTGAACTAACACATTTCACAGAAAACATGTTTGTAGCTCCTTTAAGTCTATTTAGAATTATCAGCATTCGATTCGAAGGAAAAAGCACTTGCATTCGAATCAAAAGTGCTGTAAAATGGCAACTAAAATGTTTTCAAAATTCATTGGGTGCTTGGCTGGTAATGTGTGAATTTTAAATACCAGCCTAAAATCTTTAGTAAATTAATCCTATTGCCATCTTAGGTCGAACAACCACTTTATATGAATAGCATGCATGTTATTTTGCCATATTTGATCACAGTGAAACATAAACATTTCTCAATATAATTTTTTTTAAATAAAATAAAGCATTTTTGTCGCGACCAGATGTCAGGCCTACTCTGTTCCAAACCCCATTTTGACATTTGGTAGTTAATCAGCAGTCGCTGTACCATTACAACCTCATTCTAAAAAAAAAAAGAGTGAGCTTTTCCATCATTTGTGCTGCTTTTAATGCAATGGAAGTCATTTTCCACTCATATATTAGTATATTATATATTTTCAAATTGATTCTACTATACATTGATTTCCTGTTGTGTGCATTGTGTCCTAAGCCCGGATTATGCGTTTAGTAGAAGTGGATACTGCTCACACATAAAGGTTGCTTCAGCACTACAGGGACCTTATCTTGCAAAGGGAGAGTCCAATTTTATTGAAACTGGTAAAATCCTACTTAATTGAATTTTTTTCTAAGATGTACAGGCTTACAGACTTCTGGATTCCAATTCAAACCTCAGCTCCATAGTGTTCAAATTTCCAAACCCATAAAGGCCTCCATGAAAAAGAACTCACAAATATTGTATTTCTGATATGGTGCATGACTGCAGAAGCCCCGGCTAAGAAGCAGTGAAATATCAATACTTTGTGGTACATCTTTTGATCATACTTGCTTTTCATGGCCTGTTTAACACATTCCTATAGAAACAAGATTTTTCGAACCTGCATTTTATAATATGTGAGACTGAACTGCTGCAGCGCTGAATAAGGGCAGTACCCCGGATTTGGTAAAATCAGAACGGCCTGACAACCCCTAGCACAATGTTGGGATAATTCTTAGCATTTCAACGGCCAAACTTTTATCTCAATCTTTACAATTTTAAAATGATTTTCCCTTGCTTCTAAAATAATCTTTTTGTCAATGGATCGACTATGAATTATGCCAACTCGCCTGATTAGCCACAATCGAGTCCCCTTTCATTGGTCGGTTTATCCCACAGCACAAACATGAGGAGGGCCTCAAGGGATATGAATCTTTATAAACCTCTTTTTTGCAGTGTGCCTTGCTTTGCTAGCCCAGGAATAATACATTGGATACAGTCCCCTCACCCTACATTTTAAGATCTCCAATGATTTCTGTAAATATATGTGGAGCGAGGCCACGCGTCGAGTTTCTTTGTGAGGTCAGGGCGAGAGTGGGGATATTTTATGCTTTATAATATATGGCCACACACCCTTTAATCCTACTTTAACTTTTTGGGCTCTTGCTCCTTTCAAACAAATGCATTCTCTAATTACAGCCATGTGTGAAAAATATGGAACCTGTGCAATGCAAATAAGCACATTAATGTGCAGTTTTACGTTTGTTTCAAAAACACACTATCAAGCACTTTGATGGGTTAGAACATTTGGTGACCTGTAAAAAATTCCAGCTTTCTTATAGTGAACTCCAGCATCACAATAAATAGATATACACAGTGCTTAATTTGTAAAAGAATAGGTGCTTGGGCTCAAAGCTTTTCTCAGAAGCCAGCAGCAGGTACTTTTGAACGTCAGCATGCTGAATAGACGTGGGTGGGAAAATTTACTCAGCTGGTGGAGTTTGCGGAATTCTGGAATTTCACGCTCCGCATGTAGAGCACAGTTACTGCTAAATTCCGTCATCAAGTGCGTGCCGGAATTTTATTTCTGTTGGCGCACGCAAGGCATGTTTTGGCGCACGCTGGTGAGCGCCACGAGAATTGCCGGCCACTAGTGAGCACGCACAAGTTTAGCAGCCACTAGCGCAGGGTCCGGATACCAGAGCGCCTTTTTTTGTGATGCTTGCGAGTGCAAGTGACCGCGGCTGGCCCTCGGGCAGATTTTCTACTCAAGAAGCAGCTAAATCTCCTCAATAAGATATTTTTGAGTTGATATTCTACTCCAATGCACCATTCAAGTTGTTTTTTAGTGCAAGAAGCCTTTTTTATCAACAAGAATTAAGTGACCTAGAGACTCCAACTTCCTGTTCCTGTTCCTGTCCAGCAGGCTCCTCCCAGTGCTTTGTCCATCTCCTTTTAATTTGGATTTGGAGCTGGAATGATTACTCTTCTTGTCTACTGCATCTAAACCATTGGATTTCAACACCAGTGAGTTTCTATAAGGGTATAAGGGTTGTGTTTATTTGATGGAGGGCATGCACCAGTATTTATTTGTATTTTGTTTTCCGATTTTTAAAATTTACTGTGGTCTGTTGATTCAGTAAGGACCTAGCTATTTGTTTGCATTTCTTTTTTTTGTTTTTTATTTAAACAAACAAATGTTGCACAGAGCACTACATTTTCTCCATGTTTGCTAATACATTTGCAATATATTCATTTATTTTACTATGTGGACTAGTTTGACAATGAGCTATAAAGTCAGTAGACCCAATACTAGTCATGGATGCATTTAACAACTGTTTCTGTTATAAATGTTGTTTAAAACATCATTTAGGGCAGAGATGGCATTGTATTAAGATAAAAATGTGTTTTTTGGGGTGTTTCACATTTTTATTTCTGCAAACAAATGTATAGGCGGGTAATATTTGATGCCTTGGGAGGATGTGTGTTGTAAACATTTTATAGCTCAGTTAATTTTCGTTTTTGGCATTGCTGAATTAATGGTAATGCTTTCATCAGTATTACCATGTCACCTTTGACTTGCCAGTGAGTGTGTTTGCCATGGGCCACCATTTCTCTTTTTTCTCCATGCCGTGTGCCCAGAGGCACTTTTGTGTAGTCAGTGTCCGTAAGCCTGCATGCATTGCTTTCCAGGCCTTCTAGCTTCTTGTTTGACCATGTGGCTGGCGACCATTTTGTGTAGTGCTTTTGCAATAGACTTGAATGTGTTCTTTGTCGTCCATGCCTCCTTGCTGGGTGTTGTTGTTTGACCACATGGCTGGTGGCCCTTTTGTGTAGCCAGCCAGTGTGCTTTGCCATGGCCTACATGTGGTCTTTGTTGTATCCATACCTCCATACCTCCTTGCTGGTTGTTGTGAGTTGACCATGTGGCCCTTGGCCATTTTGTGTAGCCAGCCAGTGTGCTTTTGTCATAGGCCTGCATGTATTCTTTGTTATGGCCATGCCACTGTGGCTGCTATTGGTGTTTGACCATGTGGCCGGTGGCCAATTTGTGTAGCCAGCCAGTGTGCTTTTGGCATAGGTCTGCATGTGTTCTTTGTTGTGACCATGCCTCCTTGCTGGTTGTTGTTTTTTGAACATGTGGCTGGTGGCAATTTTGTGCAGTGACCCTTAGTTTACTTTTTTCCAGTTTTCATTCAAAGTAATATCTAGGGAGATGGAAAGGAGAGGGCTATGTATTTTCGTTTTTGTCCATTTTTGTTTTGACTTTTCTCTGATATAATTTTAATAATGTTGGATGATGTTATGTTATGTTATGTTATTTACTTGTATTACGCGCACAGATACTCGAAGAGTGTCCCGGCGCGATTCAGGGATGACAAAAATAAAAACTCGACCCTACGAGAAGAGGTAAGTTTTTAGTAGTTTTTTTAAAGCCCCAGAGTCTTCAACCAATCGGAGAGAAAGGGGGAGCTCATTCCAGGCGCGTGCCGCAAACAAAACCAGGGAGGCGCCACCTAGTCTATGGCGCTGGAAACGCGGCACCTTCATAAGCCTGAGGGAGGAAGACCTCAAGTTACGCTCCGGCACGTAGAACGAGAACCTTTTCTGAAGGTATCCTGGCCCCCGACTGTGCAGGGCACTATGTGCAAGGGTAAGAGATTTAAAAACAATCCGGGCTCTGACCGGAAGCCAGTGGAGGGAGCGACGGTAACCCTGAACACTCTGTCTGGGACCCAGTCCCCCAGCAGGCGGACAGCCGCATTCTGGGTAACTTGAAGCTTATTGAGAGCATAGGCTGGGAGCCCGGCATAGAGGGCATTGGCATAGTCCAAGCGGGACAAAATAAGAGCCCGAACCACAGATTCCCTAGCCGCTTGAGGCAGCAACGGAAGGAATCTTCTCAAAATTTTGAGAAGACTGAAACAACAACCTGTCAAACGAGTAACCTGGCTAGAAAAGGAAAGGTTACTGTCGAAAAAAATGCCCAGGTTCTTAACGGTCTGGCTGTTAGAAACAGGTGGTGGGAACTCAGGTGGCCAAATAGCCTCCCTGAATCCAGAGGGGAAGTCACCAAACATCAGCACCTCGGATTTGTCCTCATCGCATTTTAAATGAGCCGACGCCATCCAATCAAAGACCGAGGAGAGACACCTCTGTACACGGGCCACTGAGGACCCCTGTTTGTCCCAGGTGAACAGAAGTTGCGTATCGTCGGCATATGCAATGACCTTGGCCCCCAACCCCTCTGCTAAAAAGACCAGAGGAGTAAGATAGATATTGAACAGGAGGGGGCTAAGGGACGAACCCTGGGGAACACCTGTACCAACTAAAAATGGTGTTGAAGCCGCCGGGGGTAACCAGACTTGCTGGTAGCGGCCATCCAAAAAAGATTTGATCCAGTCCCAGACCGGGCCCGACACACCAATCTTCGAGAGTCTGTCCAGCAACAAAGAATGGGGGACAGTATCAAAGGCTGCCGACAGGTCGAGCAGCACAAGGGCAGCCTTCCCGCCGGCATCTAGACAGTCCCGAATTGCTTCAGAGATTTCCAGAAGAGCACCTTCCGTACTGAAGGAAGGCCGGAAACCCGATTGTTCAGGATGAAGGAGATTCGCACTTTCGACAAACTCAGACAACTGTCTGTTCACTATCTTCTCACAAACTTTAGACAGACTAGGGAGAAGGAAATGGGTCTGTAGTTTCCCGGCACTGAAGGATCGAGAGTCGATTTCTTCAGTAGAGGGAGGATTTTGGCCTGCTTCCAACAACTAGGAACCCTGCCCTCCTGCAAGGATAGATTAATAATAAAATTCACTTCCTCATTGACTGTTTCTGCTACCGAAGCCAGGAGTCTTGCAGAGCAAGGATCGTCCGGAGAACCGGACTTCAGACCCTGAAGAATTTTCAGAGTGCCCGGGAGATCCACCGGGGAGAAATTGGACAAGGAATGAATAGTAGGCAGAATCACTGGAGCAGAGAGACAGGAGACAGAAGGAGCCATAGGCCCAGTAGAAACCAGCGAGGCAGAGAAGCTGTTTTGTATCTTTAAAATCTTGTCTCGAGAGAACGTAGAGAGCGTCTCGCACCAAGCGGTAGTTGCAGGTAGGATGCAGCTCTGCGCCACAGGGGACAGAAAGCTTTGGACGATGGAAAAAATTTCTTTCGAGTTGTTCTTGGCTTGATCGATCCGACTGGCGAAGAAAGCCCTTTTAGCAGAAGAGATCGCTTTATAATAAGTCTTTTGACTTAGCCTGAGTTGCTTCTTCGCTAGCGGACAATAATTACTAAGACGCCAGGCGCGCTCCAATTTCTTACAACCCTGCTTGAGGAGACGCAGATCCTCCGTAAACCAGGGTTTAGAGGGGGAAGCTCTAGACTGTCTAGCCGAGGTGGGTATGGCAATGGCCGCCCAGGAGCCCAAAAGCCAGTTAGAAAAGGCATCAAGACACTGGTCAAGGTCTTGTGACAGAGGTGGCCTATTTGCCGCCAGCGCCTTTGCAAAGAGAAGGGGGTCAACCTTCTTGAATGCTGGTTTGTGACTGACCATGATCCTTGTATTATATGTGTATATGATTATCATGAACAGTGTTTTACACTATATGCATTTTTCAATATAAAAAAAACCTTTCATTTTTTGTGTGCATTTTCCAACCATCCATTTCACATGGTCCCCCTTGCCTGCAATAGGCGCACACCCCAGCATTAATTTTTTAAGGATTATTCCCTTTTCCCCTGCACCTCCCTGACTGCCACAGGTGTCTCATTGGCTTAGATTCATATAAAGCAAACATTTACATATGGATGTTGTGTCTACTGTTTGGAAATTAAGTAATTATGTTATGGTGGTGTTGTTTGACTTTGGAATGGATACACCATTGTTGATAATTATGTAGGTTAATATCTTAAGTAACCACAATAAATATATTGCTTTGTCTATACTGGATTCAAACTGCTTCAATGCCACGTTTTACTAAATGTTTTTCTTGCTTGTTTGCTTTTAGGTGCACAAGAGACATCACCCAGAGTAGTGCCAGACATAACGCCTGTACAAATTGATGTGACCACACAACACGTGACATGAGACCTCCAATCTCAACCGCTTGTGCAGCTATGTGCCACTGCCAACTGACAACGAGCCAATCATTGTGGAAGGTGGTCCAGAGGAGACCAACATTACCCCTCCTATTCGACCTGCTCCAAGGGATATGGTACTGCCACCATCGCCAGACCCACCTCCCATATTTGTAAGGCCCCCACTGAGAACTGCATCCACCACTAGATCAGCAGAAGTATGCGCTGCAGAGAGCCCATTGTTGACACACCCGCCTACCTCCAGTTCTTCGGGCATTGGCAGTGCCACCAGTGGCCTAAAGTTCACCTTCCTAGTTTGGGACTTTTTATGATTAGCAAGCAGGAGGATAATGTTGCAATATGCTCCATTTGCCATGTGAGTGTTCATCGAGGGATGCCTGGTTCACCATATGGTACTGGAGGCCAAATTACACATATGAAAAAACACCACTCAATCCGGTGGGAGGCACACCTTAATAAATTTGCTTCAAGTGGTGGCGATGGGAGAGGGAAATCAGCTCCAATCATGGTGGGAGGTGAAGGTGATGAGGAAGAAGAGGGTCAATTGTTCTTTATGCAAAGCAGCCCTGTCCCCAGCACTGCACCAGTATCACCCGCCTCAACCACCTCGCAATGGCTCAAGAGTCAGATGGAGACACTACAGCAACAGCATACAGGGACTGTCCCAAGACGCACTTTGAGTATACCATCTCCTGGTTCTCTCCAGAAGTCACCTGCATCAGTGGCACCACAAAATAAAAAGCAGGCTACTATTATGGGCATGTTTAGGCAGGAGGGACCCCATGAACGCAACCACTCAATGGCACATTTGCACAATGAATCTGACTAAAATATTAGCGCTGGACCTCCTCCCTTTGTCCTTTGTGGAAGGAGTGTTGTTTTTTTTTAGAATTGGTGGTGGCCATCTGCCTGAAATGGAATGTTCCCAGCCAGACCTACTTTGCCAGAGTTGTTGTTCCAGTTGTCCATTACTGTGTGCTGCAACTAGTGCTGTTCATACTAACCACCTGACAACAGACATGTGAATCCAGTTGTCAAGCCACTGATTATGAGTGTATCACTGAACACTGGATCTCTTTTTGTGGGGGTTAGGTAACAGGGATCCATAGGTCTTAATGCCGAAGAAAGTTTTAGGGGCGTTCGGCGGCATGCAACAGTAGCCATGTTCGTCATGGAGAAATCCCTTACTGCTGGAAACATCGTGGAAGACTTTAACAGCAAAATGTTTGAATGGCTGAGAATTGGATTTGTTGCCAAAGACAATGGCAGTGACATAGTTAAGGCTTCGGTAGGGTCCTGTGTTTTTGCACCACCTACAGAAGAATCCATACTCATTTCATCCATTCTTTTAAAGTCCGGGTGCAGTTGAGTATCATTCAGCGTGCTAATAAAATGCCAGTGAAAGCCTTCATACAGGAGGTGCCAACATGTTGGAACTCGATGTGTTACATACTGCAATGTCTGTTTAAGCAGGACAAACCAATCAACGAGTATGTCATGCAGAGGTGATGCAAGTGGGAAAAGCATGATCACTGGGATGGACAAATGGGGCCTAGTCAAATGCATGACAGAGTTGCTACTTCCATTTGAGGTTTTCACACAGGAAGTCAGCTAGGAGGACAGTACGATTGGCCAAGCCATCCTGTTGTTGCATATGCTAGAGGAGCAGTTATAAAAAGGTGCTTGAAGGTGTGAAGAAAAATGAACATGTGCATCAGTTGGTTGAGGGTGTAATCCTTCACTTGGATGATAATACAAGGCTGCAAAGAGACATTGTGTTGTCCAAAGAGTACATCTGTGATCCACGGTATAAATACTGGCTACTTTTATTCCTTTTTCAGAAGGGGAGGTTTCACAATGCAAGATGTGGGTTGTTGAGTGAGCCAGACACCTGGAAGAAGAATGGATGGACATTAGAGTCCCACTCCCGGGTTTTTCCAGAGAGGGCATTCCTGTTGCCTCAAAGCAGCCCAATACCATCAACAAGAAAACCAGCAGCAACAGCAACGACACCAACAGGAATAGAAGAATCGTCCACAACCTCTACATTGACTTGGTTTCAAGTGGTAGTTCTTAAGTCCAGTGCATAGGCAAAGGCAAAAAAGGTCAAGCAAGTGTCAGCACCAATGACCATTTAGAGGATGTTCCAGGACAATCTGGATGAAAAAAAGAGAAGTCTATGTGGATCAAAACCCATTGGTGAATTAATATAGGAAGATGTGCCAATGGCAAGAGCTCAGCAGGCTGGCAATAAAGTATCTTGCTTGTCCAGCAGCCATTGTGTCATCTGAGCATGTGTGCAGTGCAGCTGGCACAGTTGTCACAGTGAGAAGTACCAGTCTCTCATGAAGAGACTAACCATGATCAAAATGAACCAATACTTCCTGCCACAACATTTCACCGTTCCTGAAATGCCACGGGAGGAGGATGAGAGTGATTGGTCAGACTCAAGTGTGTTAGTTGACCAACTTCTGGGCAAACCACCTAAGTTTGAGGATGAACTCTACTTCTATGTCTAAGAATAGGCCACCTTTCCCGTCAAACTGTTTGACCCAAAATAAATAAACTAGCTAGGGGAAAATTATATATTTTGTTGGTTTGTGTCTGACAGGCTTATGCAGCCCCACCATTTTAGTGACATGCATTGCTGGATTGGAGTTGGACCAGTGAAGAAGCCTTTTTTCAAAGACAATACCTGCCACCATCCCATGCCTATCCTTTTTTTCATCTCTTAGCAGGACTGCCCCAGATCATTTGATTTACAAGACTGTCCAATGTGTGTCAAAGAGGACATACAATTGTGTACCACCATTCTTGGACTGTAACAGGTAATTATTGCATCAATGAGTGATGTACTATTGAGTGATTGTGAGGGATGATTCATGTGATGGCAGACAGTGAGGGAGGGTGTTCAACTAATTTGTAAAAATGATTTTGATGATTTGCAATGTTTGGGGCAATGTTTGGTGATCAAATTTCCTCCAGGTGATTGGCCCTTTCACACTTAGGGAGATTTACTTGTTGGTCCACTCATTTTTCTGGTTCTCAGTCTTCAGAGACCAGGCCAGTCAGTTTAGTTAACAAACACACATCTACACAAACAAATTACTAAAATAATGTTTCTCATCAACAGCAATGCACTACAGATCGATCTCTCTCATTTGGGTCGTGACGGAGTAGGACTGATTTGTTACTCAGAGGCGGGATGATGAAAGGGCTCTGGGTGGGACTACCTCAACAGCCAGATTAAGGAAGTTATCAAATTCAGGGAAACCAACATGATGATGACTTTAAGAGGCCTACTTTGCTCTGTGGACTGGAGAGAGGTGCGTTGTTTTGGGAACTGCTGCTGAGTGTGTGTGCTGGCTTAAATGTGAAACTCCTCTATTATTTGGTTTTGGTTGATGGGATGCCTTTTGTTCTATGTCACATCATCATATGATGCACACACTTACCAAGATTATAATGACAGTTGTGAGATTGATCAGCCTGGAAAATACAGCTAGCACTTGTCCATGATTGGTTGTAAAATTGGTCTCACTTCTCAGTAATTAATTGCTCATGAGTCATAAATTGAAATATTGCAGCAGCCTATGCTCTTGCCCTGCTTCTTAGTCTTGGTACACTCTTCATGAAGCTTACCTTCTGTCCTTCTGCTTGACTCTACAATATAATTTCTGTTTTACAATCTACAAGCCTTATTCTTCTCTTGCATGAAAGGCGGAAGCTCCATAACCCTCCTGACTACCTTATTGGATCAGTTCATCCAGGCACCCAAGATTGACGGACATTCCGAGAAGAATGCTGATGCACCTCCCAATCTGGCAATGCAGTATTATTTGTCTTTTAACGATCATAATTTTTAGAACTGTGTGGGTTCACTTCACTCTTCCATGATTTGTATTTACTATTTTGCAAACCTACATGACAGGACATTCAGATATATATTAACTTGGGTCCCTAGGGCTGAAGGACAGTTTGCAAAGCATTTAACTGAAATGTGTCATACTCATTCCTTCATTTCCTTTCACAACAGATTGAAGATGTTGTGTTGCTTATGGTCCTGATGAATATTGTTATTATGTAGTGTTTGTCTTCGTCACACCTTTCCCCAAATCCGCTTTCCCATACAATCATCAAACTCATAACCCTCTTCCCCCGGGCTGTGTGCTTTATTAATGTGTGACACAATTTACACAATAAATGGATCACCCACTTGGTGGGACAGATGTGGTGAAAGCGACACAAACTCAATGCAGGATATTCTGTTACATGAGCAACAGCCCACACCAGCCCCACCTACCGCCCACACAAAAAAGGGGTCCTATTTTTCTATTTTATGTATAGAAGAACTTCATTTGTCAACATCATTATTCAGGCCTTGTGTTGCCTAAATGCTTAGCCTTGTCAACTCCTGACTCTGAGTCCACTTCTTCTGACTTGAGGATTTCATAAGTTTAGTTTTAATGAAATACTAGCTCATTGCTCAGAAAAAGTTACTATTGCTAGTTGTTGCTATAATATCAGGTCTTCTTTGTTGTGTCATAGTGATAGTCTGGTGTCAGTCTTTCTAAAGGTATTGTATAAATATAATATAACCCACTAACTTTGTGTTTCTTTCAATTTTGTTGCCTGTGTTGGATAATCCTATAGTTGGAGTTCACCTAGGTGGGAGTAGGAACTCGCTTGTGATGCCTTTCCTATTAGCACCCTAGCCTGCTACTACTACCACCACCATTAAGAAGGCATCCTGGGAAACCCTGCAGTAAAAAGATTGTGAGAAGTAGCAGCCATTGCTTTATCCATTCACGTAAGAGAACTATGAAGTGAAGTGTAATAGCTTAGTACATAACTAACTTCTACTGAAGATGTTTTTTTTTAAGTTATTGTAGACAATAAAGTCAATCCCCCTCTAGTGGTCAATATAGTTACAGAGGGTAGTAGGACAAGAGTATAACTTACTTGTATTCACTTTTTTTAGCTTATTTTTTAAAAAAACAGGCTGAGCTAAAAGATGAGACATAAAGTAAAGTAATACTTTTTTAACAGTAAAAGTATAAAACCAGCCCTCTCTACACACAACAGGCCCACCCATCTCTCCAAACATCGGCTCATAACCAACCAGTGTCCAAACAGAAGAATGTCCAAAAGTCCAACTTTCCCTTCCTAATTTCCACCCTCTCCACCCACAACAAAAGTCCCTCCCACCGAAGCAAAAAATAAAAAAGGGCATTAGAGGGCATCAACTTTGAAGCTAAGGCTCACCACCTCCTGGCGAAGGCTCGCCACATCCTGGCGTAGTCACGCCAGCTCATGGACCAAGGGGCATTGGAAGTGGTCTGGGTAGGAGGGCGGGTAACAGTGGTAGTTCATGAGTTTCAGGTTGAGCATCCCAGCTGCAGGCGGCACTGCCAATGTTGTGGCAGAGATGGAGGCGCTGGTGGCTGGCTGGAGGCACAAGGGCCCGGGACAGTGATGGCAGATGCCTCCTCCACCTCCAGAGTCACCAGCCCATGATAGTCAGCCTGGATGGCCTCCATCCACTGCTGCCACAGCCAGGCTGCTGTCTCCTGCTGAGATGGTGGACCAGCAGGAAACAAACAAATTGTAAATAATGATCTGTGCAAACACTTCTTTATATAGTGTCTAGCTGTAAAGTATTAGTACATTGCTGGTCCCCTAGGGCCATTGGAATTTTTGATGTGATTAGTCACAGGGTCAAGTTTTCCCTATATATGCCCCACATAAAAGAAGCACTGACTGGCTCCAAGGAATTAAGCCAGAATACTTTACCACCAGATAATAAATTGATTATTTTCATTTAAAGGATTTCCTAGCAAGAAAACGAAACTAACACTTTGTCTGTAAAAAACTAATGACATATAAATTACCTCTCATTATTATGTAAGGAAGTGTGCACTATGCAACACAAGTATTCTTCTTGTTGTGCGAAATTAATAGAGACATGCTAGCGTATTGGGTACTTTGCTACTCTCTGCAGTCTGCAGCTAGGGCAGCAGTAATTAACAATTTATTTATTTTATTTCTGATTCTTGATATAGAGCACAACTCACTCCTGGAGGAATATCTTGGCGTTGTACTGATCAGGTAAGCAGAGACTTTCTAAAATAGCCAAGTTTTTATCTTCTTGAAGTTTATAACTCTGGGCAGGTATGAAGAGGGAGTTTATTCCACTGGTATGGGGCCATATACAAAAAAGATTGGACCTAAAAAATGGAGGTGCGAATGCGTGGGGTCTGCAAGAGTGCTTTGTTTGAGGACCTTAGCTGTCTGGGAGGCTAATTGTGACTAAGACGTGAGTACAGATAGAAATGTATGGCTTGTAAAGTGCCTTATGTACTTTAAATCCATATTTAAAATTCACGAGTACCATCTCTGACCACCAGCTTCCCTTTCTGGACCTCCTGATCATATTAGACGATCATCAAATGAGCACCACACTACATCGTAAACCTACTGACAGAAATAGTCTGCTACATTTCAACAGCTACCACCCTGGGGCGCTCAAACAAAATTTACCCTTTGGTCAATTCCTCCGTATTAGGAGGAATTGTAGCGCTGTTACTGACTTCAAACAGGAGTCTAAAACCCTCATGACCAATCTTCTCCAGAGGGGGTACCAGAACCGGGACATCCAGAGATCCTACAAACGTGCCCGCAACAATAACAGGGAAGGGTTACTTGAACCAAGAGAGAAAAAAACTGACGACTGCCTCACCTGTGTGATCACCTACACCCCTAATTCTTCACAACTCAAGAAAATCATTAATAAACATTGGGGTATCCTCCACACCGGGGAACTTACAATACCGAACCCCCGTTTTGCCTTCAAACGCACCACCAATTTGAAGGAGAGATTAATACATACCAGACCCAAACCCAAACCACCAGTGAACACCAATCAATCGACTTTATGGAACCTTCCTCCCGTCAGGGGCCACTACCCTTGCGGTAACTGTGTGGTGTGTCCTCAAACTAAAATAACCAAAGACATTGTCTTTCCTAATGGGACCACGTGGGAATGCAGAACGCACACTAACTGTAATACTGCCTACTGCGTTTATCTGATAACCTGCCCGTGTAACTTACCCTACATAGGGATGACGACTAGATCAGTGAAGACGAGAATCATTGAGCATCGGAGTAATTTCCGATGCAAAAAAATGAACACTAGGATGACCAAGCACTTCTGTGAAAATAACCACTCCCCTGACTCTTTCAAGTGGGTAGTTCTCCAGTCCCCTAAAAATGTCACCAAAACCAAACTGTTCACCCTGGAGCAGAGGTGGGTGATGAGACTGTCTTCTAATACCGATGGATTGAACGAGGACATCCCGTGGAGCAGCCTTACAAACATCTGACGTGACAGAACTAGCTGTCTCCAATAGACGTTCTGTACCTGTGTGGGCCCCCCCTCGTTTAAGCATGTGACGCTTAGACACCAGAGCATATTAATACATGTACCTATAGGCATCCTCTGATACACTTAGTTTCCCTAACATGCAAGTTGTCAACAAAATGATCACTTCACATTAGATACCTATAGATATCCTATGATATATGCATGCCAGTTTCCCTAACATTCGAACTGGCTACGTAAAATATGCGAGTTGGCAACACAATGATGACATTACATCATGTGCCAACAACACGCATTTGTCACATATATAGATACCTTTTCGCGGCTCGACCTGTGGAATTACGTCCAGTCCAAGCATTCCAGACTGACACGATTTCACTTGGTTACCACAGCAACCCCAGCTTTAACAACCAATAAGGGCTCCTCACGTAACACTGTTGTCACACGTGACCCCGCGTCATCACTTCCTGTGGTTTACGCGGCGCGTCCTGCCACACGCCCATATCCCTCTCTTTTCCTCTACCGGAAGTAAACCTCGCGCACTAGTCTCTCCGCCAGCACCTCTCTGACGTAGCAATTAGTGCACGGCCCGGATTGGCTGGTCTACGCTAGATAATCCCTTCGGGAGTTCTGAGATTCGTCCCCCGAGTCGGCGTGGATCAAGGGTAGGTGGATAGGCGTCCTGTACTACGGACTTCTGTAAGTATCCCCTCGTGGCACCTGGGTCCTCATCTTATGCGGATTTCCTTATTATATGATCATGCTACTAAATGATCAGCTCTCTATTCCATTTTCTTGCGGCTGCACCTTCTGCCCGCTGGTCGCCGCTCTGTGTATCATTAGGACACTGTACTATCCGGTGTCTGCCTCCAGCGCCAGCTCGTTGGATTTTACAGCCCTGCAGTGAAGGGTGAGTGGTTGAACTAAAATAAACTGTTATCTCTGCCCCGATGCCACCAAACACCTCGCGCATCCGGCGTTCTTAATTTTCTGCCCTAGCACCAGTCACAGTGGGAAGTGGTCAAAAATACATATATATTTTTTTAAAATTCTCCCGTTTTTAGTCCACTTCTATAGGGTGTTCACAACTAGTACCACCTTATAGCTGAACACTTGGCAGTATTGAATTTGCATGACAACTGATTATCGTAGTTGTTAAGAGATAAGATCTATAATGCTTGTCGCAATGTGATTGTTACTTACATGTATGTTTGTGTCCCTGTATATATTTTTCTCTTTCAGGCATTTTTCCTAACCTGCACTAGTCACCACTTATTAGGGTGCTGTATGTGTGGTAAGTGTCAAATTAGCCACTACCACTACCAATGAGTGTGTGAATCACCTGGTCCTGAAGAATTGCGGTTACTTTACTTAAGCAAGAAACATGTTGACCATCTATGACCACAGCGTAATACAGTCAATCTAACTGTAATATTACGCACTCTATTGTTTTTATTGTAAGAGTGGGACCCCAGTCATTTAATAAACACTATTCAGGTTCCCCACTACTTATTTTTAATACACTCCCCTCACCACACACTTCTCACTTGAAGGCCCTCACCTGCATTCACCCACCGGCAACTATGGAATGAAGATCTCCATTAAAAGGCGCCATTGGGGTCGCCGATCGGGGATTGCAGCGCCGCCCCGATTCGGAGCAGACCCGATGATGACACTTTACATCTGGGCCACATGCTGACGACATATGACAGCTAGTCTGCCGGGTGTGTGAGGGTCTTTTTCCTAAAGGAGGATTTTCCTCCTGACCTCAGGGACTCATTTATCTCTTTTTTCACCAATAATTCTCTTTAGGAACAGCATACTTTCTTACTTATTAAAGTGCCTTATGTGTCAGACAGCAGAGTTTGAAAACAGACTGCTCATTGAAAGACAGCTGATCGGCCTCGGGGCAGGGGGATGCAAGCTGTCGGCTGAGCGCAGCGTGGCCACTCCCCCTCTCCACACCAGGAGATGGTGTGCGGCCTGCAATGGCCGTGGCTGTGTTTTCGAGTCAGAGATCGTGAATCTGCTTGTGAAACTGCTGCGTTTCTTGCGCTGAGGTTGCTGCCTGGAATTGCGACCTGAGGAGAACTTGAGGAGATCCTGCTGAGCCCTCCAAACAGCGGATGAAAGGAAACTGGGCGTGCTGCTTGGAAGCTGGCCATAAAGATTGATTGAGCTCCTGGTTTTTTTAAATTTATGTTTCTGCTAGTTGGGCTGCTCCATTTTACTGCTCCATTCAGCTTGGTGACTGGCTTTGGGACAAGGAGTTAGTTACAGGACCAGCTTTTTTCGTGTCCTCTAGACTCAGATCAACAGCCTACTGGTGATGTCTTCTTCACCTTTACGGACCACCAGATTTCTCACCAGGGGGTAAGTACATGTGCTCTGCTGCCAGCTTGGGCATAGGGCTTTTGTACTACCTGGTAGAGGGTCGCTGGGGGGTCCTATGCGTAACAATATCTAAATGTTGCTTTCTAAAAAAAAAAGAAAACACTTCTGTAATCTCCGCAAGTGCAGTATAGCAAAAGCAGCATATAATTCCAGCAGTGATTTTGAGGGGAGGCTGAGTTGTGGTGAGGAAGAACGAGAGAGCAAAGGAAAAAGTTAAATAAAAAAAGTCCTTTTGGAGGAACTCTCAACATGCAAAACTTTTCTAAAAGTACTGCCACAACCCATCTTGATTCCCCAGTCCTGGTCCAGAGAGTCAAAAAACGTGTAGGGCTAGCAGTAGCCCAGGCAAATCACGCTGCATCCTCACGAAAAGATGTGGTTTTGCCTACAGAAAATTTGGAGATGGCAGCCACAGAACTCTCTCAGAAAGGCTGTCCAGGGGGTGCCTCTGCAGATCTGGATACGAGTTTTAGTTCCGTTCTGGGTGATGCCGAAGGGGGGGACATCCAACTGCACAGATATCTGTAGAGAAATCAGAGGTGACTACTTCCATGAGTGATGCCGAGGTTGGAAAATTCAGAGAACTTAAAAAATACCCTCTATTTTTAAGGCTAAATCTGGGTCAACGCCTTGCGGAGATGTTCTGGAGAGTGTTCCATCAGTAGCTGTACTGTCCCCTGGTTCAACGGAGGGTATGTGTCCCATAGGTGACAGTAATGTTTTATCACAACTTCCACCACAATCTCTATCGTCTCCCTCACAGAGACTACCTGGATTAACCGTGCCAGAAATCACAGGGCAGGCAGTACCCGAAAACACAGAAGTGTTAGCAGCACAAACCAAATACGGTCTTGAATCAACTCAGGAAGCCCCCTCTCAAGGCGATATACCCTTCATTCTGCAATGGGATGCCAAGAGCCTGCTCAACCTAATTTTAGAGGAGATTAGGGAGCTTAAAGCCTCTCAAACTGTGGAGGTCCCTACTATACATGCCCGGCTTACAAAATCGAAGATAAGATGGCCCGGGGCCTGGCACGACCTAATGAGGCAGAAACCAGGATATCTCAGCTTGAGAATCAGGTTTCCATCTTGAAAGATAAGGTAGCTGCTTGCCAGAGCCAAAAATCCATCATGGAATATAAATTAGAGGAATTGAAGAACCACTCATGACGCTCTAATCTTTGTATCCTTGGTATTCCAGAAGACCTTGAGGGTCACTACAATGGGTCAATTCTTTTATTTAAAAAAAATGTCCTCCCGGAATATAATGGGGATTTGACTCTTAGGAAGGCTCATCATGTGCCAGTGTATCTCCCTCTCAACGCCAAATTCCCACAGACGATCCTTGTCATTTTTGGAAATTACAGGGTGAAAGAACACATTCTGTCCAAAGTGTTGAAACAGCGACAGTTTACCACTTCGGAAGTATCATTATGTTGTATTTTCCCTGATATGTCCGCCTCTGCAGCCAAAAGGTGGAAAGAATTTGTTTAAATGCTGCATTTGTTCAAGGAACAGGAGGCACAGGCAATGATCGCACAACAAAGTAAACTAAAAGTGCTTTTAAACGACGGCGAGCCCGAGGGGCGGAGCGCATTGGAGAGCTGTCCGGGCGCCTCGGCTGGGCCTGGTGCTGAAAGTTGCGATCTGGAGGGGATCTGGCCCGCCGTTCGACGGTGACTGAAGGAGCCTTGCGGGAAGGGACCCGACGGTGTGGAAGGCTTGGGACGGGTGCCCCGGCACTCAGACTGGTGACGGCGACACCCCGCACTGCGGAGGCCCTAACCCCTAGCCGAGGTACAGCGGACTCCCTGATGGGGTTGGACCATCTAGGCCCCTGTGCGTGACAGACGGGGGCCGGTGGTGGAACTTATTTTACTGTGGGGTGCCTCGGGGGGCCCGGTGGTGTCGTCGGGCCTGGTCGTTTTGGCTTGCTCCGCCCGGCCGCCATTTTGTCCCCGAAGGTGCAGTGGTGGCAGCCTTCGCCGGAGTCCTGGCTGCTGGATGCAAGCGACCCCCGCTGCTGCTGGGCTGATTACCGGAGGGATGTGCTGATTAGACCCCTCTGCTGCGGCCCCTTGGTTGTCTCACACAAGCTCTTGCGGCTGACGGTGACCGGACTGGGCCGCCATTTTGTCACCTGTGACGCAGCGACCTCACTCGTGGGGGATACCCAGGTCGAGTGCTAGCCGGCGGCTGAGCATCCCTGGAGTGCCTGGATCGGTGCCCGACTGCGGAGCTAGCGATGTCTGGAAGAGGAGGCCCGAAGAAAGGGGACCGTACCCTGCCGGACATGCTTGGCAGGGCCCAGCACTTGCGGGACAGGACGCAGCCCTCACCGGGGCCCTCCCGGGCTCCGGTGGATGTGACTGGAGGGGAGCCACCCGTCACGAGGGCCTTTATGGAGGAACTGTTCAGCTCCCTCAGGGAGGACTTCCAGACACTGAAGCAGGAGGTGGCCAGCGAGGTCCGAGAAGTGCGCAGGGAGGTGGAGGGCCTTGGCGAGCGTGTGGAAGCGGCAGAGACGGAGGGCCAACAGCGAGCGGAGGAGATAGTCCACCTCCAGCAGGACGTTCTTCGCCTCCGGGAACAGTGTGTGGAGCTCCAGGCCCACTCCGAGGACCTTGAGAACAGATCTCGGAGGAACAACATCCGAGTGCGTGGCGTGCCGACTGCGGACGAGGGGTCCGATCTGGGGAGCTACCTGCGGGCCCTGTTCCGAGAGATCCTGGGGGAAGCTGCGGACTTTCCCATCAGCATTGACAGGGCGCACAGGGTTGGCCGGCAGCGCCAGTCATCGGCGCCTCCACCGGACATTCTGGCCTTCCTGCCCGACTTTCCACTAAAGGAACGCATCATGGCTGAAGCCCGCAGGAAACAGCCCCTGACTTTCCGGGATCGGCCGGTGGCGCTTTACCAGGACCTCTCCGCCATCACTCTGCAGAAACGCAGGTCCTTTAGGATTGCCACTGACTTTTTGCGCGAGCATGAGACGCCGTACTCTTGGGGTCACCCCTTCCGCCTGATTTTTCGGTGGAACGGAGTGCTACACCAGCTATGCTCCTTGCAAGACATTTGTGGGGTCCTGGGGCTCACGGCGGCGGAGGAGGAGGGAGCTACGCCGTCGTGGAGGTCCTCGGAGAGACGGAACCGGCGGAGGTCAACGAGGCGGCGCTCAGCGACCAGTGTGGGGCGCCCGGACTTCCCCACCATCAGAGCGGACATGGCCGACGCCCTGAGGGTGGCGGCCGGGGACTCGACCGGCTCCTCTAGCGTGGCCTTGACGGCCTAACACACACTCCGGGGGGAGATGTCTTTAGCTTCTTTACATGCTTGGTACGGGGCCGGGGGGTTGGGGGGGTTGGGGGGGAACGGTTGGAGGTGAGTGGCTGGACGTCCACTTTGCTCTTTTCTACGGACTTGCCCGTTTTGGGGCTTGACTGAGACTATGGGGTGTTTGAGTTTGTGGGTGGCTAGTTGCCAGGGTTGGGTTTTGGGTGGGGGAGGGGGTTGTTTGGGGTTGGGAAGGTCCCGTCCGATGTTGTATGCCCGCTTTGTTTTGGCTTGTCCTGCGCTGTGGCCCCGCGCGCCCCACCCGCTGATTCCCTGCCCATTGCATGGCGCTCCCGACCCCTGCGAGGAATGCCGGGCCTAAAGGTAGTGACCCTTAATGTTCAGGGTCTGAACAACCCGGTGAAGCGCAGAGCGATCCTGTCGTTGCTGGAGGGGACGCAGGCGGACATTTGCCTTTTGCAGGAGACACACTTATTGCCCCGAGATTGCCATAGGATGCGCTCTGCTAAGTTCCCTACCCAGTTCTTTTCCTCGGCAGCGAACAAGACGGCGGGGGTAGCCATTCTCCTAGTGAGCTCCTTTCGGGGGGAGGTGTTGCATAAGTGTGCTGAACAGAAGGGGAGGCTCCTTGCGTATCGCATGCGCCTGGGAGGCATAGCATTTACGGTCGGTTCAGTTTATAGCCCAAACGATCACCAAGAGCGCTTCCTAGATTCCGCGCTGGTGGATGTCACTGCTTCCCCCGACCGCCACATTATCTTGGGGGGAGACCTCAACATTGTCTTTGACTCTGCGATGGACAGATCGGCGCAGCGCTTCCCGCAGACGGGGGAACTGTCCCAGGCTGGGAGGGCCCGGATTGCGGAAATGGATCTGCACGACCTCTGGCGCTCCATGCACCCCACGGATAGGGACTACTCTTACTTCTCGCACGCACACCGAACCTACTCACGGTTGGACTACCTCCTGGTGAGTGGACCGATGCGTGCCGCTGCCACGGCGGCGGACATCGGGGTCCTGACCCTGTCTGACCACTCCCCAGTCACCGGCGTTTTCCAGTGGCCGGCGGCCTCCCCCTCTCGGGGGGTGTGGCGCCTCCGGGATACACTTCTACACAAGAAGGCGGTGGTGCAACGCATCGGGGAGGTCATACAGGACTATCTCACCCACAATAGCAACACTGACACCTCGCGGGCGACACAGTGGGCGGCATTGAAGGCCGTCCTCCGGGGGGAATTCATCTCTATCTCCGCAGCTGAGAATAGGGAGCGGCAACTGAAGAGGGATGAGCTGACAGCTCAAGTCCGGGAGCTCGAGCAGGTCCACCGCCGTACGGGGGCGCCGAGGGTGTGGAGGCAGTTGAAGGCAGCGAGGAAGCTCCTGTCGGCTCTGGATCTTGACAGGGCGGAGTATGCCGCCCTACACTTGAAACATGCCTACTACACTGGGGGGGACAGATGTGGCAAGCTCCTGGCCCACCGGCTCCGGGTCGCGCAACAGCGCAGCGTTGTGAAAGAATTGGTGGGCGCGGACGGGGGGGTTGTCTCCGGGGACGCGGAGGTAGCGGAGTCTTTCCGCGGCTTCTACGAGGCGCTGTATGCTGAGGAGCCCTCCTCGCCACGGGATGCCGACGGCTATTTGGAGTCGGTGACCCTCCCGGTGCTGGATCCGGCTCAGGCTGACCACCTGGAGCGGGACATCCATGTGGAGGAAGTGATTTCCGCTATCGCGCGGCTGAAACATGGCAAGGCCCCGGGCCCGGACGGGTACACGTCGCTATTTTACAAGACTTTTTGCACGGCCGTGGCCCCTGTCCTTACTCGGCTATTTAACTCTTTCTCCGAACCCGGAGCCATCCCTCCGGATCTCCTGAGGGCGACGGTCGCGGTAATCCCGAAACCTGGGAAGGACCGGGCCCTCTGCGGCTCGTACCGACCCATCTCGCTTTTGAATGTCGACCTCAAGCTGTACACGGGGATCCTCGCGTCCAGGCTGAGTCCACACCTCCCCGACCTGGTGGAGGCGGACCAGGCTGGTTTTGTGCCCGGCAGACAGACGGTTGACAACACTAAGAGAGTGACGCATGTTCTGGAGAAGGCCTCAAGGATCTCGGGGGAGCGGATGTTGCTGTCCGTTGATGCGGAGAAGGCCTTCGATAGAGTTCACTGGCCGTATCTTGAGCTGGTCCTCAAGAAACTGGGAATCGGCGATAAGTTCCGCACCATGGTCTTTAACTGCTATAAGCATCCTTCAGCGTCGGTGCGGGTCAACGGGTGTAGCTCCGGTGGCTTTGCCATCGAGCGCGGCATGCGGCAGGGCTGCCCTCTTTCGCCGCTCTTGTTTGCCCTCTACATGGAGCCGTTTGCTCAGAGGATTCGTAATAATCCGGATGCTGTCGGGGTCCGGATGGGCCAGTACGTCCACACCGTCAGTCTCTACGCGGATGATGTCCTGCTGACTTTGGACGACCCTAGGAGGTCGCTGCCTGCTTGCCTCCGAGAGCTGGACGCCTTTACGGGGGTGGCCGGCTTCAAAATGAATATGAGCAAGTCGATGGCATTAGACGTGTCCCTGGCTGCGGAAACCAGGAGGGATCTTCAGCGGCTCTTCCCCATGCAGTGGTCCTCGTCCACGGTGCCGTATCTGGGGATTCTGCTGGCGCCTACATTATCGGGGATGGTTACGGCCAATTATGCCTCCCTCAGCAGGAAGATCAAGGACGAGCTTGGCCGCTGGAACAAAGGCCTGCTGTCCTGGCTGGGGCGAATCGCGGCGGTCAAGATGACGGTGTTGCCCCAGATACTATATCTTTTCCGGGCCCTTCCGCTCCAACCCCCGGCGGGCTGGATACGACAAATGCAGGCTGACATCTCCCGCTTTGTCTGGCAGGGCCGCAGGCCACGCATGAAGAGGGTCCTCTCCACGCTTGCTCCGGAAGCGGGGGGTCTCGGCATTCCGGACCTCCGTAAGTACTTTCAGGCGGCACAGCTCCGCTATCTGGTGGAGTGGAGCAGGTGGGAGTCCGACAAACATTGGCTCTTCCAAGACCAGGCAGTGGCGGGCCGCACCTTACAAGAGGTTCCATTCCTGCGCCGCGCGCATCGCCCCCCTAATCTTTACGCTTCCTTTGTTACGCGGGTCCCCCTGCGGGTGTGGGACGCGGTCTGTGAGGCCCGGGGCCTTACCACCTTCCCTTCGCCGCTCACGCCCATTGCGGGCAACCCGGACTTCTCCCCAGGGATGGAGCCGGGGGTTTTCTCCCACTGGGTGCGGGCGGGCTGCAGGGCACTCTTCCAGATCTATGGCCCGGAAGGAGTGGTTCCTTTTCAGCAACTCCGCCAGGAGTTCGGCCTGACGGAGCTGGACAGATTGCGCTACATGCAAGTTCGGCATTGGGCCCTCCAGCCCCAGGTGCGTGCCACCGCCACCCGTCCAATTACACCGTATGAGAGGTGGTTGGCTACTCGGACCTCCGACGCTAAACTGATCACCGATCTGTACAAATACCTACAACCCCCGCCGTTTCACTATTACAACCCGGGGAGGGAGCGTTGGCACAGGGAATTGGGTAGGACACTCAGCCACAAGGAATGGGACAAAATTGCGTATCGGGCGCGGCACTCTGCATATCACACAGGCCTTACGGAGACCTTTACTAAGGTATCCACATACTGGTACTACACCCCGGAGAGACTGTATGAAATGCATAAACACACTGACAGGGGGTGCTGGCGGAGCTGCGGGCAGGAAGGTACCCTTACACACATTCTTTGGGATTGCCCAGTGCTGACCGCCTACTGGAAGGAAGTCTTGGACGAGGTGGATAAGCACTTTGGGATAGAGCTACCGCGACTCCCGGCGTATGTCCTGTTGGGCCTCCCCAATGACCTAATGTACCCACTGAAGTCCCGTAGGGGTAGGCAGATCGCAATCGCGCTGGGGTCTGCGGTTCAGAACATTCTAATCCACTGGCGCACAACCACCGTCCCCTCCATCACCGGTTGGTTGCATAGGCTCTGGCATGTGCTGGGGATGGAGAAGCTGTCGCTTACGGTTGCGGGGGAGATAGACCAATTTGAAGAGCTGTGGCAACCCTTTCTAGCGCTGCTGTCCACTGAATTCCGGGAGCTCACCTGCCCGAGGTATCTTAGGCTGCTCAGGCTGACGCCGCCGGTGACCCCGGCGGACTAGCTTACATGTGAAACGGGGACCCCCCGGGGAGGGGGGGGGGTGCGGGGCTTCCTGGTTAGGATTACTCTGATGCGGGACCATAGGACGGGGGGGGGGGGAGTGTTGTTGTTTAGTTACTGGGAGGATGGGGGATGGGAGGGGGGGGATTGTGTTCTATTGAGGTGTTGATGGGGGGGTTTTTATTGTTTAGATTTAGGGTGTCGGATAAGCGTGTGGGGATTTCACAGCTTGTATTTCTAGCCTTCATTTACTGTGTTTTTCCCCCTGACCCACCGCGCTACCTATTGCCAACCCTCTGGAGTTGCACCCTTTTTCTTTGATTGTATTCCATGTATCCTGCCCTCCTATCCCCCTCCCCCATGGTTTGTTTTGTCTCAATAAAAACGTTTTAAACGTAAAAGTGCTTTTAAAAGGAAGATTTCATGTATTTTGCAATGTCCCCAAAGCTCAGGAGCTATTGCAACAAATCTCTAATAATTCCAAATTTTTTAGCTACGAGCTCCTAGACGGGTACCATGACTGTCTGCATATTTTTCTGTCTTTTCGTTCTTTCTCTCCCTTTTTGAATTTGTTTCAGAATCAAATGTTTTTGGGGGATTCCTTCTTTTCTTTTTCAAGTCCAGGAGTGGGGAGGGATCTGGTGGGTAGGTTTTTGACCTCGTGGTCTGGGAGACTTTATTCTGTATCCTGTCTAGGTTTGCTATACCCCCCAGATCACGGGGCTGATGCAGAGAATGTATCACAATGCAGAAGCCAATATTATTGTTAAGGCCTCTGAGGTAGGACGAATTAGCGTTCAACGTGAGACCAGACAAGAGTGCCCACTGTCTCCTATTTCATTTGCCTTTTTTATAGAGTCTTTGGCTATTGCCATCCGAGATAATGTAGATATTTGTCCCCCTCTACCTACTATAAGGAAACTAAAATTATACGCTGACAATATCATGCTCATTATCGATTAGGATAAGGGGGTTCAAGTAAATGTCTTTGAGATCTTTAAACAGTTTGAATCGTTTGGCAGGTATAATATTAATAAAAAGAAAACTTAAATAATCCAGTGCGGATACAAGTCTGATGTTTTACATACTGATATCTTGTCATGCGTAAATTCCAAACCCCAAAAATATTTCGGACTACATTTTTCGTCACGAATTTATGATCTGTACGATTTTAAATTTTGCTCCGCTTCTGTTGAAAGTACAGGATTTATTGCTGCTTTGGAACTCGCTCCCGTTAACTATCATGGGGAGGGTTTCATTGATCAAGATGTCTGTTCTTCTGCTGTTTATTATTTTATTCTCTGCAATTCTGCAATTCTGTGTGTTTTAACAGCACCTTTGGTAAGTTAGAGTCCATGTTTACGTCTTTCCTCCTGGAGAACCCACCCCCCTCGAATTGCGCTAAGCATTTTATAAGAGGAATTGGAGAAGGGTGGGTTAGCCCTCCCTAATCTCAGGGATTATTATTTTGCATATTTTGCACAATATATGTCTAGCTGTAAATCAGAATTACATGAGGTGTATTTGGGAACTATTTCATGAGCTGTAAAGAGTACCAGATACGCTGTCCAATAAAAATCACAAAATCACCAAAACTAGTGCGCTATAACTGTATGCAGTGTTTTTTTTTTGCAAACGTCATGATTTTTATAGAAGATATACAATCCCAGCAACCCCTTTATCCGAACTCACGTTGGTATTTGGGATTGGAGAGTCATCTGAATTTTTTCAAAAATGGGCCGAGCCCGGAATCCGGAAAATCTCTGGCTTTATTGCGATTGATAAGTGGCTAAAATTTCCAACATGCATGATCTAATTCAAAATGATTTTCTTCTTCACAGGTCCTATAGTATTCTCATCAAGTTCCATAGTAATCTGGATCTGATGCAGATTAATGAGCGTAAAGATCTGGCACACGCGCTATTTGAAGAAAGCATCGTTAGGAAACCCGGGGAGTGGAAAAAACTTTTGGCCCCTTTCAAAAGTCTGGATCTCAATCAGAAAGCAATAATAAAATGGGAAAAACATGAAGGACTAGAGGAAACAGTGAGAATGTGGACCGAAGTAATTAAACTTAACTTCAGCACGCTAGGGAAGCTAATTGGCACCAGATGCTATTTTTCAGCAAATGGCTCCTATATAGAACCCCACATTTTTTATCTAAGGTTTATCCCAGCCAATCTAGTCATTCAACAGCCAACTGTATGCATATCATTTCACAGCGCCCTTTAATTCAGGGGTTTTGGAATTATGTTTTCTGACATTTGGAGGCCGAATGTCTAATTAAATTGGATTCTAACAGTTGGCTGAAAGTCCTGGGTTATGATCCCTCCCTTTGCTTCTCCAATACATTGGGTTAAACTATTATATATTGCAAAGGCAGTCCCTAGGTCACTGCTGCTTCAAAGATGGCGATCAGGTTTGGTACCAACAAAAGATGAGTGGGTTCGGAAAATGAAACAGGTTAGAAATAGTGAACATTTGTTTGCAATACGACGTGGGGGGATTAGGAAATTTGAAAAAGTCTGGGAGTCATATTTTGACTAAATATTAAATAGAGCTTAAAATTTTAAAGGCACTGTTAATGTGCTGAAATATTATCCGATGTCTTATATGTCAATATATTTGTATACTTTACTGCACTTTATTGAACTATAGACACTTTAGTTCCTCTTAAAATAGGCAGTCGACATCATGTTAATATGATGAAATACTATCCGATGTCTCATATGTCGACATATGTGCATACTTTACTGCACTTTATTGCACTATAGACTCTTTAGTTCTTCTTAAAACAGGCAGTTGATGCCGTACTTTGTCTTTTATGGCAAAATATTAACAGAAGCTTTATCGTAGTGTATCTGGTCTCTAGTGGCTTTTTTCTTTTTAGTGCAATGTGATTCTGGTTTTTAGTCTGACTACGTACTCCTTTCTTTTTCTCTTGAATATTTATGCTGTACTTTCTGTTTGGAAGTGCATTATCTAGCATTTATATTGTGATATATTCCTGAATTTGTAAATACATTTCTGGATATCAATAAAAAAAAATAAGAATAAATGAAAACAGCCTGCTTTCTGATAGGCAACTAGTAGAGAGTAGAAGATGACCTTGCGGTAGATTGCAGCTCAGCCATGCAGCTGTGTTCTGATCTACATTGTATTTGGTCAGTAGTTTGTCATTTACTGCTACAAGTAAAGCATTCGCATAGTCCAGGTGACTGGTTATAAAAGCCTGGATAAGGGTTTGTCTGGAAGTGTCTGAGAGCCAATGGAAAGCTTTTTTTAATAGCCTCATTGTGTCAAAACACGTGCCTTTCATGGAAAGTGATTGATCTATTTTCACTCCTAGAACTATTTATTATCTTACTTTAATTTCAATGGCCCTGCTCTTCTCCAGCTGCCTTTCAATTTTCCAAAGAGGCAGATGAATAATATTAATACTACATCAAACACGTCAGATATCAAATGCAGATATCCTGTCTGACGGAAGTAGACAGAGGGAAAAACAATGTACTGTAGTACAGTACAGGGAAAGGAACAGGAAAGCTTTTATTTGGCACATTCGTCACAGAGTATCCCTTCGCCCAAACTTTAAAACAGGCACTTAGTCTCACTTTACTCCCTGGCCTCTTTCTCCACCACTAAATTATTTTCAACAAAAACCTTTGCATAGCAGTGGGGAAACTTGCTCTACTGCAGGGTAAGTTAGAGGGATTAGGGTAGAAAGAGGTTTTGCATTAGAATAGTGGGATGTCACCATCTGTGCTAAGCTTTGGTTTAGTCAGTCACCTAATGAGGAAAGGGAAAACTTTGAACAGGCGTAATCATAAATCCACTATGGAAGTCATGAAATAGATATATAAATCAGTCGACCAGGAAATTGCGGCACATACCAAGAATGCATTTTTTTCATTTTTGGGGTAGGCTGGCACACAATTTACGAAAGAATAAAGGAGTAACTTACTAGTAGGTGGTGAATAAGTGGGCACTGGGAAACACACCCTGTTTCCGGTTTGTAATGCATTGAAAACTCAGTAAATGGTGAAATAGCTAAATCAGAGACACATTGCACAGCCAACACTGCAGTGCCAAGTTGAAGTGTGCTGCAGTTAGGTCCCAGCCTGGGTGGTGAAATTCCATGGGCAGGGAGGTGATTCATGATGATGGGTGGGATATCTGCCTCGCTTAACAAAACAGTAAGGGGCAGATTTATGAGCCCCTTGCGCCACTTTTGCGTCACTTTTAACATGGGAAAAGTGACGCAAAAGTGGCGCAGGGGGCTCATAAATCTGCCCCTAAGTATGCTTAATTTGTCAATAGGCAAGCAATGTTATTTACCACTAACTTTCCTTGCTGCTGCTGGGACTCTCCCTCCAACCGCACTGGCACTGCCACTGGCCCGG
Source organism: Triturus cristatus (assembly GCF_964204655.1). NCBI lineage: Eukaryota > Metazoa > Chordata > Amphibia > Caudata > Salamandridae > Triturus > Triturus cristatus. The sequence continues at coordinate 1,072,923,789 of NC_140582.1, forward strand.
CACTGGTGGTATGTGTTGCTAGAAAACAAATAACAACCACAATACCTCACTACAGCTCAGTTAACATTATCTTTTATCAAAACTATCACTTTGGGTGGTTTGTTGCCATAGGTTGAAAATTCTGAGAAAGCCAGGTACTCAAGTCAACTAAAACCTTTTTGTAATGGAGGGGCAGAGCTATGAAGACTAAGTCACTGAAGCACAATGAAGGGGTGGAATAATGGTAAATGGTAAATGAAGGACATATGGTGTTGGTCGGCTAATGCAAAATGGGACCCCATAATTTCCTGCAATGCTGCACTGCCATGGAAACTGATGTTATACAAATTAATTACAGCACAGCATTGGGGGGACCACCATGACAATGTTCACTCTCTCATTTTAACTTTTTGATCATGAGCAAGAAAAGAAACTCAACAAATATGAGTAGTGAATAATATATTAGGTTACTTGGCCGTGCAATCATCACAGTAGAGTACCAAAAAGATATCCTCCTAGTCTTACAGTACCACAGTTTTACAAAGGAAGAGGGAAAGCTTGCTAACAAGGCAGAAGAAAGCCACATACTAGTCTAGACAGGAGGAAGTCAGCTACAGAAATATAGAAAAAAAGGATAATGGAGGGATAATGAGAATTTAACAAACATTAGATAGAGTATGTGAAATAAAAGGAGACAGTATAAAAAACATTAAACAAGGCAAAATTAAAATTATTCTAATAGTGGGGAGAGGGAAAAGTTAGGGAAATGAATAATAAGAGGACTTACTGGGACCAGCAGAACCCTCTGCCACTGGTGGTTGCAGTTCCAACCGCCATAGCACTAGTGGTGGCAGACCCTCCTTCGCCTGCCTTGGAAGATGCCCTCTTGCCCTTGGGTGCTGATAAAAGAAATAAAGAGGATCAAAAATAGATTAGCGGTACAGTTAATCTCCCCAAAAATATTTTGACAGGCAAACGTAGTAGCATTGAACTTTTCTAAATGAGATCGCCTCTAGCACTAGTAGCATTAAGTTGACGTATTCCTAATTTCCTAAACCTAAAACCTATTCCTAATTTCCTAAACTACTAATGTGCTGCAATGAATAATATTTGCTTCTCAACCCCCTTTGATGGGCTAACTCAGTCTCACTTTTTAATGCATAGATGCATATTTATCACTGGGAGATTGGGACTATATGAGTTACAAAAGGAAAGGTATAGAGAATGCTAACTGACTGATATTTCTTACTACCCCTAGCTTAGTGACAGGACAGAGGAGTCTGCATGATTTCATAAAATAATTAGACCAAGCGAACGCTGATGAGTACGATTAGGCAGAGCCGCCACCGAGCACCTGGCTGGATCAAGCTAGATCACATGATATTCGTAACATCGTAAACTTAACTTACCTCTGAATGTAAGCAGCATTTTATTTGGAAAGATATATTAGCATTTTAGAAAACAAACAAATAATTACCTACAGAGCCCCACAACCTGGACTCCCAGCAGGTCCTGCATGTCTTGATCATGGTTAATTGCATCTGTCCTTTGGTGCACCAGCTGTTGCACTGTGTGCTACACCGCAATGTGCCTGTGCACCCACAACCTCACTCTCACCCACAGCAGTCTATGCTCCCGCAGGGCGTACACCCTCCCGGGCCTGCTGCCCGCTGCAAGCATGGAGGGAAGGTGGCACTGTACATAGAGAACACATGCGGCCACCTCCATTTCTAAAAAAAACAAGATGTGCAGCATATAGAAGCCACACTGTTGCCGCCACTTGCTCCCTGCTGCTACCACATGGTGCTGGCTAGGATAGCAAAATAAGGAACAGAACTTACAGAAGCAAAATTGAAGAACTAAAAAAAGTAGAGGGAAAACAAAAGAAAAGTGGCAAAAGTCACAAAAAAGTAACCCCCCCCACAAAAAATTAAAATACCCAAACACAAAGACAGACACTGATCTAAAAAAGGTAAATACAGGGTGCATGAGTGGGATGGATTGAAAAGGATAAGAAATTCAGGCCCAGCACTATGCAGAGAACAGAAACCATGGAAAATAAAATAGCCGTGCCCATATGAACGGTGTGGTGGTGATGGAGCAGGGTTTTTTCTTTAAAACCGAATACCTGTTTCATTTTCGCATGTTATAATTAAAAGTACTACTGATTAATTATTAACTACTAACGAGATGTTAAAGTCATGTCTAACCAACCTTATTAACAGAAGAATCACACTTGGGAACGCTATTGCATGGCTAAAATAATAAGTGAACTAAGTTGGTGAGCAATTGACGAATTAGAAGTTGCTTATGTGACATTATTGTGTTTTGCGCTTATAATTAATATGCATTAATGGCTTCTGATGTCGCAAATGGCTAGATAAATACACACACATAAGGGTATTAGCAGGGGAAGAACACTGTATAATCATTTCTGTGCAGTAATTCTGTTTTATGTTCTATTTTGCTTAAGTTAACCAATGTGGCCTACCAGAAAATGGCTACCACCCGCAGCCTGCATTCGAGTTGATGGAAATTTTTGCAAGGAAGCTTCGCGCTGTCTGTGACCTTGCCCACTCGACAAAACTGAAAAGCCATGATCATGACGACAAATCCAGAACGGATGCCAAGAGCCCCTGAACATGAAATTTGTTTCAAATACGAATGCTGGACTTATGAACGGATGATCCCACCATTGGGATACAAATTATCTAAAAAAGACATCCGTAGAAGTATCGAATTAGTCATGGACATCTAATTTTTCTATTCATTATTTGGGACAATCTAAGTGTGAGAAAATCTCGCACAGTATCGCAAATGTACCAAGATTACATTATTTCCGCCATTTCATCCGTTCTGAACAATAAATTGTAACATTATAGAATGTAAATTTTAGTATAAATATTAGTAGACTAGAGAGGTCTAGCGCCACTTCTTCCCGAACTGATGATCCGAGGTCCCTATGCTGACAGAGAGGACAGTGACTCTACATGACGGCTATAAACCTTGATTGAATTACTGAGGACCGGTTCTGACTTAGGATCTGACATTAGACAGAATAGGTAAATATGAGAGAAATGAATTTGCATTTAATTGGCTTTTCTTACAATTTTAGATAAACAAATAATTCTGTTTGAATCTCTGTGTCGGGTGGTTATTTCTTGTTATGATTATTGAATTTATTTGCGTATTCTATGAAATGTTTTTCGTCAGATTTATAAGCAACTAGTAGATGCCATTGACCTCAGAAGTACATGCAGATTGGATAGGTATCAGAAAGTGTTTCCCCTTATACATAGCACAGATAAGAGTGGTAGGATGAATGTTGGTGTAATGGGCCCCACCAGCGTGTGATGTGTGTGTGTGTGTGTGTGACTGTGAGATCACTCCGTCCGTGGAAGTAGAGGGGATTCGGAAGCTCCGATCTGCACCAGTTTCTTGGTAGCAGAATGATGGTTTACTATTGTCTTGGTCTGGTGAAATTGCGTGTATATAGGCTTGTTGATTATTGATTGATATTTGTACTAACACTGTATGTAGAAGTTGTGTTGAGTTTTATGTATTGTGAACGGCTTCTGGGATGTAGGGAGTCGGTGACAGTTCCGTAGTAGGGCAGAGGGAGTGCTGCTCTCGGAAAAAGGCGGGATTGTTGGCCCTGTATGCAGACAGGGGAAAACGTGTGACAATCGAAGTTGTGCGTCGCATTGTCTGGGTTCGATGAGGTACCATCGCCGTGTGTTGCCATTAGAAATGTATTTCTGTGTGAGAGAAGTGTATATGATAGTGAAGGGTATCTGTGAAGTTCTGGTCTTGGGTCTCAGGGATCCGTATGGCATTCCGTTATCACTTATCACTTGAAAGGTAATAGGTATTCTCTGAAGCTTGTTAGAAGGACAGGGCAGAGGTAATCGCTGCTTTGTTAACATGTGAGATAATTCTGTAGTAGGACAGACTGTTCGCTGTTCTTGGGAAAGACAGAATTCTGTGTGAATGTACTACATCTTTCTGGTGTGAAAGTGTGTGAATGAGAAGGCATTCTGGTTAATTGTGAAACTCTTAGGAGCATTCCGGAGAAAACAGTTAATTGATGCTTGATAGAAGGGTAGAGTAGAGGGATGTGGTACTTTATCAACAGAAGTAACGATTCTGTAGTAGGGCAGAGCTAAGCGCTGCTCTCGGGAAAGACAGAATTCTCGTGGGAAAGGTCTTTTGCTGTTCTGTGGCTAGCGAAGCAGACAATGGAGATGTTTGTATGTTGTAACTAACAGACTCGTAGAAATTGAAACAAAGTCTACCAAGTAGTCTTGTAAAGGAGGGGTAGACGCGAGAGACAGGAGACAGGAGCAGAAGTGACTGCAGCGACTGCTGACGTCAGGGAGACCGCGCTGTGATTGGACAGTGGGTTAGAACAGTGGAAGCACGGTGATTGGTGTGCTAGTGTACGCCGTGCTAGGATTGGAAGACATACAGGGTGACGTAGACGCTCCAGGATTGGTGCGTTGGTGTGAGTCGCGCTGGGATTCGTGGACTGAGTCAGTGACATAGACGCTCCAGGATTGGTGCGTTAGTGTGAGTCACGCTGCAATTGGACAGGAGATCGTACAGTTGTAGAAAGGACAAACAGCTTGCGGAAAATAAGAAAATGTATTACCATGATGAGGAAAAGAAAAAGAAATCCTTGCTTAGTAAGGTTAAGAACTGGTTCGACAAGGATAAGGATATTGTGACTAGGGAAGGACAGTTACTGCCCCCGATAAGAACCCCCGCATCCTTCATGGTTGCGAAGTATGGGTATCATACCTGTATTTGGTTAGATAACTGGGTGAAGTATACGAAAGAGGATGGAGTTTTAGCTTTCCCGGAACATGGCTCATTTAATCTGGCCATACTGAGGAACTTACGGGAACGGATGATGAGTCTAGAGCCTCGGCCTAGGCCGACGCAGTTTGAGGCATTGACTGAATGGGAAGATGAAATGCATGAACGAGAAAAGCAGAGGGGTGGGGGTAGTTACAGGTATATGTTTGGGCGAAAGTATGATCGTGAAACCCATCATGATCGGATGAGAAGGTGGCGTGATGCTAGTATGACCGAGGGATTATATCCTATAAGAACAGCAGAGGAGTCAGAAGGGAGAAAGTGTACAGAGAAAGAACATAATGTAGAAACCAGGAGATATGGGGCGAATGAGTCTGATGACGATGTCCTAGAGGACATGCTCTATAAAAGACCACCCCCGTATAGACGAGAACCAGAAGTAGGAACAGCAGTGACCCCAATGAGAGACACCCTGCGGATTATTAAGACAGAGGGTACTACCCCTGGGTTGAAAAGCAGTTGTTCTCTGGCGGAAAGAGAAAGAGAGAGAGATAGGGAGAGAGAAAGAGAGAGAGAAAGAGAGAGAGAAAGAGAAAGAGAGAGAGAGAAAGAGAGAGAAAGAGAGAGAAAGAGAGAGAAAGAGAGATAGAAAGGGAGAATGAACTTGAGGATGAAAAGACCAGAGAACTAGCAAGAACTACTTTTGAACTGACAGAGAAAATCAGAGAACTAACTAAAAATCTTGAGGCAGTTACAGTGCCTGTGACAAAAGGCCCGGTTATGCCGATTTTTGACAAGCAGAGGACGGGTGAAAGTGGTTTGACAGTACCATATGTGGGCAATAGATTGATTGTTCCTCCGGAGCAGGCAGAAATGAGAACAGGAGAAACACAGTGGAGAACGGGAGAGAATCAGTGGAGACATACCATATGTAGAGGAGAATTGAGTGTACAGACTAACTCGAGTTTGAATTCTGGATGTGTGGAAAGGAACAGAGGATCAATTTTAGAACCACAAAGAGTGACAGAACCAGGGGGTGCAGAAAAATCCTTGGGAATAACTGCTGAAGATTTGAATGATTGGCTGAAGACTTTGCAGAGGAAAGACGAAGAATCCCAGGGAATTGATGTAGCTAGGCTACGTATGGAAATGGAAGAGATGATTGCAGGAACAATCCCTACAGAAACGCTGAAAAACTATCAGGAAGGGGAGATTCTCTTCTTGTGTAAGTGCATTACATGGAGAGCAAAGAACATACATGACAGGTTGAAAGGAATAGCCAGTGAACTGGGAATTGACATGGACAAGGTAAAAGCTTTAGAAAAGCCTTACCGAGTAGATTTTACAGATAAGGACATTGAGAATCTGAACCATGCAGGCCGAACAGGACAGATCAAGGAAATGATTGCTTTGTTGAAGAAATGGGGAGACGTAGAAAGATGGAAAGACAGATGGTACCGAATGCGAGAGGATGGGACAGATAGAACTTCCTCGACATTCCCTTTGAAAGAAAAAGAGAAAGCAGTGACAGCTTACCCCATGAGGGAAATTCCAGGAGGTGGGTATGTACATGTCCCATGGACCAGACAGGATATTTTATCCTTTACAAATGATTTCCCTCGACTAAGGGAGAAGCCTGTCGAGTGGTATAGACAGGTTGATAGATTTGTGAAATTGTCAAAAGTGCTGTGGATTGACCTAAATAGTCTGTTTGATATAATTGTACCAGCAGACTTGTGGGCAGAATGTAAAATAGTCATAGACTGGCCCACCAAGGAATACCCAAGAGATCCAAAGACAGGAGCTCCAGATCCGGAGGTAATGAAGAAGTACGAGCAGGTTTTGGCCTTTTTGAAAAATAAGGTACCCCCCAAGGAAACAGATTGGGTTAAAATAGATCGAACACATCAAGAATTGAAAGAATCAGTTCATGCATATTATGAAAGACTAATATTAGCTTTCAAACAGTTCAGTGGAGATGAACATCTGGGTGACAAGGACCTGAGCCATTTTGTATATAGATTTGTGTATGGTTTGCGGCCGGAAATCAGTGAAATGATAAGGCAGCATACCGTAGACTGGCAGAGCAAAAAGATTGATGAGATCCTGAGACATGCAAAATATTTCAGTGATGAGACTGAGGCGAAGCAAAGGAAACTGAAAGAAAAGGCAATGTGGGCACAGGTGAAAGTTGCAGAAAGACAGGAAGCTCAGTTGGTTGAACAAGCAAATAACCCAGGAAATAAACCTAGGTTTGGTCCAGGAAAAGGGAAAGGAAATATCGAAGAAGCGAAAAAGAAGTTCCCGTGTCACAACTGTGGAAAATTAGGGCACTGGAAATCCGAGTGTAAGAATCCACCGTCTACTAATGATGACAATCCATCATTGAATTCACAGGTGCAGAGTGAGGGGTGTGGTCAGCATCAGCAGCAGCAGAAGGCTTTTAAGCAGCAGAATCAGGTGCCAAAACCACACTTGCCACAGAGGAGAGGAGCCCAGAAGTACAGCCAAGAGTCAGGGTTCTACGATGAAGAGCAGGTAAACAGGCCAAAACGCGCAAGCGCTGTTGCTCAATATTGGCTGAAAAATGAAGGAAGTGAATCTGAGGGAGACTTCTGACGGTGCCGAAGAGAGGAGGAAGAGTGCGTACTTGGCGCAACTCTAGAAATAGACCAGGCAGGGCCTTTTGTAGATGGAAAAATTAATGGTGAAAGTGTTACTTTTCTAGTTGACACAGGAGCCACAAGATCGACTGTCAGGTCAGCTGATATAAGGAATCTTCCTCTCTCGGACGAAGCAATCCAAGTAGTTGGTGTGTCCAACACACAGATTAAAACTTTACTTACTGAACCAGTAAGGGTTAAAATAGGGAAATTCTCAGACATGCACCGATTTGTGGTGTGTGACACTAGTCCTGTGAACTTGCTAGGCAGGGACCTGCTGTGCAAGATGAATTGCACTATATTCTGTACTCCAGATGGAATAACCTTTGAAACACCAGATGAGGATGTTCTATACAGAATGACCATGGATAACAGGGAATGTGAGGCTTTGGGAACATATGCTATATTTAATCCAGATGCATTACCCCCAGAATTGAAACAGACAGTGAAAGCAGCAGTTTGGGATTTTACTGGAGAAGATGTGGGTCTGATGAGAAATGTAGATCCAGTAAAGATTACTGTAAAAGAGGGAGTGGCTTACCCAAATATACCGCAATACAGACTGACACCTGAAATAATTGAAGGAATAACACCCATAATTGAGAAGATGATTCAGCAGGTAGTGTTAAGGGAAATATTGAGTAGCCCATGTAATTCACCAATAATGGGACTGAAGAAACTTAATGGAAAGTTCAGAATAGTACAGGATTTGAGAATAATTAACAAGATTGTTGTATCATGTTGTCCCATTGTGCCAAATCCATCAGTGATTTTGTATCAGATTCCCCATGATGCAGAATGGTATACTGTAATTGATTTGTGTCATGCTTTCTTTTCAATTCCATTGCATCATGACAGCCAGCCAATATTTTCTTTTAGATTTGGAGAGCGGATTTTGGCATGGTGCCGAATTCCACAGGGGTATACAGAGAGCCCTTCAATATTTAATCAATTGCTAAAGAAATCTCTGGAAAGTCTAACAATGCCTGAAAATTCAGTCTTGGTCCAGTATATTGATGACCTGCTTGTGGCATCAAAAACCCGTGAAGCCTGTGAAGTAGACACCATAGATTTACTGAATCACTTGGCAGATGGAGGATTAAAAGTATCTCCAGCAAAATTGCAATTCTGCAAGAAAGAAGTCCAGTACTTGGGACATAACATTGAGAAAGGTCTGAGGAAAGTGACCATTGACAGGATTAAAATCATTAGAGGAATGAGAGCCCCAATGACACAGAGAGAAGTGAGAATGTTCCTGGGAATGGTGGGTTACTGTCGTCAGTGGATAAGTAACTTTTCCCTGATTGCCAAACCATTGATTAAATTGACCAAAAGTGAGATGAAAGACCCATTAGAACTAAACCCAGAAGAAATGGCTGCATTTAGAGAGTTAAAGGACAGACTATGTGAAGCTCCTGCCCTAGGAATGCGAGATTACGAAAAAGAATTTGAGCTGTATTGTAGTGAGAGAAATGGATGTGCACTTTCAGTGTTAATCCAGAAACATGGACGCCTGAGGAGGCCAATTGCCTATTTCTCAGCAACACTTGACCCAGTAGCTGTGGGTTTACCAGGTTGCCTGAAAGCAGTAGCTGCTACCTGTAAAAGTCTGGAACAAAGTGAGGGAATCATAATGGGATATCCTGTACGGGTATTCGTACCTCATGATGTGGCAATCCTTTTAACAAGGAGCCGGACACAGTTCATGTCTCATAGTCGGCTGACTAAATATGAGAAAGTCATTCTTGATGCAACCAATGTGAGCCTGGAGAGATGTGTGAATGTGAATCCAGCGACACTGTTGCCTGATGCTGAATGTGTGGGAATAAGAAATGAAGTTGATCATGATTGCCTGGATGTGCTTGATTACTGTACAAAACCAAGGCCAGACATAAGAGATCTGCCACTGCCTGAAAGTGATCATGTGTTGTTTGTGGATGGATCTTGTTTGAGAACGGATGAAGGAACACTGATGCTGTGTGTACAGTTTCAGGAGTTGTGGAAGCATCACCTTTGAAAGGAGTTATATCCGCTCAGGTGGCAGAATTGGTGGCACTGACAAAAGCCTGCAAGATTGGGAGGAGTGTGAGAGTGACTGTAATGACTGACAGCCAGTATGACTTCGGGGTTGTCCATGATTTTGGCCAGCTCTGGCTACAAAGAGGTTTCCTGACCTCAAGTGGAACTCCCATAAAGAGTGCTGAAGTGGTTGGAAAATTGCTAGAGGCGATACAGCTGCCTAAAGAACTAGCAGTTGTAAAATGTGCTGCTCATGGTCAAGGTGATGATTTTGTTACCGTGGGAAATAAATTCGCAAATGACATAGCACAATACTGCGCAAGAAACAATCATTCCATTAACCGGAGTAAAGAAAGAGAAATAACTTCTTGTTCCTTGATGTTTACTAATGAGGTGGGAACATGGGAGGAGGTGAAACAATTGCAGGATGAGGCAGGAGACGAGGAAATGAAAGATTGGGTGAAAGCAGGTTGTGCACCTAGAGAAAAAGATCATGTGTGGGTCTATAGGGATGGAAGACCAGTCATGCCAAATAGCATGCTATCAACAATGGCAAGGATGTATCATGGCCAAGGACACCTGGGATGGGATGCTGTGATAAGGGCCTTCAAGCAAACCTGGTACAGTCCAAAGTTCAGGCTAATAGCAGAAAGTCTCTGTCAGAGATGTCTGATATGTCAGCAATTCAATCCTGGAAAGAAAACAGTGGTGAGCCTAGGAACAATAGGCAGAGAGGAAGGACCATTCGCAAGAATGCAGATAGACTTCATTGAAATGCCCCCAGTCAACAGATTGAGGTATGTCCTGGTGGTAGACTGTTTGTTCTCCAGGTGGGTGGAGGCATATCCAACTAGAAGAAACGATGGGATAACAGTGGCCAAATTACTGTTAAGAGAGTTCATCCCAAGATACGGGTTCCCAGTAACCATTGAATCAGACAGAGGAGGACATTTTTATAATGAAATCATGGGTCTAATTTGTGAAGCATTGAGTGTACAGCAGAAGCTACATTGTGCTTACCGACCAGAAGCTTCTGGTGTGGTTGAACAAATGAATGGTACCATCAAAAATAGAATTGGCAAAATGTGCCTAGCCACAGGAATGAAATGGCCCGATGTCTTGCCTCTAGTCCTGATGACCATTAGTTCAACTCCATACAGAACTACAGGTTTGAGTCCACATGAAATTATCATGGGACGAGCTATGAGACATGCATTTGTACCAGTCAACAAGTTGATGACTATAACTGATGACATGATTTTGGATTACTGTAAGGGCCTGGCTGACGCAGTTCATTCTGTGTTTCACCAGGTTGGAGAAGACGCCACCACACTTGAAAAGAAACCAGCCCATGATCTGAGCCCAGGGGACTGGGTAAGGATAAAAGTCCACAGAAGAAGGAATTGCCTGGTTCCAAGGTGGGGAAGGCCAAGGCAACTCATATTGACCACAACGACTGCTGTGAAGTGTGCTGGAGTGAAAAATTGGATACATGCAAGTCACACACTGAGAGTTCCAAATCCAAGAGATGGTACTGGAAAAGAATACTTTGAAGAATCAGATTCCAGTGATGATGCAGACAGCGAGACAGTAAGAAGGAAAAATAATCCTGAAAATGGGGAAAGTGAGTCAAGAGAAATTTTCATTCCACCAGAAGAGGTTCTGAAAAGGACAGTACAAACCGCAGAGGCAAGTTCAGATTCTGAAGAAGGGCCTGAGGTTCTAACTAGCAGTGACCAACACAAAAAGAAAGAAAGAAAAGAAAAGAACATTCCAACAGAAGTGACACCTGAATCAAATGAGGAAATTGGACAAGTTCCGCCTGAGATAAATATAGAAAAAGAAGGGACAGACAAAGACAGAGAGGGACAGATTGCGGAAAAACCCAGAGGAGGTGTAGGGAACATCAACAACAAGCTAGGTGAAGGGACAAGTAGACAGCAAGAAGAATGCGTGTCGGAGACCCGAGGAGGGACAGAAGTAGGGAAATCTCAATTGGTGGAAAAAGAGACTGTTGGAGAAAAGGAAGTTGTTGGAGAAAAGGAAGCTGTTGATGAACAAGAGGCAACTGAAACAGAGTCTGATGAAAGTGACAATGAGATACATGGAGGACGAGTTCTGAGAAAGAGAACTTGGCTTGGAGAAAGCAACAATGAAGAAGGAAAACAAAAGAGGAATGCAAAAGGAGATCTTTGGCCGAATAAAATAAAGAGACTGAGGTATAGACTGACACGAGTTAACTCTTCGAAAGCTGAACAAGTGAACGAAGTGTCAAGTCAAAATCCAACTAAAGAAGAAGAAACAAAGATACCTGAGAGAACTAAAAGAATAAGAAAACCAAACCAGAGGTACAAGTCACCGGAATGGACGTATGTGGCACTGCCTGAACAAGGAGAAGAGGCAGACAGTCAAGGAAGTCCAGAGGAGGCTTTACTGAAAGAGGTTGCTGAAGAAGAAGCTGTGAGAATCCTGAGAGTTATCTTATCTGACATTGGAGAAGAAACAGATGTTCAGGACCTGATACAGTTTGATGATGATGAAGAGACAGTGAAGAGTGATGAGAATCCAAATTGAGTAAATCCAAGGAAAATCACTTGGAGAAGAAAGGAAAAAAAGCAATATTAAAACTAGTAGATTGTAAAAATTTGTTGGGTACTTGCTGCCCTTAAGTTCGGTAGAGGAGTAGAAGAGGCTAAGTCAAAAGACACGGTCAAATTAACAAAATGGCTAACACTGAGAATAATAAAAATAGATGTCCTTTCTGAAAAGATGGTGCAAGATGTGCTGCTGCTGTACAGGATTATTAATGCTGCTTTGGAGCGTGCTTGCTCTACTAATTTCATTTAGAGTAACTATAGATACTTTAGAAGGACATACTGAGAACAGGACTAATATAGGGAAAAGTTCACAGAAAATAGTACCAACTAGAACTAGTAATGTACACATACATAAGGATAGGTCAATTAATGATTTTTCTAGCAATGTTTTTTCAAAATTGTTGTATGAATACGTAAAGACAATGGAAGTAAGGGATTGCTATGTTTGCATGCAATTACCTGCCTCTGTTTCTGAAGGAGTGACTTATCATCATCTTCCGGCTACGAATGGAATTTCATGTAGTGTGTTGATTAGTATATTTTACCAGTTAGGGAAATTAGATTATAATATGTCAAATGTAGATAATATTCTTGGGCAGTTGCCTATGAATAAAGCACTGAATCCTGCAAAAGAAGCTAACACTTTAGGTGAGATTTTTTTAGAAACTAAAGAATTAACCTTAGAATATGTATTTAAGAACAATTTAACTTGCAGTTTGAAGGGAGAAGAGAAGAATTTTCTAGACATGGTTGAGAGAAGAAGGTTGAACATGCACAAGAAAGCAGAAGGGCATAAAATGAGTGAAACCATGTGGGATATTGAGAAAGAAAAAGAATTGAAAAATAGAGCCAGTCCAACTATGGCTATAGATGCACCACAGAAAGGCAAACTATGCATTACCAGGAAGAGATCCCAGTATGATTATTATTTCATAGGGACTAGTGAGTGCCATGATACGTACTTTATTGCAACCGGATGGGGATTTAGAGGAGGAGAAGATCCAGTTTTTCCGGGAGTGTATTATATTTGTGGGAACAAGGCTTATTACAGGTTGCCTGACCATTGGTTTGGCACATGTTATGTTGGCCTGGTCTTTCCAAAGATTTTTCATGTGGATAGAGTAGAAAATGCTGAACAAACTAATCCATTAACACGCTATAGAAGAGAAACATGGCCAGAAATTGTAGGAGATATTTTTGGAGCTTTAATTCCAGCAGTGGGAATTTCTTTAAATGCCTTTGGCATTAGGAAGCTGTCAACAGTGGTAGATCACTTGTCAACAAGCACCGCTGGAGGCTTTCTTTTGGTTAATACAGAAATGGTTGCTTTGAGCGCTATGGCGATGCAAAATCGACTTGCCCTTGACATTCTTTTGGCAAAAGAGGGTGGAGTCTGTGGAATGCTGAAAGTTCAACATTGTTGTACTTACATTCCTGACGAAAGCAAAGATCTAAAAGTTTATATCAAAAATATTACTGATTTGCATGAAGAATTAGTACCACTGGAAGCTGAAAGTATCTGGACTAAAATGGCTAATAAGATGATTGCTATTAAGAATTTTGTAGCTAAAATAGGTAGTACCATTTTTGGTAAGATATTATTTCCATTAACCTGTGTAATTGTTGCATTATTGATCCTTAGATTAGGTTGTATGTGTTGTAGATATAGAAGAAATAAAAAGAAAATCACAAAAGAAAATGTTAAAAGGAGACAAAAGAAACCAGAAAGAGATCAACAAGAAATAGAATTAGAAGAGCTAAGAGAAAGCATGTATATAGAAACTAAGAAAGAAGATGAGTTGGAAACAAGGGTTTAAAAAATGAACAAGAAGATATTTTGAATTTCTTCCAAAAGGGGAAATGAAATTGATTTTGGGGTTTTGATTTTTGTGGTGATAAGATATCACCAAAGGGGGGATTGATGGAGCAGGGTTTTTTCTTTAAAACCGAATACCTGTTTCATTTTCGCATGTTATAATTAAAAGTACTACTGATTAATTATTAACTACTAAAGAGATGTTAAAGTCATGTCTAACCAACCTTATTAACAGAAGAATCACACGTGGGAACGCTATTGCATGGCTAAAATAATAAGTGAACTAAGTTGGTGAGCAATTGACGAATTAGAAGTTGCTTATGTGACATTATTGTGTTTTGCGCTTATAATTAATATGCATTAATGGCTTCTGATGTCGCAAATGGCTAGATAAATACACACACATAAGGGTATTAGCAGGGGAAGAACACTGTATAATCATTTCTGTGCAGTAATTCTGTTTTATGTTCTATTTTGCTTAAGTTAACCAATGTGGCCTACCAGAAAATGGCTACCACCCGCAGCCTGCATTCGAGTTGATGGAAATTTTTGCAAGGAAGCTTCGCGCTCTCTGTGACCTTGCCCACTCGACAAAACTGAAAAGCCATGATCATGACGACAAATCCAGGACGGATGCCAAGAGCCCCTGAACATGAAATTTGTTTCAAATACGAATGCTGAACTTATGAACTGATGATCCCACCATTGGGATACAAATGATCTAAAAAAGACATCCGTAGAAGTATCGAATTAGTCATGGACATCTAATTTTTCTATTCATTATTTGGGACAATCTAAGTGTGAGAAAATCTCGCACAGTATCGCAAATGTACCAAGATGACATTATTTCCGCCATTTCATCCGTTCTGAACAATAAATTGTAACATTATAGAATGTAAATTTTAGTATAAATATTAGTAGACTAGAGAGGTCTAGCGCCACTTGTTCCCGAACTGATGATCCGAGGTCCCTATGCTGACGGAGAGGACGGTGACTCTACATGACGGCTAGAAACCTTGATGGAATTACTGAGGACCGGTTCTGACTTAGGATCTGACATTAGACAGAATAGGTAAATATAAGAGAAATGAATTTGCATTTAATTGGCTTTTCTTACAATTTTAGATAAACAAATAATTCTGTTTGAATCTCTGTGTCGGGTGGTTATTTCTTGTTATGATTATTGAATTTATTTGCGTATTCTATGAAATGTTTTTCGTCAGATTTATAAGCAACTAGTAGATGCCATTGACCTCAGAAGTACATGCAGATTGGATAGGTATCAGAAAGTGTTTGCCCTTATACATAGCACGGATAAGAGTGGTAGGATGAATGTTGGTGTAATGGGCCCCACCAGCGTGTGATGTGTGTGTGTGTGTGTGTGTGTGTGACTGTGAGATCACTCCGTCCGTGGAAGTAGAGGGGATTCGGAAGCTCCGATCTGCACCAGTGGCATTTATGCTTTTTTGCAGTGTTGAAATGACCCCCATGCTCCTGGCATGTATAAAACCAGTGCAAATGGTTGGACGATCACTTCTGCCTGCTTGAGGAGTTACACAGAATCTTGAAGAGATTTTTTTGCACCCCGCGGAATTGTGCAGAGCAAAATTCCATGACCTATGCCCAGGCCTAGTGATGAATACCAAGGCTGAATAGTCATGAATTCACCTCATGCCTCTTTAATCCACCAAACCCACACAAGGTACTGCGATCTACCTTTGTTGCTGTTTTTCAATCTTTCTACCATCGGCTCAAATTAAGCAGAAAGGAAGAACTAAAGAAAGTAGAGGGAAAACAAAAGAAAAGTGGCAAATGCCACAGAAAAAGTATCACCCCCCCAAAAAAAATTAAAATACCCAAACACAAAGACAGACACTGATCTAAAAAAAGGGCAGTGGATATGCAGGTCGGAATATGCTTGGCGGCGCCTGCACCGCCCACTTATTCAGCCAATTTTCACACCACCACTGCAGCAGGTGCTTGATCCTGGTGGAGGTGACAGTCCCACTGCCCCACTCATACTAGAGCAGATGGGAGGTGGTGGTCAGACCACCACCACGAGTACGGCGGTTTTGGGACCGCCATACTCATAAGATGGCCTTAGACTCTATACAGTTTTGTATATAAATGTTACAGGCTTTAAAGCATTAATGCAAAATTATTAACATTTTAACACTCAATTGTTGCACGTTTCTGTTTACATGTTTGTATGAATGTTACCAACACACATAACTTTTGTAGAATAGATTCAACTCAGTGGGTTGCATCGATCATAAGGTTTCATATGTAGCCTGTAATCGCAGGCTTCTCATTTTTTGGGTATTTGGAAATCTGAAATATTGAATGAATGTTTACCTGAATCCCGTTTCTAAATGTAACTGATGTGCAAATGCTAATTGAAAGCTTACTAGAATAGGAGTTTACAAATGATTTGTCATACCTATAAAAAATGGGACACGGAGATTCAATGAAAGTGAAATTTGCACAGCTGGGAAGTTGTTATCTTAGGTTGTTTCAGATATCCATGAGTGTTGTGTAAGTATTTCTGATTCCAATATGTGTCCATCAGAACAAGAGTGTAACCCACAACACAAATCAGACTGATGGGACATTTCTGCACAACTCAAGCACCACCACCTGGAATGTTTTACTCAACAAATTGGGGGCAGTTTCTTCTTTGTCTTATCACTCTGACAAGCTTGACATGCAAGTAGATATTTTAAGTGGCTTATCTTCCCATATTGTGGAAATTGATGCAAAATTGTCAGCTCTGAACAACCTGATTACAAATGTCCAGTAAGGATCTGGCTGCTGTGTATCATTCCTGCCCTTGTTCCAGTACGATCAATGCCTTTGATAGGATACCTTAAATGCTGGACATCACCCTTGACTGGATTTCAACACCTGCCCGATAGACAGGCACAGCCTCAAAACATCAGGATAATATTAGTGGTGGGCAGTGAACACTGCTCAGCCAGCAGAATTTGTCGAGTTCGGCAAAAAACACAAATTCTTCTGCGTGGCGGAGTTTGCCCATGCTGCCCACCCCTATTCCTCCCTTCAGCGTTGCTCTGACTTTAGCCTCATGCTGTCTGCAGACAGCTCGGTTCCGGATGAGTTTTTTCTTCCGTGGAATCACCTCGTTGGTAGGTCACAGTGGCGCATCCAGGTGAAGCATTGTCCCTCCCACCCGCTCTTGATCTTTCCGTAGCAGATGATATCCTCGAAGAGACAGAACAGGGTGCAATGGAAGTAAGCAGTGCTGACGCTGCGATCAGGAGCTGCACCAGCAGGAAGGCCTTGGCCAGCGCCAGCCTGAGGCAGTCCACAAAGATCAGCTTAGTGTCCATCCCCTGCATGACCCAGGCAGCTGGTTTGCACAGCTAAGAGTTGTGTGTGGTCAAAGGCGCCTAACTATTTCATTAGTCCTGGGGAAAGTACCATTGTGGAAACCTTTACTTGGCACGGGGTTGTGACGAGAGATGGGTGGGTGGGACTTCGATTACCATGAGCACAGAGCCTGCAGGCTGCTGGGAGCTGTGGGACCGGCAGTGTGTGGGGGATCTGAGCACCCTGGTAGGCACGGAGGACCTCTGGTTATTCCACAGGACGTGGGAGAGCACGGAGTGCCTTCCTTTGGTCAGACAAGGGACAGCTTGGCTAATCTAGGCTTGTAAATCCCTGGGGCTGGTGGTATCTCTATTCCCCGGGGCTCAGAGGACACCACTGGAGATCACCAGAGTACCATTTACCTAGCCTGCAGCACCAAACTTCAGAGACCCTGGGGCCCCTTGCCAACCCAGCTATGTCCTAGTTCTGCCCTTAAAGCTCTAGTGCCGGGGGTGGACCCGGAGCACACCCTGCTCTGGGGAGTGGGCGCTACGCTTGCCTCGCAGAGTTGCTTAAACACTGCCTTGGGAAGTGAGAAATGGGAAGTGGAAAATTGGAATCCCTTCTGGAGGATCCGTGAAGCCAAACCCACCCCCGAATTGGAAGCAGCAAAACGTGCCAAGCGCACAAAGAAGTCCAGGAGGAAGCAGAGCATCCCCTGGCAGATCAAGCTTGAGTTCCTGCCCCCACTGGGGGTTCCTGGGATGGGTAGGAGGGATGTCAGTGTGCCCTGTACACAAGTAGGGCTCAGTAGAACTCCGCGGAATTCTACAGAGTTTTTATGCAACTCTGTGGAATTCCACATAGTGCAACTCCTTGAACTCCGCCAACCCCTAGATAATACAGAACTTAGCTAGGCCTCTGATCTTCTTAAAGGCACTTTCGAACAGCCACTGCATGCAGGATTATCTTGCTCTGCCACCAGTCCTGATCTTGCTAAGGCAACTGTGGGATCAGCAACTGAGTGACCTACAGTGTCGGAACTTGAATTGCCTGGTGTTATAAGTGGTAACTAGGGTGCTCCTGGAGATGTTTCCCTTAACCCACGAGATGGTAACATTAGTTTGATGATCAAAGGGGTGGTGCCTGTAGCTCTGCAGATAGATGCTGTAAAGCCACCCACAGAAAGAGAGCATAAAAGGCTTCGAAAAACAAAATACAAGCGAAGCACTGGCCTCAATCTGCATCTTGGTACAGTTTCTCTGCAGCCTGCCGCCCTCGACAACAAGGCCTCAGCAGGCTATTAAGTTACTCCGACTTCTCCAAACAAACAGGCAACTAGTGAAATAAATCTAAAACGTATTCATTGTTTAATTGCAATTCTGAGAGGAGGCATCAGCTCAAATTTTTGAAAGTTCTTACACACGGTTCACTGATAGAATATCGATGCCCAAAATATCCCCATACAGAAATATCGAGACATAAATTTCGATGTCGAAAATATCGACATTCTATATTTATCATGGTAAGTATAAAAATATCGAGAAAAAAAATATTGATGTAAAAAATAGTGTTAAATATATTCAATAATAAAATTAACTTTGAAAAAATTATTTTGATTTAATATACATTTTAACAAATATAAGAAATACATTTAATTTTTAAAAAAATACACATACATATATAAAATTTAATATATATATACATTGACTTTAAAACAATCAATAAACTATTAATTTTAATTTATTTTTAAATTTGATAAACGTATATTAATTTACAAATAAATATATATGTATATATATATATATCTCCATATCTATATATTATCTACTGGCGGTCGCCAGTAGATAGTTATAGTTAGGACCGTGTTTCCATAGGAAATCCGCAACATTCTATTTGGAATAACTTTGGCGCCGGTCGACGAATCCTCGCGAAATTTTCAAAACTAATGGGGCGCTACGCTCCGCTCCTACCCTGAAAGTCTCGGGGGGATTCGTCAAGCGGGGGCTGAGAAAAAAGGGGGGTCCCAAAACGCGTTTTCCCCATGCATTTTTCCATAGGACATTTAGACACAGCTACAGCCCGAACGGCTGAACAGAATTACTTGAAATTTGGCAGAGAGGTAGTCCTCAGGTCAAGGATGTGCCTTTTGTAGGTCTGGTGTAAATCTGTTCAGTAGGTCCTGAGAAAATAGCATTTAAATCAATATATATATCTGTAAGCGCGCTCCGTGCGCTTACCGTAAGCTTACCGTACGCGTACGGTGCCGTGCGCGAGCTCAATTCTGATTGGTGGTTACATGACTGTAAACATTCGAATCGGTCGAAATCAGGAAGTGTCGGCCGCCATTTTCTGTCTCTCGCACTGAGAAACAAAGGTGGGGAACGTGAAACGGGGGCAACGAAGAGAGTTGCAGACCCCCTAGTGTTTGTCAGGGGGTCCAAGAAGGACCCAAAAGTACGAAAAATAAATTTAATAATTTTTTTTAAAAATCGCGGGGTACGCGTACGGTAAGCTTACCGTACGCGCATGGCAAAAAAAAAAAAAAGAAGTAACAATCACATTTATTAAATAAATTAAAGGACCCACAAGAGAGAAAAAAACAAATGTTACTGCGTAAAAAAAGGCGAGGCGTGCACAGCATGGACTGCGCAACGTGGGCGCTCGGAGCGCGAAGCGCACCGAGCGCCCACAGCGCGCGCACGGTGCGCGAAGTGCACCGTGCACGCAGGGTGTGCGCATAGTGAAAAACCAGAAAAAAAAAAAATAAATAAATACATAACTTAGCATTTAAAAAACCGTACAAATTCACTGAAAAAACCATAGGTTTCACACACGTTATAGTTAGGAATTATCATTTATAAAACCTTGCAAATTCACTTAAAAAACCATAGGTTTCACACATGTTATAGTTAGCTGTACATTTCACTCGTAAAAAACCAATGAAATTCCACGTTATAGTTAGATCAGGTAACTATAACTTGCGCGACCGCAATCCACAATGTGTAATTTC
Source organism: Triturus cristatus (assembly GCF_964204655.1). Classification (NCBI taxonomy): domain Eukaryota; kingdom Metazoa; phylum Chordata; class Amphibia; order Caudata; family Salamandridae; genus Triturus; species Triturus cristatus. The sequence goes on from NC_140582.1 coordinate 1,072,944,024, forward strand.
AGATGTCATCATTGATGTCATGAGTGATGTCACTGACCATGTCATGAGTGATGTACTATGTGACGTCATCAGCAGTTTATTGTGGGCGCGCAAGTTATAGTTACCTGATCTAACTATAACGTGGAATTTCATTGGTTTTTTACGAGTGAAATGTACAGCTAACTATAACATGTGTGAAACCTATGGTTTTTTAAGTGAATTTGCAAGGTTTTGTAAATGATAATTCCTAACTATAACGTGTGTGAAACCTATGGTTTTTTCAGTGAATATATATATATATATATATATATATATATATATATATATATATATATATATATTACCTACTGGCGGTCGCCAGTAGGTAGTTATAGTTAGGACCCTGTTTCCATAGGAAATCCGCAACATTCTATTTTGAATAACTTTGGCGCCGGTCGACGAATCCTCGCGAATTTCTCAAAATAGGTGGGGCGCTACGCTCCGCTCCTACCCTGAAAGTCTCGGGGGGATTCGTCAAGCGGGGGCTGAGATAAAAGGGGGGTCCCAAAACGCGTTTTTCCCATGCATTTTTCCATAGGACCTTTAGACAGGGCTACAGCCCGAACGGCTGAACAGAATTACTAGAAATTTGGCAGAGAGGTAGTCCTCAGGTCAAGGAAGTGCCTTTTGTAGGTTTGGTGTAAATCTGTTCAGTAGATTCAGAGAAAATAGCCTTTAAATCAATATATATATCTGAGCCAGCTTACGGTGCGCTTACGGTACGCTTACCGTACGCGTACGGTGGCGTGCGCGAGCGCGATTCTGATTGGCTGTTAGATCCTAGTAAACATTCGATTCGGCCGAAACCAGGAAGCGGCGGCCGCCATTTTCTCTCTCGCACTCTGAGGGGGGGGCTGTAAACAAAGGCAAAAAACATATAGAGGGGCTGTTTAGACAGCGCCCATGCACATAGCCATGTTAGTTGAGTCCTCAAAGATCCCCCAAGGCCAAAAACAGTAAATTTTTATTTTTTGAAAATTTCGCCGATTACGCTTACCGTACGCGTACGGTGCGCTTACGCTAAAAATTTTAATAAAAAAAAAAAACACTCTCTGTGCATGGCATATTATTGTCATCACTTACAAATTAAATTTAACAGATTACCTATCACAAGGAAGCGCATAATATGTCCTCCATGTGCGCACGGTGCGTAACGTGGGCACGCGGTGCGCGTAGCGCACTGCGTGCCCACCTTGCGTGTACGTCACTAACTGCGTAAAGTGGGCGCGCGGTGCGCGAAGCGCACCGCGTGCTCACTGTGCGCGCACGGAACGAACTGCGTTAAGTGGGCGTGCACGCCACGAATGGCGTAAAGTAACTTAGCATTTAAAAAACCGTACAAATTCACTGAAAAAACCATAGGTTTCACACACGTTATAGTTAGGAATTAGCATTTAAAAAACCTTGCTAATTCAATGAAAAAACCATAGGTTTCACACATGTTATAGTTAGCTGGAAATTTTACTGATAAAAAACCAATGAAATTCCCCCGTTATAGTTACTGTAGGCAACTATAACTCACGCGACCGTAATCCTCTGGTGATGACATATGTGTCTTTATGAAAAAAAAAAATTTGTCAAATATGTATAGCTAAAATTTAATGGAAGAAGACATGGGCAAATAAGTGTCTAAATACAGTATTAGCATCAGCAGAGGATTACGGTCGCGTGAGTTATAGTTGCCTACAGTAACTATAATGGGGGAATTTCATTGGTTTTTTATCAGTAAAATTTCCAGCTAACTATAACATGTGTGAAACCTATGGTTTTTTCATTGAATTAGCAAGGTTTTTTAAATGCTAATTCCTAACTATAACGTGTGTGAAACCTATGGTTTTTTCAGTGAATATATATATATATACACACCTATAACATAAAATCTAATAAACAAGACACTATATTATAAATTAAAATATTTTAATTCTTTAAACTTAAATTTTGTACTCCATTGAGTGCAACAGTAGGGAAATTGTTGGATAGCGGAGGGGTAAAAATAACTATTCCCACTCCAATGAGTGCAACAGCAGGGAAAATGTTGGATAGCGAAGGGGTAAAAATACTATTCCCACTCCAGTGAGTGCAGCACTAGGTAAAGTGTTGGATAGCGGAGGGGTAAAAATTACTACTCCCACTCCAGTGAGTGCAACAGTAGGGAAAGTGTTGAATAGGGGAGGGATAAACATTATTATTCCCACTCCAGTGAGTGCAACAGTACTGAAAATGTTGGATAGCGGAGGGGTAAAAATTACTACCCCCACTCCAGTGAGTGCAACTGTAGGGAAAGTGTTGGAAAGCGGAATGGTAAAACGTACTATTCCCACTCCAGTTAGTGCAACAGTAGAGAAAGTGTTGGATAGCGGAGGGGTAAAAATTACTATTCCCACTCCAGTGAGTGCAACAGCAGGGAAAATGTTGGATAGCGAAGGGGTAATATCAATTAACAAAAACTTAATTAAGTTAAAAGATTTTACTTCCCATCCTTTATCAGTATAAACCCCACAACTCACATCTAAAATTGATTACACAATTGGCATATTTGAATTTTAATTGATTAATTAATTAGCTTTAAGGAACAAAAAAATATGTATTAATTATAAATAAATCACTACCCCCCCAATTCCCCTATAAACCCAACCACCCGCTCCTCAAAAAATAACACAATTAACATAATTAATTACGAATTAATTTATAATTAACAAGCAATTAATAATTAATTAATAATACATTAATTCCCACAATTAACACTATAAAATGTAAATTAAGTCTATATTAATAAATCAAACATATTAATAAATGTATTATAATTAAATTACTTCCCACCCTATTCCCATATACACCCACAAACCGCTCCTAATCTTTTTGACAATTAACATAATTACCAGGTAATTAATTAATAATAATTAACAACCAATTAATAAATAATTAATTATACATTAATTCCTATAATTAACACTTTAATATGTAAATTGAATAAATACTAATAAGTAAAAATAAAAAAAATCATTATAATTAAATTACTTCCCACCCTATTCAAATCTAAACCCACAACCCGCTACAGAACTAAAAAATGTAAAATGTAATTAAAATAAAATTAACTACAAAACATTTAACATATGTATTAAAAAACAAAAGCAATACTTATACTAAAAAATTGTTTGCATAATTTTGAAATACATACTAAAATACATAACACTAATTAGAACATCGATATTTTAAACAGCCATATTTTTGCAAACAATATTAATGATTTTCATATTTTCAAAAACGATATTTCTTACCTCCAAGTCGATATTCTTGATCACAATATTCTTGCTGTCGATATTTCTGCATCACAATATTTCCAACTCCATATTTGTGTATGTCGACAATTAAATCTCGATATTCTGTCTGTGCACCCTTATCCACACCCCTGACAGTTATAAGTGTGAGTACAGTGGAACAACAGTGAGAAGTTATCTCTCAAGTGCAGCAGGCCGAAAGTGACATCACTAGAATGTCAAGCCCATAATTACTCATTCACATGTGAAGCCATGATGGGATCCACACCTACTGCACCTAGTGTGATAAGTTGGGCTCAACGCACTTTGTTAATAGAGCACTTAAACTAAGGAAGTGGGATTTTGTAGTGGATTAATATTGCCTGCCCGGATCCTATGTTTGCTTTTACTCTAGAGGCCCTTAGGCAAGGTTAAAAACAGTGGGATGTTTTAAGGGTATGATGGCCCTGGAGATTAGCTTAAGTGCTCCGCTAACAAACACTAGACCTGCCTGATGAATGGCCTATATTCCTTCAACCATAACGCCAGATGGAGACGTTCCAACATCTGATCGCTCCAATGATACTGTTACTATCGTCAAGGTCTCTTTTTTGGTCTGGAATGTGGCTTGAATTCAACGGAAAATTGGGAACTATACTTGGTCAGATTTTGTGAGCTCCTTTAGGATTCTATGCCTACAGGAAACATGAGCTATATCATCTGTTCAGATTAATGGATTTAAAATGTTCCATCTGCCAGTCATTGCATCTTCATCCGGTTGGCCAAGAAGGGGCCTGTCGATTTACATTTTGACTATGGTTAATTCTAAACTTTTTCTCTACGCAACAGATACATAATTTTATCAGGTCCGGAATTTGTGTCTGTTCCCGATTGGGCATTGTCAATTTTTATAATAATATTCCAATAGCATATAGAGGTTGTATTACTATTTTGTCAAAATTCTATCATGACTTGAACTCCCCCAATTATAGAGATGGCAGCGAGCAGTACTATGGGGGGGGATTTCAATGTCCATTTTTCCCACCCTGCATATAAAGATGCGTGCAGTCCAACAGATTGTAAAGGGAATTCTTTACCTCATTTTTCCACAATGTATTCAGTAATAATATCAATTACCTAATGATTCAATATGTGTTTTGAAGTCAAGCATAGCACTATACATGTTCTTTTCCCCTAAGACCTTTGTGGACAAGTGAGTGGGTTCTGCAATTGATTTTATTTTACTATCTGGCAAGGTGAGGGAACAGCTAGTATGTAATCTTGCTTGAGCGACCATCTTCCCCAAAGGTTCTTTGTAGATATTAGTAATTGGCAGGAAATGGTTGGTTCCAATAGGCATCTCCGCTCATAAGATAAAGGGCACTTGCATTAATTGGGAGTTTGTCAACAATGAAACGTCCACATCCCAATTGGTCAAGGGTAATTGCACTTTGTTTGAGCGCTGCTTAGATGCTAAGGCCAATGAAGCTTCTATTAAGAATGCGTTCATCACCCTCTCAGAAGCAGTGTCAAGGGCATTAAGCAGGGCAGCCTGTGTGGGACCAGATAAGAAAAGGGGATGGTTTGACGCAGCATGCTCCAAGTCTCACAAAAAGCTAATGGCCTCCCTTCATAAGCAGCCAAAGTTTGCTACCAAGGTCTCCATTTGTAGGAAGACCTACAAAAGGGCAATAGCAGTAAGGTAAAACACCCTCAGAATGAAAGCCTGGGAAGAGCTCCAGGAAGTATTCCTTAGGAATGATCAGAAGGCTATCAACCATTCCTTAATAATAATGATGCCCCTTTGATTGAATCTGTCATATCTGTCCGTAAGTGGGCTACCGTCTTTGGGAAAGTTTACTCCACTAGCAATCAATCAGGCAACAACAATTTCAACTCCCCTGATGCAGCAAAGGATTGTTTCCTAGCTAAGTATTGTCCACCACTGGGAGAGGTGATAGTGGCTATTAAAGCTAAACCTAGTGGAAAAGCACCTGGTTGGGATGGAGGTCCTCTTGGACCTTTTTAAGAGCAATCTGGACCAGTGGGCAGATTTGGTAGCCAACGTCTTGAGAGCAGCCAGCTCCTCCATCAAGATTCCATCACGGTTCAATTCACTAATTGGATCGATCTTTAAGAAAGTAAATTGAGGGGATGCCAGTTGTTACCAGCCGATTTCACTCCTGGACTTTACTGTGAAGGTACTGGGTTGTGTCTTACACTCCCCCATCTGGAAGTCAGGGCTGAGAGTGGTGCCCTCTCAGATATCCAGTATTTGTTCAGGAGATGGATTAGGGTGGAAGACCAATGCATCAACTGTAGGAAGGTGGAATCTGACTGCATGGTTGCCCCCACTTTTTTCCCTTATAAGTCCCTAGTATATGGTATACTATGTACCCAGGGCATAGGGACCCCAGAGGCCTACTAGGGGCTGCGGCATGTATTGTGCCACCCCTGGGAAGGCTTCCAAAATAATACCACAGGACTGCTACTGCAGCCTGGGTATACGTTCACTATATCTCTCCATATCACTGTACATATAAACCTATCACTCACCACTATGGCAGGCCTTACTAATCCTGAAGGCAGGGTGCTGAGTTTGATGTGAGAGGGTCCCCATGCATGAGCAGAGCCCCTCTGCAGCCTTCGGAACCTTTATTCCAGGGTTGTTTGTGATGCAACCAAACCATATACTCTTAAGTGCATTATAATCAAACGGTTAATGCTAACTTTGGGATGGCTGCACAGAAACATGTTGTGTTTGGTGTCAAACACCTTGGAATCATACCCCCACACCAGTAACTGGTGTGGGAGTATGATCCCACCCTTTTAGAGGGAGAGACATGACAGCACCGGTATACACGGTACCAGCTAACAGAGCCCTGGCATCACAAAATGGATGCTGCCAGCCACAGACATGAGTCTGCCCTCCTGCTGCTGGACGAAACTCCAGCAGGGGAGGCCTGGACAATAGGTTTCCTGTCACAGGGAGGTGTCACCACCTCCCAGACAGGCTTTAGTGTATTGGGGCTCGGTGGGTGCACTCCAAGAGTGCTTTGAAGTTCAGCACTGGGGGCACATTTGGTGTCCCTGTGCACAGTCCAGTTCAAACCAGTTGCAGGGGCTGCCAGCCCCTGCTCTGGCGTGAAACTGGACAAAGGAAATTAGTGTAGCCACCCCTCTTTCCTGTCCCTCGCATAGGTGGGTCCCCAGAGTATGTCCAACCCCTTCCTTGGGTATAAAGAAGGAACCCTGACTACAGGACTTTAGAATACACCTGGATGAAACTCTGATACTGAATCCTGGAACTTTGACGTTCTACACTGAACTAGATGACTGAAGAATCTCCCTTGGAGTAAAGGAGTTACTCCCCTGCTTGGCAGGCACCAAAGACGCATCTGTCTGGTTTGCATCTCCGAAGCTCCCGCCGGACTCCGAAGAATTTTGGTCTAAGAGGTCGATCAGCGCCCACAGCAAGTCTGAGGCCCATATCCCTCGTGTCGACCGTGCAACCCGAAACCCTGGACTCCATGACCATTTGCAGAAGCATCAGCTTTCCAGCAACTCCTGCAGCTGAGCTTTGGGTTTCTTGTAGCCCTGACCCGGAGCAGCATTTGCACCGAAGATTGCCCACCTACACTCCACGAGTGTTCTGTGAACTAGCCGTTTGTGTATTCTCTTGAGGTCCCTTTGCGATCCCTAGTCCGTTGATTGATGGGTCTCTGTGAAGGCAACTTTACTTCTAATTGGGCTTACCTGGTTGCTCTAGACGTGCCATGACTCTCCATTGCTTGGGGAGTCCCCAGGACCTTGCTGGTCTGCACCGAAGCATCTTTTCTCTTCCTGCGTGGGTTGCTGTTGCCAAGGCTTGTTAGGCCCAATCCGGGCATCGATACAGCAGCACTCGACATCCTTTGTGGGACAGTTTGAATCCAGCTCCTGGTTGTCCTCGACACCTCCTGGTCCTCGTGGCTGTAGAGTCAAGCTTCACCTTTTCACCTCTTCGCACCTGAAACACCCGACATTGGTGGGCATTCGTCTATCGTACCCCTGGTCACTGGCAAGTGACCCAGACTCTGTCCCCTCTGCTTTCAGGTTCTTCTGATCTTCAATCCAGCCTTGGATCACACCAGACACTTCTCTCCACTGAAATCGACGACGATTGCCGACACCATTTGACACCTATGCACCCAGCTTCCCTGGGTGAGGTAACTCCAGTACTCCGGTGCTCCCGTGGGTGCTGGCCCTAGAACCACCTAAGGCTAAAGGAGTTTGCTGAAAGTCCTCTCCTAAGTGTCCTTAACTTCTAAAAATTCCAACCATGACTTTACCATAGAATAGTACGGGGCTCACGCCTGTGTTCTCTCACTGCACGCGTCTCCCATGGGTCTCCTGTGTCACTACCTTGGGTGGTTCCTTGTGGTCCCAGCGATTCTACGTGCCCTAGGCACTGTGTCTAGTCAAGTCATGGTTCTTATACCACTTTCTTAATATATGGTTTGGTCCGCCCCTAGGGCCCATTGTATATTGTGCTATTTACTGTCGTTTTAGAACTGTATTATTGTGTGCCTTGCTCTCTAACTTCATAAAGAGGTTAGTAGAGAGTGTTTAGAAATAAATACATATATTTTATATATACCTTGTGTGGTTCTCTGTTGTAATCACAGAGATGTAAGGAACCCTGGCTATGTCATGGAATGTAGTGATGCATGTCTTCTCATGAATCACTCATTCCAGAGCTGGGTCTGCTGTACAGTTGGTGCTGTACCTTCATGCTGTGTTCCTGAATAAATCTTTGACTTCTACCAACGTCGTCACCAGTGTTAAATTTAAGATGTCCTCACGTTGGTAGAAGTCAAAGGTTTATTCAGGAACACAGCATGAAGGTACCACACCAACTGTACAGCAGGATACCCAGCTCTGGACTGAGTGATTCATGAGAAGACATGCATGACTACATTCCATGACATAGCCAGGGTTCCGTACATCTCTGAGATTACAACATTCTCCTTTCATTTAGTAATTCAAAAGGTTATAATCTGGTAAACCAAGCTGCTTTACACTCCTTCAAGACTTAGCCTGAAGGCTGCTCTCCATAGCTACCACTAGGATAGCTTTCAATGACGGTTGTCTTTAAACCTATCATCAATAAGGGTTGTTTGGACTGGTGCAAGGTGCCCACTATAACTAGTGGACAGCATATGCCAGGCCAACTTCTCACATCAACCTCTGCCTTTTCTTGGGTAAATGCACAATTGCAAAAGGCAGTATGCTGCAATTTGTTTTCATGGATCTGTCCAATGCCTTTGATCATGCGTCCCACTATAAATTGTAGGACATAATGGAAGGCCTGGGCAAATCTACTGCGAGTGTTGCAGTAAGGTTCGGGCACTGTGGGGAGTGCTCTGAGATGTTTGGGTGTTCAGGGTGTTAGGCAATGGTGTGTCTTTGTGCCCTTTCTATTCTCCCTCTATATTAATGACTTGGAGAGGGAGTCAGTCTTAAGGTGTGGGGACATGTCCCAGATTGGCAAGCACCCAATACCAGCTCTATTGTACACTGAATATGCTGGCCACATACCTGTAGCTCTGCAGTCTCCTGGATACCTTTGCATCCTTTATGGAGGGCTTGACATGATAATTAACACAAGTCTTTTGTAATGTCCTGTGATTACAGGAAGGACATGATTCCAGTTTTCAAGCTCCACACTACCCCTGTTAAACTCAGGGACAATTTTAATTACCTAGGGGTAACTTTTAATTGTATGGGATCCTGGCAACCACAGCTAGAAAACTGAAACAACCAACTAGCAAGGAGTTTTAATCCTGTCTCTTCCTTTTGTCTCTAAATTAGGCAAAAGGTCAGTTGCCCATATGTAGGCTATCTACCATCCACAATGTGTTGGTCTGGCAACCTACAGAGCGGGGGTCTGGACAAACAGTTGGTATCACCCCTCCAGGGGGACAGAAAACAAATTCACACATCGCCTACTGGCCCTCCCACCACTCACCACCTCTTTCATCAGCCACAGGGAGTTAGGGATCTTACACCTTGAAGATATTTTAAGTACATTACCAATTTTGCTATGGTGATGGTTCTAGGTCAACAAAGCCCTCTCCATAAATAGAATGTTAATTGAGGATTGTCTGTCCTTGTCTCAATGCCTAGAAATTCCCTGGCTGTGGGACATTAGGGGTATGGCCGTGGCTCTGGGCAGGCATGATTTGTTTGAAGATCCCTTACGTTCCTTGTCCACGATGCCCTAAAAAACACTTAAGGGCCGATTACGAGTTTCAGCGGTGTGGGAGCGGGCAGTACACCACCGCTGTGACGCTGCACCACCGAGACTTGCTGCTGCCGCCACCTCAAAAGTCCATGCCGTGCAGGAACTGGTGTGCACACACACACACGAGGGCACATGCTATGCCCCCCTATGTGCATTCACACGCTGTGGAGTCCCGCTGGAGAAGAAACTCATAATATGTGGCGGTACTGCCAAGCATATTGCGGTCTTTGACTGCCGCGCCACTGCCAAGGAATAGCGGGTACCTGGTGGCGGTCCCAGGGCGGTCCGGCGGCCCAACATGTAATGGGGTAGTTGGACTGTCGGTGCAAGGGTGACTGTACTGCCACTGCTGCACCCCTGTGAGTCTGGCTGTCCTCGGCCTGCCAGACTCATAAATAATCGAGCCTTCAGGGATTAAATGGACAAAGGTTTCTGTACCTCCCTCTGTTGCCTGTTATATGCAGCTCTCAAGCCACTCAGGAACATTCAGCCATTCTTGTTGTATGATGAATAGCACTACCAGCACCTTATTATGCTCAGGGCCCGTTTTAGCCCATTTCATAAATTGGTTGCTTACCGCCGGTACAATGATTGGTCATGCGATCTTCTGCCTTGCAAGTGTGATCAGCACAGAGCTCTTTGCAGGTAGTGTTTTTTTCATTTTTTCCTGTTATAGGTCTTTAGTTTTAAAACTTTTAATAATAAAGTACTCCTTGCATCATTGCACAGAAGCTTTGCACTGCATACAATCTCTAGGCTCAGAGGAGATCGTCTCTGATGTATATACTTTTTTTCAAGCAGGTGCTTAAGGCAAGGAAATTGCTTGGATGCACTCCTACATAGGGATGGGCCTTTTTTCGTATTTTGGTTCTTAGATGCATTCTAGCCTTATTATTCTTGAAGTCCATAAATGTTTATATTATTGTTGTGATGTACTATATTAATTGTCATTTTAAGATAAATATGGCATACTTTTTATATTCAGATCACCATTCCTCTGAAAGGTGTAACAAGCTACCTATAACCTCTCTGACTTTGTGGTTTGCCCTTCTGCTCAGATGCCATAGGCAGGATTTTAAACCTGATGTTCGTATATGCATTGTATTTGATGATTGTGTTTTGTTTGTATTCTGATTTTATTCCTTTTCTGAGGATTTCTTTTAAATTAATTTGGATTGCTTTTTTGTGTGTTTTTTTGTATCTGTTCTTAGTTTACTTTTATGGTCCATGTTAATATGATCGAATAAAGTTGTCTTGACTTGACATGAGCTGTCCATAACACTACATTTGCACATACGGAAATCCCACTATATTATGTTATGTGTATGTATAAAGCGCAATATCACCTGCAAGGGTATCCTGGCACTGAACAGGTGTGTGTGCCTAGTCCTACCTATGGAAGGTTGGTTAATTGAAAAGCCAGGTCTTTACTTCTTGCAGGATTTACTATACTAGTGAAATTTCTGTCCATATTTGCAGATCACATTAGCAAGGGCACATTTCCATCAGTGCTGTTCTCCAGTTAAAGAAGTTAATTTTGCCCTTGTAAGTTACTGGTATTGTGTAATCAGTTAGGGCTTGGTGCAACAACATTTAAGAACCTGGCCCTCGGTTTCAAAGGGCTACAAATAACGAACTGTAGACATGAGTGAAATTAGACAATAGATTTGGAAAAATACTTTGGATGCCTCTTCTTGAAATATATTATTCTAAGAGGTGAAACATATTTTTCAAAGTCTGGCAATTCTACAAGCATTTCAGATGGAACATGGTTCATCCTATCCATCCTCTAAAATCACCAGTCTACATTTGCCCAGCTGAGAAGCCTTCACTGGTTCCTTGTGCGAAAAAAATACTTTGCTTCTCAGATGAAAATACCTAGAAGTCTTTGTCTTCAAGGAAAGATCCAGGGCTGATGCACCCATGACACTTTCACTTTGACCAAGTTATCTTCTCAATGGTACTCAGAAGCCAGTTCAAGAGGAGTGGTATGACACTCTTCTCTGCCATTGGCCACTGGCCTTAAAAAGTCTTCCTCTGGATGCATGCCATTTTCCTAGCTTGCTGTCATTTAGGTAAAGACTAAAAATGGACCCTCTTGGGTGCAGTATGATGTTTATTTTTACTGGAAAACTATTTCTGTTTGAAAAGATAACGTTGTTACAACACATTTTGCCTACCTTTAATGTATGATCTTAATCACTATGCATGTTTATAAGTGTATCTGCTAGAAAGATGCAGTCATTTTTACCAATATCCTGTGTGGAAATTCTCTAAATTAAACACTGAGGGCCCGATTCCGATCTCGCTAGGAAAGCCCTCCATACGACTCAGATCCGGAGGGATTTCCAAGCGAGATGCACTGGGCGAGTCCAACCGAGTGAGTACGATGCAACCACATGGTTACGGACTCGGTTCAGCCGGACTCCCATAGCACTCTATGGGAGCTTGTGTACGGACACGTACACAGGCTCCCATAGCAAAAAAGGGATGGGTGGGGAAAAGCGTACACACCCTGGCGGGCAGCCCATTTTGCAAGCCACAATGTATGTGCTTGGATCGGGGGACCCATGCGCACACCCCATGCACGATACAGAGTGCTCCAGGTGAAGGGGGGCCTGCTCTGGCCCCCCGAAGTCCAATTCCAACAGCTGCTTACACTCGCTGAGACCGAGTCGATACAACCGTCCGAATCGTGCATCGTACTCGCCCGTTGGGAATCTAGCTCCATTGCGCGGCACGATTTGGCTCCATACGAGTCGGACGGATGGATTTGGGTTCATAAACGATTCGGTCGGTGCGGACGCGATATTCGCATCGTACTTGGTCGTTTGTAACGAGGGACAATTTGGCCAGAAAGATAGGCTCCGAATCAGATTTGCTCTTTACGAATCCCGTTTGGAGGCCTTCCTTATGAGATCGAAATTGGCCCCTGAATGGAACTGAATTGATTGCTAAGGGAACGATAAAGTTCAGTTATGATATGAGCTGTAGTTTAGCTTCTGCAGAGTTGAACTATCTAGTGCCTAGCAAGTAATATTACATTTCTGTGAGGAATCCTCTGCTGCCACGTAGCAGCTGTAGTTCAAGTGACAGGCTCACCTCAGATAAAGTGAGTTTAAGCATTTTAGAAGCACCAAAACGCAATACAATCAGATAAAATTCCTATAGCAATTTGATAAGTAAAGAAAAATATAACATAATCAAAAAAATAACACAGAATTTGCAAAAAAATGATTAACGGGATAAGGCAGGAGTTATACATTTATAACGAAAAAATAGAATTTTTTCATAGAAAACAAAAGAAAAGTGAAAATGTAACTTCAGTCTATGAGGCGTGGGTGACTGGGTCCCAAGTGCCGGTTCAGACTGACCATGATGGAGCAAGGGTCAATATTTGTACATCTGAACCTTGTAATGATGGCGTCCATGAGGTCAGGTATGTCAGTTCCATGATCCAGCTGAAGGCTTCAGCTCGGTGCCAAAACCACTGAACAGTCACATATTGAAAATTGTAGCCCTGAGGTTGCTTCACCTCTGGGAGCACTTTGCTGCCTTTTCCCACTCTTGTGATTCCAGTTAGGACACAGTGACTTTTTGGAACTCAAACTCCTTCAGCAGGAGGGAACGGTGGGAGTCATGGCTGGAAAGGGTTGCATATATGATGTCAATGATGCCACAGGAGTCACATATTTCACTAAAAATATCTCTGAGGGGTTATGAATCAAAAATCCTTGAAAGCGGAAGGTGTACCAAATACTCTTTCTTATTAATAACTTATTAATAACGATAACCAAAGCCTATCTCCACTGGTGTACCTGTTCCTCTTCCAAGATGCTTTAGTCATTTATCTCCAAGCAGGCTTTCAGGAGTTTACCTTTCCTGATCCTTGAGAATGGCTGTTAGACCTGACCCTTTTTGCAGGTTTATCTCCAAAGCTTTTTCCTTTTGCTTCCTATTTTTCTGACCCTGTTTTTGTTGACTTTAGGATTCAGGGCACTTTACCAGTGCTGATCAGTGCTTAAGTGCATATGCTCTCTGTGTAAATTGTGATTATGATTGATTATCCATCATTGGCATATTTGATTTACTGGTAAGTCACTCGTAAAGTGCACTGAGTGTGCCGGGCCTGTAAATCAAATGCTACTTGTGGGCTTGCAGCACTGGTTGTGTCACCCACATGAGTAGCCATATAAATGTGTCTCAGACCTGCCCTTGCAGTGTCTGCGTGTGCAGTTTTTAACTGCCATGTTGACCTGGCAAGTGCACCCACTTGCAGGCCCAAACCTTCCTTCTTCTTACGTGTAAGGCACCCCTCAGGTTGGTCCAAGGTACCCCCATGGGCAGGGTGCAGTGTATGTTGGAGGTCGGACATGTACTGATGTGTGTTACATGTCCTGATATTGAAATATTGTGCATTTCGTTTTCCACTAATGAAAGGCTACCTGTCCCATAAGTTAACAAGGGAGCTGCCTTGTCACATCTCACAAGTGTAACTTGCCAGTGGGACAAGATCGAGACATGGAGTTTAGGCTCTCTGTAGTCAGAATTTAATAACACACCTTTTAGTAAAGGTGGTTTTTAAATTCTGTGTTTGAAAATGCCACTTTTAGAAAGTGGTTATTTTCTCGCTTTACCATTCTATGAGCCTCTGCCTGTTTGTGTATTCACGGTCTGGTATTGGAGTGACAGGAACTGGAGATGCGCATTCACTCTAGACAATAACAAAAGGGGTTTGATGTGTGTCCTGCCTTGACTTCTGCAATAACACTTGCACTTTGCCCATTGCAGGATGGCATGAACCTTGTTATATATGTATTACCAAAGGACAGTGAAAACTCGTAGTTTTGTGATCGTTGTTGGCCGCAGTTATATTTCCCTTGTATACATACTCATTTTGTAATGCCCTGGACATACTTTTATGGCCAGGGTCATAAATCATTATCATGAACCATCATAAAAAATCTTCGGCGACGCTCCCAGCTGCATGATGTAGAAGTGACCTGTAGTCTGGGGAGCGACGCCTGATATCCCCCCCACGATTTTCCCTCCAATACTGGGGTTGGACAATGATTGGGGGTTCAAACATCACCTGACTCCCCATTGGCCAGGTCACAAGGCACCTCTCTGGCTCGAGTTTGCTGGGAGGGAAGCACCCCTTCTGCTTCAGGGCACTTCCAGGTAGCGCAAACGGGCTTCTTGCAGGGGCTTGGTGTCCGTTATGGTGCCGACCCTCGAGGCCCCCTTCGTGGGGCAGCCTCTGCAATAAAAATAAAGACAAGGCCAAAGTCAAAGCATCACATTGAGGTGAGGTGGGACAGGAGGTAGTTAGTACGAAGGAGTTGGGACACGTGGTGTCAATAGCTCCATAATTTTTGACAGTATTGACTTTTTAGTCTTATTAACATATTAAACAAACGTAACCCCATTTTCATTTTGTTGTGTTGAGATAAGATATTGGCTGTATGGACGTTTGAGGGTGGTTATATTGCCATATGTTGGTGAGTGTATTGTTGTGTGATGTTGGTTGTGTGGAAATATTGGGGTTGTGATGGTATATGGTGGTTACTGTGCTGCTGTAGAATGGTGGGTGTGTTAGTATATAATATTGACTTATTGGATATCAGATGGTGTTTTTTAAGCATGTGATGCCCTCTACCACTCCTGTATGCCTGCCCTCTTTGCCGTCTGTGCCTACCCTGCCCTGCCGTGTACCCCTCTGCCCTCTGCATTACCTCTGCGTTCCCCTGTCTGAGCTGCAGCCCCTTAGTGCCCGACCTGCAGCGTCACTATGTGTCACCCCGCCTCACACCTACTCCACTATATGTGACCCGGCCCCCTGTTGCTCATCTGTGTGCCCCATGCAGCCTGCACCCTCTATAAGCCACTCTGTCACTCTCCCGTAGCCACTCTGTGGGTCCCTTTGTAGCCCTGCTCCCCCCTGTTGCCCCTTGGAATGTTTATCACCTCTCCTGCATCCCCCATTGTCCCCATGTGCCCCGGCAACCCTTATTTCTGCCCCGACCCCATTGCAGCACCTCTCTGTCACTGTGCTTGTCCATTTCGAACCCTATGTCTCCCCTTGAATCTCCTCTGTGACCCCCACTTCCTCCTGTAGCTCTTTCTGTGTGTCAAATTGCCTCATCACCACAGTACCTTTATGAGCCTCCCCCCACGTGCAGTCCAGCTGTGTATACCCTCCTTCTCTCTTTGTACCCTCCTTCCATGCAACCTTTCTGCACCCCTATGAGTACCAATTGTAGCATGTTTGCTGTCTTGCTCCACCCCTATGTGTACCAACTGTAGCATGTTTGCTGCCCTGCTCCACCCCTATGTGTACCAACTGTAGCATGTTTGCTGCCCTGCTCCACCCCTGCTGGCCACTTCCGTGTTCCTCTACCACCTTTAGTTTATCTTTCAATCAATCAATCAATCAATCAAAGCATTTGTATAGCGCGCTACTCACCCAGAGGGTCTCAAGGCGCTAGGGGAGGGGGGTCCGCTACTGCTCGAACAGCCAGGTCTTGAGCAGCTTCCTGAAGGCGAGGTGGTCCTGGGTAAGGCGGAGGTGGGTCGGGAGGGAGTTCCAGGTCTTGGCAGCGAGGTAGGAGAAGGACCTTCCTCCTGTGGTGGCTCTTCGGATGCGGGGGATGGCGGCGAGGGCATGGCTGGACGATCGAAGGTGGCGTTTGGGAGCGTAGAAGTTGAGGTGGTTGTTGAGGTATCCTGGGCCTTGGTTGTGTAGGGCTTTGTGTGCGTGGGTGAGGAGACGGAAGGTGATTCTCTTGTTGACCGGGAGCCAGTGCAGGTCTCTCAGATGTCCGGAGATGTGGTTGCGGCGGGGGATGTCCAGGATGAGTCGTGCTGAGGTGTTCTGAATCCGCTGGAGTCTCTTCTGGAGTTTGGCGGTGGTTCCGGCGTAGAGGGAGTTGCCGTAGTCCAGACGGCTGGTGACGAGGGCCTGAGTGACCGTTTTCCTGGTCTCGGTGGGGATCCACCGGAAGATCTTACGTAGCATGCGCAGGATGTTGAAGCACGACGAGGAGACGGCGTTGACTTGTCTGGTCATGGAGAGGGAGGAGTCCAGGATGAAGCCCAGGTTGGGTGCATGGTCTGTTGGTTTGGGTGCGCTGCCTAGGGCGGGGGGCCACCAGGAGTCGTCCCAGGCAGAGGGTGAGGATCCCAGGATAAGGACTTCCGTCTTGTCCGAGTTCAGTTTCAGTCGGCTGTTCTTCATCCATTCGGCTACCTCTTTCATCCCTTCGTGTAGGTTGGCTCTGGGGTGTCGTTGGTGAGGGAGAGGATCAGCTGGGTGTCGTCGGCGTAGGAGATGATGTTGAGGTTGTGCTGGCGTGCGATGGCTGCGAGGGGGCTCATGTAGATGTTGAAGAGGGTTGGGCTAAGCGAAGAGCCTTGAGGAACGCCGCAGATGACTTCGGTGGCTTCTGATCTGAACGGGGGGAGGCGGACTCTCTGTGTCCTTCCAGCGAGGAAGGAGATGATCCACTCCAGTGCCTTCTTCTGGATTCCGACATTGCTGAGGCGCTGCACTAGGGTACGGTGGCAGACCGTGTCGAAGGCCGCGGAGAGGTCTAGGAGGATGAGGGCCGCTGTTTCTCCGTTGTCGAGCAGGGTTTGGATGTCATCGGTGGCTGCTATCAGGGCGGTCTCGGTGCTGTGGTTGGCCCGGAAGCCAGACTGCGAGAGGTCGAGGGAACCGTTCGTCTCGAGGAAGGCGGCCAGCTGCTTGTTGACGGTCTTCTCGATGACTTTTGCTGGAAACGGGAGCAGCGAGATGGGGCGGTAGTTCTTGAGGTCGGCGGGGTCGGCTGATGGCTTCTTTAGTAGAGCGCTGAGTTCGGCGTGCTTCCAGCTCTCCGGGAAGGTGGCGGTGTCGAAGGAGGTGTTGATGATGTCTCGCAGTTGGGGTGCGATGACAGCGTCGGCCTTGTTGAAGACGTGGTGAGGGCAGGGGTCGGTCGGTGATCCGGAGTGGATGGAGTTCATCGTGCGGACGGTGTCTTCGGAGCTGATCGGGGTCCAGGCGCGGAGGGTGGTGGTGGGGGTCGGTGGTTCGGTCGTGGCGTGCGGTGGTAGAGTGCTGAAGCTGTTGTGTATGTCCGTGATTTTGTTGTGGAAGTAGGAGGCGAGGGAGTTGCAGAGGTCTTGCGAAGGGGTGATGTCGTTGTTTCCGGCGTTGGGGTTGGAGAGCTCTTTAACGATGTTGCTTGAATGCTGTCTTCTTGGTGGCGTGGATCAGTTGGTGGTGTTTTCGGGTGGCGAGCTTGAGGGCCGTCATGTTGACAGGTGTTGGGTCTCTGCGCCAGTTTCTCTCGAGGGCTCGGCAGTTCTTCTTGGAGCTCTTGAGTTCGTTGGTGAACCATGGGGCTTTCTTGCTGCCGGGTCTGCTAGGCGGGGCCCTCAGGGGGGCGAGGTCGTCTGCGCAGTCGCTGATCCACTTCGTGAGGTTGGTGGCCGCTTGGCTGGCGTTCGTTGCGCTGGTGGGTGGGTTCTTGCTCAGGGAGGTTGCGAGCTGGTCAGCTGTGATCTTGTTCCAACTTCGGCGTGCAACCTGTTGCTGGTGGTGGTGGATCGTGGTCCTTCTGAAGCTGAAGTGGACGCAGCTGTGGTCCGTCCAGTGGAGTCCGGTGGCGTGGCTGAAGGTGATGTCCTTGCTGGATGAAAAGATGGGGTCGAGTGTGTGTCCGGCGTAGTGGGTGGGGGAGGTCTCCAGTTGCTTGAGTCCGAGGTTTGCGAGGTTGTCCAGCAGGGTGGTGGTGTTGCGGTCGTTGTTGTTCTCCAGGTGGAAGTTGAGGTCCCCAAGGAGGATGTAGTCAGCGGAGGGGAGGGCGTGCGGGCTGATGAAGTCGGCGATGTCTTCGCTGAATTGTGTGCGTGGTCCCGGGGGTCTGTAGATGAGGGTGCCTCTGAGGGTGGTCTTGGGGTTGATGTGGATCTGGAAGTGCAGGTGCTCGGCGGGTGTGAGGGAGTCGTCGGTGTTGGTCGTGATGCGGATGGTGTTCCTGTGGATGATGGCGATGCCTCCTCCTATCTGGTTGACGCGGTCCCTCTGGATGATCTTGTAGCCGTCCGGGATGGCGATGTCGGGCGCTGAGGAGGCGTTCATCCAGGTTTCCGTGAGGAAGGCGACGTCTGGGGTTGTGGTGTCGAGCAGGTTCCAGAGCTCGACGGCGTGTCTGTGGACGGAGCGGGTGTTGAGCAGGATGCACTTCAGGCGGTTGCTGCTGTTGCTCGTCTTGGTCTTGGTCGGTGCTGGTGTAGTGCAGGTCCGGATGCAGGTGAACTCGCAGGATTGCAGCAGAAGGGTCCGTGGGTGCATCTCGGGGTGGCTTGGAAGCAGTCCGGGAATCGGCCGGCGTTGAGTACGTTGAGTTCGGTGGCGTCGTAGGTCAGGCGGGTGGGCTGGCGTCTGTGGGGGACAGGGGGTCTGGCGCTGGGCGCGGTCCAGGCGCGGACGGGCGCAGACGGGCTTACCTTTGGCGCACCTTCGGCGCTCATTCGGCGCTCCCGCTGCGCACGTCCGCTGCGCGGTCGCTCAGGGGGCGTCATAAGTAAGGAGCCGGGAGGGGGGGTCAGCTGGGAGGCGGGAGGCTGTGTGTCCAATGGGCAAGGAGGGGAGGCGGGGCTGCGGGGTCAGCGGCGGGAAGCATCAGCGGCGGGAAACAGGCGGGAACCAGGGAGGAGAGTGACCGGGGCAGCGGCGCCCAAGAAGATGCCGAGTGAAATGGGCAGCCGCAGCAGGCAGCGAGCGGGGGGCTGTACCTCCAAGCAGGTCAGCAGAGGTGAGGAGGAGCGGCGCAGCGGTCGCTACAGCAGGCAGGCGTCAGGCAGCAGCAGTGGGAGGGGAGCGACCTCCTGTGGGGCACAGGGGGTCACACTGTCCAGTCCGCCGCGGTCCCCTTAAGTAAGGAGCCGGGAGGGAGGGTCAGCTGGGAGGCGGGAGGCTGTGTGTCCAATGGGCAAGGAGGGGAGGCGGGGCTGCGGGGTCAGTGGCGGGAAGCAGCAGCAGCGGGAAACAGGCGGGAACCAGGGAGGAGAGTGACCGGGGCAGCGGCGCCCAAGAAGATGCCGAGTGAAATGGGCAGCCGCAGCAGGCAGCGAGCGGGGGGCTGTACCTCCAAGCAGGTCAGCAGAGGTGAGGAGGAGCGGCGCAGCGGTCGCTACAGCAGGCAGGCATCAGGCAGCAGCAGTGGGAGGGGAGCGACCTCCTGTGGGGCACAGGGGGTCTTTCTCTCCACGACTGCAATGCAGCCCCCTTTGCGCTGCTCTCCCTCATCTCTGCTGCCCCTCTATATGCCACACTACACATCAAGTAACCTCTGTAAATCCCCCGCCGCCTGCAGCCCATTGTGCTCTTTCTAAGGGGGTCTCCCTCTCAAAGTCAACTCAGGCAGCTGGAATAAAGTAGTCCACCCAGGAATGCTGTGCAAAATCTGTGCTAATGCTGTACAAGACCCTCAAACGATCCGTTTCCTACTGAAGCTGTACAGCAGGATCTTTCTACGTCACATGTTCATAGATGACAAGGTGTAAACACTAA
This sequence comes from Triturus cristatus, assembly GCF_964204655.1. NCBI lineage: Eukaryota > Metazoa > Chordata > Amphibia > Caudata > Salamandridae > Triturus > Triturus cristatus. Next base: position 1,072,964,146 of record NC_140582.1, read on the forward strand.
AGCTGCAGCTGAGTCCGTATTGTTGCATACTTCTTTGCATACAAATTTTTTAAATACTTAACATTTTTATGAATTTATATTCACTTTCGTCATGTGGCTAGTTGCCAGTTTGTATGTAGTACAATTGTTAAATGTAATGACTTGAGGACCTATATCAAATCTGAAATAAACTTAAATATGTAGACATTTTTATAAAATTTGCTTTTTTGTTTAACATTTTAATATTACGTTCTGTAATATAGCATTACATTAATAGATTATTAGATCATCTTCAAAACGAAAGTGCAAACGATCTGTGTGTTCAATGCGCACCATTTCGGCTCCAGAATACACACTATTTTGCACTTAAGTTAAACAGAGGATGCTTTCTGTCATGCCAGATTTTTTGGGAAGTGTAAGTGCGAATACATGGATTTTGTTGCGCGTGGAGTATTTTTAAACGTGATGCGCTCCCCGAGTGAATCTCATAATTCAGTGCTGACGTCCATTACCGGTTCACGTTCTGAGCTAGATTAGGCAGCAAACAATTTTAAATGTTTTGTAATTACCCCTTACAATTTTAAGCTGTTAAATGTGTGGTGTGATCTGTCTAGCATGCCAGAAGCAATTAATCTCTAAATGCTGCTGACTAAGTGATTTAGTTATTTCTTTCTCCAAATTAGCATATTGGGGCGCGGAGGCATAAATATAAATTACAGATATTAAGTACTCGAAATGCAACCGCAGAAGAGTGCATGTGCTTTAATCATCGGTTTAGAAGAAAGTCAACACAACGCTCAGACATCTGTAGGAAGACATGTGATGTTAAAACAGTTAATCAATTTCAGAGGCCTCAAACACAAGGCAACTGTTTCGAATTAAGAGGCCCTTCAGGTGAAGGGGTAAGGCAGACTGCAAAGCAAACTCCACCTGAACCAGGACTCAATGCGTGCCTCGCGGTGAATCACAACTTTTAGGGATTGCATTGGCAAAGAGTATTTTCATCTGTTTTAGTCCTTCTAGGCTACTTGTGATTAGCAAAACGGCCACGGGTCTATGCAAAGACCATATATTATACTGCATGATCTAAAGGGAGCACTTATGCAACATAAATTGTGTGGTCCATAGTGCTTAATTTGTGCAGGGGGTTGCAGGCGGAGGGCACTGGACTCGGTTTTGGAGACCGGGACCTATTTTCTGTTCTCTGTCATTGACCCAGAGCAACAGAAAGAAAACTAAAAAGGGGGGAAAGAAGGTGAAAGAGAAAGATAAACAGTGCCAAATAAAAAAACAGAAATGAAAAGAACCTGCAAGAGTGAGATAAAGATAGAGGAAGTATAAGGAAGTTGAAGAAAAGGCATGAGGTGAATCAAGATGAAACAGCCTTCATACACGCCAAACCTTGCATTCACCATCGCTGGAGACTGGCTCTTACGAATAACTTTGGGCCCTTGCACCTTTCTTTTTTTTACAAGTATTGGAGATCCCTTATTTGCTTGGTGAGCAGTCCCACTAGAAATGAGAGAACTTCTTTGCCTTTGTGCCTCTATGTAATCTACTGATATATGATTGAGTGCTGACTTGTCATCGATACAAGGTAGGAGCCCCTAGGGATCCAATCAATGACTTCTCAGCAAGACCATACTATTGGGGCAAAAGGTGGATGAAAGGGTAAATTTGAAAAGGGCAACTCAATAACCTAACTGAAAACCTTCAAATTCAAAACAGCTGCAATCATGACAAAGGGATTTCTGAGATGCAAAAGTAGGTTACCAAGTCTAACTATTGAAGATGAGTGGGGTATTCTGCAAAGAACTGCCCAGTCCAAAAAAGCAGCTGCAATGTTTATCCTGTAATGAGATATTTAAAATATTAAACTGTAAAGTGATTTCCGAAATCTGGGTTCCGATAAATGCACTAGGTCAAGTTGCACTCAAATATTTGTTAAATGCAATAACAAACCGTTAGCCTCGTTAAACACGTCAATTAAATTAGAAACCTAAAGTGATTTACTTAGGAAACATCCTTTGAGTGAGCTTTGACTTCTATCACTTCATCTCAACCTCCCCAGCCACTCTCAATTGATCCGATTGTTATAGCATCATTGGTACTTTTGTCTTAATTAAGAAACCCCAAAAGCAATGAAACCAGAGCCTTAAAGGATCTATGGGGCTATTTTGGCAACAAGTTACAAAGTTGGCATTTAGCCACATCCAACTGGTGTCAAGTTCAAGGACTATGCATTGTACAATGCAATTGTGGGAAAATGAGTTTAAAGTTCGGCATGCTAGAAAGCAATTTCTGTTTCATATATCTAATATATAAAAACACTAGTACCAATATGATTCACATACTTGCAGACAGCTTACCAAATTGGGATGAAAATGTGGAACGGTGTACCCATGTCTTTTGGTATAAAAATAAACAATACCCAAACATGTCATGTCAGTGATGTCTCATCTAGGTATAATGCTGGCAAATTCAATAATCGGTGGCTAATTAAAGGTGTAATAGCCAATAAATCTCTACTATTAAACCTGAAATCACGATCTATATTGACCAAAAAATCTTTAGTTGAATGAGGGTTCTATAGAGTGAACCTCTGATCTTTATTATAGAACAATGTTTAAGAAAGCTGCATGCACATTTTATATAACCTCATATTCTCCCTGATGAAAAGATAAATGATAACTTGTAGATTTTAAGCTTTGCCCTTTACACCAAGATGCATCCACAGTTCATTGCCTTGATTTACTAGTTATGTGGATACATATTATTTTGTGGCCTGCCCTTAGCTTTCCTCATTCGTGCACTCTCTTCTCTTTATTATGTTCCAATATCGGAAATATTTGGATAGTTTTCATCATACTGGTTCATCATTTCACTAAATACATTGATAATTAAACAGTACTTACATTTTTGACAACACTGGATGACAAAAGGTAGTAATTTAATATCATATTGTTTGCTTTATAGGTGCCGTTTTATTTCCTCTTGGGTGTAGTAATTATTATAGCTGTAGAAATATAGTCTATTTAGAGTGTAGCACAGATTCCTCCAGTTTCCACTGTATTTTCTTGCTGCTAGGGTAGAAGCATATGATTTTACTTTTAAGTTTATCGTGAGCCCATTATCAGTGCAGAAATAGCCTACTACAGCAATCATTGGAAGTGTATGAGAATATGGCTAACTAAGATGATATATCTGTGTAAAAAAATGGAGGACTATCTATACCTCCCAGTTTAGGTGGAAATCTGTTAATTTTCGAAAAATGTTGTGAAAATCGAAGATGAACAAATTGACCATCAGAGAAGCAAGCAGGCAGCATTGATTCACAGCCGGTAAGCTACAAAGATCCTTGTCTTTGCCAATTGATACAGAAGCGAAAGTGTTTTCATATCATAAGGAGACCGTTCATCGGATCTCCATGGGTGCTGAACTTGGCCCTCTCAGCAGGGTTACCCCCAAACCTTTGGCTTCTCCCCTCCTGTTTTGCTGGATTTGTTTTTGTTGGCCCTAGGACTCTATGCACGTTACTACCGCTAAGCAGTGCTACAATGCTTGTGCTCACTCCCTTAAGTTTGGTAGAATGTGCTTACACCCAATTTGCATATTTAATTTACTTATAAGTTCCTAGCAAAGTGGTACAACCTGTACCCAGGATCTGTTAATATATGCTACTAGTGGGCCTGTCCAAAAGAAAAAACTGCAAACTTGTGATATAGGGTAACCAATAGATAAAAGGTAAATGAATGACAATGAGATCAATTACAATGAAATGTCTAACTTGTGAGTGTATTTAATGTCCCAAATGGTGTTATTTGGATTACATCATGCAGTACAGGTCAATGAGAATAGAATAATCCTAAAAATAAATTGGAGCATATCCACAAAAAACAGTGAAAGGGACAGGCATACATGATGTAAGTTTCCTAGAGAGAAATTTCTTAGTAATGCAAATCATGATTGAAAGAAAGGTATGGGTACATAACAGGCAAAACCATTATACATTAATCATCTCTATACAAAATGAATTGATGGTGGTATTTGAACCATGGGCCAATGTATGACCAGTCAACATTTTTCTCTTGTGATGGAATCAGTCCAATGTGTAGAGAAGATGATTCATGGACCCAGATCAAAACATTAGCTTACAGAGAAGAAGTGGAAACACTGTTGAGATTTTGGACTCAAATGATAGCAATACGCTAGACTATCCTCTTGACCATTTGTAGTTGTAAGTATGTACACAAATTGAACGGCAGTCATTGATATCACTAAATTATGCTCCACGGCCTGAATCGCTTTGGAGCAAAACATCATTAATGCAGGGGAACAGAAACAATTCCTTTTGCTCTCAACTGATTCAGTCTGTGGAGGTGTGCTAAAGGTGCCCGGATAGTCCATATCTAAAACTTGAGACTTAAAACAGTTTCAACCAAAAAATGCTCTGGAAACAAAGATGACACCAGGACCTGCCTGCTTATCGATCCACCCAGGTCTCATTGCCAGTTTGCCTGACTTAGCGGTAGCTCCCACTATGTTCTTCTCCACAGCAGCAAATCCTGTTCAGCGGATCATTGCAGAAGGGGTTCGGGCCTCGTTGAGCCCTTGTCAGCTATAGCCTGCAGCTATGTCCCAGCCATGCCTCTTAGAACATCCTTTTGTATTTCATGAGTTCGGCCCTGCGTAAGGTCTTTTTCAATAATGTAATGAGTCCTCCAGACCCTCTGCCTTTGCACAGTCTTGCTTAGCTTTGTCCCTTTGTGGTGTATACTGCACTAGATTGGTCTAGATCTCCTATTAATAACCACTTTAAGTGGGACAACAGCCTAATGAGTTAGTGACCAATGCTTCAAATGTTCAATTTATGATGGTCAATATTTTCCTTATTTGTAAAACCCATCAGCAGGCCAAGGGCTTGTTTCAGAGAGGGTTCACAAATTGGGACATCCCAATGCCCATGAACTTTATGGTTTCTGCATCGTCATGGCAATCTACACAGATAATGAAATCTCTGAAAAGTAGTAAATGTGCACTGATAACAGGAATGGTGAGAAAGAGGTCATCAATTATTGACTAAAGTTCCCATCCAGACCAGGTGGATAGTTATGAAGTTTCCCCTTATAGGCAATAGAAGGTGCAACTATAATCTTAAATCCCACAACTTCAGCCAGTTCAAAGCATCTAGGCCAGTGGTATAATTTGATGTGCTGTTCAAAACACTATTGTCCCCCATTTTTTTCTGTCTACTCCTAGTACATTGCAGCCTTCCGGAATTGCTAACACCAGGTCTGGATTTCAGGCTTCATATAATCATATTTCTGTTACAAATACAATGTATAACTTTTGGTTATTCGGAAAATCAAATAACTCAGATTTATCCTTCACCACAGTTATACCTTGCATCTTTTGGTGTGGTTTCCCCAGTCCTTTTGCTTGTGACCTCCTGTTTTTTGACTGTGTGCTGAGCTTCATTTTTCTGGTGTTAGAACTCTGGGCACTTTACCACTGCTGACCTGTGCTAAAGTGCATGTGCTGTGTCTAGAATGTAATGGTATTTGGTTTCTCCATGATTGGCATATCTGATTTACTGATAAGCCCCTAGTACAGTGCACTACATTGTAAAAAATGCTATTAGTGGGCCTGCTGCACTGATTGTGCCACCCACATGTATGGCCCTTCAAACCTGTTTCAGACCTGCAACTGCGGAGCCTGTGTGCACAGGTTTAAACTGCCATGTCTTCCTGGAAAGTGCACCTACTTATCAGGCCCAAACCTTCCCTTTAATTGCATGCAAGCCCCCTAAGGTAGGCCCAAGGCAGCCCCATGGACAGGGTGCATTGTATTAAAAAGGTAGGACATGTGCTTTTACATTTTACATGTCCTGGTAGTGAAAAACTGGCATATTCGTTTTTTACTACAGCAAGGCCTATCTCTCCTATAGGTTAGTGTTGGACCTGCCTTGTAACACTTTACAAGTGCATCTTCCAATTGGGAGCAAATAGAAAATTGGAGTTTGGTGTCTCTGGACTCACAACTCAAAAACACATCTTTTAGTGAAGTTGTTTTTTAAATTGCAGGTCTGAAAATGCCACTTTTGGGAACATTTGTATTGTAAAGGAGAGTGATCCAGTTGAGGACCTTGGAGGCTGAGATCAATGCAAATTTTATCATAGAGAAGTACCTCCAAGACCATCAATCAAATCTTTAATTTATTTAAGAAACCAGTTGGAATTTGAGAATTCACAATAGACAGGCACACACACCAAGTGAGCTGAGGTGTGCCCTGCATATCCTGATGGCCCATCACCAGGCTGATGGGTCTTCCTGAGCTAGAGTGGTTGGAGGAGTTGATACTTGCACCTGAATAGGGCTGTGCCTGTATCCTCACATACCCCCTGTAGTGTGTCTGAAGCCATGAATAGGAATTGCAGGGTCTTGTGCACTACAAAGAACTTTCTTTGAAGTCTCCCTACTTCACAGGCTAGAATTGCTATAAGTACTGGACCTCTGACACCATATACTTAGAAGACTTCTGGGCTGAGGACATTTTTGTAGGAAGAAGAGCTGTTGTGCTGCCAGGAGAGACTGCCGCTTTGCTGTTTGCTTTGCTGTGTTGGCCTGCTGCCTACTGCTTCTTGCCCAGGAGTGAGAGGACTGGACTTTACTCTCTGCTTCCTGCTTTCTGAAGGTTCTTCAAGAGCCTGACTGAGCTTTACCCAATGTGTTTAATTCTCAGGGACAACAAAGACTTCACCCGCATCTGCAACCAACAGCTGGGCTCCTCTGCTTTGTATCCTGACCTGCCAAGTGGTGCCAAGCACAGTCCTGGGCCCTTGGAGGTGAATTTGGTGCTGTAATCAAGAAAATCAATGCAGAGCATGAGTCGGAACTGTAGTCCTTTGCAAAATCTACACATTGCTGCTGCCTTCACTGAAGCCATGGACACCACTCACTGGGTGTGAGATGCCCGACATCGACTTCAATGCAGCCCTGACCTTGCAGCAGCCTCCGAAGAACCGTGGTACAGTGAGTCTTGACACCATGCCGCCGATGTCTGTGGTGTCCCATCCTGTGTCCATGGCATCCCCGACCCTGCATAACTCCCGATCAACACAGCACCTTGGGCCCAGGGAGATCGACTCTCTGCCCTCTAAACATCAATGTCGCCTCAACACCACATCAACTTATGGTACTGAGGTCTCGCATCCAATGCATCACCTCCTCTGGGCAACACATCGTCCTAGAGCGGCAAAAGCTTCAACGACCCTGCACCGCCTTAAGGAACCAGCGCCTCACCTGTAACCACAACACCTCACCTCACCTCCAGGGCTCAACTCTGCATCTTGGATTCTAATGCCATGTTCTTGGTCCGAAGCTGTGTTTTTGGTTTTCGATGCTTCCAAGGTGCTGAAACACAACCAGATAGCCCAAGTTGGAGCTATTGACTTCTAAGCACTGACATTTTGATTTAATCTTTAAAAATTCATATCTTCACTTGGGTATGTTGGATCTTTGTCATTTCAGTATTGTTTTGCTTGGATAAATATTGTCTATTCTTCAAAACTTGTGTGGAGTACTTTTCTGATGCTATCACTGTGTTAGTATGTGTGTGTGAGCACACATACTTTAAAGATTGCCTCTTAAGTTTAGCCTGACTGTTCTGTGCCAAGCTACCAGAGTGTGAGCACAGGTACACTATAGTGTGTCCTACACTTACCCTGACTACAGTGTGGGTCCCTACTTGGACATGGTGCATGCCTCTGATAACTAGATGCCCCTTTTCTAACAACTACTGACTGACAATTCAGCAGGGCACCACAAATGTTACTCCCTCTTTTCTCCCCCATACAAATAGGACCTCTATCCTGCTGCTCGTTTGTCAAACTATCCTCCACCTGCTGTTGCCAGAAAAGGTTGTGAGCATTACTAGAGAATGGCTTTGGTTCCACCCATATGTTGAGAGACGGGAGTACATGTTTTGATTGGGCAGCATTTGTGTGCTTCCACTATAAAGTGCTTGCGCCCCAAACAGCTGTGTCAATTTGCATATTTATTCAGCAGCCTGAGGTTGAACTTTCAGAGGCACACACATGCCACTTGAATGCTTTTAAAGTGTCTTAGATAACAATATTGTTTGTGTTGTTTTTCTCTGACAGGAGCACAGATGAGAGGAGGGCAGTCATTAACCTACATGCATTTTTAGCTCTGGCTTGACAGTGCAATTGTCACCTGATCTTTTAACCAACACCAATATTATTCTACAGTTCTTTGCTTCCATATAAACACATATTCATTCCTATGATATTTGCTTGTAATGCTTTACATTGTCATACAACATTCTTGTAAAGCCAGACCTATTGGTATTACCAATGCTTGCTATTCACTGAGTTCTGCCTTATTTCAAACACATTTTGCTTTGTGTTTGTTGGGTGTGGGGAGGTGCAAATGGGCCTGCCTTTTGTGCTCCTTCAGTGCACCACAGGCACGCCTGCTATGCTGGCCCTCATCTACCTCATTTACAAACCCTGTGGGGCCCCTAAACATGTACCCTCTGTTTCCTGCATTGGAATGCAGGAACGTAGAATGGACGCTGCTGTAAAAATAAAACCAATCCATGGAGCAGGGCCCTGAGTAACAGATGTTTATTGTTACCCAACTCAGTGGTACTCATTTTATCGACCTCAGCTGGATGAAAGGCTGAGTGGACCCGCCGGGATTTTAACCTGTGACCATGAGGTCAAACACAGGCCCCTGCAATGGATGCATTAGTCCACTGAGCCCCCAGACCCAGCATAGGAAAATATAGCAAAGTGAGTGTATAGCTCACAGGCTAGCAGTGATCTCAGTGATCTTAATATGTGTTGGAGAATCCCTTTCACAGGGCTTAAACTGAGAACTCCAGTCACACATTTAGTGTTATGCGATCAGCATCTTCTGCACATCATGACCGTAAAGGCTAACCTCCTCTATGCATCATAGACATATGGAATAGGCTGAAAACTTGAAATGGTATCATACATGCATAAGGTATACAATACATCATATAGGTAACTATCTGCGCATAGAGCTATGCCGGCTAAGAGGTATGCCAATGATAGTCTGTCCATGTGATCATGACATATATTAGGAAACCAACCAACAAGTGAAGTAAAGGATCCAACATCATAAATCCAAGATAAGATGCAGACTTTTTGTATCCCCTCTGGTCCCACATTTCACGGAGAAGGGACATTTAGAGAATGACTACAGATGTAGTATATTAGAGACAATCCCAAAACATTAAGGAGGAGGACCTTTGTAAAGACGGTTACTGTGACAGGAATCTCCAATTATTCTTTGCTTATGCACTATAGAAAACAGGCTAAATAAAATGTCTGAATAACAGAAGGACCCTTTAGTGGGTCCTGGATTGGATGTTCTGACATGGTAGGGGAGGATGCCACATTTAAGAGATTGAGATGCTCATTGATTTATTTGGGCTAGATTATTCAAAGATACAGATAGTGGCGTATCAAGCTTTGGGTAAGTCCAGTGAGTAAAGACCATACCACAATAATATATAACCCCACAGAAAATAATACCAGACAGTAGCTAAGATATGGGGTTTGAGGTATCTTTAAAGTCTGATATCCCCCCTCCAATGGTAAATAAGGCTAAGATTTTCTGACATATTTGAACAGCTTAACATTAACACTATTTTGACCGAGGTCCATGTTCCAAGTGCTAAACACCAGTCTCTCTCAATGTGTGTGATTACCAGTGCCTGCTGCATTCCGTCACAATTCAAGCAGAGATCATTTCTACAAGAATGGGGCTTTGCGAGGGCATCCTTCACTTGTGGGAACAATCCTGATCCCGACGGAAATGCTCCTCAAGGCCTGCTGAATTAACTGAGGTAAACCAGGCTCCAATAAGTGACAACATCCAGATGTTTGCTTGGTGCTTACATCCATGTCCTTAGGGAATGAATTTGTATTTATTTATCTACCTCGTTCTCTGCGCAGCCCACCAAGCTTACAATAACATGCCCACTTTTGCTTATAAAGTTTTCGAGCCTAGAAGGGAACACCTCTAATGCCAGCAAGAGGAAAGTTTGCCACTCAGGTGACTAGGTGACTGGCACTTCAAACATCAATCCCTTTTTTAAAACTTTTGACATATGTTTTTCACAGTGACAGAATGTTCTTACGGAAGACTCAACGTCATTGGTATGAATGATCTGAGCTACTTTTACAGGTACACATGTGATTTTCCTATTGCAGCGTCATTTATGTCCCCACCTACATTTTAACATACACCACAGGTCTTTTGAGGATCCAGTCCTTACTAAGAGGACACCTATTATGTTGTACCCCTCCTTGTGAGAGGGCAAAATGCTCATCGAATACTAGCATTGAGATGCTTTTTGGAGTTGCCCATAATAACTGGAACATAATGGATTAATTGAATTCAAGGTGGTCATCAGGCAACTCCAGTAGGGTCCAGAAGACTGATTTTGTGATACAAATTTTCACTAACAGGACTGTGTACCCTATAAAAGCAGTTTTTTGTAAATATGATTTAGAATTTCCATGATGTAATCATTTGTCACAATCACATTATGGGGCACTTTGATGATAGGAATTTCGCTCAACACAGTTTATTAAAGCGGACATCCTTGGCATGGTATTCCCCCAGACTTTTTGCCATCACTTCTCTGTTTAGCTGAACTAATTTTTGTTGGCATTAGGATTCTGTTCACTTTACCTCTGCTAACCAGTGATAAAGTGCGTGTGCTCTCTCCCTAAAACATTCTTAAATTTGGCCGACACCTAATATGCACATTTAATTTATGTGTAAGATTTAGTCAATGTTACTCCATTTACCCAAGGCCTGTAAATTAAATGCTACTAGTATGTTTCAGCGCTTATTGTGTCACCAACTATAGCAGCCTTTTAAATGTCTTAGGTCTGCCAGTGCAGCCTCTAGTGCAGTTTTAAACTGCCATTTCGACCTGGCAGAAAAAAAAACATTGCCAGGTCTACATCTTTCTTGTAAATATTTATAAGTCACCCTAGAGTAGGTCCTAAAGGCTCATAGGACAAGATGCACAGTGTTTCAAATGAAGGGCATGTGGATTTGAGTTTTACAAGTTCTTCCAGTGAAAAACTCCTAACAATCACTTCAACGACCCACTCCCTACAAAATTTGTGCTGCACTTAGACCAGGAGATCATCCCCAGCTGGACATCGATAGTCAATGCTTCCCTGTCGCAAGGATCCTTCCCAGACTGTCTAAAAATGGGACAAGTCATTCCCATCATAAAAAAAACGACAGAGAATCCCACTGAACCTAGCAACTTTCGGCCAGTATCCAACTTTGCCCTATTAGCTAAAGTTATTGAAAAATGCGTTCAGAACAACTAAGTCAGCACATATCTAAATTCCAACTACTAGACGATTGCCAATCAGGATTTAGACTAAACCACAGTATGAAAACGGCAATTCTGCACAGAGTAGACAACACATTACTCGCTCTAGACCAAAATAAAGCATGTCTGTTAATCTTGCTAGATTTATCATCCCCGTTCGACACAGCTAATCACGAGGTGTTGCTTGATCGTCTGGAGAACAGGATGGGTTTTTCCGGAAACGTTCTTGAATGGTTCAAGTTCTACTTGTGGAATAGATCACAAAGAGTTCTGGTGAATAAGAACCTGTCAACATCATCCCCCATTCAGATAGGGGTTCCACAAGTATCAACCCTCTCCCCGTCCCTATTCAATTTATACCTGGAACCACTAACGGAAATACTCCACCGTTCCAACATGCTTTCCACACGTACGTCGATGACACGCAGATTTACATTAAGATCTCCTCCTTAGAGGAGATCAGAACAATGAACAAGGCTCTACAGGAGACGATGCAATGGCTAACAAGCAATCCGCTTAAACTAAATGCAAAAAACCCAGAATTCCTCCTAATTTCCCCCACTAAAAAGCCACCCACTATAAAAGAATGGACCAATTTGATCACTGCACCCAATTGCACCCCTATCATCGTAGATTCAACCAAATCTCTAGGAATAACACTAGATCAAAGCCTAAACATGCAGTCACACATTAACACGCTGACTAAAAATGCAAGATTTCACCTGAGCTACATTAAGAAATTGAAACCTTTCATCGAAACTGCGGACCTCAAAATGGTAATTCAAGCATTAGTAATCTCGAGGATCGAATATGGATGCACATCACTTTCTGGGCTCCCCAAAATTGCAACAGCACCTCTAAAAGCCTGCCTCAATGCAGCATCAAGGCTCATAACAGGGTCAAAATAATTCGACCATATCTCTCCTCACCTGAAAGCACTGAACTGGCTACCTTATGAAGCCAGTATTCAGCTCAAACTGACGTGCATAACACACAAAGCTCACCAAGATTCCTAGCGCAGAAATTGGTGATCTCTGGGGAAACAGACAATCAAGGAGCGCCAGAGACCTAGGGGCCCATTAGGATGCCACCACCGGCCTGGCGGGGGCGATCTGCCCGCCATCCTGCCATGATTAACCCCTGCCACATTAGTATGGCGGGGGGGTCCTTGTCGACCGGGCAGAAAACTGCTACAATATGGTGGCTGTGTCTGCAAGACACCGCCATCCATATTATGATGCCTGCAGAGACTTGCCTTTCCATGGCGGCGTTGCCGCCATGGTAAGGCAAGCAGATTCTGCTATTGGAGGCCTGTTGTGGGCCTCCAGAGTGTTGGGGGGGTGGGGGTGCACATGCGGGGTACCTATGGTACCCCTCTACATTGGCATGGACAAGGTGGCAGGCACAGCGTGGTGCCTGTCACTTTGTGCATGCCAATGCTTAACGTGCATCCACAGCATTGTGGCGGGCGGTGCTGTGAGCACCGCCCACCACAATGTTGTGGATAGGTGATGCCACCGCCACGGTGGCGGTGGCATCAAAATGGGCGCAGCGGGACCGCCGCACCTCTGGCGGACGGTCCCGCATACCGTTATGGTCCGCCCGCCATCGTAATAGACCCCTAGTGCTGAAACCACTGATTTTCTAAAAAAAAAACCTTACAACAGAGCGTCCTCAGGTGGCACACCGAGAATATGGAACTCGGTACCTCCAGACATCAGAAGGCTACCCAACCACGCAAGATTCAAGAAAGAAACCAAGATCTTCTTAATGAGTAATTTCCTACCGTAAACATTACAGTGCATCCACACATAGCTCGCCCAAATACTCTCACCAAAGGACACAAGCGCTTTTTACCAAGAACTAATGTCATTTGTCCCTACAGGGTCTTGCTTCCCTTGAAGACATAGTTCCTCTAGTCTTACAGCCTGCAAACGTACTTATGCCAGTGAATGCGCAACACAGTGACTTGATCGATTAGAAAGATCTTTACAAACTTCACACTCTAAGTGTGGTCGTTCAACTTACCCATATAGTTGCAAAATTCGTATCGATTGATGCTCCCTAATAATATAGCAACAAGCAATTTAACGTTAGAGTGAACATTTCACCAGTGAACTTTATTGACGAATCTGCTTCTGTCTCAAGACTTGTCTGGGTCCCACTCGATTTTCAGACTGCTACAAAGGGTAATTTTTATGCAGTTGATTATACGTCCTGAAGATGGTCTGACGGACAACAGCCACAACAGACCGAAACGTCAACTCCCTCATCTATTTCCCAAATATTCATTGTATTTTAGTAACTGTTCTTTGTATCCTTAGTTCCGTTATTCGTATGATTATTTTGGAATAGATGTATACATTCATGATTTGTAGGTTGACTTGTACATCCTCTTTCATGGTGTTTTGCTATAATAACTATTTTTGATTGTACCCTCCTGAATTTTATTTATGTAAAATTTGGTACTATTTTGAAAAAAAGATATTCCCGTGTTTTTTAATATTATTGTCTCACTTATTGAGTGTTAATTTTCAATAATTTGACATATGCTTTGATTGTTTAAGGGTTCAAGACCCAATTGGGGTTGAACAACCAAGTAACTACGTGTTTAGCACATCAGAGTAAGAATCTTTAAACAAAATCCCTTGTAGGCACCTCTTACTTATTATTGATTTGACTGCCCAAGCCTCCAAGGGTATATTGGGATTCCCTACTTTCTTATCCGGGATTAGATCTGAGCCTTTTTGGGCTGTAGCTTTTCTTCAGTAGAACTGGGTGTGACATCAGTAAATGGCAATAGCTTACCCTTTTGAAATTATGTTCTACATATTTGCATGTCCCTCCCTGTTCCCATTTTGTATTCCTTCCCCTCGGTACTACATATTCCCCATTTCCAGATTCTCCCTTTTGCAAAGAGTGCACATTGTTTTCCATACTCTTGGTTTAGCATTCCCCACGTGAGATGTAGGATAGACATGGGCATAGATTAACAACCCTAGGTTTTTGAATTGCATTTATGAGTATCTGACATGGCACTACAGCAGTACTACTACAAATACTTGTAAATGCCTATATAAACTGCCCCATACTATTTAAATCTTTTGTGTTATATTAGTCGACCAAATTTCACATGAATTAAAATAGAGGTGAGTACTTGTAGGCAGTTAAATTATTATAGAGCATAATGCTTAAATACCCCTTCAAACAGCAGTCTGTGCTGTGAAAGTTCATGCCTCCCAGTGCTTATTTAAAGGGTGAACTTAGAGAGATAGCTTAGGTGCATGGCTAGAACCTCATTGGTTTGTTTTTTCACTTCTCCCTTTACTATTCACACCCCTAGTGTATACACTGTGTTCAAATGTTTGGATCATTGAGTGTTGTTCCACAGTTACCTTTCGCTTCCAGGTTAAATAACATTGTACTCCCCACACAGTGTACATATTGTTTCTCCATCTTCCACTGCCACCAAGTAGACCACATATTTAGATCCTTGAATTGTGTTTTCCTGAGATGCCATCCTTTCTCCTACCTCAGCACTCCAAACAAGGAAAAATGTATCTACTTTTCCCACATCTCAGGACAAGGGTCCGGGTTACCACGCTTTATTTCACGATGACCTACTTTTTTCCCCTTTTCCCTCTGCCACCCTTTTTGTCTATCCACAATGGAAGATGTTTGCTCCATCACAATGAAATCTTTGTGAGAGGTTCTCAGTTAAGAAACGCAGCACCCTCTGCATTCATAGAAGACAATAGGCCGAACAGATATCTGTCATAATGTCTCCCTGTTCTTACTTCTTGGTTTCCCATCAGTGAGACCCACAGGCATTTGTGCCAACGCTTCTCAATACTGTTCAGAAGCCCCCTCGATCTCTACTCATCACTTTTACCCACAGACTACTCTCCTCTACCAATGTTTCTTAGTACTAACCAACATCACACCGTGGTTTCACACCAGTGAAAAAGTATGCCCTCAGTGTAGGTATTCATTGTTGTCTGAGATGGCATTGCAATACCTTGCACTTATGACCATCTCTAGAAATATTCCTCAATCCCTACTTGCATCAATCCTTGGTTTTCAAGCTGTGTGGTGCACAGATCTTATTTTTTTGTTAAATAGTTTTGATTGAAGGTTCATAGAGCAATAACAAATAAAGTAACAAGTGCAAGTTGCAATATAATGATTACAAATAGGAAGCATTACAATTTTAGCAATATGGAGAAAAGATAAAAATTATTAAACATGAAAGCTGTGAGGTGCACAGTTCTGATCTATAGTGAAGTACACAGGACAAACCCTTATGCCCAATACTCAAACTAGGGTATAACAGATATAATAATAACAGAAGGTCTGGGGGTTTCATTCAATACAGGCTCATTTTTTGTGTGTGCTCATAAGTACAAGTGCTGCGAGGAATAAAATATGATTCACATAAGTACATTTCGAACTGTACCCATTTTCACACTATTCAATCAGAATTAGTGTTGACGTTTTGATCCAAAATTGCAATTAAATGGGCCTCCTCAGGACCATTTGCCACTGGACCAAATTATAGGCCAGCAACATCTAGCTGTGCACAACTTACATCAAATATGGCGAAAATTCAGTTTCCATAATGAGGTTTCCAGAATACAGGATCACTTCAATGGCCCTCATCCAGAAGGACTGTGATGCAAGTACATAACATTCTCATCTTGTCAGGCATCACCAAATCACTAAGACTGTTACCATGAGCATGAGCTAAAGACTTCCGACAAATCACAGAATAGCTGACGTCCAAGTATAACAGCTGGCATAACTGAACAGGACAGCACAAGTCATATACTAAGCTGATCCCCCTGCTTAACATAAAAACAAGCATTGGCAATGCCAATTGGTGTCGCATTTGTGAGAGTTAGACCAATTGGCGTTGTAAATGACAATGGCCCTGATTACCATGGCGGGCAGACCGCCACCAACAGGACATTGGTGGCGGTCTGCCTGACATTCAGGCCATCGCCCAACCTCCAGATTACAGTACCGGTGGTCGGAGCCGAGAGGTTGGGGAGAAGACCGTTACCTCCGACATGATCCAAGATCCTGTTGGAACGGCGGACGGACTCCTATCCCTACAATAAAGGCAGTGCCAGCACAGGCACCGCTGTAGGGATTAGGAGGTCGTTTTCTGAGTGCCATGAAAAGGCAGATGAAATGGACTTTGGGGGCCCCAAGTAGGCCCCCATCCCCTGTGGGGCCATTGCTAAGTGGCCAGGGGGCACATGTAGTGCTCCACCACATGGTGCCTGGCACACAGTGCATGGATGTGCACAAAGGGTCATTTTTCGACTGCCTGCATGGCGGTCCTTTCCTAATAGGGCAGGTGGAACCCTCGACTCATTGTCAGATGGTCACCTGCCCGATACAATAGTGGTCGGTGGTCCGACCAACCACCATCGTTATCAGGCCCAATGTCTTTTACCCATGTGTTTTGGTTGGTAGCGGAATGGATGTTTTTGGTGTGGAGTGGAATTATGTTGTTTGGATTGAAATTATAGTTGTGAAATTGTGTATGATGGAATTGTGTGATGTGGAGTGAATTAGTGTAGTGGAATTTATGACATGGTGGATAGATAGGGGGTGAGATCTGCACAGAATAGATAGCCCATATCAGGATGTGTAGACACCAATATATCCAACCTACAGCCATTTTCTCCACAAACAATGTGTCGTGTGGTTTATTTACTGATGATATTGCTGTATGTGGTATGGGGAGTGTTGCCGATATTGGCACTATGTTGGCTGCCCGTGGTCCACGAAGGGGACCCTCCTAAGACGGCTGCTGCCTTAGTGCGACATGTGGGCACACAAGTCAGTCCAGTTGTTAGGGACCCACTAAGGGTCCGCGTGCCTCGTCACTTCCGGTAAGCGGTGGGCGGAGGATGCAGTATAAGTGCTTCTCCCCGCCCATCTGGTGGCCTCTTTTTGGCTGCCCGTTACGCCATTTCCCTCCCTACCGCTTACCTGGCGTACGTGCATGGTTTGGCGTGGGAGAAGTGTATTAACGTGTTATTTTGTGTTGCAGGCGGAGTTACAGGGCGATCCAGAGGCTGTAAGGTACAGATGGGTACCCTCTGCAGGAACACAACAAGGGTGCAAAAGCAAAGTGTACCCAGGGATGTCCTAGCGTTGTCACCCAGAAGAGCGACAGCGCCCCGTTAGTCCTATGGGCGGTTGTGGGGCTGAGCAACCAGGGGCTGCCTGGAACGCTCTGCCCCCCTTTGGGGGTGTGAGTAAGGGCATGGACTGACGGTCCACCGCTGGGAGGGTTGGCCCCTCCCAAAATTGGTAAGCACTGATTGGCGACGGGATCAAGTATCTCTCCTGATCTAAAATCATTGGTCATCGTCCTGTTCTGAATCAGCCCTCACCCGACCCCGCTCCTGCTCACCCTCCATGACACTTGACTTGGAGATCTGTCCATCGGCAGCGGAGACCTAGACATTTTGACTGACGCCCGGTGGAGCTACCTCGCGAGCTAAAGGGGAGATGGGCTATGGATTTCCCGCCTTGACCATCACCTACCCTGCCGGTCTTTAGGCAAACTCTCCTGCATCTCTCTATCGGACTTTTTTCCCTTCTCCTCTTCACCATACCCCCTACTCCCCTCCTCTCTACTCTTCTTCTCTTTCCTGCTATTGACTTCTGCCCTCACCCGTCCTTGCTTATAGTTCCCACCTTGTCTATCCACTGGACTTTCTTCTGTGAATTTTCCCTCGTCAGTTGAGACCTAGCTATCTGACTGATGCCCGATGGAGCTACCTGTTTAGCTATTGGGGTGATGGGCTGTGGACTCCCTCCTCGGACGTCACCTACCCAGTTGATCTTTGGGTAACCTTCCTTTCATTTCTCCTGCCGTCTTTTCATCTCTCCTGCCGTCTTTTCCCCTCTCCTGCCGCCTTTTCCCTCATCCCCCCTTCACACTTCCCCCTTCCCCCCTCCTCTCTATTTGTCTCACCTTTCTTTCCTCTCCCAATGTGTTGCTTAATTTTTGACATAATGTGTATTTGTTTTCATTCTCTGTAACACTGTATATGTAGCTTAATGTAAAGTGCCCTGATACCTACAGGTCTAGCCAGCACTATATATAACTCATAAATAATGTTCCTTTGAACTTCTGTTGAACCTTTGACGATGCCCCATGGGCGTCAAAACTGTTTGTACTCACCTTGATGCACGAGCAACCTTGGCTCATGCCCGGTGGAGCTGTCACATGCAGCTAAAGAGGAGTCTGACCCTGGTTTCCCCCCCGTCCGTCACCTACCCAGCCAGACATTTGACATTGTTTTCCTCGTATTCCCTCCCTCCCCCTCCTTCTCCCCCTGTGACTCTTTGATTTAAGTGATGTAACTATGTAACCTGTAACTCACCGTAACTCATGTAAAGCACTCTGTTACCTAAGTCTAGCCAGCGCTATATAAAACTTGTCAAATAAATAAATAAATAAAACAAATAAACAAATATATACTGATGTCTAACCCTGGGCGTAGGACTACGCTACGCACGCGTAGTTTGCGCAACTACGCGCTACGCGAATTACACGTAGCGCAGTGCAAAAACGTGTAGCGTAGCAGGCATTTTTTGCTTGCTCGTGGTTCTCGACGTCAAGTTGGCGACCACGAGCGAGCAAAATTACATCCCGGTGAGTCTTTTTCCTCATTCGCGATCAGCAACATCAAGTTGCTGATCGCGAGCGGGGAAAATAAACCTCCCGGCGAGATTCTCATGCAGGGAGCTCAGGTTTCTCATTGCGAGTGGTCGCGTATGCTCACGACCGTTCGCGATGAAAAACTACCAGTCCGCGTTGAGAAAACTGCCGCTCGAGTACAAATCGACTTGAGCGGCAGAAAACGACCGCTTGCACTGTGCCGTTTGCAATGATTGCACAGTGCGGACAAGCATCCGGCACTGTGCAATCAGTGTGAACAGCATTTTCCCTACCGCACTACGCAGCTTGTGTAGCTACGCATAGCTTGCGTAGTGCACTTCGCGTAGCGCTACTACACAAACTACGCCCAGGGTTACTGATGTCAAGATATGGTGACATCAAGATAAACCAACATTAAGGTATGCCGATGTAAAGATAGAACGATGTCAAAATATGCCGATGTCAAGACATGCCATTGTCAAGATATGCCGACTTCAGCATACAGCAACATCAGAATATGCTGATGACAAAACATGAAAAGGTTGTAGTGCTGGCTCCAGAATTGACTAAACACAACTGGACGTCTGTGTGCATGTGTGTGCCTGCTTGTGTATGAGAGTGTTTAGTTACAATGTTGATACATGTATTTAAATGTATATTGTCTATCAAATATAGTGCATGCATTTCACCTATCTTTACTACCCATTAGGTGCATATATATCCGTATTTTCATATTATACACCTGCATGGGAAATAGATGGACAGACAGAGGTGGGTGTTGGAAAAACAGTACGTGAGAGTAAACAGATGGATCAATGTAGATGGTTGTTGGAAGTACAGGGCAGAGGGGGACCAATGGAGGGAGTTGGGTGTTGAAGGACAGTGGGAGGTTGGACGGACAGACGGGCGGAGGTGAGTGTTGGAAGGAGAGAGGGTGGGTGGATGGATGAGACGGTAAATGGATGGATAACAAAGGCTGCAAAGTGTAACATAAAGTGTGTGTGTGTCAATATATACAACCATTGCGAAAGTTGATAATTTGACACTCTTTTCTTGCATGTCACGGCACGTACTGCCTCTATTTCACATCCATGTGCTATTCCGATATATTGCACCTGCTTCTTGCTCTAGTATGGTCCATACTCATGGTAGTGTGTGATAAACCTACATGTCATTTATAAAAAGCAAAATAAATCAAAAATGTTATTTTCACATTTCTGCATGATTTTGCTAATTGGTTTTTTGTGTAAAATAAGCAACTGCAGTTTTAAATGAGGAATATTATAAGGGTTTAGCATTAGTAAAAGGGAAAGCAGTTTGCAAGTTACATGATGTCATGTGGCATTAAAGTCACACTGTCCTTTTCATTGCAAGTAAATCGACTCCCATCTCTGGGACTAATATTGTGTGAAGCAATTTCAGTGATGTCATTACTAAGCCAATTGGTTTTAGAACAGGAAAAAGCCCACCACTTTTTGGTCACGGAATGTTGGTCAGGGTGCACTCTGGAGAGGAGCGTGATTGAACACTGTGTCTGGCTGGCTCCCAATAAGAATATGTAAATAAAAATAAAGTACCAAAGGGAGAGGGTACCCTAGTCCAGTACATAGGAACATCAATTAAAATGAACGCTAAAATAATTGTGATAAAAGTGGAAGGCATGGAACAAACTAGAGGGGCTCAGGAAAAAAACGCCCAAAATCCGAAAACAAGTGGATGGCAGGAATGGAGGCAAATGTAAACAGGGGATGCTTCTGTGGTGAGTATTTTTTTTGCTTCTGAAAATCGCCCTGTCACAGTTATTAAAATTAGAAGGCAAACACAACCGCCTAAGAAAATGATAAAAATAGGGCGAGATGGATCGGCACGGGAAGATTAAGTACATCAGCAGCCAACAACTTGTGGACGAGAACATAATATTTTTAAAAGTCCCTGAAAACTAACTGATCAAGACAAAAGCGGAAAGATAGCCGAAGTTAGGCACTGTTCCGTGGAAGGAAACAAAGGACGATAAGGAGGGACGAACAAGGGACATTAACCAATTGCAGGCAAAGCTTTTTAAGGGACAAACATATTAACCAATAAAAAGCCAATAGGCAGGCTGTTAGCCTACAAACTGTATACAATAGATTGAGAGATAGAGCAACCGCTGTCGAGGCTCGACCCAAAAAGGGTTTTAGTCTTCAAGATTGCATACAAGACTAAAACTATTTCTTTTTTCCAATGGTTTCTATTATATGTCTCAGTACATTTTATTATTTTTAATTACAAGCCTGTACTTTTATGTACATTTATGTGTTTAATTTTCCAATAAAGAAATAGAAGTTTTCAGACTTCGGGAGTTGTCAGTTTAAAATATATATATTAAAGCAGTATTTATACAGTCTGTAATGTATCAAACGCCCACGTATTCAAGTCCCATAAACAGCTGGTGCTCCAAATGAGCAGTCTCTGGCTAAGCACAGTTCTGTGCTAATTAAATAATTTGAGCGAGCCTATTTTCTGAAGGAATCCAGAGGATACAATCATTGCAGTCATAAAAATTGACTTCTGTTTGTTACACACAGTTCCGCCGAAGTCGTAAAAGTTATCCTTAGCTCTCGAGTGTGCATGTACCTTCAAACCTCTATTAACATTGCCACTTGTGAATTGTCATAAAATACTAATTGCTTATTGACCGCAGGTCAGGGAACTCAGGCAGGAAGGCACACTTCATTCAAATGATGGGCTCAAAAATGTGTTCCATAACTTAGTACTTCTGAGGATTCATTGCAAACTCCACAGTAGATTTGATTTGAATGCTAGAAACGCAGCCTTTTTCATTAATGGGATGATAAACTTGCTTTGTCTTATTAACCTACAACTCAATTAGAACTGCGGTCTCCTGAGTGTGAAATCAGCCCCATTCTGTGCTACCAAAGAGATCAGAGGGCTGGCTATCGCAGAGGATGTTTTGCTTATAATATGCAGTTCTCCACTAAACAGGTTTCATTCAGCCTATGTATGCTTTTGAAACAATGACAAAAGCGAATGGTACTGGCCCACAAAGAGTATTCCAATCAGCATGGCAAATGGTAAAGTGACAAAGCTGGGAGTGAAGGAAGAGAGAGAAAGCAAGAAACAGATGAATGTAGATGTAAAGTAAGAGACAGACAGGCAGAGAAAGAGATTTGAGTGAAGAATGGGTTATCGAGAGTTTAGAAAATCTGACTGTAGGAAAATTGTTTTATAATATTCCATAATATGAGCAAATTCTACTATCTTGCAGGAGAATATGAAACAAAATGAAATTCTATAAAACTTTCATTGTCCCATTTGGTTTTTGATGGAGGAAGTATTTCTTAGGATATTAACAGTTCATGTAATACAGTACATGGAAACAACCCTGTCTCATCTAATCACAATTAGTTGATGGTATGAATGTTTGCATGCATTTAAAATATGGCCATCTAAAATCAACTTGGAGGGATTGGGGACATTTAAAAGTTTGCTTAGAAGTGCTCTGTTCTCAGGATTATAATTTAGTCACTAATCAACATAATATGTGTCACATCTTTATTGGAAAACTGCAACAAATATTTAAGCCGGGTTTGAGATCTGATAATCTATGATGGAATTGCCAAACAATGGCTGGGAATTTATAAAATGAAAAACCATTGAAATTCACCAATTTTAATATAGTGCTCTAACTATAACTTCTGCCCCTGTCATACACTGCTAATAGCCTCACATACTACATCACTGATGACATGACAAATTATATCATTGATGATTTCAGTGATGACATCATCCAGTCATTGTGACAGAATCCTAGAGGGTTTGTGAACTTTAAGTAATTCAGCAAGCTACACCTGTCTTCAATTTTCATGTCACCAATCAAGTGATAATGGGCCTAACCTTTCAACACATACAAGGCGCAAGGCATATCTGTCAAGTCCATAGCATATCTGTCAAATCCCTCGCATTTGGTGGATGCTACACCCTTTTTACTGGCATTCACCCAGCTAACAAAGAAATGCCTGCATACATTTTGATGGGGTCACTCCCTTTTTAAACTTTGAACAACCTCCAAAAAGAGTTTGTACTCTATTCACTATGACACTATCGCCCTCGTACAGACTTCACATGACCTGCAATTTTAAGACAAGAGGTTGACGAGTATGTATTTGCAATTGATAAGACTCCTGCTGCCAGGCCCTATGGATAACCCTTGATAGTTTTGTAAAATACACTACACACAATGCTAATATGAGCACCATGGTATACAACCTTGGAGCAATGAAGAGCCATGCTTACAACCACAGTGGGCACATAACCACTTCTGAGCTGGACACCCCTACAGGGACACCCCTACATTCTACATTATTCAACAATCTGCAATGCCTCAAAATCTTCGAAGTTCTGGAAATGTCTGTAGTGAAGCTGCAGTGGAAAGCTGAGAAATCAAATGTAAGATTGCTGTTATTAGAAGAATGTTTCACTCAGTATGCATGATGTTTTTCTGGTATTAATGAGGAAGATATATTAGAATTTATAGAAATTGCGGTGTCCCTTATTTTAGCTGTGTAGACCACTGACAGTAATTTGTATGACAAAATGGACTGTCTCATTTCCTTATTTTCTAAAGGAAATGCCTTCAATTTTACTTCCAATACATGGAATTTTGATTTCATGAAGACGGTCTTCAGGTGTGCATAAATGCAGAATGTTTGTCCTCTTGTTTTTCATTAGAAACTGCAGTGGAGCTGCAGGAGAACACTGGGGAATCAACTGACAGGCTGCTGCTGCTGCTTTTGGAAGTACATGCTTTACTAGGAATCTCAGACTATGGGTCTGAGTTCGATCTAGGCAGACGGGTTACATCGTCACAACGGTGGCGGCTATTCTGTCCACCGAAATACAAATCCAATAAGATAAAAAGGGATTTATATTTCAGCCGACTGGATATTCGTCACCGATGTCATTGAGTAACCCGTCCATCAAGATCTAAATCAGGCCCTTAGTTGTCAAATGGCTGAGGAAGATAGTATGAACTTACAGAAATTCTGTTCTCATTTTAGCTTCCGGAACATCTCCAATAACAATAACATGGTTCATCAAAACTAACATCAACTCCAGCAGAAGAGCTGCATTTTTCACAGGTTAGTGTCACCTTAGAACACAGCAGAATTCCTAAAATTAGCATAGTCCAAGCAGCAAATAATTTATCATGTCTAAAGTCTATCATTCTTCATACATGTTAATCTTGACGGAGGCCACAAGCAGTCGAAGGCACTGACTTCAGTGAGACATCATCAATGGAAATTCGTAAGGCACTGATACAGCCACTTCAAGCCAAGAATGACGCCTGTGGAACAGTTTGCATGTGAACTTTAAACGATAAGCATATTGTGGTGAGTGCTGTGGTAGAGCTAGGTTGGGGTAGGGTTGGAGGGGTCTAACAACAGTACCCACTCCAGCAGCACTTTCCTGTATTTCATACCGTTTCTTTCATTTTACTTGCAGTAGATGCATTGCTGGTCCATATCGTTGGGTGTCGGTAGCTTCAGATGTGCACTTTGCTATTTGTGCAAATTATTGTTTGGATATGAGTGAATGGGAAAAGGAGAGAGAGGTGGCTGTACATTCTTTATTCAATGGTACTTGGATGTTGGGGATTCGATTGAATTGTCAACCAAACAGAACTTTCTACAGCTAGAAATATTTTACAGCGGGCAGGGAAACAGATGAACGTCCACTCCCAGTGGGTGGGAGCATTTTACATGCCAGAGAGGAAGGAAGAGGTCCAGTCCAGGGCCTTGTCTCGGATCCCTGCATAGTGGAGTCGTGTGCGTAGTGTACTGTGGCAGACGGTGTCGAAGGCGGCGGAGAGGTCCAGAAGGATGAGGGCCGCCGTCTCGCCGTTGTCCAGTAGGATACTGATGTCGTCGTGGTGGCGATGAGGGCGGTCTTGGTGCTGTGGTTGCTGCGGAATCCTGACTGGGAGGGGTCCAGGATGCTGTTGTCTTCGAGGTAGCGGGTGAGCTGGATGTTCACTATCTTTTCGATGACCTTAGCTGGGAACGGAAGCAGGGAGATGGGTCGGATGTTTTTGAGTTCGCTCGGGCGTTGATCTCGGCGTGTTACCAGCTCTCAGGGAAGGTCGCGGTCTCGAAGGAGAAGTTGATGATGTTGCGCAGGTGGGGTGTGATGGAGCTGCCGGCTTTGTTGAAGAGGTGGTGAGGGAAAGGGTCAGACGGCGGCAGGAGTGGATTGTGCCCATGGTCTTGATTGTGTCTTCGATGCTCACGTTGGCCCAGGTTGTCAGGGGGTCATGGTCGGTGGGGTGTGGTGTGGTGGTTCCGGCGTGTTGGGGCCTGTTAGGGTCATTCGGGGTGAAAGCTGTCGTGAATGTCGGCGATCTTGCGAAGAAGGTAGCGATGGAGTCGAACAGGGCTTGCGACGGCAGGATGTCATTGGCGTTGGAGCTGGGGTTGGAGAGTTCCTTCACGACGTTGAAGAGCTCCTTGCTGTTGTGTGCGTTGTTGTCAAGGCGGTCTTTGAAGGAGGTCGTCTTGGCGGTCCTGATGAGGTGGTGGTGTTTGCGGATGGTGTATTTGTGGGCTGCGCGGCTGCCCGGCGACTTCTCGCTGTGCCATATGTTCTCCAACTTCCAGCAGGTGCGCTTTGACGCTAGGAGTTCCGGGGTGAACCAGTTGACTCTCTTGCTGGTATCTTTGAGGGTTTGTTTTTTCAGCAGGTCTAAGGTGTTGGCGCAGTCGTCCATCCATCGTCTGAGGGTGCGTGCACCATCGTCTGAGTTGTAGGGGTTGGTTGGTGGGTTGAGTGCGAGGTTTGTCTGCAGTTGTACTTCGGTGATTTTGCCCCAGTAGCGACGGGGGATCTGTAGGGTGCGGTGATGTGCGATGGGTTTCCGGAAGGTGAAGTGGATGCAGTGGTGGTCGGTCCAGGTGGGTTCGGAGACGTGGTTGAAGGAGACGTGGGGGCTTGAGGAGAAGATGGCGTCGAGCGCGTGTCCGGCGATGTGGGTCGGCGTCGTGACGAGCTGTTCCAGTCCGAGGTTGGCGAGTTTGTCTATCATGGTGGAGGAGTTGCTGTCGTTGTTTTTCTCCAGATGGAAGTTCAGGTCTCCGAGGAGGATGTAGTCGGTGGAGGTCAGTTCGTGCGTGCTGATGAAGTCGGCGATGGAGTCGCAGAATTGTGGTCAGGGTCTGGGTGGTCTGTAGACGAGGGTGCCTCTTAGGGTGGTCTTGGGGTCCGTGTGGATCTGGAAGTGCATGTGTTCAGCGGTGCTGAGAGTGCCGTTGGTGTTTCTTGAGACCCTGATGTTCTTCTTGTGGACGATGGTGACTCCTCATTCGGCTCCGTTGGTGCGTTCTCTGCGGGCGATCTTGTATCCGTCGGGGATGGCTATGGCGATGTCTGGAGAGGAGGCTTCGTTCATCCAGGTCTCGGTCAGGAAGGCGATGTCTAGTGATGCGGTGTCGAGTAGGTCCCAGAGCTTGACGGCGTGTTTGCGTGCGGAGCGGGTATTGATCAGGATGCATCGGAGCTGGTTGTGTTCTGTCGTGGCGGGTGTCTCGGCGTCTTCGATGCAGGAGAAACTGCAGTTCCGGCAGGCGAAGGGACCGTGGGTGTGCTTCGGGGTGGCCCTGCAGCAGGTGAGGGTCTATCCTGACACACACATCCTTGCAAGCCCACATACTCATTCAAAGACACACACATGTACACAATTACACACACATATTCACCTATACAATTTCAATCACCATCACATAAAGATCACACATAGCAACACACACAACCACAGAATGTCATATGCACATATATACACATATACACACAGTCACAGACATGCACACACAACCTCAGAGTGACACCCCCTACAGACAGTCATATACACTGTCAATCCCATACACACAGTCATGTCCACAGGCACAGAACTGCATGCACTCATATACACAGAAGCTACACAACCATCTCTCACACACAGAGTAGCACCCACCCACATAATCCAATAGACACAGTCACACACATTCATGCAATCCTATATACTAAATGTCACTCACACACATGAACACAATCTCACACACATATACTCCCCCACACAAGCCCCTACACACACACAAACTTACACTCACCCTCACAATACACATGCAAATACTCACCACAATCTCATAAACACATAGTCATACACACAAAGCCTTAGACACTGAAATATATATAAACCTTCCCTCATGACACACAACCCCAAACACACATTTTCACACAGATACACACATAAATGCACATAGTAACACAACCCCATACACAGACCCACACAACCAGACACTAATTTACATGTCTGCCGCTTTCGATACGGTCAACCATGGGGTCCTGTTGGAGCGACTCCGGACGGCTGGGGTAGACGGCACTGCCCTACTTTGGTTCCACTCCTTCCTACGGGACAGGAGACAGGCGGTGTCCCTCCCCCCTTATCAATCTATCTTCTCTTCTGTCCCCCACGGGGTGCCCCAGGGCTCCTCCATCAGCCCCATTCTCTTTAACGTGTACCTTAGACCTCTGATCACGTTGATAAAGGCACACAGGTTAAAAACAATCAACTATGCGGATGACACCCAGCTCATCCTCTCTTGGGAGGGAGAAGACTCTACCCCCCTTGCAGCCTTTCACGACTGCTTAAGGGAGACGGCTGGGTGGCTACACAATAACTCGCTGCAATTTAATTCCTCCAAAACGGAGGTTTTGTATTGTGCAGGAAGTCGCATTCCTCGGCAATTCCCCTGCGACTTTTGGCCCCCGGAAACAGCAGATAAACCTCGGCCAGTTACATCGGTTCGCAACCTTGGGGCCACACTGAATGATAAAATGAACACTGAAACCCAAGTTGCTAAAACGGTGGGAATGTGCACAGCTCTCCTGCGCTCCCTGCGCAAAGTTATGCCATTGCTACCCGCACAAGCTCGGGAGCAGATAGTCAGGTGCACCATCCTTAGTCGCCTGGACTATTGCAACGCGCTGTTACTTGAGTCCCCAGTTGCCCTGCTTGACCGACTTCAAAGAGTTCAGTCGGCCGCAGCCAAATTAGTTCTGGGTTGGACTAGGAGATCTTCAGCCTCAGCGGCCCTAGCTGAACTACACTGGCTCCCGCTTAAACAACGTGTGGCCTTCAAGTCCCTCTGCCTTGTTTTTAAAGCGCTCCATGGAGCTGGACCTAAACCTCTGCAGGCCATGTTCACATGGTATACCCCTTCCAGAGCTCTACGCTCAGCCTCAGCCCGTCTGGTGATTGTTCCTAAATATAACAAAGTCAGGACGGGGGGCAGATCTTTCAGAGTCGCAGCGGCTAAACTGTGGAACAGTCTGCCTCCTGATATCCGTCAAATCTCACAGCTCCTCCCTTTCAGGAAACGCATCAAGACGTGGTTATTCCCTTAGAAACAACCCCTTCTTCCTGCTCCTCGCTATCTGTTCCCCTGAGTTAAGAGTATTCACCAGCGCCAGGAAACCTGCAAGGTGTCAGCCGCGCTTTATAAATGTTTAAAATAATAATAATAATAACATGCTTAACCACACAACTGTCCAGATGGGCATTCACATACACACTGACAAACCCACTCAATCAGACACAGAGCGAGCCAACTACACATGCACACACACACACAATCACACAGTTACACACACAAGTTGACCCATACACAGTCACAAATACACCTACACACCAACCTCTACACTGACATACAGAAACTCCCATGCAAACATGAACATTCACTTAGAAATATACATAAAGACTTCAAGCCTGATTTAAATCTTGGCAGACGGGTTACTCCGTCACTCATCCACCAAGATCTAAATCAGGCTTGGTCTCGAAGTAGACACCCCGCAAGGGATGTCAGACCATTGCGAGCTGGAATGTTTGTGTGCAGGAGCTCCAGTTTCTCTTGTCAGTGTGTCGGAACAGAAGTCCTTTTCTCCTCTGACTAATGTCTTATTGTGTCATGTCAGACTAGAATGACGAAAGGAATGACCCTTATACATTGTTATTATGCAGGAGATGATTAGCCTGCTGTTCTGCTGTGATTCCAAGAATCCTCATGCATAATGAATGAGGCTTAAGCTTTTCGGAGAAAACCCCATGTCATCTTTGGACTTTACCGTAACTAGATAAAAGGTCAGTACTAAGAACCACTATGTAGTGCAATGGTAGGGAAGAATATAGGTGAAGGGGTAGGTGACTACCTGAGCCTATATTAGGGAACCTATATGGAACATAACACCAACTCCTCATCCAAATGGACAACATATTAAAAATTCTACGTACGGCTAAATGTGGTATGCAACTATTAATAAGTCCATTAAAAATAGTACTTTACAAATTTTACATTTAAAAAAAAATGCAACAAAGGAAAAATAGTGCATGTGATAGAAGTCTGTACTGAATAAGTTCATATATATAGTCTGAACAATGAGAGACTGAAGGCCGTGCAGTTTCAGCAAGGATGGTTTTGTTGTTTTGGAAAAAAGGCCGAATTTTCCGAGCACACGATGAGCCAAATGTTTATGTGTCCTGGCTGGGAGAGGCAACATTACTGTTGCCTGCAATCGCAGATGACGGTCCCTGCAACACCTCGCAGATCAGGTCAATTGAGCACAGATGTTCCTCTGTATTCACCACAGCCAGAGCTGGGGATGCCTGAGTGTCATCCAAGGCCTGAGTAGTTGTTGAGGAGCTGGTATCCTTTCCGACAGGAGCTGCAGAATCCTGTGGTGGCTCTAAGAATGCAGACATCAACATTGGAATATCCTGAGGACACTGCAGAACATGGGCCCTTATTGGGTCCAGTAAAGCATCAACGTCCAGTGGCGCAGCTGTTGGAAGTGTTAGACAGAGATCTAACACATATTCTTGTCTGCAGAACAGGCATCGAAGGACAGGCAGAATACAGTCGATCCAGACTGGTCCAAATGACAAGAACCAAAAATCGCTCAGTTCTCGAAGATGAGGTGCCCCCAGATGGATTACTATGCGATCACGGTTTTGGTGCTTCAAGAGCGTTTTTTCCATCTCCTTGGTGACTGGGATGTCCATTGCGTGGCAGAAAGAGGACAATCAGGATACCTGCTATTAGAAATAGGATCAGCAGAAACCCTCCAAATATGCTTCCGAATACAGAGTATGTGAAGTTTGGAACAACTTCGAGGATTGTCTGAAAAATGCTTAACCGTCCAGAACCTATGGTCTTAAATAGGTGGACAATGCCCGTCGTATCAGACATATTAAAGATACGTTGCAGCATTTTTGTGAAATGGAAAGGGCAGTTTGTTCGTACTAGTGCCTGTATCACAGCCGAGGACCTTGCAACCTGGCGATCATAAGTTTCCCGGACGGAGGTTAAGGGCACGGTCTGCTGTAGAAGCATGGCTTTCATTCTGCTCAGAGGATCAAACCGTATTAAGGAAAACATTCAACAAAGGCCTTAACTATGCCTCCCTGACTGTATGGGTCGGTAGAAACAATACTTGCATACAGCAAGTAACCCTGGAGCTTACAGTGACAAGCTATGCGATGCCCGGGACCATACCACAACAACCTTGATCGTTCAGCATCAAGTATTTATTTATTTATTTGAAGGTTTTATATAGTGCGGACAAGACCCTTGCTGGTATCAGAGCGCTATACAGGGTAAATATAGGAAACACGACAGACATAGAGTAATCGGAATATGTCTCATACAAAGCAATAATCATGTAAACACAAACAGGCATAGAATGATAAAAATATGTCTCATATAATCAATAATAGAATAATAGGTAATATACATGGATCAGGTGTATTTAGACATAAGAAGAGATTTCACTTATTTTTTTAAAGATGCGGTAGAGGGATTCAGTCTGGTTGCTGGGGGCAGTGCATTCCAATTCCTGGGCGCCATCCCCGAGAAGGAATGGTTGTATGTTTTCTTCTTAGCAAATCGTTGTGGTTTCAGTAAAAGTTTCTTGAAGCTCCTGGAGGCTCTATTGCCACATGAAGGCACCAATTTCTGTGCCAGGTAACTCGGTTGTTGTGGTGTATGGCTTTATGCATCATACATGTGATTTTTAGTTGGATTCTGGCTTCGAAAGGAAGCCAGGTAAGGGATCTGTGTTCAGGAGAGATATCACAGTTTCTTTTGGCGCCTGTGATGAGTCTGGCTGCTGCACTGATTGAGGCTCTTAGCGGGCCGTCGACGCTTTGGGAAGACCGCAAAGTGAGACACTCACATATTCCAATCTTGGTATTACTAGTGCTTGAACTGCCAGTTTGAAGTCATTTGCAGGTAAGAAGGGTTTTAGTTTTCTTAAAGTGTTCATTTGAAAGTTGGCTCCTTTTGTTGCAGCGCTAATGTGTTTCTGCATATTTAGAATTCTGTCCAGAGTTACACCCAGTAATTTTGCTGAGTCACTAATCTGGGGTTGGCAATTGAGTGCTGTAAGGTGTTTCAGCCAATCTTGAATGATGGTTACCTGTGAGGGAGGAGTGATTAGGAGGAATTCGGTCTTGAGGGTATTTAGTTTCAAGTAGTTTTCAGCCAGCCAGGTCTGCATCTTTTGAAGCGTCAAGTTGAGAGATTTGATGTCCTCTAGTGAGTGGATCTGTAAGTATAGTTGGGTATCATCAGCGTAAATGTGATAGTGTATGTTAGATGAGCTGAGGATTTCGGTAAGCGGTTCCATGAATATATTGCAAAGTGTAGGAGAGAGGGCTGAACCCTGAGGGACTCCTAAAGTGACTGGGATGGGGTTTGAACAGGGATTGATTAAACTTAAATCTTTTTGATCTATTTTGAAGGAATGAAGTGAACCAATTCAGAACTGGTCCAGATAGTAGGTCTAGCAGGTTATCGTGTCTGATGGTGTCAAAGGCCGTAGAAAGGTCATGTAAGATTAGCAAACAAGTTTTGTTTCGATCAAGGATCTTTAGTGCTTCATCTATGATGTGTGTCATGGCTGATTCCGTACTTTGCCCTGTGCAGAAGCCGGATTGATATTGGTTGAGCAGGTTGAAGTGGTTTATGTGGTAGCCTAGTTGAATGTGAACACATTTTTCTAGGAGTTTGGCCAAATTAAAGATGAAGGATATTGAGCGTAATTATTTAAGTCGAGGGGTCAGTCGTTGGCTTCTTTAGGATGGGGGATATCTGCCCTGATTTAAGGATTTCCAGGATGATTCCTTGGAGGAGAGAGGTATTTATGATCTTGGTCCACAGAGGTATTAACAATGGAATGAAGTCTTTTAAGTGTTTTGCCGGAAGAGGGTCTATGAAGTGGGTAGAGGGATTCAGAGCAATGAGCATTTCGAATATAGCTTCTTCACTGTAAGTGATGAAGGAGGACAAGGAGGCATTATTTTTGGGGTTGGACTTTGGTGAGCATAAGGGTGGGAATCCCGGAGAGGGAGATGAAGTGTCCGTGTGCAAGTCAGTATGAGTAATTAAGTCATTGAGTAGGTCCGTCTATATGTTTTCAGTCTTTTTAGTGGAGAAGGAGGCAAAATCTTCGTAATTGGGTAGTGAGTCTGGGTTAGCGTGAGTGGGGTGAGGTGCACCCTTGGATTGTGTATTGATTAGGTCAAATAGTTTTTTAGGACGGGTCTTGGCTTGCTCTAGTTGATTACTGTCAGGAACCCCCATCACGCCATCCACAGAGCCCCCTGCATTGTTTGTCAACACCCATATGGTGGGAAAATCAATCATATTGCAGTGTTCCTACAATAAGTACTTTGACCAATGTTTGTTTTTTCTTTAATGTATTTGCTTTTGACAATGTTTATTCTTTTGTATGGACCTTGCCAATGCTTGTTAGATATCTGAGGATCAGGGGGCACAGGTGCAGCTGCTTGCAGTGGGTTTAACATGTGAGCTGTAACTGTACTGAGCACATGGATTGAAGACGCCAGGTAACACCCAGGATCTTGGCTATAAATAGCCTGGATCTGCAGACAACTATTGCTTGGCTTTCTGTTTCCTGCCACAGGCATACCCTGGAGCCTCATCAGAGCCTCCGCTGAAGAGAAGGATTTCACCTTGTGACCTCTGCCAGCAGAAATTCTCCCTGTCTTTGAGCCGGCTCAGGACTGATTCTGTACTCATTTGAAAAGCGCTTCAGAGCTATGTGTTCAATTGAAGCTTTACAATTCTTGTTGTTATTGTAAATGATCAAGAGCTAAGTGTTCAATTGAAGCTTTACATTTTTTCTTGTTATTGTAAATGATCATTAGTGCTATTTAAGTGAAGAACTTGGCTTTTATATTAATGGTATTACTTTTGAATGCAATTTGGAAAACTGCCTGATATTGTTGCACATGTGTCAGACTGTACAATGGCCAACAATTCTTCCTGGTGTTTTTGAAGCTTTCTGATGCTTGATGCACACGTTTTCTGGTTGTGTTTGGACAACAACTCTCCTTATATTTTGAAATTGACTGATTTTGGTTGTGCACTTCTTTGGCAGTAGTAAGGGGACATTTGATAACATTGTAAAGCGCCAAGGATTATATGTAAAGTGCGCCTTTTCTGATATTGTTGTGCGCCATTGCGTTTTATTGCGCCATTCTTAAAGTTGCTGGATATTTTGGGCAGCATTTTAAGGCACAGTTGCTTAGTGTGTTTTAAAACAGGCTCGGATTGAACTCTGGAAATATATTTGGAAACGTCTTTGGAAAAGTCTTATTCACAATCAGGTCAGATCATAAGGTATTACAAAAGAACAAATATACTACATGAATTCATAACATAGAATACACAGTCTAATACAAATTCCTGTTTTATGTTCATAGAAACCTGTTAATACATTTCTTAAATGCTTATTGAGAGACAAACTGTTTGAAGCGCCATCACGCCTGAAAGGTAATCAGAAGTAGTAGAAGACATAATGTTGGTATTGCTAGTAGTCTACAGAGTTTTTCGGGCTTTCTGTGCTTATCTACCTCTGTATATTTTAGGAAAAGTTACGAGTGGTTCGCCGCGTCAAATTCAAGAACCTGGCTGGCCCAGACGGCACACACCCTCTTCTTGGCAAAGCGTGAAGAGTAGCAGGCTCTCTTTCTTGTCTCTCATCCCAAATCCCCTTCCCTCTTTGGGCACCTGCCAGGGCTTCTGTTTTTGTTCACAGCACTGAGAGTTGTTCAGGGGGGTTGAGGGACTGTCATCGTCCCTGCAGACGGACCTGATTTTCAGATGAGTGGCTGGACGCACATATAACAATAACTGAAGAAGTCTGCTTTTGATTGTCTGACCTTTCTGTAGTAAGAATTTCTCGTAGTCCTTAGCAGTTTTAGGTGGTTAGCCGAAGGGGCTGATCTACATTGTCGTTCGATTTATCTTAGGGATCGTCTGTCCTCATTGAGTCTTCCATTGTATCATGGTTTTGAGACTTTTGTGGAGATTCTCTTCAATTGTGTGCGAGCGACTATGTTTAATACCATGTTCATAGAGTAGAAGTAGTGGTTAGTAAGATCTTGAACATAGGCTAAGCCTTCAGGGGGGAGGACGGAGTTGGTGCTGGAGGTTGTGGCTAGGTCGGCACCAATATTATATTCCTCTTCCATATTTTAGTTCTCGTGGGTTGCGCATAGTGAAGTTCTACTGATTTATTGATGAAGAATGTGATGATGTGGTGATCTGACCAATCACAGCTGAATAGATTCAGGTTTGGAAATGACTAAGTCCAGGATTGAGCCTTTATCGTGTGTGGAGCTGTCACAGATTTGGGTGAGGTCCAGGTCCGAGAGGAAAGCTTTAAGGCTATTGACCACTGAATCATCGAGGTCATTCCAGTGGAGATTGAGGTCTCTGAGAAATATTTGAGTATTTTGTTGACCGGCATTAGTAGAGACAATATCCATGAAATGTTCGGTGAAGGTGAGGTTATCACCTGGTGGGTGATAGATAGTGTGCAAAGAACATATTGGCTTGTTATTAATGGCGATGTCTAAGCACAGGTATTCACAAGAGGAGAATATTGGCGAGTGTGAGCGGTTAACTGAGAGATTGTTCCGATGAATGTAGGCAATACCACCACATGATTTATCAGTTCTATCTAGTCTGGTGATGTCATGGTTTGGGAGTACCAGAATGTCAAGGATGGGCGTAGAAGATTTGTTTAATCAAGTTTCGGTCAAAATTAGTAGGTCAGGTTCGTGAGTGAGGTCAGCTATATCAGCTGCATGTCTTGAGGCAGATCAACAGTTTAGCAGTATGCATTTAAGACGGGGCTTGATGAGGGTTGTGTTGAGTTCTTGTGTGAAGGGGAATCGCCTAAGGTTATTTTCAATTATACCTCTAGAATTGAAATTTGTAACTCTATGAGCATTGGTAGGGATAGTTTGGATTAGGGAATGTTTCTGCAGGTTGTCTGAGTGCTGTGTTTAGTGTGGACTGCGGGAGATCATAGGAATGTAGTTGGGAGAGTATGTCTTTGACCGATAGAGGATTTAACCTTCGGATTGGACGAGTTGAGGTGTTGGGGAAGGGAACTGTTCTCCACCTTGGGGGCTGCTGTTTCGGGGGACGTGCGTGAAGCTGTTGGGTGCGTTTGAAGTAATTACTGTGGAAGTTTGTCCTAAATTCTTGTTCAGATCGTTTGGGAAGGGGTTGGTGTAAAATCAAGTCACATAGATTTTTGAGGTCCTCTTTGACTTGTCGCAATGATAGTAATATCTCATCAAGTCTGGGGTCTGGAGATGGAGGTAACGTGCTTAGTGATTGGAGTGTGGGTGAGGGAGGAGTGCTAGGGCCATATGTATGGTTTGAGGGTAAATCATAGTTTGGGTCTTTGTGCTGTGGTCTGGTTGGGTGGCTATTAGGAGAGAACGTTGATGGACTGGAGGTAAAGGAAGGGTGTGTTTGTGGTGTGAATAGGACAGTGGGAATGTTGAAGTTGCAGGGCGGGGAGTTGGAGTTGGGAGGATATATGTCATCACCAGACGTATCTAGTGGGTAACTCCCATTCGAAAGCAACCTGAATACCGGAATAATCACGGCAGCTGGAGAACCTTTCAAGTGACAGAATAAGTTAGCAACCAAACCATTATAAGCCCCATGCAGCATTATATCCTGGCATATGAAAGATCCACTTAAGGAATTCTCGCAGTTGGTACAGCTAAGGAACACTTCCATGTCCCATTCCTACATCAAACTCTGTACAGTACTTCCCAAGATTCCTTGATGAATTCCCTACCCATCGCTTCATATCTTCCTGCCTGTTGTTGTTCTAGGCAATACTTAAACTGGACAGTTGTGACAGGTAGTGTTATATGGCCATGGATTAACCATACCATGGACGGTGACCCTGCCAGAGTAAAAGGTAACTTGTGCAGTTTTTTAATACACAGCATTGTATATTTTGCTCCCCTTTGTGCCATTGTAATCTTTTTTTTCTGTTAGGTTATATGCAGAAAAGTGTGACGTACTGTTGATAAACCGCCAAGGCACATAACCAGCACGCAATGATTTTAGCGTCCAGCTCAATAGCATAATAGAACGTAATTGTGATTGCCCATATTGCAGTATGGACAAGTCTTGTTCTAGTATATCTATAGCAGAAGATACAATGTTACCCAGAGAATAAATCCTGGATGTTAATGTAGTCAGACCGTTGTCAACTACTGCTAACGCCTTATCTAGGTTAATCTTATCTATTTCATGAAGTTTCTCCGCAGCTTCTTGTTGAGAGATTTTCCAGATTTTGTTATAGACAGCATAATAGAAACGCTTCTGACGTGGCTTAAATCCACCTCATCTGAGAGTAAGAATAAGTGCTGTTTCACCTGGGACAGTGTTGAGGTTTTTAGCCAATCGAGGAGAGGAGATGGCCTAACGGCTAGGGCGCTCGACCTCGGACCTGGGGAACTGGTTTCGAGTCTCGGTAATGACGCTGAACATCCTGTGATTCTGGGCAAATCACTTAATCTCCCCGTGCCTAACAAAAAATGAATATGTGTCCTCATGTAACGTAACTGGTGCTATGTAAAGTGCTCTGATACCTGATTGGATTCGGGTCAAGTTTGCGCTATATAAAACTCTGGAAAAAAAAAAATCGAGGCACAACTTCCCAACACTGTATGATGTCACTACCCCAGGATGTTCTCTTTGTACATAAAGTGGGTCAGGCCTTCGGTTGTACCCTTGAATCTTGACTGACATCTGTTTGTGTCTGTAGGTCAAACTAACCATCCCTTCCAATTGGGGTCTGATGTATTGTGCTGCATAATGTCCTCTATTGTATCCCCTCCACTTGTTGTAACATTGATGTGTGTAGGTGTGAGAAACTGTGGTGTGTTCAAATCCTTGTTCTTGTCTAGTCCAAGACAGGGAGTCTGTTGCACAGTTTTATTCAGAAATATCATTTGTTGCAGAATAAGGCACGCTCTAAATAGTGCTTCTGTTCCCTGAACTTGCCATTCCTTAGAACCCCAGAATGAAATTGTGTCTATTGTGTCCATCCATAAGTCGAAACCCTGTTCAGACAGTTGGGCAATAAAGGAATCAGAATAAATCTGTTTGGTGTTAGTTAGTATATTTTTCTATGCAGGTGTAGGTGCAATGTTATAGTAAAATGAGGTCAGGTCATAAGTGTTACCTGAAAAATAGAAAAGTTCTGTGCAAAATGTTTTGAACTACCTTTTGGTACTGTTGGTCAATGTTCCCATTGGTGGTATGTGAAAATACTATGTGGCATACTAGATTTGGGTAAAAGTGGTGACCATAATGTTGGTAACAGTACATGCTATCGATGTCAGATGTGTCCTCTAACATTTCAATGCTAGAAAATGCAGCGGAATTTTCCAAATCGGACAACATATTATTTACAGTTTCAAAATCCCAATCATCAGAAAATGTACTGGAGGTAATGAAATAATTTAGAGAAATTTTAAATAAATGTGGAATCTTCAAAAGTTCTGTGGTGCCAAATGCATCATAATCAACTTTGTCCCAAACTATACCATCAGGATTTGGAACAGCTGTAATGTTCACGGAAAACAAATCTCTTTGTTCACGATGAGATGATGAATGAGGTTTCAGGACCAAGTTCACATTAGATACTGCAGAGCAGTCCAGGAGATATTTTCCATTTATCAGTAAGCAAAAAACAGTTACCAGGCCAATCCAGACCAGAAAAAGCAATATTGCAGATATTATCCAGAGCTGGAGCCAAGTTGAGACGAAGTATGTCTTTTTTAGAAAAATATAAAATTCACACACTCGTTGCTTACGGGAAACTGGAGCTGGCATTGTCTCGGATTCACAGGGATCAAGAGAGAAGGTATCAAAATCTATGAAGTAGCCAGATGCAGTTCGATCTATCTTTGGTAGCTCAGTAGATTGTGTAGAACCAGCAGGTGTCTCTTGTTGAGGCATATTGATGGAGACATCAGTGTTTGGCTGAATTGAAATTTGTCTTTCATTTGTTGCTTGAAGTTCTGTTTCCAGAGGCACAAGTTCCATATCATTGTTGGAAATTCCCTCATTTCTAATTGGTGACTCTTCAAATGTTATGAGTCTTTCTGTCTGAACTTCCTGTATGGTAGCGAGAAGAGAGTTTCAGCTTCCCAGGAGCCCACGAGGCCTACTAATCAGTCTCGGCCACATACTGTGGTTTGATCAGATCAATGGAGATGAATCTCTTTTCCCTTTTGCCGACATGAGGTAGAAGAAGTACTGTTCTTGTTTCTTCGACAGCCAGGACAGGTACACACTTTCTGTACGATGGCCCAAATTCTTTCTTGTCCTCAATATTTTCTCTCACCAGATCCTTGACTTTTGGGATCCGCACAGGTCTTGCCGTGACTGTTTTGACTTCCCCAGTGGCGGTGCGTTTTACCTACATGTTGCTTAGTAGTGCTCTGGATTCGTTCTGATTATGTAAAACAGCAAAGCATTTATTGATGTCAAAAGGTTTGTCATCCGCCACTGTGCTTTCATTATTGAGATCAGTTACCCACATTCTCGTCCCAAGTAGAACCTAATACGGAGTGACACCCCCTTGATAACCTCTTGGCATAATTTTGAGGGCACGCTGTACCCTATTTAGGCCATTGACCCAACTACCACCCGAACCTAATACTCTTGCTGTAAAAGACTGCTTTAACTCACGGTTTTTCCTCTCCATGACCGAATTTCCCTCGAGATGGTACAGAGAGAAGTATCACAATGCTACAGGCCATACTCATTGAAATCTTGAGTATGAATCCACTCCCACCAAGATATACTTGTAAGCTCAATCTGAATGCAGGGGGCCGAGATGGTCCAGATAAACACAAGCAACCGGTCTATAGGATATTAGTAAAGATGTCCGTGCTGGACGTGCTACGGTTGAACCATTCATCTGCTGACAGATACCTCTGTTTAGTTAAACCAGGCCACCAATAGCGATGTTTCAATTATTAAACCGTCACGGTAATCCTTGCGTGTGCAGAATCTAGACCCTCGTGTGCTGCTAGTATTAAACCCAATCTGCGATCCATGCTTGGCATTACTCTATCCCCCACTCCTGGAATGTGAGCATATGGAATGTTGTTTGCATGTAACTTGTAGGAGTATTTCAGTCGAAAACCTTTTGGTAAGGCTGGGCTGTTTTTACATGAAGCAATGACTTCTACCATTATCTGTCCGTCTATTCTCGTTTGTGAACGAGAAATTGCAGATATGGAAGTAGTACATGCTGCCCCCTTTGCGGCTTCATCAGCCAATGAAATCCCTTCAACGTGAACTCCATCACGTTCATGACTCAGCGTGTGTATCACGTGAGCTCTTGGTAGTTCGTTTTTCAACTCAGCTCCCTGTTCCCATTGCAATTTATGCTTAATAGTGTAAACTTTGGAGTCTCTAAACCAGTTCTGACCCCAGGAGTGAAGATATTCATTATATGACTGGACACAATAAAAATAATTGCGCACAATCAGTGTGGGGGATTCCTGATCTGTATTTATTAGTGCCAGTAACAGGGCTTTTAATTCTGCTGGCTGAGCCGTAAAGTCTCATAGAGACTGTGTCTTCGTATCGCTGGGATGGAACTTGCCATCTCGCATTCAACCTTTTACAATCGCACAAGCAGCGCTGTATTGTTGTTTACTTCCTATGGCCGGCTGACCAGATCCGTCAGTGTAAATAATGTATTCATACTGATCTAGAGGCATCATTTCATTTGGGAGAGGATACTCTTGTTTATATTGCAGAAATGCTTGTGTTTTCAACCTTGGGTCATATCTGTATTCTATATCCGTTGCAGTGAGAGAATTAACCCATTGTATCCATCTTGGATGTAATGCTTTAGCATTAGGAACACTAGCCTTTGTAGCAGTCTTTAAGGCTGGTACTGGAGTTACGACAATTATTCGGTTCTGCTGAGCCAGTGCTCTTGCTCTTACTACAACAGTCTGTACTGCTGTTAGTATCTTTTCTGTAGAAGCAAAGCGCATTTCAGCGTTTGTGTACAAATGTTATTTGTATGCACTGGATACTGTTCTGTCTTCATTTAAGGTTAGGTAAGTATATCCAGATTGATGAGCTACAACGCGGATCACTAGATAGCATACATTTACACGTGAATGCAAGTGTTTTGAAGCTATCATGTCAGCTTGTAGGGAACAACGGATATCTGTGTGTTCCTGTGTCCAATGCCTAACCGAGAAATCAGGTCTTATTAAGTCGTAGAAAGGTTTTATATTTCTTCGTAATCCAAAATGTATGTTCTGCCAAAATTAAAAAATCCCAAAATGGATTGTAAGTTCTTCAGTGATTTAGAAGGTTGAAGCAGCGCACACTTTTCTAAAATTTTTAGCTGCAAGGCTTTTTCCTTCACTTGATAACTCATATCCTACAAATAGAACATTGATATGGGCTATTTTTGATTTTTTAAAGTTGAATTTGTAGCCCTCAGTGGTGAATCTCAAAATTATGGTGCTCACCCTGGTCATGTGATCCTGTAAAAAATCATCCGTCAGATAAATATCATCTACATATTACTATGCTTCTTCATCCAAATTCTGAAGCAATTCTGTTACCCTAGCGCTGAACAACCCGGGCTATTCTTATACCCTTGGGGGAGTCAACAAAATTGACTCTGAGCACCTAGTGCTGAGAATGCTGCTCAATACTTGTTTTCAGACACTATATTTTGGCAGAAGAATCCATTTGAGATATCCAGTGTTGTTTTTTACTTTTTTCATACAATGTTATTCATTAATGCGGCACTGTGTGCATTCCATACTGCAAATGTTTTTGTGCATGTGTTCAGATGTCTGCAGGCTAAAACTAGACAATATGAATTGTCGGGTTTTATTATGGGAAACAAAGGATTATTCATTGGAGAGGTGTATGTTTCAATTACACCTTGGTATTCAAGTTGATGTAAGATCTCCCTGACCTGTTTTTCGCATCTTGTTTTATTGGGTACTGTCTCTTTGGAGTTGGAGTCGTTTTTACTGGGATTAGATGGTGTATTGACTCAGCATCCCACCCAACATAGTTGCCATATAGGCCCGGAGCAAGGGCTACTGCCCACTCCCGCGCGTCTGTGTGTTTTAAATAAATTGGAACGTGGTCGGAAAAAGATGGTAAAATTACCGCTTCTCCCTTTGGGCAATCCATAACAATTTCAGGCAGCTAATCTTGTTCAGCTAAAAGTATTTCATAGCCATAAGTAAAGTTTTCCCAAAAGAGACCATTAACTTTTCTGAGTTTGTCCCCCTCCAATTGGAGTGTTATTTCAGGTAACCTATGTGGGACACTTACCCTCGTAACAGGTGTTTCCACCGTGATGTGCTCATTCAACTCCGCTGTCACCAGAAATTCCATCAGGTTCTGGCGAGCTATTGTTACTTCTGCTGCACCGTCTAGCATCACCTGTTCAGTAGTTGAGTCCTCAGAATTCTGGACATGGCTAATTTTGAGACCTGCTACCTTCTTCTTTTTAAATTGAGGTTTAGATTGTGGCTTGTCTTCTTTTTTAAAAGTGTAGTTTGAAGCCCGTGGCGTGTCTCTGGACTTTGCACGCTCTTCCTGTCTGTGTTCTGACCGTCCTTCTCTCTCGGAGTTTCTTGGTGAACCTCTAGTCTTTTTCTCCTGAGTGAGACTCTTAAGGTGGTCATATCTCTTGGAAAAAGTCAAGATTTGGACTCTCTCGTAGTCCAATTTATCACGATGAAATTTGCATTGTTTTTTCATTTTAATTTCATCCTCTATTTTTTCTAATCTTTTATCCATTCTTTCCATGTCTGGGGAAAATTCATCCAATCCACAAATTGCTTTTAGTTGTTTAGTTAGATTTTCAATTTTATCGACCAACTTCTTGCAACCCTTGTGAGCGTACATTGCCAATAGTCCCAACATAATGGTTATTCGCAGCCCACTCGTTGACCAGCTCCGGGTCAGATTTGTTGAAGGTAGGGGTAATGAATATTCTCAGCCCCCGGGGGATCCGACTCACATCAATATATTTTTGTAACGTAGTTGCCTCCCTCCATTTAGTCTGCTCCATTTTTAATTCTCTCCAAAACCCCAGAAAAGACACAATCCAAGGTTTTTATATCTGTGGATGCTGTAAGGCCTGTAA
Organism: Triturus cristatus; assembly: GCF_964204655.1. Lineage (NCBI taxonomy): Eukaryota > Metazoa > Chordata > Amphibia > Caudata > Salamandridae > Triturus > Triturus cristatus. The sequence goes on from NC_140582.1 coordinate 1,073,006,820, forward strand.
ATGCAGTAGCAACTGTAAAGAAGTTAAACTGTCACCCAACTGTAAACCCTTTAAAATCACTAAGCATGCGTCTTGTACAACTGACTTTGCGTCGTATGCCTTGAAATGTCCATGTGATAAATACTACATTCGTAGTACAATCCATAAGGAGACGGATTCTGGAACATCTCCACGCCATTAAAAACAATGACGAACAGTATCTGGTAGCACGGCATTTCAAGGCTGTTCACAATTAGAACAGTAACTATCTCTCTTTCTGTAAATTAGACACGGTTCTAGTCCATGAACGTGGGGGTGACTGTGTTCGAGAACTTAGATGGTTAGAGTAAAAGTTGATAATACACTATCACACTATGACACCATGACACCTTCAGGCCATAACGGTGATGATGAATTGCCGTTTCACGTAGGGTAATTTTATCACCCATTTGATAATACATAAACATCAAAATATCTGCTCAATATTTGCTCACAAATTGTTTTAAATGTAACATGATGATGTTAGAAACCATTTTTAACCTCACTGTTTAGCATTACGTTTTTTAGGATGTTCTATTTATGCACTTTAGTATTATTATTTTTTGAGAATGCATGTGTTAATCAGACTTTTTTATCTTACAGATTTACAACATGTACAATGACAAGTGGAAAGCAAGAGAGCTAGAAATATCTATCTTTGCTAAATATGGACGTTATGAAGCACAAAAGCTTAGTATGTGATGCAACACTTGACAACAATGAAGGTAGCATTTAGGATAAGCCCACTGGGGCTGTACCTTATGAATTAACCAACCAGGCAGACGGGTCTTTAGTAGACCGGCAAAGATTATAAGGCCCACTTGGGCATGATATGTTTCAATTCTAACATCGTTCGGGATACACGCCCACTGTGGCAATGATGGTAGCAATATCAAGCAAAACTCAGGGTGATCTTTTTGTTGGCACAATGATTGATTGTTTTATATATGCCAACGTATTCACTAGGAAAGGTATTGTTTGTCGTCCATAGAACAATGAACCAATAAAGGTGGTTCAAAACTTTATCGAAACTGACAATCACATCAAAAGCATTATTTTTGTATAAACATATAATTTTGAATGTATTTGTTAAGTGTATCCCACTTGTCATTACATTTTAATTAAGAATGTAACGCATTTATTTGGGTTAATTCAAACCACTACACTTGAGTGAAGAAATCTCAACTCAAAACCGAACGCGGAAGTCTGTTCTCAGTGTTTATGCAAATGTCACATGGTGTTTGAAAAAAAATGTGCACTTTCACAACATTAACCACTTGTGAGCAAGGAGCGTGGGCTCCGAAACATGTAGAGTGTTGTGCCACCTTTGAAAAGAAAGAAATTTCTTCACAACAAGTTTGGTCCGCGTTTTTGCTGTTCGTTGTGACTGATCATAATTCTATCAATATTTCATATATATATATATATATATATATATATATATATATATATATATATATATATATATATATATATATATATATATATATATATATTCACAGAAAAAAACATAGGTTTCAGGGGTGTTATAGTTAGCTGGCCATTTTACTCGTCCAAAACCATAGAAATTCCTCCGTTATAGTTAGTTCTGCTAACTATAACTCGTACCCCCGCAATGCACTGCTGACGATGTCACATATTGCATCATTCATGACATGGTCAGTGACATCACTGATGACATCACTGATGACATCTCAAATGACATCATCCAGTGAATGTAGTTTAGTTTGAAATTTAAATATGTATTATATATATATACCAATCTGTATTGAAGATGGAGTGTATATATAACTGTCTGGATGGAGGATTTAGTAGCTGTCTGACTGTCGTTTTAAGTGAGTAATTAAAAGTGTCTCACTTAATACATGGATTAGTAACTAAACTATGTGAATGTGTGCATCACTGTCTCTGTTGTTGTATAACATGCTGCATCAGTTGGTCACTAACTACATTAGTGTGTATATTAGTTATTGATTAGTTGGGTGAGTATTTGTATGGGACGCTGAGTTTGTGTGTGGTTGGGTGGGGTGTGTGTAACTCTATTATAGATGTGTGAATGGTTGATTGACTAGGTGTATAGGTTTAAGAGTGCATGTGGAAACAGATGTTTGGGTGACTGAGTGTATTTATTTGTGTGTTAGTGAGCGAATATATGTTTTAGTTGTACATCTTCAACAAAGTAAAAAAATAAAAGGCATTGTATGTGAGAATTGGTGTATATAAATAAGTATGTGTAAGAATCAGGTATTGTGAGAGTAACTATATGAGTGAGTGTATAATTGTTATGGTGATTTTTTAACATATTAACTATGAGTTACTATGTGTTTGAATAAATGAGGTGTTGTTGGATAATTGTGTAAGTGAATAAATGTAAGTGTGATTAATTTTTTTCATGAGTGAGTAGGATGACTGCATAACTGACTTAGATGACTGCTGATGTGTCAATGTCTGTATATGTGTATAAGTGCATTTGATAGTGTTCTATTAATTAGTGACTGCATGTATCAATGATTCTGTTGTCGAATGGGTAGTTGTGTGTGTAGACTTAGGAATCAGTGAGTGGGTATGTAGTAACTGGTATTGGTGTGTCAATGGTTTCAAATATGGTACTCTTTATTTTACAGTGAGTGATGAAAGGTTATACTAGTGTATGATGAGGTGTTTCAGATTGTCATGTGGATGATGTCATCAGTGATGTCATCAGTGATGTCATTTGAGATGTCATCAGTGATGCCACTGACCATGTCATGAATGATGCAATATGTGACATCATCAGCATTGCATTGCGGGGGCGCGAGTTATAGTTGGCAGAACTAACTATAACGGAGGAATTTCTATGGTTTTGTACGAGTGAAATGGCCAGCTAACTATAACACCCCTGAAACCTATGGTTTTTTCTGTGAATTTCGAAGGTCTTTTAAATGCTAATTTCTAACTATAACGTCTCTGAAACCTATGGTTTTTTCAGTGAATTTCAAAGCTTTTTTAAATGCTGATTTCTAGCTATAACGTCTCTGAAACCTATGTTTTTTTTCAGTGAATTTCAAAGGTTTTTTAAATGCTAATTTTAAAGTGTGATAGTAGTTATACCAATTTTTTTGTACTGATTTTCTACAGTTTTTAACTGTTCATTTATAAATATTTTATTAATTAAATAACATTATATATTTTTCTGAAAATTGCAAAAAAACATTTAAAAAAATTCAAACTGAAATATTGATACATTTTTTTGTTTTCATTTTTTATTTTAATATATTTATATTATTTTCTTTAAATAAAATGTTTTTTCCCCAAAAAATTCGGAGTCGCGCACTCAAAGCGTACACATCACCGTGGGTGCGCGGATTCTAGCCGCTATTTTAGAAAAGTCGTGAAGGATCCGCGTACGGTGTGCGACGGCTGCGTGTTTTTCAGTTATATCATATACATTTAATATTACGTGATGTGCGCGATTGGTATGCGACCAGTCCGCGACTCCTGCTCCCGTGCATTCGCGACACATGCCCATTACGGTACGAGATGCTTGCGCGGTGTCGGGTCCCACGTGATGTCATATACGTGCTGGGGCGCGCTGGGTGCGCAACTCCTGCAAAAAACATTTATGTTCTAAAATTATATGTATGTGTCTTTAATATACATATTAGGGCAAGAGATTATCTAAGATAGTCATAAAAATAACATATTTCTACTTATAATAAACTTATATTATTTTTAAATATATTTTCGCCAAGTCGGGTGCGTGCATCGTGAGTGCAGAGAACCAGGTCAGCAGAGGTGCTGTAGAGCCAGAGAAACCAGGTCAGCAGAGCCGTTGTAGAGCCAGAGAACCAGGTCAGCAGAGCTGCTTTAGAGCCAGAGAACCAGGTCAGCAGAGCTGCTCTAGAGGCAGAGAACCAGGTCAGCAGAGCTGCTCTAGAGCCAGAAACCCAGGTCAGCAGAGCTTCTCTAGAGGCCAAGAACCAGGTAGGCAGAGCTGCTGTAGAGCCAGAGAAACCAGGTCAGCAGAGCTGGTTTAGAGGGTAAGAACCAGGTCAGCAGAGCTGCTTTAGAGCCAGAGAACCAGGTCAGCAGAGCTGCTCTAGAGCCAGAGAACCAGGTCAGCAGAGCTGCTTTAGAGCCAGAGACACAGGTCAGCAGAGCTGCTCTAGAGGCTGAGAACCAGGTCAGCAGAGCTGCTGTAGAGCCAGAGAAACCAGGTCAGCAGAGCTGCTGTAGAGCCAGAGAAACCAGGTCAGTAGAGCTGCTTTAGAGCGAGAGAACCAGGTCAGCAGAGCTGCTTTAGAGGGAGGGAACCGGGTCAGCAGGTCTGCTCTAGAGCCAAGGGACCAGGCCAGCAGAGCTGCTCTAGAGCCAGAGAACCAGGTCAGCAGAACTGCTTTAGAGCCATAGAACCGGGTCAGCAGAGCTGCTTTAGAGTCAGAGAACCAGGTCAGCAGAGCTGTTGTAAGGCCAGAGAACCAGGTCAGCAGAGCTGCTCTAGAGCCTAAGAACTAGGTCAGCAGAGCTTCTCTAGAACCAGAGAGCCTGGTCAGCAGAGCTGCTGTAGAGCCAGAGAAACCAGGGCAGCAGAGCTGCTTTAGAGGGAGAGAACCAGGTCAGCAGAGCTGCTTTAGAGCCAGAGAACTAGGCCAGCAAAGCTGCTTTAGAGCCAGAGAACCAGGTCAGCAGAGGTGCTTTAGAGCCAGAGAACCAGGTCAGCAGAGCCACTCTAGAGCCTAAGAACCAGGTCAGCAGAGCTTCTCTACAGCCAGAGAACCAGGTCAGCAGAGCCGCTGTAGAGCCAGAGAAACCAGGTCAGTAGAGCTGCTTTAGAGGGAGAGAACCAGGTCAGCAGAGCTGCTTCAGAGGGAGAGAACCAGGTCAGCAGAGCTGCTCTAGAGCCAGAGAACCAAGTCAGCAGAACTGCTTTAGAGCCATAGAACCGGGTCAGCAGAGCTGCTTTAGAGCCAGAGAACCAGGTCAGCAGAGCTGTTGTAGAGCCAGAGAAACAGATCAGCAGAGCAGCTCTGTAGCCTAAGAACTAGGTCAGAAGAGCTGCTCTAGAGCCAGAGAACCAGGTCAGCAGAGCTGCTCTAACTGACACTGACTGACTGACACTGACTGACTGACACTGACAGATTGACACTGACTGACACTGATTGACTGACACTGACACTGACTGACACTGATTGACTGACACTGACTGACTGACAATGACTGACACTGATTGACTGACACTGACTGACTGAACATGACTGACTGACTGACTGACACTGATCGACAATGATTGACTGACACTGACTGACACTGACACTGATTGACTGACACTGACTGACTGACTGACACTGAATGACTGACACTAACACTGACTGACTGACACTGACTGACTGACACTGACTGACACTGACTGACTACTCTCTACTACTCTTCTACTCACTCTCTACTACTCTCTCTCTACTACTCACTCTCTACTACTCACTCTCTACTATACTACTCTCTACTACTCACTCTCTACTACTCTCTACTACTCACTCTCACTACTCACTCTCTACTACTCTCAACTATTCACTCTCTACTACTCACTCTCTACTACTCTCTACTACTCTCTCTCTACTATTCACTCTCTACTACTCACTTGCTACTAATCTCTACTACTCACTCTCTACTACTCACTCTCTACTACTCTCTACTAATCACTACTACTCTCTACTATTACTCTCTACTACTCACTCTCTAATACTCTACTACTCACTCTACTACTCTCTACTACCCTCTACCACTCACTCGCTACTACTCTCTACTACTCTCTTTCTACTACTCACTTTCTACTACTCACTCTACTACTCTTTACTACTCACTCTCTACTACTCACTCTCTACTATTCACTCTCTACTACTCACTCTCTACTACTCACTCTCTACTACTCGCTCTCTACTACTCTGTACTACTCTCTCTCTACTCCTCACTCTCTACTACTCACTCTACTACTCTCTACTACTCATTCTCTACTACTCACTCTCTACTATTCACTCTCTACTACTCACTCTCTACTACTCGCTCTCTACTACTCTCTACTACTCACTCTCTACTACTCGCTCTCTACTACTCTCTACTACTCACTCTCTACTTCTCACTCTCTACTACTCTCTACTACTCACTCTCTACTACTCACTCTCCACTACTCTACTACTCTCTACTGCTCTCTGTACTACTCACTCTCTACTACTCTTTACTGCTCACTCTACTACTCTCTATTACTCTTTACCACTCACTCTCTACTACTCTACTACTCACTCTCTACTACTCTCTCTCTACTACTCCCTCTACTACTCACTCTCTACTACTCTTTCTCTACTACTCACTCTCTACTCCTCTCCACTACTCACTCTCTACTACTCACTCTCTATTACTCGCTCTCTACTACTCTCTACTTCTCACTCTCCAATACTCACTCTCTACTACTCGCTCTCAACTACTCTCTACTACTCACTCTATTACTCACTCTCTACTACTCTCTACTACTCTCGCTACTTCTCACTCTCTACTACTCTCTCTACTACTCACTCCCTACTACTCTCTACTACTCACTATCTACTACTCACTCTCTACTACTTGCTCTCTACTACTCGCTCTCTACTACTCTCTACTACTCACTCTACTACTCCCTAATACTCACTCTCTACTACTCACTCTCTACTACACCACTACTCTCTAGTACTCACTTTCTACTACTCACTCTCTACTACTCTACTACTCTCTACTACTCACTCTCTACTACTCACTCTCTACTACTCTCTACTGCTCACTCTCTACTACTCTCTACTACTTACTCTCTACTACTCTCTTTACTAATCTCTACTACTCCCTCTCTACTACTCACTCTACTACTCACTCTACTCCTCACTCTCTACTACTCTCTCTCTGCTACTCACTCTCTACTACTCACTCTCTACTACTCTGTACTACTCACTCTCTGCTACTCACTCTCTACTACTCTCTACTACTCACTCTCTACTACTCTCTACTACTCACTCTCTACTACTCACTCTCTATTACTCACTCTCTACTACTCTCTACTTCTCACTCTCCAATACTCACTCTCTACTACTCGCTCTCAACTACTCTCTACTACTCACTCTATTACTCACTCTCTACTACTCTCTACTACTCTCGCTACTTCTCACTCTCTACTACTCTCTCTACTACTCACTCCCTACTACTCTCTACTACTCACTATCTACTACTCACTCTTTACTACTTGCTCTCTACTACTCGCTCTCTACTACTCACTCTACTACTCCCTAATACTCACTCTCTACTACTCACTCTCTACTACACCACTACTCTCTAGTACTCACTTTCTACTACTCACTCTCTACTACTCTACTACTCTCTACTACTCACTCTCTACTACTCACTCTCTACTACTCTCTACTACTCACTCTCTACTACTCTGTCTCTACTGCTCACTCTCTACTACTCTCTACTACTTACTCTCTACTACTCTCTTTACTAATCTCTACTACTCCCTCTCTACTACTCACTCTACTACTCACTCTACTCCTCACTCTCTACTACTCTCTCTCTGCTACTCACTCTCTACTACTCACTCTCTACTACTCTCTACTACTCACTCTCTGCTACTCACTCTCTACTACTCTCTACTACTCTCTCTCTACTACTCTCTACTACTCACTCTACTCCTCACTCTCTACTACTCTCTCTCTGCTACTCACTCTCTACTACTCACTCTCTACTACTCACTCTCTACTACTCTCTACTACTCACTCTCTGCTACTCACTCTCTACTACTCTCTACTACTCACTCTCTACTACTCTCTACTACTCTCTACTACTCACTCTACTACTCACTCTCTACTACTCTCTTCTACTCACTCTCCAGTTCTCACTCTCTACTACTCACTCTACTACTCTCTACTACTCACTCTCTGCTACTCTCTCTACTACTCTCTACTACTCTCTACTACTCACTCTCTACTCTCTATTACTCACTCTCCACTCTCTACCTCTCTACCTCACTCTACCTCTCTCTCTACTACTCTCTACCTCTCTACCTCTCTACCTCTCTACCTCTCTGCCTCTACCTCTCTACCTCTACCTATCTACCTCTACACCTCTACCTCTACTCCTCTACCTCTCTACCTCTCTCTACACGCACACATATGCACATATATATATATGCATATGCATTTATATATATGTATGTGTATACATATATAGAAACATATCTAAACATATGTATAATCTGCATATCTATATAAATACAAATATAAATGCATGCATACATATACATATATGCATACATATGCATGTTATGTACATGAAAGTTTGAAAAACACTAATACAAGCACAGCTAAAAAGCCACCTAATTACAAACAGAATTGCTTTAACTTAAACGAGGGCGAGACCTATTGCATTTTCAATCCTTGTTTACTTTGGTTCCATCAAGAAGGCATTCAGATGTGTCACACATTTGCCATAAATTCTGAATGTTAGCACTCTAGTTGCTCATTAGATCACTGTAGTAAAGCTACTGCTCACCAGGGAAGTCTGCTGCTGGTATTCAAAGTGCATGTTTCAGTCTGCATGTCAGATTTTTTTAATGAAATAGAGGATTTGAGAAGTCAAAATGTGCCCTAATTTTTCTTTCTGCAGCACTAATCATAATTTCGGTGGCAAAATGAACCCCCTCATTTTGTTCCTTTGCAAATTAAATGTTTTAAGTGTTACCACTTTATTCCAATCAAGATGGCTTCAGGTGTGCCATACTTTTGTAATAAGTAACACTGTTAGCGCTCTAGTTGTTCTTTAGAACACTCTGGGACATTCTGTCATTGGGCTATACTTGGGCTACATCTGGGCGATATTTATGCTACATTTGGGCTCTTTTGTCTCTGGTGGCCATCTTGGGAGACTTATTTGTTATGAAGTTTCCTAATTTCCTCATTTACTACAGTCTCCTCAGTAGGAATACTTTCAGTTTTTTACTTTGATTCCATCAAGAAGGCATTCATATTAGGCCTGGGCTAAAAATCTGTTCCGCTCGCGGAAATTGCGATAATCTGACATTTTCGCGTTCCGCGGAGAGCGCGAAAATGTCAACATTTCCGCAATCCGCATTTTACCGGAAATTTTTTGCTTGCTCGCGCTGTAAAATAATACATTCTCGCGTGCGTGCGATCGCCTTACCTGAATCCCCGCGTTCGCCGACAAGTTTTCCCGATCCGGTCGCGTTCTCCACGAGATGTTGGATTGTTGGTAGCCATTTGCGCTGTCTCGCGACAGTTCGCGCCCGCAGTAACGTCATTCGTCGCGCGATCACGTCTTTCTTCTCGCGATCATGCACCGCGAGACAAGTGAAAACAAGATTGCCGCGCCCGCGAGCAACCGCATGGGTAAGTTGGCGAGCCGCGACCACGCAAAAAATGCCGCGAACGGGCGGGAAAAAAACTTTGCAATATTTCCGCGTCTTTGCGGACATTTTTAACATTTTCGCGATAATTTGCGAAAGTGAATTTCGCAAATTCCGCCCACCCCTAATTCAGATGTGTCACACATTTGCCATAAATTCAGAATGTTAGCACTCTAGTTGCTCATTAGATCACTGTAGTAAAGCTACTGCTCACCAGGGAAGTCTGCTGCTGGTATTCAAAGTGCATGTTTCAGTCTGCATGTCAGAATTTTTTCATGAAATAGAAGAGGATTTGAGAAGTCACTCATAATGTGCCCTAATTTTTCTTTCTGCAGCACTAATCATACTTTCTATGGCAAAATGAACCCCCTCATTTTGTTCCTTTCTAAATTAAATGTTTTAAGAGTTACCACTTTATTCCAATCAAGATGGCTTCAGGTGTGCCATACGTTTGTCATAAGTAGGACTGTTTGCGCTCTAGTTGTTCTTTAGAACACTCTGGAAAGCTGCAGTAGACCACAAAGGAATCAACTGAAAGTCTCTGCCCTTGTTGGATGTACATGTTTTACTGAGAATGTCAGATGTCATTCTCACATGACTGAGAAAGATAATGTGAATTTACAGAAAATATGCTCTCAGATTAGTTTATAGATCACCTTCCAAACCTCTGTGGGAAAAGCATGAGAAAATATTTTTCTCTCAAACAGGATTCATGATATCCCAGCAGAAGTTTGATTTTCTCAGGAACTACTGAACAGATTGACACCATCTAAGCAAAAGGCACGAGTCTGAACTGAGGACTACCTCTTTGCCAAATTTGGTGTAATTCCGTTCAGCAGTTCGGGCTGTAGCTGCGGCTAAAGGTCCTATAGGAAATTGCATGGAGAAAACATGTTTTGGGACCCCCCTTTTTTCTCGGCCCCCGCTACACGAATCATCCCGAGACTTTCAGGATGGAGTGGACCGGAGCTGGCCAAAAGTTTTGAAAATTTCGCGAAGATTCTTCGATTGGCGCCAAAGTTATTGGGAATAGAATGTTGCGGATTTCCTATGGAAAATAGGTCCTAACTATAACTACCTACTGGCGACCGCCAGTAGGTAATATATATATATATATATATATATATATATATATATATATATATATATATATATACCTCTATTTCTATAATTTCAGAATGTTGTAACAATCCGTCCTTGATTTTTACTCTGATTTTTCACTCTTATGTTTTATTCTGACAGTTAATATGCTTCATTAGGTGCTTTCCATTCAATCAACTTGTTTATTGTGCACTTGCACTTTATTATTCAGAGATTCAGACTGATGCCGATATATTTGCCAACATTTTATGATATGTATATCTTGCACATGTTTAGCCTAATTGCACTGTTTTGCACTTGCACTTTATGTTCATGCACTTTATGGGGGAGCGCTGATCAATGTTTAAGTCTGTGACTTTGTTAGGTAGCGATAGCCCAAACTATGCATTACGACTGATAGAACTATATGCTATACAGGTGGTGACATGATTAACCACTATGGTTTTGATGATATATGCATCTAGCATTTCATTCATGTTTTTATTCTATATATATAGTTTGTAATATCGTGGTTTATACTCTTTTTATCAGTCATATATTTAATTGTGTCATTTCACGTTTAACCTGGATTTTATGTCTTTTGGCATTAATTGGTGATAAATGCATAGGATACAACGGGCATTTTTATGATTTGCAAAGTCTTTCTTTTATTGTGATAGCTCAAGGGGAGGTGATTTCAGGATGTGCACTCTATAAATATGTTATGATTGGTCCAGCATGTCATGTGATCATGACTGCGGAAACACGGTCGGAACGCATCAGCCTGGACACTAGTCTTCGTATTTCTGTGATGCTGATTTAATTTTACCACGCAATAAAGCACCGCTATTGAAACAAGAACACACTGTGGCCTATACCTGTTTGTCCTGCTGGCATATCATACTAATGTTTATGTTTATGTTTATGTTTAAGCAATTTATAGAGCGCGCAAATACCCGTGGGTGTCTCAGCGCTATGGAGTGTCTTGAGGATGAGATCAGTGATAAACATTTATTGGTTAAAAAGCCATGTCTTCAACAGTTTTCTGAAGGAGAGCAGATTTTGACATGATTTGATGTGAGTGGGAAGGGTGTTCCATAATTTGGCTGTGACAACAACAAATCTTCTGTCACCCCAGGAAACCTTCTTTGTCCGGGGGACATTCAGCAGGGTGGCCGTTAAAGAGCACAAGGCTCTATTAGGGGTGTAGATACAGAATGCCTTGGTTAGAAAATAGGGTCCCTGTTTGTAGATGGCCTTGAAGGCGATGCAGAGCGCTTTGAATTTTATATGGCTGGTGATTGGCAACCAGTGGAGCTTCTGAACCTGTGAAGCAATTGACTGGTATTTGGGGGTGTTTGTTATCAACCTAGCTGCGGCATTCTGCACCATCTGAAGTCTATTGGTGACCGTTGCCTGTGCGTTAAGAAAGAGACCATAGCAATAATTGATTTTTGACAGAACTAATGTGCTTATAAGGGTTTTTCTGGCACCTAGTGGTAGGAATGGAAGGAGTTTTTTTTATCATTCTTAGCGTGTGAAAGGCTGATGAGACAATAGAGTTGCAGTGGGGCATAAAGGTGAGTTTGTCATCGAACATGACACCTAAATTTCTCACCTTGGTTACCGGGAGTGGTGGTGGGCCCAGGGAGGTTGGCCACCAAGTAGAGGACCAAACCGGGTGGATCTTTCCGAAGATCAATACCTCTGTTTTGTCGGAGTTCAACTTTAAGCAGTTATTGGCCATCCAGGTGTTGATTGCAAGCATTCTCCCTTGGAAGCTGGAAGTGATTGCTCCTCCATCATTATGGATATTGAGCACCAATTGTGTGTCGTCGGCGTAAGAGGAAAGTTCCATCCCATGGGCTCTGATGACCCTTGCTAGGTCCGACACATAAATGTTAAAGAGTGTCGGAATCAAGGATGAACCTTGTGGCACACCACACGGGAGAGAAATAGGTGCTGATTTGAAGGGGCCAAGGGCGACAGCTTGTTTGCGATTGGAGAGATACGAGGCCAGTAGTTCTTTAGCTTTGTGAGTCACTCCTATGTTTGCGACACAATCGATCAGTGTGGTGTGATCGACCGTGTCAAAAGCTGCTGACAGATCTAGCAGCACCAGTACTGCCGTGCCCCCTTGGTCTAGGATGGTTCTTACTTCGTCAGCCGCTTTAATAAGGGCAGTTTCTGTGCCGTGACCTTTTCTGAAGCCAAATTGTGTCTCGTCTAGGAGACTGTTGTCTTCAATATATTTGGCTAATTGTTGGTTCATTAGTTTCTCAAATATTTTTGCAGGAAATAGTAGACTTGTGATAGGTCTGTAATTTTTGGGGTCTAGTTGGTCCAGGTGTTGTTTCATCAGCAGTGGTTTGATGATGGCCTTTTTCCAAATATCAGGGTAAGTGCCGGTTATGAACATGGCATTACAGATGTCAGTTAAATTGGATGCTAATAAATCTGGAAATAGCTTTAGGGTGGAGGCCGGACAAGGGTCCAGCGGGGAGCCTGATTTCGTAGATAAAATGAGGTCTATAATATGTTTCTTGGAGACTTGGCTGAAATATGTCAGGGATGGCTGAGTAACGTTTTTGTCTGTAGTTGTATCGGCCTGATCTGCCTTGGAGTGAGAAGTGAAGTTATTATAAATGTTGCTGACTTTATCTAGGAAGGAGCGGGCCATAGTGGAGCATAGGTCTTGAGTGTGGTTTAGAGGAGGGATGGTCTCTGAGCCTGATAATTTGGTGACGACCTGAAAAAGTTGTTTAGTAGAGTTTTGGGCCGATTCAATTTGGTGGATGTAGTATTTGCTCTTCTCTAGGGTGATGAGGTTCTTGTATTTGGATAGGGCTTCCTTGTAAAGGGTCTTCTCTCTACAGTCGTAATTTCTGCGCCAACGTCTTTCCAGGTTCCTACAGTGTTGTTTTTTCAATCTGAGCAACTCTGGCGTAGTTCTGTTTTTAGAGATATTTTTCCGAGGTACTAAGGTGTTAAAAGCATTGTTAAGCCAATTAGAGTAATTAGCTGAAGCCAATGTGGGGTCTGGAGATGGGTCATAGTTAGTGGAAGAAAGATGTGTTCTGAGGAGCTCCTTATGCAGGCAGCTCCATGCTTTAAATTGTGAGGGAGGGGTTGGCGTGGTCAATGACGGGGTGGTTTTCATCTGAATGTCGAAGAGTATGGCAGAATGGTCGGACCATACCAAAGGTAGGGTTTTTCCTATTGATAAGCGGCTATTGTTCATGAAGATTCCATCTAATGTGTGTCCAGCTTTGTGGGTAGGGGTGGTGACCAGTTGCCGTAGATTTGCGGCCTCCATTTCGGTAATGATAGTGGAGGTGTCATGATCAGCATGGGATTCTAGGTGAAAGTTAAAATCGCCTAGGACAGTAAAGGCATCTTCTCCAGCTAAAGGTTCTATTAATTTACCAATTTCGGAAAGGAATTTTGTACGCGGACCTGGGGGACGATAAAGGAGAGTACTTTTAAATGATTGTGAATTGTTGAGTATGATGGAAAAAGGGATTGCTTCGTATGTCGAGGCAGGGATTGTCTCTGCTTTGATTGAGTATTTGTCGCGGTGTATAATAGCTAGACCGCCACCTTTTTTCCCGGTTCTGTCCTGACGAAATGCGCAGAATCCTTCCGGGGTTGCAGTACGGAAACTGGGCCCAGCAGCGGGGTCACCCCATGTTTCCATCATAAGAAGTATATCTAGCTTGTGATTGGTGACGAAATCGGCTATTTCGTGTTTGTGTTTGGGGAGTGAACGGACATTTCTCGCTTCTTATGCCTGAATTATAGTTGTTGGCTAGAGGTTCAAAGCGCCTAGAGACCTGTAGGTGAGTTGGCGCTATATAAACCGAAGGTAACATAACATAACATAACATTTATAAGTGCTAAGTGAGTCTGAGCCAGGATTGAGCAAAGAGAATTAGTTGGGATTAATGTTGCTCTGTGGCGGGTTTCAAGATTGCAGGGGCAATTGGGGCAGCTAAATTTTAGAGATGTGGGGGCGTGGACAGGAGGGGTGTTTGGTGGCAGGACAGAACTGTTTTAACTGACTGCTGGTGTAGGTAATCGTCGGAGCGAGCATAGTAGGTAAAGTTGGGCCAGGATTTGTGGCCCTATGCCCGGTCCAGGCGCGGACAGGTGCAGACGGGCTTGCCCTAGGCGCGTCTTCGGCGCGCCAGCGGAGCGCCCGCTGCGCGTGGGTGCCAGCATCCTAATTTATACAGTTTTCCGCAGCTAGACTGCTAACCTTAGAGCGCAAGATGGAGGCAGCCCCACACTTCCGGTTTTGCATCGTGTTTCCCTCCACACACTTGGAAGAATCCGTGGTGGACCAGGGAAGACGCTTGGTGACCGGATATGGAGTGCACAGTGCCAGGTACAATTGTGAGTTAAAAACGGTGATGCGCTATATTTTAAAAACCATATGTGGTCATATGTGAATTTAGGCAGAAAGAAAGATAAAGCTTGAAGCCCTTTCCCAGGAGCTTCGTTCACAGTTCGCGAAAGACAGTGGTGATATATTTTTTAAAAAGCAATTTCTGGTTGTTTCCACCATTTATGCAAAGAAAGAGTACAGCTTGAAGCCCTTTCCCAGGCGCTTCGTACAAGATAAATGCAAGACTGAGCTCGTACCTCTACTAAAAGGAAAAAGTTTAATCTCATTCCCTTTGACATTGTATTTTTCAGAACAACATGTCCCATCAGGCAATTCAGCGGTAATATCGAGCTGCGCCCACTATGAGCGATGATGTAACCTAATTAAATGAATTAATCAATGGAAATGAGCTGTCTTTGCCTCATTAGCAACAGCCCATGAAGAAGCGGCAGAGCGCCATGAAACGCGTTGGCAGGAGAAACAGTGGGGAAGCAAAAGACGAGCTGATTTGCAAATACAGACCGGATGGTCGGAGCTCCGCCGTGTGCCCTCTCATTGCTTCAGGGCAATTGTTGGATCATATATATATATATATATATTACCTACTGGCGGTCGCCAGTAGGTAGTTATAGTTAGGACCACGTTTCCATAGGAAATCTGCAACATTCTATTTTGAATAACTTTGGCACCGGTCGACGAATCCTCGCAAATTTTTCAAAATAGGTGGGGCGCTACACTCCGCTCCTACCCTGAAAGTCTCGGGGGGATTCGTCAAGCGAGGGCTGAGATAAAAGGGGGGTCCCAAAATGCATTTTTCCCATGCATTTTTCCATAGGACCTTTAGACAGGGCTACAGCCCGATCGGCTGAACAGAATTACTAGAAATTTGACAGAGAGGTAGTCCTCAGGTCAAGGAAGTGCCTTTTGTAGGTTTGGTGTAAATCTGTTCAGTAGATTCTGAGAAAATAGCCTTTAAATCAATATATATATCTGAGCCAGCTTACGGTGCGCTTACGGTACGCTTACCGTACGCGTACGGTGGCGTGCGCGAGCGCGATTCTGATTGGCTCTTAGATCTTAGTAAACATTCGAATCGGCCGAAACCAGGAAGCGGCGGCCGCCATTTTCTCTCTCGCACTGAGAGTGATGTTTAAAATATAAAGCACAAAAACATGTAAAGGGGCTGTTTAGACAGCTCCCACACACATAGCAATGTTGAGGGAGTCCCCAAAGATCCCCCAAGGCCAAAAACGGAATTTTTATTTTTTCGCTAATTTCGCCGATTACGCTTACCGTACGCGTACGGTAAAAAATGATAAAAAAAAAAAAATTATCCACACTCTCCCCACCCCGTGTGCAATTAGTGCCCGAAGGGCACCAATTGAGCATGGCTTATTAAAGATGAGTTAAACTAAAATATTTTAAAAAAAAAAATTAAAAAAAAAATTATCCACTCTCTCTCCACCCCGTGTGCAAATGGTGCCCGAAGGGCACCATTAGTGCATGGCTTATAACATATACGAAAAATTAAAATATTACCTTTCAAAACGAAGTGCATCATATGTACTCCATGTGCGCACGGTGCGCGAAGCGCATCGTGCGTACATGGCCCATCTAGCGTAACGTGGGCACGCGGTGCGCGTAGCGCACCGCGTGCCCACCGTGCGTGCACGGCACTAACTGCGTAAAGTGGGCGCGCGGTGCGCGAAGCGCACCGCGTGCTCACTGTGCGCGCACGGAACGAACTGCGTTAAGTGGGCGCGCACGCCACGAATGGCGTAAAGTAACTTAGCATTTAAAAAACCGTACAAATTCACTGAAAAAACCATAGGTTTCACACACGTTATAGTTAGGAATTAGCATTTAAAAAACCTTGCAAATTCACTGAAAAAACCATAGGTTTCACACATGTTATAGTTAGCGGAAATTTTACTGATAAAAAACCAATGAAATTCCCCCGTTATAGTTAGTGCAGGCAACTATAACTCACGCGACCGCAATCTTCTGCTGATGACATATGTGTCTTTATGAAAAAAAAATATTTGTAATGTATGTATAGCTAAAAATGTATGGAAGAAGACATGGGCAAATAAGTGTCTAAATACAGTATTAGCATCAGCAGAGGATTGCGGTCGCGTGAGTTATAGTTGCCTGCACTAACTATAACGGGGGAATTTCATTGGTTTTTTATCAGTAAAATTTCCGCTAACTATAACATGTGTGAAACCTATGGTTTTTTCAGTGAATATATATATATATATATATATATATACAGTCTATGCTCTCTTCCAAGTAAGTAGACAGCGCGACACAACTCCGGGGAATAAAAAAGGCTTTACTGATTTTTCATGCGCAGAGAGATTCTGTCCCTGAAACGCTCGGCATACGCGTTTCAGCCTTCAAGCGGCTTCATCAGTGCCAGTTTCAAGGTGTTCTTGGTGTTCCTGGGGGGCCTAGCGATGTTATGCTGTTCCCAAGACCACACCCAGTCAGGTGGTCTCTCGCCCCTCCTCCGCTTAATGATGTACAGCTGCTTTGCTTACATATCCCAGCCAGGTGCCTTCTGGTCTTGATAGTCCGTTGAGGAGACCCATTGAGTAACAGGGCATTCCTTGCACCATGTGGTACCCCAAAAACAATTGGCTGCAGGTATCAACACCACCCCTGGTTACTGGGGAGTCCGGCCATTTCTTTGTCCCCTTATCAGGCACACAATGTTGCCTCCTCTCTCCCCTTGCATCCAGAATCACTCCAAGTGGTTTTGACATGCTGGGGGGGCTACGCGGAAAAACACAAACACTCCAAGTGCAGGCTGCACCGCGTTGCTCTAGAACGAGAGGGCGCATCGCCATCCAGTGCCTGCTTGCTGGTTAAAACATACAGTCTATGCTCTCTTCCAAGTAAGTAGACAGCGTGACACAACTCCGGGGAATAAAAAAGGCTTTACTGATTTTTCATGCGCAGAGAGATTCTGTCCCTGAAACGCTCGGCATACGCGTTTCAGCCTTCAAGCGGCTTCATCAGTGCCAGTTTCAAGGTGATCTTGGTGTTCCTGGGGGGCCTAGCGATGTTATGCTGTTCCCAAGACCACACCCAGTCAGGTGGTCTCTCGCCCCTCCTCCGCTTAATGATGTACAGCTGCTTTGCTTAAATATCCCAGCCAGGTGCCGCTGGGATATGACAAAGACAAAAAGAATCACGCCACATTCTGAACTTACGATCTCTCACTCCACATGGACTCAATCAAAGTGAGGAACTTTATGTACATCTGTAAAAGAACTGATAGAAAGTTCAGATGGAGTGGTATAATGTGTAAACTTGATTGCCCCTCGACATGTATATACAAAAATCTTTTTAATGGCAATATTCCTTACATGTCAAATGTGTGAACTATAATTTAGAAATCTCAATCTTGACTTAAATATGAGCAGCATTCAGATTTGGGTTATCAAGACATGAACTATAAGGAGTCACTCTCCACTGGAGGAGTTAAGATATATCTTTTTGAATTTGTTTTGAAAGAGTAAAATAATGAAATTACATTGATGTATGATAAATGGATTTACAAGCGCTACAAAACCCATAGAGATAATGTGCTGGTGCTAAAATTTGTTATTTCATTTAAATTAATTTTGTTACATCGTGATTATATAATCAATTTTTGACATGTAAGGTTCATTTGAATTAATTTGAGTAAGAAAAATATTTTTTCACTACAATTCCCAGAACGCCCTATCACAAGTAACTGGAAATGACGTAATGAGATATACAGGTTTATAACATTTGACCTATAGGGGGGGCGTTACCGTGAGCAAGGTCTCGGTGGAGACCGAAACGCACTGGTTTGTGTTTGGTATGGAGTGAGATTACAAACATTAAAATAATCAAAGTGGAAAAACCAGACCGGAGTGCGACCCATTTCTTTCTGTGCCGGAAAGAGTGTGAGATTTATTGGCGGCCAGGCTCGGTCGCGGGACAATGCACAACTCTAAGAGCGCTATATCAGCGAAAGGAGCCAAAGGAGGATTAATATATTTATTTATATATATATATTTTCCACAATCCCTCGTTACCAAGGATGACAACGCTGTGTCTTAAAGAAAATACTCATTTATTGTCGGCTGACAATTGTCGGACGCGTTTCGCCAGCCATGCAGGCTTGCTCACGGCAGGCGAAACGCAAGTATTTTCTTTAAGACACGGCGTCGTCATCATTGGTAACGAGGGATTGTGGAGAATTAATTTGGATCGTGCTTGGGTGGTCCCTTGAGGCGATGCGCCCTCTGATCTGGAGAAGCAGTGGTAATACACAAGCAACAAGTGTGGAATATATATATCACGGTTACACAGATACACAACTGCACTAAGACGTACACAGTCAGTCAGACACACCCACTCACATTCACACATATACACACACACACTCATAGAGGTACTCTGTTACACCAACAAGCAACAAGGATATGCATGAACAAATATCACCACAGTCATTCATTTAGAAGCAGACACTCTGATGTACAAGTGCATTATCTTACACAGAAACATACTTTCAACACAATCACCTGCTCTTACAGACACACTGGTAAGCACAGACTATTTTACACAGACAGACACAGACATACTCAGACAACCATAACTATTAACTCCCACTTACTAATGCACATCCACAACTAGAACCAGACATATATACCCTCAGATTCTTATTCATACTTATCCACTCATATACACACACGCAGAAGAACACACTTCCATGCAGATAGTCAGAAACCTACATATACACATATTGTCATACATCCCCTCGCAGTCAGACAGATATATGCAGATATATGCAGAACTCGTGCAGTTAAATAGGTTCACTGGGTACACATACAAAGTTACTCGTTCATTTATATCCAAACGTAAAAAAACTGTAGACTATAAGCCACACTTTCAGGCTTCTACAAATGAACACTAAACAAATAGTTTTTTTCTTTGAACCGAAACAGGCGGTTTTAAAAAGATCCTTCTTTGTGTGTTTTCTAAACTCTTTTTATATTGTAGGAGATTTCTTATTATTTCTTGGAAACAAAAGTAACTCTGTTTTTAACAAAAAATTGCCACATGAACAGTCCGATCAGAAACATATTAAACAAAATGTCAACACTTACCTGAATAAGCGCAGGCATTGACTCTTCCAAAGTCCATATTTTATAACACAGTGGAAAATGATGCAATTTTTTGCATCTGGGGGACCATCGGTTGGTATATGGGCAACAACAGAAGATGGAATAGTATCTACGGCAGCCAGCGTGGTTGCACTGATGAGGTGGAAGCTTCTGCTGAATCTCAAGCAATTTCGGCTCTGGCCAGTGGGGAAAAATGCATAGTCCTTAAATACTTTAGCATACTGGATGTTCCATAGGAGGACTTTTTGGAAGTACAACTTGATAAATCCTTATTGCATAGGTTGCTTTCCAAAACCTTTGTGATGACATTTTTCTCACGAAGGGATTTGAAAAAACTCCTAACCTATGGATTGCTTTTTAGGGACTGACTCCTCTTGTTCTGCTTCTTATGGGTCCTCTGGCTGTCTCTCTTCCCCAGAAGTCATTGCTGATAGTTACTAATTATGATAAAAAAACACCAGAAAAAAACTCTACCTACAGATCTACAGGTATGGTGATATCACAGAAACATCCAAAGAAGAAAATGGGTGGGTACTTCCTCAGTAGTTAGATGGTCAACTCTTTTATCCAATTAGAATTGTTCTTACCTTTGGACATCAGATTTGTGGCGCCACGATGGTGAACCCACAATGTCACCACAAATCAGGAAAAACATATTAAAGAAAGACTTACAATAAAATTAGATATTGAAATGTTGTTTCTATGCTAGTTTTTGAAAAAACAGCAATGTCAATGTTCAATAAAGTAACAAGGAAGACCCTGACGGACTGACCAAGAGATGCTAGGGGGGTCCGGGAGGCTAGGTGATATTATAAGCAAAATCTCATGGGCAGAAATATTTTCCTGAATAAAAAGCATTGGGAAAAGCTGGAGTTAGCAGCTGCCCAGAATTGCAGTAGAGCATTCTGGGACATAGTTAACAGGTTCTGCCAGCAGGATGCCCCCCAACCAACTCCTTGTCTGTAACATTTCTTGCCAGTAGTGGGTTAAGTATATTACATCGATTTATCAGCTGTCCACAGATGAGGTGTGCAATGAAAGGCTGCATGTACAGTTAGTTAACTCCGCCACCCTCCTGATCTCACTTCAGGAAGTGGAGGAACCCATTAGGAAGAGTTCTATCGGTAAAGTTCCGGAACGCAACAGGATCCCCATGGACTTAATTAAATGTAACCCCGAGTTTTGGGGACCCCTGCTCACTAATGTATTGAATAATTCTCTGTGTACAAGGGTTACAAATTCTGGGGCCCCCGCTATAATTTTTCAATATTTAAAAAGGGAGATAAAGGGTCCCCCAAACGTAACAGTGTGATATTCCTTATTGATAGTCTAGTGAAAATCCTGGTTTACTTACAACAACAAACTGTCCCCCTGCTAGCATGGTTTTCGTCCGGGTCTAGGTACTTTGGACCAGTACCTGAACTTGCACTTAATTATGAGTACATACACCATTGCCAGGCGCTGCCTGATGCACCTAACCTTTATGGACCTTTCTTCCGCATTGGACTGCATGAATAAGACCAAGCTCTGGTTGAGTCTAAAAAATCTGGGTGTTGAAGCTCCCTTGGTTAGTTTTCTGTATTCCATTCATGAAAATTTAAGGGCTATGGTGTGTTATGGCTGAGCCAGTGAAGTTTCTGATGTCTTTCCTTTAGCGAGCGGGGTGCATCGGGGGTACGTTTTGGCACCTCTGCTTTTTATTATTTATATACATTAATTAAGCACCCACTTCTCCCTGTCTATCAATGATGTACTTAAAGATATTAGCGCATTAGTTACGGCACTATTATATGCTAACAATGCAGTTTTAATGGCTAGGATGTCCTGTGCCCTTTGCATTATGGAAGAATCTTTTGTCTCTTTTATGGGCAATTTGGACATGGTAACTAATGAAGGAAAGTCACAAGTGATGCCCTAAAGACCAGGAAGGAGAAATCTGTCCTCCTTAAAGCTGTTAGACCATTCCCTCTTCCCCATACAGAATTTTTGTTATTTGGGTGTCACTTTTGATTCCTGTAATACTTGGCAATCCAAAGTAAAATCAGCATGTATGAAACTGAGTAGGGCAGCCGGGTTACTATTTAATCTTGTTTGATGGGAATGTAGGGGCACTATTTGCTCCTACATTAGCATCTTCAATTTTCAGTGTGTCCCTACAGCTACTTACGGAATAGGGTTGTCTGGGTACCATAATGCCTCCCCCATACAGGTGGAGAAAAATAGAATCTTAAGGCAGTTACTTAATCTTCCGGTATTCAGACAGAATATCGAGTTGGAAATGTCAACTTACACAATTATCGAGTTGGAAATATCGAAAGCAAAAATATCGATTGTAGTCAAGAATTTCGAATTTAAGGTAAGAAATATCGTTTTCAAAAATATAAAAGTCATTAATATCGTTGGCAAAGCTATTGTTGTTTAAAATATCAATTTTTTAATTAGTGAAATGTATTTTAGTTTATATTTTAAATGTAAGTGATGTATGTTTTTTGTATAAGTATTGTTTATATTTTTTAAAATATGTTTTACATTTTTAGTTGTTATCAACTTTATTTTAATTAAATGTTGTGTTTTTTAGTTCCAAAGCGGGTTGTGAGTTTATAGGGAATAGGGTGGGAAGTAATTTAATTATAATTAGTTAATTAATTTTTTTTGTTATTAAGATTTATTTAATTGAGATTTTATAGTGTTATTTGTGGGAAGTTATTTATTTGGAATGAATTTCTAATTATTAATTGATTGTTGATTAATATTAATTAATTGATTGCAAATTAATTATGGAAATTATGTAATTAATTTTAGGTGTGGGTTGTGGGGTTTATAGAGGTAAAGGGTGGGAAGTAATTTATTTCCAATTAATTAATAATCAGTTGTTAATTAATATTAATTAATTATTTGATATTTAATTAGGGTAATTGTTTAATTTTTTGTGTGTTGATTTTACTTTTACAGGAGTAAAGGGTGGGGAGTAAATTGATTTTACATACTTTATAATTAGTTGTTAAATACTATTAGTTTTTTAATTGAAAATGAGTTTTAATTGTGTTGTTATCTTTCACAGCTTAATTTTAGCTGTGGGTTGTGAGGATTATAGGGGTAAAGTGTGGATAATATGTACAGATGCAAAGAGAGACTCACTCTGGTACCGTTTTACTAATCTTTATGAAACTTTCCAAAACAAAGTCCCATCCACCTCAGTTTCAGGAAAGTTTTGGGGTGATCCATCATGCCAGGGCCTAGAAAATTCCCCAAGCAAATTTCCATAGGAAAATAAGACACAGCTACAGTCAAAAGGGCTTTAAACATTTAGACCAGATTTGTACAGAAATCCTGGTCTAGAAATTGTGCTTTTTGTGATTTGGTCTAAACCTGTTCCATAGTTTTTAGGAATTAAGGTTAAAAAAGATTATATTTCACACTGCGGAAAATCCACAGATCCGCCAGATCTAAAGACAAGATCTGATTAGCTGCCACAACATCAACAAAGATGTGACAGCAGTCATTTTAGGACTTGGGATCAGTCCCCTCTCTTAATAAAAGGTTATAAAAAACATTTAGGGGGGCAGGATCCAAGGCTCCTATAAAAAGAATTTCGGCTTCCACCCCTTTGCAAAATGAGCCCCTCAGGGTGGGTCAAGGCCAGGGGGCTAGCAGTTTTATATTTTAGATGGAGGGGGGCACGTGGTTACCCTCCCCAATCCTTTTGTAGGCCCCATGGGCCACATCTCCCAGGACCAATTTATTTTTATTTGAGAGTGAGCAAGGGGCTTCCTCTCTAAAAAAAATGTGTGGCTGCCACACATGGGCACCGGGGCACCCATAAAAAAAGCAAAAATAATTTTTAAAAAAGAATAATAAATGAGCAGCAAGAGATCTGTTACTGTTTTTTGTTAATGTTGCTGGGGGCTACTACACTCCCTGCAGCCCCTCCCAACATTAAATAAAATGTTTGGTAATGCTCCTGACTCTTATAGGTGCATTATTTTTTTGGGTGTCCCGTTGCCTTCCCAGGAGAAATATCTTTAATATGCATTATGGGAAGGTGGGAGCCGGCATTTCTTTTTAGGTGGGTGCCCCTGTGCCCACAGATACATTCACAGCTCCATTATTTTGGCGGATGTAGGGGTTGCCGCAGGGCCCCGGGGCCCCTGCCAGTGCCCCTGGTGGGAGCTGGCAATTCAATTGAATTTTTGGTGGTTGCCCCTGTGCCTACAAGGGGTAATCAAAAGGCACCTTTCGTTTGGATCTATGGGGGGCCCAGTGGCCCCCGCAGCTCCAGCTTCCTTGCCTGGAAGCGTGTGGGTAGGGTATGTCCCACTTTCCTGGGCAGGAAAAAAGAGTGTCCCAGGGGATGGGGTCCTCCTGACACTGCAGAGTATCTGCCCATGGTGGATGAGATGCCTGGGGCCAATTTCAGCTTGAGAAAGGAGTTCTCATGGCCCCCTGCCATATATTGGGAAACAGCTCTGTTGGATGGAGCCCCCAAGGCCTATTTGAGGTTGGGGGAGGGGTGCTGCACTGCCCCTCACCTTGTTATCTGATTTGGCCCCAAGGGATGGGGTACCGTGGGCCTGAAGTCACTCACGGAGGGGGTGCGAACACCCCCTTCCCTTTAAATGAGTATTAGGTCTGCAGGATGGGGTCTTGGGGCCACAATGAGGTTCGAGGAGGGTGTGTGTGTGTTGAATTATTTCGACTGGGTGTGTAGTAGGCATAGATGCCCACCTTATGCAAAGTATTACCACCATTATGCCATGGCCAATAATAGCATGGTTAATCACATTGTCCAGTGGAGGGTGCAATATGTCAAGAACTACCTCCAATGTACCAGGGTTAGCATCTTGCCAGGGTAAGCTGCATGATTACATGAATGCCCCATCATGCAAGAACTTCCAATATATTAGGGGAAGGGAATACCTGCAGAAATAGTTGTCACTCAGACCATTCGGACCAACAACTCCCTCGAAAATAAATTTTCATTTATCACAGCAGCAGATCGACCAGGAGATGAAGGTACCCAAAGCTGCTGTGCATGTGACCGCAAGGTCCTGGGCACTTTTATTTCTAGACTGATTGAGCAGTAAAAGTTTGCTTAGACCTGTCTGGTAAACAGGGAAGGTGCTTTACTCTTTTGTTCCTGCATAGAGCAGAGGCTGGTGGGAAGACTTTTCCCAGCAGCTACAGCTAAAAGACTGCATGTCAGTCAGTCTTCATACTAGATTGAAGGAAGTGACATGCTCCTTACCTAACAAAGATGAAGCAAGCTGAGCAATCTATTCCATAATTGTTTACACCTTTTTTTTGAGAATGCTATTTCAGATTTTTATGATATTTATTCACTCATTCCAGACAAATGTGCCTGTATTGTGCATATTTAAATTACTACTGGGAAATGTTCAATGGATGTTAGGCCCTTTCAAGAAGACCTTCCTCGACCCCAACGCCCCCATAAACTCGACAAATATTTTAATATCCCGCTGAGACACTCCTGAACCAGTGAGTGTTTGACTACTGAAATCATACTCTCAATCATACAAAAGTTTCTCCAGTTTGCTTGTGTTGATTATCTTAGTCCTTGGGAATATTTTCTCAATGAATTCTAGGATGCTTTGCCTATATCAAGCTCATTTAGATTGTTTTATTGAGCATGTTTAAATGGGTTACAAGCCTATGCCTTGCATCAACTTTTGTTGTGATTGATTGTGCCTTGGTTGGATCCACCTCTTGAAACAAAGAACACTGTCATCACTTGGGGGCATAAAGGGTACCGGACCCAGGGTCAAAACTGCCCAAATATGCAGTTAATTGTCCCAAAGCATTGTTATCACAGCCACATGCACCACTATCACTCCCTTTACTTCACCAGATTGTGAAGCTACATGTTCGCAAAGACCCAATATGAGCAGCCTCCACCATACATGCAATGAGCAACCTCTACCATATAGCAAAAAAACACATATACCACACTACATTCAAACAGCTCCCCATCCATACACTAATGCCTTATATGTTTAAACATCCTATCTTTCGCTCCTTTCTCTTCACTACAAGCTGTAGGCACAATAAACATATAATATGCGAAGCATGTAGTCATCATACATGTCACTGAAACACTTCTCACATAGCCCACACCAGAAACCCATAGAATTCCACCCAAGCTCGCCATTGGAGTAGCTTGCTGCCCAGAGGAAAAATGATCCTGGGTGTCTCTTCATATGTATGGAGCGCTATATAAATGTACCTACAATACAATGCAGTACAATATATTACAATAATCCAGGCCCCGCATTTCGTTAGAGGTGGGTACCATCATGCCACAGATGACCGTCATTTGCCAAGGATTATCATCAGTACAGCCAGGTCAGGATTTTGAGAGAGATGGGTATCATAATGCCACAGATACCCCTATATTTGCAGAACGAAACAAACAAATAAGTAGAAAAGGCAATGTTGGATGTACAGCACAGTTTTTAAGGTCAAATTAGGAGGAGAGTGGTGTGATTTTAGATTTATTGGTGATTGCAGCTGAGTAATTAAGTAGGCCAGTTTAGGTGGTGGCAGCTATATGGCAATATATACATTTCTAGTTCTAAGAAATGCATTTTGCCTGGCATGGGCACCTTCGTTCCATGGGTGCCCACAGCGTGTTCATAAGCACACATAACATGCATTCACACACAGAAACACACCCACATAAGCCCACACACACACAAATGCACTCAGCAACCTCTTGCTGCTTCCTCACCCATTTAGCAGCCTGGTGTGCTTTTGGGTGTGCTCAGCATCGAAAAATGCTCTCAAATATGTGCATTCCAAAGATCCATCAACAGATTGCCGTATACTCACATGGCAGTCAGCTGATGGATTGTGGTTCAGTCTTCTAGAACCCCTGCTCTTGCCATCATCTTGAATCTGGAGTCTAGTGGACTGACCTGATATTGGGCGTTGGCCCACCACTGATGCAGTGGATCCGTGTAGTAGGAGAACAGTGGCTTTGTTTACCTTGAGGCACAGTTGTTCATCTTTCCAGCTCCTTTGTGTTGTGTGCACCACAGCTCCTATGGGCCTTGTGGGAGGTGATTTGTCTTGAGATTTGCCCTCATTTCGCTCCTCGCTTTGTGTATATTGGTTTTGTTGCAGCAGTTATTGATGGCGGGGGCATTTAACGTTATCCTTGCTCTTTCTCCAGGAGTTGTTCAAGATGGATAATGGATCCATTTGATACTTAGAGCCTTTCCAACCCTGGTTGGCCCTTGAACCTCCTGTCCTTTTTTCTCTTTCCAAAATGGTTTATTCTTGAATAGACGCTATATAAGTGGAAGCTAATTGGTCACTAACTGCATCACAACAGAGTCAATAAGAATGTTTTTATCAGGTTTCTCAAAACCTTTGCCTACATTTGTGTCCCTTTCATCCTTCAGACTCATTTAGTTTTTTCAGGATTCGTCGCTTCATGGAAGACCTCTTCATTGGGATTTACTTTTAGTCCTGTTAACCTTTATTTGAGTCTGCTCAGCAGATTAACATTTTCAAGCCACTTCAGCCTTTTCCTCTCACTTTGCCAAAAATTTGTAGGCTTGTTTTGTCTTTAACTTTTTATCCTGAAAGTAACCATTTGGTGGAGAGAACTCTTGCTTCTACTACAATCTTAAAGTGCTAACAACGGGGCCACCCTTACCGTGGTTAGTGATATCTAGACATTTGTAACATCAAGAATAAAACTGAATGCCACATGAGTTCTGACACTGTGCATGGAAATATTGTTTTGTGTTGAAAACACAATAGAGTTCCCAGCAATTTTCACATTGCCAATGATCAATATATTAGCACATGTGTGGGCAGCGGAGGGCTGTGAGGAATCAGGGCTGATGAGACACCACTCCAGATGCCCCTGTTGGTGGCCTTCCACTCTTATCTTTCCATAAAGTCTAGTTCAACTTTTGGAAACCCAATAGGTTTGTTGAATATCAGACTGTGCCTTTATAGTCAGAGTTTCCAAATTCCATATAAACAACAATCCCAGAAAGCAAGTGCTTTCTGTAATGAGTGATGCTCACTAGGCACAGGGTCTGACCCTGAGCAATGTCAAAAATAGTGTCTATGGGTGGGACCACGAGCGGCGCCTTTCAAGATGCCCGCCTCACATTGGAGCTCCGCAGTTCTTCGGGAAATGCCGCCTTGAGGTTTGTGGTTCCAGCAACATTTCTACCCTGAAACGGGTGTTTGTGTATCAGAGGTTCCCCTTATACCGAGCTCTACTACTGGGTTTTCAGGCGTTGCTCCGACGGTTGAGCATGGTCAGGTTTTACAGAGAGGGGGCTGCCTTGACGGAGGTGTGACTACAGGTGTCCCTCCTAATACTCACCGATTGACTCATGGGGCCCAATGATGGTCACATTATAAGTCTTTTTGATATTTAACACAGGCCATTTAGGTGCTGTATATTTATTTAGATTTTTTCTTTATAATAATTGTGTTAATTGTGACACTTGGAGTGGGAACATCATTTTTCCTTCTAGGTCCTGACGAAATGCCTTGGGGAGAGGCACGAAACTAGTTGACCATACAGGGAAACCATAGGTACTGACGCCTAAGGTTTTCCCACATGTCCCCAGGTTTTAACATACCTTCTTTGGGGTAGGGAACAAATGTGTTTTTGGACCCACAAATTTGGTATTTTTAAACTTTTTTCATTTCTGGAAAAAAAACACTCCCTTTAAATGTATCATATATGGTTAGGTGAATAGGGACCCCCATATATTTAACAAAATAGTGCTCCCGCTTATTTGTTGGTAGCAGCATGCCCCTGTCCGTAGAGGACAGGGATGGACCCAATGATGAAGCATGCCACCAAGGGGAAACCCGGGTGGGTGAAGGTTTTATGAAAAGAAAAAAACGTTTTCTTTCCTTTTTTTATCTTCTGCAAGGTATTGAACAAAATCCCCCTTTTCCTCTTTAGAGGGTACCTCTCTTGATTATTTGTTATAGTGCCATGGAGGACAGGTCCCTACTCTAGCCTACCTCTACTCTTGCCCCTTTTGCTTTTGATATTAGTCTTAGTATCTCCTACCTCTACTAAGAAAAATGGTGTTATTATTTTATGTGCTAAAAAGTTAAAATGCTCTGTTGTTTCTCAAGATATGGATTCAGAGGGTAGATGGCTATTAGTTAAACTACTTATTAATAATATAGTTTTGACTGTATTTAATGTTTATGGTCCGACTCAATTAGATTATTCCTTCTGGCCTAATATTACGAAAAAATGTGTCCAATGTAAAGATGAACTGTTTATTTATTGACCACCAATTCCAAGTTCGTTTCATCCCACATAAAGATCATAAACAATTCCTAAATACTATTTCTCAGACACACCTTGTAGATGCATGGAGATTATGTAATCCAGATGAATCAGAATTTTCTTTTTTTTTCTTCTCCTCATGGCTCCCTGACCCGATTGGATTACATTTTTCTTTCCAAAGCGTTATCTCAAAATCTTATCTGCTCTTTCATTGAACCTATAGTGATTTCTGACCACACTCCGGTTGTTGCTGATTTTGAGGTGCTCCGATCGAAACCCAGTTCTTTTCGATGGAGGTTTAACAACTCTCTCTTGCAGGATCCATTTTTCTCTTCCTCTTTTATTTCCTTTGCTGAGGAATTCTTCTCCTTAAATGCAGACCCGAATGTCTCTCCTACATTGATATGGGATGCGTTTAAAGCTACAGCTCGAGAGTTTATTATAGATTTTGTTTCCAAAAAAAAGAAACAATCTCTTAATCAGCATAAAATTCTAATGCCCAAAATTAAACATCTTGAGTACCAATTTTCTACCACCTCATCTGACCATACCTTACAGGAGCTTGTCTGTGCAAGCTTGATTTTAACAAATTAACTATGGACATTGCCTCATCTATTCTCCTACGTAGTAGTGCTTGTTACTACGGTGGACGAAATCAAGTAGGTACACTTTTGGCTACTTATCTCAAATCTCAGAAGGAACGTGTGTTGATAGGCTCCATTCAGTCATCTGAAGGAAATCATCTTTTTAAAGATTAAGACAGCTTATTTGGGTTTATGAAATTTTTTAATACTCTATATAATCCGGAAACTCCTGCCTCTCTCTCTCTTATTGACACTTATGTTACTCAAGTGTCTCCTCCGTCACACATGACTCTTGATTTCATAGCTCTAGAGTTTGACGTATCGATTCTGGAACTTTCTTGATCTTTAAGTCATCTCAAAAAGGGAAAACCCCGGGTCCAGGCGGGTTTACGGTAGAATTCTATTTACACCTTTCAACCCTACTTCTTCTGAAACTCATACAACTTTTTTACATTTTTGTGTGACGGGTAAGGTGGATCGAACTTTTTAGAAGCCACAATATTTCAAATTCATAAGGAAGGTTGTGATCCTAAGCAATGTAAGAACTATCGTCCTATGACCCTTGTAAATGTCGATTACAAATTTTTTGCTAAACTGCTTGCTTTATGTCTTGAGCCACTGTTGCCTAATTCGATCACTCCAGAACAATGCGGTTCGTTAAGGGTAGGTTGATCTCTGAAAATTCTTGTCTGCTATTTAATGTTTTAAACAGGGCTCCCAATATTTCTTATTCTTTGGCTGCAGTTTCTGTCATTGCAGAGAAGGCATTTGATAGAGTAGACTGGTCTTTTTTATTTCAAGCTCTTCATTAGCATAGTTTTGGTCCGAAATGTATTTCTTTTATCTCTTTGCTTTATACAGCACTTAGAGCTTCTGTTTTAATGGATGTACTACTCTCTCACTCCTTTCCATTACAAGGTGGTGTACGTCAAGGTTGCCCCTTATCTCCTCTCCTATTTATTTTATCTGCTGAACCTTTGTTGTCTC
Organism: Triturus cristatus; assembly: GCF_964204655.1. Taxonomy (NCBI): domain Eukaryota; kingdom Metazoa; phylum Chordata; class Amphibia; order Caudata; family Salamandridae; genus Triturus; species Triturus cristatus. Next base: position 1,073,037,751 of record NC_140582.1, read on the forward strand.
ATATTCGCCATAACCCCTCTATTTTTGATTTTCTCTATGGTGGTCAGTGTTTGAAGCTTAGTTTCTTGAGACAAAAGCAGCTAAGTATGCACTCAATATTCTAAAACTCAAACTGTAATGTTACTGTTTACTCAAAAGTAATTGAATTTCAAACAATTTAGTGTGCACCTGAAAGATGGCACTGCCAGCCACCTGTATACAACAATGTGAGAAGAAAATCTAAACAAATGTTTAGAAAAACAAGTGCACTACTCGATGCCCAGGTGGGGCATATTAGTATTTAGACATAAATAAATGACGTGACTCTAACAAATATTTTCTAGGCAAGTGAAACAATTAGTCTAGAATGACACCATTATATTACTTTTGTATCATCATCTTGGATGATGATACAAAAGTAATATAATGGTGTCATTCTAGACTAATTGTTTCACTTGCCTAGAAAATATTTGTTAGAGTCACGTCATTTATTTATGTCTAAATACTAATATGCCCCACCTGGGCATCGAGTAGTGCACTTGTTTTTCTAAACATTTGTTTAGATTTTCTTCTCACATTGAAGCTTAGTTTCGACATATGCAGATGATATTTGACTTTTTATATTAAACCAAGACAGAAATTCTCCCTATCACCAAATTCTGTCTTAAATAACATTTTGATTTGACTGGCTTCCAATGGAACAGTTCTAAAATTAAATACTTAGGCATTTGGTTTAATAACTTAATTTCAGATTCGGTTAAAATTAATATGAAGGAAGGGTTTGATCATATCTCTAAACTCCTCTCTTCCTGGAATCCACTTTTTCATTGTGGGGACGTTTAGATTCTATTAAAATGATGATTACCCCCATTCTTTCATATATTTTTTCAATGAATCCTGTCCATATTCCGTCCATTTACTTTAAAAAATGTGATTCCCTCCTCCAAATTCCTATGGAACAATATGAAACCTAGATTTTCCCTGTCACATCTTACAAAACCTAAATTGACCAGAGGAGTGAATTTTCCTGACTTTCGTCTTTATCATAAGGCCTTCTGTCTTAGACTAACATCTAAATGGCTTCTTACAGACCTCTCCTCTATCACACCATTGTGGACTATCATTGTACTGACTTTATTCGCGCCCTTTACTTTTAAAGAAATCCTTGCCTTTACTGCAAAGGCCAATATCACTTCTGTTCCACTGTTTAATAATACATGCTCGCTATTAAAACCTCACTGTCAGTCAAAGATCATCTCCAGGGATTCTTTCCTACATTCTCCTCTTTGCCACAACCGTTTTATTACCATTAACAATAGATCTCCTTATTGGAAGTCCTGGAGAGTGTACGGAATTGTTTGGATTCAAGATATGTTTGATGGTATAACTCCTTCTTCTTTTTCTCAATTTCAGGCTAGCTTTAGGTGTCCTTGCTCGTTTTGGCACAATTTCACAATCCTTATGGAGGTAATTCTGCACATTTTTTATTCTCTTCCACAGAAGATTCCCTTCTTAAAATACTAACACTACTTCCAAAAGCATCCTTGATTTATAAAGATTTTTTCACCCCAACACCTGACCGTCCTAAAGCCAAATTGGAATTGTCCTGGGAAACGGATTTGCGTTGTGATTGGAGCATCGACTTCTGGATCAAGATCTGGGCTAGGTCGCTAAGAATTTCTAGGTCTGCTTCCACTACTCAATCTATGTTATTTCTATACCACAGATTGTATTTTACTCCTATGTCCATAGCTGATTTCTCCCATAGGTCTTGCTGGTGATGTAAGTTCCTCTTAGCTGATTTGAAAAATATCTTGTTTTCCTTGTTTTCCTGCCCAATTGTAGTTTCATTCTGGGTAAATATATGGTCTCGTCTATCCATTATTTTTAATTTGTACATTCCTTTATCTAATGCGATTCTCCTTACAGGAAGCTTATCAGAGTCATTAAGGTTATCTCCACACGAGAAGGGGTTATTTGATCTTATGTTGGCTTTGGCCTTTCAGTAAATTACACTAAACTGGAAATGTTTCTTCTCAAACGCTGCCCTTGCCTCGAAGGAAGCACGACCAACACTCTCCTACCTGCCACATCGCCCCTGGGTTCCTGACGCTGTGTGTCTCCCCTGCAGCCGCTGCCTGACATCGCGCGGCCATCGCAGGGGGAGACTACAGCTCCCAGAGGGCTTAGCGCTCCACAGCTGATCGCAATCTTCGCGCCCGGAGGCGCTTAAGTGAAGGAGGCTCCCTCGGTGGAGCGGGTTTCTTCTCAAACGCTGCCCTCGCCTCGAAGGAAGCACGACCAACACTCTCCTACCTGCCACATCGCCCCTGGGTTCCTAACGCTGTGTGTCTCCCCTGCAGCCGCTGCCTGACATCGCGCGGCCATCGCAGGGGGAGACTACAGCTCCCAGAGGGCTTAGCGCTCCACAGCTGATCGCAATCTTCGCGCCCGGAGGCGCTTAAGTGAAGGAGGCTCCCTCGGTGGAGCGGGTTTCTTCTCAAACGCTGCCCTTGCCTCGAAGGAAGCACGACCAACACTCTCCTACCTGCCACATCGCCCCTGGGTTCCTGACGCTGTGTGTCTCCCCTGCAGCCGCTGCCTGACATCGCGCGGCCATCGCAGGGGGAGACTACAGCTCCAACGGGGTTAGCGCTCCACAGCTGATCGCAATCTTCGCGCCCGGAGGAGCTTAAGTGAAGGAGGCTCCCTCGGTGGAGCGGGTTTCTTCTCAAACGCTGCCCTTGCCTCGAAGGAAGCACGACCAACACTCTCCTACCTGCCACATCGCCCCTGGGTTCCTGACGCTGTGTGTCTCCCCTGCAGCCACTGCCTGACATCGCGCGGCCATCGCAGGGGGAGACTACAGCTCCCAGAGGGCTTAGCGCTCCACAGCTGATCGCAATCTTCACGCCCAGAGGCGCTTAAGTGAAGGAGGCTCCCTCGGTGGAGCGGGTTTCTTCTCAAACGCTGCCCTTGCCTCGAAGGAAGCACGACCAACGCTCTCCTACCTGCCACATCGCCCCTGGGTTCCTGACGCTGTGTGTCTCCCCTGCAGCCGCTGCCTGACATCGCGCGGCCATTGCAGGGGGAGACTACAGCTCCCAGAGGGCTTAGCGCGCCACAGCTGATCGCAATCTTCGCGCCCGGAGGCGCTTAAGTGAAGGAGGCTCCCTCGGTGGAGCGGGTTTCTTCTCAAACGCTGCCCTTGCCTCGAAGGAAGCACGACCAACACTCTCCTACCTGCCACATCGCCCCTGGGTTCCTGACGCTGTGTGTCTCCCCTGCAGCCGCTGCCTGACATCGCGTGGCCATCGCAGGGGGAGACTACAGCTCCCAGAGGGCTTAGCGCTCCACAGCTGATCGCAATCTTCGCGCCCGGAGGCGCTTAAGTGAAGGAGGCTCCCTCGGTGGAGCGGGTTTCTTCTCAAATGTTGCCCTTGCCTCGAAGGAAGCACGACCAACACTCTCCTACCTGCCACATCGCCCCTGGGTTCCTGACGCTGCGTGTCTCCCCTGCAGCCGCTGCCTGACATCGCGCGGCCATCGCAGGGGGAGACTACAGCTCCCAGAGGGCTTAGCGCTCCACAGCTGATCGCAATCTTCGCGACCGGAGGCGCTTAAGTGAAGGAGTCTCCCTCCGCGTCGCGGGACGCGCGCGGGCTAAGCCGGGGCAAAGGGCGGGCCGTCTGTGGCTGTCCGAGGACGGAAGAGGCCGGGCTGGGCCATTCCCCTAACGACCAGAGACACAGTAAGACGCGACTGTACTGTATGCTATTCGTCTTCGGCTCTGTGAATTATCCCTATCTGCTCTGATTGTGTTAATCTGTGTACGTGATAAATGGCAGGGAAAGGGAAGTGAATTGGGGGTTCCGCTTCCGTCTCTGGCACTTTAGACTCATTCATCACCAGAGCCATCTCTGTACTTGAGCATGAGATAGCCATCACCGAGAGGCGCCTCTCTCCAGAACCAATGTACGCTAGACGTTCATCTATTGGCCCATTGGCTCTGGCGAAATCTCCAAACATGTCGGGGGGCACACCTGTGGTGATTTGTTTTTGGTTGGTGGTATTGAAGTGAACCCCATTACTTCTCCAGCTAAGGAGGTTAGTGGTGCCATTACTAGTGCTCCTAGCGTGGTAGATGTGGTCCCATCAAATCTTAGAGCTGCCTGCCCTCTAACTAGGGCTGGTAGTAAATTATCTAGACCTGTCATCCCAAAGAGGAAACGTGGGGGGGCTGCCGAAGGTGCTAGACAGGCGAAAATGGCTAAAACAGCAAAAAACTCGGCTAAGCCTGACGCTGTACCTTCTGACGATTGCCTGACTACGGGCGACGCTAGTAATATTGCTCCTCCTCTGCCTGTGAGCGGCGACACCTTTTCCCAGATTGAACAGATGGTCCGATCCTTAATTCTCCCTCTTTTAGAAAGGGTTAAGTTAGTCACTGACAAAATTGATCGCCTGGAACAAACGATTCTCGACAATTTTTGTTCATTAATAAACGTGGTCAAATTGTCTACAAAAGATATCGCAAAACCCATTTGCCCACACCTTGAAAAGCCCAAGACCTCTGGATCGGTACCTAATGTTACACCTAATGTTACACCCCCTGCCAAGACAAACACAGGTTCAGGTCCCGGCTCTTCTAGATCCATAGCGAACACTCGGCAGTCTTTGGGGAGGGTGGGAGGGACAAGTAATGTATCCAGGGGGACTTACAATAAGGAAGTAACGGGTGAGAGGGAAATGCGGCTACGCAAATTGCGTAACTATACGCAAACAGCGTAGATAAATTACGGGCGTTGCGTAACCGTACGCTTACCGTAAGCTTACGGTACGCGTACTAAAAAAAAAGGAAAAAATGTACTGAAAAAAATTATAACGTTTATTTTATGAAATATATTTAAAAAAACATATTAAAGAATTTTAAAAATTTAACCATAGTCTTTATAAAAGGTTAGAACATTAAATTAAAAATATGTTTAAAAAAATAGAAGAAAAAAAAAAATAGCATTTAAAAAACCTTGCAAATTCACTGAAAAAACCATGGGTTTGCTGTACTTTGCTGTATGAGGTTATGGCAGTACATTTATGACATGGTGGTCGAACCAAGAGCCGAGAGCGACCATAACCCTATCTGTGTAACCCACCGCTGGTGGGGGGATACTCGCAAGACAGGAGAGGCACCGATACTGCTGCCCCCTGATAGTGTCCCCACTAATGACATGCGAAGACTCAAGTGGTGCCAGGTCAAGACCAATGACAAGGTTATTGCTGCCATTGATGTTGAGCTTGCCCAAACCATGCTGAGACTAGAGGATGTATTGCCCACTAAAGAAGGTAGAGACCAAGTCTCTAGATTACATGAGTCCTTTTTCCAGGGACTACGCGGGTACTTCCTCAAGCCAACGAGCAAGGGTAACAAGCCACCACCCAAGCGCTTGCGCTGGTACAACGGGGAGTGTAGACGTGCCAGAGGTAATTTGGCGCAAGCACTTTCTAGCAGGAACAAGACATGTATTCAAAAGGCCAGACACTCTTATAAGAAATGTCTTGCCCGGGTAAAAAAGAACTGGGACGATGAATACTGGCTAGATCTGAAGGAAGCATGCTATGCCAGGGACTCTAGACTGTTCTGGAATGTGATTAAATGGAACAGAGGTGGCCTTCCGGACAGACCATCAAATCATGTTACGCAAGAGGAGTGGTTAAGGTATTTAACCCCAATACACTTGTAACTCTTCATTTAACCACCTGGGGGTGATACCCCAAGTTTTTTACCCGAAAGGCCCTTTTAGCCCCAAGGATGTCCTAGCTGTATTAGGTTCTGTAGCCGCAGGGCGGGCCCCAGGTCTAGATGGGGTCGCATCTGACCTCTTTCTCCACAATAAAACCTGTTGGAGCAAGTACATCACACTGGTGGCTAATGCTGTGGCTGAAGGCGCCCCGGTGCCTAAATCATGGGGGGGTGCCGTTATAGTCCCCATTTTTAAAAAGGGAGATAAGTCACTCCCAGGGAATTACAGACCTATTAGCTTAATAGACACAATCCAGAAGATCATCGGGGGGTTGGTGTTGAATGCGATAATGGACTGGATCGAAGACAATAGGATTTTGTCTTCTTTCCAGGCTGGCTTCCGTAAATTTACCAGCACTGTGGACCAGGTCTTTCGCTTTGTCCAATTATACTGGAAGGTAGTAACCTTGGGCAAGGGCAGTCTCTATGTCGCTTTTGTGGATCTTAGAGCTGCCTTTGACCTCGTGCCCCGTCCGCGGTTGTTGTATGTTCTTGAAAAGTTGGGCCTTCCCCTGGAACTTTTGACCTTGGTTATGCGGCTCCATGAGTCTAATTTTGCTAAAATTCAATGGGGAGGACCCGGGGAAGTCACCTCTGAGTTCCCAGTAGAGCGCGGTGTGCGCCAAGGTTGCACCATGGCCCCCACGCTCTTTTTCCTGTATATCAACGAAGTAGTAGATCGAATGCTAGGTGCCAACACCGATGCCCCAAAGCTGGCTGGAGTTCTCACCCCAATATTAATGTTTGCGGACGATACTCTTATCGTATCGAAAATTCCGAGTGGTCTACAAAGGGCTTTGACAGTGTTTGACGATTTTTGCCACGACTATGGTCTTGAAGTAAACGTGGCCAAGACCAAAATTATGGTTTTTAATCCTCACTCTAACAACAAAGCGGGAAAGTTTTTTATGAATGGGCAGTCGCTTGAGGAGGTTAACAGCTTTGTCTATTTGGGAATTCACGTGACTAATGATATCAAGTGGAGGAGGCACATAGATATGTCCACAATGAAATTTAGACAGATATCGGGAGCCCTGGCCAGTGAGCACAAAAAATCTTTTAGTAAACCTATTAAACCTGTGCTCCAAGTTTATGAGGCCAAGGCTTTAAGTGCTGTGCTATATGGGGCTGAGCAATGGGGTTTCGACGCGTTAACTTCTTTGACAGTTGTCGAAAATAAATGTTTCCGTAGTATAATTGGCCTTCCCCAGAGCACGCCCTTGGTACCATTGCGGTATGATCTAGGTAGGAAGGCTATTAAGGACTTAGCCAGACTTCGTCCGGTTTTATACTGGCGGAGGCTTTGGACCACCCCGGAGCTTTCCTCTTATGCCACGGGTCTTATGGACGTAATTAAATCTGACACGTTCCACAAGATCGGGTGGCTGAGGAACCTCCGTGTGTCTTTGATAGATTTAGGATTAGAGGGGCTGTGGAGTGATCCGGTGGCTGCCTTGTTCCACCCTAAGAATCTTCTGAAATCGCTTTATTGGGAAAAGGTTGACCACCGTGTCTGGGGTGACACCAATTCTTCAAAGCTGACCAGCCGGTATTTGGAGGCCAAGGTTACACCTGCTCTTGAACCTTATTGGGATTTGATTACTCACCCGAGAGATAGGAAACTCTACTTTCAATTCAGAGCAGGTTCTCTTCCACTTAGGTCTTTCACTAGAGGGTGGTTTGGTACAAGCACAGATATATATCCTGCTTGTGGTTCCTACATTGAAACAACCGCCCACTTCTTGTTTGTCTGTCTTGCATATGCTATTCCCAGACGAGTGTGGTTATCCCCTATGTGTATATCTTTGGCCACAAAGAGCTGTGCTGTTGCTTTAAGAATCATATGTACAAGCACTTCTCCGATTGTTTCAATTGCTATAGCTAAATACCTGGGGTGGGCTTGGACTTTGAGGCATAAGGCTCTCGTGAAAATTTTGGGAGCACCTTTGTGAGGGTTCACGCTGATGGGAAGTTGGTTGACTTTATCCTTGTCCTAACGGATATATTACTTCTTTGTATAGTATTTTTATTCATTTTTACACATTGTAATTCATCCTTAGTCTACTGAAATGTTTAATGTTTTTTTAACTAGGCTATTTTTAAGTATTTATTGAATGACTGTATGTATTGTACAGGGGATTTTTACTGTTGTCTATTGTTGTATATGTTTGTGTCTTATATGGATATTTTTTAAATTCGAATAAAGACTATGATGAGAAATGTTCAACTAAACTTTCAGTTAAAGCTTGGTGGAATAATGTTTGTCATTACCATTGATGGGATATTGCTTTCACCTCCTCTTACAAGCCATTTGTAAATAGAGATTTATATTGGTTACCATTAACTAATTATTTAAATAAGGTTGCAGCACTACAGGTATCTCTTAAACATTCTGAAAATGTTCAACCCCCATAAATTGTTTATTTCTCTGCTTATTCCTCTTTATTTATCATTGAATTGTTTTTGCTAGGTATTTTATTTGCTGTTCTATCTAATATGCAATAATACTCTATCTTCAGTTATAGATTATATTCAATTCCCCCTTTTCTCTCCTCCTTACTTATGATATTGTGAAAATGTGAATGGCTTTCTACTCTGATTTATTGGTAGTCTTCTGATTTTTTATATTATGTTCATGACTCACTCTCTGTAAATGTTCTTAATTCAAATAAAGAAGGTTAAACTTAGAAAAATAAGAGTGTCTATGGACAAGGTTCCTCAGCTGGCTCCCGTGGATGAATGGCAAAGTTCCTCACATGAATCCTCATCAACTGAGGCTTTCTTGAGAGTCCATAGCATCACCCAAATTGGGGTGGAAAAATGAAGAAAGTTCTTACTGTCTGTTGTCTGCTCAGAGGCAGTAGGCTGTCTACATATCTGAATCAGAAACACTTCAGATGAAGGCTGAGTGGCAGAAGCAGTCCTGCCAGTTTCCTATTTAGCTAGAGAGGATGATGGCTGGCAGAAGTCTCACTGCAGGCTGAGTATGAGCTATTCCTTCTTCAAGTCCCATTAAACCGATTGAGAACTCTCTTTTAAGGCAGTTAAGGGTGTTTGTGCCATGACGTCATGAGCTCCAGGAGATGTTTGTTGACCTGACACTGCATCTGAAATCAACAAAGACCATATTGGTTTGCTGGAAAAAAGAGGAGAGAAACGACTGGCTTGGAAAAGGAATATAATCATGAACTTGTATGCAGGAAACCATAACGTTTATCAGTAAACGAGATAAGGACTCCCTTGAATTGCAGTATAATGTACAGGGTTCAAGCGCTTTTATAGCAGAATTAATCAAGTGACTCCTTTCACCATATTTCTTATCAGGTTATCAGTGTAATACATTTTCCCCACATGCAATCAGCTCTGAGTTGAGTTCCACAGTTTTTTAAAAACAACCTAAACAACGTTAGCACCCCAAAATATGTCCTAATATAACATAACCTGAGTGCAGAAGTGTATGTTTGTACTTAATTATTTGGTATTAAATAAAAAGGCAGATTTTGCCAGAGTTTGATTCTTTTTTGTTTAACTTCTGATCTTTATAAATGTTTTAACTTCTATGCAATTGCAAGGAACAGTAGGCCTATACTATGCGTTTACTTTTTACGTCCAGAAGTTCTGAAGTTGGAACTCGACATAACAAAAATTCTTCATATACTTACTAACATAATCGTTATGGTTTAATAAGGTTCCGTCTTTTTGTCGACGTATCCAACACTCGAAATTGTTCCCTTAAGCCAAATCTATAATTTTTTATTGTTATGTGAATATTCTGTCCAAACTAGAAATTACTCTTTTATCTCACATTCAATAAAAACCCCTCCATGTAATTGAAAGCAATGGGCATTAGGCTGTCAAACCTTAATTTATTGCCAGATTAATGCAATATCAATAATTTGCTAATCAGAAATAAATACACAGAATACACTTGCAGTGTTTTATGGCTAACATGCGCACACACCCCTCCTTTCAAGCAATATTGATTTGCAGATTTAGGTTAGTGTCCTACTAACACGAAATTCAGGATATCAAAGGAGAAATCGTGATACTTTACTTCTAATAGTTTTGCGAAATTAGATTTTCATCCTGAAAGTTACTTGATCCTTCTCCACCAAATACCTACTGCCTACACCAGAAGTGGCTTAAAATAGGCATCAGTTTTAGCTGCACACATTTTAGTCACTCGAGTTTAAGTAATTATATTTCAGGTAGAATATCAGTTTTTCATAAACGATCGATAAACATATGCAATTTTCTTTAAACAGGAGTCAGAGGTAACCTTCAGGTCTCTCCTGTTCTGCGCGTGAATGTCACCTGTAACACTGAGTGACTGGGAATGAGAAATCATTCCATTCTGTGCTCGGCATTAGTTTTCTGGTCTGCTGTTTTACTGGAGAGTGACTGTTCCACTGGCAGCTCGTTTGGATTTGGTCATGGTGGTGGAAGTTTTAAAGGGGTTAATGAGGTATTTATTCCATTATTGTTATTGGAAATTACAGTGTCCAGAACCCTTACACGTGAAGATTAAAGAGAGATGCTTAAGGCCTCTTTCCACAGTCTGATCGGCCATTACTTTCTGGTTCATAACACAGAATAGTACTTCTCATCAAAGAGCGTATATTCTCTGCATGATTCAAAAATTCACAGACCAAAACCGATGCAAAGCACTGCGATTCCAATTGTCTAGGTCCGCAATAAGTTATATTGCAAACACCTTAAAGAGAGAGACTATAGGAAAGGAAAGAAAACCTTCAATTAAACAGAAAACTGAATGATGATTGGAGGGCATAGCCCTTCCCTCTCAAAGAGCTTTCTGTTAGGTTTGTTTTCATTCAGGTATTCCCCACAAACCAAACACCTAAAATACTTATTCATTGTGGTGCTGATTCACAAAAGCATTTATGAGTAAGAGAAGTAGTACTACAGGGGTACTTTTTAGCGTACTAATACTTCCCCTTGTGAAGCGTCCTTAAAATCGTTCAGCTCCCTATCAGTAAAAACACTGGGGCATTTTCTCAAGGAGTTATCGCTTATTTATCGGCACTTTATCGCAGCCAAAGTGGCGATGAATTCATCGCCCCATTCACAAGCTGGTGCTAACAGCCAATATCACCACTTTACCTGCGATAGCATCCGCAAAATACATCGCCACAGATGACACCGGCAACTAACGCTAGTGAGATGCAGAGTAGGCGTTCCCGTGCAAAAAGCCGTGACAACACCACTCCGCAACAATCGCAACGACCAGTCAGATCGGCGATAAGATCACAAAACAGCCGATAAGGCGCGTTAGCAGCCGGGATTTAACACCTGCTCTGACCTGGTGTAAAGTCGGACGACAACCTGCACCATGAAAGGGAGCCCAGCCCAGAGTCACAAATGAAGAACAACAGATGCCATGGAGCTACTGATCATGCAGCTCGGAGCCCCAAGAGGGCCACAACACCCACCGCCACCACCCACAGGACCATCACCCACAGGACCCCCCCCCCCCCCCGGGCCCTACCCCAGGCACACCACCCCTCCCCTCCCCTCCCCCCCCTCCCCCGGACAAGGATATTCCACATCATCCTTACGGAATCATGAACAAAACAATTCGCATGATGTCGCACAATGACAAAAATCAACATTCATGAGTGGTAAGAAAAAGGAGAACCATTCATTCAACTTTTGATTTCCAAACAAATCATTTTATTCAAAATAAACTCAAAACAAATATTTGTAAGAGTCATGACAGGTCTTCTCTGGACAATCTGCAAGTCACAGCCTGCAAGACAAAATCCAAGATAAGAAGGTGTGTCATGCGCCCATCAAACGACAGAGAGCGAGAGAAAGAGAAAGAGAGGGAGAAAGAAAAGGAGAGAGAGAGTGAGTGAAAGGAAGAGAGGGAGCGAGAAAGAGAAAGAGAGAGAGAAAGAGAAAGAGAGAGAGAAAGAAAGAGAGAAAGAAAGAAGGGGAGAAAGAAAGGGAGAGAGAGAGTGAGTGGAAGGAAGAGAGGGAGAGAGAGTGCCGACACTGCGGACCCAGGCCTCACTGCTCACCTGCTGCCACCGGTGTGTCTTCAACCATGTGACGGAATACACTGCAGTCCACCAGGTCCCTTATCTGAAACAGAGTCCAGATTTCTAAATGGCAGAGTTAACCTAATTGCACACGCCATCAGTGCTTACCCTCCACTGCGCACACAGGCTGCTGCACCCCAGCCCCTCTCGCCACCCAGCGGTGATTGCCCGCCCCTGCGCACACAGGCCTCACTACTCACCTCCTGCCACCGGCGTGTCTCCAAGAGGGCCCAACATGTGCCGGTGAAAGCTCCAAGCCCGGGGCCCGCTACCCTGGCCGCCTCCACATCATGCAGCCCGCACCACGGGCTACAAGGTCACACACATGATTATGGGTCTTGATTTCGCAATGGCAAAGAACATATCAGTGCACACGGCATCATCACAGGCTGAACACCCACTCAGCCATATAGGTGCCACTAACTCTCAGAACCACGAGGCCACGCCACGTGGCGGTCAGCACGCGCAGCCCGCTGGCTCAGGCCTACACTGCGGTCCAGCAGGGCACACACAAATCCTTACAAGTCCGGACCGCCAGGACGGTGCATCATCGCAGGCTGCACACCTGCTCAGCACTTAAGGTGCCCCTACTTCAGTGCACTGAAAGTCACCGTCCCGTGACGGTAGGCCCGTCCCGGTCGCAGTGTATTCTGTGCCATCAAGTCTATGCAACGCAAGTCATGGGCCCTTTATGATTGAGTCTCGTGGTGCGGATGCTATAATGTCACCTCTGGCAGTGGGGAATGTTATGTGGTAGTGCCCTAGGCCCTCATGCATTAATAATAACCACACGCATACACCCAGATAGAGAGTGGAAATGGCGTCCAGAACGTGCGCCCTTCCCTTTTTATTGGCAGGGTCACATGTCCTGTGACAAGTGTGCTGGATGGGTGTGAACCAGCTGTCAGGGAGTGGCTGTGGCATGCTGACAACTAGACCTGTGATCAGCAGATCAATACAGGGAAGACCTGGGACATGTAGCGTTGTCGTCCCCCCTGTGAGCGTAAGCAGAGTGGGCTGGCCTGGGGTATGACAGTCCAGCATAGGGGTGTGAACAATTACCCCGGGGCACTGGGCATGGTTCCGTCCTGGCCTGGACAAGGAAGTAACTAATGCGTGTGTCTCTGTTGTAGTGTTGGCGCCAGCCCGGACCGCAATAGGCAATGTTGCACCCTGTGACTCAAGTCCCACAACATGAGCAACATGGAAATAAGGGTGACTCACTGACCCTACATCCATCCATACTTCCACACTGATCATAGACATGACACATCTGTGTGAAAATGAATGTTTAATTCACAATCAGTGGAGTTTTGTAGCTGGAGCAGTACAGGGCCATGCAAACCCCACTTTACATTGTTTGTGCGTGGAGGGCGAGCCAGTGTCCTTTAGGGAATGACAAGTTCATCGGAAGAGGAAGAGTCTAGTCCGCAGTCTGATTGCTGTGTCATTGGTAATGAAGCAGAATATGGCAGTCCATGTTGACGTCCAAGGTGAGTGTAGCAGAGTGTATCGAGGGACAGTGGAAGGTGATGCTGCAGAGGGCAGAACTAAGCAGGAACCGGCCATATGGCGGAGATGAATGCTACTGCTTCCTTCTTACCACCAAGGCAGAATCATCCGCATCTTCGTCCTTTGCTGTTTCATGTGCCTCACATGTGGGTGGTGGTGTTCTGTCCCCAGCACTGTGTGGCAGTGACACCTCAGGGGCCGGAGGTGGAATGTCTGCCACACTGTGTGGCAATGACACTTCATGGGGCGGAGATGTGGATGGAGTGGTAGCACCAGCATTCATCCGCGCCAGGCCTTGTGGCAGCAATGCCAAGAGGAGGGTCTTCAGGACATTGAGGAACCCAGATACCTCTTGCTGGTGTGCAGCCATGGCAGCCGCTCTTTCCGCCTGCGTCCTCTCCATGTTCTCCATTATCCTCCGCATGTGTCCCAACATCAGGGTGACATCGCTGGAGCCACTCTGACTAGACAGGTGTTCTTGTCTCAGAGTCAGGACTCCAGCGATGTCAGCCATGGATCTTTGAAGAGCATGGAGCGGACTGTGGGTGTCCGTTAGGGACTGTGAGTGGACCCTGATGGGACTTAGACACCCACGTAGGGCATCTAGTTTGGCTGCCATGCGATCAAACCCCACCCGCACCTTTTCAGCCATCTTCTCCTGGCACTCCAACACACGGCGTTGGAAGGCCATGTGTTGTTCGTCAGGGTCCTGGGAGGCAGCCGTAGTGGTGGGTGCTGCCTGCTGTGTGGTCGGTGCAGGGGGTGGGGTCTCATCGATCCAGCTGGGCTGCCCAGCTCCTGGAGGTAAGTTGACGTAGCTGTTGATGAACTCTTGGCATGGAGGCACACACAGACACACACACTGACACACAGACACACACACACCCAGACAGACACACACACAAACCTCTAAACAGCCAGCCCTGGGTATAGGCTATCCCTGTGTGCAGGATTACTGGCATGGAGACACACAGACACAGACACACAGACAAGCACACACACACACACACACAAACATCTAAACAGTCTGCACTGGATATGGGTTTTCCCTCTGTACAGGATTACTGGCACGGAGACACACAGTGCTCACATTTGTGTTTGCATCGAAGCACATGCAGCACACAGGTAGAACCCAGCAGAGTTTCTTGTGGCACAGCAAGGGCACTGTGAGCCTTAATGCGATGAAGGTAAAGGAGTCCATACACATTAAAAGATAGACATCATAGGAATGCAGCAGCATCCTCACACTTCGGGGTTCCAGAGCCACAGTACCGGTGTAGTACTGATAGGTACACCTACCTGTGTGTGACTATCTACTGCTGGCTAGTACAAACCTCGAAGGGTGCATGATGTAGCCTACAAAGCTGAATACAATACCTGGAGGCGCCAGTGGGAGTCTGAAAGCCCCCATCAAAAGGGCGAGGTGCTCTTGTAACAATCCTGTTATCCATACCTATCACCAGCTTGTACATGGGACCGTATATAATCCTTCCTACAATGCCCACCCACATACAGTAATGGAATGTTTAACACCATATGGAAGGACGGATCTCCGAGCACCTCTTCCTGGCTGCTCTCCTTTCAGTAATTTTAGCATGCACGTGCCCATATCAACACTCTCTTTTATAAAGTGGCACTATGCCATGTATATGAGATAGCAACTACCTTGGAAGTGTATAGACGCTGACGCACATTCCATATCACAGACGTGGCCGAGCTCAAGTGTGTGTGTCCCTATTGTAATGCCGATTCCTACACGGAGAATGGAAAGGCCACCTACTGCATCCGCCCCTTGCACAATTTGAGAGATGAGGAAATTAGAGATGGTTAGAGAAGACACCTGTCAAATACGGAAAGTGAGAAAGTAATGTGCAGCACTGAAGATCATTAAAGGAGACTGCGGCTTGACTGATATCAGGGAAGAAGCTTCTTGTTGGAAGATAAGCTGGAAGGGGGAGTATCTTTGTAGCTGCACACACACCATCCCGGGTGGGAATTGGAAAGTCTTGCAGTCAACGATCTTAGAAGCATGATGCTGCAACAATTATGAACAAAGACAGGGAACAGTTTTAGGAGAGTGGTGTTTCCTGAATAAATAGGGAAAGTAGTGTAAATTGCAAAAGATTGGTGTATTCGGAGAAGGGAAGCCTAGGGCACCTTGCACCTAGGTTGTCAAGATAACTATTTATGTTGGGTGGAGGAATTCAAGCAGATAAAACAGAATAGAGCCAGCTTAAGTCTATAAGGTCTTAGCAGCTATTTCCCATAATGCATTTTGTAGGTATCCAGAACAAAAGATCAAGTAGACAGGGGGATGGTGGCCCAGTTTTAAAGTCTGACTTAGGGTCGATTTCAGGTTTATTTATGATTAAATCGAAGTAATTGAGGGGATCCAGTTTAGTAGATGGTGCCTTTATGGTAATATTTGTTCTATTTTAGGAAATGCATCTTTTTATTATATGCCCTGAAACCGTAGATCTATTAATTACTGCTAACAGAATGCAGTGCACAGCAAGTAGGAAACACAAAATGAATAAATTGAAGGGTGCAGCCTGTCTCCGGATCTCTTTACATCCTATGTATTCAACCCTTTTATCTTCCCTCCTATTTAAAGCCTGCAATGATGGGTGTTAACAACTCCTATGTCTTCTACACTTCAAAGTTGTTTGTCTTGCTTCTGAGTCTACTGGCTGCACGCTGAGCTCCTGAGAGATATATCTTCTTGCCCACTTGAGTATCACGGTGAGGCAAAAGATTGAAGATGCATCAACAACTTTACTTTAAATAACCCTGCACCACTTTCCATGAGCAACTATGCACATTCTGCTTGGTTGCCTCTTGGACACTCAGGCCCCTTCTCTGTCTTGCGTTTTATCTCTGCTACAAGGATGAAGGCCTGTTAATCACAGGTCATCATTTAAATGGTTGCTACCCACTCTGTGGTCCCTGAAACTCCGTGTGATTCTTGTGACTGAAAAACAGCCGCTGATTTCCCGCTTTGTGCTACATCCATGCCAGCACTTTCAAATGTTCCTTGTGACCTTTGATGCTGGGAGATCGAAGAGCGTGGCTCCAAGAACATCTGTAGTCCTTGACCGGACTCCTGCCTCACCATGTATTGAAGACTCCTGGTGTAGTCTATTCTTTCGTTTGGGTGGTGGGTATGTATGGGAGGAGTTGAGTAGGAGGATCCTTTCCAGATGTGAGAAGTGTTGTTGGTTGATGGCTTTTTCGAAGCAGGGAGATTGGTTGGTTGTTGCTGAGTTCACCGGGGTCTGCCAATGGCTTCTGTGTCTTTGCAGTCCTCGGAAAGGTGGCCATTGTAATTGAGGTGTGGTGAGTACGTGACTGATTCTGGCTTCGCCTACGTTGAAGATGTGGTGAGGGCATGGGTCAGTTGGGGCTCCTGAGTGGACCGTGTTCATGATGGAGGTAGTGTCATGAGGGGTGAGCTGGCTCCATTCGGTTGGTAGAATGACAGTGGTGCTCGCTGGGTCATTCGTCTGCTTGAAGAAGTTGGTGGCCCTGGACTGGGGTTTGAAGTCTCTGTAGATGTTGGCAATCTTTTCGTGGAAGACGTTTGCAAGGTTATTATCAGAGAGTTCTTGTGAGGGGGTAATGATGTTTGTTGCTGCTGAGGGGCTGGAGAATTCTTTGACAATGTTGAAGAGTTATTTGCTGTTATTGGAGCTTGATTCGAAGCATGAGACACTTTCAATTGTCTGTGGTAGAAGTTGAGGGCGGTCTTGTCAATCATGGCCTTGTTGGTGCTTCAGCTCCTTTCGAGTTGTTCACAGTGTTGTTTAGAGGTTCTGAGGTCTTCAGTGCGCCAGCTAGCCTGCTTGGGGGACCTTCTGTGGGTGGTGTTGCCGATGGGAGTGACGCTGTTGGCACAGTTGGAGATCCAATGCCCAGAGCGCCAATCAATGTCACCAGAAGCATGTTATAATAAGACCACTGCAAACGGATAACATCTGAACATTTTAGTAAAAATAAATTCAAGTTTTTATATCTGGGGACAGGATCCCTCCCGATCTCGTGCAGATATCTGATTGGCTGCCAACACTTCAACCAGGAAGGTTTGGCTGCCATCTTGGGACTCCGCTTCAGTCCATCCCAAACAAAAAAAAATTAAATAAAAAGAAAAGTGGGAAGGCTTGGTACTGGGGTCCCCCTGGTAACCCACTAGGGCAAAAAAGTCTTTTTTTTAAACATTTTGCTGAAAATCGTGACGGATTTGCCAATTCAGTGAAAAAAAAAAAACAAGCGCAGTCCCTCTTAGGTGTTCATACAATAGCCCCCAGGTGGCCAAGTTGCGGGGGAATGCAGCTTTTTTAATCTCAGCTGACAATAGAAGGAAATAAAGAGGCATATGAAATGTACACATTAGAAAAGAATGTGAAGTTGCTGTCATCCACACATTAAGCGTTCCTGTCTCCGTCAGGGAAAACAGTGTCCTCTGTCAATCATCCTGATATGCAGATCTCTAGAATCCACTTGTCCTGAGCAGATGAATCCACTGTATTGACGTTCCCACAAATCATAAGCGCACCCTGCTAAGGTGCCGATTCCGATCCGTTAAAAAAAAGTACCGTACGACTCGTATCCGTATTTTTTTACGTACGAATCGTACAAGTCCCGTACAAACGGCGAAGTACGATTCGTACGTGAAAAATACATACGAATCGCTTCGGGAAAAGTCTACGAGACGCCCCCGGACAGTTTTACATACAAATCGTAAAACTGAAGTCCGAACGTGCAAGTACGATCCGTACCGCCCGTCCGAAAACACAAGCGCATGGGAAAGGCCCCGTACGGAGCGCAATTTGTACGACCCCTACCCCGAGTACACCTGTGCCCGGGGTACGAGTCGTACGGCCCCCCCTGCCTCCCCTTCATCCCGCGTATGTTCGCACCGTACCCCCCACCCCCGTATGTACGGACTGTACCCCCCACCCGCGTATGTCCGCACCGTACCCCAGGCGTACCCTAATCCTCACGTATGTACGGTCCGTGTGTGGTCTGGGTGCTCAAGCATGGCCTCCCAGCTACCTGATACAGCGCTAGGCTTGGGCTCCTGACTGCTTTCTTCTGGAATGGATGTTCAGTTTTGTGTTGTTTGAGGATCCTACCTTCTATCCTTCTCCTCTATTTCACAGAATTGCTTAATGTCTGTTGTATGTGCTTTGTGTTTTCCCTAATCCTGTCTCACTCCCAGATCCACTGCTAGAAATTTGGATCATCACCCTTGTGCTGTCCGTGATTAACTAGAATGTTAGATTCTCACACTCTCCTGCAGACGCTGGGTTTTAGAATATGCATTCTTCACACCTTCGAATCATAAACTGTCGATGCTTACAGGAATGCTTCTAGCAGAAATATATTCCCAGTATGGTTAACTCACTCATCTGTGTGCCCCACCCAAATCACCCCTGTATTACCCTCAATAAAAATGTAGAAGGCAATGTTATTGAGAGACTGTTAAGCATCTTAATGTGACTACTCATCTCTCTCCAGTACTCCAAGACCACACATGTCTCTTTTCTCCAGATTGTCTAATTACAGCATCAAATTTACTTCTCTAAACTCAAAGTCCCTTGCATCAGGCCTTGTCCCGAGGATGCCCCTCGAATATCTGCTGAACTTCCAAGCTAGTGAAAGATTGATTTAATATTTATGATTTATAGTATTTGCCTAGAACAGACTTGGCCACATTGGAAACAGAGCCTGTTAGAAATGGGATTTCTGGTTGGCTAAGTCTTGTGCCAAAGCCGGTCAGAAACCACCACTCTAGTCAGGGCAAGGGAGTTACACGCCGAAGATAACCCCTGCTCACCCCCTTGGTAGCTTGGCACGAGCAGTCAGACGTATCCCGGAGGCAATGTATAAAGCATTTGCGCAACACACACTCACAGCAGCAACACACTAGGCACACCACAAAAGGAACTCCACACAAGGTTATATCAAAAATAGCCTTTGTATTATCATAAACACATTAGAAACATAATCACACAATGTACACTGTGCCAACTGGCACGGACTATATTCACAGGGGATTATATACAGGACCAGGCCAATCGGGCCCTGGTCAGAACCATCAGAACTGGTAAGTAAAACACAAGTAATGAAACAACCAGTAATTACTGGTACCCGAATGACCTCAGCATTATCACGTCAAGCATAAACCACATTAAGCCGAAACCTCCTACGCATAAACACATTACGCAATAGGCCTCATAACCATAAGATACCCTCCTAGGCAGAAACCCCCTAAGCACTAGGACATCAGCAGCCCAAACATATTAGGCATAGATCACCATAAGCATAAACGCATGATACCATCTCATTAGGCCTAAACATCACAGCATAACATTTGCATTAGGCATCATCATATTATGCATTGATCATCACGTTAGGCATAACACTACGCATAAATCACAGTGCCTAACATTACCCAACTGTCCCCAGGCCAATCTGACCTTCCACTGGGGCTCACATGTCCTTTGTCCTGCAAAGTCAGGGCTGGCTACAAAACAGCAAAAGCAAAGTGAGCAATTGCGCAGGCCTAAACGTGGCAGCTGCTCACTACTTGCTGGGCAGCTGGGAAAATCAAAAGGATGGGGACGGGCATTCACTCTGTCCCCCACTGGGACTCTAACAGAAAAGATGGCCCACATGTTGCAGCTGCCGGTATCTGCTGCGCAGCTATGGCGACAACAAACTGCCCTGGCACTCTCTGTCCCTCTGGTGCCCAAAACAATGCCCCACAAGCAATGAGGACGGGCACTCAATGTGCCCTCTGGAGTTCCACTCTGGGGCTGGGTCCCTGTAGATACAGATTTTCCTCCACGGTGCAGCTGCCCGCGCTCTCGCGGTAGAGCTGATGTCACAAATGAGCCCAGGCACCGCAGTGCTTTGTTAAGTCCCCCTCTGGGACTTCTGACCAACTTGCACCCTTGCTGCAGCAGCCCGTAATCTGCGGTGCAGCTGGGGGGTAAAAAGCAAGCACTGCCCCAACTGTGTCGTGGGAGCCCAAGACCACCGCTCCCACCTCAGCCCCCACTCTCTCTTCCCTGAGAAACCAGGAGGCTCTTGTCCCACTTCACCCGGGGCGTGTGGTCGGCTCCTCCGGGTTCCTCTCAACTTCACGGGACTCCTTCTAGCATGGACATTCCCCGCTCGACCAGGACCTCTTCAGGAGGCTTCATGAGGGCACAGGCTCCCACCAGCTCATGGGAGCCCCACTTGATCGCAGGCTTCCTCTGGTACCGTCCAGTGCAGGGTGGGCTCCCGCCTGGATTCTTCTTCTAGCTCGAGGGAAGCAGGCCACGCCCCCAACCAGGCACGGCCGCCTGACTTCCTCCGGGCAAATGTCGGTGGCTCCTTTTTCGCAGTGATAATGCGGGGTGAGCGCCCGCCTGGAATTAATGATTTTAAGCGGGGTGGGCACCCGCAACCAGTACCAAACACGGGGTGGGCACCCTCCGGATCTGGTCACCACAGTGCGGGGTGGGCTCCCTGAAACCTTTTGTTTTTTCAGTAAACAATTATATATACATCCTTGAATGTCCACATATGGCAGCGTCCTGCCAGATCGCCGGGGATGCACATAGAATGTCTGCTCCTGGACGTGTTAGCATCCAAATCCTTCCGTTTCTTGTTAAAACAGAACTGCCCTCATCGTAGTGCTTTTAGGAGCCCCTCTTTTTCTCAGATCCGCTTCACGAATCACACCGAAACTTCAAAGACAGCAGCTGAAGTGAGTAGCACACTAGTTTTGAAATTTCTGAAGATTCATCAAATGGTGCCAATGTTATTGGAAAAACAAAAAACATATATATATGAAATTTGATTTAGTCAAGGTTCATAAGGCAGATACAAACTTGCATACCGTCAGGCACATTTCGGCACATTTCGGCATCAGAGAGGCTTCTTTAAGTCAAAATGCATCTGACGCTATACAAGTATGTACATGCCTTATCAACTATGAATATATATCTTACCTGTTGGCAGTTGGCAGTAGGTAGTTATAGTTAAAAGTGCTTTTGACTTGCCTATTTCTTGTCTATATCTTTGGTGTCGTTTGATGAATCTTCACAAAATGTTTCAAAAAAGTGTCAAGTTTGGTCTAGTTATGCATTGTAAGTTTCGGGGTGGTCCATCAAGTGGGGGTGGAGAAAATGGTGGGGTCAAAAAGTGTGTTTAACATGTTAATTTGCATTGGGATTTTAGACATGACTACAGCTTAAACCGCTGGACGGAATTACAAATTTGGCTGAAAGGTAGGTCTTGGTTCAGAAAGCACCCTTTTTGCTATGTGGTTTGAATCCATTCAGTAGTTTTAAAGTTATTAAAATAAATCCAAATATCTAGGGAAGCAAACCCTCCACGAACCCTCTTGACCTCGTGAAGAGATCTGATTGACTGCCTACACTTCAACAGGAAGTGTTGCTAGCATTCTTGTGATTCGGCTTCAGCCGAGCCTAATTCAAAAAGATTTAAAAAAAGAAAAGGGGCCAAGGTAGGAATACCCTGACCCAGTAGCCTTGGTGCGAGGGTTGCCCTGGGAGCCCGCAAGGGCAAAAAAGCATTTTTTTAAATGTTCCCAGAAAATTGCAATGGATTTGCAAATCCAGTAAAAATAAAAAATAAGAACAAGCGCTAGCTCCCTTGTGTGTTCATAATATTGCCACGGGTGGGCCAGGTCCCAGAGGAATGCAGCTTTTTAAATTTAAGGGAGAGGACGCATGGGTCCCTCCTCCTAAGGCTTTATAGAGCGACGGTGACCACCACCTCCCGGGCTTTGTGATTATAATAGAGGGGCTGCGTAGACCCCCCTCCACAGGCTCAAGCAAGCCCCAGGACCTCCACTTACCTGGGACTTTCTTTGAAAAATGGAGGGGGGCTGCGCAGACCCCTCCTGTGGCTGTTTGAAGCCCCAGGGACCACCACATTTCTGGGGCTAAAATTAAATATTTAAAGGGGGTCACCCGGACCCCTCGGGCCCAGGGGACCACCACCTACCGGGGCCAGCAATTAAAATAGATGTGGGAGGGGGCAATGCAGTCCCCCTCCCGGGCCATATATAGCCCCGGGGAACACCACCTCCCCGTGTCAGTCTGTGAAAATGAAAGAAGGAGGGTCGAGCCATTAGTGGCCCTAAGGACCGCCTTCCCCCAAGGCTGTCTCCTGCTATCTACCAAGGTGCCCACTCTCGGGAGATAGCTGTTTGCCTCCATTTGGAGGGGCCAGCAAGAGCAAACATAAGTTTCCTTCCAGCAAGCAAGAGCTGTCAAACAGCTCCTGCTTGCTGGAAGCAGAGTTTTCATGTGTTTCCCTGACTGCTGCCATTCAGGCAGGGAAACCGATGGAACGATTGTTCCCACACACAAGGAGCTGCATTTCTAGCAGCTCCCTGTGTGCGGGAGCAATGCTGGCTCCCGCACAAAGCGGGGAGCCGACTAGGTCCGCAGGGGCCTTGAGGCTCCCCTGTGGATCCCAATGATACACACTTGATGCCCTGGGCGGGGGCAGGGCACCCAGGTACTAGTGTTGTATGTGTCCATGGAAGGGGGCCGCAAGGCTGCCTCCCACTTTAAAGAATGCATTTGGCATCGGGAGGTGGTTGTCCCGGGAGTTCTAAACTGCCCCCATATAATTTTTAAGTTAGCCCCTGGGAGGTGGTGGTCCCCAGGCCATATGTAAGCCGGGAAGCACTTACAAATATAAACATAGCAGGAGCCCCAGTTGAAGCTCCATGTCCGTTAAGCACAATCATTCATAACTTCTTGGGCATTGGTTAAGGCAATGAAAGTGTGTTTCCTGTTGTGTTCCAAGTTTAAAAACTATCTGAAATCCTTAATGGAGATTACTCCATCATTGATCTATTGGAGCACAATCTGATCTGGGGTGACTGTGGTAGGGATTCTTTTTTTGTCCCCTCCTGGTGAGAGCAGAGTCCATGATTCTCCCTTTTAATTACCCTAAGTACGCATATGCCCAAAATCATCTGCAAGCTTTGCCCGTTTGGCCAGGCCCTGTTTTCTTTGGTAGTATGTAAGGATCTTCCAGCCTTTTCCCACTTTGATGGACAGCTTTACAAAAGACCCTCAAAAGCATTTCCCTCCGATTTTGGTGATTCGCTATTGATGCAGAGGAATACGAGGACATCTCCACCAAGTAAAAAAACACTTACTTTATTTACTTAAGTGGAAGTACCCTTGTTTGATGAAGATTCACGTCTTGTAGTCTCATCATCTTCTCTTGACGAGGATTCACATTATCATAGTTTCCTGGCTGAAGACACTTGAGGAACAATCACATTGCCAAAATGTCAAGCACACCTCATGGCCCTTTACGCAGCTGTAGTGTAAAATATGCATGACCCATTTACCCAATGAGGTAGCACTTACTAATTAACCAAATGAAAGTACTACAGTTGGGTAGACATTTTCAGCAAAACTGGGGACTCTTCTTGGAAAAAATGAGATTCGATTCAGGCCCTAGTGCAGATTTCACAGAAATCAATCCTCAACGGGAATCACTTACAAATATAAACATAGCAGATGCCCTAGTTGTAGCTCCACTTCAGTACAGCACGAATGATCCTAACATCTTGGGCTTGATGAAGGCAAAGCAAGTGGTTTCCTTCCATATTCCATGTTGAAAAATGATATGAGATCCTTAATGTAGGTGAATTCATTGTTGATCAATTGGAGCATAATCTGATTTGTAGAGACTGTGATGAGTGGTTTCCTTCTTCTCATTTCCTGGTGAGAGCTGAGTCCATGCTTCTCCCTCTTTAAATGCCCTAAGTATGCAAATGCCCCAAATTCATAGCATTATTCACACACCCACTCACAGACATACACGGACACTTACACACCCACTCATAGACCCACACAGGCACTCACAGGCCTTCACACAGACCCACCCATGTACTCACAGACCCACTTACAGACACACACAGGCACCCACTCACACACTCACATAGGTACTTCACACCTACTCACAGACCCACACAACCACTCACATACCCATTCACAAACCCATTCAATGACTCACACACACATACTCACTCACTCACTCATACAGTCACTAACACAGATAAATCACCCAACCATACAGCCACCTATACACCCACTCGTGCGCCCATATTGCCACTTACACAACCACTCACTCACCCATACAGTCACTCATACCAGCATTCAGTCACCCATAGAGCCACACACTCACTAATACAGCCAATTACACAACCCCTCACTCCCCCACACAGACACTCACACTAGCATGTATTCACCCATACAGCTGCTTACATATCCATTCACTAATACAGTTAACTACTTATATGCCCATTCACACATTGTCACAAGCAGTCACACACCCACTCACTCACCATACAGCCAATCAAACAGACACTTACTGTGTAAAACAGCCACTCACACATACTCACTTACCCTTACATCTATTCAAACAGTCACTACCCTACCCATACAGCCACTAACACATCCACTCCCTCACCCATAGAGCCACTCATAAACTCCTCTACCCATATAGCCAGTAAAGCAGCCACTCACTCACCTATACAGCCAATCACACTCAATTACCAATACAGCCACTCACACAGTCACTCAAACACCCATATAGCTACTCACCTATACATATCTTCGCCCACCAACTCACACACACACACAGCACTCAGACACCCACTCCAACAAGGATACAGACAGCCACACACCCACTCATTTGACATATGTTAGAAACAGTATCACTATTTACTCATTTAGAAAGAATATTAATTTAACTTAATGCAACAGTTATAGTTATCGGAGCTAACTATAATATACACCCCAGCAATGCACTGCTTATGACCTAACATATTACATCAGTCATAATATGGTCAGTGAGATGTCATCACTCATGACATCACTGATGACATCACTGAAGACATCCAGTGAGTGTGTGTTTCGTAAATGTTTCTAAGACTTATCATGCGTCCAAAGATTTTTCTGACACTCTCTGCTGTCTTAATTTTATTCCCCATATTCACGCCCCCACTCATGTTCATGGTCATACTCTTGACCAGATTTGGTCGGCCAATCGGGTCTTCTCGCCGACCACTATTCTTCCTTGTACCTGGTCTGACCATTCGCTCCTCTTCTTTTCCATTGATTTAGCAGTTATTGACAAGTCCCCCTTGCCCAAGAACGTCCTTGCTCGGAATTGGAATCGGGTTGATTTCAATTCCCTCCATTCCTCTCTGACAACATCTTCCCCGGACCTATCGGCCCTTCCCCTCGACCTTCAAGTGGACGCCATTAACACCTGGCTCTCCACCTCCTGTGATCGGATTGCTCCGCTCAGGACGGTTAAGGCCTGTCGCCTCCACGAAGCCAACAAATGGTTTTCTAGCGATCTCAAAACTCTCAAACTGGTTCTCCGTCAGTCAGAGCACCAGTGGAGGCGCAACTATTGTCCCGCCCTGAGGGATCAATACCGGTCTTGCTTAAACAACTACAAGAGAGCTATCCTTGCAGCCAAATCAGATTACTTCTCTGGCAAAATTTTACTAGCGGTTAACAAACCTAAGGAGATTTTCTCTATCGTCCATAACCTGGCCGTATCCGATAGAGTCGATCCCAATCCCATTCCTTCACATACTCTCTGCCTTTCTCTCAATGATTATTTCTTTGAGAAGATCGCTAACATCAAACTGAACATCCCCTCACCATCTTCTCACCTTCCTCCCTTTTCCTTTCCCCCTCTGTCCTCTTCTCTCACCCACTTCTCCCCCATCTCGAAAGAATCCTTCCTGACTTTGCTCATGAAGGTCAAATCGGGCTCCCCTGCCGACTATGGACCGGCCCGCATCTTAAGGGAGCTATTTGCTGGTTGCCCCGATCCCCCTTTGTCTCTTCTGAATTCATCCATCTCTCAGGGAACAGTGCCGTCTCAATTCAAATCAGCCACGGTTATCCCTATCCTAAAAAAACCTGGGTCTGACCCTACCCTCCCTGCTAATTTTAGGCCTATCTCCTTGCTCCCGTATTTAGGCAAGATCCTTGAGAGCCATATTACCCTCTGCCTGTCGACATATATCGAGAACAACCATCTTTTGGCTTCCTACCAAGCTGGATTCCGCCCGGTTCATTCGACCGAAACGGTGGTCCTCTCTGTCCTAGACGAGCTCAAGAGTAAGGCAGATTCCAACTGCCCCCAAGCCTTGGTGCTTCTTGACTTGTCCGCCGCCTTTGACACGGTCGACCATTCCATCCTTCTCGACCGTGTCAGGGCGGCGGGCATTCAGGGCACCACCTTCTCTTGGCTCGCGTCATTCCTCCAAGGCCGGTCGCAGGCTGTTCAGCTCTCTGGTTTCTCTGCCCCGCCGCGCACGGTGTCCTGTGGGGTCCCCCAGGGTTCCTCCCTTTCCCCTCTCCTTTTTAACCTCTATATTTACCCTCTCATTGTTTCTCTGCTCAATATGGAGGTCTCCGTTTATAATTACGCGGACGACCTTCAGTTAATATTTGATCTTTCTTCCTCCACCAATTCCCTTTTTAAATTTCAATCTACTCTTGTCTTTATCTCTGACTGGATGAGTTTAAACCACCTTAAACTCAATCCGGATAAAACGGAGTTGATCTTGACTGGTGGAACCTCTAGCCCTTGGTCTTCTGCCTTCTGGCCTCCCAGTCTTGGCTCCCCCCCGGCCCCCTCTGCCTCAGCCAGAACCCTCGGCATTAAAATCAGCCAAGACCTTTCTATGCGCCCTCAGATCAGCTCCGTTGTCTCTTCTTGTTTTTTATCTATCCGGATTATCCGTAAGATCTCCCGTTTCTTCTCCCTTGATGCCCTTAAAATCATCGTTTTAGCAATGGTTATTTCTCGCTTGGATTATGGCAACTGTCTATATGTGGGTGTCCCCGCCTACGAGCTGTGTCGCCTCCAGACCATCCAGAATCAGGCGGCTCGCCTTATCCACCAGCTCCCTAAATTTCACCACACCTTCCCCCTTCTTAAATCCCTTCATTAACTTCCCATTCTGTATCGCACCCTTTTCAAAATGGGATGCATAGTTTTCATGGCTCGCGCTCGTACAGCCCCTCTCTTTATCAACTCGATGGTCACTCACTACATTCCCAGTCGCAATCTACGCTCCTCCAGCCAGGCTCTTCTCACTGTTCCCCGCTTCCGTAAGTCCAGAGCCGGCGGCACTAGGTTCTCCGTTCTCGCCCCTCGTTTTTGGAACGATCTTCCTTTCTCCATTAGATCTATTGCCACCTATCCACATTTCAGGAAGGCACTGAAGACTCACTTGTTTGCCCGAGCGTTTTCCTCTCACTGACCACCCTTGTCATTTCCTCTGCCCCCTGTAACCTTTTAGCGCCAGGAAACCGTTTGGTCACAGTGCGCTCTACAAATACTTTCAACTTCAACTTAAAAATGTATACTAAGCTACATCATAAGTTAAATTACTATTTGTTTTGATTTCAGTTTTGTTTAGCACGACATCTGCCCTAGGGTGTCTTGGTGCTACCTTTCCCGAGGAAGTACTGGTGAACTACAGAGGGAGAGTGAAGAGCCAGGTCTTCAATGATTTCCTGAACATGAGTAGGTTGGCTTGTTTCCTCAAGCTCCAAGGCATTTGGTTTCATAACTTAGAGGCGTTAAGCCCCCTCAGGACACTTTGCTGGTGGCTGGGACTCGTATCCTATTGGCCGAGGATGACTGCAATTATTTTGTTGCAATGTACCAAGAATATTTTTTTTATAGAAACTCTGGGCCATGATGATAGAGAGCCCTATGTGTAAGACAGAGGGCTTTGAAGGCCACCCTTTTTTAATAGGGAGCCAATGAATATCTTGTCTGGCTTTAGAAATGTGATCAGACTTTTGGTCTTTAGAAGCACATGGACTACAGTATTTTGCAGCCTCTGCAGTCTGAATAGGATACCCTGCTGAGCTCCAACATATAGGATGTTGCAATAGTTTAACCTCGATAAGATAAGTGCAACACCACAGATTTTTCTACCAGTAACAAAGGGAGAACTTTCTTAAGAATGTTCAGAACAAGAAAGCTAGATGATGTATGATGGTTAGTCTGATCCCTAAAAGTTAAGTTGGTGTAAAAATAGGTACTCAAGTTCACACAATTTGTGTGTCATCTGCATAGGACACCGTGGAAAAACCAAAAGATTTGATCAACTTCAACAGGGGAATCATATATATATTAAATAGTGTCTGGCACAAAGGTGAGCCTTGCGGGACACCACATGGAAATATAAAAGGTTTTTAAGTATGGGTCTCCATGCTGATGGTTTGTTCTCTGTTATCTAGAAAGGAAGATAGCAGGCTAAGTGCTGAACCATGTACAATTATGTCAAATAGCCTTTGTTTCAAATAGTAGCACTGCTGCCTTTCCTCCGTCATCCAAGATGTCCAGACATTCTTCTGAGACTGCAACCAGCGCAGTCTCAGTACTGTGTCCATTTCCAAAACTGAACACAGATGGGTCTAGTATGTTATTCTGGTCCAAGTAATTGGTAAGAGAAATACTATGAAGCCTTTCTTAAATTGGAGCTAAAAATGGGAGTCTGGCAATATGACAATAATTATTTTCCTCTAGTGGATCAAGTGTGGGCTGAATCGGAACCGTCTTCCATTCTGTGGGAAACACTCCCAATGGCAGAACAGTATTATGCAGTTGTGTGAGATATGGTTCAATATAATTTCCTAGTTCATGAAAGTTTTTAGCAGGGCAGGGGTCTGTAGGGGCACCAGATTTGGTGCAACTAAGAAGGTTGACCAAGATGTCATTAGAAATCCTGGGGAATTCATCAAATACACTACAATCCACATCACAGGGAGCTGATTGTAGCGCCAAAGGGTAGTCATATCTCATGTGAGTGGTGTCCTGGTAGATCGAGTCTACTATGTTCCTGAAAAAGTTGGTGAGGTTTTCGCACATCTCCTGGATTGAAGGGATCAATAATGGGGTTGGAAAGGAAGATCGTTTTTTAACTGTTTGGAACAACTCTCTGGATGAGTTTACAGCGGCCCTGAATTTATCTGTAAAGTATCTAGTCTTTTTAGCAATTATTAAAGACTTATATTCCACTATCAGATCTTTGTATTCCTTTTCTCAAAGGGGTCATAGTCACATCTCAAAATTATTACTTGATGTTGACATTTTTTTAAAATCCCTGAGCAAAGTGGAATACCAAGGAGCAGACTGGCCTGATCTACGACTAACGAATATTTTTGGAGGTATGGTATTATTTATGGTGCTCTGAAACCAGTTTGTGCATTTATGCACAGCATCCTTAGGGTCATCATACAAAGTATGTTTAGATAGCTCTAGGGTTTCTTCCAGTTTACTTTAATTAAGCTTATTCCACGATCTTAGTAGGGTAACCTAGGACCCTGAGCTAAAATGATTAGAGGGCTTCTCTGTCTTAACGTTAAACATGCCGCAAAATCATCCAACCAAGTCTTTGGGAAAATGTTTTCTAACCGTAGTTCTGAGAAATTAGTAAAAATATCATCTAAGTGCGACCTCCTATGTGAGTATGGGCATTCATAACTTGTTTAAGACTAAGACTGGCAAGATTATCCATTAATATTTTAGCATCAGTGTTGCCCTGGTCATCTAAAATAAAATTAAGATCACCTAGAACAGTGTAGTTGCTTTGAGTGAAACTTCCCTACAGATAGTCACTTAGGGCCTCAATAAAATTCCTTCAACAACCTGGTGGCCTGTAGACCAACAGGCCATGGAAAGCATTGTAATGGTTTAGTTTGAAATTAAACTAAAAGAACTCACAATCCGAGATTGTGACTGGGTGACAGGAAATGGATAGCATTTTTCTAAAGATTATAGCTTATCCGTCACCCCATTTCCCCATCCTATCAAGTCTGTTAACTGTGCAATTGGCAAGAACGGCTGCAAGTATACCTGGATCTGAAGCGTCATCTGCCCACGTTTCCATTAAAAAGACAATGTCTGGGATGTGGGACTCCAGAAATCCAAGCAGTTCATACTTATGCTTAAGAATAGACCGTGCATTTAGAAGAATGCACGTAAAAGTTTGAAGTGGGTTACTAACATATTCTCTTATTGATAATCTGTTAGAGTGGCAAGAGAAGTGGCAGTCATTGCATCTGTATATATCTTGTTGGTGATTAAAAGTGAACAATGAGCAATAAGCCATTATATATTTTTCTTTAACGGAGACCAAAAACTTGCGGGAGTATGGACAGTTTTGGCCAGTGTTCCTGGTGCATGGCGCAGTCCAGGCATGGATGGGCGCAGATGGGCTCGCCTTTGGCACACTTCGGCATGCCAGTCGCACGTCCATTGTGCAGACGTGCTGTCATCTGATTTTTGTAGCCCGCGATTCCAGGGGTGTGGTCGGGGTGTGGCTCAGGTCACAGGTCACAGCTGAGCTTGGTCATCAGCACGGTGAGTAAGAAACAGTGCAGATAAAGTCAAATACAAACTCAGGTTCAGCAACCCCCATGACTCCAAAGGCTCCCCTGCGGTAGTCATGATACTGGCGAAACTATTCTGTCTGTACTAGTTATTAATCATACTATTTCTAACATATCTCATCTGAGTGGCTTAGTGAGTGTCTGTATCAGTGTGTGAGTGGATGTCTGAGTGGCTATATGGATGTTTGACCAGGTGTGTGAGTAGATGTATGGGTGTGTTAGTGGGTATATGAGTAGCTGTATGGCTGAGTGAGTGGCTGTATTGCAGAGTAAGTGGGTGTGTGAGTAGCTACATAGGTGTATGAGTGGGTATGTGAGTGGCTGTACGGGTGACTGAGTGACTCTGTGAGTGGCTGTATGGGTGAGTAAGCAGCTATTTGAATGTGTGTATAGTTAAGAGAGTGGTATGAGTGGCTGTATTGGAGAATGAATGTCTGTTTCAGTGGCTGTAAGGGGAGTGAGTGGGTGTGCAAGTGGTTGTATGGATGTGTGAATGGGTATATAAGTGGTTCTGTGGGTGTGTGAGCAGGAGTGTGAGTCGTTATATGGGCAAGTGAGTGGCTGTGTCAGTGGATGTATGGTAAGTGAGTGGGTCTGTGAGTAGTTGTATTGGTGAGTGAGTGGCTATATGGGTGAGTGTGTGGGTGTGTGAGTACCTGTATATATGAATCAGTGGCTGTGTGAGTGGCTGTATTGGTGAATGAGTGGGTACTTGAGTGGCTGTATGGGTGAGTTAGTGGGTGTCTGAGTGGCTGTATGAGTGAGTGGATGTGTGAGTGGCTCAATGGTAAGGGTGGGTGGAATTTGTATAAGTGCCTTTCGCACTCACGGAGATTTTGTGCTGATTGATGTGTTACTGAATTTGACCTTCAACTCGGGCATCTGCTTTATTTATATCTGTAAGTGCTTCCTGTTGAGGTTTTTTTTTTTTAAATTTGTTTATTCAGGTCAGCAAGTCAATGACAATACAGTTATGGGTGCTCAAAGCGTCCGCATCAGCGGGCTGTGTCCGAACAAATCAAGTACTGTAAATTAGCGTGAATGCAATATTCAGTTTTCATATTACACCCAAATACATTTTTTACATAACCAAAACCAACACAAACTCCGGTACAGATGGAAATCAGCAGTGTACAAACAGTTTACACGTGGCAATTCAGGAGCGAAACCTGCAAAGGGGGCACCCTATATCAAGTGGCACACAGCAGTGACGAACTTTTGTATGTATCGGACCCAAGCATGACGCGACCCACGTGGTCCCAGCTATATCCCCCACTAGCACACGGCCCGGCCCGGCAAGGTGAAACACCCCACCCTTCCCACTGCCCCGTCTCCATTCATGCACACTTAGTCAGCCACCGACAGCTGTAAAATAGGCTAGAGCCCAATATACTAGGCCAACCCCCCCCGACCCCCAGCCTCCTCAACCCATGTCGTCCGAAACTGCCCCTACCAGGGAACGTGGAGAGTCGGGGGAACCCGCCCCCTCCCGGGTCCACTGCAGAAAGGGCTCCCAGATGTCCCTCGGACGGGAAGCGGTCGGCATCGACTCCCAGTAACATTCTAGCTGTGCATTTCCATACGTAACATCTTTCACCCATTCTGTAAATTTAGGCACGGATTTACGGCCCCAGCGCACCGCCACCTGCCTTTTAGCATAAAGGAGCAGTAGCGCGTGTAGTTTACTGGTCTTTGGTGGGGTATTTTGGACATATCCCAACAACCCCAGAAGTGGCGTCGGCGTGTCGGTTCTGTGGAGGATTTGATTGATGGCCGTGAAGATATTCACCCAGTATTCCTCCAGGCGCGGGCAACTCCATGCCACATGCAGGAAGGTGGCCCGCTCGGCCCCACACTTCCAGCAGTTGTCATCCTCCCTCAGGCCCATACGATGCAGCGATTGCGGTGTGCGGTAGTACCTGTGTAAGAACTTGAAATGCACCAGGCGCAGCCTGTAGTTAGGTGATAGTTCCTTCAATTGCCCACAACAAAAGGCCCATTGCTCTTCAGACAAAGGGGTCTCTAGATCCTCGTTCCACACAGTGAGCGAGGCAGGTACCACGACAGGGGCCTGCTCTTGCATACAGTTGTAGAGTCGGGACACCAGTTTTTTGGGAGAAGCTCTCGAGAGTAAGTTTTGTAATGCCTGGAGTTGTGGGGGTTCCTCCGGGAATTGAGGCCACAGCGTTTTGCAGGATTCTCTTAGCTGGTGTAGGGTAAAGAGATCAATAAAGGTCCCCTGTGAGTCAGACTCACCCTCCACTGGAACCCCGAAGGTGCCCCCCGGGTAGATGTCAGCAAAGGTGTGCAGTGTTTTTCCTCTGATCACCACGGCCCCCCCTCTGTCAAGCAGGCAGGGAAGCAAAGG
The DNA here is from genome assembly GCF_964204655.1 of Triturus cristatus. Classification (NCBI taxonomy): domain Eukaryota; kingdom Metazoa; phylum Chordata; class Amphibia; order Caudata; family Salamandridae; genus Triturus; species Triturus cristatus. The sequence goes on from NC_140582.1 coordinate 1,073,070,961, forward strand.
GTTGCCCCTCAGGGGGGCGGCCGGTGCATACAGGAGGGGGAGTCGCGCCCGCCGTCTCAGCTCTCGCCATGTCCAGCGAAGCAAGGCTACCGTGTCCACATCCCCGGAGGGGCGGGACGGCTTTCCGTATACTGCCACACTCAGGGGTAAAGGAGCAGCAGCCGCCGTCTCCACTGCGATATGCGGTTGGTAGGGTGTGGGGAACACCCAGAAGTGCAGAAATTGCGCCTGCGCGCAAAGCGCGTATAATGCCATGTCTGGGGCCTCCAGTCCGCCATGTCGCAACGGGAGAGTGAGCAGCGCCCAGGAAGATCGCGCCTGGCCCCCAGCCCAAACCAGCGTCAACAGAAGTGACCGCACCCGTGTGTGGAAATGCGTCGTCAGGGGCAAGGGTACATTCACGAATAGGTATAAAAACTTAGGAAGGACCACCATTTTTACGAGGGCGATCCGCGCAACCAGAGACAGGGGGAGCTTATTCCAGAGTTCAACTTTCCCTTCCAGCCAGTCTACTGCCCTGCCGAAATTCAGCAACCACAAGTCGTTCAGGTTACGGCTGATCCAGACCCCCAGGTATTTGACCGAGTCAGTTTCCCAGCGCAGGGGATAGTCTGAGGGCACCTCCAATGTGGCATCCGTCAGGGGGAACGCGACAGACTTGGACCAGTTAATCGCCACACCCGCCAATCCCTCGAACCGCACGAATTCCCTCAGAAGTGGGCTCAGGTTCTCGGCGGGATTGGTTACATATAACGTCACATCGTCTGCGTACAGGGAGATCAGCAGGCTGCGAGAGCTGAAGCCTATACCCCGGGCGGTATGGTGTTGGCGGACCCGAGCCGCCAGAGGTTCCATGGCAATGGCAAAAAGTAGAGGGGACAGAGGGCACCCCTGCCTGGTCCCGCGTGATATGCCAAAAGGCTGGGAGATCAGCCCATTCACCCGCACCTGTGCTCTTGGAGCGGCATACAGGGGCCGAATCAGGTTTATGAAGAGGGGACTAAATCCCATTCTCCCAAGAATCCGAAACAGGTAGGGCCACTCTAGCGAGTCAAACGCTTTCGTTGCGTCAAGGAAAACGACCGCCGCCTGTACAGAGGGGTGTAGGTGGTGTAATACTGAGAATATCGTTCGCAAGTTGTGGGACGTGGCACGACCGGGGATAAACCCCGATTGATCAGGCAGCGCCACCATCGGTAACAAGGGCTGAAGCCTGTCTGCAATCAGTTTAGCGTAGATTTTGACGTCTACGTTAATAAGGGAGAGCGGACGGTACGAGTCTAGCAGTTGGCTATCCTTGTCCGGTTTCAGCAGCGTGATTATGAGTGCCTCTCGCATCGAGTCCGGCAGGGAGCCAGTCTCCTGGGCCTCCGCAAATACCGAGAGGAGCCTGGGGGCAAGTTCGTCAACGTATGTTTTATAGAAGGTGGTGGTCAGACCGTCCGGGCCAGGGGCTTTATGCGCGGGCATGCTCTTTATCACCTGCGCCACATCCCGGGCAGTGAACGGGACATCCATGTAGCGGCGGTGGTGGTCGCTAAACCAGACAAGGGTGATCGAGTCAAGGAAGGCATCTAGGGACTCAGGAACTGTAGTCTGTCTAGAAGTGTACAGGGTCGAGTAGAACTGGGCAAAAGCAGTCAGGACTGCATCGTGCCCTAGCCGGAGCTCACCCCCCACGTCCTGTATGGAGGCTATAAAGTGGGACTGCGCACGCGGGGAGATCAGCCGCGCCAGGGTCCTGCTAGGTCTATCCCCCTCCCCGTACCGACGGGCCTCCGCCTGTTTACCCAGGAATTTTACCTCGCGCTGCGCCTCGGTTTCGAACTCTAGGAGCTTGGCCTTCATTTGGACCGCCAGTGTAGGCGACGGGTCAGCACAAAATCGTACCTCCAAGTCCCGTAGCTCCCTCTCCAATCTGCTCAGGACCCCGCGGATGGCCTTGAGAACCCCGGCCTGCCTGGAAATACACTGGCCTCGGATCACCGCCTTAAATGCGTCCCAGAGGGACGCCTCGGTAGCCACTGACCCCGTGTTGGTTTCAAAATACTTCACAATGTCCTCCCTGATTTCTTCGGTGAAAGCAGAGTCTGTGAGTGCATGCTGGGGTAGCCGCCAGGAGAACGCGCGGGTAGGGGCATCAGGTACCCGGATCCCTAGCAAGCAGAGGGCGTGATCTGATAGTGACCGAGCTTGAATGTCTACCTCAACCCCCCAGGTCGCTACATCCAGCGAGACCAACCAGTAATCCAGTCGGGACCATGCCGCATGCTGGCTTGTTATGCAAGTCCCCACAGCATCAGCGGGGTGCCTATCTCTCCATATATCCGACAGCAATCCCTCGGCCATGATATTGAAAACGGCTTGTCGCGCTCTGATGTGGGTTGGCCCACCCGCCCCCCTACGATCCATTGCGTCCACCAGTGCTACATTAAAATCCCCGCCCAGAATAATCGTGGAGCAATCCAGTATCACAATCTGAGCCCATAGTTCCCTGAAGAAGTCGGGGCCATCAACGTTAGGTCCGTACACTGCAGCCAATACAATCTCCATCCCCTGCAGCACACCGTGTGTGATAACATAGCGGCCCTCTTTGTCCAATACAGTGTGGTGTTCCTTCCAATCCAACCCGGCCCGTATGAGTATGGCCACCCCCCTAGCATAATTCGAATAGACAGCGGAGTACACCCCCGCCCAACGTGAGTGTTTCAGCCTATGTGAGGGTGTGGAGGACAGGTGCGTCTCCTGCAGAAAGCAGATATCTATCTTGTGTCGGGTGAGATACCCCTGCATTAGCCGAGCCTTTTTGTAGTCCCCAAGCCCTCTAATGTTCCACGTCAATAACCTAACGGTCGTCATCCCATCAGTCACGTGATGTCTCTACGCCCTCGCCCCTGCACTGTATCACCATCACAGTGTATAGCCCGTGCCCTGTGTGTGGCAACAGTGTGTTGAAATGCCAAGAATTATATCCATCGTACCATAACATGTTAAACTTTAACGAACCCAACTCCCCCCGCCGCCCTCCACCCTCACCAACCCCCCAATCAGGTTGTGACAGATCCCCACCATGTACACGCAAAACGTATGTGCACATGCAACCCACAAACAATGGGAGACACCCCATGGGACGTGGTGCTCCAGACGTACTCCCCCGCTTTCACAGGGTGGCTACACCATAAGCAACCCCTAACACATCCGAGTCCCTTGTCCTGTCGAGGAGTTCCAGTTCTGGAATTAAATTGCACATACCAGGGATAGGCTTCCCTCGGCACCCCGGATACATGAATCCGGCCCACAGGAGCGATCACCGGCGGGAAGAAGTCAACCCATCCCATAGAACACACAATAAACAACATGGGTGGCACTTGCCGCCTACTCACGCCCTGGTCAGTCATTGTCACTCAGGCGATCGTCTACCATCTCCGCACGTGGCGACGTGCGTCTAGCCGCAGCTCCGCCGAGCCGCTTAGCAAACTTCAGCACCTCCTTTGCCTCGGTGAAGTAGTGAGTGGTGCCTTCGTGCGTCACCTTCAGCTTGGCTGGATATAACAGTGCATATTGGATGGTAGCCTGTAGTAGCAGCTTTTTGGCAGGCAAAAATTCTTTCCGGGCAGCCTGCACCAGAGGAGTGAAATCCGGGTAAAAGGAGATATTGTTACCTTTATGCTCGATGTTCCCCTTTTCACGTGCAAGGCGTAAGATAAGGTCCCTGTCTTGAAAGTTCAGGATCTTAGCCAGGATCGGACGCGGCGCCGCCCCCACCGGCGGCTTCTTCCCCAGCGACCGGTGTGCCCTCTCAACCGCGAACATCGGGGAAAGCGCCGGATCAAAAAGCTCGTGGAGCAGCTCCGACACATAGAGCTCCATCTTGCCCATGTTCGTCGTTTCTGGGATGCCAGTGATACGAATGTTGGATCTGCGGGACCTGGCCTCTAAATCATCAGTCTTGGCCCTGAGGAATGCCAGTTCCTTGTCCACAAACGTGAGGTGTTGTTTGGTCTCCCGTCTGAACTCACAGCATTCAGTGCGTTCGTTCTCCAGGCTGTCAAGTCGTGATTCGTGCGAGTCCACCTGTTGCTTGACAGATTCCAGCTGTGAGGCCATGGCGTCCAGTTTGGCATCAATACTCTTCAGGCTCGACCGCACCTCAAGCATCAGCGCGCGGTATTCACTTTCAGGCCCGACCCCTGCGAGGTAGATTCCGCCGTCTCCTGTTCCGCTGCCTGCTGCTTGGCCTGGCGTTTATGGTCAAATGTGAGCCGGGACTGCTTCACCTCGTTCTTCCCTCCCATGGCGTCCGGCCCGCCACGAATCCCTGCAGGGAGGTGCCTGCTTAGGCAGTCCGGTATGGCAGTGTATCCCAGACAGCGCCCCGTGCGCCGGGATCAACCCTCGGGGTGCAGCCTCCCTGCCTCCGCTTCACTCCTATGGCCTCAGATCAAGTGGGGCGCAGCGTGTAATCGCACCCGCCAGCCGGGTCCAAACTGCCCCCTCCTCGCCGGGCAACGCGGGTGTGGTGCGATGGGCCACAGGCAGCCCAACTATCTCTCACCTGTGGCGCCACATATAGTCTCACTGCCGCCCCCTCCTCATCCGCAGGTGTCCACAGGAGCCCGACTGTCCTGGCTCAGCCGCCCCCGGCGCGACCAAGCCGCGTCCCCCATCCGATAATCTTCGAGTACGGCACAGGGACGGTGCGGTATGTTAAGGCACCACCGTGGCCTCTCGCGGTTCCAATCGCCTCCAGGCCAAACGCAGCAGAGCCAGTTACAGTCTATAGCGTGTGTCCAGCAGTCACCGCAGCGCGAGCCCCATCCGCAGGTCACCCCACAAAGGTTGCCGCCTACCCTCACAGCGAGTGTATAGGGGCGCGGGCCAAGAAGCAGTCCGGTGTCCACCAGGCGCCGCGCCGGCCAGTCTCGCGGCCGCCTCCGCTAGTGATCACAAGATGGCGCCCGCGCCGCCCGGGTCACCTCTTTCCTCGGTCGGGCGCAGGCAGGCCCGGCAGCGCTCCACACAGCACGGCAGGCGGAGCACAGCGGCCGGGCTCCCAGATGATTCTGCTCCTGCGGCGATGGACTCCTCACGTCCACTCTCTCCAGGTCCGAGGGAGCAGCCGGCCGCCTCGCCCCAGGCCCGCACAGCCCCGGCCTCACGTAGCCGCAACCAGCCGCCTCCGACCCTCACAGCAGCGGGCTCGCACCAGAGGGTCCACGCGGGTAGGGAGGACAGGGGCACAGCTCGGCACCCCGGTTTCCAGCAGCCTTCAGATGACAGACGGCAGCGCCGCTCGATGTGCGACACCCTCCGGTGCAGAAAACGGGACTCTTCACGTGCGTGGGAAGGATTATTTCAGGATTAATTCATGCAGCCGGCGGAGCTCGCTCACAGAGCGGCCATTTCGCTGCCCGGTTGGCCACGCCCCCCTTCCTGTTGAGGTTTAATTTTTGTGACAGGAGCATCGTGCCAGAAGGAATCCTGCACTGCATACAAGAAGATTCCACCGTTTTGTGCAATACTCAACTGGAGTACTTTCTACTGGCTAATCAGTAAGTGCTACCTCGGTGGGTAATGAAATGTATAGTGCTTTTCCTACACTACAGCTGCGTAAAGGGCCAGAAGAGTTGTCTCCAGCGACCATGTGTGTCTGTAACTTTGTCACCGTGCCGATGGGCGCCGGGGTCCCTCGAGTGAGCAGTCTATCATAGTTGGGAAAGTGCGGGAAGACGTTGCACACCACTTGTGTGTGGGCTGGGGCCAAACAGCGGGGCTTCTATGCAGTCAACATGCCTCTTGTTTATAAAGGGTCAGAGACCGACTAGAGCAGCAGATGAGGAGACAGAACCTCCTAGTGTCAGGAACTACACGGGGATTGCGCTCGAGAAACTCATGGATGCACAGACCTCCATCAAGGATTACAGCAAATTGTTGATGGTAGATACAGGGAGAAAGCACACCAGCCTAGCCTCCACCGTGCTCACAAATCTTTTGTGCGGATTAATGCGTTACTGAAAGTGACTTTCAACTCGGGCACCAACTTTAAATCTGTTTATGCTTCCTGTTGAGGTTTAAAATGACAGGAGCATTGTGCCAGAATGAATCCTGCCCTGCATATTTCCGTTCCCCCGCGGATCGCGGAAGTTTTGACATTGTCACGTTCCGCACAGAACGCGAAAATGTCAAAATTTCACAATTTCTGCAAGCGGAACGGAAATTGTCGCCCACCCTTACTCAATGGATGAGTGATTGGCTGTGTGAGTACTGGTGTGGGTCTGTGAGTGGAGTTGCATGGAGTTGTGTGGGACTGGGAGTAGGTACATGAGAGGTTCTATAGGGTGTGAGAGTTTCTGTGGATAATCTCATCAATAGTGTAATTTGAGATGTCATCAGTGATGTCATCAGTGATATCACTGACCATGTCATGAGTGATGCAATATGTGAGGTTATAAGCAGTGTACCACGGGGACGTATGTTATAGTTAGATCAGGTTACTATAACTGCTAAATCTCTATGGTTTTTATGAGTGAAATCTGAGCCTAACTATAACATCCCTGTAACCTTTTGTTTTTTTCAGTGTATTACTACATTTTTTTTAATACTAATTCCTAACTATAATGTCTCTGTAATCTGTGTTTTATTCAGTGAATTTCTAGTTTTCTTAAACTCTATTTCCTAACTATAACGTCCCTGTAACCTTTTGTTTTATAAGTAAAATTCTAAGTTTTTTTTAATGATATTTCCTAACTATATCCTTTAAGAGTGAGTGTGTGAGTGAGTGCATGAGTGTCTCAGTGGGTGTGTGAACGAGTGCACATCTCAATGGGTGTGTGAGTGTCTGAGTGGACCAGGGAATGGCTGCATAAGTGTATCACTGGGTTTGTGACTGGATGCACGAGTGCCTGAGTGGGTCTATGAATGGGTGTGTGAGTGTCTGAGTAGGTGTCTGAGTGGGTACACATGTGTCTGAGTGGGTCTTTGAGTGGGTGTGAGTATGTCTGAGTAGTTGCAAGTGTCTCCATATGTGTGTGAGTCAGTCTGTGAGTGAATGAATGAGTGCCTGAGTGGGTCTGTGAGTGGCAGAATGGGTCTCTGAGTGGGTTGAGTGGGTCTGTGAGTGGGTGTGTGAGTCTCTGAGTGGGTCTGTAATTTAGCACATGATTCTCTAAGTAGGTCTGTGAGTGGGTTAGAGAGAGTATGAGTGGGTGTATGAGTGTCTAGGTGGGTCTGTGAGTGGGTGTGCATGCCTAATGGGTCTGTGAAAGGGTGTATGAGTATCAGGGCCAGAACGACCCCAGGGACCCCATGCCCCGGGGCCTGGCAAATCATAATGGGGATGGAGCTTCACAGCCCCCCTCCCTGAAACTGATTCCGCCCCGGGGTCTCCATTCCCCAGGGCACAGTTTTAAAATATATTCTTCACTACCTGAAGTGCGGAAGAAATCATGTAATATTTTCTCGCTGGCCACAACAAATATCCACCAATAGAAATGCTGTAAGATCTTTTTAAATAGCACAATTCGCAGACTGGTGTTTCATTTGCACTTGAAAAAGGCGAAGATGCCGTAACGTGTCATGCTGGTTTAAATAAATCGGAATATTGCAATCCCGCAGTGTGCTTTATTCTGTTTCCAGTGGGAGGGATCTGTCCTAGGATATTTGCGTGAGGCCACTAGCGTGTTTTGGACCACCCATCCTCAAACAGTTCTGCAGTTATAGTGGTGATGGTGGGAGTGTACGAGCTGAAGGAATTGAAAATCTGCAGAACCGACACAAGCCAAGCAGTGATGGTGTGTCCGTCGACACGGGTCGGATCATGACTGGCTGCGGAGCGCCTTGGTCAGTATACCAGCACTTGCAGCTACTGTTCATCTGAAGGGCAATATGCGGCTGGATGTAGGTCTCGTAGGGACTGATTAATTTTTAAACATTGGGATGCAACCAGTGAAGGCACAATACATCTATGTGAAAGGAAGAGCTACTACATGCAAGTAAGATGCAGCTCGAGCCCATTGAGGGGATTTAACACTCAAAGGAAAAGATGTGACAAACTGTAGTGGAGGCAGCCTTTTAGATAGATACATTGCTATGTTAGCATAAGTGCCTTAGATGTTAGAAACGCCATCTTGCCACTTTTACTGCTTTTGCACACAACACTGCAGGTACATGTTATTATTTGAAAACTGATTGCTTGCCTTTTGTTCACATGAGAACTGTCTGTTGTTCACATCCCTAGACGTGCGCTGCGACCTTTGTCTGAACATTGTTTGCAGAACCAGTCTGAGCCACCAAACAATGTATGTTTTTGAGTTCAGGTTGATCGGCCCATGCTCTAGCCATAACACGCACACAGCTGCAAATATCTGAAAGTCGAGAGCCTTTAATATTGCAGTTTGCATACATTAGACACACATTCTGGAGAAGAACTTTTCCAGGCGCAGAGCAAAGCTGATCCTGTGATGTGATTCACCTAAGCTGATCTTTAAGGTATGGGGTTCCCCATTTAAACCTAGAGACCTTCTATTAGTATAATAATACTAGCTGACTAGCGAAGGGAGGGTGGTTGTATTCCACTATCATTTGTAATATGATTTCTCCCTTCATTTTCTATGGTATTGTAACAATGCTGATGGTTTTAATTGTAATGATTTGTCTGCTTATGTTAGCCAAAGTACTGCATCTTAGGACACGTAGTTTATATAATGGGGTTGAACTTTTAAACTTTTAAACTTTACCGTGTCTCTGATTACTCTTGTTGTGGACTGATATGAGAATAATAACGAACAGGTATTTCTGATTCCCACCATTCCTGAGAGTACTCTAAGTCGTTTGTTCTGGGTTGTATACAGTGGGAGCTCCAAGAGGATACGGAGGACGAATGGGACACTGATGCTAGGCGGATTGGGGTTCTGGGTACTGAGGTGCGTTTTCGGTACACCGCAATTCACTGAGGTCCTGGTTTCCTGCGCATAGTTCTGTGCATGAGCAGAATCCCTGCAACATGGCGCACCTAACGTTTGGTCTTCTGATTTGAAACGCCTTAGTAGTGCTTGTATTAGTCCACGACACCCTCACTCTTGTTTCCGGATAGCGAGAGTGACGGTTTTAACCGACCTATTTGTACAATAGGTTCTGTCAAGCTTGCTAATTAAAAAGGTTTTTATATTTCTGAACCCTTGTGCTACTGTAATATCCATTGTTGTTCTTCTCTGTGTCCTTATGGCGGTCGATATTGCAGCGCATAGCCGAACACCTCTGCGGCGTCATTTGACGCTGTTTGGGGTGCCGGACGATGGGATGGCCGTTATTTTTGTGGTGAGTGCCGATGCGTCGTATCCCTACGAGTTGTTTTACTCTTGGGTGACTATGCCGGCAGTGAATGCGGATGATGATACGTTTCACTCCTATACTCCCACGCGGCTCCCAGCAAATTATACGCCATATAGGACACAAGAAATTCCTATTTCAGCTTGGCAGCATCACATTTGGTTTAATGGCACCCTTCCCCATGCGGTTACACCGGTTAGAATGGGCCCTTTGTCAATTCCAGGGGCCACTTGGCCGGTGCTGGCCGGATTGACACCTTATCCTCGTTATTTGAATGTTGCGGTGGATGAGTTACGTGTCCTCCATACAGCCCTGATTACTGTATATAGGGCTTTAGTGCAATACGTTTCGCGCAATGTGCAGGTGGGGGGACATGCTGTTGTGGGACAGCCAGCTGGCCAGGCCGGGGTTGTTTCTAGTCCCGTCATGGTTAATTCGGTAATGGGCAAGCGCCCCCAGAATAAGGACGATTTGCCTTATTGGCTTGCTGAGAAATTTGACCAGCTGGAAGCAGTATTTCCGCACTCTTCTCATGTGGAGAAACATAGGATCCTCACCATTAGTTTGCAGAAAGACTTAGTCCCAGAGGTGTCAGATTGTGACAACTGGGGTAAGGTTTTTGCAGCGGTTCTACTCGAAGTGCTTCGGCACCCCATCTATGGCTGTGCTTCCCTCCGTCATCAAACGTGTTCAAGATCAACACGGTTCGGAAGCAGTCGAGTTGGGAATGCGGCTTGTCGGTGTGTTCGCCGTAGTTGCCACTCTCGTCCTTGGTAATCTCAAGGGAGATGCGGTACAATTTCAAGTGGCTAATGGCTTAGCCCGCGTCGATGAGCTCGATAAGCCCTGAGAGTTGCCTAAAATTATGGCAGGCAGCTTATACGACTCTTGGCCGCAGTAGTTTAGGGATTAAGCCAACTATTGTCATTCCAGACTTAATACAGGAAACTAAGTTGAGTTTGTCTGTCAAAGACGATCATCCAACTTTTTCTAAACAAAATTGGCGAACAAAGAAACAGGGAAAGCAGCAACAGAAACAGGGGTCTCGTCCTGCGTCTCCAGTACAGGCGACTGGTGAACGCACATACGATTTGCGCGATCGCACTAGTATTTGGTCACCTGATAGATTTCAGGTTACTGAACAACGTTCTCCTCGTTCTTCACAGGAAACATCGGTCTCACAGTCCGGTGGCGGAGAACGTTGCAAAGGACTGGGTGCCCAACAAGGACGTGAGCAACCCCGTCAGCCTGACGGTAAAGGCAAGCAGGACGAGTTTGCACGTCAACGTCCCCCGTTTCAGAAGAAGAAAGTTGCTAAACTAACAGCAAGGTATGCCACAGATAGTGAGAACGCAGCTTCGGAACCTGACATGGGCATTAACACTGCTCGACAGCGCAGCGGAGGTTACAGTAGTGCGGCAAGCACTGCGTCCATATCTGGAGGCGACAGCAACTGACACATTAATTCCTGTAGAAACTGCTGACACTTGAGTGGCTCCCCCTGACAGACTATATGACATAGTCCTCTTAATTGAAGGAGACATACAACGTACAATACAAGGGATTTTTTGGGATAATCTGACCTCTTCCTATGACATTCTCTTAGCAGAGGCGGACTGGCCCCCGGCTTTCATTTTGGATGCTCTGAGGAGGGAGGAGGTAATCCTCCCGTCCTTTGCACACACTGTGCCAAAGGAGCACGCTGGAAGGTTTGCCGAGGAGTGGGCTCAGGTGCTTGCTCCGGCATTGTACCGTACTCAGGTTGGGTGGGATAAATTGTCTCCAAGCCATGAGATTCCTTTACGGTCCATGCCCCAGCCGCAGCCCCAATATCCCATGAGCCCCGAAGCTAGATCTCAAGTCGCGGAAATCCTTGAACAATTGGAATATCAGGGTGTTATTGAAACATGTGTGTCACCAATGAATAATCCTTTATTCACAGTAACGAAGCCTGATGGGTCGTACCGCCTAGTTTTGGATTACCGGCATTTGAACTCTCATTGTCGGACGTGTGCTGTACAGAATACCCACAGTTCTGCCCTCGTTGATAGTCTCGTGAGAAAAAGGTTTAAGACCACACTTAACATATCCAATGGCTTTCACAGCCATAACCTGTCCTCTATTAGTAGTCAGTGGACAGCGTTTACCTCTGGCGGCACACAAAAACAGTTTAAGAAATTAGCCATGGGCTATAAAAACAGCCCTGGCGTCTTTGCCGCATGTGTTGTCTCTCTGTTAGAAAGCATTGACCCTGATGCGTACTCGTATGTTGATGATATCTATCTCACAGACGATGAGTTGTGGACGCATCTGTGTCACGTTGATCGCATTATTGTTATGTTTGCAGACTTTGGTTACAAATTCAACTTTGCGAAGTCTCACATTGCAGAGTATACGGTGTTGTTTTTGGGCTACAAGCTCAACAATGAAGGTCGGGGGTTGGCTCCTCGCTTTCTGGAGAAATGCGCATGCTTGCGTGCTCCTACAACACTGAATAAATTACAGTCTTTGCAGGGCTTTCTGAATTTTGGTCGTACGTACATTCCCGATTATGCCCAGCGTATCAAGCCGCTATATGCCTTGGTACAACCTACTTTTTCCAAATCAAGCTGGCTGCCAGAGCATTCAGCTATTTTGCAATCCTTGCAGGCTGATATCCTTGCTTCGAAATACTTACTGACACGTGATAACCACACTAACCTGGTAATAAGAATTGTGCCGGGCGCAGTGGGTTTCACATACTTAACGTTCAATGAGGGCGACACCGTCCCCATTGCCTACAAATCACACCTGTACACTGTCGCAAGGGAAATGCATGTTGGTGGTTACACCATATCCTGCTCTAGAGGCAGTGACGAAAGCCAGTGTACCTAATTCTAAAGCTTTGCATCCACGTTGGATACAATGGGCCACTTAATTGACATCGCCAGATGTCACCTATATCTTTGATGCCTCATTGCAGACTCAGGAGTGCTTGCAGTATGAATTCGTTCATCCAGCTCCTCTGTATTTGCGCCCGCTTGAAGATTACCATTGTGTCATTTACACTGACGGTTCGGCGCAACCGGCGACGGAATCGAAGCATGCCTATTCAGCAGCCTGCGCAATTGTGGCACGTACTTTCGTGAATGGGGAATTCAAGTCTGATGTCGTGCATACGCAGTCATTGGGTGATTGTACCGCACAGTTGGTGGAGCTCCGTGCTCTGAAGCTTGCACTGGAGTTTGCTGATCCTCGAGCTACTACTCCTATAGTGAGTGACTCATTTTACTGTGTACAGTCTTTTAATGACAATCTGTTCTTTTGGTCTCAGAATGAATATCGTGATTCCAAAGGTAGCACAATTAAGCATAAAATGCTTTGGGTTCGAGTGGCAGAACTTAAACAGCATCTGCCTCTCGTGAACGAGGCAGCGAAAACAGCAGTGGCGACATATATAATAGCAGCAGTTACAAGATCCAAAAGTAAGATCGATGATGACATCTTGGCAGCTATTGCTGCTACAGAGAAGGGAAGTAATTACCCAAGAGGTTTCCCTTCTCGGTACCATTATCACTTAAGTCCTGATAACGTCCCGTATGTGAGAATTAACGACGTTGGTGACAGATTGATTCCCAATGCGGACTGCAGACCTTCCTTGATAACAGTGGCTCACGAGGGTATGGCCTCTGCCCATGCCGGCGTGTCAGCTACTGTTACTCAATTACAACAGCGTTACTGGTGGCGCGGATTGTATAAACAAACTCGATTTTATGTTCTTGATTTTGACATTTGCCAGCAGATTAAACCTTCGACTGCTGCGCGCCCACCACAAACTCAGTTGTACATATCTAATAAACCACTTGGGTGTGTTTATTTAGATTACTGCAGTCCTTTATCCTCTGATACTGCGTATAAGTACATCTTAGTTGCAGTGGATTCGTGCACACGTTTTCTTTGGGTATGGCCTCAAAGGAGTGCTGATGCTCGTACTGTCATAAGGGATTTGCGTGTCTTTGTGGGAATTTTTGCGTGTGGTACCTTTCATTCTGATCAAGGCCCTGCGTTCGCCTCTAAGGCGTACAAAGAAACCATGAAATCTTTGAGGGTCCAAGTCAAATTTTCATCTCCATACCGACCTGAGGGTAATAGTGTAGTGGAGCGAATGAACCGTGACTTAAAGCAATCCTTGACAGCCAGGGTTTTAGGTACTGGCCGGAACTGGTTGGCCCATCTGTATAACGTTCAACGTGCACTTAATAATCTCCCTAGAAGGTCTCTGGGTGGGCGAACCCCAGACATGATGCTCTTTGGCATAAAAATGTTTGTCCCGGACCTTGATGGTCTAGACATGGCGGGGTCGGCCGCACCCTTTGACATAGATGATCACTGTGCTGTATTACAGAATCTACAAGAGACCAGAGACAGTCTCGCAAAAGAACACTTGCCCTCCACATCTGATGCTGCGCTTCAGATTCCGGTAGTCAGCTGGCTACCTCGAGTTGGAGACGTGGTCCGTGAGAAGGTGGAGAACAAGAAGGAGTTTGGCCCCTCTTATCGTGCCCCAGTTCCAGTGCTTGGCATGCAGGGTACAAGAACAGTCATTTTACCTCCACTTCCTGGTCGCAAGGATAACAGGTACATCTCCATTGACAATGTCAAACTACAGCGAGTGGCTGATTCTTTTTAGTATGACTCCAGCGGTTTCTTGCCCTGTGATGCTGAGAAATTCTGTTTTGGCTCCGGCTTCTACCACCATCCCTGATATTGCCATCGAGATGTATACAGTTACTGATCCTTTGTTGCTACCACCGGCTGGTGGTCTGCCTGAAGATACTGAGTATGCTTATCCGGCAGATGCATCATTGCCTGTTTTACAATCAACCGCAGTTAACCAGTCACGTTTCTCCTTTGACACTAACTCTATGGCTTCCAGTGCTCCATCAAAAGTTTCTATTTTTGCTGTTTGGTTTAAAAGACATTTTTTGATTCCCCCTTGGACTTACATTTGGCTGGTGCTCATATGTATTTTTTTGTTTATGTCCATTGGATTTGTGGTGGTATTTCTTCGTCTTGTGAATGGACACTACCTGAAGTAAAGATCTACAATTAGACTAATTGATGGAACTTTGGCACCCCACTCCTCATCACACATCATGAAGAGGGACCAGACTTTTGTGAATATTACTGCCTGGCCTGTGTTAGATGGGATTGTGTGGGATGCTGTTAAATTTCAAATTCATGGACCCACTGAGGTTATTAATGTTCCGAATGTTCTTCGTGTTTCTATGGGTGATGTTGTGAAACAAAACATCCGCTCTGATGATTGGGACGTTAAGGCCATAGAGGCACTGTTTTCTGATTTGAAATATTATGCCGCTTTTGATGCTGAAGATTTTGTATTTAGACACTGCTAATTATGGGGAGCTGTTTTGCTATCAGCATTATGGCGATCATTTCCTACATAAGGCCAATACGTATCGAAATTTTGTAAATTATACGCAATTGGAACATTGTCCAACGCCAATGCTCGGCAGCTCCAGCACATTAGTGAACAAATTTGCCTATTTTACTGATTTCAGTGTTTCGAAACCTGCCGCCTTTTATTTTAAAGTGGCACCGGAGTCTGCCTCGAAGGTTAGGCTGACACACACTAAATTATTGTATTCCAAATCCTTTATGGATGATTTGGCGGTCAGGGGTTATGATCTGCGGAAAGCTACTATTGATCTTAAATCTGTTTGGGGTTCTAAACCATGGCAGTTACAAGGAACAGAAGCTTTGCATTGTGCCTGCCTCATCCCAAACCACATTTATTTTTGAATTCGACTATTTTTCAAACCACCTGCTTTGGATTGGCTACCTCTAAAAAACTGAATTCCTCCACTATTCCGGATCTGGGTGCTTATCCAAATTGGGATAATCATACAGATCTGTCCCTTGATGCGTTACTAATACATCCTTCAATATTTCCAAATTGCATTCGGAAGGATGGTTAACTTGGCAGACAAGCTCAGATTCCTGTCAACATCGTTTTTGGGTCTGCGACCTGGGTACACGCAGGTTCGCGTAGACCCCCGCTTTGAATCTTCTCATTCTGTTACTACCTACTCTGTAGGGAAGTTATGCCAATCTTGGCTGCAACATTCCACCTTGGCATCTGTTAAACTTCATTTATCTAAATTACATGACAAAATAGATTTGAATGATTTTGTTCAGGGTCCTGTAGGTGGCAGGTCCAAATGATGGGTGTATGCTGTTTATAACGAAGTTTGGAAATTATCTCAAATTGAAGCGGCTTCCAGATTGAGAGCCATTGATCAAGCCAATTTGGAAAAAGTACTAGCTGTTATCGATAACAGCATTAACACCCTTTCTTCCAGAATTTACACGTTAGATAATATTGTTTCATCTGTTGTTGATATTGTGCAGGATGATATGTCTGTTTTGTATCATGGTCAAAATCAATTACGTTCTATAATGCAGTTTGCATGGACTTTGCAAACGTTAAAGGCTGGGAAAGTCCCCTGGGACTACTTGAATACTTTGTCTTTTTTCCTTCCCTTTAATCTAACTGCAAAACAACAATTCATGTCCATGAAAGATGCAACATTCTCATTACTGCATATTGAAAAGTTAGAACCTTTGCCTTTCTCTGTGGCCGAATTGAACTCCGCTGTGTGGCTTATCCACGGGTTAATCACATTACCGTTTCCTTTGTTTAAATTCAGTTTGTGCATGAAACATTATGCCCTAGGCAGATATGAACCGTTGGGTACTGCTTTCCTGCATGAAGTTTGGTCACTCCCATTTACATATAGGTGCATGAGAGAAGGTAAAGAAGTTTATTTGAAAGGTGAGGACTGCACTTCCACACCTGATCACTCAGTAGTTTGTAGGCACATCCAATTGCATGGCGCGTGCAACGTTCAGGCACCAAATTTAGCATGCGTTCTGAAAGGGATTCCAGTGCCAGCTATTACACCTTAACCTTGTTAGCCAACGGTAGTTATTTGCTTTTAAATAACGAGGCTTGCTGCGGGAGGCTAGTGGGAATTCCCTACATTGTGACTGTATCACAGAGAGTAGTCTGTTGTAAAAATGTCCTTTTGCCACCCCACATGGGCGGCTGGATGTATCCATCTGGCCTTCCATTCGAACCTTGAAAGCAGAGTTCAACAAGATGAGCAGAATAAGGACTCTATTGTCTCAAAAAGAAGTCACTCTGACTTCTTCCCATGAAACGTTTGTCCTTCACGTAGCAAACACCCGCACAGAGGTGCATGTGCTTTTAAATACTGATCTCCCACTGCATTTTGGTGACCTGATTCAGACTATATTTAATAACTCGTCCACAACTGGCTTGGCACATTTTTTTAAAACTGTGGGCTCCGGCCTCGTGACCTCCTTCCAAACTATTTTTGGTGTGATACCGGCATTTTTTCATTCTATTTTTTCCAGCGTCTTTGGCGGGCTCCCGTTGATTCTCGCCCACACGGCTGGTGTGCTGTTGTTGGTCTGCTTAATGCGCAATGGCTGCACAATTTGTGTCACACGACAGCCTGTCCCGGCTGCTCCATCTTCGTGACCGGATGCTTGAATATCATGGAACATTACCACTGGCAACCCTGAGCATAGCCTATGGATTGTCTTTCCGGTTTTCCTACTTTACTTGCGTACAACCTGTTTTTCATTGCCTAGATTGTCCTTTCGAATGGGCTCTGGATTTGTGCTTGTCAAACTCGGTGTCTCCTGCCCCGGATTATGATCGACTGATGAGTCCCTTCATGGCTCATGAGTTGGACTGTTCTGGTATCAGGATTATGGCCTGTGGAGCGGCACATGGAGTCCTAGGGAATTGGGACATCTGTACGGCAGCGTATGACTTCTTGGCAAGAAGTTATCTTGAAGAACACACCAGTTGTCCTCTGATTGTGCAAGAGGCCCCAGTTGTCGAGGAACATGTATGTTCGTCTACCTTGTTAGACTGGATGGCGGAAACTTTTACAGACCAGTCCAATGACTTCCTCTTGGAAGCTGTCGCTACTTACTGTGCTTACACGTTGATGGATTAACTTGGATGTCGTCCAACTTTCCTTGTACGACCCACACATTTTTTTTTTTTGTATCGGCATTTGGGCTCGCTGAGCCTTTGGAAGATGTTATGAGTTTCCATTTCTGTTTTTTTCCCCTTCATTTTTTTTATTACGTTTTTTTCTTCGAACTTTCAATCCCTTTTATTAGGATTTCCAATACATGCACTTGGTCCCGCTCTGTCGAACTTGAACTCTGCGTTCCTTTAATTGTATCCCTATTAGTTTGTGGTCCGATCAAGGGAGGGTGTAGTGGAGGCAGCATTTTAGATAGATACATTGCTATGTTAGCATAAGCACCTTAGATGTTAGAAACGCCATCTTGCCACTTTTGCTGCTTTTGCACACGACACTGCCGGTACATGTTATTATTTGAAAACTGCTTGCTTGCCTTTTCTTCACATGAGAACTGTCTGTTGTTCACATCCCTAGACGTGCACTGCCACCTTGGTCTGAACATTGTGTGCAGAACCAGTCTGAGCCACCAAACAATGTATGTTTTTGAGTTCAGGTTGATCGGCCCACACTCTAGCCATAACACGCACACAGCTGCAAATATCTGAAAGTCGAGAGCCTTTAATATTGCAGTTTGCATGCATTAGACACACATTCTGGAGAAGAACTTTTCCAGGCGCAGAGTAAAGCTGATCCTGTGATGTGATTCACCTAAGCTGATCTTTACGGTATGGGCTTCCCCATTTAAACCTAGAGACCTTCTATTAGTATAATAATACTAGCTGACTAGCGAAGGGAGGGTGGTTGTATTCCACTATCATTTGTAATATGATTTCTCCCTTCATTTTCTATGGTATTGTAACAATACTGATGGTTTTAATTTTAATCATTTGTCTGCTTATGTTAGCCAACGTACTGCATCTTCGGACACGTAGTTTATAAAATAAACATTTTAAACTTTACCATGTCTCTGATTACTCTTGTTGTGGACTGATATGAGAATAATAACAAACAGGTATTTCTGATTCCCACCATTCCTGAGAGTACTCTAAGTCGCTTGTTCTGGGTTGTCTATACATTGGGATCTCCGAGAGGATACGGAGGACGAATGGGACATTGATGCTAGTCGGATTGGGGTTCTGGGTACTGAGGTGAGTTTTTGGTACACCGTAATTCACTGAGGTCCTGGTTTCCTGCGCATAGTTCTGTGCATGAGCAGAATCCCTGCAACAAAACATTCAATATGGGGCCAAAGAACATCAGTGGCCAAATAAACTTTTAATAGCACTTGCATGAATTGCGCACATATTCATTCACTACCTGAAGTGCGGAACAAATCGTGTAGTCCTTTCTCTCTGGCCACAACAAATATCCACCAATAGAAATGTGGTAAGATCTTTTAAATAGCTCAATTCACAGACTGGTGTGTCATTTGCATTTAAAAAAGGCGAAGTTGCTGAAACTCGTCATGCTGGTTTAAATAAATCGGAATCCTGCAATCCCGCAGTGTGCTTCATTCTGTTTCCAGTGGGAGAGGTCTGTCCAAGGCTATATATATATTCTTTACTTACTTAAGGAAGATCCACAGAGGGACTGCATTTACCAGCATGCAGTGGTCTGAACTTACAACGCGATTTGTAGTATCCCTTTAAGAACTAAGGAGGAGCCCCAAGCAAAATTGCAGGAGTGGCCAAGAGACCACTTAAATGGCCACCAGGTGCGAGGCTCCAAACATCGTAACAGGCACTGATGAAAGCTGAACTGCTGAAACGTGTTTGCCCAATGTTACAAAAATTTGCGTTGTAACCTACCTTGGAGTAAAGCCTCTTGTATGCGTCCTGGCTGTGTCAGACCCTTCTTCTTTTTGTTCAGAGTGGGGATTTGGACTTCATATATATATATATATATATATATATATATATATATTACTTTCTCCCGGCGGGTTTATTTCGGATCCGAGCCCGTTGTCAGTTGGTGCACAAGTGCCGGTAAACCAGAAAAACCGGCAAATCAATGTCAATCCGATTGCACGTAAACAAAGCACACTCAGAGTCACGGGTATTCCAAAGTGGCAGTAGTTTAATCTTCGCTACGCGTTTCGACACACAGAGTGTCTTGATCACACGAATCTACGAACATTTCGAAAAGATTTAAATAAAGTTCATTGAAGTGAATTCACACAAAGCATGGTAATAGAAGTGGGACTATCCCTTAGTTAGTCAATTCTGATGTTGTAGTGCGGCAGACATATTGGAACGTCCAAAATCAACATTTTTAAATTTACAAATTATAGTCATACTTTAGTTGTTAAGCGAATCGCTCAATAGACACCAAAAGATTAATTACTTGTGTAGTGGAAATACACGTTCGATATGCATATATTTACATATTTAC
Organism: Triturus cristatus; assembly: GCF_964204655.1. Classification (NCBI taxonomy): domain Eukaryota; kingdom Metazoa; phylum Chordata; class Amphibia; order Caudata; family Salamandridae; genus Triturus; species Triturus cristatus. Next base: position 1,073,090,709 of record NC_140582.1, read on the forward strand.
AATATTTACATTTGCGAATACATTGCTGTACATTTAATTCAATTGCATTTATGTCCTATTTCAAGGCTGAATAGCCGTTGTTAATATAGTAATCCTTCCGTTTAACAGTATGCAATCGCTACATTGTGGTACAAGTTTTATTTTGCCCCAGTGTGTCATTTGCACGCATTTGTATTCAATCGCTCTAGTGGCAAATAAAGTAAATAAAGGGTCTATTGTTCATATATTCTGGCGGTCTAGTGCCGATATCAGACTATATGTCAGAACGTGACATTGATTTGGCATTTAATCAAATATTATTTGCAACATCATACGAAACTAAAGTTTGATTACAGGTTACTGTCCCGTCTCAATCCATGACACCATCAAGTGTGCAAGATAAACAAAACAAAAGAAACCAAAGCACAGCAACATAACCAATTCTATTTCCAAAATAGATTGAAATTCATAAAATTCTCTTATCTGTGTACAGTGCAGTCCCGAGCCCGGGGAAGAAAAGGTTAGGGAACCCGTGAGAAGTCAGACACGTAGTGGGCCCCTTCCTTTCCTCCTGTAAAAAACACAAATAAGAGATATATAGCCATTACATTCTCGAAGAGAAACAAGGGGACAAAAATATCAAAAAAAGAAAAGAAATGAGAACAGCATACTCGTAAGACTTCTCACAATACAGTCGCAATATTGGATGGTTGTTTTTAATCTATATGAAGATGAGAGGCTAGTTCCTCATCTAGATTATGACCTCCAGGGAATCTAGTCTCCAACTCAAGTATCCATTTGGACTCCTGTTGTCTCAATCTGAGGTCTCTATTGCCACCTCGTGGATTAGAGACTATTTGTTCGATGGCAAAGTACCGTAACAAGGAGTTATTGGATTGATGAAAATCCAAAAAATGCCTAGCAATTGGGTATTGGACATTGACATTGGTAATTGCACGGAGATGTTCCATCACACGTTTTTTAACCATGCAAATTGTACTCCCCACATACCTGCGTTTGCAGGGACATTCAAGTACATATACAATACAATTACTACTACATGTTAAAAACTGGTTGATTTTCCACTTTTTGTTTCTCCCCGGGATGTCAAATTCTTTCACAGAGTGACTGAATTTGCAGGCTCTGCAATGCCCGCAAGGGAAGAACCCTTTAAGGTCATGGAAATGATGGCTTTTGTGTTCAGTAATATCCCCTCTTACCAATATATCTTTCAGACTTTTACCCCTCTTATAGGTGATCAGGGGTCTTTTTCCTATATCCTTCCCTATAATGGCATCAGTCTGGAGAATTTTCCAATTCTCGGTAAGCAATTTACACACAGTTCCTGATCTATTGTTGTATGTAGTCACAAGTCTGATCTTATTGTCTGTGTTTTCAGGGTCATTAGTTTTTTGTTCCAGTGCCTTAGTTCTACTTACACTTTCAATTTTATGTACTACATTATTGAGGACCCATTCAGGGTAGCCTCTCTGTCGAAATCTTTCAAGCATGTTGTTCTTTTCTTCCGAAAATTTGTGGTCTGTGCTGCAATTTCTCCTTGCCCTGAGTAGTTCCCCGTATGGAATACTCCACTTCAAAGGTTCTGGGTGGCCACTCAGGGCATGGAGCAGGCTATTCCCAGCTGTGTCTTTCCTATATAAACTTGTAACAAGTTTCCCATCAATGACCTCAATATGGGTGTCTAGGAACTCTACCTCCCTTTCGCTGATGTTAGATGTCAGTCTAATATTGTATGGATTTGTGTTGAGTTCATTTATGAACTCCACAGCTTCTTGTTTGTCACCACTCCAGACAATGAACAAATCGTCGATATACCTTAGCCATACTGCTACTGACTCAAAGTATTTCGTAAGGGATGGATTTGATCGAATTTCTTCTTCCCATTTTCCTAGGAAAAGATTTGCAAATCCAGGTGCGAAGCACGTTCCCATAGCCGTGCCGTGTTTTGATTATATAGATGGTCATATTTATGACTATACGTCAGGATTCGTCCTGTTTCGTAGTCAACACAGTCTCTGTCTAGTTTTCTTTGTTTACGTTGTTTTATGTCCTCTTCGTACTTAGTTAGTCGTCCTTTGAGTTCCTTTTTAAACTCCTGTATGAATGTTTGATCCGTATGTTTCTTGAAATTTTCTTCAATTTCTGCTATCTCCTTAATGATGTTCTCTCGTTCTTCCCAAGCGTACTTGATTAGTATCGTCATCATATTTTTAGAGCTTTCTGCAGAATTATTCGCCCAGTCATCGAGCATTCGCGGGTTCGGAGATTCATGCGAGGGAGTGATATATATTCGTAATCCTCTGGAACATGGAACGAGAATTACCACCTGATTACCCTGGACGTGAACTCATTATATACTATAATAGACCACGTCCAGGGAGTCGAAGCCTGCATGCACTTTTTAGGCACTAGAGACATCATTTATCTCGAGCATACACGCATGCTGGCTGACATGATGATGATATGCTTAAAAAATAACGGGCCCGATTCACAGAACAAACTTAAGACAAAATCCTAAACTTAGTACCATTTTGGTATTCACAGAATGCACTTACTACTTCTGGTATTCACAGAATTAACTTACTACTTTTTCGATTCACAGAATAAACTTACTACTTTTGCTATTCACAGAATGGATTTACGACTACTAAACTTACGTCCGCACTCGGGCCGGAAATTCCGGCCCGGAGGCGGAGCTTCCGGCCCGGAGGCGGGGCTTCCGGCCCGGAGGCGGAGCTTCCGGCCCGAAGGTGGGGATTCCGGCCAGTGGCGGAGATTTAGCCATGGCCAAAATCTCCGCCTCCGGGCCGGAAGCTCCGCCTCCGACCCGGAAACCCCGCCTCTGGGCCGGAAGCTCCGCCTCCGGGCTGGAAACTCCGCCTCCGGGCCGGAATTTCCGGCCCGAGTGCGGACGTAAGTTTAGTAGTCGTAAATCTATTCTGTGAATAGCAAAAGTAGTAAGTTTATTCTGTGAATCGCAAAAGTAGTAAGTTCATTCTGTGAATACCAGAAGTAGTAAGTGCATTCTGTGAATACCAAAATGGTACTAAGTTTAGGATTTTGTCTTAAGTTTGTTCTGTGAATCGGCCCCAACATCTTTATGTTTGATGGGGTACTTTACAGGCAGGTGCGAGGCACGGCTATGGGAACGTGCTTCGCACCTGCATTTGCAAATCTTTTCCTAGGAAAATGGGAAGAAGAAATTCGATCAAATCCATCCCTTACGAAATACTTTGAGTCAGTAGCAGTATGGCTAAGGTATATCGACGATTTGTTCATTGTCTGGAGTGGTGACAAACAAGAAGCTGTGGAGTTCATAAATGAACTCAACACAAATCCATACAATATTAGACTGACATCTAACATCAGCGAAAGGGAGGTAGAGTTCCTAGACACCCATATTGAGGTCATTGATGGGAAACTTGTTACAAGTTTATATAGGAAAGACACAGCTGGGAATAGCCTGCTCCATGCCCTGAGTGGCCACCCAGAACCTTTGAAGTGGAGTATTCCATACGGGGAACTACTCAGGGCAAGGAGAAATTGCAGCACAGACCACAAATTTTCGGAAGAAAAGAACAACATGCTTGAAAGATTTCGACAGAGAGGCTACCCTGAATGGGTCCTCAATAATGCAGTACATAAAATTGAAAGTGTAAGTAGAACTAAGGCACTGGAACAAAAAACTAATGACCCTGAAAACACAGACAATAAGATCAGACTTGTGACTACATACAACAATAGATCAGGAACTGTGTGTAAATTGCTTACCGAGAATTGGAAAATTCTCCAGACTGATGCCATTATAGGGAAGGATATAGGAAAAAGACCCCTGATCACCTATAAGAGGGGTAAAAGTCTGAAAGATATATTGGTAAGAGGGGATATTACTGAACACAAAAGCCATCATTTCCATGACCTTAAAGGGTTCTTCCCTTGCGGGCATTGCAGAGCCTGCAAATTCAGTCACTCTGTGAAAGAATTTGACATCCCGGGGAGAAACAAAAAGTGGAAAATCAACCAGTTTTTAACATGTAGTAGTAATTGTATTGTATATGTACTTGAATGTCCCTGCAAACGCAGGTATGTGGGGAGTACAATTTGCATGGTTAAAAAACGTGTGATGGAACATCTCCGTGCAATTACCAATGTCAATGTCCAATACCCAATTGCCAGGCATTTTTTGGATTTTCATCAATCCAATAACTCCTTGTTACGGTACTTTGCCATCGAACAAATAGTCTCTAATCCACGAGGTGGCAATAGAGACCTCAGATTGAGACAACAGGAGTCCAAATGGATACTTGAGTTGGAGACTAGATTCCCTGGAGGTCATAATCTAGATGAGGAACTAGCCTCTCATCTTCATATAGATTAAAAACAACCATCCAATATTGCGACTGTATTGTGAGAAGTCTTACGAGTATGCTGTTCTCATTTCTTTTCTTTTTTGGATATTTTTGTCCCCTTGTTTCTCTTCGAGAATGTAATGGCTATATATCTCTTATTTGTGTTTTTTACAGGAGGAAAGGAAGGGGCCCACTACGTGTCTGACTTCTCACGGGTTCCCTAACCTTTTCTTCCCCGGGCTCGGGACTGCACTGTACACAGATAAGAGAATTTTATGAATTTCAATCTATTTTGGAAATAGAATTGGTTATGTTGCTGTGCTTTGGTTTCTTTTGTTTTGTTTATCTTGCACACTTGATGGTGTCATGGATTGAGTCGGGACAGTAACCTGTAATCAAACTTAGTTTCGTATGATGTTGCAAATAATATTTGATTAAATGCCAAATCAATGTCACGTTCTGACATATAGTCTGCTATCGACACTAGACCGCCAGAATATATGAACAATAGACCCTTTATTTACTTTATTTGCCACTAGAGCGATTGAATACAAATGCGTGCAAATGACACACTGGGGCAAAATAAAACTTGTACCACAATGTAGCGATTGCATACTGTTAAACGGAAGGATTACTATATTAACAACGGCTATTCAGCCTTGAAATAGGACATAAACGCAATTGAATTAAATGTACAGCAATGTATTCGCAAATGTAAATATTGTAAATATGTAAATATATGCATATCGAACGTGTATTTCCACTACACAAGTAATTAATCTTTTGGTGTCTATTGAGCGATTCGCTTAACAACTAAAGTATGACTATAATTTGTAAATTTAAAAATGTTGATTTTGGACGTTCCAATATGTCTGCCGCACTACAACATCAGAATTGACTAACTAAGGGATAGTCCCACTTCTATTACCATGCTTTGTGTGAATTCACTTCAATGAACTTTATTTAAATCTTTTCGAAATGTTCGTAGATTCGTGTGATCAAGACACTCTGTGTGTCGAAACGCGTAGCGAAGATTAAACTACTGCCACTTTGGAATACCCGTGACTCTGAGTGTGCTTTGTTTACGTGCAATCGGATTGATATATATATATATATATATATATATATATATATATATATATGTTTATTTATTTATTCATTCTAAGACCGGGCCGTGGGGAATGGGGACCCAAGCCGAAATCAGCCTCTGTATCTATCTATCTATGTAGATAGATAGATAGATAGATAGATAGATAGATAGATAGATAGATAGATAGATAGATAGATAGATAGATAGATAGATAGATAGATAGATAGATAGATAGATAGATAGATAGATAGATAGATAGATAGATAGATAGATAGATAGATAGATATTCAATGGGGGGAACAGGGGCCAAGTGGCATCCATCCGCAGCCCAAATTTGCCCCTGGGGGACAATATCCCCTGGGGCCTGGCCAAGTGTCCCTGGGTGCCCAGGTCCTAGCCAGGGCACCCAGTGTGCAGCATTGAGACTGCGGGGTAGCTTCAATACCCTCATGGTCCCAGCCGTCTCCCTGCCTCCTGCTGTAGCCAGCATTGCTCTTGCATGCAGGGAGATGTTGCCTGCATGCGAGAGGAATAGGTTCATTTTTTTCCCTGCCCCCATGTCTGCGGGCAGGGAAAGAGATGAAACTTATGATTCCAGCAAGCAAGAGCACTTTGACAGCTCCCACCCACTGGAACCAGACTGTTTGCTTTTGCTTGGTGGGAGCTGTCAGCTCCTACCAAGCAAAAGCAAGCCACTATGTCCTAGGGATGGGCACCCCAGGACATGGTAGGAGTCTACCCTAGGGGGTGGCAGTTCCCAGGGCCATGAATTGCTCAAGAAGGGGGACTGCATGCCCCCCCTTCTTTACGATTCAGGGTCCGGCCCCTGGGAGTTGGTGATGGTCCCTGGAGCCATATATGACCCGAAAGGGAGGGGCGCGCATCCCCTCCAACATATATTTTAAATGCTGGCCATGGGAGGTGGTGGTCCCCGGGGTACAGGGGGTCCTAAATATTACTGTTAAGCCCCAGGCAGGTGGTGGCCCCCAAGGCTTAAAAGAGCCCACTGAGGAGTATCGGTGCGGCCCATCTCCATTTTTATAATGAAGCCCTGGAGATGTGGTGGTCCCCGTGGGCTCTCTTGAGCCCATGGAGCGGCACCTCGTCTGCCCCCTCCTCATATTATAAAATGCCCACCCCTGCAGCAGCTTGAAGAACAAGAGCGGGAGACTGCTCTTGTTTTTGTTGTAAATAAAACAAAAACAAGAGCAGTCTCCCAGTCATGAACATTTCACTATATTGAAGTTAAAAAAAGAAAAATAATATAAGGAGGCAGGGTAGAAATTCTATGACCCCCTAGGCCCCATGAGGGTGACACAGAGGGACCCCTCTGGGGCAAAAAAGAAAATAAGTGGCAAAAATGCCTCGCTACCGCAAGGCTTTCATGAGATCAGAAAACAAAAATTTAATGCTGGGCCTCATTTAATAACCTTATGTCCCAGGTAGCCCATCCCTAGGACTGTGATCATGAAGAGGAGGGGGCTGCTTGCCCCCCTGAGCCAACTCCTGGGGCCTACATTCATTTATATGGGGAGAGATGTCATGCATCCCACCTAGCCTCTAAGGGTGCCAGGAAGCGCATCCCCGGGGCTGATTACTTAAAGGGGAGGACTGCGCCGCCTCTCTTCTTGAGCCAATAATGGCCCCTGGAACCCCATTCCCATAGGCCGGCTTGCAAGCTATGTCCCGAGTAGTCTAGCCCTGTGACATAGAAGTTTCTCGAGCCTCATAACAGCCCTGGGGATGGGCTCGTGGAGGGAGGTCACGCGGCTCCCCTCTCCTTTTAACTCATATGTACGGCCCTGGGGGATGGAATCCTCCCTTTTGATAAAAAAAGGCACTGTGTGATAGGGTCCCCAGGCCCTATGGCCAATCCCCTGCTGCACATGGCTGAAGGTCGTGTGCAGTGTGGGGTTGGCTGCCTTTAGGGGGGTTGGTCACAGGGTTTAGCTGTAGGCCAGGACTTCTGGCCAACTCCCCACCGCGCACAGCCGAAGGCTGTGTGCAGCCTAGGGTTGGCTGCATATGGGGGCTGTTTGCGGCCAACCCCCGCCATGGATGCCCAAAAGCCTAGCGCAGTGTGGGATTGGTTGCCTTTACAGGGGCCAGGTCTTGTGACCAATACCCCCAGCTTGGGGTTGGCTGCATGTGGGAGGTTGGCTGCAGGTACGAAGTCCATGCACGGTGGGGGTTTGTCTTTCGTTAATTAAATATTACTTTTCATTTTTTTAAAGCTTGATATTCACTGAAGGTGTGATAACAAGATCTATTTTATTTGGGGAAAAAACCTTAGAAATTAATTGAAAAAACCAAAGGTTAAAATGAAGTTATAGTTAGGTCAATTTGTCACTGACAATATTAGCGTTTTGAACTAAAAACAATCTTAGAAATTTACCAGTTATAGTTTAGTAGAGTTAACTATATCTTGCTACCCCGCCATGCTTATGACCTCATATATCACATCACTTATGACATGTTTTATGACATAATTTATGACATCACTGATGACATCTCAAATGATATCACTGAAAATTTCTAGAACGCAAAGAAATTGAGGGCTAGAAAGTTCAAGGAGAGCTAGATACCAGAACTGAGCCAGCTGACATACATATGTCATGTAAAAGGCACCCTAGAATTGGTGAATACAAATCTCACTTATAAGTATAACAAAGTATGGCAAATCATAGAACTGTAATCCATGGACAAAGGGTATGTTACTCAAGCATCTGAATGTGGTCTGCAGGCGATAAACCTGACCAGCTGTCTGTTCACTAGAGAGGTGATGAGGTCAAACTTCAGAGGGCTCCAAGGGTCAGTCATAGCTAGGATAATCTTTGATTTATTTTGTTGTTTTCTTGAATGACAACATTGTTACCTAAAAGGCTTCCAGGTAACTGCCACTATGGGGAAGGAAAGACAACGTAAGCAACTATAAGAATTGAGTTAATTCCCGAAGTCGGTGAGTGAGGGGGAGGTTCAGAGGCAGAGTGGGAGGGAATTCCAGGACTTGGCAGCAAGGTAGGGGAAAGAACAACCTCCACTGTGGCTCCACCGGATGCAGGGGATGTGTGCAAGGGTGAGGGAGGCAGATCAGAGAAGTCTGGTCGGCTGCTAGGAGGTCAGGCGGTGGTTGATACAGAAGGGTCTGCTGTTGTTGAGGGCCTTGTAGGCATGGGTCAGAAGCTTAAATTGCCATCTCTTCTGGAAGGGGGAGCAAGTGGAGGCTTCTGAGGTGGGGGTGAATGTGGTCCATTTGGGAAGGTCTAGGATGGGACTTGCTGAGGCGTTCTGTATAGTCTGTAGTTATTTGAGGCAATGGGAGTTTGTTCTGGCATAGAGAGTGTTTCCGTAATCCAGTTGGCTGGTGGCGAGGGTTTGGGTCACAGGTTTCCTGGTGTTGATGGGGATCCATCTGAAATTCTTATGAAGCATGCAGAGGGTGTGGAAGCAGGAGGAGGCTACTGTGTTGACCTGGCACTTCATTGAGAGACTGCGGTCCACGATGATGCTGAGGTTGTGGGTGTGGTTGGTGGGGGGTAGGTGAGGGTCTGAGTGTGGTAGGACACCATATATCATCCCATGGGGAGGTGTTCTTCCTGATGATGGGCACTTCCATCTTGTCCATGTTCAGCTTCAGGCAGTTACATCTCATCCAGTCTGTGATGTTGGTCATGGCTTTCTGGAAGTTGACTCTAGTGGTGACGGTGTATTCCGTGAGAGAAAGGATTAATCGGGTGTCGTCCGTGTATCAGATGATGTTGAATTCATGGCTGCAGCCGATGTCAGCCAGTGGAGTCATGTAGGCATTGAATAGGATGGGGCTGAGGGAGGATCCTTTGGGGACTCCACAGATGATGTTTTTGGGTGCAGAGGTGAAAGATGGTTGTTGCATTTTCTGTGTGAGTGCTGTGAGGAAAGAGGTGATCCATTTGAGGGTGTTTCCTATGATGCCCATGTGGTGGAGTCTGGAGATGAGGGTGTGGCGGGTTATCATTTTGAAGGTTGCTGAGATGCCGAGGAGGATCAGGACTGTTGTCTTGCCCCGGTCGAGGATAACTCTGATGTTTTCAGTTGCGGGTATCAATGCAGTCTCAGTGCTGTGATTGGGGTGGAAGCCGGAGTGGGTGGCTTCAAGAAGGCTGTACCCTTCCAGGTGGTCTGAGAGCTGGCGATTGATAGCTTTCCTCTAGGACTTTGGCTAGGGTCGGCAGAGGGTTTCTTCAGGAGGGGTTTCACCTCTGTGTGTTATCAGGTATTTGGGAAGGAGGTTGTGGTGATGGATGAGTTGAGGAGTCAGTGAGGGTGCTGCTGATCTGCTTTTGTCCCATGTTGAAGGTGTGGTGGGGGCAGGGGTTTGTCAGAGCTCCGGAGTGGATGAAAGGCATCATCGTTGTGGTGATAGGCATGGTAAGAGGTGTCCATTTGGTGAGGAGGCCGTGGGAGTTGCCAGTGTGGGTCAGGTGGTGTCCTGAGGTTGGTTGGTTGTGGGCCGAAGTTGTGGTAGATGTCTGCTATTTTGTTTTGGAAGTAGTCTGCTAGGAAGTCGCAGAGGGTTTGGGGGGGTGATTCATGGTCTCAGTGACTGATGGGCAGTAGAATTCCCTGATGATGCTGAAGATTTCTTTAGTGTGATTGGTGCTGGCTTCGATGCAGGTGTTTAGGGCATCCTTTTTGGTTTCCTTGAGGTGGCGGTGGTATTTGCCGAGGGCAGTTACAAAGGTGGTGAGGACTGAGGGGTTCCTGCTGGAGAGCCACCATCTCTCCAGGCACTTACACTCAAGTTTGATGGTGTGGAGTTCGGGGGTTAACCAGCTGGAGTGTTTTGTGGGTTTCCTGGTCGATTTCATAGGTGCGATGGAGTCGGCAGAGTTGGAGATTCAGTCGGAAAAGATTTTAAAGGCTAGCTCCAGGTTGCTGGTGGTGGGGAGTCTGGTGGTTCTGATGGCGGCAGTCCATTGGGTCTCTGTGATTTTTCTTCAATTTTGATAAAAGTCTGAAATTTCGGAGTGGCACATGGGGGCATTTTTGTGAGGCAGTGCTGAACGTCATTGAAGTAGTTTCAGTAGCATGTTTCTATAAACCTTAGGAAAGCACCATATGATATTAGAACAGTCTTTGTCTGAAAAGTCAATCTGTAAATCCTTACTCCATCGGAACTGGAGGGCAAGTAGCACCCATCCCACCCTTTACGCCAGCACCCTTTACAAGTCTATTGATCCTCTGTCTCTTGTGGCTCCACATCACCTGTGAATACAATTAAGGATCGGTGTTGGGCTAGAGCTCTGGGTCACCATTAACACTGCCTATTGTTCTGTGAATGGAGTTGTGTGTTAGGAACTGTCCTGATGGAAGCGCCTATATCTCACAGAGCTCCTCAAAAGTGAGGGCAGCTCCGACTTGAACAAATGCCCCAGGGATTTAATGGAAGCTTATCCCCAATTTGCTTTATTAGCTGTCAAACCGAACTCAGTGAAGTTGGGCAGGCACCAGAGTGGGAGATCTGGGGAGTACATCAATGTGCAATACCAACGCCAAGGAAATTGCGACCAGCAGTGCCGAACCACCCAGAAAAGAAGTGGCAACGTGTGCCACTAGGCTACCCGAAAACTTAGGCAGGTCTCCAAAGTACAGTGGGGAGTTATCATGGCGATCCTTGTGGATAAGGCAGCAGATTTTGAATTTAATTCTAACCGAATAGGCCACAAATGTAGTTGGCAAACAAGAGGGAAAATAGAATAGAATTTACCAGCAGAAGCCATTAGCATAGCTGCCGAATGGAGAACCACTTTGAGTGGGACCAACAATGATTGAGGGGAAGTTATAGAAATCTAGCCATGAAATGACAAGTGCATAGACAGCTGTTTTTAGCAGATCGGGAGGGATAAGGGGATTTTTTTTCAGATTAAGTTAATTAAAATTAGCATCTTTGGCCAGTTTGCAGATATAAGGGGAAAGGTTGAGGGTGGTATCGGGTGTGAAGCCAAGCAATTTGGCTGTTAGACACAAAAACACAAACACGGTGCACACGAAAGAAGGAGGCTGTGTGAACGAGCGAGTTGGCAGAAGAAGATCCCGCCGCATAAGGATTTTGCCAGACATAGAATAGAAGGCAGTGCTTGCTTATATACTGTCAGAGACCCTTTTAACCAGAGGTGAAAGATTATTAACCGAGATCCCAATGAAGGCCATCTTGTATTGGAAAATCAACCATTACAGAAACAGAGGTCATAAAAAGTGATGGCCATTTAGAATCAGGTATAACTCTAGCCATGCACGAAGCAGAGAGCAGGATGAGCAAACAATTTCCATCACTTCCAGGTGACTTCCCCCCAAAGCTGGCAAGTGGGCACCCCAAACATCTTGAGGTTGAAGACGGATAAACAGAGTGCAGCCTTCTGCCATTCCTGGAGTCCCTAGTAACTATCCAGTAAGTCTTGGTAATGAGGGCTCTGTATGACTCATGACTGTACAGTACCTGCTTGCTTCTTTGTCTGCATGTGTAAATGACTGCTTCTCTGATCTGTGTGTGTATTTGTACATGCTCTATTATGCGCACGAGAGCCCATACGTCAACTGTCTCTTGGAGAATGGACTTTAGTAAGAGATCTGTTGGTGCAATTGCGTTGTGGGTGCCACGGCTTCTGGGATGAAAACTTATCTAGCAATTTGTGCCAGGTGATGTAGAGCTCATTTAGCATGTATATACCTGGCTGTGCTCTCAGGTGTTCAACACCACCAATCATTGCGATCTAGTGGACACAGATGCATGTAAGATCGTTGTGTTGGCGCTTGGCTGCCGCTACATTTTGCAACTGCTATTGTGTTTGCGCTCGTCTCGTTGCCTTCAGTGATGCTATTACCCACTCTAAGATGCAGGTCCTGCAGTGGAGTGGAGCATCTCAAGTGGCCCATGAGTGTGACCGTGATCAGTGGAAAGAATGGTGCAAGTTTGCATTTGGGAATTTACTACTTACATTTTTGCAGACTGTAAACAATGTTCAGTGTAGCGTTTTTCGAGGATGTTTGTGCACCAACAAAAAGTGTGACATTTGCCCATGCGTGTGCACCAACAAAGAGTGTGACATTTGCCCATGCTTGTGCACCAACAAAGAGTGTGACATTTGCCCATGCTTGTGCACCAACAAAGAGTGTGACATTTGCCCATGCTTGTGCACCAACAAAGAGTGTGACATTTGCCCATGCTGGTGCACCAACAAAGAGAGTGACATTTGCCCATGCTTGTGCACCAACAAAGAGAGTGACATTTGCCCATGCTTGTGCACCAACAAAGAGTGTGACATTTGCCCAGCGTTAAGAGTGAATATTTTCATGGAACTATGTATGTGATATTCAAATTTGCTGATTGTCGCTTTCTTTCGCTTTTGTTCTTAGACAATGTTGGCTTTGGAATAAATACTGGTTGTACTTTATCAACGAATGATTTATACGTGCAAGACACACATAAGCACACAGACATAGGCATGCCCATAGAAACCTACACACACACATACACAGCCATATGTACATATCACTGTGGGAACATGCCATTCCATTATAATTAGGGTTTATTTACTGTTCTAATTGCCAATCCGCTTGGATCACCGCTAGTTATACAATGAGAAAAACAAAATAACTGTTCCTTCATAAAAGCGTTGAAACAAAGTGGACTTTTAACTAAACAAAAGTAGAAAAACAAGAGTCTACATAAACACACACGTACAGACAGATATCGTCACACATACACAACTATAAAAGTATTCAATTTCCAACAGGGTGCATGGAACACCAAATTATTTTAAGAAATGAACATCCAATGATTTAAAAAAAGAAAAAAAATACCTATAAAGTTGAAGAAAATCCATTTCTGTTTTCCACGTGTAGAGTCGCGGGCAGGTTATAAGTCATAAATGTATTTATAGAAGACACACTGGTAGTAATAACAGTCGCTGCTGGCCAGTACATCTGTGTGACTATTTCATCTTCCATGGTAACTTAAGCACCAGAAAAAACGCCTTTCCAGTTCAAGGCACTGCCGCGCAGCCAGGAGAGATTGAGTGGCCCTGTAATAATTCATAGACCTTTCGCTTTCATTTTTCTAGCATCGAGGAATAACATTCCGCTAATAAAACGGCTTTGTGGGCAGCCTGAGATGGAATGTGCATTTCGAGGTGCTTTAATGTCTGAAGCTTTTAATGACAGGGTTTCTAAATGTTATCTGTCCACTGCTGAACTGTCTTGATAGTTATTTCAGTTACTGATCCGGTAAAGTAACCTGCTTGTTTTAGCTGCATCCCTTTGAGAACCCGGAGAGCTCACTACAGGGGATGACGTCCCTTCCTGACCACAGCCTGGATAAACAGATAAAAAACATCTATTGGCAAACCCTCTACCATCCGCAAATCTCGCCTGCCAACACTTTTCGACCTAACTCCAGCCAAACTAGTGCCTGCCCATTGCAGGGCCGCCTCCCTTTACTAATCTAACTCCCGTCCGAGCATGTGAGGGAGCAGGCATTCGGTAGTAGGTTTAGGGAGATATTTAAGCATAGGAGATATATTGGCAGGCAATGATTTCTGAGGCTATATTGTTGCAGTCTTTTAAAAAACAAATCTATTTAGCATGCTACCACTCCATTCACTATCAGTATATTTTTGAGTTGAGGGTCATTGGTTAAAATCAGAGGGGTATTTACTAATGTTTTTAATTTTTCAAAAGTTATGTGTAGCACTTACTTAAACTTTATAGCCAATTCTATATTTTCTGTGAATAAAAAGTGCAATACATGAATTCAATGTATTAATCTTCGAAGGATGAAAGGGTAAGTTGGCACTGCAGCGATTCAAATTCAAGACCTGGAGGTTCCACACAGTTGATTGCAGCAAACACTGTGATTCTAATCTTGATGCAGACACACATCTTTGTGTGCTTGCTATGAATGGTCAATAGTAATATGTTTTATTTTGTAATACCACAAATTAAAAGACAAATTCATAAGTCACCCCTAGCCTCATATGTTGAATTGTACTGTACTTTTAATTCTGAATATGAAGGTTAACTATTGAGTCCAAAACAATCCGCCTAAATATCTGACTCGACTAATCAGCTTGTTGGAGTCATGCAGTGCACGTGGTTTGACTCTTACAGTGCACGTGGTTTGACTCTTGCAGTGCACAGTTTGACTCTTGCAGTGCGCGCAGTTTGACTCATGCAGTGCGTGTGGCTTGACTCAAGCGGTGTATATGCTTTGACTCATGCAGTGCATATGCTTTGACTGATGCAGTGCATGTGGTTTGACTCATGCAGTGCATGAGTCGTGGTTTGACTCTTGCAGTGCACGTGGTTTGACTCTTGCAGTGCACAGTTTGACTCTTGCAGTGCGTGCAGTTTGACTCATGCAGTGCATGTGGCTTGACTCAAGCAGTGTATATGCTTTGACTCAAGCAGTGTATATGCTTTGACTCATGCAGTGCATATGCTTTGACTCATGCAGTGCATGTGGTTTGACTCATTCAGTGCATAAGTCGTGGTTTGACTCTTGCAGTGCACAGTTTGACTCTTGCAGTGCACGCAGTTTGACTCATGCAGTGTGTGTGGTTTGACTCAAGCAGTTTCCTGGTTTGACTCATGCAGTGTATATGCTTTGACTCATACAGTGCATATGGTTTGACTCATACAGTGCATATGGTTTGACTCATATAGTGCTTGTGGTTTGACTCATGAAGTGCACATGGTTTGGCTCTTATAGTGCGCGTGCTTTGACTCATGGAGTGCGATTGGTTTGACTCATGCCACTTGATTTGACTCATGCCCTGCACATGGTTTAACAGGGCCGTTGACATTGAAGACGTGCACTTTACTCACATTCGACATCCTAGTTTCATAGACAGGACACATAATATGCCCGCAAGAAGGCAAGAATAGTCGTTACATTTAATTAAAGAGTTTTATATAGTGCGTACAAGGCCACACGGGGTATCAGAGCGCGTTACACGAGGGTAGTTACAAGGGAACAAGAAATAACGACAGTAGCACAGACTGGACCAGAAAAGGACAACATCGGTCACAACAGTCAAACATTTCAATAAAGGGAAGAGTAAGAAAGCCCATCCTAGGGTCTAACCAGTAATTTCTTCAACAGATCCCCTTTGACTTTCTTAAGAAGGAAGCAATAGTTAATATCACAACCGAACAGGACAGGGGCAAAACAGATAATAAGAATCTTAGCAGTTCACTCGAGACAAAAGAAAGATAGCGAGTTCTCAGGTTGGCCATGGGACGAGCCCAGAAATGTTTTCATCAGAATCTGTTTGACTTTCCTTTTGAAGAAAGCTGTGACATTGATTGAGTTGTTTACATAGTTCTTGAGACTTGTGGGCCATTTTTATGACCCGGTTTGCTTCGCTCTTGCACCACGCTGAGACGCAAACCTTAAATCATATTTTTGAAGCCAGGCAAAGTCACTTTGTATGGCTTTGAACGGCTCCAAAAATATGGAGTAAGGCAACGCAGTGCAGAGCACTGCATTGTGTCACTCAGCCCTGGGTAGGCGTTCCATGGACATAGCGTGGGTGTTCCCACACGACTCCCATGGTTTTTTGACGCATTCCCAGATTTACAAGACTTTATAAACCTGAGAATACACCAAAAAGACACGCTCTCCCCAGGGGAGGCATAACGAGGAGAAATTTAATTTCTTCTTATTTTTTCCTCTTTCTATGCGTGCTGCATAGAAGGAGGAAAAAGCCTCTGGAATTGTTTGTGTGGGGGAAGTTGCCCCTTTCCGCAGAAAACCAATCCTGCTCAAAATACAGGCCCTCTTGCACCATGATGCAAGGATGCCTGTGTTGGCACTAGGCTGCCAAAACAGCGCCAGCGCAAGGGTAAAGGACAGGAATGCGCCATATGGAATATATACGCTGCATTCCTGCCTTTTCCCTGTGACTCAGGGCAGCCCAGCAAGGTGACTTGCTGGGCTGCCCTGTGCCACAGAGGTCATAAATATGGCCCTCTGTCTGTAAATGTTTTGCTGTAATTAGGCCCCAAAGCTGTACATATTGTTTCTGTCTGAAACATCCACACTGCAACACAAATCGCTTTCAAGTGCGTGCAATGAAAGATATTGTGCTGTAGAATGTCTTTAGGGAGCATATTATCAATGATACGGAACACCGTAAAAGGCCTCTTAACATCCAAACACGCTTATACTACCTTTCCATCCCGAAAGTAAATAAATCTGTTTGTTTCATACTGTAGCAAAACATGTGTAAATTAAGGATGCCAGGTATGCCCATTTCCACTACAGAAATGCCAAAGCAAACTAACGAAAAAATTATGGGCACGTTTTGTGCATACTAAAAATGCATAATACTCTATCTAACTCCACACCATACAGACTAATATGTCCAATACATGTCTAGAGTGACAATTACACATATAGGGATTCACGAGAACAGGAAAACAAGCATTGGCAAAGCCAATAGTCAGGAGCGTAGCTTGGTCAGTAAGATTCGGGGCATGCAAGTTTCAGAATATCCAACAAACTGGCATATAATGTTTCAATACATTATATGACAAACAGTGTGCATGAGAGGGGCCTAAGGGGCAGTGGAAAGGAAGAGAAATACAGATTGGTAGAGTACTAAGAGAGAAAACGCAATATTTTTTTAAATGACCAGTATTTTAAGGACTTTCAAAACAGAGAGTGTGTGTTTTTTGTCTGTGTGTATGTAGACATCCATGATGAAATCCAACTGACATCTCACCACACCTGATGGGAGTGTAACACCCCAAACACCTCCCTTGAACTTACGCCCCTACCAATAGTTCTGGCTTGTTTAGGTGTATGCAGTGCTTAATTTAAGTCGGTGGGGGGCCCCGGCACTCATTTTTGTCTACAAGCACTTATTTTATGGTGACACGATTTTGAAAACTAAAAACTGGGACATCTCACAGACATAGAAGAAAGACTACAATTTTACATCAACTGAGCAGCGCAGAATGACAGCGCACATAAAAATAGAAACAGAGACACTAAGAAAATAAATAAAATGCAATATTTGAACCCAGTATAGTACCAGTTATTTATATTACTTCATCATAACAGCTGCTAGCTAGCCCCACTTTGAAATACATAAAAATGTACCTTCCACTGTTTTCAGTTGGCCCTCTGAAAAAACCAGGACATGAGACAAAGTTGCTGAAATCTGCCAGGACAGCTGCTGAAAAACCGGGACTGTCCAGTCAATTCTGGTACGCGTGGTCACCCTAACTTATTTTACCCGTTTGGACATTCCCTGAGAGCAAGAGACAGAAAAACAAGCAAAGCACAAAGATGAAAGGAGAGAAAGATGGCAAAACCATCACAAAGGGAAAAAGCAGGAACCTGCAAAAGAGGGATAAATGGGCAAGGAGTGTCCGGTAGTGGATTAAAGAGGACTGGGATCAATCGAGGACCGCACTGTTTTAGAGTTTGATGCACCAACATATAATAGCACTGGCCTCAGGCTTCTGAGCAGAGTTTTGGGAACACGCACTTATTCTTTTACAAAGTAAGCACTGGGTGTAGGACTTGGCCTTTCTGGCAAAAGTTCCCTAAACTTTTTGCTTTCCCCCTAGACCGTTTTCCTGACATAGAGTTGCCAATTTAGATGCTTTGGGTACTTTGCCACTGCTAATCAGTGTCAAAGTACAAGGGTTCCCTGTGTAAAGTGTAGTGGTAATTGGTTGGCCATGATTGGGATGCTTGCCTTACTAGTAAAGTCCCTAGTTATTTGCACTGTGTGTGCAAGGGCTAGTAATGCAAAGGCGCGCACAGAAGGGAACTCAGGTCTTCAGTGTAGGGCCTGCACGCAGTGTGCTAAGTTAGCATGTTATCCTGACAAGTGCAACCACTTGTCAGGCCTGACTTTCTCTTTTGCGTACACAAGGGGTACCCCTGTGGTAGGTCCTGGGTAACCCTTGGGCAGGGTGCATTGTAAGTAAAAGGCAGAACATGTACTGAGGTGTGTGTTATGTTCTGACATTGAAAAGCACTCCATTTCGTTTTCACTGGTGAAAGGCCATTATGTCCACAGGACAGAATGGGGGAGGCTGGGTATTGTGTTTTGTTAGCCTAGTTTCCTATCAGTTTAAAAGGGAGAGGTGAAGTTTGGTATTTATGAACTCAGTTTCATAACACAACTTTCTATGAAAGTGGTTTTGTCACTGTGTGTTCAGAAGCCACTCTTTTAGAAAGTGGCTGAGTTTAGTGCTTTAAGCATTTCTGTATGTTTCTGCTGAATGTGGACTGACTGTCTGGATCTGTGAGGTGCGAGGAGCTGGGAGAGGTCTTGACCCAGGGAGGGGTCGGACACGCATGGTGCATTTCGTGGTGCAGCCAGGGTGTTGGTGAGGAGCACCTGGTCGTTGTGTGCACCTGGAGAAGATGTGAGACAACGTGCAGGGTGCGTGTCGTGGTGCAAGTCGAGGCGTTGGTGAAGAGCGCCTGGTCATCGTGTGCACCGAGAGAAGAGGTGAGACTCTGATATGCAGGGTGCGTGTCGAGGTGCAAGTCAAGGCGTTGGTGAAGAGCGCCTGGTCATCGTGTGCACCAGAGAAGAGGAGAGTCTTGGACACGCAGAGTGCATGTCACGGTGCAACCACAGGCGCCGGTGAGGAGTGCCTGGGTGGTGTGTGCACCGAAATCGAAGTAGGTCTCCACAGTGCTGAGGGCGGGTCTCGGTGTCGACTCAGACCGCCGGAAAGAGAGACTGGACATTGGGCCCTCAGAGTGAACCAGCAGCTGCCCGGACCGGCGGCCCCGGAGGAGCTGAGCCGCTGGCCCGTGCTCGCTGTGCCCACCTGACGGAGTTCACAGCAGGAGGAGAGGAGAGTGGGGTCGTGCTCCCCCAAGAAACGTGGATCACCACCTGGGGTGGGGTGCGGGCCCAGAGGGACACTCTCTCGGGCTCTCGCTTCCGGCAGCCGCATGAGCCTGTTGCTTCAGATTGGATCTAGGCCCATGCTGGCCCAAGGAGGGGTAGCACTGGGGGCGGAGTGAGAAGCGGTACTTTTGTGTCAACGTTGATCCAGGATTGGGGGCAACAGTTAACGGAGCACATAAACTGTCATATTACACTTTGCATTACTGCTGCTAACGAACTATCGAACTGTCATAAGACGCCTGACCTGATTGGTGCCTGATGGACAACATGCTGGGTGTACTACGCACTGCGTTATTTCTCCCTTGCAGAGTACATGATTGTAACGTGGCGCATTGCATTATTTCTTTATTGCACAGGCCAGGATTATTGCGTGGCACCTTGCATTGTTTTTCCATTGCACAAGTACATGATTGTAGCGTGACGCATTGCTTTGTTTCTTCCTTGCACAGGGCATGCTGGTGGTGATACGCCTTGCATTATTCCTTCTGTTGCAAAGTACACGATTGTGGCGCTACGTATGGCATTGTTTCTCTAGTGCACGGTACGGGGGCATATTGTTACGCATTGCAGTATTTCTTTTCTTTTGCAACGTGTGTGATTCTAGCAATATGACCTGCCTAACCTTTTGGGAACGGTTAGAAGTATACTTTACTGTTATTTAGGAGTGGTGGTTGGGATTAGAACCTACAAACCCACTGGAAGGAATACTACCCATTATTATATGTTGGTTTTGTATCGTGTGGTCATATCGTATATCTGCTTATACAAAGATTATACTCGTTTTATAAAAACTCATGTGGAGTCTATTTTTGGTGACATTAGTGGGTTGCTGTGAGTGTGGTTTCACATACTGTCCACTCGTGCCTGGGAGATAAGCCTGGCTGCTCGTGCCAAGCTACTAAGGGGGTGAACAGGGCTATCTCAGACCGTGTCCTTACTTAGATTAACGTTGAAATGAGGGGTCTGGATTACACTCTTAGCATCAGCGGTGTGGTTCAGGGACTCCCGCCTCACGCATTTGGTGGTGGCGGTGAGTGCCTAGGACCCCCACTTCCAAAACTGAGCATATGCATTCTTCGCTGTAATGGGGATATACTTTTGTGTGATATGTTTGGATGGAGAAACAGAAAACACACATAGAGGAACCCATGTGCACATAAGCTACCCCTCCAATAGCACACTGAATAGATCTTTGCCTTTGAATCTGCACAGTACTCTGCAAACTATAGATAGGTTTGCGTTACACAAATTATTATACACAATTGTAGAGCACAATCTTAGAGAATAATAGAAGTTCCAATCAAGCAAACAAATGTCTCTCCACTGCCTCGTGATGATGTAGTGGCGTGGCCTGGAGGGGTTGGGGAGAGGGCCAGTTCGCACTGGGCATCATGGGTTTTGGGGGCGGCGGCCGCAGGAATCACAAGCACCAACCCCACCTGCTCTTACATTCGGCCGCCCGAGTGCCAAACGCAGGTGCCGCAACGAGCGGCATAAGGCCCAGCTACGCCACTGCGATAATGCTATTATGTTCTCTACCCACAGATATTGTCAGATAGTTGAGCAAGATTATATTAAGCTGTGGTCACTCACAACTGTGTTCCCCTGTTTTCTCATAGAGCAGTGCGGTGCTATGGAGCAGGGCTTCGTGTTCTTGCTTCCTCACGCCTCTTTCCTCATAGGTCAATGTTAAAAAAGGTGGTATGATCTACAAATATGTAGACATTAATTCAAAATTTCAATTTCCTCCATGTATCTTGCAAAGAGGTGCTAAAGTTAGGCCTCAACTTTAGCTTTTTTGATTCATGCCACACAGAGCACTGTAATGCTGGTCCTGCAGGAAAGTGTAGTGCACGGCAAGACAGTGTGGTAATATATATATATATATCTATTGCCTTAAAGACACTACGCTATGTTAAATATCCTTTTAAAATGTGCACAATTTTTAATCTTCACCCTCATAAGAAAGAACCTCTGTAAGAAACTTTGATATAAGTTGAGAGGGGTGAAAGCTCTACTCCGGCACAAATCACAATCTTTGTCAAGTCACAAAAGTCACTGAATTAAACTATGCTTAACCTGTGCTTAACTCTCTGGAAGTTTAGCACATAGCAGACCGGCTTAACTTAGAGGCATGTGTAAAGTATTTATGCAGCACACAAAAAGCAATAAAGTAAAAACACAAGATAAGAAAAATCCAATACCAATTTCGAAAAATAGAGTAAATGTGAACTAATTAAATGATAGCAGTAGTACCAGAGAAAATGAATTTCAACGTTTTTAGTGAAAATAGCACAGAGAAGCAGTAAGCCCCACTTGCGGTTATCTGGTTGTACTAGACCAGGGAAAGTCACAAGTACAGGCCGAACGCAATGTTGCGTGGGCTGGATACAGGGAGCAGGTTAATCCCGCCTAAAAGTTACCTCTCAAATCCTGCACGAAGAGTTCCATTCACTTTTGAGGAGGCTGCGGAGAGAAGGCTTTTTGCATGGTAAAGCATCGCAGATAGTAGCTGCTGTAGCACAAAAATGTGGTTGCCGCTACAGCTTCTCGGTGGTGGATCGTCACAGATGGTCCCTGTCAGACCCTCACATTAGAACACTCATGGGTCTGTGGAAGAATCAGAAGAAGGACTCCTCTGCATTCTGAAGAAGGAAGACTGGACCTATTTGCCTTTAGCTGAAGATCCCCAGTGGTGTCTCCAGGGGCCAGTTGGCTGACCTCCTGCTTGAGCTACAAGGACACAACACGCTTCCAAAGGCCTCCCCTGAAACTTTCTAGCTGTCCAGCATGCCTTGGCCCTGCTGCTGTCCTCTTCTGGAGTGATTTCTGACCACCATGAGGTGCCCGCAGGTCTTGGACCCTTGGCTGGCAATAGAGTGTACTTCTCCTGCTTCAAAACCAAGCTCCAATTGAAAATCCAGAGGTTTGAGGCTCCTTGCAATCGTGAGAAGGCTCCTCACATCAACAATGATCGCTGCATCTCCCGCCAGTGCGAAGTTCCAATGGCAACCTGCTGTTCATGTGATACACGAGAAAACTGTAGGTCTTACTTTATATATGACCCTAGCGCAACAAAAAAGTTAAACTAGCGATATAATAGAGTCTTAAAAAGAATATATAAGTTCCCATCACCCACCGAAGTGGCTTGCTTCCTCATCTGGGAACGAGGAACTACCAATGAACTACATTCCAATATCAATATGAAGGTAGTGATTACATCTATGTCCCAGAATTGAATAACAGTATCCTTTTTAATTTTATAAAAAAGCAGTTATTATTTATTTGGGGTGATGGTTGCAGTGCTAGTGATAGTATGTAAAAAAAGTGCTGTTAAAATTGACTATCAAGACACAAAAAAGTTTAATTGAGCGCTGCCTTGATGTCAATATAAAAACAGTGCTTATACAGCTTTAACAAATAACCGTATGGAGTCCAGGTGTACATGTTTCAGCCTATGGATATTCGAATCCAGGCTTTCGTCAGGACCATGAGGTAAGCTACTGCAAGAAAAACTAGTGCTGTTGTGCAAACAAAACAAAATAAGGTTGGTAACGATACAACCTGAACACCTCTGTGAGTCCAAAAGGAGGTTACAGACAGTGATTCTGGAAAGTTACCTAGAAAAATGCAAACAAACAAGACTCACATAAAATCCAGTCAATAATTACTGAAGCGTCCAAAATGGGTCATATAGGCATATGAGTGAAATTTTATCATTATGCAATACTTCTGATGTATCTAACACCTATAAGTGTGTCATATAATTATCAAAAAGGTGTGAGCACTTACCCGACTTGCTGCGGGTGTGCACCTCGCCTCACCTGGCATCCGCTCAGGCCTTGAGGCACCGCTCTGCAATAAAAGTGTAAAACACTAAATGCACCAACAAACAGGAACCGTGCATCAGATTGAGGTGTTTTTACATAAATTTACAAAAAGCACACTTTAAAACCACAGCAGAACATCCACAGGAGCCCCTGTTTAAATGTATTGAGCTATGAGATATATGCACGTTTACTCTATCCTAACTGAGAAAATAACGCTATAGCCATGCATCAAATGTACCCCTTCCGTAATCACTTACAGGCACATGCATCAAAGGAAAAACCGGTCGCAAACGGGCAGATTCTCAGAATCTGCCCCTTTGCGACCGGTATTTTTGCATTTGGGATGCATCATCCCAAATGCAAAAATCGCAATTTAAGGAATCTCTAAATTGCGATTACTTAAATTGCAATTGCATTTAAGGAATCCCAAATTGAGATTCCTTAAATGCAATGCATTAAAGTAAAAAAATTAGCGGTTTCACTAATAGGGGGAGCAAATTACCATGAAGTTGAACTTCATGGTAATTTGCAAAAACTTTGAAAAATTCACTTTTGTGCATTTTTCAAAGTTTCATGTTGCGCACACACATGCCCTTAGAGCATGTGTGTGTGCAACATATGTGCACAGATAAATTTCAGGGGTGCAATAGGGTGTCATTTTGACACCCTTGCACCCTTGAAATTGCATGAGCAATTTGCGAGTACATACTGGTACTCGCAAATTGCTCATGCAATCTCTAATTCATTCCTATGGGCCTGGAGGCCCATAGGAATGAATGGGACGGCATTCCTTAATTGCGACTCGCAATTTGCGAGTCGCAATTAAGGAATGTGTAGGAATCGCTATTTTTATAGCGATTCCTACATGCATAGGCTTTTGCAATTCCTTAATTGCGATTCCTTAACAATCGCAATTAAGGAATCGCAAAAGTCTTTGTTGATGCATGTGCCTGTTAGTTGTCAAAGAGTGGGTCAGGGTAAAATGAATGATTGTTTGTAGTGTAGGGCAGACAATGTCCCGGTACAGTGTCTATTTTACAAAGACATCAGTTGTACCAAACGAAAGAGGCAGGATGGATAACACCGCAAGAGTCTGATTTCTTAATCACCAAATATCCTGTCATGCCATATTTCTACGTTCTTCCTAAAATACATAAAACTATAAGGCCACCGCCAGGTCGGCCTATCATCTCAGGTATAGGTTCCTTGTTAGAACCTTTATCTACTTTTGTGGATTTCTTTCTACGACCTTTGGTCAAAGAAATTCCCACCTACCTCCAGGATACCAAAGACATCCTTAGACTACTACCAGATATCACCTTTGACACCGAGACTGACCTCTTGGTCAGTTTCAATGTTGAATCTCTTTACACATGCATTCCACAAGAAGAAACTTTGGAGGCAATTAGAGGTCTTTTAGACACCAGAGATATGGACATTATAACACCCACACACTTTATAATGGAATGTGCTAGGCTGGCCATGATGGAAAATTTCCTCAAATTTGAAGAAACTATATATCTCCAAATCTCAGGTACATCAATGGGCAGTATTTTTGCGCCCAGCCTGGCCAAACTGTATGTTCATCTTTTTTAAAAGAACAGTGTACTCAATCATCTCAATCCATTTCGAGACCGCATCCTGGTGTGGAAGAGATATATAGATGATATCTTTGTGGTTTGGCATGGAACTGTTACCACACTTTTAGAATTCCATTCCTGGCTGAATACCAAGAATAGTTTTTTGAGATTCACAGTTACATATGATAAAACCAAACTACCCTTTAAGACATTTTGATTTGCCCCACACAGGGCAAACTTGGGAGCGAACTGTACAAAAAACCTCAGTCCAAGAATTCGCTACTAAGTTTTGATAGTCATCATCCTAAGTCTCTCCGGGAGAATTTACCTGTCGGGCAGTTCCTACGTATTCGGCGAAATTGTTCCGCAAGGGAGATTTTTGATCATCATGCCGAAGAATTATCAAGGCAATTAAAAGATAGGAAGTATCCCAAGCGCCTGGTCAGACAGGCCTGGAAAAGAGCATCCAATAACAATCGGGATGCACTTCTTGAACCTCCTGTACCCAAGCTACCCCTCTCAAGAATAACCTTTGTTAACACTTTCAGCACATTATCTAACAGCGTGCAAAAATCTGTTCGAAAACACTGGCGCATCCTCAATGTGGGAAATGAAAATATTCCACCTCCACTTTTCTCATTCAAAAGAGGAACTAGCTTACGAGACAGTCTAGTACATACAAGGCCTAGAACTAAACCTGGCATCAAAACATTGACATTATGGGATTTACCACCAGTACAGGGCCACTTACCATGTGGTTCATGCTCAGCGTGTCCGCAAACCTAACCAATCAAAACAGTTGATATTGGGTCAGATAGACCATGGATTTAGAAGAAGCATACCAATTGCAATACAGACAAACTCATCTACTTGATCACGTGTCCCTGTTCCCTCAGAAATGTAGGAATGACGACACGTAAGATCAAAGTGCGCATTAATGAACATAAAAGTACCATCAAGAGCAACAAACAGGCCACGAGATTGACTAACCATTTCCTGACATTAAAACATAAGCCAGAAGATCTGAGATGGCTAATACTGGAACAACCTTTCATTCCACCTCATTTTACAGATATAAAACAATTTTTGTTCATAAAGGAACAAAAATGGGTATTTAAACTCCAGAGTGACCACCATGGATTGAATGACGAAATACCATGCACATCATTGTAAAAGATGATATAGAAATGCATCATCCCAATATAACTATCATCATGAGACACCACCTCCTTCTCACCATGGGGATCTATTTAATCTGTATTATACCTATGAGGAAACTCACAATGATAACACAGTCTGAAGGCAGAGGTCCCTAATTAACAATGATAGGAACAGTCTCTAGGATGTGGTCTCCATGATTTGACAGACAATCCATTTCTATGTCTTGATTACTATGTCTTATCAACAATATTATGATGAAGCTAAAATATGAATTCTCTGTCTTTAATCACTCCGCATTTTGTGAGTGTCTACTATAAAAAGTAGATACACATTACACGCATTTGCTCTGTTTTAATTGCCTGTATTTTTTAAATTAGTTCAGCCCACATACATCGGGCGGTTTTTTGACCACTTCCATACGCGCTCAATAATTGTTATTTATCGCGTCTTGACAATGTCAATAAAACATCTTCAAGTTGGGTGTACTACATTTCCCATGAATACAGTGTGTACCATACGCTAAACGTGATGACGTCATCTTCAAGCGCCTCTTGTTGTTGACGCTCTCAACGCGATTGGTGCCGTGCGAGAGACGGTGCCGCTATTCATTTAAAAATACGTCCTCCCCCATGCCGGATACCTCCCCTTCCAGCTCATAACCAGAGAGGGGTACCGACGGATAGGTGAGTGAGGCCACGATATTTAGTGTGATGTTTGACAAGGGAATCTGCCACTCGGCACTTGAAGCCGGTCTTTTCTTCGTTCTCTTTGTTTGATGTCCTGACATCTTCAAGGGTAAAGATGTACCGCTTCATTGTTGAAACAAACTAAGCCATGTACATACTTTCGAGGCTTGTTCCTCTATATACATGGGGATTGGCTTAAGAGTCCCTCTGTTTGGTACAACTGATGTCTTTGGAAAATAGACACTGTACCGGGACATTGTCTGCCCTACACTACAAACAATCATTTATTTTACCCTGACCCACTCTTTGACAACTAAGTGATTACGGAAGGGGTACATTTGATGTATGGCTATAGCGTTATTTTCTCAGTTAGGATTGAGTAAACGCGCATATATCTCATAGCTCAATACGTTTAAACAGGGGCTCCTGTGGATGTTCTGCTGTGGTTTTAAAGTGTGCTTTTTGTAAATTTGTGTAAAAACACCTCAATCTGATGCACGGTTCCTGTTTGTTGGTGCATTTAGTGTTTTACACTTTTATTGCAGAGCGGTGCCTCAAGGCCTGAGCGGATGCCAGTTGAGGCGAGGTGCACACCCGCAGCAAGTTGGGTAAGTGCTCACAACTTTTTGACGCTCCATTTGCCTACGATCTGCTTGCTGCCCTGACCACTTACCTGCCGTGAGGGGAACGGCTTCTTTAGCATCTTGGTTTCTCCTTCGCTTTGTTTGCGGACGTTTCCGCCACCGCTACCGCCGTGAGGGGAACGGCCCACCGGAACTCTATCTCCCGGCATCCTTGGAGAGCGGCGCTGCAGTGACGACACCTGGCAGCGCCGGAGCACTACAAAGGCCGCCAGGTGTCACCGCAGCGCGGGACGCTCCATTTGCCTACGATCTGCTTGCTGCCCTGACCACTTACCTGCCGTGAGGGGAACGGCTTCTTTAGCATCTTGGTTTCTCCCTCGCTTTGTTTGCGGACGTTTCCGCCACCGCTACCGCCGTGAGGGGAACGGCCCACCGGAACTCTATCTCCCGGCATCCTTGGAGAGCGGCGCTGCAGTGACGACACCTGGCAGCGCCGGAGCACTACAAAGGCCGCCAGGTGTCACCGCAGCGCGGGACGCGCGTGGGCGGCGCCCGGGCGAAGCCCGGGCCAAGGGCGGGCCCGTCCTTGCCCGTCCCTGACCGGATCTGACTGGACTGGGCCACATCTCTAACGTTGCTGCTGTGGCAGCATACTCAAGGTAGAAGGGCGCACTCACTGTGATTGGAATTGCAAGTGTTTATAGTATCTCTTCATTTTTGCTTTTTAGGCCCTTGATTAATATCAGGCTTTGGTGGTATAAAACATTACCTTTTAACTGATCCCACCAAGGCTACGAGGTATATTCGCATAGTACTGTGTATATAGCCCATGATGGTGGCTAAAGGGAAACGTACCAGGGGGTGTGGGTCTGTCACCGGTACTCTCGATCACTTTATTACTCGAGCTGTATCAGTTCTGGAGCATGAACTTGCTATAACTGAGCGACGTCTGTCCACGGAGCTAGTGCAAGCCAGACGTTCATCTCTGGGAATTCTGGCACTGGCAAAATCTCCTTTGAATTTAGCAGGTCAAGATAAGGGTCAAGATAGGGGTGATTTAGTTCTATGGGAGAACCCTGGGGATAGTACTTCTATATCACAGATCTGTAGTGAAGTGTGTGATATCCCTGGTGATTCAGGTGACACTGCCATAACAACAGGCAGCACCCCCGTTATTACTAAATCTGCTCTAACTTACCCGCAGACTAGGGCTAGCGGGAAAACTGCAATCCCCCCAACCATAAGAGGAAAAGAGTGGGGATGTCCCAGGGAGGGAGAAAGGCCAAACACCCTAATGTCACGGAAAATCCTCCAACGGGGGAGATTCAGATCAATGACCATCCATCTTCAGGTGATAATGCTATTAGGCATATAGAGCAGCTCCAATCAAGCAATATGATTCCCCAGTTAGAGAAAATGGTCCGTTCTCTGATACTTCCACTGTTGGAAAGGGTTAAGCTGGTTAGTGATAAGGTCGATAGACTAGAACAAACTGTCCTAGACAATTTCTGCTCTCTCAAAAATGTCATCAAGCTATCTACCAAGGAAAGGGATAAGCTTCTAGGGGAGCCCGCGAGCCTCCCCACTCTCCCGCTGGTATCCTCTGATTACGAAGTAACGCCTGGGGTTTCTCCTGAGGCTGCTCTTCCCAAGGCACAGGTTATTGACAATTTAATAAGACAAAGTGTTGAAAATGAGAGGGATAATCCTACGAGTGTGTGTAGTACCAATGCCAGGAAAAAGCGCGAGAACAAGAGAAGGTCTCTGGAACCTGGGGTTAGAAATAGTACACTGACTAGGGCTCATATACATTTGCCCCCTGCTTCTACTCCCTATGTAGCCGTACTGACAGGAGTCCCGGAACTAAAAGAAGGTGCATCAGAATCATATCAGCAATTGAAAAACAAAGTCACCTTCTGGCTAAATAGGAATAGACCGCTCCCGAATTATCTGGACGGAAAGATCCTCTTTGTCAGAAGGGTTAGCTGGGTAGGTTCAAGACCCAAGGATGTTCCTGGGGACTCCATTATTGTTAACTTTGGTGATAGTAGAATAGTGCATTATATATGCGACTCTCGACTGGTTTGCGATCAGTTAAAAATTGGGGTGCATGACTTAGGGTTTTTCTACAATTTTAATCCCAACGTTCCTGAAGGATTTAGTTCAGCTCAGAATAACTGGGAAGCAAACGACTTGTGCGACCCAGTCACTCTTGCCTGACCGGTATCTGGGACGCAGTTCCCTATTGCACCCCCCAATCTAAGCATTACAGCCGGAGATTCTAAGCCTAATGTAAATACATACTATTCCCCCGTTAAAGGGACGGCTGAGATAGTGGATGTATTAACCCCTGAGTTGTCTAGGGAAAAGAGATGTATATGCGAGCAGCTTTGTGCTGATCCCGCATATGTCCATGGTCAAGGAAGGGAGGGGGGATCAATGGTTTCTTGGAATATTGCAGGCTTAAAGTCAAAAATGGACTCCCCGGAATGGTTAGCCTATATAGGCGACTTTGATGTCTGCCTTTTCCAGGAAACCTGGTCCTGTGAGCCCCTGTTTTTGCAGGGCTTTTTGAATTTTTAGGCACCAGCAACCCAGGGTCCTAGGGGGCGTCCAAAGGGGGGCCTGGTAACCTGGGTTCGTCAGGATGTATTTCCAGAGGCATGTGTAATATCAACTGGGTCTGAGGATATCCAGTTAGTCAGGGTATCATTAGGGATCCTGGGCGACTTGGATATTTACAACTTGTATCTGAGAGACCCCAATGGGACGGGCTCCCAGGTTTTGGCTCACTTAGTCTCCCTTATAGACCAGTACTCGGGTGAGAGGCGAGTGCTCGTCGCTGGGGATTTGAACATCACCTTTGAACCACTTCTAGACCCTGACTCTGGGTGGGGTGTTGACCCTGTGGAAGATCAACTGTGGGGGGTACCTGTGCTTGATCTCAGTCCAGTAAAAAGGTGGACTGCGATTATTGTCCAGGTTAATGCTCTCTGCTATGAGTATGGTTTGAGGGCCTTGAATGGGAGGACGCCAGGTGATAAGCAAGGGGCGAAGACATTTGATAACGGTCGCCACTCCAGCAGGATTGATTATGTTTTATGTAGCTTGAAATTATGGCAATCTGTTCTAGATATGGTTGTTGAGGCTAGAGCTGAGAGTGACCATAACCCCATCTGTGTAACCCACGGATGGTGGTCTAGTAATCACCTATTATCCGGGGAGCCGGTTTCGAGCGTGCCTGAGGTACTTTCAACAAATGATATGCGTAGATTTAGGTGGGGTGAGCTCGAGCATAACATCCTGGCTATCGCCGAGATAGATAAGAAACTAACTGATACCATTGTCGAGCTTGAGGATACGATAAATTATGTGCCAAGTTGTGCTGTAGCCACTGTATCCCATGACAAGTTGTTTGGTGAAATAGGCTCGTATTTTATGAAGCCTATGAGGAACAAGAATAAGGCTCCAACTAAGAGAAATAGATGGTATGACGGCGCCTGCAAAGAATCTAGGGCCAACCTGGTGGTAGCTTTGTCTAATGGAGGAAAGGATTGTGTCCGCTCCGCCAGATTAACATATAAAAAAGCTGTAAGAATGGCCAAAAAAAACTGGGATGAACAACGATGGCTTGATCTAAAAAGTGCTTGTCGTACCAGAGATTCCCGGTTATTTTGGAACATTCTTAAGTTGGACAGAGGTGGGCGGCCTGACAGTCCATCCAATTATGTCTCACAGGTGGAGTGGGTCCAATATTTTAAACCTCAATACGCTTGTAATCCCTCGTTTAACTTTGCATGGGTGCCAAACTATGTTTTTTTTTCCCAGGGTCCCTTTTGCATCCAAGACGCTAAAAGTGCCTTGGGTCCAGTCACTAGTGGACGTGCCCCTGGCCAGGATAGGGTTCCTTCGGATGTCTTTCTCCATGACAAAGATAAGTGGAGCAAGTACATAACCCTACTGGCTAATGCTGTGGCTGTGGGCGCTCCAGTTCCAAAATCATGGAGGGGGGCTGTTATCATCCCTGTATTTAAGAAAGGTGATCGGTCGCTCCCAGGAAACTACAGGCCAATTAGCCTTATTGATTCTATCCAGAAGGTGGTAGGGAGGATGGTCCTGATCCAAATTCAAGAGTGGATCGATGATAATAATATTCTGTCACCCTTCCAAGCAGGTTTTCTAAAATTAACCAGCACGGTGGACCAAGTCTTTTGCTTTGTGCAGCTCCATTGGAGGGTGGTGACATTGGGTAAGGGCAGTCTCTACGCAGCTTTTGTTGATTTAAGAGCTGCCTTCGACCTCGTTCCCCGTCATCGGTTGTGGGCTGTTCTTGAGAGGCTAGGTCTTCCCAAAGAAATTCTGACAATGGTTATTCGATTGCATGAGTCCAACTATGCTAGGATTCAGTGGGGTGGGGCAGGTGAGGACACCCCTGAGTTCCCGGTCGAGCGTGGTGTGCGACAAGGCTGTACTATGGCACCCACGCTCTTTTCTCTCTATATAAATGGGATTGTAGATCTTATGCTCTCTGTCAATACTGATGCCCCAAGGCTGGCTGGTGTCTCTATCCCCATACTAATGTTTGCAGATGATACGCTTATCGTATCTAGAACATCTAATGGCCTGCAAAAAGCCCTCCGCCTGTTTGATGATTTCTGCCTGGATTATGGTCTGGAGGTCAACGTGGCAAAAACAAAATTTATGGCCTTCAACCCTCATAGTAGTTTCCGAGGAAAAAGTGTGTCCATGAACGGGCAATCTCTAGAAATGGTAACTAATTTTACGTATCTTGGTATGCAAATTTCAAGTAGCAATAACTGGCGTAAACATCTTGAAATGGCTTCCCTGCGATTTAAACAGCTAACTGGTGCCCTGAGTAGGGAATTTAATAGGTCATTCACGAAACCAATAAGCCCGGTATTGCAAGTTTATGAAGCGAAGGCCCTAAACTCTGTGCTTTATGGGGCGGAGCTTTGGGGCTTTGATCAGTTAGCGACTCTGACCAGTGTGGAGCATAAATTCTTTCGAAGTATAACTGGTCTTCCCCAGAGCACTCCTCTGATACCACTTAGGTATGACCTGGGCAGGAGGTCCATTAAGAATATTGCAAGGCTCCGTCCGGTTTTATACTGGCGGAGGCTTTGGACTACTCCTGAACTTTCCCACTATGCCAATGGCCTTATGGACATTATAAAAACTGATGTCTTTCATAAAATTGAGTGGCTGAAGAACTTACATGCGACTCTAAAAGACATGGGTATGGAAGGGATATGGAATGATCCAATGACTGCCCGGTTCCCATCGAAAAGGTCTCTTAAAATAGCATACTGGGAAAGAATAGATTCCCAGGTATTGAGTAGAGCTATGGGGATGTCCAGTAATTTTCTTGAGTTTAAAGATTCCCCTAGCCTTGAACTATACTGGGATCTGGTCACTAATGTGGGGGATAGGAAGCTTTACTTCCAGTTTAGAGCTGGCTCTTTGCCTCTTAGATTTCTAACTGGAAGGTGGGTTGGAAAATCGGAATTGCAGTGCCCTGCATGCGGGGCTGTAATAGAATCAATTCCCCACTTTCTGTTTGCCTGTCCGGCATTTACTATCCCAAGACGTGTATGGCTTTCCCCTATGTGCAAGACTCTTGGCACAAGGAGCAGCGCTGTGGCATTACGTATTCTGCGCACTAGCTCCTTGACAATAGTCTCTGTCGCACTGGCAAAATATCTGGGATGGGCATGGGCATTGCGAAGAAAAGCAATTAAGCGTACCCTTGATGGTCTTCAATGAATTAGCGTCTGGGCTTTCCCTTTTAACTTTTGAACTGAGGATTATTTAAAAGTGTTCTTAACTATTATATGTCAGTCTATTGATGTGTTTAATGTATTTTTAAATGTATTTTAAAGTATTTATTGAAATTCATGTTCTATGTACTATGTTTGTGTCTTTTATGATTGTTTTAAATCGAATAAAGACTGATGATGAAAAAATGATGATAATTATATGACACACTTATAGGTGTTAGATAGATCAGAAGTATCGCATAATGATAAAATTTCACTCATATGCCTATATGACCCATTTTGGACGCTTTAGAAATTATTGACTGGATTTTATGTGCGTCTTGTTTGTTTGCATTTTTCTAGGTAACTTTCCAGAATCACTGTCTGTAACCTCCTTTTGGACTCACAGAGATGTTCAGGTTGTATCATTACCAACCTTATTTTGTTTTGTTTGCACAACAGCACTAGTTTTTCTTGCAGTAGCTTACCTCATGGTCCTGACGAAAGCCTGGATTCGAATATCCGTAGGCTGACACATGTAGACCTGGACTCCATATGGTTATTTGTTAAAGCTGTATAAGCACTGTTTTTATATTGACATCAAGGCAGTGCTCAATTAAACTTTTTTGTGTCTTGATAGTCAATTTTAACAGCACTTTTTTTCACATACTATCACTAGCACTGCAACCATCACCCCAAATACATAATAACTGCTTTTTTATAAAACAAAAAAGTATACTGTTATTCAATTCTGGGACATAGATGTAACCACTACCTTCATATTGATATTGGTATGTGGTTCATTGGTAGTTCCTCGTTCCCAGATGATGAAGCAAGCCACTTCGGTGGGTGATGGGAACTTATATATATTTTTTAAGACTCTATTATATCTCTAGTTTAACCTTTTTGTTGCGCTAGGGTCATATATAACGTAAGACCTACAGTTTTCTCGTGTATCATATGTTGGTTTGGGGATTCTCAACTGTTTAGGTCTCTAAATTGATCCCTAAGACCCCCTCTCCTTGGGAGATATTTTGTTGTTGAACCTGCTGTTCATGCCATACAGGGTATGCCTAGACAACAGGAGTAAACCCATAGACCAATTGAGATCTGGGTGAAGAGATATGAACAAACAACATCCCAATTGGTATTATTTAAAATACTAGTAATTTAACATGCACAAAACATTGCAAGAAAGGATGGTAGGGAGACTCATAGTTTAGTTGAATATGCCAGAGGCATCATGTATTTGGATGAATACAAGAAAATTTTGAAAAACAAGAATTTGCAGGGTACCGATAAATTGGGAACAGTTGTTTGTATCAGCACTGTAAGCAATGAATACGTAAGTAACCCAACAAACTTTGTGCACACAAGTGCTCGTGACACTCTAAGTGGACTGCGCAGGTGACAAGTGAAAAACAGTGAAGGCGCGAAGTGAAGACATGACAGATAAATAGAGAAGAACTTCTGGTTCACAGGTAATTATTTACATGTAATTTATATATGTTTTGTCAGGGGATGCAAAGAGACCAACTGAGGTCTACATCGCAAGTTTTGCTCATTTACATTTTTGCAACCCCATTTTGAGACAAGTGATGTAGATCAAGTTAAAGGTGAAGCTGCAGATTCCTTTATACCTAAACAACTTGGTATAAATGTCATACAGGATTCTCCACTGGTCGTTTGGACCTTTGTTTATTGAATGAAACTGTATTAAGGGAGCTGAAATTGGCAGCAAATTTCAATTAAATTGCAACCAATGTGGCTTCACAAAAATGACAGAGGAGATATTGTACAAACCATAAAGATTTATTAACAACAGTGAGTAAAGGTCAAAAAACAATCATTTAGTAATTACATTTATACACAAAGCATGTATATCTATGTAAATAACCATCACAAAAGAATGAAGGACATCATATAAAATGTATATGACAAATGTTTATGATGAGATATGATGCAATGTTACCAATAAAAAACATGTTTAAAAAATAAAAATAAAGCATGTATGTCATTTTAACTGTGAAATCTACATTTGTATATTAAAAAGAAGCAGATGCAAAATATGATGATATAGAGGGCACCGAACAAGAAAAAAATGGGTTTAATAAAGTAATTTCCTTATGCTGCTTTAAAACATCGAAAGTGGCAAGGGAAACTTAAAACAGGAAGATGTCAGCATCAGAAGAAACTAAACGAAGATTCAGGGGATAGTCACGGCTGCCCAAGCATGTGTCTGCTTCCCCTTGCTTACCCTTTTAGTTGCTTTCATTGTCTACCTTGTCATTGAGATCAACTGTGTTTAATTTGGTCCTGCCCCCCTCTGTTTCAGCCTCAGTCACCTCGTGTTTACTGTGCCTGCTTTTATTGAATTTTCTCTGCTCTGCTTTGTCATATTTCATTTTACTTTCTCCGTCGTGATCCTTCCATGTATTGCCCTTATTTTACTGTTGTTGCCTCCCGCGTGCTTTCCCTCCACCATCTTCCTGCTGTTTTTCTTTCCCGTTTCCTGCCTCTCACCGGCCAGGCTCATCACCTCCTAGTGCCCCTCCCTCCTCCCAGGTCATACGTAATGGAGGCTGCAGCACAGCTGTGCCACTGGCAGATACACCACCACCGGGATCCAAACCCTGAACCCCAGGCTCAACAAAAACAACTGCTGCCTCAGCTCTCCTTGATCAACAGTGGGACCTTTCTTCCTGCCAGCACCTTCTTTTTCTTGCAACACCAGGCATCCGAAAAGCTGACGACCACCACCATGCTGACCATGACCGAAACTGTCCGCAGACCCTGGGATACTCAAGACCTAATGTTCTATCTCCCTGCACCCCTTTCTCGCCAAAGTCCTTGAAAAGGCCATCAACCGCCAACTCACGGAACACCAAGAGAACAACAATCTTTTGGACACCTCCTAATCAGGATTCCGCACCAACCACAGCACCAAAACTGTCCTGATCGCTGCGATGGATAACATCAGAACCCTCCTTGACCAGGGAGAAACAGTGGCCCTGATCCTCCTTGACCTCTCAGCAGTGTTTGACACCTTATCCCACCACACCCTTATCAAGAGGCTTCACAACATTGGAATCCAAGGAGAAGCCCCAATGGATCGCCTTCTTCGTTACCGGAAGAACCCAGAGAATCTGACATACACCTTTCACCTCTGAACCCAAGAACATCATCTGTGGCATTTTCAAGGCTCATCCCATAGCCCTAAACATCAATGTGCTAGAGGAGGCATCCGGTCATTACACTGGCTCCCTGTTAAGGAACACATCTCGTTCAAGGCCCTTACTACAGTATACAAGGCAGTACATTGCAAGGCGCCGTCCCAACTCAAATGTTTCCCCGATCCCGGAGGGGACAGGGTTGTCATGTTCGATAGTTGCCAGAAACTATTCTCTTATTGGTAAGAGGGCTTCATAGTGGCACTGTGAGCTAGCTGGTATACAGGCGAACATATCCGGTGGAGGTGTCTGGAATAAGACTGGACACCAGTCCCACAGTTTATGCTGTCTAAACACACAGATCCTATATTGATTTATCAGAACTACGCAACATGGCGCCACCATCGTTGGTTTGGTTCTTATTTAACAGTCATCCACACAGTCTAAACTTGTGGTGCCCAGACTCTGTAAATCCAGGTAGGGCGGCCGCGCCTTCTCGGTGGCTGCTGCCAAACTTTGGAATTCTCTCCCCCCTGCTATCGTCAATGCTAGCTCCCTTTCTATTTTCAGGAAACTCCTGAAACCTTGGTTATTTCCTTCTTAATTGGAGACTACTTTCCCTCTTTCTTACTGTGTCTGCTACGGGTTTAGTGCGCTCTATAAATGTCATCTTATCTTATCTTCAACACCTACATAACAACCCTGGCCAGCATCAATAGAACCCAGGGACTAAACAACATATCTTATGCCGACGACACCCAGCTCATCCTCTCACTATCAGAAAACCCCTCCACCAAGATGGGCAACTTCCACACATGCATGGCGAGCATTGCCAACTGGATGAAAGACAACTGCCTAAAACTCAACACAGACCAAATAGAAGTACTGATCTTTGGGAACAACACCTCCCGATGAAACGATTCCTGATTGCCTCCTGAACTAGCACCCTCACCCATCCCGACAGATCTGGCCTGCAACCTCAACATCATCCTGGAATGCAAGCTCACCATGAAATGTTCAATCTCCCTTCACATCAGTGATAAACCATTTGTTAAAGTTACCAATTGATTCAACAGATTGCTCTGTACCTAAACAAGTTGGCATAGCATCATCGTACACTACCCTCCACTGGTTGTATGGAACTTTGGTTGTCGACTAGAAGCATATGAATGGAGCTAACATCAGCAACACATTTCAATTGCAGTGAAATCAATGTGGCTCCACAAAAATGACCAAGAGAATGGCGTCAAGACCATGAAGGTTTATTAGCAAAAAGTTGTAAAAGTCACAAAACAATGATGCAGTAATTACATTTATCTGAAAACCATGTATATGTACATAATTGTGCAATCTAAATTTGAATATTATAAAGATGAAAATGCAAAATATGATGATGTAGAAAGCACAGAACAAGAAATAAAGGGGTTCCATAAAGTGAGTTCCCTATTCTGAATAAAGCATCGAAAGTGGAATGGGTAAGTTCGAAGAGGAAGGTGTCAGCATTAGATGAACCAAACTAAGCTTCAGGGGATAGACACGGGTGCTCAAACTGAAAGTCAACACCCTGAGTAGAGGATGTCAGCAGAGTTTGAGAAAGGTCTTCTCTCAGCAAAGCTATGACAGGATCTGTTTAACTATTCTAAGGAACATACAATAATTATGCAATAGAAGATTCTGGAAGATTCTTCCCACCAACTCTTTCTGGAGGGTCATATCAAAAGATGTTGTTCTCTGGAAGCAGGTAGACTCAGTAGGTTACCATTGTTAAACAAGGAAGCATGCAGCAGCATGGCCTTAAAGTTAGCAACAGTCTGATCTGCTTGATAAAACAGTAAGTAAGTAAAGAGCTTGTAAAGCGCACAAATGCCGAGGCATCTTGGCCCTGGGGAATGCGAGAAAGAGCAGGGTAGCCAGGAGGTACTCGGTTATTACTGAGAAGGCAAGAGCCAAGTTTTAAGCAGGCTCCTACACTGGGGTCTGGAGGATAAAAGTCTAATGTTGAGTGGTAACTCATTCCAGAGCTTGGATACTAGATATAAGAGACATCGGCCTCTCTATCTAGACTTCTTAACTCTAGGAACGTGGACCAGAGGTTTAATAGCCGATCTTAGCAACTGGCCATTCGAATAGTTTGTGGTAGTCCTTAGGCCCCCTCCCCATACAGTGCTTTGTGAACCAGGCAAGGTGCCTTAAACTCAGTTTGTTGCTTAACTGGAAGCCAGTGAAGATTTCTAAGGGCAGCAGAAATGGGATATTTAGCAATGTACGGGCTGCAGCATTCTGTAGAGATTGCAGTTTCGATAGCTGATGTTTGTCAAAGCCTACGTACAGGGCGTTACAGTAGTCTAAGTGAGAAAGAATAAGGGCCACCACAACCGTTTTCCTCAGCACCATAGCAAGAAATGTTAGAAATATACGTAGCATTTTTAAAAGAAAGTAGCATGCTGGTGTCACCTGGCTAATCTGCCCTGAGAAATAGAGCTGGACACAACATAGAAAACCTAGGTTTCTCATTTTGCCTACAGGGACCGGACAGACTCCTGCCACTGCTGGCCACCATGCGTGGTTCCAGATGGAAGTACCATTTCCAAATTCCATAACCACGGTCTTATCTGTATTTAATTTTAAATAGTTCTTATGCATCCAGTCCATAATGTGGCCAAGACAACTGTAGAACCTGTCTGCCACTGAGTCTGCCATTGAGGAGATGGAAATAATAATTTGAGTATCGTCAGCATAGGATACTAACGAGAAACCTTGGTCCCTGATTAATTTGGCCAGTGGAGTCCCCAAGCAAGGCACATTCACCTCCAAGTTTTAATCAAACTGACTAATAAAATATTTCCAAACAATAAACAAAAGCCTAATAAAACTAACGAGTGCTTCTTCAAATAGCACCTGCAGAGGAGAGAAGAACATGCCACTTGCAATATATTTATTATAGAAATAATCTGAGTGACTTGTGCCTAGGCATAGTCATGTCAACGTTTAGGAAAGAAAATAGAACCCAAATGAGTACACTTAGCATGGGCAAATACATTGATTATAATGCAATTATATATGTGACTCTACTACAAATAAACGAATCCACCCATTGTAATTTGATTAACACAGTATACAGAGATTAATATTGTTATCACACATTAAGAATTTATTTTGCATGAAAATATATGGAGCGCTAAATTACGCTGCTCCAAAGGTCAAGTTGCACTGCTATTTTAGAGTCACGGAAGACTCATACACAGACCAGAAACAGGCTTAAGGAGGGTGATAGAGCAAGTCCCACTACTGCAAGGCCTATATCTCCCATAGGATAGCTTTGGGATTACTTTATTACATTTATAAGTGTTATTTCTAATTGGGACGAGATTGGACTCCCAAGTTTGGTGTCGCTGGAATAACAATTTAAAATGACAACTTATGGTGAAGTCTGGGCTATGGTCCTACCAAGCAGGCTGAGTGCTTAGGCCTCGCCGCTAGCGGGTTGTTCGGCTCATTCCTATGAGCAAAGGTTGGTAAGGAAACCGTTGTCTCCTTGGGGGGATGGGGCGGGGGGTTCTAGAAAGGGGCCTAGTTGCAGAGGGCTACCCAGTTTGGACTCACTTGCTGTGGGAGAGGGGGAATTGCCCAATAGTTGGGGCTTGTTTTTGGTATAAGGGGATTGGGTCGGCTGGGGTCAACGGGAGGTTGAGGGTGACTCCACAAAGGTTGCTGTGGTGCGGGACAATGGGGGGAGGTGGCGGGAGGGACCCCTGTGGAACAATAGCCTCGAAATTACATGATGTATGGCAGCTGATTGGAAGTGGATGACGTGGAATGTAAGAGGACTGGGTCAGGTAATCAAAAGACAGAGAGTGCAATCCTATTTGCGCCGATATGGGGTCTCGTGGCTTTCTTGCAAGAGACTCATACTTGGGGCCCTTGCCTCTATGCACTCCACCGTAGATGGCTTGGCCAGGTCTTTGCGACCACATACTCAAGCTATGCGAGGGGCGTCATGATTTGGCTGGCACCAGGGATTCCCTTTGTAGTGAAAGAGACCAAGATAGACCCTGAGGGTTGGTACATACTTGTGGTGGGCACACTGGATGCTCGTGAGATGTGCATGTTGAATGTTTATGTACCCAACGCAGATGACCAATCATTTTACGGGGGTATCCTGAGAGTTTAGATGGAACATATGCGAGCGGCTGTGATCGTGGCTGGGGACTTGAATTGTGTGCTAGACGGGATGCTGGATTGCCACCCCCCAAGGGCTGACACTAAACCTGTAATGACAGAGGCACTGTGAGAACTGATGAGGGATGCGGGACTCCACGATGTTTGGAGACTACCGCATCCATATAGTAGGCAGTATTCCTGTCAGGTCCCAGCTAAGCGCACGAATAGCCGCATTGAATATTTTCCGACGCTGGTCTGCAGTGGGTGGTAGATGCGGCCGCCCGAGGTCTCCCTATGGAGAGGCATTGACAAATCAGGTATTTGTGTCAGAGGTGAATATTTTAGAAATAACTGGGGTAGTGCCTCGTCCCAGACGGTTGAGTGGGACGCCATGAAGGTGGTCCCAAGAAGGGTATGCTTAAAAACAACACACGGTGTTAGGCAGCAACTCAATAGACAGCTGGACAGCCTTGAAAAACGAATGTCTGTGTTAGAGCGTGGGATTATCGAGACACCGCTCAGTATACAGCCCTGGCAAGATTGTAGGAAGGAACTCATGGATACATGGGATAGGCTTGACAAATTCGAGCACTCTAATTACAGCAAAAAGCCTTCATAGGGAAGGGGACAAGGCGAGCTGTATGCTGGCTATGCTCATTAAGGCGGAGAGGAGTGGGGCTCCAATAGCGGGACACCGTGATAGCCAGGGCAAGAGAGTAGACACGTAACAAGATGTAGTGAAAGTGTTTGTGAAATATTTGAAAATTATTTACACAGCCTCAGCCCTCACAACTGTAGAAGAGATACACGACTATCTTGACACAATAGACATGCCAAGGCAAGATGGGGAGGGTAGAGATACACTGGATGCCCATTTGATGAGGCACGAGATATAGGCGCCAATGAAAATGATGAGTACTGGAAAGATTCCAGGAGGAGATGGTTTACCAGTTGGATTTTATCTCACTAGGCAGGAGGTCTTAGCTGAAAGATTGCTAGAA
The DNA here is from genome assembly GCF_964204655.1 of Triturus cristatus. Classification (NCBI taxonomy): domain Eukaryota; kingdom Metazoa; phylum Chordata; class Amphibia; order Caudata; family Salamandridae; genus Triturus; species Triturus cristatus. Next base: position 1,073,132,020 of record NC_140582.1, read on the forward strand.
ACATACATCAAGGTGTATAAGGGGGAACTACTACCTGGGTCAATGAGAGAGGCATTGATAGTGACGATCCTAAAACCAGATAAGGATAGTTATGAGGTTTCATCATATTGGTCCCTATCCATGCTAAATGTTGATCTGAGAATCCTAAGTAAGGTCTTGGCCATGAGACTTTTACCCCAGTTGCCGCAACTGATCGCCGAGGATCAATGCAGATTCATCCCGAATAGGAACACAATACAAAATCTGCATCGGTTATAGTTGATAATACATTCCCCAACCTTGCAACACGACCAATACGCACTAGAATTATTGAATATCGAACAAACGTTCAGTTCCGTATCGTGGGGCTATCTCTGGGAGGTCCTACGTAAAGCAGCTATAGAAGACACCTATATTAAATTGGTTCAGCTGCTGTATAATAGCCTTTCGGCTTGGGCCAGAATCGGTAAAATAGTATCACAGAGTTTTGGTCTTAGCGGGGGACACAGCAGGGGTGCCCCTTGTCGCCACTGCTATTTGCAATGGTCATGGAGCTCCTGGCCTGTCGCCTCAGGACGAATGTGAAGGACTGGGGCATATAGGTGGGGGAGAGCACCCATGTGGTCTCCCTTTACGCGGATGATGCATTGATATATCTCAGACTCCCCAGCCATTCTTTACCGATTATGTTGAACAACTTATCTGAATTTGGTAGGCTTACGGGCTGCACGTTAATCTTAATAAATCAAAGGTGTTCCCGCTGGAGATACTGGTGGGAAGTGACTAACAAAAAATACCTCCAGACAGACCTATATTTCTTTTGATGTGACCATGATAGGTTCAAAACATGCCACAAACCGAGCATCTATGTGCAACAGACCAAGTAGTTACAGAGATAATTTTATTATTTATTATATTAAATCTATAGCATATATTCTTTACATATAAAAAGTTTTTTTTGTTATTTTTCTCTTTCTTTTTTATGCGCACTTAATATAAAAATACATACAAATATACATATATCAGTGTCTGTCCGTGCATTTGCTTCAGAAGTATATCTAGTACAGTAAAAATTCTTTAGATAAATATATACATAACCCCACAATAACATTTACCAATTCATTCTAGCCAATCAAACTTACTCATACAACCTACAATCATAAATAAAAGAAGAGAGATTCAGCCAAATGAGGGATCCAAGGTGGATCTGGAGAGGACAAATCCTACAATTTTTAGTGATGATAGATCAAAACCATCAGCGGCTTCTGATGGGACAATGCTATCAATGGCTGGAGGAGGGAGGCTGATATCGCACCTTATAGAGCCTTGCGGGAGGATGCTCTGTCGATGCTCTGTCACTGTAAAGGACAAATGGGAGTCAAAAGTGACGGAGCCCCTAGATACACGAGCCTGGGAACTAATTCACAAAGGGGTTAAATCCACATTTACGAATGCACGATTCAAGTTAGTACAACCTTATGTAGTTCACCAGGCCTATTTAACACCTAAGAGATTAAAGAACATATATCCTGAGAGGTCGGCGAGTTGCCCCAGGTACGGGTAACAAGAGGAGGGTTACTGGCGGGCTATTATTCGAAGTCTGCAGCTGGCTACACGTTGGGAGGTTCCCCAGGAGATTACACAGTGCCTCTTAGGACACGTCCCGTTCTGGAAAAAGAAAAAGCTGAGCAGGAAATTTCTTATGTTGGGATTAACACTGGAAAAGCATAGGATTGCGGTAGGATGGCAGGTCCCTGAATGTGAGCGATTGGTTAAAGGATATGGCGGAGTGGGTCACTGCTGAGGGATGCCATATGAGACTGACGAGTAGAAATGAGAAACTGGAAGATGACATGAGAGCATGGACGGCAATGCTCATGGAATTGCTGACACCTCCAGACGCATTGTGGTCATAGATCATAATACCATGAAAACTGAGAATGGCTGTGACTGAGCCAGAATGATTGGTCAGGGTAGTGGGGACTACTGTAAGGGGGAGAAGGGGGTAGGCCCTGCCGGTACGATACACGCAACCTAACACTACAAATACTATTGCATAACATCAGAACCGAACACTCTGAGATCCAAGCCAGGGAGGTGGCATGGATTGCGGGGGAGGGAGAGCCAAACAGCTGCAGCAAGATACTAATTTGAATTGATGTATTAGGCTGCTCGAGTTTGTACCTTAGTGTTCATAACTTGCAAAACTAATAAAAATATATTTTAAAAGTCGGATTTTAAATTGCAATTCTGAAAAGGCCACTTTTAGAAAGTTGGAATTTTCTTACTTTAGTCATTTGGTGCCTGTCTCTGAATGCATGTCTGGGGTGGGTGACAGCTGGGCTTCGTGCATTCCCTCTAAACAGCCACACAAGGGGAGCTTAGATGTGACTTGATGGGCCATCCACATCCTGATGGGCCACCCTGGACATGATGGGAGGAAAGAACTCGACACAGCTTCTTACTTACACCTGAATAGGCTGTGTCCTGTCCCCACACAAGGGGCTACACACCCCCTGTAGTGAGTCTGTAGCGAAGGCAGGAAAGGCAGGGACTTGTGCACTTTGAAGGCATCTCTTTAAAGTGTCCCCCACTTCAAAGGCCCAACTGGGTATAAGTACTGGACCTCAGACACCACCACTTCAGTACATTTCTGGACTTGTGGATACTCTGCCCAGAAGAAGGACTGCTGTGCTGCTGAAAGGACTGCCACTCTGCTGGACTGCTACTCTGCTGGATTCCTGCTCTGCTATGCTGACCTGATGCCTGCAGCCCTCCTTGCCTGGGTGAGAAGTACTGGACCCACATCACTTGAACCCAAAGTATGACTCCAAAGACTTGTTGGCTTGCCTCCTGATTGAAATCTCAGGGACATAAAAGACGTTCAACTCACCTGCCTCAGCAATGGGACTCTACCATCTGTGAGTCTGCCCTGCCAGGTGGTGCCAATCTGATCCTAGGCCCTTGGAAGTGGGTTAAGGTGCTGTTCAAGCAGAATACATGCATTGCAGTGGCAATGCAGCTACTTGGACTGGTGCATATCAACCTGAGGGGATCGACGATGATGCATTGCTTCATCTGCGCCCTGCATCCCGTCTCTGACGATGACACATCACTTCATCTGTGCCTCGCATCTTGTCGTCAACGACCCAACTGAGGTACTATTGCAGTGGGCCAAGGCTGGTCCCTTTATCTGTCCCACCCTCCATCACGGTCATCCTCAACTTTTGGATTTGACACTAGTGCTACCAGATAGCTCTGGTTGGCGCGTTATGCTTTTAAGCACTACATTTCAGTTTATTCTCTTTAAAAATTCATAATTCCTGTTTTACTTATTAGATTTTTGTCATTTTGGTCTTGTTTTGTTCGATAAATTAAGATTTATTTTCTAGCCAGGAGTGGTATCTTTTTGTGTGATGTTTTCACTGTTTTACTGTTTGAAGTGTTGCACAAATACTCTGGACATTGCCTCTTAAGTTAAGGCTGACTGCTCTGTGCAAAGCTACCAGAGGTTGATCACAGGTTAATTTAGAGTGTGTTTGTGACTTACCCTGACTAGATTTGCCTTCCTGCTTGGACATGGTGCATACCTCTGCCAACCAGAAACCAAATTTCAAACAGCTTAGAAATGGTCCAATAGATCTACCAAACAAGGGAACTTCACAAAACTGGTCGGAGTGCCTGTGCTGCTCCACCAGAAAAAATATTTTCCAATATTATTGTTAGTTTTTAAATACATTGCACAACTGCTTTAGCATTACCTCCTGGACAATTAAGTATTGCATACAGTTGCTTTGCTGTAAATGTCTCAACAGAGTTACAATTGCAAACTCACAAACATTTTCCAGGAGTAAGAATAATCCTTGTGACAGTCACTAATTTCCTTGCATAACTTGGTAAAACTTTGTGAATTCTCAAACAAAATAAGAGGTTGTACAAATTTGGGTTGAGATTTACATATTTTTGTAATGCATTGGTTGCCAAGTGTCATATAAAAATAATAAGGAAGACTTCACAGAGTGCTCATTTACCATGAAAGAACGTCTTGATATTAGGCCTAAAGTTAGCAGTGACCCTCCGCTACAGAAATGGTAAAAGATCAGAACACACAAGTACAATATCCAGGTTTCGAGCTTTTAACAGAACAAGAGCTGAGCAGGAGCTACCATCACTAAGCTAATTTCTTAATATGTGGTGTTTCGAATTTTCAGAGAGAGGAACAATAGAGAAGTAACACTGCTAAGTGTACCACTAACCACATTCTTGAGGAATCGAGGGGCATTGCCTCAGTGCAGGGGTATGTCAGTGCCCCAGGAAGCGCAAGAAAACACTATCAGTTCAGTGTCTTCAGAATTACACAACATTGATCAAACTCACCTTGCAGGCTCACAAGCAGGCAGCCAGCTTGTAAGGGACGCACTCTTGGGGCTCAGCAAGAGGTCAAAACTTCATAATTTACAGATACTGGAAATTTTATATATAATGTTATTTGATCTCTTGAGCATAAGAGTCATTCCCATACTCTCCAAGATATCCTGCATGCCAGCTAGCCTAACCAATCTCTTTTGAAAACTATTTCTGAGATTATAATTTAGAAATGCAGCAGATGATCAGAATTAACCTATTGAACTATAAATCAGGGGCCAAATTTAAAAGGAAATGATTCAATGCAGCACGAAAGATACATTTGCTGTATTACGTTGCATCAGTGGGAGAGACCAGAACAGCGCGATATCTACTAGGATGTGACACTTTTCTGCTCTCTTTCTCTGCTGTGGCACTTTTGGCTGCCATGCACTAGCCAGACACCCGTGTGACATAGTGCAAGGGCATCTGTATTGTCGTTAATATCGTTTTTGCACAGGCAGTACAATTTGTACATTAGTCCATTTGTCCAAGACTGCAGCACACATGCAAAGAGGAAAAAATGAGGAGAAATGACCACACTTCTCCTTGTAACGGCTGCCACAGGGAAATGCAAGATTTCGATGAAAACCTGTCTCTAATTATTTATAGATGGGCATTTTTGTCAAAACCCATGAGTGGTTGCAACTTGCAATGGGAACGTCCATGCACCACCCATGGAACGCCCCCTTGACGCAAAGTAACTGAAGGCAGTTCACTGCCCTTCGTTGCATTACTTTGGGTTACAATCAAACACAAATTTCAATTTTGCATTGGATCGAAAATCCCACCAGTAGAGTTTGCTTCGGGTTTGCATTCAAAAAGAAACGCAAACTGGAAGCAAAATCTTGGCAAATCTGGGCCATTGTGCATAGAAAGAAATAAAAGCAATTTTCCGTTCAGGGCTATCTATCGAGCTGCAGTGGCATAGCAATGGCGACGAGGGTCCTAGTGCAAGGAAATGCCTCCAGCCATGGTTTTGGTGTGGTGGTCCCCTAACCCCCTAGGCCCCGTTGCCTCTGTACCTGCTACATTATTGCTCTATAAGCCCCTGTCCAGTTGACACATTAGATGCAGGGCTCCCCAGAACGTGTACTCGCCCAAAGCGAGAGTCAGAATAAAGGTTTTCTTGTCTTCGATTGCGTTTACTGTTGTAAAACGCAGGCCATTGTGCCCTTCAACGGTAATGTTTTTCTTCCTTTCAAGTCCAATCCCACTTCCGCGTGCGCCCTGTTAACACGCACGTTTTTTTTTTCTAGCGCAGATGTAAGATTCCAAATCAGCGCTGAGTGCTCCAACGGGCTGAAGAAATAATTAATTGAAAGCTCTCAGCACGCGCTAAGCAGCTCGGACAAGCCTGAAGATCGGGAGCAATTGCTTTGTTTTCCCCCTTTTCCTTATCGCCATTAGCCATTTTCTCTGGATAGAGATACAAAATAACTAGCCTTTACAGCGAGCCATTAAAGTGTCATTTGGGCAACTGTGCGTGAAGCGGCATCAGATAACGGTCAGTGGTGGAGCAGAACGGAGTTTGTGAATCATAGCTGTCCGCCGCGCACTTAAATCACATCCACCGCCGGGGCAGCCAAGGCTTTCATTACAGGCAGGGGCATTCAGCCGGAGGAAAATATCCCCAAAATCAGAGTAAATAAAAGGCTTACATTTCTCCCCTATTTCTGTTCATGTTGTATTTATCATAATAGAAACATAACAAGAGAGCAAATGCTCGGAGTTAAAAAAGATAAAAGGTAACCCTGCCGGGAAGGTGTCTGTGCATTTAGCTTTTGCGCATTGTTTGTGGCAATAAATCGGCAGCATTAGTTTCGGTGTTCAAAGATAACTAGCAAATCAATCAAGCTATCTGTCCCTTATCTGCGCAGTCACACATACGTACCATATAATAGAATTCTTGATCAAAGAGACATAAGACAAAAGCGGAGCTAAAATAGCTAATAATTTGGGAGCACGTTGAAGGTCCACGGAATACTGGAGTCACACAAAGAGGATGTCAAAACATACATAATAAAGTAAAGGAGGGTAATAGTGAATATGTATGCATTTCTTTCTTTCTTTCTTTCTTTCTTTGTTTTCTTTCTTTCTTTTTTTTCTTTCTTTCTTTCTTCTTCTAGGCCAAATGGGTTCTAAATTACAGCAGCAATAAAGCACGATTTTATCATGATACTGGCGCAGTTAGTATTACAAGATAAATAACAGGTGTGTTAGTCAAAGGCACTAGGATCCTCAAAATCACCGAACAGAATACCCTTATAGGTACTTAAGTGATAATTCCTGATCTGAAAGAAGTAGCATTGCTGTGTTTGGTATGTTTGGAATAGGGGTGATAAATCCTGTTTATTGGTATAGGTGTAATTTTTATTACTATTGTAGAAATGCCATTTCTCTGTTCTTATGACTCTATCGGGTACATGCATCAAAATCAAAAATAGCGATTCCTAAATAACGAAAAATAAGGAATCGCACTTTAGAAATCGCTATCCGCAATGCATGAAGCAGTTAGCGAAAAATGACCGAATCGCTGAACATCGCTATATCGATTTGCGAGATCCCAAATGCGACACGCTAAAACCGAAAAATAAAAATTTCGATTTCACATTTTTCGAAATCGCTAGTTGCAAAATCGCTATTTGCAAAATCGCAAAAAGCGTGTCGCATTGGAAGCATGCTGATGACATCACAACCAGGATGTCATCCAGCCCATACTTCATTCAGTGCCCAGAGGAGGTCAGAGGAGGAGGAGGAGTACTGGAGCTGAGCTGAAACACACCCGAGTCTGTTACCTACAACTTTCTGTGCACCAGGATGGACAAAACAGCATCGGGGATAGTGCCACGCCCAGAAAAACAAATTTGAAATTCAGCGAGAGAGAACTCAAAAATCTCATTGAGGAGGTGTCCAAGAGCCATGACAAGCTCTTTGGGAAAATGTCACTCAAAGTGCCAGAGGCAGAAAAAAGAAGGATATGGCTGCGCATAAAGAGCAAGGTGAATGTTGTGGGTGTCACACACTGCAGCATCGATGAACTAAAAAAGTGGTGGTATGATCTGTAGAGCCGTGCCAAGGAGCGCCATGAGACTTCCGAGTGATATGTGCGCCACACAAAAGTCCCTGATTTGATTTGATTTGAAGGAGCGAATTGCCGAAAGGCTGAAGGAAGCAAGGGGCACAGGAGGGGGCCCATTGACTGTACCCAACAACACAGCCCTGGAGGACCTGGTGGAGGCGACAATTCAACCTGAGGCAGTGGTTGGAGTGACCCAGCTGCACACATTTCGGGCAGCAAGCACCCCACAAGGTAAGATGCATGCAACCATACCCCTCTATGTAATGTTTAATCATGCACATACACCCAGAATCGTGCACATACACTCAGGCTAAACCCAGTGTACAGGTCAGACTCCAGTCCACGCTTTATCTTATACACCCAATGCATTATTGGGAGTTGTATAGCCATGTCAGTCAAGTGTGCATTCCAACCCAATAATGGCAAGCAAAACACGGCAACACTGCATGGCAGTCAGGGTTTGCAGTCAGTGATTTAATGTGAGCCAAGTATGCAAAATATAACACAATAGTAAGATTAACACAAATTAACATTGCACTGTTTAACATCACAGATGCAGCTGAGGCAGACTCTGAAGATAGTGATTGCCTACACATCTCTGAGACACCTGCTGAGACTGATGTGGAGTCTCCAGTTGACCCAGCATGCACACCACCCGCACCCACAAAACGCAGGGCCCAGATCCCTTCACTGCAGCCCATGGAATCCGAGCTGACTCCTGCACCCACTCCAGGGACCAGCCAGCCTCGTGTGACAACACCACCTACACCACAGGCACAGGTCCAACGTGGACGGCGGTGCAGTCCAAGGGCTCGCATTGCTGCTCATGAAGACCAGGCTCCGATTGTGTTTGGTGGCGTCGAGTCCCAGATGTTGCACGTGCAGCGCCTGCAGGGAAGACACATGGCCTCAATACAGCTACAGATATCCAAACTTGCAAAGAACATCAGCATAATGACAGACAGTGTGCATGAGCTGACCACAGCAGATGTTGAGGGGAATAGGCAGACCAACTCAAACCTACCGGAGCTCACCCAGGCGATGCTTGCGGGACAAAGCACAAAGAGAAGAAGGCATCACCAGAGCATGATGCGCATGTCAGCCTATACAAGCTCCAATAACAAGCTCTGCAACACCACTGCACTGCTGGCACGTCGCTCCGTGGCCATGCAAATCGATCTGGGCCATTACTGTGGGGATGTTGCCAGGGCCCTAGGACAAGTGACCACTGCCGTGGAACATATCCAGGCCGGGACTGTTGGGGGCATCAACTTGACAGGGGAGGAGGGGAGTGAGGAGGCATCCAGTCTTAGCAGCCTGTCGGTGCCAGTGACCACTGCCAGGAGGCGCAGTTCGCGGAGCACAACATCTTCAGTTGCACATCAGGGTGATGTAGCCGATGCAGGCGAAAGGCGTCTGGGGGTGCGTGGCAGGAGGCGCGAGCCACACATGTCTGCCTTTGTTTGGCCATGGTGACGTAACCATGGTCAATTACATCCTAGTGCTTGATATCCAGTGTGTGGAAGTGTTCATTTTACTTTATTCTTAAATGCAATAACGGTTATGATTTGCACAAATCTCTGTGTGGCTACACATTGATATATGGGCTCATGTTAATAAATACTTTCATTTATGGCATTTATGTGTTAGGTCTTATTATTGCCTACCTCAGAAATAATGTTGGGTGATGTCTGCACGTCTCCTTTGCCCCTCTGCTGAGTTTGCCCCATGCGCTTGTCGAAGTTGTGCGGGCAGTTGGTTGTCCCCATCAGACTCACTGTCGGACACCTCGATGTGTATGCCTCTCCTGGTGGCAATATTGTGCAACATGGCACATGCAGCCATGATCCGGCAGCAGGTCTCTGGACAGCACTGCAACGCTCCACCAGTCTTGTTTAGAATTCGAAAGCAGCTTTTCAGTAGTCCAAACGTGCGTTCAATCACATTCCGTGTGCTGATGTGTGCTGCATTGTGCCTCTGCTCATGTGGTGTGGCTGGGTTTAGGTATGGTGTCAAGATGTAGTTCTGCACGGCGTATGCGCTGTCACCTATAAGGTGGAAAGCAAAGGGTTGGCCACAGTTGTGCATTGCCTTTGTTTGATTAATGTTGCGAATAGGTATATGTGTGTACCAAGTAGATGTCCTTCGCCACATTCACCCCTGAGCAGACGCATGTGGATGCGACTGTGTCGGAATATGTATGAGTCATGGGTGCTTCCAGGGAATTGCGCCACCATGTCCGTTATGATATGCTTTGCATTGCACACTACTTGCACATTGATTGAGTGATAGGATTTCCTGTTCCTGAAGATGTATTCATTCACTGCTGGGGGACAAATAGGGACATGCGTGCAATCTATGCAGCCGATCACATGAGGGAATTGGTAGGAGTCCAGATTTGTCTTATTCAAATTCTGTGGGGTTGTGGGGAACGTGATGTGGGTGTGGATCCTTGTCATCATGGCGTCAAGGAAGGTTTTGAAGAAGTGTGAAAGTGAGCTTTGTGATACACCTCCAGCTACAGCTATTACCCCCTGGAAACTGCCTGAGGCAAGTAGGTGCAGGCAACATAGGACCTGTACATGTGCGGCGATAGCATGGGTCCTACGAGTCTGGTGCTGCATTAGGGGTTCAAATTCTGCAATTAGGCGCATAATCATTGCACCGTTCAGCCTGTACTTTTCTTAGATTTCATCCTCTGTTTGTCCCAGCAATGTGATGCGCACTCTGAATATCCTCTCCTGTAGTCTCCTTCTGCGCTGGGCTGTTGCATGGATCCTCATCCTCCTCGCCATCACGTAGAGTGCTGCCATTGTGAAAGGCTTCATGGGCCTTCTGGCACAGTTTACATTGATTTGTGATTGGTTGCACCTGTGCATTTTTTTATTTTTACTTTTCCACCTGATTGAGATCCTACTTATTCTGCACTTGCAATTTAGCGATTTTCCAGCACATCGCAAATTGCGAGTTTACATGCATAGGATTGGGATTCTTTGTTTGCTAATCACTATTTGTTGTGGCTATTGTGAGATTCACTAATGTGGATTCGCAATATTGGTTCTCGCAAAATTTGCGAGTCCTTATTTTTGCGAATATGTTAGTTTTTTGGTAATTGTGTTCCTGCATTGGAAAGTGTTGTTTTGCGTTCGCAAACGGCCTTGTTTTCGAATCACAATTTTTGCGAGGCTTTTTTTGGTTGATGCATGTGCCTGCAAGTGCTTTGCAGCCAGGCTTTTTTTGGCTGATGCATGTGCCTGTAAGTGCTTTGCAGCCCGACTCCAATCAATGTCTAGGCCTGGTTAACAGCTACACTTTGTGCATACTTTCCACAAAGCCATCACACAGGGAGGGTTGAATGTGACAGGGTTGCATCTGCATTCATCTGCATACTGAATGGTCTTCCTGGGAGACAGGGAGGCGGGGCGTACTTACATTGGTGTAGGCTGTGTCCTGACCTCACACAAAGGGCTCGTTTACCCTCTACTATATGTCTGGAGCCAGGACTGAGTTGAAGGGGAGTGCGGTGCACTTCTAAGTTTTCTTATGAAGGTCCCCCAGACCAAAAACATTTTGAGTATAAGTACAGGGGCTCTGACCCCATGTTTGTAGACACTGTGTGGACATTTAAACTGATGCTGCTGGCTCTACAGACTGCACATTGCCAAAAGGAACTGCTATGCTGTCAGGAAAAACTGCCATTGGACTTACTTGCTTCTTGTGCTGACCTATAACTTGCTGGGCTGCAAGAAGGACTGCCACCTCACTACAAGGGCCCTGATGTGCTGGCTATCTGCCTGTTCTTTGCTCTAGTGCCCCCAGTGCTCTCCAAGGACGGGTGGGTTGGCCCCCTTCCTGTTTTCCTCTGGACCGGTAAAGATCCCAGGACAATGCAGCATTGTGCTGGAGAGCAGCATGTGTTTTCGTCTCCTGGACAGGGGCATGTGGGGCGCTTTGTCTGAAGCACGTGTGGAGCGCTGTTAGCTTTTGCCCTTGTCCTGGCCTCCAACAGTAAGCAGCTGGCGCTGTTAAGTACTCCTGATCTCTGCACACCTGAGGGTCTGCCACTTTGTGCTGAGGTATCTGTCTCCCAGCCGGAAGCGTTAGCAGGATTTCCTAGGCAGCTCGTAAAGGCAGCCTACTGCCGCCTCACCTGCCTAGCTGCTCACCAAGGGTGTGTCCCTGTGAAGAAGGATTGGTGCGGACCTTGCGCTACCGACAGCGTGTCCTGCGGGACTGTTTTTTTTCCTGCACTTCCGATAAAGCCCCTACATCATGCTCTGCTGAGTGAGGGAGAGCTGGCGGTAGCCCTCTGTCACGGGGAAGCCTTTCTCTGGGATCTCGTGTGCACTGTTGGGTGTGGGTGCTTTGTTGAGAGATATGTATTTTCTGGGTGCTCACCGGTCCCAAAAGGACCCGGTGAGACGGATTGCTGGGCTTCATACTGGGTGAGACCACAGAGTCAGAGGGCTTGTCCAAAGTACCGTAATTCCCCTAGTGGGAACACCAGCATCCTTGGCACAACTACTTGAATGGAGATTGAGGGTGTGGTAGATATTTGGCAAAGAGTTTGCAAATGACCACATATTCCCTAATTGGCACGCGGTTGTTCCAGTGGCTTATGTGTGTCCACAAGTCTCATAACAAAGTTACCATATAATACGTAGCAGGAGTGCAGGTCTACTGCATCCTAGATCTTAGGAGGACACCTGGTGATTTATGCTTTTATTGTGATATATGATGAGCTGTGATGACTTACATGCACTCATATGCTGATTCATGTAATACTGGGAAGTTTTACTTATTCCTGTGATTTTATCATCTGCTGCATTTGATGCCCTGATGTGAAGGTACATGTTATTTAGATTCCTGCATCACCAGGTTAATGAGTATTGTTTCAGGATCTGCATGCTATGCTCAGTAACAGTGTTTTGATGAGATGCAAATTAGAAACCTTTCTCTTATTGCACTGATTGTGATGTTTTGACAATCGCTGGATTGTAATTACTGACATGTTGTTTTGGTCTATGCTTTAAATGCAATACACTCTGTTTTTATATAATACTGTGTGCAAACTCTTTTGTGGTGTATGTATTGTGTTACTGGTGTCAGAGTGTTGCTCACACGCTTTACACATTGCCTCTGGGATAAGCCTGACTGCTCTTGCCAACATACTAAGGGGGTGAGCACAGGTTACTTTTGGTGTGTAACTTACTTTCCCTGCCTAGAGTGGTGGTTTCTGCCTGAGTTAAGTACACACCCTAGCCAACCAAAAACCTAATTTCTAACTGACAAACTATTCACTCTCATGAGTGATAGGTAGTAAATTACATCAGCATTACAGACATTACAAAGATTGATCAAACATACAAACAAACACACACACAAACATACACAAACACACTACACAGACACACACAAACATACACTATCTTTAAAAGACCAATACTAATCTCACTTTCTCTAGGAGGGTCAGGAGCAATAGCAGACACATGTGCAGAAACATGAATAGGGACAGCGGTAGTATCTCTACTAGTACTCTGCAAATATATCAATGTATTCTCAGATGGGGCATTTGAATTATCTGCTGTACTCACAGCCATTACTGAAAACATGATCAATCCCCGTGCCTGTACACACGTGCCTTCTCCCACTGCACAAATATCAGGTACACTTGTGGAGACCGAAACCTGTCTTTATATACCACCAGTGTACCAAAGGGGTCTGGAATTCAAAAATCCTTTAAAAAGTTTGCCTCCCCATCTGACTCCTGTTCTTTGTCTTGTTTCTCTCATCAGCTGTCTTCTTGTCTGTTGTTTTATTAGCTAGTGCAGGAAACCTGTCGCTCCCTCTACCATATCCTCTCTCAAGAATCTCTCTGAATTATCCCACTTATTTTCTAGCCACACTTTAGTGAACCCTTATACTGTTTCTTCATGTTCTTCCCCTCTTTTTCTGTGGGTATTCAGTTCCGTTTATTTAATGCCTCAAGCTGTGTAGGTCTCTATATTGGCTTTCTCTCATTCATTGTCTGTCTCACATAATCTAGCTTTCTAATTTCCTCTAAAGGAAACTAAATCCTTGTTGCTAGAGGTGTATCAATGCCAATCATGAATATAGGCATACGGATAGAGCCCAACATCTATCAACATTTCTTATACAGATGAGCCGTCTGGATGAATTTTCTGTTGCTTTATAACAGTGTAGTAGCTTTATTGAAATGTGAAATGTGCAGTGTCAGGTGACAATTGTTTTTGAAATGTGAAGGTTTTAATGATGCATAGAGTCTTAGATGATGATGTTGCACTTGAAAGAAATTTACTGAGTGACTTTAAAATGCAATTAATACTGTGAAATAGTTCCGCCACATTTTTATATGACAACACAAAAAGATGATGAACGGAAAGCTAAACATTGTCAAACATTCACCTCCAGTGACAGATCTGGGTTAAATCCATCGTTGTTTTGCTCACCATGCCACCTCAGTGTGGACCCAGCCATATGCATATCAGTATTTACTAGGCCTGGGCTAAAATTTCGTTCCGTTCGCGGAAATTGCGATAATTTGACATTTTCGTCAAATTTCCGCTTTCTGCACCTTGGCGATAATTTGTTTCTTGCTCGCGCTGTAAAATAATAAATTCTCTCGCGCGCACGATCGCCTTACCTGAATCCCTGCATTCGCCGACAAGTTTTCTTAATCCGGTCGCGTTCTCCATGAGATGTTGTATTGTTTTTAGCCATTTGCGCTGTCTCGCGACAGTTCGCGCCCGCAGTGACGTCATGCGTCGCGCGATCACGTCTTTCTTCTCACGATCATGCACCGCGAGACAACTCAAAACAAGATGGCCGCGCCCGTGAGCAACCAGAGGGGTAAGTTGGCGACCCGCAACCATGCAGAAAATCTCGCGAACATGCGGGAAAAAAACTTCCGCATCTTCGCGATATTTCCGCTTGTTTGCGATAATTTTAAACATTTTTGCGATAATTTGGGAAAGTGGATTTCGCAAATTCCGCCCACCCCTATTTACCCTGCTCCCCATGGGACTGGTTTTGGGGTATCACCCCTCACCAGCATTGTTCTTTTAGCATTTTTCACCCTAAGAGATATGGCTATGTCTAGATGTGTGTCCCTGCACTCACCATTCCACCGGAGTCAGGCTACTCTGGCTCATGAAGGGTGATACCCCAAAATCCGTTTTAGAATGCTTGTTTCTATGCTGGGGAGGACCTGGCCTGGCAGTTTGGGCTGGACTGTTAATGTTAATGTTAAGCTGTTTGTAAAGTGCTCAATTACCTGGAGGTGTCTTGACCCTAGCAGAAACTTGAGCACAACTGGGTAAGCCCTAGATTAAATTTAGTTATCATAGATCCAAGTTTTTAGTTTCTTTCTAAAAACAAGCAAGAAGGGGGCAGCTCTGATATGATGTGGAAGCAGATTCCAAACTTTGGTGGCCTGAAGAACAAAGTTGCAACCACCCCACTTAGTCCTCCTAAATCCAGGGACAACAAAATGTTTAGCCCCCAGAGAATGCAAGTTTCTACTGGGATCGTACCACTTAAAGGATTGTCTCAAGAAAAAAGGGCCAGTGTCATGGAGTGCCTTATAAGCCAGACAAAGTGCCTTGAATTTTATATGGTTCCTGACTGCTACCCAATGTAGCTCTTTAATGGCCTGAGAGATAGATTGAAACTTGGGAATGCACAGGAGAAGCCTGGCAGCTGCATTTTGCAAAGTCTGCAGTTTGTTCAAATATTGTTCTTGCAGACTCAAGTCCAGAACGTTACTATAAAAGGTTTTTGACAAAACTAAAGTGGTAATCACTGTTTTCTTCATATTTTGAGGGATAAACGGAAGAACTTTCCTAACCGTCTTCAAGGTATCAAATGAAAATGAGATCACTGAATTAATTTGACTAGAATAGTTCAGCTTGTCGTCAATCATGACTCCTAGGTTTCTTGCCTTTTTTACTGGTACTGGGAGAGCTCTTATCTCCTGTGGCCAGCAGGATGATACCCACAACTAAAGATTATTCCCAAAGATAATCACCACAGTCTTGCCCGAGTTTAATTTTAAGCAATAACTGCTCATCCAGCAGTTTATTGCACGCATGTAGTCTTGAAATTTAGCACCAATGTTATAGGTATTGATAGATGCAATAGCACAATTTGTGGGTCATCAGCATAGGAGGTACGAAAAAATCCAAAAGAGATCATCAACAATGCTAATTCTGTAATGTAAAGATTGAATAGAGTGGGACTGAGCGAGGACCCTTGCGGGACCCCGCAAGGAAGGGGAAAAGGTTTGAAGTAAAAGAGTCTAAAGGCACAGTTTGTTCTCTTCCTTCGAGGAATGATTTTCAATGGGTCTATTACTTTCTTCCTAACATCGATGGTCTCCAAACGGGTAGTCAAAACAGAATGATCGACCACGTCAAAAACTGCTGACAAGTCGAAGAGAATAAGAGCTGCAGTTCCTACTCTATCCAACGTTGCCCTTGATCAGCACCAGCTCGGTGCTGAGGCCCGCTCTGAACCCAAACTGTGTTGGGTCCAGAAGATGATTTTCCTGGATAAAGGACATCAGTGGTTGATTCACCATTTTTCTACCATTTTAGCAGGAAACAACAAATGGGGGTTGTGTTCTCAGGGGTAAGGCTAGGCTTTTTAAGATGTGGAAGGATTGAGGCCTTTTTCCACTGTGAAGGAAAATGTTCAGTACCAAACATAGAGTTAGAAACACCTGTAAGATTGTTAGCTATAAGTTCAGGGATCAGTTTTATCACTGACGGTGGACATGGATCTGTTGGTGATCCTAATTTAGTGATGTGGATTATCCCCACCACCTGATCTCACTGCAGCAAACTCGAGGTCATCCGTAATGTTTGAATTTATAATGGTATTCCTGGAGTCTATGTTTTTTGTTGCAGCAAACTCCCCCAAACGTTTGTTGACCTTCTCCCTAAAGCAAGGAGCGAGTAAATCGCAAAAAGCTTGTTCCCATGGGGAGCAGGGTCGAGACTTATTTGCATATGGCTGGGTCCAAACTAGAATGGTACTCTCTGTACTGAGGATCAGTGTTTAAATTGTTCAGCATTCTGTCCATCATTTCGTCTTTATACATTTTCATGAGTCACCATTTACTTCCATATGAATGCAGTTATGGGTCTTCTACTCATTTCTGCTCATTCCCTTTCACTTTCTTAAGCAGTGGTTCCAGAGTTCTGTAAATTGGGGGTGGAAAACCTTTATTGAAAAAACATTGGTTGATCCCCCTATTCTTGCCAATTTTAGTCCCATTTCCCTGATCCTACTAAAATGCTGAAAAGCTTGTTAATGGACAATTAATGTTTTTTTCTGGAAAATTCCAAGTCCTTACTTCCATCCCAATCTGGTTCCAGGCCTAAACACTCTACAAAATCAGTCCCCTTTGAGGTTTTGGAAACAATAAAAGTAACTCTGGACAATGGCCAAAGCGTGGTCATGATACTCTTGGATTTATCGGCAGCATTTCACACAGTCACACACTCTGTACTTCTTTAGCTTCTCTATGAAGTTGGCATTATTGGTGAAGGAGCCAGGCCCGTACATTCTAGATCTGCTCTAGAACCTCAAGTCGAAGGTACTTTTTTTCAGCATGAGAGTGTAGAGGGGAGAGAAATCATTAACAATGTCAATCAATTCAATTGCAGCTCTCTAGGCCCATAATAATCACGGACTACTAAACAAAGTTAGTTGGTTTATTACAAAGCCAAGAATAACTGGACATACAGACACCTCAGGATAAGGGTGTAAAAGAAATTTGGACCCAACATAAATCCAAATCTGAAAACACACAACTCGGACAGGGGACCTACTACGAGAAGATTCGGCACCAATCAACAACAATTGTACCAATTAAATCAGAAATTTCTGGATTAACCCAAATGCAAACTCCTGATTGTGGCCCATGTACAGGAACACACCCCTATTTTGACCTTAGGGGAACAATACAAATAAACTAGATCAAGACTGCACCACTCCAAACGTACAAGTCGTTACATATAATTCTTAATCAAATAATCCGCATGTTGAAAATAAAATGTTTCTTCTTCTTTATTGTTTTGTTCTTTAAAAGCCACAGCCAACGCGTTTCATCCTGTCATGCAGGACTTCTTCAGGGCTGTAAATTAGAAACATAAATAGAAAAAACATATACACTACATCGAAATGCACATAATATACATAACATAGATATATATATATATACATATAAAAACATATATAATGCATATATATAAAAAAAACTACAAATCGTACATCAACACGATCCCTAAACACCACAATGTAAACAATCAATAAAAACACTGTGACATGTACATATAACATAAAGAGAAAGACCACACCTCGAAGAACTGAACCGTGTGTACTAAAATGAAGAATTTGTGAATTCAATATATAACAGGCCTGATTGGTTAATATTTGCATTTCTTTTATGTATACGTGTGGAACAATTTGGGATTTATGTGCTTCTTGTTGATTGCGGGGTCCCTGTTGAGATTAATGATTTTTTTATGGAGTCCCATGGACACCGCATCGAGATGTACGATGTTGGTTGTGTAGAGTCGGGGCATTGGGAGTGTCTCTTACCCTGCTCTAAGATGGTGCTATAGTTTTCTCCTTTTAAATCCAATTGTCAGCCGTGCGCGGGATCGCACGCGCGCTTTGATGACGTTCATACGTTTGTCTTTAGAAATGCCGTGAATCGGCTGGAATAGCGTTCAACAGGCGGGAGTTGCGCCGAAAACATTTCTGACACCGGGCTGAACAACGAGCATGAGGTAAGAATGGGGTGTCTTAAGTGGGAGACATTGTGGCGAGCTTGGTGTTATCCCCCCTGGGGAGTGGCGATTGGGCAGCGCCAATGATTTATGTCACGCCACATGTTACGTTAAGGTCCCGGTTTTAGTGGAAGAGACCACATGTTGGCGATATGTGATTTAGTATATGATTGCTTTTCACCCGATTGGGGTTTAATAATTATCTATTATCTAATGTCGGCCCTATAAAGCGCTTGGGTCTCCACATGAGTGGGACATCTTATTACAATTTGCATAGATACGGGTTTGCCTACTTCTATTCTAAACGGCTTACCGATTTATGGACCTACTTGAATGCATTATAAGCATTATGGATGGGCATGTAATATTTTATTCCTGCTATTTGATGAATGTTATCACACATAATCGGGTTTGCAAATGGAGTGCACTATCATTGGCATACATGTCACTGGACGTTAATTGGTATTTATTTAGCCTTTTCTCGCCCTTTATAGGTATAATATGTGCTGCTTTTAATTTATCTGCAAAACAACAGTTGATGGACAGAATGCAGAACAATGTCATACATTCAACCCAGTACAGAGATCTGGGCCTAAAGCCATCGTTTTTTTGCTCGCCATGCCATTCCAGTCTGAACCCAGCCATATGCAAATCAGTCTTGACCGTGTGCCTCATGGGAACAGTCCAGCCCGAACTGCCAAGCCAGGTCCTCTCTGGACTGGAACCAAGCATCCTAGGACCGGTTTCGGGGTTTCACCCCTCTTCAGCCAGGATAGCTTGATTCCAGTGGCATGGAGAGCACAGGACTCACGTCTGAGCATACCTGTCCCACTCGGGGTGACAAATGCAAAAACAACAGTTGATGGACAGAATGCAGAACAATGTCAGACATTCACCCCAGTACAGAGATCTGGGCCTAAACCCATCGTTTTTTTGCTCACCATGCCATTCCAGTTTGAACCCAGCCGTATGCAAATCAGTCTTGACCCTGTGCCTCATGGGAACAGTCCAGCCCGAACTGCCAAGCCAGGTCCTCCCTGGACTGGAACCAAGCATCCTAGGACCGGTTTCGGGGTTTCACCCCTCTTCAGCCAGGATAGCTTGATTCCAGTGGCATGGAGAGCACGGGACTCGCGTCTGAGCATACCCGTCCCACTCGGCACTTGGCTCTCAATACCGTGATTATCATACCACGTGTTTCCGTAGATGTGATTAGCATCCCACTTTCATTCACTTTTGAACTGCGATGGACGTATGAAGTGACTTGAACCTTGGATATACGTTCCTAAAATATATGAGGTAGGCACTGGTACATTCCAGGTTATTCATGGTGCACACTCAGAGTTGGAAATGAGATGACTTTGGTCACATACAGGATCCCTTGTCTTCCTATTCAGATTGACGCCTGCATGGTGTGAAGATAATCTCAAATGGTTACTACCAACCTTCTCTTTCGCTTTTTGTGAAATATTGAATGGTAGGACACCACCTTCCAATTTATGCACTGTTTGATATAATAGTACATATCACCTCATTTGGGTTATTGCATATGATTTAGACAGTTGGTTTTCTTATGGTGTGAGGTTACACTATATGTCCCCATTGTTTTCATGTCTTTAATAAGGGGACAGGTCTGGAGGTCAAGTCGCATTTGGTATTTATTTATAATTCATTGAGGTACACTATCAACCGATGGTGTGACCGTCCATTATCAGATTAATGGGGACTCACTGTCTAGAGGGGTATCGGTGTGGACAACCAATAGACGACTTTTTCTTCAGTACCTTTTCATTATTATTATATTACCTGTCTCTAGCAACAACCCTCTCTGTCGCTTTTCTCCTTCTCACTCATCAAGTTTCTTTTTCCTTCTCCTCTGCTGCTTTACGTATATTGACACATGTATATATGGCTTGGTTATCCAACCTTTTGTAGAGGTTGTGATTTATGAATTTCTTCATTTCGAGGTGTGGTCTTTCTCTTTAAGTTATATGTACATGTCACAGTGTTTTTTTGATTGTTTACATTGTGGTGTTTAGGGATTGTGTTGATGTGCGATTTGTAGTTCTTTATATATATGTATTATATATGTGTTTATATGTATATATATCTATGTTATGTACGTTATGCACATTTTGATGTAGTGTACATGTTTTTTCTATTTATGTTTCTAATTTACTTCCCTGAAGAAGTCCTGCGTGACAGGACGAAACGCGTTGGCTATGGCTTTTAAAGAACAAAACAATAAAGAAGAAGATTTTTTTTTTTTAACCTGAGGATTATTTGATTAAGAATTATATGTAACGATTTGTTCATTTTGAGTGGTGCAGCCTTGATCTAGTTTATTTATACATCCAAATCTATAAATGAGGTTGAGATGGTGCAACATGCTCAATACAATTAATTCGAGAATCAGGGTACAACGGATCAAGAAACACGAGTCCAAGTTCTCCTGCATCGAAGGTTGATGGAAATAAAGCATTATTCTATCCCTACACTAACACTAATGTGACATCCATAATTAAGTATTCTTCGAGAGAGGCTAGGTTAAGGTGTCAGAGTGTGGAGTCTTCCTTGGAAGTCTCTCCACTTTAATGGGTCGAGCAGCCTGGAGCTACTCAGACAGAGCTCATTCTAAGATGCTCTCTCTCCAAAGCAGAGAATAAGTGCAGCTCTTTCCCTACTTGCAATACTCCAATATCACAGCTGTCTTCCCATAATTTCTTTCAGGTCACGCCATCCCATCAGGCCACATTCTCATAGAAGGTTTTCCAGAGGGTGGCGATTGCTCCCGAACAGTAACAAGATGACCTTGATTCCCAGGCCTTCTCCGGTGAGAATATACAACAGTCCTCCTTATCGGCATTAGCTCCCAATGTAGCCTCTTCTCTTCTTGCCTAACTCCTAAAACAAAGACATTATTCTAACTAACAATGGTGCTTCGTCCACCTGCAGCACAAAGGTGAGAAAGAACAGAATCCAACATGCACATGAAATTCAACTATTAGTTCTAATGCGAGAGCTTCCAGGGAAAATGCATTTCAGGCCTACAAAATTCAGCTAACATGAGAGAAATGGAACATGAACTTTATGAAAGTATATAGAATTTGAGAAGTATACAGTTATTATTTTGCCCTACATATAAAATTACACGATTAATAAGCGCATTCAATAATAAAATGATTGTCAGTTGAACAATAAGAGCCTTTCAGTTAATGTTTTCTGCTGGTTACATTTGATTTTCCACGTTACTCCTTCATGTATTCTACATTTTGGCCTAAACATGTCACATTCACGTTATTACGCTACAAGATCCTAACATTTAGATTAATACAGCAAAAGATTATATGCGGATGCAGTCTACACGTGTGATTATATTGCTTCCTTAAAATGAAAACCGAGTTTTACGCTACGTCATTGGCATGGCCCATCTTGGCTTCAGTATTTTCTTGAAAATTGGCGACAGTTGGTGTCAATTGGGCAGTTCATTTCAGGAAAGAAATCATTGAAATATGGTGTTCCGCGGAGCTCATCACTTAGTCCATCTTCATTCAAAATCTATGTGGCCCTCTGATTTCTCTGATTGACGCATTTGGCATTTCTACCACTTCCTATGCAGGCAATATCCAATTGATTCTATCTTTGGATAAAAAATTATTATATGTCAGAACACAATTTTAAGAATTTCTTTGCCAGTATTATCCGCTGAATGGTAATTGATAATGTTAAGTGCAATGCGGAAAAAACTGAAATAATTCTGTTTGGGAAGAAGAATATGTTCTCTCCATGAGACTGGCGACCTGATAATCTATCACCTCCTCTCCACCAGTAGCAGTGGCTGATAATGTCTTGTCCTTTCGACATGCTTTGCCATGATTAAATCACTGAAAAATATCGTTGAATTTCTTCCTCTGGCAGCAAGGGAAACTGAAGCCTTGCTGCTTATAACTTTAAGTTTGGATTACTGCAATAGCCTTTAACTAGGCATAACCAAGAAACTACTCCATGGACTTCAAGTGGTACAAAACGCAGCTGCAAGATTTGTTCTTAAGCTTCCCCGAAAAAGCTCCACTTCACAGGGGCTCAGAAAACTGCGTTGGTTACCCATTCACAAGCAGGTTCTTTTTACATTCTTGGGGGCTTATTTATGAGCCCTTGCGTCACTTTTGAGCCGTGTTCTGTCATATTTACAAAGTGACGCATCTAGGTAGATGCGTCACTTTGTAAACCCCTGCGCCACATTATACCTGCGCCAGGTATACTGTATGCAGGGTGGGCGTTTTGATGCAAGTAAGCCTCGTAGAAGTGGCACAGTGAAATTTATAAGATTTCACTGCGCCACTTCTAGGACGCAAATGCGTCAATATCTTATGCCTGCCTCACAGCAGGCGTAAGACTGACACAGGCACATTAAAATGGGACTTGGCCATGTTAAATGACCCATTGCTGAAGTTGCGTCACTTTTGTGACACACTCCAGCAATGCGTCATTTTTGCTCTTACAGATACGTCAGAAATATTGACGTATCTGTAACTCTTTGCGACATGATGCGTCATTTTGCAAATATGATGCATCCGGCATGTCGCAAGGAGTGTGAAATGAAAAGTGACGCATCACTGTTTTCACGCAGCGATGCGTCACTTTTTATAAATGAGACCCTTGGTTTTGGTCTTCAATTATTTCCATTCAACTGACCCTAAATATCTGTTAGATTGTTTTTCTCATTACAGAACTAAAGGACTCTTAGGTCTTTCAATGCTAAGTTATTACAAATTCCCAACTTTTGCTTGAAATCCAGAGGCGGTTAAATTTTCCCACATTTGAATCCAATGCCTGGAATCAACTTCCCTGTTACTTCAGATTCACTGATAATGAAGCAACTTTTAAGAAACGCCTGAAAAAAATTACAGTTCTTGGCCCCAGATGGGCATTGTAATTGTTTAATTTAATTTGTTTTCTCTCAGGTTGCTCCCTCCTGAGTCTTTTCTCAGAGTTTTTTTGATGGTACAGTGATTGGTGAGTGATGTTTGTGTCCGAGTGTTGGAAAGGGCCCTTTTTTTATGGTCAACCCCTTCCACTTTCGCTCCACTGCTGATGGTTATGACTCTCAAAGTGCACTGGAACCTGCTGCTCAGGCCCCAATGCCCGTGCGCTCTCCCTCAAACTGATACATGTGAATTGGCAAGGACTTTAACCCTCTTATGAGTATCCAGTATATGGTCCTAGTGGTACCCAGGGAATGGGCGTTAGAGGAGTCACCAGGGTCTGAAGCACTATTTGTGCCACCTTGAGTGACCCAGGTAAACTGATGACAGCAGTCCTGTCACTGTAGACTGCAGGAGCAGTGCAAACTGCTCAAAATCGACTTTGCCTTTACAATGTAATGGCAAAGTCAATGGACTATTTTTAATTTTAATATATGCCAGTCACCCATAAGGAAGGCCACCTGAGACCAGGAGGAAGGGTGCATTAAATTAAAGGCATGGACATGTAAGTGAAAACTTATATGTCTCTTTTGTAGCCTTTTCCATTATAGGCTACTCTAAGTGATCAGCGGTCCATAGGATAACATTGACTGGCATTCAAGCAAACTTGAAGTTGCCAGTTACATTATTTTACCACTGAAATATGTCATGTTTTGGTATTAAACAACATATGATACAATGATATGGAATTCAGCCAGGTGGCTACCTTAGATGTTGCCCCAGCCTTTCCTGTGCTCTGGCTGCCAGCCTGCATCTGCTGCCTCCAAAGACAGGAATCTGACACCCTGCCAGGAGGTGTGAACCCTCCCAGGAGTCAGAAACAATGGTCCACATGGGACGCAGGGCTCACCTCCATCCTTGGCAGGATGGCTAGTGAAGTGGCATATTGAGGTGGTGTGCTTCAAAGACTTCCCTACCTGTGATATGCAACCAGGCGGCTCCCCAAGGTAGGAAACACCCTTTTCCTTGCTCCCAGGTCCATTTCCACCCAGGCAGATGGGAAAATTAGGTATTCAGGAGGTGTACACCCTCAGAAGGCTAGCCACACCTCTGGGGTGGGCTAACTAGCCTGTACTCCTACGGAAGATTTCTGCCATTTATTTAAAGGTGGCAGAATAGAGAGTTCTGGGTAGAAAAGGTGACACACACACCTGGATGTGCTCACATCAGGGGTGGATTAACCCCTGGGGCTAGCAGCCCATTTGTCACTTGCATAAACATCCCTAACACCCCTACATCTAGGATTTAAAGACTACCCTGGACAGCAGAACCTCAATTCTGATCTGTCTTAGAACAAAGAACAAAGAAGATACCTGTATCTGCAACAACAAGATCTGCACAGAGCAGAGGTGTGATACTCTGCACCTGTGGCAACATTCCTGGAACTACACGATTGAGGCTCGCCCAGGACCAAATACTGGTTTCTCCAGCCAAAGGCAACTCCAGACTAGTGGCACCAGTCCTCTGCACACTGCAGGAAAAAAACAATTTACCGGAATCAAACAATTGCTGACTCTCAGGCCCTCAGAGGGATCATCCAAAAGTTGATGGTCCAGTACATTGTGGGAAATGTAGTCCTGATCTCCAATAAAGTTTCAGGTGGCTACCATTTTCTCCCACACCTTCGAACATCGAAATACCTTTCTGAGTTTACCGCTGCCAAGGATAGTTGGTAGCAAGTTCGGCAACCTCCACCTTTACTCGATGCTGCACCTCCAGGGAACACACCAAATCTTCCTCAAACATCGGCAGTGGCTTCTGTGTTGACTTTTTACTCTCATTTCCTCACTAGCACCATGTAAGCGGTAAAACCATATCCTCAATGGGTCCCGCTTCAGCACCATGGACAGCCAGGACAACTCGGCACCTGGGTTTCTCGAGCCAGATAAAAACAAACAGACTGTCGTGGCTTGGTCCTGGGTCCTGCAACACCTTTAACCTACTTGGGTTCCATGCAACTCGACCTGTAAGTGACTGATTGTCAGTAGTACTTTTTCCCATTGACTGTAATGCCTAATTGTTGTAGTATTGATTTGCAGTGATTTATTATTGCTTCAAAAATCTATAACTCCAGTTTTACTTATTTTGATTTATTTTGTTTTTAGGTATATATTTACATAAAATCTGCTAGTTGGTGTCAGATTTCTTTCAGATTTTGTCAATTACTTATGGTCCAAGTTGGAACTCTAAGATGCTTAACACGTGTTCCTCTAGTACAGCCTGACTGCTCTTTGCCACTGTACCACGACTGAGCTATGGATTTATTGTTATGAATCAAAGGACCTTCTTGGGGTATTGTGAGAGTATCGTATGGTAAAGTCTAATTAGCATTACCACATAATACTTCAACTTTCTATATTCGTATTCTAGCAGTGGGATCCTGGACTTGTGTTTTGCAGTACTACTTGGTTATATTTGATTTTTGCACGAGAAATCCACTATTGACTTTTGACTGAAAAAATATTTCTCAAAATGTTTTTTTGATTTGTTTAAAATTGTGTAGATCCCCATTCCAACAGTAAAACAAAAGAATTTGAAAGTTTAAAAAAAGTACCACTTTCAAGTAAAAGGTTGACACAATGGAAGCAGGGAAGAACCTCAACCTGTCAATCACCCCAACCCTGGAGATCAGCAATCTAAGAGTTTTGTGCAAAGCTATGGGCATTAGCTTAAGAGGCACAGCTAAAAAGGAGGACTTGAAAAAGTCCCCAGCTCCTATGAGAAAGAGAAACTAGAGAGGGAGGGACATTCCTCAGCAGAAAACCTTGAAGAAGGTGAGGATGATGTCCTAGCCCAAATTGAAGATGATGGGGAAGAAGGTGAATACCAAAACTCCCAATGCATTTCCAGACCACCTTTATCAGTGGGGATTGACAGGAGGCAATCTAGCAGACCCCCCTACAAAGAAGGTGGTGGTAAGCCTTGAGGGAGAGCTTGATCTCCTCTCACTAGAGGAGCAAAAGATTGAACTCAAGAAAAGAGACTAGCCCTTGAAGAATAAAGGGCCAAGATGGTCTTGAAGCCCAAAGATAATGGTGGCAGCAACTTTAATAGGGAGAAAGAGGAATCTTTTGACCATTAGATCGCAAGTTTAGAGATAGTGATGACATTGACAAGTGGTTAGCAGCCTTTGAGAAAGCCTGAAACATTAGGAGGATAAGTCACCAGTACTGGGGCTCTCTGAGTTATTCTCAGAGAAGGGCAGATATAGACTTCTGACCCTTAATGAGGATGCGGCTGAGTCCTATCATCATATGAAGGAGACCTTGATAGAAGGATTTAGACTCACCACAGGTACCGATTAAAGTTTAGAGACACCCATAAAGGTCAAAACCAGACATGGGTGGACTTTGTGGACTCTTCAGTCAAAGCTCTAGAAGGCTGAATAAACGGCAATGAGGTGGACACTTATGATGGGCTGTATAATTTATTTATGAAATAGCACATTTTAACTAATTGTACCACAGAGAAAATGCATCAGTATTTGGTGGATTCCAAGCTGTCCTTTCCCAGAGAGCTGGGAAGGGTAGCCGGCAATGGGTCAGAACCCAGGTGTCCAGCAAAACCTATGGTGGGAGCGACGAGAAAAAGGGTGCTCAAACTTTCCAGCATGGGGCAGAGTTGAGCAACAAGGATAAAAAGAATGAGTTCTCAAAAGGCCCCCAAAATTCTTCTCAGGAAGGTGAGTCTTGACATTTCTCCCAGAACAAAGGCAAGGGGTATCAGGGTAAGAACTGGGACCCAGCAAAGGCTTCTGGGGCAACTCATGACTGTAATCAGCCAAGACATAAGAAAGGAGATGTTGCATGCTCCAAAAAGTCCCTTAGTGGTGTACAATCCAAGGGATTGGCTAGGCTAGGCGTGGGGATGGGAGTGCATTCTGGAGAGCCCAGAGGATACACTGAGGCTAATTTACTTTCCCTGGGTGGGGTGGATATTGAAGCCCTGGACATTTTGCTCCAGGTCTGGAGAAGTAAAGACAGAGGCCAAAGATCAATGGGACTGAAGTAGAGGATTCAAGGGATACAGGTGCCAGTGTCACAATGATGCCTGGTGTTGGTTAACAGGTTACCAATGCTGACGAGACAAGGCTCCATCCAATGACCTTGGTAAGATTAGACTGGGGAGGAGTTACTGGCCCAAAGAAAGTGGATACATCCCCTCCCATCCCAGTTGAGTGTCTGTTGGGAAGTGATCTGGAGACTTCTGCTTGGGCAGAAGTTGAAAGAAAGGCTCATGAAGAAATGTTGGGTCTCCCTGCGTGGGTGGGTGTTACTAAAAGAGCACAAGCAGCACATCAAGGAAGTCATGGGAGCTTGGATCCTGAAATAGTGAACCAAGGCCCCCAGAGCAGGGGGAGAAAGGGCAAGAAGTCTGCTAAGGCAGCTTCAAGGAGGTCACAGGACCAGGGAGAGAGTTCTCCTGAGGGAGATGCCTTGATGCGTGAGGAGGGAACTGTAGCTGAAGGAGTCTGGCCTGACCAGGCAGAGCTCCTACGTGCTGGCGCACCCTCCAGGGAGGACCTGTGCCAAGGGCAAAAAGCATTCCCAACTCAGAGATATCAGTGGCATCCACAGGGTATACTGGGAAGATGGACTTCTGTACTCTGCGGCTAGGGACCCCAAACCAGGGGCATCCAGGAGAGTGGTGGTCCCTCAAGTGTGCAATGAGTCTATTCACATGACATCCCCTAGTTGGAAATCTGGGACAAACCAAAACCTGGGATAGGTTGATTCCCCGTTTTTATTTGCCCCAGATGTCTGAAAAAGAGAAGTTTTGTTGCTCCTGTCTCACCTGTCAAGCCAGTAACAAGACAGGGACACAACCAAAGGCTCCCTTAATTCCACTTTCAGTTGTGGCAATCCCTTTGAGAGTGTGTGGATTGGCATTGTTGATCCTCTTGACCCTCAAACGGCATCTAAGAACAGATTCATTCTAGTGGTAGTGGGCCATTCCTCTGGGTACCCCGATCGAATTCTCCTCAGGACAGTCACTACCCCTGCAGTAGCAGGTATTGATCCAGCGCCAATAATACCCACAGATCAGGGATCAATACACAACCAATCACTGCATTGGCCCATACAGATTTAACCCAGAAAAATTCCCTGAGTGCACCGGGGGTCAATTTGTTTTGAGTGTTCGTTTATATCATTCCTTAACTAACTATTTATTTATCAACTCTTCAAATACTTGATCGATGGATCAATTAGTTGAATAGTTGATGGCCATGATAAGACTAGTCTGATTAATTTTTTTTTTAAATAATTCAGACTCTTGGTAGGGTTAATAAATTAATTTTATCTTAGATTTCAGAGTAAATGCTCATAATGCATCAGGTCCCAATTACAGAAATAAACACCAAACCTCATGAAATGACATTTCAATACATAGATCTTGACTCAAACTCTCAACGACATTGTGCAATGAAGGAGTGGATGGAGTAAGAGACATAAGGGTTCAGCAACATTGATTATGCCAAACAAAATATAATTCCTGACAGAAAGATAGGTAAAGAGACAATAGATTAATCTAAAGAAATACATAATCATTAATTGTTGATGGAGTGGATAGGTGGAGAGACAAAAGGTACAAGTTCAAATACATGAATTCAACAATTTAAAGGACACCTAATCTATATACCAACCTAATAGACTGAAGGAAAATTTGGGAAACCCCCCCCTGGTCCCAAGGGATGACCAAGATTCCTAAAGGAATCGTTAGGAAGATGTGGAGGACCTGGACAGGTACAGGAAAAGATGAGAACGGCAAGGCCTCTCAGGAAACTGATGGATAGCGGCAAATCTTCCCCTCCTCTCTCTCTAGCAGCATCCCAACCGCAAAATCTCTTACCGACTAACCCCGGCCCTACAGCCCCCAAATATATAGTCTGAATTGACATGTCCAGCTCTAAAAATTTTGCATTTACTCTCAACTTGTACGCTGATTGGTGGGCTGGGTAGGTGGTACAGTCACACCATTATGAGTCTACATTTTATTTACTATTCCTTTTGTACACAAACTTTCCCAGGGTCTGGTTCATAACTTTATTAAAATGTTCATGTACTTGCAACAATTTATATTATTTTATTAGGAAAACACAGTTCTTTTGCTGGGGCGTCTCCGGTCTCATGCTCCTGTTCAGTAATTGGCAGGCGATGCATGCACTGGTCTTCACTTCTTTATGTCAGCATCTGCACACAGCGTCTCTTGCTCTCCATCAGTGAAGAATGAACCCGCTCCTAGCAATCCCCCCTCCCACTTCGGCTAAGTTTAATAAAATGGCGTCTTCTCTCAGCACACTGCAGTGGATAGAAATGAACATTTATTAGTTATGTGATAATGAAACCATCACTGTTTACCTCCCACCGTTCTCTACTTCCCGTTAAAGTTACCTAGCATCGGCAAAATACAAGGAATCAGCATTACCTATTACTTTAGAAGCAAGAATGCGAAATGCAATGCTGAAGCCCTTGTGGCCTACTTCTGCAATTTCTTCATTTCTTCAAAAACACAATAGTGATTACAATACGTTGTGATTACAGGTTAATTTCAAATAAGCGCAAAGCAATTTCCCTGTGTTGATGTGGGTGCATGCTAGATGTATCTTCATCTACTTACTGTTAGTATGTATTATGGGGGTACAGGATCCGAGCAGGTTTCATTTTTGCGAATCCCTGCTCCATCAGTATCTTCACCAGGATCGGGTTTCCTAAAGAGGTGGTCTGTGATAGAGGGGCATATTTCATGTCTGCATATCTAAATGCTATGTGGGATGAATATGGAGTGGTCTACAAGTTCAACAACCACTATCACCCCCAGACAAATGATTTAGTTGAAAGGTTAAAAAAAACATGAAAGGCATCCTAATGGGCCTCCCTGAAAACCTCAGAATGATATGGGATGTCCAGTTACCTTACCCCTTGTTTGTCTGTTGAGAGGTGCCACAGAAGGGGGTGGCTTCAGCCCTTTTGAACTTTTGTTTGGCTATTCTGTAAGGAATTCTCTAAATTTGGTGAGGAAGGATGGGAAAAACGTCACAAAGAGTCCACACAGGACATAGTGGACTATGTGCTGGGCCTGCATTCATGTACGGTCATGAAGAGGGCAATAACACTTTTAAAGCCAGCCAGGAGCTTATCATACACTGGTAGGACCAACTATCAGCACTGGTTGACTACCAACCAGGTCGGTTGGTGTGGGTGTTGGAGCCTGTGGCTCCCAGGGCCCTACAGGACAAGTGAACTGCCCCTCTCCCATTCTGGAGAAGTAAGGGAAAGTCACGTATTTGGTAGACTTAGGCACTCCTAGGAGTCCTCACAGAGTGCTCCATGTAAATCGCCTAGAGCCCCACCAGGACAGAGCTGACGTCCATGTTCATGGTCACTGATGGAGGCCAGGAGGAGGAAAGTGAACCCCTCCCTGACCTACTGTCATATAATGGTTCAGTGAAGGGTGTTCTTGTCAGACTCTCTTACTGAGTAATAGCAATCTGACAGCAGGCAAGTACTAGGCAAGTTTGCTGAGCACCTTTCTTTGACCCCTGGTCACAGAAGATGGTGTACCCATAATATGGACACTGGTGACAGCCTCCCTATCAAAAACAAAGTATACAGGCTGTCTGATCAAGTCAAAGTCTGCATCAAAACTGAGGTCAGGAAGATGCTAGAGCTATGGGTAATTGAACCCCCTGACAGTTCCTGGGCTAGCCCACTGGTACTGTTCCCCAAACCTCACTCAAAAGGTAGAAAAGAAGAGATGAGGTTCTGTGTGGATTTCAGGGATTTAAATGCAGTCACTAAAGCTGATGCACACCCTGCTGAAGCTCATGGACAAGCTGGATGCAATCACATTCTTGAGTACTTTTGATTTACCATCAAGGTACTGGCAGATTGGACTCGCCCAAGGAGTAAAGGAGAGGTCAGCATTTTCAACCCCAGAAGGGCACCTTCAATTTAAGGTGATGCCTTTTGGTCTAAAAAATGTACCTGCCACTTTTCAAAGGTTGGTGAAGCGAGTTCTTTCAGGCCTGGACAACTTTAGTGCAGCATATCTAGATTATATAGCTGTGTTTGGTTCCATCTGAGAGGATCACCTGGTCTACCTGACGGAAGTCTTACCGGCCCTGCAGCAGGCAGGCCAAATTATCAAGATAGGGCAAAGTTCTTTATTTTGTTCTTGGGCCACCTTATAGGGGGAGGCCAAGTCCAAACTCTCCGACCCAAGATCCAGGCCATTCTGGATTGGGAGGCTTACAAAAACCCATACCCAAGTCAGGGCTTTCCTTGGCTTGACTGGGTATTACAGGAGGTTTGTAGAGCACTATGAGGCCATTGTGGCCCCACTCCCTGAACTTACCTGCAAAAACCCTAAGAAGGTCTTCTGGATCACAGGATGCCAAAAAGCCTTTGACGCCCCAGAGGAGGCAAGGTACACAGCACCTTTTCTGAAGGCACCAGACCATTGAAAGGAGTTCCTTGCCCAAAAAGATGTTTCTCAACATGGTATTCAGGCAGTGTTGTCATAAACAAATGAATAGAACCAGGATCAGCAAGTTGCCTATAACAGCAGGCGACTACTCTCTAGAGAGCAGTGTTGAGGTGTTATTGAGAGCAAAGCCTTTGCTGTAGTCTGGTCCCTGAGAAGCTGAGACCATACTTGTTTGGGACTCACTTCAACGTTCAATCCCACCATAGACCTCTGCGATGGCTGATCCAGATGAGAGGAAAGAACCCCAAACTGTTGAGGTGGTCCATTTCCCTACAGGGTATGCACTTTACAATGAAACACAGACCAGGGACTGACCATGGGAATGAAGATAGCCTTTCTGGGATTTTCCACTTAGACAGTGAGAACTATCAGGAGATAGGTTAATTGCTCATCACCTATTGTCTGGGGTCGAGGGGGTCCTTTAGGAATCTACCCTTTACCTATAGTCACCTCCCCCTCCTTTTTGGTCCAATGCTGATGGTTATGAGTCTGTTGGAGCCTGCTGCCCAGGCCCCAGTGCCAGTGCCCCAAGGCCTGGAATTAGTTTTCCTGTTATCTCATATTCCCTGATAACAAAGCGTATTTTTAAGAAATGCCTGAAAACGTGGCTATTTTTGGCCCCAGATGAGCTGTGTAATTGTTTAATTTAATTTGTTTTCTCTGAGGTTTTTTTTATAGTTCTGTGGTTGGTGAGTGATACTTTGCTGAGGAACAGCTATGCAATATCATTCATGAGCTCATGGAAAAAAAAAACCACAGCTGAAAGTCTGCTTCAACAAAAGCCAGAGTAGAGACAGGGCAAAAAGAAATCCCTGAAAGCAGATAGAAGGCGCTCTTATCTTGCAACCATCCTCTGCTACCACTTTTTTGTGAGCCAAGGGAACTCATAAATTCTTGCACCCCTAAAGACATCTCAATAGCACGCCAACGTGTGGAAGGGTTGGGACAATGTTAAACCTCAATTTCATAAAGCAATGTATACTGAGATAAAGCACAACATGACATATCAAAAATACAGTCAATTAAGTAAGGACAGACTCAATAAATGAATTTTAGAGTGGAATAGAAACTTTAGGTGGATTTATTAAAAAAATTCAAAAGGTACAATACATAACTTGTAAAGTACAAATGCAGAAAGTCATTGTCATGAAGGCTCTCAGTAATAGGCCAAAGCAGAATAGTAAGCAAAATAAATAAAAACGAAATATGTGCCGAATGAGCAGCAAAATCAGTAAGAAATTAGACAGCGTCCACAGTAGCGTCAGAAAACCTATATGATAGATCTGGCACGCCCTCAAAATTGAGGAGGATTCATAAAGGAAATCTTGTCATAGACCAACACTGAAGGTACAGATTCATCATGGTGTGAGCAAACATAATCCAATTTCCACAAATCAGAGCACAGAATTATTAAGCATCATATTTCCGTAACACCTAAGCACTATACCACTACATGCATATTGATTCAGCCCAGTCTATGAGAACCTCATCTGGATATGGTAGAACAAGCTAGTTACAAAACAACAGTGAACTATTGTGAATCAATACAATACAGAGAGCACACGGAAGAGACCTCGAATGTTGCAACATTACTGAGGACATGTTAGAAAGATTTCTTCGAAAACAACGTCATTCAGAAATAAACAAACATGACTTAACTTGACTCTGTGCAGCAGAAATAATAAACAGTGAGCGTGCAAGGTGAGACATCCATTTTGAACAAGATGACATTGAGGCCTAACTGAACCCTAGTTAGCATAGGCCAGGAAAAGACACTTTTATGGGTTATAGCAAAATAGATTCAAAGGCAAAATCATCATATAATGTATACATGTAAATTTGAGTGTAAATCCATATTCTGTACAACGTTAATAATGCACAGTTTCTAGTGAATGCACAAAAAAACGAAACCAAACTGTTGGAACACTCTACCCACCAAGGGTAGAATGCTCTAAATTAAAAAGGGAAAACACAAAGACAATCATTGGAATGTTCTACAAGAAGGCATATACCAGGGACCAGGGAGTTGGCTTTTAATCGCCAGTAGAGCCCACTAAGAATGGCTCTAAGACTATTAGAACATTCCACCCCAAGAGAGCAGAAAGCTCTAATTTGTAAAAACAAAGGCCCCACTGAGCCCGAGGGGGTTGAAATCCCACCGGGCTCCATGAGGCCTTTGTTCACAGCAAAAGATGTGAACAAACATTGGAATGTTTATGCTCCGGGCTTCCCTCAGCCATTAGAAGCCCGGAGCACTCCATTGTCTTCATTGGAACGCTCAACGTTCCAATGTTCTAATATTCTTTATGTCTGCATTCTGAATACTACATGATGTCTAAAATTGATTAAGATATTCATCTACAGCAGTACTGATGGATACCCCAAATTTCACTGTTTTCATTGGAAATGTACCATATATTCTCTCGACTATTTTTAAGCACACTTCTCTGCTTTAGAACTATGATATTCTGGTTTAAAATTAATAATTTGAACATTGTGAAGGAAATATGCCACTAATTTAGTTTTTGGTTGCTAGTAAATTTAAAGAACTGACATTTTCAAGATTAGAGATGCCAAGCAACCTGTTAACATATTTTCTAAACAAAAAAAGCTTTATGAACAGTTAATAAGTCTTTTTCATAGATGTAACAATGGCTTGAAGTCGATGTGAAGCTATTTCCAATAGGAGAGGCATCGAAGAAAGATAATTTTTAGATAAGAACAGTAAGTTGGTTTCCATTTGCATGAAAGAGTCAATAATCAATAAGATCCTAGAAAGATGAATCTGTTGAAACAATCTTTACCTCATCTCTGCTTGAATACTATAGGCCTAATTACGACTTTGGCGGTGCTGTGCTGGCTTTTTGCTGACATAGCACCACCAAAGCCATGCAAGGACTGAGCGCCTGATTACAAGTCTTTCTCATACAGGCAGATGGTCCTTTTGCTGTACCCACGGAGGTGCACTAAAAAAGGGCATCTCAATGGGAATGACAAAAATGTTCCAACACAGCATGGATAGTGACGTCCAAACTGTGCTGGAACTTGGGGAAATACAGACGGGGGCACATGTTGTGCCCCCCCCCCTGAATGTATCTCCATACTGGGGGAGGCATGTAGGGCCCCCTTCGCTGCTCCACCGTCAGCCTTTTCATGGCAGGGCTCCCTCCATGAAATGTCTGGCAGTTCCGGAACTCGTAATATGCTGAGAGGGACTTGCCAGTCCTGCTCAGCATATTACAGTGAGCCTCCGCTGCACCACGGCTGGTCCCTGGCACAGGCGGTGGTTCTCTGCCGTTACCAATATATGCAGTTATAATACAGCGGACGGGCCACCGCAAGTTAGTGAGGTGGTCTTACGACCACAACACTCATAATCAGGCTCATAATCCTCACAAAAAAATCTTTTTTAGTCACATTACAAAAAAATCAGCCAGCACGTTTCGTACCCACATAGTAGAACTTCTTCAGGGCTGCAAAACAAAATAATACGATCTTTCAATCTTTTATTACAGATAAAACGAACATAGGAGCATTAAATCATTTAATATATATATATAAAATAGGAATTGGGTTTTTTAAGGCGGGACAGATGCCAATTGTTACGACCAAGAGTGCCAAGTTACAAAACAAACAGGAGAAACAAAAGACGCACAGAAAGAAGAAAACAACATCGAGACCGCAAAAGGAAAGAAACAGCCAGTGATCAAGTGGAGCACAACAAGACAGTAATTAATTTGTCAGATGTGGTTTTGGAAGTAGCAGAAAAAACAGCTATTATCACTGTGTCTAACATAGTGTCCAGAAAGCTCCTTCAGCTACAGTCAAACTAGAATTGACATTTATAAATTAATCTGCAAACTCGCACTCAAGACATATCACTTGCAGAAAGCCAACAGTGCAAGTACCACTACATTACCCATAAGCACTCAGAAGTGCAACAGTATATCAGATTTCAGATATCCAGCTTATCCAGGACTTGCAAGAACTGCAAAATGAAGAACTGCAAAATGAAGATTTGAAAACAAGTCCAAGGTCATCCATGCAATCAATAATATTGCAACATGGGCTAAATACACATGGTGCTATTGTGACATCCTTCAAACCCAAATCGGTGCTCACGCCCATAATGCCTCGAGATTCTTTTCATGTGTTTAATGAAAAGCTAATTTAACAGATCAAAAACGTAACCATGTGACTCAGAGAGCTTGTATCAAGCTAAGTGATCACAACAAAAAATATGAAGAGCTAATCACTAAATTGCAGAATAACAAAACAATTGTAATTCGCAACACTGAGAAGGGCAGGAACATCGTGTTTTGGCCTAAACCTGACTATATGTTGGACCCTATAAGCATTTGGAGGACAAATATTGTTGTAGAAAAAGCAACATAGAGTCGGTTAGATCAATATACAATAAGTTATATTTGAAATTGCCTGCATGGAAAACTGAGGGCCTTTTATCTACTACTGAATACTATTTTTTACGAACTGATCATCCGGTAATACCTGTTATATATTTTATCCCTAAGGTTCATAAGAGCTTGACATCACCACTGCGCAGGCCAATCATCTCTGCCAGAAAAGGTCTCCTGGAAAATACTTCCCAATACATTGATTTCTTTTTATAGGAATAGGTTTGTAACCTACCGTCTTTTGTCCAAAATGTAGGAGAATTTTTAAACAAATATTTGATATTCCTTGGAACCAAGATTATTTGCTTTAAACTTTGTGCATAACTACCCTCTATACAAGCATAAATCATCAGGATGTTCTTAGCGCAATGCAACCTTTTTTTAAAAGCGGATCTCTCAAATTGTATGAGCACAGCAAAGTGGTGATATGACACAATTTTGTTCAACAATGAAATTTTCCAGCAGATTTATGGGGTTGCCATGGGGGCTTGCTTCTCCCCCAGTTACACATGTTTACACATGGGCTGGTGGGAGGACCGGGTCCTCATGGTCAACCATAATGAGTTTTGGATAGACGTGTAACCTACTGGCTCAACTACATTGATAACTTGTTTGTAATATGGAGGGGGTCAAAAGATAGTGCAGAGAATTTTGTAGCTGACATCAACTGTAACTCAGTCAATCTTAAGTTTAAGGAGCAAATGAGCTTGCATTCAGTTGACTTTTTGGATGTTCATGTTTTTATAGAAAATGACAAAATTGAAACTCGATTACATATGAAGGAATCAGCAGGCAATTCGGTGCTCCATGCCAGTAGCTTCCACCCTCGATATTTGATCAATAGCATTTAATATGGAGAAATGCTAAAGCTTAAAATAATCTGTAGTGGTGAATTGGATCTAAAAAAAGGTTCAAATGGACTCTAAAAAAAGATTATCATTAAGAGGTTATTCCACCCGAGTAATTGATCAAGCCATATCCAAAACAGAGAAAGCTTACTATTTGATAAAAAAGGCTAGCCGTACTAACAAACTGTAGTGCTAGAGGCACTACTATGGTCTGACACCATGTGATGACCTTTGACAATCATCATTTTAATTGACTTTGGTGTTTTACTTCACCCTAGCATGAATGTACGATGTCCTGCATATGCCTTGTTTCTCTTGAAGATTTCTTCTCGTAGTTTTGAAATGGGAGCTGTCACAGTACAACAGCCTTGCCAAGAACAGAGTGTGTGGGATGTGCATTTGAAAGCATGAGAGAGAGAGAGGTGTGGAATGTACTTTTTGGTCTCGAAGTGCAGTGTTATGAGCAGTGGTGCACAGATGTGCACTATGTTGTACACTGAGAGATGAAGTATGTGATGCTATAAGCAGTGGTACACAAATGTGCATTGTGTTGTACATTGGGAAGTATTGTGAAGTTCTTACTATTGGATTTGACATGGCCTCATGTCATCCTGAATTCAAACTCTACCTTGCTTGAGCTTTTCTGCGCGCACAGAAGCGTTTGCAAGTTGTTGGGGTTAATCATGTTCAAGGTTTTGTTTTGGAGAAGAGGTTGTTGAATGTACCTTGGAAGGCTTATTGTAAGCTTTGTTAAGATAAAGGCTGAAACATGTAAGAATGTAGAGGGAACATGGGAACTCATTTTGCCCTGGAATGCTTGCATGGAAACTGGCCAGTTCCAGTAAGTTTCCTTGGTGCAGAGGTAAAGACTCTTGAACCTTCAAGTGTGTTTTGAGACTATAAAGCTGAGGGTTGTTGACTTAGAAACCAGGATTGTTGGAGCCTGACGGTGGACGCATCGTCAGTGTAGGCATCTGGTTACCGAGTCTCCTGGCTCCGGCTGTAAGTCCCCCAGTCTGGAGTGAGTCAGGATGAAGATTGCACCAGGTGAAGTGTTTGAGTATTGATTATTGCCATTGTGATGTGTGGCCAGTGGCTATGATCATTTGAGGTGTTTTCTTTGTGATGTGTGAGTGAGTCAGAGTGCACTTCCAAAGTA
Source organism: Triturus cristatus (assembly GCF_964204655.1). NCBI lineage: Eukaryota > Metazoa > Chordata > Amphibia > Caudata > Salamandridae > Triturus > Triturus cristatus. The sequence goes on from NC_140582.1 coordinate 1,073,170,196, forward strand.
ATCATTTGATGATGTGTGTTTATCTTTCTGATTTCTTGCAGGACGTCCAGTATTATTTGCTGCTTGTTTATTCATTATTATTATTAGCAATCTGGAAAATGCATACCTTCTCTATTCAACAGCAGCCAGTAAAAAATTGCATATCATAAAATCTTTCATATAGCTAAAAATAAGATTCAATAATTAAAAACTACTGGAGAATATAAAAACTAGTGAAAGATGATAAAAGCACTTCCAAAGTAATCATTTGATGATGTGTGTTTATCTTTCTGATTTCTTGCAGGACGTCCAGTATTATTTGCTGCTTGTTTATTCATTATTATTATTATGCATTTAACTGTTGCATTTACCAAATGTGTTATTATTGCTTGCATATAAATATATGTATCTCTCTATTTACATTTGAATGATATCCATTTGACATTGGGGAAAGCCTTTCTGTTAGAGAGCATTGCATAAATAAAACCCCAAGCATCATTCTAAAAAGAGAGTCTTTGATGTGTTACGTTTTATAAAGTGAAACTCCTTTTCTAGGTGTTGTTGTGTTTTTATGCCTGCTGCCTCATCGTGTTTGAGCCACCGTGTAGGAGTGGTATTTTGTGGAACTCTGTATTAGCTTGAGGGTGAGCCAAGACACAAACTCAGAAATTTATGAAAAACAGATGGAGCAACTAGTCTCATATTTTGACCTACAGCAAACAAGAATGGCAATTAGGAGCCATACGTTTAAAAAAATGGCAGTTGATTCTGAGTGATCCCATTATAGGTCCTAAAATCCCCAAATCACCAACAATTACTTTTAGGAGAGCCATATCTATGAACAATTACCTAGTTAAAAGTACTCCTGAAAGTTCTGAGAGGCGTAATTGGCTCACATCCAGAACAGGATTTTTCAAGTGCAATTCGTGCAGGGCTTGTCAATTTGGCTTCAATATGACTCAATACCACACTCCTTTTCATGATAGACCCGTTTGGAATGTTCATGCGGGTTACGGTACATTGGTAGTACCAAATTACAGGTCCATAAACGGATCTTGCAGCACATTCGGGCCATAACAGATTTTGATCCCTCCTATCCAGTGGCCCATCTTTTTAAGGAATTTCATAGTAGCAATCTTAGCCACCTTAAATATCCTGTACTTAACACTGTACCCAGATTAAGACGTGGAGGTAACCGTGAATTCATTTTGAGAAAGTTGGAGACTAGATATATTTTAAATTAGGATACCAAGACTCCGCATGGGCTCAATACCAGCGAAGACACGTATACTTGCCTATAAAGTCTATCGGTTAGTTTGCTGGTGCTGCTATAATTATTTAACATACATCTAAATTGCAGTTAATCCCTCTGCTACAATTTGGCAATATACTGTACAATAAAACACACTTGACATTGTAGACGTTGGCCTTTATATTGTATCTGCAGTGCACCTTTGCACAGGCCTTTTTTTATGAAATCCTAGAATCTTAATTAACACTTTATTGCATACCTGTCACTTTATCAGATCAGTGAGGCGGCTGCACAATATAACATTGCCCACATGGGCATCAGTCATTCACTTTTTAACTTTGAATTTCCTTTTTAATGTGTGATTTGCATATATTAAGTTTGAATTATGATACATGATGGTTGAAATCAAGTATAGTTATAATGTGAAATGAAATTTTGATGTAATTTTCAGGGCGGAGTCTGTATTTAAAAATGGTGCTTTAACCCCTTCCCCGCTCATGACGGAACCACTCCGTCATGAGCCACGGGTGCGCTGTGCTCATGACGGAGTTGTTCCGTCATGCTGCGGCCGTTGGCGGCCGCTCCGCCCACGCGGCGCTAATTCCCCGCCTGTGCGGGCGATTAGCGCAGTGGGCGAAGACGTGACGGAACCACTCCGTCATGAGCCCAGCTCACCCGTGACTCGTGACGGAGTGGTTCCGTCACAAGCACAGCACCACTGCAACTGCCCCCAAACCCCCCCAGCGCCGCAGCGGAATTCCTGCCGCGGCGAAGGGGTTAACAAGCCTATATTGGCAACAATACATGATCATCAGTGAATAGATATATGGGAAAAAAAGAAGCATGCAATGCACTAAGCACTTAATTCAGGGATATTTTGCACAATTATAATGAACCATATCAAATTCATTAGTTTGCGCATTTGCTTAAGTTTGCTCATAAAACATGTGGCTAAGATTTCAAGCAAAATGCCTTATCATGCACTATCAGTTTCATAAAATACGATTAGTTGATCATGATATGAATACGAGATTTAAACCATTCATTTTTAAATAGATTCATATTCCAATTGTAATTTTTTTTAATTATGCGTTCAGACAAGTCATTGAATTTGTTTATGAAATTATATGTAAGCTTAGCCGTTTTCACTAACCCTGGGTGGACCCACGTAGTTTGCACTACTTCGAGCTACGCGAATTGCACGTAGCACAGTGCAAAAACGCGGTCCTCAACGTCAAGTTGGCGATCGCGAGCGAGCAAAATGACATCCCGGCGAGACATTTTCCTCGTTCGCGATCAGCAACATCAAGTTGTCGATTGCGAGCATGAAAAATACCTCCCGGCGAGATTCGGCCGTATATAATCCTAGTGGTAATGTGGTATAGGATTGCATATCATGAGTGTAAGTCAACACATTTTCACAGATTCGTAAACAAGTTGGAATGGCAGGTTAGTTCGGTGCAGATGTTAGATTTTGATATTCTTGGTTCCAAGTATATCAAACATGAGACTAGGAATAGATATTAAGGTTCGGGCTATGATACCATGAGTATATCTTAACTGAATTGCATAACAATAACCATTTTTATCACACTAGAAATGAAAAGCATAAAGTAAGGCTACCCATGATTTACAAAGCATAGTGTGATGATGTCTGTAAAGGAACACATTACACTATAGTATGCAGTTCTCAATGAAGATCACACAAATCCAATGCATATGTAACAAGTGCAAGATTTCAAAGACTTGTCACAGTGGCAAAATATCTGATACCATTACAAAGAAAAGGAATGGTTTTTGATCACATTTAGCCGGGTGGTACCTGTGGATAGCTTTGGTTCAATTTACCAGCAAACTTGGTATGACTACCTAATAATTTTATTGTGGGTTTGAATAGCCCATTGAATTCAAATACATCATGCGTTAAATCAGAAGTTGGCATTGCAATATGGGCTTGAATGTCCTGTGTATATCTTAAATCAAATATATGGCCTCAAATATTTACCAGTCGAATCAGAAATGAAAAGCACATAATAAGACTACCCATAATTTGCAATGCATAGAATAATGACATACTAGTAAATAAACATACCGCAGTATAGTATGCAAGTGTCAATTCATACTGATCAAACACGTCTGATAAATACAGGGTATTAAAGGTGTTTGTTGCAAAAGTAAATATGTACAATAACATTACGAAAAGAGGGAGGATTTTAATTATCATCATCATTAAGCTTTATTTAGACTTTTCAAGTCATAAAAGCTGCACAAAACTTACAGAGTAAAACACAGTTAAAAAAATATGAAAGAAGGAAAATTCAAACATGGCAACACACAATTGACATGTGAAAACTAATATCTCAAAATTGTGATTTGACAGCAAATTACCTGCATGGCTTAAACATGCTAGACCAGTGTGATCAAAATTGCAAAGGGTGCTCAGCTCAACTGCTCACAACAATTAGAATAGAAAGCACAACCCTGTAGCAATCTGGAAAATGCATACCTTCTCTATTCAACAGCAGCCAGTAAAAAATTGAATATCATAAAATCTTTCATATAGCTAAAAATAAGATTCAATAATTAAAAACTACTGGAGAATATAAAAACTAGTGAAAGATGATAAAAGCATCTAGCAAAGGATGATACGGGGCTGACCTTAAGGTCGAACTGTAGCAAACAGGTTATGCAATCAATCTACAATAAAGTGCTTTATGCAAGGTCTAACACAAGTGAGGGTAGCCTAAGTTTAGTCTCTGGGACCCAAAAGGCAACTTGAACTACGGGTCAACCTAGCCGTTACTAAGATGATCTCATGAGTGCCTTCCTTCTAATGCTTCACATGCGGCTTAGAAACTTAGCCATAGCACAGGTAAAAAGGGACCTGGCATCTGACTTCAGTATACAAAGTGCATCCCAGTGGCTCCGCGTGCCCAGTTGGCAACAGACCGGTTTGAGCCACTTGTCTCTGGGCTGCGTATAAGTAGAGCATGCAAACAGCACGTGGGCTACGGACTCCACTGGGGCGTTGCAGCTGGGTCTGTTGCTTAAACTTGAAGAGTTAGGGTGCCACTTAGCAGTAACCTCACCACAGGAAGGGTACCAAACCTGAATTGAATGTATAAAGTTCTGTCCTGGGTACATGGATTGTGTCTAGATTGGGTTCCAAAGATCTAACCTGTTTATGGAGCAAAACTTCCTCGGTACGTTTCCCCAGAGTAGGCTTTGTTAGCTCACGTTGCTCCACCCATTTCCAGTAGTGTTGCTTCAGGACCTATTTTTGTACCAGGCAGGGATATGGCTTGTCCCAAAGACCCTTGATCCCAATATCTGACACCAGACTCCTGACATTTTGAATCCACTCAACCTTATTGCACGTGTCAACGGGCAACCTCTGACAGGGCTTCCGCAAAGGGCAGTAGCTCCGGTGTCCTCATAATGAGTGCCCAGTAAAGCAGCGGGCAGAGCTTCGTTCTGTCACTAATAGTGTGTCTGCTCATATCGAGCATTAGAGGTGTAATTATCACATCTATTCAAGTGGTACATGTACCTACGTTCAGTTTCACTATCCTACAAATATAGAATGATGGCATGTAATCCCGATTTCATTTTGAAACGGGTCTAAATACCTATTAATTCTGGATGAATTACAAATTTAAACCCAGAAATTAGCACCACAGAAAGCCAGATGCCATTATAGTATGAAACTATATTGAAGCTGTATTCTATAGATCAGGCTCCATTTTAAGACAGGCTTCAAAACCTTCAAATTTGCAATGATGCACCTTTAAAAGCGAAAATTGGCCCCACAGTCTGTATACGTGGTGCATTATAATGTGGGTAAATGTATCTTCACTGTGGTTGAAGTCAGACAGATAACCACAGATAAGACATGATGGCATAACCTTACCGGATGTATCAAATAGAAACTGCAGTAAATAGCTTCCATGTGTATCAGTCAAAAAGCCATAAGATGCTTGTGTTCTCATCACCATATTTAAATGGAGCAGATATAACCTAATTTGCCTTTTACTGTAATTTTATACACATATTTATACACACTGCAAATGTTTTAGGGAAGACAATATGACATTTTTGATCATATGTAATTACCACTCCAATCATACAAAATATATATCTACTGCTAATTTTAACAGGTTTGAAGTTATAGCATGATCTCTCATATGGGTCAGGTAAATAAGGTGCCGTTTTAGGATGGGTTAGAATTAGGAGTGGCCGGAACTCGTACCATTTGACTTTGTGGAATTCCACAGAGTTACTTAAAAACTCAGCAAGATTTGTGAAGTTGCAGCCTCCCATTCCACTGCAGGGCTAGCATGATGAAGAAATTACTTTAGGCAAGCACAAAATAACAGTAAGTAGCTCCTTTTTTCTTACAGGGCTGGAATGGAGGGCAAACTCCGAGTGAGGCCTGAGATTACTCACTGCTGCCTTGAAGCAAAACTCCATGTGGGACTCGCTGCTGGATGCTGCTGCACATAGAGTTGCACTGGCCAAAGTGCACTAATTTTGCTTTTGCATATTAGTATTTTGTAGGGTCCGGCATTTTTCAAGTCGCTGTAAAGCGGGGTCATCTTGGTAGGGGTGATTTGTTTATTGTGCTCACTGTCTCCAGGTAATTTTCTTTATTTGCACTGATTCATTCAGCCGGCGGAAGAGTAACACAGAATTACTGAATTCCTCCAATTCTGCACGCAGAATTATAAATTCCACCCCTGATGCAGCGGAGTTTACCAGCTCTACACATTCATACACGCAACACTCATTTGGGCCCAGATACATTCATACACTCAATGAGCTAGCAAATATCCTCTGGTCAGCAATTTTGTTTTACCCTAGGAAACCTTTACACCAGTATTCTTACCCATCCTGTCTCCTAAGTAAATAAACAATTCGAAAGATCTAGTGGTAGATTAGAATAGGGAGGAAATTACAATAATACATTTAACTTTTATTAAAAGAACCACAGACTCAGAAGAAGTTTTAAAATGTTATCTGAATTAATAATCTTGTGAGTCAAATCAGAATACACATGGATATGCCAAATTCTCCATCAGGAAAAAATCGTACAGTTAGCTTATAACCAGTTTGCATTAATTAATTTCTTACAATGACAGCACCTGAGGAGAGAAAGAACAGAAAACAAGTATGGAGCATTAACCCTACAGTTATATTAACCTAGAATGGTGTGAGGACCTCGACATCAGAGAGTCATGGATTCGGGACCAGTTCAGGACTGGGAAAGGTGACCTCTGCTAGTGTTACGCCAGCGTTACACCCCTCTCTGGTGCTACTCTCTCCGGCTCGAGCTCGTCCTGACCCCTTCCTAGATGTGCCTCCTCGGTTGTTCTGTGAATTTCCCTAGTGTTGGATTCTTCAGTCAGATTGCAGCAAAATCAGGCAGCATCTCGTCATAGCATCAGCATCTCAGCATCAAGTGTGTCTAACTATATAGAACTTACCTCTGTTATACCAATTCAGATGTATGATCCACCCCCAAATGTTTCAATTCCATGTTCACCCGCAATTTTGATTGGGCCAAGCAGTGGGGTGAGGACATCACACCATACTAAGTGCAATACTTTTCTTTAGTCTATTGTCTAGCTCCCCGCCCCTTAATTTTAATACTCACAAGCTTTATTCCCACAAGCATTTCATATGTGGATCGATAAGTCTATATTAAAATGTTGCGTCCTCTTCCTCTCGTAGGGTCAAGAGTTGGTTTTCCCATGTCCTTGATGGGCTTAGGGTTTGGAAGCCAGTCCATTACTTCACTTGTTCAGTACAAGCGGACGTTGCGCATGCATAGAAGCCACAAGGAAAACAGAGACGCGGTCACCCTCCAAGGCCCAAATACAAACTATTAATAAAGTCAGAGAAGAATATGTTAGAATACAAAATTAAACGAATTCACTGTATACCACTTACTTCTACTCTAACCCCCTTTACTTAATAAATCTGCATTAATGGCTTAGTAAAACTTGTATAGATTAGTTTCAGCACCAAATGTGCGTCAGTGCGTTACTTTAAAGCATCCATATTAGAAGCTATTGCGCAGCTGCAAAGTTTTCCCCCAAGCGACAGAAAACATCATACTACGTAGATGTAGTAGACGCATGCGCAGAAAAGTTTAGGACACTCGGGTTATTCATTAGTGAAGCACATTGGAAAGCTTCCCCTAGATACAAATGTAAAATGTTACAGGTTATTCGAGAGGATTGCATACAAGCAATTTTCTTTTTAATGCGAAACCTTGCTCCATCACCCCAGCTGAATGTTTATACATGGTGCCTTCTTTGATGGGGGAGAAGTTTCTAGAGGTCTCTCTTTGAAGTGCTTGGAATTTCCTGACTCCCCTGCCTTATCTCCAAGTTGGCTGCAGGGACAATGCAGTGGTGACAAGCCCTTTCTATGAAGGCAGAGCACAGCCTATTCAGTTGCAAGGGGCGCTGTGCCCAGCTCCTCCCTCATCCTGCCAGCAGATGGCCCATTCAGACACATCTAATTCCTCTATTGTGTGACTATCTGGGAGGAATTCAAAAAGTTTAACTGCCAAGTACACCCAATCATGTGGCCTTGGACAGGCTGCAGGCACCAAATTATTGCAATCTGGTCTGCATTCTCAGACTGTACCTCATGGATAATGGGTACTGACATTTATAGGGTTTGTTGTCCCCTCTTATACTTCTTTAGGGTATGTGATTTGCACCCAGGTTAATCTGTAAAGCCCCTATAGGAAGGGTCCCACTTTGTACTTCCATCTGACATTTTGTAAATATTTTTCATTTTGGTTATAGTAATAAATATGTGTGTATTAAAGTTCAATCCCTTTTTAAAGAAAAAATTCTAACTGGACTTCTTCATTGATTATTACTGTTGGGTATTGCATTGTTTTAGTTTCTAGCCCAGAGATCCTCCCACAGTCAGGCTTGGACTGCTGTAACTAGTTACCCTTAGAGATAAGTGCTAAAAGGGGTAATTGGATTACAGTTTGAGAGTCTGGGGTATAGGGGAATCAGGACACCAGTGGTGAAATACCTCCATCGCCAAAATTGTGGCTAGTAACACCTGGCTGCCTTGGGCCCTCCTGCACTATATTTGCCAAATAAAATTGGAAGGGGCTTTACATTGCAAACTCTCTGACAAATACAATAACAAGGGATTCTACATTGTGAGCCCCATGCCAAACACCGTAGGAGAGAGCTTTACGTTGTGAATCGTCGGACATGAACACTCTGACAAAAGCAATAGCAGGGTCTTTTCTTTGTGGACCCTCTGTCACATACAATGGTATGGGGTTTACCATTGTGAGCATCTTGAAAAACACTATGCGAAAGGAATGCACAGCCTGATAGTGTGCAAATTGACATGAGGTACCACACAGAAGCAACAGTTGTAGGTGGAATGATTGATTTAACCGCATGCACTGCTAATTATTCAGGCTACGTTAGAGTCCATGTTTTTTGCCCACCATGCCATCCCAAGTAGCACCCAGCCATATGCAAAAATGCCTTGGTCTTGTTCCATTAGGAACAGTCCAACCAACACTGACAAAGCAGGTCCCCTCTTAAGTAGATAACAAGCAACCCCAGACCAGATTCAGCTTATTTGGGCTTTCACCTTGGTTCCGGGGGCAAAGTGAGCAGAGTACCCGCGTCTGGTCAAACTCGTTGCACTTAGGGCTCGCATTGAACAAAGCAAAAAAGTGATTGGTGGAATGCTTGTATTACACTCAGGTACTGTAATTAGTTGAGGCCACATTATAGTCCATCATTCTTTGCCCACCCTGTCAGCCATTTGCAAATCAGTCTTGGTGGTTCTCCAAAGGGAGCAGTCTAGCCCATAGTGCCAAGCAAGGTCTACTCTGAACTGGAACACGAGCAACCCTAGGCTGGTTTCGGTCTATTCAGTATATCAGGGATGGCATGGGGAACAAAAACCCAATGGGCTGTACTGAAGCCTGAATAGTTTCCAGTGGCTGAGATTCAATCAATCCATCTATCGCTTTTTGCTATTCCCTAATTCAATCTTTTGGCTCAACGTTTTCAAAATACGCTGTGGAAATTCAATTTTTTTTAATATAACAAATTGGTAGTAACTCTGACTTTCACTTCAAACTATGCCAACATCTTGCAAAAGTTGCATGTTTGATGAACAATATCCCTTTGAATTTTAATGTAGATGTTGGACCTGCCTCGCTCTGCTGGGTCACCCCCAAACATTTATCCTCCATTTCCTTTATTAATTTGTTTTGCTGTCCTTAGGACTCTGTGCACTTTACCACTCCTAACCAGTGCTAAAGTGCTTGTGCTTTCTCCTCTAAACATGGTAGAATTGGCTTACACGCAATTAGCATATTTAATTTATTTGTAAATCCCTAGTAAAATGATACTGCATGTGCCCAGGGCCTATAAATTAAATACTACTACTGGGCCTGCAGCACTCATTGTGCCACCCACTTAACTAGCACTTATATATGTCTCAGGCCTGCCAATGCAGCCTGTGTGTGCAGTTTAAACTGTCATGTCAACCTGGCCAAGTAAACCTTTTCCCAGACCCAAGCCTACCTTTATAATTCATGTAAGTCACCCCTAGCTTAGGGCCCTTGATAGCCCAGAGGGCACTGTGCAGTGCATTTCAAAAGTGGGACATATATATATTTAATTTGACATGTCCTGGTAGTGAAAATCTATAAACTTTGTTTTTCACTACTGCAAGGCCTACCTCTCTCACAGGATAACATTGGAATTACCTTAACACATTTAATAGGGTGTGATTTCCAAATGGGAGCAAGTAACCAGCTCATGTTTCGTGTCTGTGGAATTGTAATGAAAAATCCTGTCTCATGGTGAAGTCAGATTTTTTATTATAATTTTGAAAATACCACTTTTAGAAAGTTGGCATTTTCCTGCCTTAGCCATATATTGCCTGTGGCCTGTATCTAGGTCACATGACTGGGTATAGCTGACAGTTGGGCTTTGTGTATTCCTCCTAGACAGCCACACAAAAAAGATAACATGTGTGTCTGGATGGGCAATCTTTGGCAGGATGGGAGGGTACAGCTGGGAACAGCCCTACTTACACTTGAATATGTTGTGTCCTGCCTTCACACAGAGAGCTGCATACCCCCTGTAGTTAGTCTGTAGCCAGGACAGGGAAGGCAGGATGCCTAGGGACTTAAAAGGGAAACCTCTAGAAGCCTCTCCCACCTTCTAGAGGAAGGGTACCAAGTATAAATACTGGACCTCAGACACCACCTCTTCAGTACACAGCTGGACCTGTGGATACTCTGCCAAGGAGAAGGGTCTCCTGTGCTGCTGAAGGGATTGCCACTTTGCTGGACTGCTGCTCTGAAGGTCCTGCTGCCTTGCTGTGCTGATCTGCTGCCTGCTGCCCTATTGCCGAGGTGAGAAAGACTGGCCCTGCATCCGTTGAGCCGAGGAACCCAAAGTGAATCCAAGGACTAGTTGGCTGGCCTCCTGTCTAGAGCTGCAAGGACAAAAGGCTTCAACAGCCTTGAACCCAGCACCTGGACTCTGCCATCTGTAAGTTCTACCCTGAGAAATTGTGTCACCCCAGCCCTGGACTCTTGGAAGTGGGCCTGAAGGTGTTCTATCAGCCCATCTGTGGATCCAGCAGTACCTATGCATCTTCTCTGTGGCACATGTCCAGCAGAACTGGGACATCACCTTTGCTGTTCAATGCATCGCATTTGGAACCTATTTATTGCCTCTGCTGCAAGTGTTCTTCAGACGCAAAGGAGCCCATATCATTCCCATGGCCGCATTGTAACCACTGCCTGGGCAAAGCTTTCCTGAAGCAGGCCCTCATATCTCTCATCTACGGCAGTCACGATGCAGCTTCTCTCACCACAGACTCACAGCTTCTCAGAACCAACTCATCACCACGCCTACATGATGCATCGTCGATGCCGGCCTTCGCATCGCAAGCCCTCATCGATTGGATCATCGTTGATGACACAGGACCTTTCAGCGCAGCTCCGCTACACGTCGAAACTGACGCATCACCTCAGCTGTACAACATATCCTCAGCATGGAATCTTGCAACGCTCTGCAAACCAGGATTTAAGGGACTCTTGTTCAGTGGGCCTAACTGGGGCCACTGGCCTACACTCCATTGCGGTCAGCCTAAACTTGTGACTTTGTCCTGGCCCATCACTGTCAGATATCAATAGTTGGTGCATTGTGCTGTTTGGTCCAATTTCACTGAAATCTATAAACCTACATATCTCCAGTTCTATTGATTGTATGTTTGTTGTGGAATTCTTTTGTGGTGTGTTTTCACTGTGTTACTGTTTGAACTGCTGCACAAATACTTTACACATTACCTCTGAGTTTATCCTGACTGCTCTGTGCCAAGCTACCCGAGGGTTGAGCACCGGTTAATTTAGGGGTGCTTGTGACTTCACCCAGACAAGGATTGTGGCTTCTGCTTGAGTAGGGTTTCACACCCCTCAACCAGTAACCCAACGTCTAACACTAGTTAAAACTCTGGTTTTCGTTATAAAGACTCCTCCGTAGACCTGGAAATCCATTAGGTAGTCATTGGCTCTTGCCCCACCCCCAACCCCTGCTACTATTAATAAAAATGGGAGTGTTACTGTCAGCACTGATCTTACCTTCTACAAAACCACACCAGGGGCCTGGGCTGTCGAACCAAATCAACCAGCTTAACCACCGAGGCTGCTTCAAGTCAGAGCCATCTCAATAGTCACAAGTTGAACACCCGACCATTTCTCCGCCTGTAGCAAGGCAGATTCCCCTCTCACCACGGGAATCGCCTCTTAAACCGATCCAGCGTACAAACGCTGCTCGGAGATCAAGCTGTGCCGGCACTGCGGCTGAAAAACACTGCGGACTGGAGGAGCCTGGGGTGTCTCAAGATGGCGGACTGCGGTGAGGGAGTTGCAGATCACTACGGAGCTGCATTTGTAGACGACACCGCTGTGGATCACAGCTGATGTATGGGCAGGAGACCTCCGAGCTCCACTGGCGAGGAAGAGACGGTCGGGCATTGCAGAGAGGGGAGGTGAGCGTAACCCATGACTGCGGATTGCGGGGAGTTGAGACCGGATCGGCTGCCTGGCAAAGTGAGATCCCCGGCTTCACAGCCTTCCCGCTGCGGCACTGGATAACCCACGAGGCAGCTACACCCCTCGCACGCCCACCAGCACTGAATTTGAGGTGAGCCAATCAAACGCTAAGGTGGGTGAACACGCGCATTAGATGCTCCCACTACCCAATGACGACTGGGAGGTGCTGGGAGGCCGAGTGAAAATCGAGGCCCCGGCTTCAAGGCCTGCTTGTAAAGACACTGGGTCCCTGCCTCTGAGCTGACGAGGATCATAACAGCTGAGGTCAGACTGGCCATTCTTACTCACAGCGGGGGAAATAGCCGACACTGGCTTGCAGCGCCATAAACCATATCTGGGAGCCTTCAGCAGCGGCGCCTGCAGAGGGAGGAGGCGCGAGGACGTCCGGCGGCTCTGAAAATTGAGGCCTATGTTTTGAGGCCCCCTGACGCCTGCATTACACGATGGGTTTGTGTCCCCAGATCAAGGCCGCTTCAGGGATTACACACAGTACAGAGCTTCTGACCCCCCTCCCCCGCTGGGCTGTAGCTGCAGTCAGATTTCATCTCTGCTCTCCCCACTATCCCCTTCAACAGAAGTCACAGCAGAGACCCACATGAAGTTATAACCTACCAGCCTTTGTTGTGCACGGAGAGTGGAATGAAGGCCCCCCCCCCCACTGGACTGATCTGCGACGTGTCCTGCATCTTACTTGCTACAGGAGGAACCATCCCGCACTGGTCACGGACCAAAACATACAGTGCGCCGATATTGAAACGGCCCCACCCGGCAGCTAGAAACAACCGCATTCCTTCCCACTCTGGTTACTCACCCGGAACACCGACAGGCCGATGGAGGATCACCCTCTTCCTCCGTGAAGGCGGCGGCTAATACAGGTGTGTCCCTCAGATTTTTGCAAGTATTTTCAAGTATTCTTGAGCTCCCTTGTCTCCTGCCTGCCAAAGATGGCCACTAACAAAGGACTCAGACCTCAGACTCAAAAACAGTTGGCAAAGTTTGCCTGGACCAAACAAGATGCTGAAGTGACAACAGGAGAAGACCCCAAGACGTCGCAGCCTTGCTCCTCGACCAAAACTCTCACACTCGAAGATGTCATGGAGGCTATAGCAGGTTTACGTATATCGCTGGAGACTCGGATCGACTCTGTGAACATAGAGATAACTCTCCTCCGAGCGGATCTAAAAAAAATGGACTCTAGAGTCAAAGATGTAGAAACTACTACGAAAGCTTTGGTATCCGACACCTCTACTCTACAACGGCAAGTAACCCAGCTTCAGGGCAAGCAAAAAAAGATGGAAGAACTCCTGGATGACTATGAAGGGAGGGCGAGGCGGATCAACATCCGTATCTTGGGGGTTCCTGAAAGATCGGAAGGACCGGCCATGGATCTTTTTGTGAAGGACCTGGTGCTCAATAAACTTCAACCTAAGCGTCTCGCTAGTTACTTCTCCATTGAATGAGCTCACAGGGTCCCTGGCAGACGTCCATAGCCTGGGGCTCCTCCCAGACCTATAATCACAAGAATATTCAATTTTCGGGACAGGGACGTCACTCTACAAACAGCAAGGGCCGGTCCTCCAGTAAAGAGATTGATAATACAAACGTCACCTTCTTCCCGGATTTTACCGTCAAAGTTCAAGTGCAGAGATGCAGCTTCACAGCGGTTAGAAAGGCCCTGCACGATAAAGATATCAAATACTCCATGCTGTTCCCGGCTAAGCTCCGAGTGGAATCTGAGGGAAAATCATGGTTCTTTCTCTCTCCGGAGAAGGCCTGGGAATGGCTTGAAGGATGGCGGCGAGTGGGACGTCATCGGAAGGTAACAACAACAAGGAACTCACCATCAACCAACGTGCTACTCTGGTGTCAAAAGAACGTCTCTCGGAAGAAGACCCTGACAGGTGACTCTGAGGCACACTGCTGAACTCTAACTGTCCTCACTGACTCCACCGGGTCCCATCTGCACTCTTTGATTTGTAGTTTGCGACCTATATATCATAACTATTTGGGAGTCTGCTAAGAACGCTGCTCTTGGCGCCGTTTCCCCTGTGGTGACTACGCCCCAGTAACTTATCATCTCTATAAAGCACATTGTTTAAGGATCGGATAAAACGCTAAGTACTTCAGTATACCATGACTATAATACGTTGCATAGGCGGGGGGGTGGAGGTGGTTAGCCAGGTACCCTACACATGACGGGGTGGGCGACAGGCACTCTGCCTTTTTGGGGAGTGGAACGTTTTAACACCACTGGCAAGGGTGCAGGGAGGGGGGTAAGGAGTGGGGGAGGGGGGATAGTTGGAGTTTTCAATGTTATAGTTATTTTTATGCAGAGCATCCAAGTGAACCTAATTACGTCATGTTCATGTTCTAAATTGCATACGTCATTTATAGTATCAGAAAGCTGGGACGGGAGAGGCTTTGCTAGTGCGATCATCGTAAACCGTCCTTTTAGTTTGGAAATGCTAGGTGAGGTGCGGCCACTCGCATCGCATTCCCCCTTTGTTCTTCACCACTACCTGATATGACAAACACGAGATACTTGAAGTTGTCCATAATGTCGTGGAATGTTAATGGCCTGGAGAGTAAGATAAAAAGGGGAGTGGTCCTACAGTACCTTAAGAGGCAATTGCCGGACCTAGTGCTATTGCAAGAAAAGCACTTGGTGGGGAATAGTTGCAAGGCCCTTAACAGATGGGGGTACAGGCTTGTGGTCCATGCAGGATTCACATCAGGCTCCAGGGGCACAGGCATACTTATACGCAAAAACCTTGCCCTTACACCCACTCGTGTCTGGAGCGACCCACAGGGTAGATTTGCTGTGTTGGAAGTGGTATGGGAGGGTAAGGCACTGAATGCAATATCGGTATATCTCCCACCCTCGCTGGGTGCGATAGCATTGCAAGACCTGGGCAAGATTCTGATAGATCTTCCCCCGGGTACTCTTATGCGAGGAGGTGACTTTAATATGGTAATGGACGGGACACTAGACAGACACCTCCAAAAACTATCTCCCCAACGAAACACTCACATGGCCGACTTCACCCAAGCGATGGGTCTCATTGATATTTGGTGCACATTGAATCCCACCACGGCTCACTTCACGCACTATTCTAATGCGCACAAAAGCATGTCCCGCATTGACAATTTTTTTACTTCCCTTGCAGATATAGGCCTATTTCAGTGCCCTCGAGGACTCCCAAGAGGTATATCAGACCATTCCCCCCTCAGGGTTGAACTTACTTTTAATCAGTACTGTACCCTTGGCTTCTTACGATCCCAGATGTTAGGGAGGACCTCGCTGAACACACAGACTATTATTTTCGTGAAAACGTCGGCTCAGTTGAATCAGCCAACACTATTTGGGAAGCCTATAAGGCGGTGATTAAGTGACTTGCTCTAGCATTAAAGATAGGATACATTAGGAATCAAAATGTACAGCTGACCCAATTAGAAAGTGACCTGCTTCAGCTAGAAACAATACATAACACCTCCCCCACGGATGTCACAACCCACAACCTTCGGAATAAGCGGCTGGAATATAACGCCCTTGCGCAGGAAAAGACTCAGGCGAGACTCCTTCGTACATGCCACAGAGTATATGAGCTAGGAGATTGAGCTGGAAAAATGCTGGCGCGGCTGGAGCGGCGAGACCAAGCGGTTCGCTGGGTCCCCGAACTCCTACTTGAGAATGGGAATCAGATAACTGACCCATGTGAGGTAGCGGAAGCATTTGCAGACCACTTGGAGGTGGTGTATTCCTCCAAGACCACCTACTCCTCTGATGATTCCCGCCAGCTCTTGAGGGACATGCCCATACCCACACTGTCAGATAGCGATAGAGAAACCTTAGATGCAGACATAACAGCGGAAGAAATCTGTAAAGCTATATTCGCTATTAATTCAGGGAAGGCAATAGGGCTCAACGGTATTCCAATCGAATTCCTCAAGATCATGGCCCTTAAAGTGGCCCCGCACCTCAAAAACATGTATGACGAGAGCTTGGAGCAAGGTGTTCTCCCCTTGGATCAAAGGCGAGTGTCTTTCATCGTCATACACAAACCCGGCAAACCGGCGACCAACTGTGGCTCATATAGGCCTATTTCCTTAATAAGTTCAGAAGCCAAGGTGTTGGCCAAACTCCTTGCGTCCCGTCTAATCGCAGTTCTCCCCTCCTTGGTCCACAATGACCAATCGGGGTTCGTACCAGGCCGCAACACCACTTTAAATATTCATCGAGTTCATAATGTCCTTGGGAGGCAGCCATATCTGCAAGAGGATGCGGTTATATTGTCATTAGATACCACCATGGCGTTTGACTCGATAGAATGGCTAAACTTCTTTGAGGTTCTGGCGAGGTTTGGATTTGGTCCTCGCTTTCGACAGTGGGTGTCATTGTTGTACACTGCATTGCTGGGGCAGGTTAGAGGAAACAATCACACATCACGTACGTTTGCGTTGCAGAGAGGGATCAGACAGGGTTGTCCCCTGTCTCCCTACTATTCGCGCTGATTCTAGAGCCATTAGCGCATTGGATAAGGCGTGATGTCTCTATACGTGGACTGCGATGGAGCGATGATACCAAGGATAACATTTTGTTATTTGCTGACGATATTCTGATTTATCTGGCATCTCCACGGGCCTCAATTAATAACCTGTTCAACGTCATTACTAACTTCGTTAAATACACCGGGTACACTATCAACTGGTCCAAATCGGTGCTCTACGTTTTACATGGCCCCCCACCTAAACTGCCGTGTGGTTACGACATTGAGGTAGCTACTTAGGAATCAACATTACACCCGACCCCCAAACATTTTATGATCGGAATCTTTTGGGCCCCCTCTGGCGGCTACAAGATGACATCAAACATTGGAGATCATTGCCCTTATCCCTCCTGGGAAGGGCAGCCCTATTTAAAACACTCGCCCTCCCTAGGTTTTTATATGTGCTCCAAATCTACCCATTCCCAATTGCCGATACCTATTTTACTACTATTGAAGGAGAAATCCGCACTTTATTATGGGACGGCAGGGCGCCTCGCATAGCCCTCAGAAAGCTGACAAAGGGATGGTATGATGAGGGAATTGCCCTTCCTGACCTGTGTCTATATTACTGGGCCTCGCAGTTAGTGACCACTAACCAACGTATCCATGGTTCCCCGATGAATCCAACCTTTCATTTGGAGTGCTATCAAACTGGGCGGGAGGGTTATTTAGGCGCCCTCTATAGTAAGGTCCAGAAGGGTCGTTACCTAGGACCTATGTCGCAAACAGTGGCTATCTGGCACCAGGCCACTAAACGTTTGGGATGGGCAGATAAACTCACGAAATCCACGCTGCTCTGGTCCTCTCAGAGGTTGGGACTACTTTGCCATCATACAGGTTTCCATTGGTATAACAAACATAAGGGACCTGATACACAGGGGCAAACTTCTCACTTTTAAAGAGCTGCAAACCAAATATGACCTCGCACCAGGCAAAGTCTTTCGATATTTGCAGATCAGACATGCACTACTCACTAACATTCCTGACATGCCCTCCTTACCAGACTCTTCCCCTCTGGAAGACCATCTACTCTCAGAACCACTCCTTACAAAGGCTGTCTCCTGCACATATCATAAACTCTGTAACAACCTACATGACTCCTTTCAGTCCCTTCGAAATCAGTGGCAGATGGACATAGGGCCACTCGAAGACAATGACTGGCAGACTGCACTAATGTCCCCCAGGGAGACGGCGATGAATCATCGCTTTCGCCTTATCCAACTAAAGATCCTCCATAGATCCTATATATTTCTGGGGTCCTCCTGGCTAAGATAGGCAGATGGGTGAACACGCTGTGCCTTAGACGATGTGGTCAAGATAGCACCTGTTATCATGTCTTATGGGAATGTCCTGAGGTACGCCCTCTATGGAATAACGCAACCACAAAGATGAGGGACACATTAGGTAAGCAGCTCCTATTGACACCATGGCTGGGAATTTTGAATATATGGGATCCTACAGATCTGACGGAAATAGAACAACAATGGGTGGCATAGGGGTATCTACTAGTGAAAAGCTTTGGGGTTCTGATAAACGTCTCTTAACGGTTGGATGGGTGACGGAAATGGATAGGTGCATGATAGCAGAAAAGGAGGTCTATGGAATGCAAGGTTGCCCCAGGAAATGGGATAAGAAGTGGGGGGATGGAATGCATTTAGGGGGGATATTTGTACTTCACCAACAGAAGATATGGCGATGCGCTGAAGAACAGAACAATAGATTCTCATCCGTCCAATTTCTGTCACAGACACTTACTGAAGCATTGTAACTCATTATATTGGATATGTACCATGATATTGCAATGATGACTCTGTGATTTACTCTTAATAAAAATTGTTATAAAAAAAACAGTCACAAGTTAGCTTCCTTGCAAACTCTAAAAGAAGCAAGCGAGCCACAAAGCAACATTCTTCCCGCATTCAGGAATATATCTAATATTGATTATATTTTTATCAGCGATGGCCTCAGAGTGACCTTCTCACAGCTGCGCCAGGACCTCCGGAATATAGCGGAGAGAGTAACTGAGACGAAAACACTGATCTCCACGAACGTATCCAAGCTTTTGACCTCAGTAACTGCTCTTACTGAATGAGAAGAGGATGCAAAAAAAAACCTTGATGTGTAACAACCTTTGCCTCGTGGGTCTACCTGAGTCAGTGGAAGCCTCGGGCCTCGCAGAGACTCTGAAAGAGTGGTTCTGATCCTGGATCTCGGCTGGCAGACTCTCCAATATGTTTGTCATCAAAAGGGTGCACCATTCTCTTGCCCCAAAGCCTCTGCCCGGGGCCCCACCTCAGCCTGTGATACTGCGCCTGCTTAACTACCGGGTCCGAGAGACTATCCTTGTGAAGCCTGCGCTCAACCGAATCTCCGGCAACTCTAGAATCTTCCTTTTCCTGATTACACTAAGGCAGTGCAGCAGCATCGCCACTCTTTCACGGGAGTAAAGCAGTAGCTCTGCGCCATTAACCTGTTACATGCTTCTTTTCCCAGACCGTTTGAAGCCCATTTCCCAATCTACCACACTCTTAATGAATACTCTGAAGCATGCCTGGGAATGGGCTATGGAGCAACGGCCAGTACAGTGACCTGCACATGATGTCCTGTGGTATCTATGTTCTTGTTGTACCTTATATTATATATCAGTGGGTGGAATGTTCATTGGTCATCCTCCTGGGAACCTTCACTATGTCATGTGTATTTAGAACGTTTATGTGAGAATTGTTGGGAAGTTGAACCTGTTCCCTTGGACCCTCTGGACCTGTATACAATGTGCGGCAATAAACTACTTGAAGGCTTTCAATGCTTCAGAGTCTACTTACCAATTTGGCTACAAGCCTGGGATGAACTCCTGTTTCTACTCTTCAGAAGGATCTACAAAACTCAGGTACTGTTCACCTGAATTTCACGGGCCCAGGGATTACTACGTACGGGACCCCATCTGTTCCCGTTCCTGTGGGTTTTTTTTTAAGCCGGTGATTTAATGCATGTTTTAATTTCTTGTTGGAGACTGTATTTCTGATTTTACATACTTTAAGGCATGTCCGCCCTCAGCAAATAGCAATGTACTATCATACACGAGCCTGTGCAGGTCCATTGTACATTTGTATTTTATGAGGGCGTGGTGCTTGGCGCGAGACTGCCTGTGGATCTTGCTTACGCTCATTTTCGCTCGAGCTCTGTTCTTATGTCTTCAAGTTTTCACAAATAAGGTGATTCTGCCCTTAAGTCAATTAGAGGGACCTGTCACAGCTCTGAGTGAATTCTATCACTTAATAGAAGCATCAACGAGATGGGCATACAATTTAAAGAATGCTCTAATCCTATTAGCCAATAACCTGCTGCTGATGAAGCCCAGAAACAACGAGCCTGCAAGTGCAGATAGCGTATGCTAGCCTCGCATGTTTCTGCCGTGAGATCGGTTTGTCTTAAGCATAACTTTGGGGCATATCAACAACAACCGGCGATAATTATCGCTCAGCGCTCTTAGCGTGAGGATAATTATCGCCGGCTAGCGTGAATTTTTATCGCTGAGATAGCGTGCTATTAGCAACGCTTATCTCAATAGCGATAAAAATCTACACGCTAACAGGCTAACGTGAGATTATCGCTGGAAACCCAGCGATAATCACACGTTACCTTGTTG
Organism: Triturus cristatus; assembly: GCF_964204655.1. Lineage (NCBI taxonomy): Eukaryota > Metazoa > Chordata > Amphibia > Caudata > Salamandridae > Triturus > Triturus cristatus. The sequence goes on from NC_140582.1 coordinate 1,073,190,754, forward strand.
ATAGGGACAGGCAAACTTAGCCATGATATCCTCCTTCCATAGGATATCATGGCTAAGTCTGAAAATTAGCAGACGTAAAAAAGCAGCGTTAACCGCGGTTACCGCTGCTTTTTTTGTCTCTAACAGGGTTAGCGACATTCTTGATAATAGGAGAAATGTCGCTTAGCGACATTTCTCCTATTATTTTACTCTGGAACGCCCCCTTTGCATCTCATTAGAGATGCAAGGGGAAGCGTAGTGTAAAAGGGTGCTAACATGCAAATTTGCGTGTTAGCACCCTGTTGTTGATAGGGTGCTAGTTTTATCTCTGCTTTTTTGGCTTTTAAAGCCAAAAAAGCAGAGATAAAGCCCTTGTTGATATGCCCCCAAATTTTTATGGTCCTCGCGCATTCAAGTCTGTAGGTCCAGCGCTTTCACGTTATCTTTCGTGCTGTTATTTATACTGGAGCAAGGATGTTCTCCAACCGGCTTCATTTTCAAAACTGCCTATGAATACAAACTCCGTGCTATTTATAATTAATAAAGCTTTACCTCGGCTGCCAACTTTATTTTATTGGCACTTCCTCCTTGCCTGCACTCCATGGGACTGCTTCGCTTGCCGGATACGATATACTTCAATTACAACCAGCGAGTGTTCACCATATAGTCTTCGTGCTCTGTTCAGTGACCTCTGTGGTTATCTCGAATACCACATCCACACAGTACTATTTTTTTTTTCTCTTCTCCATGGATTGAACTTTATTGAATGTTATATAATGACTATTGTGTCTTAACATCTCTCTCTTATTCATGCTCTATTGTTCTTGGTTTTTTTCTCATTTCTTTTTAACCCTATTTGCCTTCCAGGTTTATCTATAAGGAAAAACGTAATTACCAAATTTCTATGACGCAAACAGTTACACCTACCAGACCTTTTCTACAGGAACCAGGTGAACCACCCTTGAAATGGCGTTTATGGTATAGATCTTTTAATACCTATTTAGGAGCAATTAATGGTCTTAAATTTAAGGCAGATAAAAAACGAAGCCCTTTGTACTATTACTTAGGTGTGGAAGGTCAGAATGCATTTGACAATTTGCCTGAGTACACAGGCCACAACAGCAAAGACATTGATGAATTTCAGTTAGCAGTAAAACAATGAGTACATACTTTGAAGGAAATGTCAATTTAGTAGTACACAGACACAAGTTCTTTAAGCTTGTTGAGAGAATCAATTGATTCCTTCGTTACTGCCCTTAAAATGTTAGCAGGATAATGGGATTTTGAAAATTTCACTTCTCAACTTAGTAGAGACCAGATTGTGTGTAGATGTCACTCTAAAAAGATACAACAGAAATTGTTATCATGAAAAAAAAGTCTTTGGACAAAGCCATTGATATAGCAAAAAGCACCGAAAGCTCACAGCGTGATGCCAAGCAGTTAGAGGTTGCTGCGCCTGTGATTAAAGCAGCTAGTGTCAATTCTACCAACAAAACCTCTCACATGTACAACACCAGTGGCTCTAGTGTTAAAGGGGCGGGTTCCGGAGAAACTAGCACCTGATGAGGAAAATGTATAATTCCTGGATGCAATTTTTCCAAATTACAATGTTCCAGATGTGGTTCTCCTAATCATGTTTCTAGTTTTAAAAATTGTCCAGCAGCATCGCAAGTGTGCTAGAAGTGTAAGAAATTTGGTAATTTTGCAAAGTGTGCAGGGGTGGCAAACGCATACCTATCAGGAATGTTCAAGACTACACAACATGCTGTGAACAAGATATTGTTGAAAAAAAAGTTGAATAGCTGCTTCTCTCTATAGAATGTGTAGAAATTAACAACATCCAGACTGACAAGAAAATTGATGATCCTCCAGTACACATTGAAATTGAAGGGTGTGGTGTTCCGCTACTCATTGATTCTGGGGCTAGGGTTACTATTATTTCAATTGACAGATACAAGGAATCCAGGTCTCATGAAGTTCTTCTACCTCCTGATGTAATTACCATTGCATTTGAAGGAAGCAGGATTGAATTGGGGGATACCTTTGGGAGAGGATAACAAATTTGAAAACAAAACCATTCATGGTAAAGTGTACGTAGCTTTTAAAGGCATTACCATTTTAGGATAGTGGCATCAAGCTGAGTTTGGTATGGTTATCAAACCAGGTCAGAAAAACTCGGTTTTTAACCAGGTGCTCCTGAAAAAAAGTTTGAATGTGTCTTTCAAGAAAGAATTGGACAGATCAAAAAAAATTCAAATTTTATCAAAGTTAAGGAAGATGTATATCCTGTTAAGCACAAACTTTGCAATATTCCTCATAGTATCGGGAATAAGCTATCTGCTATGCTATCTAAAATGCAAAGCGAAGGGAGCATTGAGAAGGTGGGTGCTACTTTGTGGTTGTATCCCATTGTGTTGGCCAAAAAGAATTCAGGTGAATTACATCTCTGTGTTGATTTAATTACTTCAGTTGGTGTGAAAAATTGACTGCTCACGGAAAAAGAAAAGTTATCAATTTTGCTGTTGGTGAATGGGTACGTGTCAAAGAACCGTTGTTGTTACAAAAAGGATACTCTAAATTCAGGGATCCTGCTTGCATTGCAGAAATCAAAGTACAGTCTGTGAAACTAAGCAATGGTCAGTGATGGAATGTGTTCCGCTTAGCTAAAGCCAAAGGGGCCTCTAGTGCTACTAAAAAGTTAATCGATTGTGGTACACAGATTGCTCAGAAGAGCACGAGACTCGAGGTCTTACCCAGCAAATTTAATGAACATGTCATTACCTAACTTATTGCATTGTTTTTTTGTACTTTTGTTCATAATATTCTATTATTTTCTTTTTTTTTTCTCCCTCTAAAAAGGGGAGATGTGTGGTATCTATGTACTTGTTGTACCTTATATTAAATATCAGTGGGTGGAATATTCATTGGTCATTCTCCTGGGAACCTTCACTATGTCATGTGTATTTAGAATGTTTATGTGAGAATTGTTGAGCAGTTGAAGCTGTGCCCTTGGGCCCTCTGGACCTGTATACAACGCGCTCAATAAAATACTTGAAGGCTTTCAATGCTTCAGAGTCTACTTAACATGTCCTCCAACTCAGGGAACCAGACAGACATGCTCAAACACTTCCCTGATGGTGGAACAAGGGGGGGCTGCTCCAGGAAGCTAGGACTGAGCAGCAGGAAGTTGCCACCTCGCTGGGCCCGGTGCTGGCTGAACATGGGGCATCAGTGTCCCATGCACCAGAAGAAACTTTGATAGACACTCCATTGATTTTTCAGTCCTTTGATGACATTCCAAGTTCCATCTCACATCCCTCCTCACCTCCTTGATCAGAGACGCTGGGATCCACTTGACATGAGATTTGCCCGCAACATGGCCAACTGAGTGCCCCTGGGTGGCTTGCTCCTGATCTCGACTTGTCGCTGGGATGCACAAACATCTGGTACTGGCTCTTTAGCGATGTCCTTCGCAGCCACCTACCTGGGTCTAATACTCGTCATGTTGATTTAACCAAGATATCCATTGATTTTCCTTTTCCTCTGTATGCTGTTCATTCTTTTGTTTTCTGGGCGTATGTACTACAGATGATTCCCTCAGTTTTCAGTGCTATATTCTTGTAGTTTTTTTATATAGCACAAACTCTACCCGAAGGTATCAGAGACCTTTACATGAGCACCAGTTGCTTACAGATGGACACATTCATTGTTATTATTTTTTTGTTGTTAAATCCAGGGTGATTTGCTTGGAATCATAGGATGTTGAGCGTCATTGCCAAGACTCAAACCTGGTTCCCCAGATTCAAGGTCCACTGCCCTAGCCATTAGGCCACATCCTTATTTTGTTTAGGGGCGACAGATGCTTCATGGGAAGAAGTGTGAGGTGCAGGAACTTGGGAGGGGATTTACTTTAGCCCCTCGTGTCCAGGTTTGTTGTCCTAACCATGTCATTCCTTTTCAGGATTGTATGCCGCAGGTGCCTCTAGGCTCCTCCTCCCTCACCATTTCTGCCCCTAATCTGATGGTATTCTCTAGGAACATCAATGGCCTACTAGACCGGATCAAACTGTGTTCGGTGTGGCGCTATCTTAAGTGGTATAAACAGGTAGTCGCCCCCCTGCAGGAAACTCACCTGTTGGATGTACAATTGCCTCAGCCAATTCCAATACAATAGAATTTTCCATTCTGATTTTGTGAGGGGCTTCAGAGGTATAGCTATTTTGATACATAAGTCCCTATCTTTGATGGTTGCTAAGATCCACAAAGATACACATGGAAGGTATGTGGGGGTTGAGGGTCCCATGGCAGCCAAACACTACAATTTTATTTCCTGCTATGTTACCCCACTGTTGCTGCAACCCATTCCCCTGATGCTGCCACCCTTTAGCCTGACCCTCCCCTCGGTTAATACTGTGATGGAAGGAGACTTCAATGTGATCCCTAATTCAGACCTAAAATGCTTCAACCGCCTCATATCCCAGCCGTTGTACCCGTTTGGCATAGTTGTCCTCCTGGGCTGACTCAATGGGCCTGTGCGATGCATGGCACTCCTGGCATCCTATAGATCGGGCCTATACGCATCAGTCTGCGGCTTATAACATGGAATTGTGGATTGACTTAATGTCGCTGCTGGCGATGGACCTCCTTTCTGTCCAGCCCCTTCATATGCCTTCCACGCGGGAGTTCCGATTACGCATCCTTATTGATGGAATAGGGCACTTGGCCCCACACACTCCGCCCCACTTGGAGATTTAGTGCCTGGTAACTGAAGGCTCCTGAATGCATTACCTTTGTAGAGAAGAAACAGCAGGCCTTCTTTCAACAAAATGCATGCTCAGTATCATCGGAGGCCAAGCTATGGGCATCCAGGAAGCCCTCCCTGAGGGATCAGCCAAGGGGCTATGTGCACCATTGTGAGTCTCGCCAGCTGACATGGGTGGCGTAACTCAAAGGAAGGATACTTCAGCTGGAATTCAGTCTGCACTGCCGTGACACAGAGAAGACTTGTCGCCTACTGGTCATAGCACTCACTGACCTGTTGCAGGTCACCCTTGAGAAAGTGAAGCACTGCTGAAGCGCCTCAACACAAAGAATGTATGACTCAGTCGATAAGTCCGGCAAGTTGCTGTACTAGACGACGACCTATGGCGTTTCGGATAGAATGGTCCCTGCCATGCAGGATTCCTCCAGCCGCTTTCGAGAGGAGCTACCGGATATCGCTCAGACCTTTGCAGCATTCTATCGAGTTCTCTACACTTGGTGCCCGACCCCCTTGCCAGAGAATCCCATTTTACAAGACATTCTGATGCCATCTGTCCCCAACTCCCTATCCCGGGACTTAGATTTACCTTTAACTGTAGAGGAGATAGACTCTGCTATAACAGCGCTTCAATCTGGGAAAACTGCAGACCCCATGACTACCCTATTGAGTACTATAAGCAGTTCTGGTACTTTCTAACCCCTCATGCATTAACTTTTTATAATGCTCCAATACAGTGAGGATCCTTTCCACCAGAGCTGGACTGAACTACTATTGTAGTTCTTCCTAAGGAGGGCCTTCCCCGGAATCAATGTTCTTCCTATTGTCCCATCTTACTCATCAATGCCGACATTAAGCTAAACCCGAAGGCCTTGGCCCCCAGACTGACCTGTACTCCTCTATAGCTCATCCATCTCATCCACCCGGATCAATGTGGGTTCATGCCAGGTAGGAGCCCTCGCCACTGAATTGATAGAGAACAGGCGTCTCTCTCTCAGATATAGGATTTAGATGGCGCACTGGCTCTCCTTTTTGTAGACTTCTCTAAGGCCTTTGATATGATTCCTGGGACTTTTTAAATGCAGTCCTCCTACAGGCAGGCTTGGGAGCTGAATTCCACAAGATGGTTGGGTTCCTTTATAATGCTCCAACAGCCCAGGTCCAGGTGAATGGTGTTCTGCCTGCCCCTTTCCCATCCAGCGGGGTAAACGCCAGGGCTGCCCGTTTTCTCCATTAATGTTCATTCTTGCTCTGGAGGCCCTGGCATGTCTCATATGGTGCGATGCTCAGGTACGGGGATGGAGGTGGGGAGATGGATTTGAGGACTGCACAGCATTATATGCAGACAACATTCTTCTGTTTCCCGGAGATCATCAGACCTCCGGACCTCAATAACTTGAGATCCTTCAGATCTACGGTAAAGCATGGGGCCCCCAAATCAACGTTAATAATTCTCATTTGGTGGAGGTGGGGGGAGATGCCGGGGGCAGAGATGATGCCCAGATATCTCTATTTGACTGAATTCCTTTAAATATCTAGGATTCCTGTCTCCCGCCTTCCCAACTTGGCTTGGACTCTCAACTTTCAAGACCTGGCCCAAGCCCTTGATCGGGATCTGCAATGGCGGGTCAGACTACCCCATAATCCCATGGGGCACATTCCGCTCTTTAAAATGGTATGTCTCCCCGTTATTAATATGTCCTGGGAAACTTTCCTTACCCTATCCCAGTAGGTGGTTTCACTCCTTGACATCCAAACTTACGAACTTTGTATAGGCTGGCGGGCGTCATAGTATGGCTTTTCACTTGGCACTTTTCCCTCATGTTGGAAGATAGCCAGAATCAGTCCAATTTTAAAGAAGTCATCGGCCGATCCTTTGGTACTCCTGAATTACCGACCCATCTCCTTACTGCCCTATTTTGGGAAAATGCTGGAGTCCCTGGTGAACAAACAGCTGGTGAACCATCTCGAAAGCCATGGACTTTTAGACCCTTCTCAATCCGGCTTCAGAGCAGCGCACAGCACGGAAACTGCGCTGATTGAGGTTACTGACAATATCAGACTAGCTCTAGATAAACATCAGTCAGTTATCCTCATTCTGCTCGACCTCTCGGCGGCTTTTGACACCATCTCCCATCATGTTCTTGAACAACGACTTTGGGAGTTTGGTGTCAGGGGGAAGGCTCTGAAATGGTTCAGTAGCTACCTGAGGGATCGCAGAACCATCGTTCAGATGGGAAAAATCACCTCCAGTGTGCGACCAGTAAAGATGGGTGTCCCCCAGGGCTCTATCCTGAGGCCCACCCTTTTTAATCTTTACATGAACCCCTTTAGCTGCAGTGATCAGATTATATGGCTTAGATGTCATATCTTATGCAGACGATACGCAGATTCTGGTCACTTTAGGTCCTGAACCCAGCAAAACTAAGCAACGTCTTAAAGACTGCCTGATTCATGTGGATAAATGGATGATATCTAACCATCTCCACTTAAACGGGGCCAAGTCTCAGATTATACTCTTCGGCAAAGCGACTGACCATTGGGCACAGGACTGGTGGCCGTCCAGGCTCGGCCCGTGTCCTCCCCATAAGAACGTGGTTCGAAACTTAGTATTTTACTTGGACAACTGTTTATGCATGAGGGGGCATGTGAATCATGTTATTGGCACCTGTTTCGGTGTCATGCGGAGCCTTCGTAAGGTTTTTAAATGGCTTCCCTTTGAGGCTCGCAGACCCTTAATACAAGGTCTGATTATTAACAGAATGGACTATGGCAATGCTCTATTGCTATCAATAAATGCAGACCTCATAAACAGACTCCAGACTCTTCAGAACACGGCCGCCAGACTAGTCCTTGAACGCCCATACAGATTCCCGTTGGCAATATGTTTAAACACTCTTCACTGGCTCCCAGTGAAAAACCGAACCCTCTTTAAAACTTTATGTCTAGCTCATAAACATATGTACGGAAGCGGCCCAAAATACTGGCTGACAAAGCTATGATGGTATCAACCCTCCAGGGCACTGCGCTCTAGTGATTCTGCTCTGCTTACCCCCCTTAAAATTCACACTGCCAGGTAGGGGGACCGTGCGTTTTCCTCCCTGGCCCCAGCATCTTGGAACAAAATGCCTTACTACCTCCGCAGCATGCCAGACCACAGCTGTTTTCGCAAAAAGCTTAAGACCTGGCTTTTTGGAAACTAAGTCCAGAGTTCCGTTCACTTTCAGAGCTGTCTGCAAGCGCCATGAGACTTGAAAGAGTGATTTGTGCGCGATATAAATGCCCTTGACTTGACTTGACTTGACATAAGTCACCATCCAATGGTGGTCTGAGGCTGGCCAATATCTATATATATTACCAAGCGGCAGAGTTGGTTCCAGTTAATGAATGGTTCACTGGGATCTGGGACGATGCTGCCTACTGTCTGAAACTTCTCCTTTTGGGTCTCTATGGCCTTCTTAACCTCCTTTATGGGGTACAGTTACCCTCATTGTTGCCGTCATGCACAAGGGTGTCCCTTCTCTGCTGGGGGGCGGCCCTGCATCTCATCCGTTGGGACAATTATCTGACTAGGATGACTCTGCTGTGACGGGGTACATTGCTCCAGCATCTTTCTGCCCTGGAGGATGTCACTCAATCAGCATCTCATATATGGGAGATGTGCATAAGGGGGATAAACTAATGTCCTTCCAATAACTAAAGTATCTGTACGTATTCGCCAACTCACAGTTCTCCCACTTTCTTCAACTGCGAGGCTTAGATCTTCCTAGGACACCTGGGAGAACGAGGCATCTCCTCGATCAACCACTCTCTTCTCATTCATGCCCCTGATGACTTATGGTTGCTTAGACAGAAGTGGGAGGACTGGGTGGAAGACCTTGATAAGGATGACTGGAAGGAGGCCTGCCTCGCACCTCCCAAACTGGCAATCTCGGCCCATACGTGCATGATACAAATAAATTATCTCCATGTGACCTATCACTCCCCTCACCACCTGCACCAAATGTCACCTAATGCCCAGGCGCTACCCGACGCAGATTTCTTCCACATAGTCTGAAATTGTCCGGCCCTTCTGGGATGGGGTGAGTCAGGAGCTTTCGGCAGTTCTTGGGTGCTCACTTGAATTGGCCCCACGCAATGCTCTGTTAAGGCTGGTAACAGAGTTGGGGGCGAACTTTCCTTGGGGTGGCCTGTCTGGTGGCCAAAAGAGATGTGACCCACGCATGGAAGCAGCCAATGCCCCTCTCGATCGCCTGTTGGTGCAAGGGGTTAGATTGGTGTGCACAACAAGAAAGGCCTGTTTATGCTGCCTGCGAAAGTGTGTGGGGGAAATGGTGTTCATTTTATGGTTTATTGATGTAAAGTAACTGATTGTGCTTGCCTAGCTAATGACGCCATGATATGTTATTTCATGCACAGCTCCTATTATATATGCTGATGAATGCACTTGCTGTAATGTTACAATAATCACAATAAAGTTGGTAATGAAAAAAAGCCTCAACAGTTGCCTGCAAAGCCCAACCGCTGAAATCCATGCTAAAGTTCCTGAAAGTGAAACTGATCCCAGCACTAAATTATAGCAACCTAGCCTTTCCTGGTGCATTGGTAACACAAGTAACGAACATCCAAATCACAGCATACAAAAGAAACTTCAGCACACTTCTGCAGGCCCGAAGGGCGAGGATGAGATTGGAGCTAGGCTCTTGAATGCCAAGAGGACCTATTAAAATATTATATTAGGATTCTATGGGCCCCCGAGAACACACGCAAGGCACAACCCCAAGCAGTCTTTAAGGCAAGGGGGGGCCCATGGCAAGTGTACTTAGCATAGACAACTAAGAATCTAAATATTGAAGCCACAAACCTTCACGTCCGGACATGCCTTTTCCAATCTGGAAAAAGATAGTGAATTTGCAGGTCAAGAATATCTCCCTAGAACTGGATACAGAAAGCCTCCACAGCTGTTTGATCACTGAGGCACTGAATACTTCTTACACGGCCGGGAAAGCGATACCTTATTTACATCAAGCCCTAGCAGCTCATACCGGCAGGCAAATCTTATATATGCGGCTCCTCGCTCTACCAGTTATGGACTTCTACCCCTCTTGGGCAAGACAGGGCGAGGCAAGAACATACAGAATGTGCAATTACCATAAAGAATTCTGGCTTCATTTATTGTGTTGTTGCCCTAGATTTGTCAGCGATCGTCATCACGAGTTAGTTCCCTTATTTCTGGTCCATGAAATGAGAACTTGTGGAAAGGCCTAGGACTGGTGCTTCTCTAACACCCCAATGATCATAGCAAGGCTGTGGGAACTTACCGATGTTATTCAATCAACACTCCAATCATTGCAGGTGGGTGCTACTGGACCAAATTCAATTTGTGCCACACAGAGCCCCCACTGAAGTACTTCCCATCTAGACCCAAAGACTCTGTCCATCTCCAGCCTTTCAGATCTTGCATTAGCACTTTTCATTAATGGGTCCACCACCTATGTTCTTAAGAACTCACGTAATGACAGTTTGGACTCTGCTGCCCACTAAGATGCCCCAACAGCACTTTGCACTTTGAGATGCTACCCCTTTCATATTTTAAGCACTGTTAACTTTGATAGTTTTATAACTTTGTTTTATACCTCCACTTCTGAATTCCAAAAACACTGTGTACACTGCGTCATGAAATTATTTTAATGAATTAATCATGAATAAATATATTAATAAATTGATTAACCCATTTATTCATTCATACTCAAATGTCAATGAGATTGCTGGTATATGTTACTCCCTTTGAAATAGCATCAGAACAATTCTTCTGTGCCTCTAATGTATATGGGAGAAGATTGGGGATCCAGGCATTGATGTCATCCTGTTTGGATTATTTGAAATTAGTATTGTTTGGCTTACCTAAATATCTAATTTGTCACGTCAAGAATGTGCAAAAAGCAGCTGCCACACCAGTTACTGCATTCACTTCAGCACCCTTCTATCAAATCCTAGTGCACTTCCTCCACAATTTACCAGTGAGTAAACACGGTTGTATGTCACAATGTTGTAAACTATCCTCTGTCATAAATATATTGTCCTAAGTATAGTTTACAAAAGTATGGTCCCTTTGGGTGTAATTTTGTATTATTAACTCCAATGGGCTGATATTTTTTTACATTTTTAGATCCACTATCATTCTGACAATTATACTCTGGCATTACACAGGCTTTCAACTGTAATGCGCATAAGATGTTATCAACCCTAACATGATTGGTACAAAGTCATTGCATTTCAAAAGGAGAGTATGTCTTTCTTAGGAGATGTTTGACCTCTTACAATAATGGTAGCCCACTATTGAAATGATCCCGGGCTCCTGTCAGACAAATCATGGCTCAGCCCATTTCCCTTCACTTACATCAGAAAGTATGAACCCTCCACCTTGGCCCCGGCTCTAATCGCGCACTGACAGGGTCGGAATAAATTCGCAGGTTGAGATAATCAAAGGTGAAAAGGGAGAATCAGTAAGTGTCGTATCCTTTCGCCACTTTCATCAATCCGGCTAACTGAATTTGAGCTAAAGCTTGGTAAATTTTCTGCTGAGGGAAATTAATATGTAACGCATCTGAGGCCTGGGCTGGGCATCCGCGAGATTGGAAAGATGGCGGTATGTGGGGGGTCGAACCTTGAGGGGGGACCCAATGCCCGCCAAGGAACTCGAAAGAAGCTCTTTGAACGCATCTCTTTGAGGCGGTAACACTTTGACTTGGCAGACCTGTTTGCGGCGCAAAAATGTTTTTCTTTTCAATTTTACCACTGCGCTATTCAATATCGGCCATTTCTGTTGCAGGCACATGATTGAATCTATTCAATTACTTTAGGGAAGTTGATACATATTCAGGCCACGAAGACGATCTGGAAAGGAGGGAGAGGAAAAGAGACAAAGAAATCCGTATTTACTCAATAATAACTTTCATTTGGAGAGGGTTTGAAAACCGTTCTCCCTCGCATTTGTCCCTGTCAGATCGCATTATTCGCAAATGAAGTTTACAAAATATCTATTCAATTTCAATGATGCCGCCCGAACCGCAGCGCACAAGGCTGAATTTACGAAATCATAACCCTTGAGGGGACCCTGGTGGCTTCCAAATATTTTTCAGTCAGAGGTAATCAAAGTCAGGCTTCTGAATACTAATTCATCCAATTTCACCCCCTTTGTTCGCATCTGTTTCCTGATAACGCTATTTTCCACACTTCCAAATCAGTGGCGAGAGCGGGCTGAGCTGGAATCACCAGCGTCCGTGTGTTCTTGTGAAAACAATGTCCCGTAGCCCCAAGATGCCTCTTTTTTCTAAAATGATTTGCTGCTGGTCACACAGAGGAACACCAGGAGGTATAAAGACAGAGTTTTCTTTTTTATTTGTTTGAAAAATATGCTATAAGTAATAGATATTTTGAGGCTGGCTGAAAACTCACAGAAGAACGAGTTTTCTTTAAAGTACTTTTGTTTAAAATGTATTTTTGAACCTTTGTAGAAAAAAAGTTTAACTTGCCATCCTATTTGTACAGCCTCTATCAAAAATACAAAATACATTTAAATAGTCTAAAATGTATTGTTGATAAAGGTAATACCCCTGAAGAGCTATGGATGACCTCACACCAATAAGGCCATATAGTCAGACTGTCAAACATTATTAAATATACTAAAAACACTTTGACATGTATACCTACATGTGGTTTTCAAAAGCATCTGTCCTACTGTTTGATTAAAAATCATCTTTTCCTCCGAAATGCCATCCTGTTAAACTAGAATTGGCTAAGCCAATGGCTCTAGGTTTAATGTGTAAGGCATGCACTGTTGGCACATTAGAGCAAGACACCCAGGAGGGAGCCAACAGGAGCGGACAGAGGGTGCTATAGTTCTAAAGTAGTCCCTTGTGCAACACAGTGCAACCACTCCAGTGGAGGTGAACGGATACATCCAGACAGCAACAGCATTTGGTGAGAGATCAATACTGCATTGGTAGCACCTAGTAGTGGTTGACAAAATATCAAGCAATGTCTGACAGAGGCTGGTTGAAGAAAGCCAATGGTTTAAAATATGCACACAATGCCCACTTTGTATATTGCAAACCACAATATATATTATGGGCATATTTGTATATTTGTAGCCCACAATATATATTGTAAACAATGCTTGATGGCCGCTCTGTCAAAACCCTGACCCAAAAAAAGCAGACAAGTGGCATCCCAAGGGAACCTACTCATAAAGAGAACTTCTTTGGATAGACTCGGAGATATTTTTATGATCATATCTGGACCCCTGTTATTGTCCTGAAGAAAAGATTTCAAAGAAATCCCAAGTTTGGTAGAGTCTGCTGGAGTGGTATTATGTTACTCTTGTAGTGAGTGGTTGTCGAGGAGGATGCATACCATGATAAATTGTGAGTGAGGTGACCAGTCAGATATCTTCATTGATCCCGGAGGTTAGTACTTCACCTGGGGGTGGGAGGGGCAGAACATTATTTCCACTTAGGCCTTTTGTACACTCAGGCACCTTTTTATGATTTCATGACGAATAAGAGGCTACATTCGGCTAGCCTCGTAAGATGTGCTGCAGTATGCCTGCCAGCATGATGCATTGCCACTGTGTGTGGAGTTTCGATGGAGTCTAGAAACAAATTTGTAATATTTCAAAGTAGCTAAATTTAATTCAGGTATACTAGTCATTTGTCATGTTGCTCTAGGAGGTTAGACCAGTTAATTTCTGTATAGTCGTGGGTTAAATTATGTTGTCATTGCTCCTACAGATGTTGTGCTAATTTTCACGAGAACATATGTCATATTATGATGTGATATAAATTTGTGGTCAGACCCTTGTGTCAGCCCCACATTCTTATATATAGGTTAATATCAGGGATGTTCAGATAGTGATGAGTCCTGGAACCAGCCTTTTCTTGAGGCAATTATATAGTTCCCTTTATCTCCAAGTTATGGTCCCAACACGGATACGGAAAAGATTCCAGGTTATCCACAATTATCATCTGTACCAGGGTATGTATCCCTGGATTGACCTAGGATTCTAATCTAACAGGAGTGCCACATATTCAAATGTCATAACTGTTCTAGATGTGCAGAGAGTAATGCACCACTGGATTGATTGCCAAACTTTTGTTTGTGGCCTTCCTCTCAAGGAGGATAGCAACAGTAGGGAATGTGTTGGACTTTGGAGGGGTTACATTTTCGTTTCACACTTCAGCGTAAGCAAAGGCAGGCAAAGTGTTGGAGTGTGGACACTTAGATTTACTATTCCCAATCCAACCTAAAGAACAGTATGAAAGTGTTGGATGTTGTAGGGGTTAGAGTTACTATTCCCATTCTAACCTAAACAACAGTAGGGAAAGTGTTGAACTTTGTAGAGGTTAGATTTACTATTCCACTCCAATCTGAAAAACAGTAGGGAAAGTGTTGGACTTTGAAGGGGTTTCATTTACTATTCCGGCTCCAAGGTAAGGAAAAACAAGGATTGTGTTGGACTTGGGAAGAATAACATATATCAGTCCAAATTGCTATCATTTTTAAACAAGAATTTAAATCCCTAGGACATCAAATTATTACAACATATTCAAATTAAAAATGCACTGCATAAATATATAAAGTAAATGGAATGTTTTTGATAACAAGCAATGTAACAAATATAAAACCTTCCCTCCCTTCTACCCAAGAAAATACTACACACCCCCAAAAACTATAACACATTTTAAATATAACAGTAACAATGTAAAATATTAATTAAATAAAACAAATATTATTGAAAACAATAATAAATATAAAAAACAATTCTATTTTTTTTTATTAAATGCACAAATTAATCTATTAACAAGTAATTACAAAACAAACAAAAATTAGCATAACAAATAATTAATGAACAAATGAACATACTGAATTGCTGATTTAGTATTTAATTAAAATAAAAAAATATAATTCAAATAGCTAGTCCTATAAAAACCCTACAACTAAAATATAACTTACAAACGTACCATAAAAAAATAAAGTACACATTAAAAAAAATCACAAAATGTACTTAATTAATTAAAATAACAATTGATCTATTAATCAGTTTACATAAGTCGCCAATCAAATATTTAATTAACATTAAAGGTTAATAATAGATTTAAATCTTTTTTAATTTTTATAACTTCTGACCCTATTACCCTACGAACCTAACAACCAGCCGCTAAATTAATGAATACTGATTAAATGCAAAGAAATATATATTTAGATATTTAAAATTACGAACAATATTTAAAATTCTTTGAAAAATCGCAATAATATTATTAAAACCTAAATTAATATACTAATATGTAATACATATATAAAAAACACTCTTTAATACACCTATATTAAAGTCTAAATATTATGTACGATCATATTTTTAAAAACATTATTATGTATATACATAAACAATATTCTTACCTTCTATATTTCGTTACTCATTATTTTTGTGGTGACGATATTTTTGACATGATATTCATGCCACACAATATTTTGTTTCACTATTTTAGTCCTTCACCATCAAGGGAGTTGTTAAACATTGGGGTCTCTAGTTGGCAGAGGTATGTTCCTTGTCCAAGCAGGGACCCTTCCTTCTAGTCAGGTTAAGGGGATTGCCCTTCTAAAATAACCCCTGCTCACCCCCTCTGTAGCTTGGCACGAGCAGTCAGGCTTTATCTCAGAGGCAATGTGTACAGCATTTGCACATAACACAAAATAATACAGTGAAACCACTACAAAAGGGCACCACACCAGAGTAAAACCAGACCAAAATGGTAAAAACCCAACATACAGTAATCAAGATACGAATATTGCAAAAATAGACTTAAAATTGAGTTCCTTGAGGTCACTAGCTCCGCCTGGGGCTATCACGGTGTCGTGAACAAACCCAACAGTTCAGGTTGACTGCTGCGTTGCAGGCCAGCTGGGTTGTCAGGAAGACTCGCAAACAGTACCTTGGAAATGCAGGGCATCATGGAACTTGCAATGAGCTCTGGAGAGGAGGCGCCGACAGATGGCGGTCCTGGAGGTCAGTGCAAGAGTCGACTGGCCCTTGAAGTCACATGCTTTGCACATCAAACTCCATGAGGTTGAATTCAGGAACCCTTGGAGAAACTTTCACAGCAGGATTCAAGAAAGTTCAGTCCAGTCCTTTCACTGCCCAAGACAGAAGTATCAACTGCAGGCCAACCCAACAAAGCAACGAACAGCAAAGGGGCAGTACTCCTCCTCGCAGCTCTTCTAGATCTTCTTCTTGGCAGGGTCCTTAGTCCAAAAATGTTCTTAAGTTCTTGGGCTTTACTTATACCCCATTTTATCTTTGTAGTCTTTGTTTCCAGAGCCTCTGAGCTCAGTAAAAATAGTTCTGCCCTCCCTGGTCCTGCTTCACCACAGGAGGTTAAGACATCATTGTTCAAGGCAGACACAGCCTATTCAGGAGCTGGTGAAAACTCCCCCCACCACTCTAAATACAGGAAGGTCTAGTCAGGCTGGCTAGGAGTCACCCAGGATAGGCACGACACACCTCAACCTGACTGTCTAGAGTGAATGCTCATCCCCAGCTCCTGTAACTCCTAAACCAGACTTTAAATACACAAACAGGCAGCAGTACACAGGATGGGTAAACAAGAAAATGCCCACTTTCTAAAAGTGGCATTTTCAAACACACAATTTAAAAACCATCTTTACTAAAAGATGTGTTATTAAATTCTGTGCTCAGGGAACCTATACACCATTTCTCTATCGTTTCCCAAATGCGAGTTACACTTGTAAAATGTTACAAGGCAGCGCCAATCATCACCTAAGGGAAAAACAGCCTATCAATACTGAAAAACGAAATGTATAGTATTTCACTATCGGGACATGTAAAACACACCAGTACTTTTCCTTCCGTTCATATACATGGGGCTAACTTGGGCCTACCTTAGGGGTGACTTACATTTGAGAAAAGGGAAGGTTAGGTTCTGGCAAGTGGGTGCACTTGCCAGGTCGACATGGCAGTTAAACCTGCACACAGACACTGCAGTGGCAGGTCTGGGACACCTTTGGAAACCTGCAGGCCCTGTAGTAGCATATGAATTACAAGCCCTGGGTGCACACAGTGCACTGTACTAGGGACTTACTAGTAAATCAAATATGCCAATCAAGGAAAACCAATTATAACACAATTAATTGTAGGAACACTTGCACTTTAGCACTGAATTGAAGTGAAAAAGTGTGGACAGACTCTAAACCAGCAAAAATGAAGTCTTGCATACCATCAAGGTCAGGTCAGAAAGCAAAAAGACTGGGGAAACACACCAAAACATGCCAGTTCTAACAGGAGCTGGTATGAGCCATTGCTGGATTCAGGAAGCCGAGTTAAGAATGGACCCAGTTTAATGGGGCCTTTAGAAGGGTCAACGAGACCGACTATGTCAGCGGGTACTGCAATTCTGCCTCTGTGGTATGTGGCTAGATACTACATGGCCAGAACATTTCATCATGACTTGAGAGATGCAAGTGACAATGTATTGTATGATCTACATTGAGTTGGGCAGTCATTACAGAGTACAATGAAATTAATCTGCTGTAACATGGATATCAGATACTGGCTTGTCACAAGTTTACTGATGGTACAGTATTCATTTAGTTATTGGTCTCTGTAGATTTGTCTCTGTCTCTGACTTAAGTCTCAATGGTTTGATTCCAATTTTCCTTGTCGAAGCATAGCTTTTGAGGTCTGCTATTGTGCAATTTCATTGTGTTCTCATGCTTGTTCTGAGGAAATGAGTCCTTTTATTGTTCCATCAGCATTGTGGAGTGTTTCATATCTATCTGTTTTAAGCTGTTGAGTAAATGTTTCAGTTCCTCAGGATCCAAGTACTCCTTAGAATGACCGTACATTACCAACAACATTGTGGCTGTTTCCAGCACGCTATACTTGCGCCGCTCAGAAGCTTGCAGCCACTGCCATTAAATGTCAGATTGCTGAATACCAAGGCTGCATAGTTTAGAATCCACCTCATGCCTCTTTAATTCACTACCAGATACTTCCTCCCATTTATCTCACTCTTATGAGTTCCTACTTTCCACCTTTGAGACAGTTTCTCCAACCTTCTCTTCCTCCTCCTTTCCCCTTTGTGTTTTTCCTTGTCTTTCTCTCTGAAAATGTCTGATGAGGAACAGTAAATGACAGTCCCCAAAAATGAGTGTCGGTGGGCCCCTCTGGCAACCACTGTTACTGGCTAATTGAATAGCTTGTCTCACCTGTCGGTGTCTCACTAAGCATTTTGTAAAGAGTTTTTGCTGGTTCAATGTTCTGTGGTTGTATCTTGTGAACCATCTGGAAATCCAGGGCTGCTGAGAAATGTATGCTCAGCAATTATGATAAGAAGTGTGCCTGAAAACCTCCAATATTGTCCCCCTCTGACTTTTCTTGAACACCAAGTGCATGGTAGTGCTGTGAGTAGTCCTCTAGATCCACAACCCAGTCCTGGTACAGGTCTGATACATTTTCATAGCTTTTCCACGCTCTTTGCCACTAAAATAAGCCACTTTTAGAATGTTGAGATGTCCCTCCTGTTTGATTCCGTCTCAGTTGACATTTCAGAAAGCTTGCCCTCTACTACTCGAAAAGATGCACCAACCTCTGAATTTTCCTTTCAGATAGTTTCCAAAGTTATGTCGGACAGTTGTGTTAGAGCCATGACAGTCTTATTCTTTTTCCACAAGAGCCTCTGGAAACAGTTATTGTCTCAGGGCATTCATGGCGGACACTTTAGCAATTTTAGCCTGTCTTTACAAGTGCGTTTAATCTGTGATGGCAGGAAGGGGCCACTGAAGGTGTAGGGAGGAATTCATTGCTCCCTACATCGCTCAGGTTTAGCAGCTAATGCATCCTGAAGACGATGGGGGAACAGAACTTCTGTCATTGGGTACTGGTATGCTAGGGCTCCATGGCACAGACCCAGTGCAAGGGTGAACCCCTGTGACACCACCATGATTGAACAGTACACCACACAGTCCCAAGATGCCACAGGCATGCTATCTGTTTCCTATGAGTGTCCTTCAATAGGCAACCTATTGTCAGCAAGTTAGTTTCTGGGCTAGCCACACTGGCTGGGTCAAGACTGTGCATTTCTGTTGTTACCTGGCGTATGGCCACATGAACAAGTGAGTATCAAAAACAAAAGCTGTATGAGCAACACAAAAGGTGTACCTCACCACATTTTTCTCCTATAAAAGTCTTTGTAACATGGTCATTGAATCTAACTCAGTGTCACTGCTGCAGAGCCGTGGCACACTAAACCTCATTGGGTTATTTCCCTCTTGAGCGCCCCATTGATCAGCGACCATGTCCTGTGTCACATGGACATATAAATGGCATGGTTGCCAGATTCCCAATCTACTGTTTGAAAAGACAGCGACCGGGTGGCTAGGGCCACTGGCTCTTTACTTTTACTTTACTACTCTCTGCACTCAGCCCATGTGACAGAGGGGGGTGGGGTTTTCCCTCATGCTTTGATTCAGGTTTTCTGCACATCCAAGGTGTATCAGCTTCGACTTTTCCTGATGCCTGAAAGGTTTCCATGACCTGGGATGCCGTCTCATGAAGTTTACTTTGCCATTAGCACATTATTTGAACCCAACAGCTGTGGGTAGCACTCGGCTTTAGTTTTGGGTGGCCATCTTACTCAAGGCCTAGCAACACATCCTCTAGGTCAAGCTTTTAAATTTGACATTCCTAATTGAACCATATATTTATTTTGGAGAGATGTATGTGAAGGTATTTTCCACTAAGCTTTGACAGACATATTTCCTGACACCTGGTTAAGTATTCGGCAGTGGCAGCTGGCATGTACTGTGGGTAATGGAGGAAGAAGATGCAAAAAAAAATTAAAAAAATAAAAGACACTCACCTTGAGACGCGACGTCCTCCTCCAACAGTCATCTCTCTTCCAGTCAGACTCCAATGCGGGACCCAGCCAACTCCCCGAGCCAATCTTGGCACGGCTCTCACCAGCATGAGAGCAGCTCCAGGATTGGAGGGAACGGCCTCACTAAGTGCTCTCATGAGCACTGGAGCCCTGCGTGTTCTCTAACCCAGCTGTCTAAGACAGCTGGGTTAGAGAAGTTTAAAATGCGCATGTCCGGCTGGCCATCGCAAGACGGCTAGCCAAAGAGACATGTGCATTTTAAAGCGCACAGCTCCCTGCTGTCTCTCGGCAGCGCTGGCACTCAGTTTGGTATGGGTCAGCTGCTGAAAAAAAATGGTAATAAATAAACTTTATGACCATTTTATTTTTCAGCTCTGGCCTGGGGCTTTTCTTTGTGGGGCGATGATCCCCACTCAAATGGATGAGCCACCCCTGGAATTCGGTTGGACCAAATAATACTGTAGTCACCCTGCATCTATTCATCACCTAGTTAGTTCTTTTTAGACTAGTGGAGATATATTAGTGAACAATAGACCCCGTTTTATTTCAGGTCACTACCCACCAGAACACACGTCCGTTAATTAATTTTAATAATGCAGTCCTCACTTCTGCAACCATTCACATAAAGATGTGTTCACAAAGAAAACGTCCGGGCTGAAAGTAATTAAATTTAATTAAATTTATGTTGTTTCATCCTACTTCTGATAGATCTTGTATTGAAAAGAGATGCGGGGACATCACTGGCCTTTTCTCAGGATAAGCTATTTGTTGCTTTCAAGTGTGTCTTTGATTTTATTTTGGGATCAGCTGGGTTTGGAAGTTTTATTCATTTTGGATGTTTGGAGGGTAGGATTGTGTTTTTTTTGTAAATATTTTTATAACTTTGATGGATTAAATCACACATTTATTTTGTACCACTGGTCATTGCACTATTGTCCTTTCGACAATGTTTGCTCTCAATTAAGTGCCATGAACAAATAAAGTATTGTTTGTCTTTTCTACTTTTGTATCAAAGTCTTTTGCAATAATCGTATTTTTCATTTCCTAATCAGTAAATATGTTAATATAGATCAGCAGATATTTGGAGAGGTACGTAGAAACGCCAAAGCTTTATTGATTTTTAAGGAAACCCGTTGAATATAAATACGCTTATTTTTATGCAGTAATTGAAAAGCATTTCATTTTTTTCGACCCTTCATGAAGCAATGTGTTGTCTAAATCTCATGCTGTTATATAAATTGTTTTCGGCTTTCTAAAATTTTGCCCAGACAACACTAAATAGCTGCGCCTAATTTATCAATCATAGGTTATTGTAAGTAATCGACCCAATACATGAAAATGATCACGCTGAAGCTGGTGGTAATACATCAATTTACAAACATCACAGGTGTGTATTTAGTCCTGCTGAGACCACATTTTATGAAAACCTCTATTAAATAATAGGCTTTTCTTCGTATCCAAGGCTGAAAATATATAATTGGAAATGTAATGTGCAAAGAAGATTTTGAAATAGCTGGAAAAGCTAAAAAGCAACAAAAACATATTTTTTTGCTTTTGGTTCAAACGCGTGTGAATGGGGGCTTGCAAATTGAAAAATATATTTTTTTTCTATTAAAGAAAATACTTCAATAGCGGAGTCGATAATTGCTGTTGAGGGAATTTTAATGTGAATTGTTAAGAAGAGGTCATATGATGGTAGAGGATGGCTAGCCCTTTGACCTTTTCTTTTCTCTGTGGCTCAGTGACCATTAGCCTAACACAATTACACCCCATGACCTCATTTGCCCTAGTGTTGCTCTGCTTGAGAATCGTAATGGATGTTTTGGGACCACAAAGCAATTGGATATGAAGAGCAATCTGGTGGCATTCTCTAAGGGGGCTGCCCATGCAGGCAGAGAGTTGAATTACACCCCAAAACAACCCGTGTGTAACTAGTACTACAGGCATGAATAGAGTCTACAGACTGCAGTACGAGACCATTACAGAAAAGGTACCAAATACGCAGAGTAGTTTGCATGTTCCCGGATTTAGGGTGTGAAAATTTACCATGCATATGCACCTCGAACTGCAGAAATGGTTTCGCTCCACAGTATTGAAGCTTCTGATTCTCAACAGTGAGCATGCACATTTATCATCCCACAATCTGCTTGTTGCACATGTGCTTGTGCACATCTAGGGCATGCAGGCTCCAATTCACAATGCGCCTGCGTGCAGAGGGCAGGCCCCCGGCTCACGTTCTGTGCTGCTTCTACTTGGCTTGACCTTGCCGGATGCCAGTCTTGGGCTACTTTACTTTCCATTACCACTGATGTAGAGGTACAGAGGGGTGGACATTCAAGTAGCAGATCACCTCTGCAACCGCAGGGTAATTTCTCCCACACAGGCCATAAGCTGGTATATATGTGATAAATGCCCTCTTAATATAGAGTGGGGGGTTTAATTCTTTACGACAGGGTCATCGCTCATTATGCATGCCAGGCTTCAGTGCAGGCATGGGACAAATACTGGTCCTATCTCAGCATTGCAAACGCCACTGTAAGATGCAGAGACAGGTCAGAACTGCAGAAGGGGGAGTGTCGGTGTGTACGGGCACACATCTTTGGGGAAGGGGTGCAGCACAGACCATTGACACCGGTTTGTGTTAAAAAGGCTACTTTTTTAAAACAGGTGGACATCACATAAACAAACCTGGGCCTTTCGCCTACAGGACTAAAACCTCACTATACACACATGCTCACCTATAATAAACTACCCTCACCCCTAAATGCCCCACCCCCAACAATACTTAATTCTACTTCTTCATGTGCTGATCTTCTGCACTTGAGACTTTTAACCTCCCATCCAGGTTTACTCCAGTTATTAATACTCTAATTAACTTAACTTCCTAATGAACGGTTAACTTCCTGCCTCGCCCAGGCATGAGCTAGTCCACCCGCTCCCTTTCCTCCTGGATTGCCGCTCTGAACAACATTAACATTTGCTAACCCCTGACAAGTTTTCTTCCAACTACCACCCAGAAAAAGGCCCTAGGAGACTTTTGCTGCCAGCCCCCACACCCTGCCGATGCTCACCCTTGAATATCCAACGTAACCGCCAACACCTCTCTCAGCTGAAGGAGGTACAAGCTGACAAGTGGATGCTGTCCCCCCTAAAAAATGCTGCACGGTCATTACCAGATCTTCACGTTCAATTCTGTCAATTCCAAGCTCCCTGCAAAATTCTGCATCTCTTTGTTGATCTTCCGTTTGGCATTATCTATTGCAGCTGGCTTAATGGGCCCCTCCAGGACCTCCCAGGAATAAACTCTGTCTACAAGATGTTGCATCCTGACCACTGTTGTTGAATTTCCTTTAAGTTCCCCTTCATTTACCACATCCGTCTGAGACCCTTTTCTACCACTAAATCATTCTCCCCGACATGCAGGACAGAACATCCGGATATACCCCTTCTACCAACATTTTATTAAGACAAGACAAAAGCTCTCTTCACCACATACACACTCCTTTCCATGCCAATGAACTTAAACCTGGCTGGGGTCAAAACCCAAATGTGCTTAGTGGCTTCTCTGGCTCGCATGCTTTTGAGCCCATTTCATAAACGAGTGACCTGTAATCCACACCGTCAATCCAGAAGGCCTGGGCACCGAACCTGGAAAACAGTAACAACAAGTGAAAAAGCAGGAATGTCTCAGCAATATCTCTCCCCATGTACATAGTGCCGACTGCAGTCGAAAGAACACATACCAAGCCCCATTATGCTCTCCTGACTCCAGCCTCTCCTATCCACTTCTGTCACTATCCCAATGTGAAAAGAGTGCTTCCCATATCCTCTTGTATCCACCCGAGCAAATGCCAATGCCTTGTGTAAAACTGCTAAACGCTGGAATGCCATTACCGGCTAACCATCCTCATGTTGAAATACCCTCCCCTCCACCAACCTGGCCCGAGCACTCTAACATTCTAACACCGCTTTGTGATCTCCATGGCATATCGAGGGAAAACTGGCAGTTGACCAACCAAAAACCCCTCAAGTCAGCGTTCTCCTCTTTGCCCCTCATGACCAGCTGCCTGGGCCCAACCTTTTGCCATCCTCCTCCCCAACTCACCTGCTGATGGAATGTATCCCCAGAAAAATTTGCCCATGAATGCTATACCCGCCAATTTCATTGATATTGTAACCCTATACTGACCTTTCTCAATCAGTAACAAAATAAACTGCACCCAATCCACTGTTGTGGCCCATCCCTCCTGCCGCCTCCGACCCCACTGTACAAGTATTCTGACCAAGCATGAGCATATACTCTACTCATTGACATCGCCAATGACACTACCACCAATTGCAACATCCTCTGTCACCTACTGCCCAAAGCTCTTGTTGCAGCCCTGTCCTGACTCTGCCCCCTTCAATGGCCAGCCCATGGAATCTCTCCCACTGTGAACAAGACAAAGCATCCGCATTGTCATTGTCAACCCATGGAACATGTTTCGCTGTGAACAAAATGTCATACTTCAAGCACTGTAACACAAAAAACCAAAGTAATTTCTAAACCTTTGCATCCCTGACAGACTGCCAGTTTACCTCCTGTACAACCGTCATGTTGTCGATCCAAATCATGATTTTCTTTTGTGCCAGTAACTTCCCTCGGGGAATTACTGTAACCACAAAAGGAAAGAACTCCAGGAAGGTAATACTCCTCATTCTCTTTTTTATGCTAAGGGCCATTCTTCTGTGTTCCACTCCCCCTGCCAATACAGACCAAAACCCACCCGTAACATCAGAAAAGATCTGTGCATCCCATAACACATCCTAGAGCACCACCAGCGGCACACCATTGAAAGATACGAAGAAAAAGTGCAACATGTGCAGAATCTCTTTTACCCCCACTGACGAACGTACATGGTGATGGAGCAAAGGTAAGCCCACAAGCTATAGCCCCAAGCGCCCGCAGAAAGTCCTCCTTGCGCGCAATAGTATACATGCAAAATTCAAATGCCCTAGCAAAACTTATATCTCCCTGACTCTCATATTATCTTTTGCCAACATTGCATCCGACATCAAGCACACTGTGATTCTCTTGTCACCCGGAAGGCTGTCTTTCATTGCCACCAGATCAATTTCAATGCCTAGGAAGGACAGTACAGTACTATCATGTAGTTCCTACAAATCTACATAGGATCTGTGCGTTTAGACAACATAAACTAAGGGATTTGTGTCCAGACTGATTCCAGACACCCCCAAACGATATATTTGTCCGTAGACAAGCTAGCACAAAGTGCCAATATGTGCCCCTCTTACCAGGGAGCAAGTAGTTTCAATCGAACATGACAACCCTGACCCCTCAGGGATCGTGGAAACAGTACAGTACTTTTCACTCAGTCACTCGTGCTCACTTTGGCTCAGGGAGAGTCAAAGAGTAAACGATGGGGACGTTTTCAGTAAGCATTTATTGAACCAGGGTCATCCTAGTGTAAAATACGTTTGCTGGAACAACCATCAGACAGGATCAGATATATTCGATCATGAGCACTAACAGAGTAAATAAAAGTAGAAATCTACCATAGTGCTAAAACAATGGATATATGCAGGCATATAGACACATGACAGTAATAATGCGTACTCCTACGATGCTAACCCTAACTAGATGTACCTAAAGGTACCTAGCATGTATGTAGGTGTATAAAGAGCCAACCCCATTACGTGATGTGAGAGAGTGCGGGACCCCTTCTTGGTCTCGAGTTTTACTCCCTGCGAGGGATGTCAGACCACTTCATGCTCGAGTATCTGCGTGCAGGGACTCCAGCGTCTCGTCTCAGCGTGTCAGCATGGTCGTTTTTCTCCTCTTGTTTGCCCAGCGAGGATGTGGTGCTTATAAACCCAAAAGATACCCTCGGGGGTTCTACCTAGATGTGTCATGGTACTGTGGGCATGTCAGCCAAGGATGACAATAGTAATGACCCTTATACAGAGTTATTATGCAGAAAATTGTAATCCTGCTGTGATACTGAGAATCCTCATGCGTAATAAATGAGGCTAGTTTTCAGAGAAAACCACATGACATTTATGCAGCACCTAACCAGGTAAAAGGTCAGGTAAAAGATCAGCACCAAAACCCGTTATGTGGAACAATGGTAGGACGAATATAGGTAAAAGGTCGTATAACTACAGAGGCCTATATTGGGGTACAGTGGGGTTCATAGCAGTACTTGGTTCCACTGTTTTCTCCGGCACCAAAGAACCACCTAGTTCCCCCATGAGCTCCTGAGAACTTGCCAGCAGCCACTGGCAATCCGTGGAACGTGGAAATTTTAGAGGTAATGTGTGACATACTCATGTCCTGTACGCCACAAGAAAAGCCACTACAAGAAAGTACTGGCCCAAGAGATAGAACACCCCATCAGAAGCACCTTATCCACTCACCATTGACCCTCAAATTGAATGCCCAGCAGCTGGAAATCTTCTAGGTGCACAGGCTCCAAGCGGAAAGCTGACTTTATATAAAATGTTGCCATCTGGGCCCCTTTACCAACCTTCTCCACCAAGGAGATTGCCACATCCACCGAAGAGTAGTCATTGACCGAAGTGATGTCTGGCCATGAGAGGTGTTGTATGAACTTAAATTGCACATTCTCTTTTATAGGCACCATTCCTATGGGGGTCGTGATCAAATCAGCCATGGACCATTCACCGAAAGGACCCACCATCCTGCCCTCCTATATCTCTTTAATCAAAGTGTCCCTCACCATTTGTTTGTGCACACTCACTGACTTCAAATTCTTTTCCCACCAATGCTCCCTCCTGTCATGCTGCTCCTGCTAGATATCAAGTCTCTAATTTAATTGGCGCATGAGTTCTTGGCCTCAGGTCCTTGGACCAACCTCCCTGCCCGGAACCCAGACAATTGACCATGATGTTGACCCTGGCGGGCCCCTGTGGCTGTTGCCATTGCCACACACATGTGCCAGTGTGCCCCCGATGCCATAGCAATGTGAGGGTGCTTCATCTGGCACATTTCAAGCATTTATCCCCAAACGTGCAATATTCCCTCATGCACAGCCCTTTGTTAAAGTCCCAACAGGCCCCTGCCTGACTTGTCTGCCCATCACTTTTTTTGTGTGAAATGCGTCCATACATCTAAACAGACACAAGGACGCATTTCATGTTAAAATACATAACTAAATGCCGGTTTTCCATTTCACATAATTTCAAGCAGTTTTTATGGACATTGGCAAAATTACGCAATATCAAATTGCGCAACGTTCTCGCACCCTAATTCCTATGTGATGTCAAGGCTTCAACAGTGTTGTGCTCAATAAAATCTACTTTCAGATAGTATAGGCCAGAGTCGTCATGCAAAAATTAGCCTTCAGGTCTTAAATTAACAAAAAACATGCTGTTGGCTGATTTTGACCTGGAACTAACAGGACTTGCTGCTGCTGAAGAGTGTCACAAATTGTATGCATGCTCCCTCCCTTAGAAAGGTAGTTCTTTTAACTTGCCATCAGAATCACTGTCACCGCAGGTGTAGTCTAGTGGGCTAGTTGCAAACTGTGGATCCAAGAGACCTGTTTTTTAATCCCTCCCCCACCCCCTTTGGCCAAAATGCGTGCTCTTGGGCAATCACTCTTTTTGCGTATTCCTTTGCTCCCTTTTTCGCTAATATAGGGAGCATTTAGAATCAATGTCAATCAATCAATGAAAACTTTATTCGGATCATTAAAATCCATAAAAGTACAAAAGAAAGACAAAAAATTTATAAAATCATACAATTAAACAAAAATGCTGTTTTGCACATGAGGAGTAAACCATATTACTTTAGGACATTGTTAACCGGGCACGAACCACAGTTTTTAGAAAAGAGCTCACGCGAAAGACAAGTTCATCGTCATCCAGGGACAAAATCATTGAAAATGCAAGTTCCAGGCTAAGGGGTTTTAGTTTTTTAAAATACGGGGATAAAAACCATTTAATATACTTCATGTAAAATTTACAAAAAAATAAGAAATGTAAAATTGTTTGCCTACTCTGAGAGTCACAAGGGCATGGCTCAACACATTGGTCATTAAAATTCCATAAAGGAAAGCTAAGTGCATATTTAATAGTGCCTGCCCTAAGGCGAAATATAAGGCCACGCTCCCAATGGCTCAACGGGAGAGTTAAATAACTGGGTGTCGGATAAATTGTAAGATTACGGGCTAGGTATCCACGGACACTTGGTTTCAAAGACTCCCTTACTACCCTCTCAGCGTCAAATAACATATAGAGTGCTTGTTTAAGTTCACATTTAGTGGGGAGCACAGTGGTAGTTGGTTTTAGGAAGGTATTTTCAAGGTTCACGCTGCGAAATACGCCAGACACCCCTGATAACCAGGGGATGGCCTGGCCGCTGTCGCAGCGTATACAATCCTCGATGATATCCCTAGTCAAAATGGCGGCAGGGTTTTTCCAAATCGCCAGCCAAAAAAGGGCTGGAAGTGCACGAATAAAATCCCCAATAAAATGCAACCCCAATTCCCTATGACATATAAAATGTGGGGAGGTGATGGGAACACAGAGAAGTTTCCTACAAAATCTATGTTCCTCGGTAGTTAAATCGGAACAACTAGCAGTTCCCCAAACCTCAGCACCATAAGTAGCAACCGGGACACATTGAGTTTTGTATATTTTTAGGATAGCAGGCAATGCCCCGGTTAATTTTGGACGGGGGAGACGGGGGAGGCTCAAAATGGAATTAATGGACTTTGCGAACTTACTCCTGGCGTGGGCTATATGCCCACTCCAGGAGTTGTTCGCAGCAAAGACCACACCCAAATACGGGAAACTGCTAGTAGAGCCCAATCTTTCAGCCCCCACAACTATACTGCCAATATGACGCCTCTTCGGGCCACAAGACATTACAAAAGACTTTTTAAAATTAGTCTTCAAGTCTAGGGAATCCATATGTGCAACAAAGCCATTCAGTAAGATACGTAAAGCGTTTGGGGTGCGCCCCATAAGGACCGCATCATCTGCGTAAAGCAGAGCGGGGAGATGATTACCTTTTATGGTCGGGACATTGGTAGTTAGAGAAACCAAGTGTTTGTGAAGGCCGTTGATATATATTATAAATAAGAGGGGAGCAAGGACGCAGCCCTGTCTAACCCCTCTATTAACTCTAACTAGCTCAATGTAAAAGCTGCTAGTGAGTGGTTAAAAACAACTGTAATGGATATTACAAGCGTAAGGAGGGACAGTGCCCAGTCTCATGGTAGAGTCACTAAAATGTATTTTAGTTCTAAATGTATACCTTATGTAGCAAGTAACAATGTTCTGCAGTCTCGGGTCTCATACTCAAACAAACTGTTTGATCCTGGGACCCTGCACCTCTGTCCATCCCTGAACTTCTGCCCATTAGTCTGACAATATGTAAGCCCTTTGAATAAGGCTTAAAGAACGAAATAACCATCAAAGGTATATTTCCGGTACAGAGCCCTAGCACTGTTTTCATTTGCACATTCAAGGATATTTAATAGCTGTTATTTAATGACTGTATCTGCTTCTCTATAGCTGAGCATGGTCCTAATGTTGTCCAACGCAGGACCCCTTCGGTGTTGTAGCTTCTTACTTGCAGCAAGAGAAAGGCACCTCTTTAACAGCTAATAAAGGACTGAAAGAGTGAGAGCAAGACACTCTGCCAGGTGCTATGAGTTTCCCATTTGGCATTTCCAATTCCACACACTTGCATGTCCTCTAAGGGGGTCAGGAGAATGTCTGTACACTCATTGTTCCTACCATGACTTGGTATCCTTGTGTGCCAAAAGATTATCTTTTACTATGCTTTAAATGTAAATGCATTTGAATATATTATGTCAAATGTTTCGTAAAATGTCCCATTTTCACAATTTTTTTCAAAACTTACTTGAGAGGAGAATCCGCCAAATTCACTGTCCCTGCTCACTACGCACAATATGGGGGCTGGTCTGTCAAAATTTGCCAGGGCTGCTCTTGGTTCCCATCCATATCCAGATTTGACCCTTTTTCTATTAGGTCATATCACAAATTGTCCATTCGCGAGGAGGGTCACAACAGGACTTGCCTGATAGATACTTCAGCCGGTTGCAATTTCCGATCCTCTGTGATTGTGTGATTGACTCCAAATATAGGTATGGAAGCCTGCAAGGAACTGCAGATCTCTGTACCCATATTTCTTTCCAAAACAGGAGACATTTTTAGGTTGAGCCTGGGCAGGGCATGCGCTGTTCTGCAAGACATGCTGTATTGGAGAATGTACTTGAAGCCCCCCACTCTCCGCCCATATTTGTCATTGGCTTGTGTCATTGTCCTTCGGCTTGTTAGTTCCTCCTTAGTTCTGCCTTATCATCATTTGTAACCTCCCATGAAGACTGGTCCTTTTTCTTCGGTTGTTACACGGTAGTTTTCTTTAGTCTGTAAGCACTATTTTCTTTAATGAGTTTCTCTTACGGCAGGAGGGCAGGGGGTCTCTCGTGCTCAGTTGTGACCACAGGCTTGTTTATTTAACTCATAGCAGATGGGGAGCTCTTCTGGGGCCATGGCTTACAGAAGGGGGCAACTCAGCGATGCCTTCAAGCATTTGGAATGCAATAGGTTTTGCACTTGGTAGAGTATAAGCTATTGGCATTGTAAATGACAATGCCTTTTATTTATGTTTTAAAAACCAAAATATAAATAATAGGTTTTGTCATTTACAATGCCAATAGCTCAAACTCACGTAAATGAAAGACCTAATCCATTGCAGATGCTTGTTTTTATTAGCAGCGTTTGTGTAGTACAGGTGGGATTTCTTTTTACTTCGTCCCATTTAATAAGATATCCCATGGGTACAGCTTCTCCTTTGTGAATCAGTTACCACCACAACTCACGACTTGGCAACTAATCAATTATATGCAACCTCAGAGGGTCACAAATAATTCATACATCCCTTTCCAGATCACAAATAGGAATGGGATGCCCATATGCATGACTTGGAAAGGGCATCAAAAGCCATAAAAAGTTTTTTGTACATTGTGAAAGTACTTTTGTAGATACAAACTCTACGATTTTGCACATTGCAGGGTTAGCATCTGCAAAGGCACTTTGTATATCTGGCCCTACATGCCTTATTGGCAGGATAGATTTCAGCAGAATTCAGCACACACATGGCTAAAGAACTTTGGTGGGATAGTGTTGTAACAACATGAATGTATACTGAAAGAGCATTTATTGCGAGCACTGCGTTCACATATCATGAAACATTGAAACTACTGGGCCATTGTGATAACTCAGGTTTGACAAAATCTACTGTGCATGGGTCTCGGATGTGTTCCACCCCTCATGCCCAATGCAACCCACTGCACAATGCTGATGGCTCTGTGCAGAATGTACCCTTCTCTCACACACTTCTTCTAGTTTTCTTTCCCATAGATCCCACCGTGTAGCAGTGTGTAGTCTTCAGCCACACTCTCTGACCATTTGCAAAAGCCCAAGTCCCTGCTAAGCATCACCTTCAATCTTGGGAAGTGGGTTCTGGGCTTAAACAGTAGCCCATAGCCCATGAATTTGAAAACCTTTTGCATGGCTTTGAATCCTTGTGGAATATCCCATGATCCCTAGTCTGACGGGGTGAACTCCCTTTGTCCCCACTTGGCCGTCTAATATTCCTCTGGAGCAAAATTTTCAGTCAATAGCATGGCTGATCTTCCTCGACCCTTAAATACTTCTTCTGTGTCTTGAGATCCAAATGTGCAGTGTTGAAACAGCTGCCGCTGCCAGTGGGATTTGTTTACCAAGTCAAAATTGATTTTCAGACAGAGCTGCCTTTGCACTGAGTTGTCAAAATATCCACTTGATGAACCATTCAAAAGCCAACCTACCATCTTTTTGTTATGAAGATATAATACAAGGAAGCCTACATCCTAGTATACAACCCTTTCTCTAATTTTCTAATTACAGTCGAGTTGTGACATCTCTAATTGCCTGTAATAAGAAAAGGATGTAGCTGCTAAACTGTAATAACTTGTATACAGTAAAGTTATATCATGATTCAGGCTGCGAGATCCAGAAGCCAAGGCGAAAGACAGCTCATGCAGCATCATTGCAGCTGCAGTTTAAACCCTTTTTAGGTCTCGCTGAGCCCAGCACATGCGCTGGCTCGAAGAGACATTTTGTATGTGGGCTCCAAAGAGTGCTACCAGGCCAGCCTAGAGCTACAGTGCATGTGCACGCGCGCGCGCGCCGCGCTTTCTTTCACTTTCGCGGCCGCACGGCCGCTTTGATCGCGATCGCGATCACTTTCACTTTCGTGGATGCACGTAACGCCCTGTCGGACGAAAGCCATGTTTCAGCACTCACTAACACGATATCACGGCGGTTCGGCGATTCACACTGGGGAACTTTTGAAAACTCGTCATCTTTGGTAAGCGTAGCACGGTTTTTGTTCGACAGGGCATTACTGCTTTAGTTTTAAGTCTGCGTAGGTTTCACGAGGAACTTGTTTCTCTTTGCTTTTGAGCCACTGTAGTTAGGTGACTGTTTGCTTAAAAAAACTTGTTTCAAAGGGAGCATATGAAAAGAACCTTTTCCGCATGTTAGTTCCAGCTGCATAGCCTAACGACCCCCTGCCCATACGTTTAATCAGGGTGTCTTATTGTGACAAACTATCTTTCCGTGGTTTACATCGTATTGTAGTTTACCACCTCGATTCATGGGCCAGAGACCGGGTATGTGCTGTCGCTTGCGAGATTTCTTGTTTTAAAAAAAAAAAAAAATTGTGCTTAGAGCCTGCAAATGCTTTATAAGTGGTTGGCTTCATCTTTACTCATTTCCTTGCTTCTCATTGGTCAATGAGTACCGGTGGTACTTTCTTCCTTATGTATTTGTCCCTTCTATGGAGTTTGTGCCAAGTACTGCTGAGTTGTTTTATTAGTGTCCTTCCGCTGGTCGCTCTCAAATTCAAGCACTTTTTGTTGGCTCTTGCTTCCTCGCCATTGTTGTTACCTCATCGATATTGTTTGCCCGTTGTTCCCTACACCAGTTCTCCTCCCTCTTCCCCTTGTTGTTAGTTGTCCTTCAGTCGTTGCGTACACACCTTCCCCTCCCGTGGTTTTCACAGGAAAGACCCCTCATATGCAAAGAATGTCCACGCTGCGTGCCTGTCACTGTGCAGATGCGTGGGCTTGTGCACCTGTTGCCTTGTTATGTGTTTTCACATCGCCTGATGCTCGAAAAAACACATTTTGTTTACGGTTGGGGCACCCAGAGTTAGTCTGGAAGAAATGTGTATTAGGCATGTGGCTATCTGTTAGGCGAAAGTAATTAAATAGAAATATTTAAGTTGCTGAAAATAGAACTAGTTGGCATGTGTGCCATCTGCCGGTTTAACACTAGCATAATTATTGATGCCTTTGTAAAGGATGCATGTGGCTGATGTTTAAAACAAAAACACATCGAACAAGAATGATGGCCCAGTGTGCATTATGGATATAGTGCAGGACTGTAGAATAGCTACTCGCGCATTTGTCTGTATTTACGACACGTCGAATTTCAGACATCCAATTGTGAAACTCTCACTTTTAATAACATCCACGAGATTTACCTGCACAAAGCCGATGCATTTCTTATGTTTGACAGCATTGGCACGAGAACCACTTTCTTAGAGATGCAAGAAATAAAAGCACATGAAAAAAACAATAATACTTTTGGATACATTTCAGGGTGTGCATATTTAAATCAAACGATTTGGGTGGAATGTACGAGCCACCTGCTGGATATGGACTTCTATAATTGTCAACGAGTTTTAAAAATGTTTTCAAGGCACATACGTGAGATTGCGCTAAACTCCTGAGTATTCAGAAAGAAAATTCCAAACAAAAGCATTAGTGCTTCGGTTATTTTCAGTACAGCATACACGACGATGAACAAATCAAGGTAATTTATAATTTTTATGCATATTTTTTACAAACTTTTTAAATTCATTTTGTACAACAGAAAACAGCATAAATACGCAGGTCATGTCCCCAAACGTACATAAGGAGTAACATCACATTCACAGATGACGGCAGTACAAGTAGTATAGCAGTGTGCACGGCAGAACATAGGCAGCAGAAAAATTAACAACCAGTAAGGGAGCAAGACATTTTTAATCCAAGTCATCGAGCCCAGTAAAATGCAAGTGATACAGCAATGTCATACATGGTTGTCACATCTATTATACATCGGCATAGGCACAAAATCACAACTCACCATCTGAGCCATCCTCTGAGCCAGAGTCACCCTCATCAGTAAACCTATTAAGTAGGGACCCCCACAGCATAATCGTGTCCAAGGGAACCTAATCAGGACGGGAAAGGCGCTTGTGCATCTTCTCCGCCACCCTCTATTCTAGAAAATCACGCAGCCACGAAGACCTTAGAAGCACTCGAGTAATCATCCACCCAATGGCTATTCGCCTGAAAGTAGCACAAGCTTGTAGGGAATCTTTCATCCTTTGGGCTTCACCACCACCCTCAGGAGGCATGCCAGCAGAGTTAGAGGGATTGCCAAGACCATTGCCC
Source organism: Triturus cristatus (assembly GCF_964204655.1). NCBI lineage: Eukaryota > Metazoa > Chordata > Amphibia > Caudata > Salamandridae > Triturus > Triturus cristatus. The sequence continues at coordinate 1,073,224,992 of NC_140582.1, forward strand.
TCACAATTATAGGCACCATCTCCTTCCAAAATCCCTGAATCCCGAAACAAGCTCAGGCCAAATGCAAGAGAGTGGCCCCCAACACCCCACACAACGTGCCTTCCTCCAGAGGTCTATCCTAGTCCGCTGCCTACAGGTCACATAGATGCGATTTAAACAAGCATTTGCAATGCAATAGGTCTCGCATTTTAGCGAGTTTGAGCTATGGACATTGTAAATGACAATGCATTTTATTTATGTTTTGGTTTTTAAAACATAAATAAAAGGCATTGTCATTTATAATGCCAATAGCTTAAACTCGCGTAAATGCGAGACCTATTGCATTGCAAATGCTTGTTAGGTCTTGCGCCTAGCGATGCAGTGCGTAGCACTGCTCGCGCAGCGAGAGTCCTTTTGTCCGAAGTTCCAAAACGGAGCCTGGAATCGCACACGCTCGTGCGTGTGCTTTTCCTTTTGGCTTCCGTGATTGGCCTTTGCGTGCGTGTGTTTCTGAAAGACGGCACGCAATAGGCCAAAGGCGGGCGCATTGCTCCGCCCATGGCCTATTGGTGTCTGTTACGCGCACCAAATGCCATGTGGTTTCAATTATCATTCCCAGACACGGGCGCGATAATTGGAAACACATGTTCGCTGTGGCACGCGCGCACCACTCGCGGGCGTGTTTTTTTTTTTTTTACAATAGCAATTGCTTTCGCGATTGCTTTCAGTGCCGCTTGTTTCTGAATAGCACTCAACCCTGCGGCTTAAACTATTTCCTCGCACTCCCAATTGAGTGGGTTAAGAGTACTGCGGCACAGGCAACTGAAGTCATATTAGCCCAGGATCACACAATTTGTTCAAGGCGGGAAGTTGGGATTAAAACACGCTTTTCCCGGTTCAGCAGCCAACAATTTACCCACTAGACCATGTTTCATGTATGAGACAAATAGAATATGCTCCCGGTGGGCGCTGCACTGGCACGGGCTCAGCTCTTCATGATACAGGGCGCCATGGAGATCTGAATTTTGATTACCTGCCAGCGAGCTTCACCTGGGGCTTGCTCGCGTTTATCTTCCTAATGCGCAGTCTAGCATTGGATACCCCATGTATCCCCATCTCCCCTGGGGCCTGCGACGTCCCTGCTCTAACAACCATGTTCAAAATAAATTATTCCATTCCACTCGGAGATGGCCAGCCCCCAGGTAGCGCCACTGCTGCTCCGCACGTAAGAGCCAACATCAAAGATTCAGAACGTTTAAGTTGACATTTTTTAGTTTGTTCAGCCTTGGGACCCACTGGGGGGTCAGGCGAGGTAATCAAATATAGATGACTTCAAGGCTCCGAGCTTTTCAATGGACTGAGTTTGAATACAGGCTTCTACGATGGAAGAGCCGTATGGACTTATAAAGGAACCAGGGCTTGTTGGCTAGCTGTCTCTGAAATTGTGGCAGGGCTGGGGCAGATTCAGTCTCATTTGTAACAGGCACATGCGTGGCTTTGAGCTCAGAGTCCACAGTTTTTTTTTTTTAAATAGTGAGTTACAGTGCCAGTTTGTTGTGAAAAATGTCATAAACATTTGTTTTTAATATCAGCCAGACCAAATGTGTGAACGCTTATATATGGAGTGGCTAATTTGACACAAAGCAGTGAATTGTGTGATGTGAGCTCTGGCCTTTCTGCGGTGCAATGAAATATTAGAGAGTTTGTTTTTATGCAACGTTTTCTAATTCTAGCTGGCTGCGTTGTGGAGGGGAAGTAGGAAAAGATGATTTTGAAACTCTTTGCTCTTAATGCGAACAAACATTCCACCAGAGAAAACAAGCATTAAAAATGCAATAGGTCTCGCCTTTTATTAAGTTAAAGCCATTTGCTTTTCTATATAATACCATTAGCAATGCAAATGTCTTTAAAACTTAATCAAAGGCGAGACCTATTGCATTTTCAATGCTTGCTGGTCTTGTGATCTGTTTTGTCAAACACTGTGTCGAATTTAAAGCCCTCTGCCTGGTACATAAGGCGCTGTACGGTGGGGGAAATTGGACATACAGAAACTCTTTCTCTGGTACTCCCCGTGACGGGACCTTAGATCAGCCAACACAGGACTAGTTCAAGTCCCCAAAATCCAAAAAGCCAGATGGAGAGGGAAAAGCCTATCCCATAGGGCAGCCAAACTTTGGAACATAGCTGCTGGTCACTATTAGGCTATAGCCTAATAGACTTCAGTTTAGGAAAATGGTTAAAACATGGCTTGTTCCTTGTATGCCGGAGTCATGTAGTCAGGCGATGAGTGTGCGGTGGGAGACAGTGTTGAAGGCTGCTGATAGGTCGAGTAGGATGAGGGCTGCGGAGTGGCTTTGGTCCAGGATGGTGCGGATGTCGTCTGTGGCAGCAAGTAGGGCTGTCTCGGTGCTGTGGTTGCTTCGGAAACCGTATTGGGACAGGTAGAGGACGGCGTTGTCTTCAATGAAATGCGTCAGTTCCCTGTTGACTGTTTTCTCTGCAACTTTGGCCATGAAGGGGAGGAGCGAGATGGGCCGGTAGTTTTTGAGGTCGTGGGGTCAGCTGTAGGTTTTTTGAGCAGGTGTTGGACTTCTGCGTGCTTCCAGTCATCAGGGAAGGTGCCAGTTGGGAAGGTGGTGTTGATGGTGTGTTGTAGTTTGGGTGCGATGGCGGCCGAGGCTCTGTGGTAGATGTGAGGAGGGCAGAGGTCTGTGGGGGCCCCCGAATGGATGCCTTTCATGGTCGAGGCAGTGTCTTCGGTCGTGACCGGCGTCCATGTGGTGATGGTGGGCTGGCTGGTGCGTCTGGGTGGCGGGGGCCGGTTGTGGCATCTGGTGAGTGGTCGACGAAGTTGTCGTAGAGGTTTCTGTTCTTGAGGTGGAAGAAGGTTCCAAGCTTATCGCAGAGGTCTTGGGACAGGGTAATGTCTGTGGCTGCGCTGCATGGGTTGGTGGATTCCTAAATGACACAGAATAGTTCCTTGGAGTTGGGGAGAACTTTGTTGTGGATGAAGTTCCTCTTGGTGGTTCTGCTTCGGTTGTGGTAGTCCGTCATTGCGTTCTTGTAGGTGGTGTGATTTTCGGGTGTCTTGGTGTTTCTCCCATTCTTCTCCAGGCTTCTGCAGGTGCATCTGGCCACTTGGAGCTCGGTGGTGAATCAGGCGGCTTTCCTGGGACGCTGTTTGTCGGGGTTGCTTAGCTGGCGAACTTGTCGGCGCAGTTGGAGATCCATGTGTGGAGTTCTCTGGCTGCAGTGTTGGCATCGGATGATCGGGTGTGGTTGTCTCAGGTGCGGGTGGAGTTGAGTTGCTCCTTGGTAACCCTGCTCCAGTTCCTTCATGGCGGGTGTGGGGCTAGTTTGGGTGTCTTGTGTTTGTCGACGGTGAAGTGTACGCGGAGGTGGTCGGTCCATGGCTGTTGGGTGGTGTGGCTGAAGCGAGCGCTGTTTTGTGCCACGAAGATGGGGTCGAGGATGTGTCCTGCTCTGTGGGTCGGTGTGGTGATGAGTTGTTTGAGTCCGATGTTGGCAAGGTTGTCCTGGAAGATGGCGGTGTTGGAGTCGTTGGGGTTGTCGAGGTGTAAGTTCAGGTTTCCGATGAGTATGTAATTCGTTGAGGCGATGGCATGGGGTGCGATGAAGTCGGTGATGGCGGTGGCGAAGGGAGTCCGGGGCACTCGGGGTCTGTAGAGGAGGGTTCCTCGGAGCATGGTGTTGGGGCTGGACCGGATCTGGAAGTGCAGGTGTTCAGCGGAGGGGATGGCTTCGCTGAAGGTGGTGAGGCGTAGGGTGTTTTTGTGGGTGATGACGAGTCCCCCTCCAGGGTGGTTGGGGCGGTCCTTCCTCTGGATCTTGTATCCATTCGGGATGGCGATGTTGATGTCAGGGCGGAGAAGGAACTGGTCCAGGTTTCTGTGAAGAAAGTGATGTCGGGCGAGAGGGAGTCAAGTAGGTTCCAGATTCCTGTGGCGTGTTTGTGTACGGACCGCACATTGAGGAGGATGCATCTTAGGGTGTTGCTGGTGTAGGTGTCCGTGGCGTTGGAGGCCGGGGTGGTGGTGAGGGTTTGGCGGCAGTGGAGTCAGGAGAACTGGCCAAGGGTCGTCTTTGGCGAGGCTTGTTGGCAGTCTTTGAGTCCACTATGGTTGAGTACGTGGAGGGAGACTGTGCTGTAGTGGTGGATGGAATGAGGAGCAGGGTCCCTGGCGCTGGTCACGGTCGGATCGTGGAAGGGCGCAGACGGGCTTGCCTTAGGCGTGTCTTTGGGGCGCCAGTGGGGCAACCCCGCAACAACCGCTATTAAGTAGGGGTGGGGTGGGACGATGAGTTGGGAGGCAGGAGCGAGCGAGGACAGGGGGGAGGGGCCACAGGGGCAGCAGTGGCTGGAAAAGAGAAGCGGGAACCGCGGGCTTCGAGGAACCAAGGATTACAATTACAGGAATTACAAAGGGAAAAGAGGAGAAAGCAGTGTAAAACAAATGTAAAAACGAACAATACAATACAGTACGATACTCATGAACAATTACTCTATTTGCCTCATTACTAACACTAAACACGGCAGAGGCAGCCACGGGCACACGGCAAGGCAGATATCAGCCTAGAACACCCAGGCTGGGGGCTCAACGGCGGTGGAGGTAGTATGGAGCTGCTGGGGAGAGAGCAGGCCAGTGACCGAGGGTCAAGGTCTGTGTGCCTCAAACCTACTCAAAGACTTTCAATATGCCTAAAATGTATGTCAGGGGGTGCCTTATCCCATGTATCTGAAAACTACTGAATAGATTTATTCCATCTCAAAGAAGGGTACATTCATGCTAAAGCTCTTTTTCATGCCAAGTTTGGCATACTTTTATTTGTCAGTTTTTCAAGTTAGGACAGCAAAAATTAACAAGCATTAGCGAAGCCAAATGTCTCACTTTTGGGACCTACTCGCTTTACCAATGCTTTATGTTGAAGTGGAACAGCATTGGCAAGATGCTGTGAAACATGGACAAAAGTAAAATAAATAAATATAAAAAAAGTGCAATGAGACAGCTGGCCATGTCATTTTGAAGGTGCATGAATGTGCCGCCATACATGTGTGCCTACGAAATAACGCTGTTTCATTTTTAAAACATTGTCAAATCCGAGATGGATCACTGTTGGACTGCGCCCTCTTTGCGAGGTCACCTCCAAACTTTTTGCCTTTACTTCTCCTGTTTTCTGAACCTGTTTTTTGTTGGCTTTTAGGGCTGTGTGCACTTTACCACTGCTAACCAGTGCTAAGGTGCTTGCGCTCTCTCTTCTAAACCTAGTCAAATTGTCTTAAACCCATTTGGCACATTTAATTTACTTAAGTCCCTGGTAAAGTGGTACCCCCTGAGCCCAGGGCCTGTATATTAAATGGTACTAGTGGGCCTGAGGCACTCATTGTGCCACTCACTAACATATTGTTTCTAAACATGCCTCAGGCCTGCCTTTGCAGCTTGTAGGTCAGTTTAAAACTGCCATTTCGACCTGTCAAAATAAACCTCTTGCCACGCCTACACCTTCCTTTTTTAATAGATATAAGTCACCCCTAGGGTAGACCTTAAACAGTCCATACGGCAGGCTGCATTGCATTTAATAAGTTGAACATGTGCTTTCCCGTTTCACATGTCCTGGTAGTAATAAACACTTCGGGGCATATGTACAAAGAAGTGGCGGAGTGAGGCGTTAGCCGTCATGGCTTAACGCCTCACTCTGCCACTTCAGAAATGCAAGGCTGCACCATATTTTCAAGAATATGGTGCAGCCTTGCATTTCCCCATAAGCTGGCGCAAAGCTTAGCAGCCTAGCGCAAATGCAGGAACCCTTGCACCATAGTGCAAGGGTGTCTTCGTGCACATACACAATCTTTAAATGCTGTTTTGTCACTTCTATGTGTGCTGCTTAATGCAGCACACATGGAAGTTACAAAATGTAATTTGTTTTTGAAGATTATTTATGTCCAGGAAGGGTCACCTTCCTGGACATAAACAATCCAGAGAGTTTTGCTTTTTCCATATGTGCTGCACAAGGCAGCACACTTGGAAAAAGCAAGAACGAGGAGAAATAAAGCATTTCTCCTCGTTTCACCAAGTTAAGGCCAGGTTTTCCCTGATCTTAATTTTGGCTCTGCCTCCTATTTATGCCACCCTTGTAAATAGGGGGCAGGGTCAAAATCAATGGGTGTTGCGGTGAAACGCCCACCGCAACACCCATTGCCCAACTCTCTCATGCTAAGCATAGCGTGAAAGGGGCCTTATTTACAAGGCAGCGTTAAGCCACGTTAAGTGGCTTAACACTACCTTGTAAATAAGGCGAGACCCTATCGCCACAGGAATGTCAGAAAAAGTTACGTTTCCGTGGTAATAAGGGCTTGTACATATGCCCCTTCAGTTGTTACTATTGCAAGACCTACCTTTCTCATGGGATAACATTGAGTTACCTTATTAGATTTAGTAAGTGATTAATTTAGTTTGTGAACATGTCAAAACATTTCATGCTCGGTCTCTGAGAATTGTAAATTAAAATCATCTTTAATGGTGAAGTTGAATTTCAAGTCATGATTCTGAAGATAACACTTTTAGAAAGTTGGCATTTTCTTGTCCTAATCATTTGCTACCTGCAGCTTGTGTCCTGGGTCACATGACTAGGTGTAGTTGGCAGTTGGTCTTTGTGTATTCTTCCCAGACAGTATCACAAAGTGGCCATCATGACCTGATCACAGGGGCAGAGCTGTCATCTACCACACTTGCACTTCAAAGGAGCTGCATCAGGACATACACAAAGAATTTCACACTAGTCTTTTGTGAGTCAGACATCCTGAGACCAGGGCACATAGGAAGAAAATTCCAGAACTAGATGTATGGAGAAGTCTAGACGCTGTTCCCACTTCAAAGCTGGAACCAGGGATAAATATTGGACCCCGAGACTAACTCACTCCTGTACCTGTGGATACTACAGAAAAAGGATTGCCCTACTGCCAGAAGACTGCTCTGCTGCTTGAGGCCTTCCCTGCTGTATGAGAAGGTAGACTCTCCCTGCTCAGACGGCTGACTTCCTTTTCTGAGCTACAGGGACACAGCAAGTGCAAAAGGCCTTTGTGCAACTGCTCAGCTGACCTGTTTGAGCCTGGCTGGGCCTTGGCTGGCAGCAGTTGAGCTCCTCCTGTGAAGAAAAGGAGCAATTCTGCTTTTTTCGGCTCTTCATGACCACGAAGGTCCAATGAATCCAATTCTTCATGCTACAGTGACAACCAGTGACAACCGGCAATGTGTGATCTGCATTTTGCACTACAGCAATAACAGCCTGCAGTTACTGCCAGCACGAAGCTCCTGCAATGATCGTCCACAATGCCTGACAGGATCTTCACTTACTATTTGGAAGGGGCAATTTTCAGATGTCCCATCCCAAGAGCAATGCGTTAAGGTATGTATCTATGTTTTGAATTGAAATTTTACCAACATATCAAAGGGGATGGTAACCAATTTACAAAGGAGAAGGGCTCCCCTTGAAACCTCTTTGTGAATGCCAAAAAGGGTTTGTTGGGGAGAAGGCAGCGGCCCATGGACCACTAACAACTCTCAAACAAACAAACCCCAAACTTTTTTTTTTTGAAGGCAGACCATCTCCTGTAAGGAAAGTGGATTGAATTTAAAAAAAAAAAGTTTACTTTATCTAAAATGTAATTGCAGACATATTTGACTGCAGACCTCAGCTGGTCACACTCTCTCTAATGGCATCCAATCATAGTGAGTTGCAATTTGTGACCTACCTCATGAATATTGATGAGGTAGGTCAGATTGCGACCCACTATGATTGAGAATTTTGTGAACCAACCTATTAGTACATAGGTTGGTTCAAAAAATTCCTTTCCATTCGCAAAACGTCAGTGCACAATTTGCAAACCTTTTTGCAAATGTAAATTTCAAACATCAGCGACCTATGTGGCTACACAGTCTCTATTCTGCATTCAAATGTGCAAACCATGAATAAGGAAGAAACATTGGGTGGCAAATAGTTGGACTTACCACATACAAAACAGCTACAGCACTCCAAGTGTCAAATGTATGAAACAACCATTTTGTCATTCTCAAATTGTAAAAAAATGCGATTCGCAATTAGAGAATCACAAAATGGGATGCACTAGGACTTGGATTATAGAAATAGCGAATTGGTAATAAATCACTAATTGCGACCCTCCACTCAGAGGGTCGCAACATGGAAATGTGGGTCAAATAGCGATTGGGAGTCACAAATAGCAACTGCTGTCGCAAATTGCGACTCCCCACTGAAAATTAAAAAAAATTATAAATAATGCTTCCTGGGTCATTGCAAGGACATCAACCACAGTAAGTGCTGGCCTGAAGACGCTTGGATTGCAGTCACAGTGTGGACAGAAGTGCTGCACAACACCATTGAGCAGAGGAGAGCATTGGAATATTGTGCAGGAATGTCCCGCCACAGAAGGAGAAACCTGCAAGGAGGCTCAAACTGAAGTTTTCAGTAAAAGAACTAGAGATACTGTCAGGGGAGTAATGCATCTACCATGCGCAGCTGTTTGGACATGCAACCTTGACTGTGCCTGAAACCCAGAAGCGCAAGATCTGGAGGAATATGTAGCTGAAAATTGATGCTGCTGGTGCTGCCCAGTGCTCGGTTGAAGAAATATGCAAGAGGTGGTACGACCTCTGGTCTTGCACCAAAGAACATGTGGCAACCCGCCTGAGTGAGTCCCAGGCAGCAGGAGGTGGTCCATCAACCGTACTCCCCTCCACAACACTAGAGGCAATGGTGGAGACAACTCTGGAGTGAGAGGCAGTTGTGGGATTTGGCAGTCTTGACACGTCAGCAGCTGCATCTTCACAAGGTAAGTGTACTCCTGTGTCAACATATGGTAGATGTATGTGAACCTAGTACTGAGATAGGCAGTAAAACATGGTGCCATTACACAGCAACAGTAGCCCTCTAGGTGCATCATGGGACTTGTAGTGTAAATAATCCAAGGTACACTCAGTGTCAGACATTTATTCAAAATCTTGCATCCCCAAACAACAAAATGAATAGTGTATCCTTTGCTCTAAAAGGATGCACATGATGAAGAAATAGATTCTCCAACTGGTGAGGTAGACAAACAAGTCCCAATGGATGAGGAAGGGGCAGTATATGGGGATAGTGTACTCATGACACCTCATACCCACACCAGAGGTCCGGCAATGTCACCACAGCCACCTTCATGTGATGAAGAGGAGCCTGTCCAGCTGACCAACACCATCCAGTCACGAGTTGTCAGCCCCCAACAACAGCATGCTGCAGTGCGTGCCCGTAGTCGCCATGACAGACTTCTGGCTCCCAGCCCAGTGCAGGACAGGACAGGAATCAATGTTTGGTGATCTTGAGGCATCCATTCTGCCTACTCAGCACCTACAGCACAAAGAAATAAAAGGGTTGAACCATAAAATACATAACGTTCAGCATGCTATGTCCCTGGGATTCAACACAGTGGCCACTAAAATGGACAGGCTGACTGAAGTAATTGAAAATGTATACACTCATTTGGCAGAGGACAGTAGCAACAGAAGGCGCAGAGAGAGAAGCAGTGATCTGGGCATCTCTGCCTTAACAAGCTCCATTGGACGTCTTGCACTTGTGACTTCAGCCTTATCCAAACACACTCTGAGACTACAGGCCAAAATGGGGCGGGCGGTGGGGATATGGCAAGGGCCCTTGGCCACATCAACACTGCTGTGGACGCCATACAGAGTGCGCAAATTGTTGGTGGGGGGTGTTGAATGCCTGCCTGATAGTGTGGTTAGGCCAAGTGTCAGTCGCCTCTCTGCCACTGAAATCCAGGTGCTGCGAAGCAGTTCTACCGGTACTCCCTCACCTCCACATGATGTTACAAACACATAGTGGGGATACCCTAAAGACAAATTGCGGATTATTGATTCTGGAGGGTCATGCTTTTGTTTCATGTCAGGTTGGTGATGTAACCAATCAACATATTTTGGGATATTGCATACATTGATGTGCTAATTTTTTTATTTACATATATTTTCTGACACCTTATAATAAAATGTTGTTCACATGCATCATTCAATTATTGTGCTCACATTTTCATTCATAATGTTAATATGGCCATGTCTGACCGTGCAAAGTAATGTTTCACAATGTGGTCCATTCAGTGCCTCCCCTCTGCTGCTCTATTCTCCTCTGTTGGCAGTTGCATTGGTGGGACAGGCTGTTCATCCTCTGACTTCAAATCAGACACAGCAGTTTGTAGTCTTCTGCTTCTGGCAATGTTGTGTATGATGGCAGACGGTGCTACCATTTTAAAGGCAATCTCTGGCACATATTGCAGGGCACCACCACTTTTGTGCAGGCAGCGAAACCTGGTTTCTGCAGACCAAATGTGCTCTCTATCACTGTTCTGGTGTGCCGATGGGCTGTGTTGCACCTCCTCTCATTCTAGTTGTATGCCAAGAGGTAGGGTGTGATTATCCATGGCCCTAGGGCGTACGCACTGTCACCTGCAAGATGTGAAATTGTGTAAGTCAACAAACTTATTGTGTGTCTTGCACAACCAAATTTATGGTTGTAGATGTATTTTCAATACCTAATATATATCCATCATCAAACTCCCCAGTTTCAAGTCAGATGTGAATGCTGCTGTGCCGAAACATGTAGGAATCATGGGTGCTTCCTGGGAATTTTGGCACGGTATCTCTGATTATGTTTTGGGCATTGCACACAATCTGTATGTTGAGGGAATGTGTTTTTTTTATGGTTTCTAAATAGATATTTACTGTAGGATTGTGAACATATGGCTACATGTGTCCCATCTATAGACCATATGACATGGGGAAAATTGTCTATCCTGTAAAATCTATTTTGGTGCTTTGTTTTTCCTGCACATTCCTGGGCAGGTATACGTAGCGGTGGATGCAGATGAGCATGGCATCTAGTAATCCACTAAAGAAATGCAAAAGCGCACTTTGGACACCCCTCCTTCAAGACCTATGACATCCTGGTAACTTCCACTGGCTAATATAGTGCCGATTACGATCCGGTAAAAACCGGGTACGAACCGTCGGTCGGAGCGTATTCTCCGTCCGACTCGTACCCGGTTGCAAAACATTACAAACATGGAATTACGATTCGCACGGAAACACCATTTCCGTACGAATCGTAAAAAACACCGACCGACGAAAATATGCATACGAATGTGATCCGGGAATGCTGCGACGTGACGTCGGGACGCTTCTAGGCAGCGTTTCACGACCCAGGAATTACGATTCGAACCGACAGCAGTCCAGACGGCAATATTTTCACGGCACCCAAAAAGTGCCGCAAATGCGAAGTACGGCGCGAAACGACCAGAGTAGGTGGCCCGGTAAGCGCCGTACCCCCCCCCCCAGCCCCCGCATGTACGCACCGTACCCCCCCCCCCAGCCCCCGCATGTACTCGTCGAACCCCCCGTGTATGTACACCCGAGTACGTTCGAGTCGTACCCCCCCCGTGTATGTACACCCGAGTACGTGTCGAACCCCCCGTGTATGTACACCCGAGTACGTGTCGAACCCCCCCTGTATGTACACCCGAGTACGTGTCGAACCCCCCCGTGTATGTACACCCGAGTACGTTCGAGTCGTACCCCCCCCGTGTATGTACACCCGAGTATGTGTCGAACCCCCCCCTGTATGTAGCGCTGGGGGTACGCACCGTACATACACGGGTGGGGGTACGACTCGAACGTACTCTGGTGTACATACACGGGGGGGGTTCGACACGTACTCGGGTGTACATACAGGGGGGGGTTCGACACGTACTCGGGTGTACATACAGGGGGGGGTTCGACACGTACTCGGGTGTACATACAGGGGGGGGTTCGACACGTACTCGGGTGTACATACACGGGGGGTTCGACACGTACATGCGGGGGCTGGGGGGGGTACGGCGCGTACATGCGGGGGCTGGAGGGGGGTACGGCGCGTACATGCGGGGGCTGGGGGGGGTACGGCACGTACCGGGCACCTGTTTGGACGTCTCCATGGTTGTTATAGGAGTTCGGTGCGGACGGTCTTTTAACCATACGGTTGTACATTCGGACGCCCGGGACGGATCGTGATTCCCCGGTCGGACTTCGCTTTTCACGTTTGTACGGTAAATCGTACGAGGACGTGTCGGACACTTTTTCCGACCCGAGGACGTGTGGGGAATTATTCCCAATGCGATTCGTATGGTCTTTTTCCCATGAGAATCGTGATTGCCAGTTCGTACGGCACTTGTACGATTCGTACGGTAAAAAGACCGGATACGAGTCGCACGAGGAATTTTTTTACCGGATCGTGATCGGCACCTAAGTGTAATGAGCGCAACACCTGCACATGGGCGGGGATTAATTAGCTGTGCTGTGTGCTGCTTTCTAAATGCGGCCTTAACAACATAATAATGTCCAAGATAACTGTGCTACTTAGCCTGTACTGGTCGTTTATTTCCTCTTCTGTCTTAATGAACAGGGTAAGCCTGGTGCGAAACATCCTTTCCTGTCTCCTTCGCCTCCTTTGCTGCATGGCCAGAATACGCCTCCTCCTCACTATCAGGTACAGGGCAGCCATTATGGAAAGGCCCAATGCATTCTGGGCCATTTTTTTTATAGTTTGCACCAATTTACCACCTTGTTTGAATTGGTGGTAAATTGCATGTGCAAACGGCAGATAAGGCGAATATTCGCTATTTGTAACTACCTTATAGATGCATTTAGTGAATCGGTATTAGTGATTCGCAAATACCAACTCGCTAAATGGGATCGCAAAAATACTGAATCTCTATTTAGTCGCATTGTTTTCGTAGTTAGAGAATGAGCTACGTACATGCTGTACGGCCCATTTTTGACCCGCAAGGCCGTTTGTGACCGATTTGCAAATTGGTCGTACATATTCCAGGTTGCAGTGGCAGCTGGTGACTTTTCAAAGAGTTGCTGTGTGAATACTGGGGATGAGTTTGATTTAGCAAAAGAGCTAGCCCAACTGACATTGGGGGGTGTTTTGGAGGGATTCTTCTCTATGAGAACATTTTGGACAAAAAGAGCAGCAAATGGCCTATATTAAAGGTAATTTTGATTTTAAAAAATTGGTTAGAAAGGAAAGGTTATAAAACAATGAAATTCCACATATCTAAGCTACATTTCTTTCTCCTCACCTCATCAATAAAAGTGCTTAAAATTTCACATCCGAGACGCAAATATTTCTATTTTGCACTTTCATATATGTGAGCTCGCGAGTTTGGTGTGCAAAAAAACCTCTTGTTTGATTTAATAGACTACAATGTTGCTTCATGTATAATGAAATCTAGTCCACATATAGAGTGTACAACACATGACAACTGACTTGCTTGCCTCAGTTCGCTAATGGCATTGTTGATGTAGTGGGGCAATAAATATTTTTAGTAGGTTTGTGCTTAATGATACTTAATGCAGTAATATGATGTACTAAAGTGAAAATATTCTGCATATTAAAAAAGTATGTTTTTTAAAGCCTACATGATGTGCTGTGTACATTTACATTGTATTGTATAGTGATAAGGTTTCTATAGTGCTTCTGACTGTGACCCAAATACAGCGCTAAACAAATAGGCAGATGTGACCGGCAGTAGCCCTCCATTACTCTGTTATTACCACCAAAGTTTATTAATGTTAGAGTACGTGTTGCCAAGCGCATCCTATAGGCCTTCAGAGTTACTATCACAATGCAGTTATTGGCTCTGCATTCCTTGTGGCTTTGAGCAGAATCAGTTTGTAACCATAAACCATAGGACAGGGGAGGTTTGGGATGAGAGTGTGGGGGTGAGGAGACAGCGAGAGAGAGAGCGACATGGAAAGATAGAGGAGTGATAGAGTGGGAGAGAAAGGGAGAGCACAGAGAGATGGAAAGAGATGGGGAATGAGGGATGGTCAGAAATGAGAAAGAAGGGGGAGAGCAGATGAATAGTGTGCGTATTCAGTAGAGAGAAAGAGAAGAAAGCTGGAAAAAGAAAGAGACGAAACAGTGAACGGCTAGAAATAGTGAATGGATAAATGAGACAAAAGGGGGGCTGTAAAAGAGAGAAAGAGAGCAAGAGAGAAGACCACCAGTTTTTCTGTACGGCTTACAAATGCTTTTTTTTGCAACCCCATACTTTATAAACAGTCGATTAAACTAACTAGGTTTGAAAGCTCTCAATTGGACCCGCATTGGTGGATTAGTCCACTCACCTAGCCCCATCAGATTGACTTCACGTGGTCATGTCGAGACATGAGAGGATGAGAGACAACAAAGCGACTGCTTCTTCAACTCTTCTTTTGGACGATGCCGTCATTGGTGCTGTGCTCGCGCCCCCAGCAGAGGGCAGAAACAGAGCCAAGCAAGTTGTGGCTTCAAGATGAAGCCACACAGCGATTGGTCAAGTTCTGAAATACTCCCAACCCTGTGCTGCCTTATGAGTGTGGGCTCACGGGGACCAGCCAACCTGAACCACCATGGCCAGAACCAGCTGCTCTCATGTTATCAATAGCAGTAGCAGCATGAAGACAATACAACGCACGGATTGATTGAGGGTAGTAGAACCCACTACTCCAAACAAACTAGGGGCCTGTGCTGTGTTTCCCTGGGCTCTTTTACACAATGTGGATTAAAGAGATATGAAACCCATGTTTTGCTGGTCACAGTACAAGAAGTTTCCTACCCAACATGCGCACTTGACTTAATCCCTGCAGCCGCCAAATTTGCAGGATTGGCCTACCGTGCCCAGACACCCAAGGGACACGGCACTGCAGACAAGGAAAGTTTTAACAGCAAAATAAAGGGTACAATAACTAATGAATGTGATGTCTGGCGGCTGGCTGCAGGGTAAGGCGCAACGCCCTTCCTCCCTAATGTATGAGCAGCCACTGCATAACTGGCTTGAAAAGTATTATGCTAATCAAAATCTATAGAATTGTAAAATAGCTTTGGGCCTGATCACGAGTGCGGCGGTCTTCCAACCGCCGCACTCGCGGTGGCTGTCCGCCGCATTATGTCTTCAAAAATCGTAGCGGCAGAGGACCACTGGCTGTGCCAGAGGACAGCTGTTCCCTGGTGGTGTCGAAGCTGCGCCACAATGTAACATGCTCAGTGGACTATGAGTTCCACCAGCCATTTCATGGCGGGAACCCTATTATGAAAAGGCTGCCGGTGCAGGAACAAAGGAGGACCTACGGGTCCCCATGCCTCACCCCATGAGGATACATGCGGAGGGGCAGAACTAGTGCCCCCCTGTCTGTATTCCCTCAAAGTTCCAGCACGGCATGGACATCACCACCCATGCCGTGCTGAAACTTTTTTGTCGTTAACATTGCGGTGTCTGTTTTCCAGGTACAGCCATGGGAAAGGCGAAGGATTGTTCGCCTTATACTAGTTCAACTCGTAATAAGGCGGGCAGTCCTTGCGCGGCTTTGGCGCAGCCGTGCCAACGGAGATCCAGCGCAACTGCGCCAAAGTCGCAATCAGCCCCTGTTTTCCAGCTCTCTATGAATAGCACTTTAGCTTACTCCACACTAAAGTGTTTGCTATAAATTGGATCTGTATGGACAGCAATTTAGCTAAACGTGCTTATGGATGTGCAAGAAAAATCTATCTATATAATTTGAGGCGAGCATATCTAGAGCATTGCTGGAGTTGTGCATGTTTTCCTTTGTGAGAAGTAGTGACAATGATTTTTGAAACCTTGGTTACATTTATCTGAGACCAGATCCTGGTCGAACTTTAGAATATTTTCATATTGCTGTTTTTTAAATACCACAGCTCCCTCCTTGACTGTATCTTTTCCTTCCACGCGGTACAGCACTCCGCGGGTTTTCAGCTAGGTTTGGCCATACAGACCTACATACATCTATACATACACAATCCCTCAGCAGGAATCAGCTGCATTTATTCACAGATGGAGCCGGTGAACTCTTAATCTTACAGCCCTCTAATAAGTGACTTCCAGACATTCATACATGGTATCTATATTCCCCCTGCCTGAAGACTGCCATGAGAGCAGGCTGCAAAGGTTATGCTGCGATGGCTCCTGCTGCTTATAGGAATGAAAAACAAGAAGGAAGTTGTGTCTTTCATTTGTCTATGTATATCATATGAGCCCAGAATCACTCAGCTCTCCGCGGAAGAAGATGGCTATCCCTTGTAAAATAGAGGAAGCCTGCTGCTCAGTGAGCTCTTGACTGAGTATGATAAGCCTCTGATGATGAATGACCATGAAGGTGGTACAGGAGGCAGCATCCTCAGAGAGATATGGAGAATAGCCTGTATATTTAGGGTCTCCCAACAACATCCTGGAGCGAAAAGGCGGTATTTGCGCATCCTTCTGTTTGTTGCTGGCTTTGTTATGGAATGTTCTTTAAAATATGTGCATGTATTTGCCTCGTGTGTGCTTAATACAATGATTA
Organism: Triturus cristatus; assembly: GCF_964204655.1. NCBI lineage: Eukaryota > Metazoa > Chordata > Amphibia > Caudata > Salamandridae > Triturus > Triturus cristatus. The sequence continues at coordinate 1,073,241,431 of NC_140582.1, forward strand.
TGTTTAAATTGATCATGGCTACCTATTGGACGATTGCATAATTGCAGTGGGCTATGTTTACTTTCATGCCTAGATGTATCCGAAAGAGAATCATTTTTGACTGCACACTATAGCGATACATTTTTCAAGAGGCACGTTCTCTTTTGTGAAACAATATTACCAAGGCCACTAAGCTAGGTCAGTGGGTTCGGAGCCATGTGTGTTTGCATATGTATGTGTGGGTGCATGCGTGCTCTTGCATGCATGCGTGTGTAAGCCACGGGCTGCGGGGTTTGGATATTGGTACAGTCTAATTAAAATTGCATCATTTAGATCTTAATAAACTAACTATTGTAAAAATGGAGTAAATATGAAAGCCATTACCTTTTTTTGTTTGTTTTATGTAGCGCGACTTTGTCCCGAGAAGGTATCGGAGCGCTTTCCATGGGCACCTGTTACATTGCACAAGGACACATTCGTTTTTGCAGGCCCTGGGAGGTGAAGTGATTTGCCCAGAATTACGGGAGGATGAGCGGACGTCGAGAATCGAACCTGGTTCCCCATTTCCAAAGTTAGCAGCTCTTTCCGTACCACTTTTGTCTCTCCCTATAATTTCTCTTGGCTCACTGTGTACATAAGTGCCAATATGAATTGAGGGGGAGGGAATCAGGGGCCTACATGTAAACCCGTACAATAGAGGAGAAGGTTCCAGGCTCGAGGATTCAAATATATCCAAAATGCATACAAAATGCAAAGCTTGAATAATTTGTGTTGTAACGAATGGCAGATGAATATGAAGTAATTTTAATTGAACTTTAAATGAAAGAATCATGATTTTCAAATGCAATTAGACAATGTTTGCACCACTGCTTGGGTATCACGCCCAGTTTCATAACACACTCTCTGGCGCATCTTCATAGAGTTTAGAGTGACACTTGCAGGTTGAAATACAGAGACAGAATGAACCCCCATCAAGCCTCAGCGCATCCATGCTGGACACACAGGCCCAGCTCTACTAAGGCTTGGCACTGGGGTTGCGTCGCTTCTGTTATGCAAACATGGTGCAAAGCTTTATGGTGGGATGATTTGGATCGAATAGAATCGCAAAGTAACGCAAAGTTGTGCTATGCACTGCTTTTTGTTACTTTGCCTTAGGGGGCATTCAATGGGAATTCCCATGCAACCACCTAGGGTTTTTTACATAATGCCCTATCTGCAAACATTTGTAGACATGGATTTACGCCGAATTTGACGTCTCCTTCATTTTTCTAACTATGCATGTGTTCTGCATTGTATAGCACACAAAGTGGGAAAAGTCTTAAAGCATAATTAGGTCTGCCATTAGCCAAGACCTTTTGATTTCACTAAAATATGTATAATATACTTACAAAAGTGTCTTTCAGCCACCTCTCTTCATCCATTGGTCTGTTCTGTTTTTCACATTTTGCTTTTTCCTACTACAGCTTAAAGCACGAGGCTGTAGTTCAGCCTACTCATACCACTGATTAACTTCACTTTGAGTGACTGCATTTTGCTCTCACATAAGGACAACATCCACACACAAGATAGTTTCCTTCAGAGCTAATGTTTTTGGTTTTACTTTATCATTACTTTAGTGTTGCCTTTGTGCTTATAGCCTGATGTGATAGCAGGATGCTTGTGATGTAGAAATTCTACCCAAGTGGCAGCTCGCGAACTTACCGTTCGCTATTAGTTTGCGATCATGAACGCTAGCGAGCGGGGAGAAAACTCCGTTGCACATCGCGAAGCAGAGTTTTCTGCACTCCACGAGCACAGCTGAGTGCGGAGTGCAGAAAACTCCGCCAGCTCCTCGAACGGAGCGAAGTTCACCGTTCAGGCCTAGTCGTTAGTCCCAAACGGAGTTAGATAACACCTGTGCTGCACCTGTGACCGGTAATCACACCTGTTATTACAGCATCTGCGTTGTACCAGTTTGCTCGCTGAAGAACCAGGGCCTTATGGGCCTGGCGGCGCAGGGCACGCCTTAATCTCCTGAGTTCACCTGCTTTGTTGAACAGAGACACAGGACACTCTGTTGAGCGTAGAAGATCAGGTTTATTAGCTGCAGCTAAGTACAGTTGTCCCAGAAGTACACTCAGCATGTTCTTAGGAGACTGCCTCTTTACTCCGTGGCGCACAATCTTTTATAGCACATAGATTCACCAAGAACACTCCCAATGCATACATGGTTAGCCAATGAGAAGAGTTTGAAAACAAGATATAACCAATGAGAAAAGTTTGAAAACAAGATATCAAGTAACCCATATAAACCTCTCTTCCAACTGTTTTTGTCAACCCTCCCCACAAGTTAATCAGTGGTAGTGTCTACAACTCAACTTGCAGGTGGCAGGACACATTTGTATGCTTTGGAGGACAGTTGTGAAATGAGAGAATACAAGTAGAGAATAGCGAAGGCCAGAAGATAAGATAAAGTCAGGAAAGAATGGTGCGAACCAACAGACTGTCGAGACAGGGTTTAGTCAAACCAGACGAGGATTAGTGGACTCAGCCAGTCCCTGACATTAGTTTCGTAAACAGAGGCAGGAGGTTATTTTGACACGTCGCAGTAAGATCAGCAGAAAAACTTCGTTCATTGTGCTGCCTGAGTGAGGGCAACAAAATGGCGACAGAATACAGAATGGAGTTAAAACTGAATTACCTCATCGCAACCACACATAAGAGAGTATCCCACCCTGGAACCCACTCCACCTTGGTCTCTGAGTACCTTTCAGCCCATGAACATGCCAACTTTTATCTTGCTTCTTAACACCACCAAATCAGGATCTCCTTTGGACCCTATTCCACATTCGTATTTTTTGCAAACTTGGTACACAATCTCTAGAAATACTGACTCAACATTCTAATGCATCACTTTCAGCATTTAGCCTTCCTAAGGTGTGGAAAGACGCAATGGTAATGCCTTGGCTGAAAAAACTGAATCTTGACTTTTTTAAATAGTCCAATTATAAGCCAATTTTGCTCCTGCCTACATTTCCACCCCTCTAAATCGGGTTTCAGAGCTGGCTACTGTACAGAATCCCCTTTACTAGTGTCACTGAACATCTAAAGTGCCAGTTAGATAAAGGCGGTACTGCTGCTTTGATTCTTTTAGATTTCCTTTCCGCTTTTAACATGATTAACTATAACATACTCCTCCAAAGATTATAGGACCTGGGTGTGCTTGGCAAGGCCTTGACTTGGCTAAGTTCCTTCTTGCAGGACATACTGAACAGCATTGTTCAAAGGCCTACCCATTATCATTAGGCGCTCCTCAAGGCTCTATTCTCAGTCCAACCCTATTTAATCTCTTTGTAATGCCTCTTGCGGGTATTGTGGAGAACTGTGGTCTCACCATTTCCTCATATGCTGATGACACACAGATTGCTGTCTCCTTGTCACCTCAAGAGAACCAGAGTGCCGACACTTTGAATACCTGCCTTACGAAAGTGTCAGCATGGATAAACGCTAACTGCCTCAAATTGAATGGGGATACGACTGAGATTCAGGTGGTGGGCAACCAATCACACCTTTGGGAATCCCATCTGTGGCCTGAGGTGTTTGGTGGATCGCCAACTCCGGTAGCTGTTGTCAAGAATCTTGGTTTTTGGCTTGACAAAAAGCCCTCAATGAACCATCAGATCACCAAGGTTTCATCCACCTGTTTCTGTTTCGGAATCTTGAGATATTTGAGGAAAATCCTTGGATGTCTTCCTGTCTTAGCTCAAAGAACAGTGATTCAGGCCTTGATTATTTCCAGGCTGTACTATGGCAATATTCTTTATCTAGGTGTCATTAAGGTTTCCCTCAAGCGGCTTCTGGTTGGGCAAAATACAGCCACAAGACCTTTACTGCATCTCCCTAAATTTGCGTCAATGGCCAGACTTCTTCGTTATCTTCACTGGCTACCATATGAGTGCTGAGTTCAATTTAAAGATCTGTATTATATGCATAAATGTACATCAAACTCTGGTCCCTACTTTCTCACATCTTTGGTGTAGCCCTACAAGCCAAATCGTTCTCTGCGTTTCAGCAATTCCAATCTTTCCGTAGTTCCCAGAGTGAGGAGATACTGTCAAGGGGGTCTTCTTCTCCTACCTGGGCCCTAAGCTGTGGAACTCGTTGCCATCCATTATGAGATCTTGTTGCTCTCTCTCAGTCATTTGCAAACTGTTAAAAACCTGGTTGTTCTGATTCAGTGTGCAGTGCTAGTTTGACTTGTGGTATCATCAGGAGCTTAGCACTGGGAAACCCTTTTGAAGTAGCCATGTGCTTTATACATCTTTGAAAATATTAATAAAGGGTGCTCTTCCTAGGTCACAAAGAGGAGGTTCTGTCCTCCTCTGTTGATCTTACTTGGGTACAATAGTGTTCTGAGGGGGGGTACAGGCATGCCATATGTATGCCTGGCAACTGCTGGTGGGCGAGTGTGACTCTGGTAGTTCCCTAACCAACGGGTTAATGTTTTAGGGTTATCCTACCCACTTTTGCAGCATTTCCTGTTTGTCCTACTGCAAACATTTCCACAGTGCCTAATTCCAAGATGGTGAAAGCCTTCTTGCTTTGTATAGAGCCTGTGCGCCTGTCCCAGATGTATGGCCAAGGGAATGAGCACCTTAGAACAGTTATATGGGCAATTCTACTTCAACTGGGATTGGTGCCAGCAATAAGGCAGGCACGACACAGCCACCTCTAGCCCCTGCTGGGGGGGCAACCATTCAGGGCCCCCACAAGCATTTAGGATGTCTCCATTCAGTTCAATAAATATCTGTGAGGTATGGGAGACTCAGCTTCTTCCCATTTCATTTTGCAGGGGGCTTTAAGAAATGGGGTGATTAGTAAAAGGGGGTGGCTACTAACTTTAAGTAATAACCACAATCCTTGTCAGGCTGACCCTGAGCTCCATTCTAGGTAGATATGGCACAGAGCAAACAGTCTTAGCTTAGAGGCAATGTTCAAAGTATTTATAAAGTACCAGAACAGTAATAAAGTAAAAACACAACAAAAGAAAAACCCCAAAGCAATTTAGAAAAATAAAATACAATGTAATAAATAAAATGATACCAAAATGACAAAAACCCAATCACATAAAAATAGCGCTAAAACCCGTTAAGTGCCAACCACGTTCGACTGGTCATTGTAAACCAGGATCTAAGAGCAATATTTGGCTGACTTCTATTGAGCGCAGGTTGGATACAGAAACCAGGCTGAACCCAGTTTGAGGTTTTACCTTGAAACTCAGTCTAAAAAATGGAAGTCAAAAATCCTACAGCTGGGCAAGGCAGCAGCCCATTGCAGAAGAAGGCTCCACAAGCCCAGTTAGCCCCAGTAAACCTGTGTTTTTTGGTGGGAAAGCTCAGAGCGAGAGAAATTTGAATTTCACACCCAGGAAAGGTCCCTCAATGGCCAGATACTTTTGGCAAACTTGCCTGGTTAGGATTTCTTTGTTCACACTTAGTCACTTTTTAGGAGCTCGATTCCATCAGTGGAGTAATGCTTTAGGCAGTAACTGAAGAGGGTTCCATGAGGCTGGAACAGTCTCAGCAAGGTCCCACCAATGAGCTTTTGCTATTGAGAAAAAGCTCAGAGCGGCGGGAAACCTAAATCTTCGTCCCAGTGGCCACAAACCTTGGTTGATTAAGCTTGGCAGGCTTGTCCTGGTCCTCCAGAGGACCGGAACAGAGGCACAAAAGAAGGTTCCTGTCCAGGGGTCATATACATCTGCGTGTGATAGGGGAGGCCCCTTTGGAGTAAATGCAGTTGCTGGGCATAGTCCAAATAGTCATCTTGCTAAAGGAGGATAGCACCTTCCTAATCCAAGGTCTTTGTCTCTGCTCCAAGAGGAGTTTTCATACCTCATGCAGGGCTTAAACACTAAGAGTGCTGCAGCTGGGGGCTGATGCAAATTAGCATTCAGAGACATTAAGCAATTTATTTTGTGCTTTTAATAAATATTTAATAATACATATTATAATGAGTCATGGAATTATGTTTTTAGCAGTTTCATAGCCAAAGATAGCATTATTAAATTAAAAATGTCATCCCAGCGTTTCAGTGCTAATAGCTTTTAGGTGCTAGTCAGTGTAAGGATTTTCCATCATCCATCCGCACAGGAAATTACATCATTGGATTTTCCACCATCCAGCTACACAGGAAGGGACATGAGTGGTTTTCCACTAGACCAGTCTTTAAAAGAAGAAGCCAACCAAGAGGCATCATTTCCATCATCCATCTGCACAAGAAATAACATCACTGGATTACCCATCATCCATCTGCACCACAAGAAGTGACATGACTGGATTTCTCATCGTCCATCTGCAAGGGAAGTGATATCACACTTCTCCCCTCCCAGGAACTACTAAGGGGACGATTCCGATCTGGGTCGGAAGGGCACCGAATGCGATTCGGCCGGAAAAACTACGAGCCGTACGCGTGTTTTCCGGCTGACTCGTACAGCTGTACGAGCGAGCCAGTACGATGCGAGCTACATGAAATTCACCGACCGAGTTGTTTCCGGGTCCGAACCGCTCCGTACGTCTCGGTCGGAAGCTAATCGTGGCATGCAATGGATGCGATTCACGACCGAGCCAGTATGATGCACGCGTCAGACAGCCTGTGCGAGCCGGAGTGTCCGGCTCGCAAAAGCTCCCGGAGTCGGACTTCGGGGATCCGCGTCGGACCCCTGACACCCGCAGCCGTACGACTTGCACACAGGGGGAGACCTATGGTTCTCCCCAACACAGGCATGTATGGTGCAGATGGCACCGACGCGTACCTACTGTAGGGGGCACACTTGTTCGAGACGTACCCATTCAGTCAATGGGAGCCCATGTACGCGTCGTACGACCGGCTCCCATTGACTTCTATGGGAGTCCGACCGAACCGAGTCCGAAAGCATACGTGCGCATCGTACTCGCTCGGTCGGACTGTAGGGGTCCGGCTTGATCGTAAAACACTCCGGATACGACTCAGTCGGAATGCTTTCCAACCCGGATCGGAATCGGCCCCTTAATGGCTGCGAGCTGCAGGCGCCTGCTGGTGTACCAAAGGCAGCCTGACTAAGCCCATTCATACCTGGACTGCGCCCAGGGCCAAGAACCCTGTCTTCCATGCTCTAGATGCTACTACCATTCCGGAGTATACAAACCTCCTCACCCTCAACTAAGCATGGGCTGAGTTTGCTATGCTGTAATGATTGTGCTTTGAGCTAAAAGGACACACCCAAACACAGCACTCCCACTTTGGAGGCAAATATACCACTGCACCTTTAAATAATACACTTTAAGCAGCACCCCCTACAGAGGAGGAAAGGACGCAGAACTCCATTTAGGCGAGGCAAGAAAAAAAATTCAGGTGCATTTAAAATAACACACAAGTTTATTAATGCAATTTTTTTAAAAGGTAGGCCAAATATATCAGTAAATACAGACTCCCAAATGTCAAGTGACTAAAATGTACAATTAGAATAAAGTGCAGTATATACAAGTAGCAAAGAGTAGAAAATATATACAAAATGGTAAGGAACATCTGACCGATTGAATTTGCATCATCCTTGCCAACTCAAGCTGGGGAAGCCCTTCAACAGCCCAGGAAGAAGTTCAATCAGGACTCAAGTTCCGTCACCTCCACAGCAATATGTCTATTCTGTGCTGAACTTCTACCTGACCCCCGAAGGCTCCCAGCTTTAATACCATTACTCAAAGTGAGGCGAAGCTTCTAGAAAACCTTGCCCCCTTCTCATTAGAAGAAACCGAGCTGGCTGTACCAGTCTGTCCCGTATTTTGACTCAGAGACAGAGTTGTACATTCTCACATCTTCCAACCTCTATCTTGGCGAAGCTCCCACAAGGCCTTCCAGAGTACATTATACAAAAGCAATCGCTCAGAAAAACAGAAAGATCTTGAATGTGAATAACCAAAACAACCTGCAAGCACTGCTGTGCACGCAGAAAAAACTGTAGCAAGGCAAAGCCAGGAAAAAAGACAATAGTAAGCAGTTACAATTCTCATAACCCAAACAGCTTGCAAGCACTACTGTGCACGTAGAAGCAAGGCAAAGTCAGAAAACAAGATGACTTGAGGCCATGTCAAAGCCAATAGTACTGTTCTACTCCGTGACAGCTCCCACTAAAAGACAGCAAGATTACAAGACAGAAGAGAAGCAGGCATATGCAGGATTCATTAAGGCTAGGGTAAAATAACACACTAAAGTCAGTTAAATTGATGGTAGTTGAAGGTCATCATAGGGTGCCAAACCACAAGAGTGGCTCTTTCATTATATACGCGGAGCTCTGCAAGCTGTGGAGTGCGTTAGATAAATGCTGTTTGTGGTGATTTTCAGTGCCAGGTGCTTCTCTGCACTGTGCAATCATCACGAATGGTACCATCCACAGCGCAAGCAGGCGCTGCTTCCTGTCTGCTGTCCGAGTAGATTTTTACTCGAGCGGCAGCTTTCTCAACGCGAACGGACGGTTTCTCAACAAGAGCGGTCGCGAGCATACGTGACCACTTACAATGAGAAATCTGACTGCCCGCATTGAGAAATCTCAACGGGAGGTTGATTTCCCACACTCGTGCTCGTCAACTTGATGTTGACAATTTTGAACATGGAAAAATCTTGCTGGGAGGGAAAAAGCTCTGCAAAGTCCGTGAGCGGAGCGGAGTTCACCGCCCAGACTTACTGTCAACCCGTCTACTGCTCCACATGCTGCTGCCTTGCCGCACCACATTGAAGGAGCACCCTCCAATGCTTTCTGCAAGTTTTCACGTACTTTTCCACCCCTAACACTCACTGCACTGACAGAACCCAACACCCCACTCTCTCACACTCACATGTCCTTCAGCTACCAGCACAACACTCCACACTTGCATGCATGCTCCTCAACACCCATTTACTTACCAAACATGCCACAGAGATCTCAGACCTGCTGCATGACAATGCCCTTGACCTGCTTTTCCAAACAGAATCGTGGATGAACCCTGCTCCGGCACCTGTCATTGCAACAGCCACCTCCAGCTACAAGACTGCCAAAGAAAAACACAGACGTCACAAGCCCAAAAGCGGAATCACCATCATCCACAAGAACACCATCAGCTGCACCACATCCATGGACATATCATCCTCCAACATGTAACACATGTCATTCAAGCTCCACATCACAGTAAACTTCACCCTAAGTGGCATTCTCATCTACAGACACCAAGACCACGTACCAACTTCACCGAGACAATCACAGACTTCAGTTCACCACTTGCCCTCCACACTGGGAATTACATCCTACTTGGAGACCTGAACCTCCACCTGGAAGACCACACTGACTCCAACTCAACAGCACTCACTGAAGACTTAGGACACTTGTGCCACACCCAACAAGTAAAGAGACCTACTCACAAAATCAGCATCATTTACAGCAATGTCAGCTTGCAAATTGACCTGACAGACCTCGTCAAATGCCTCCTGACCTTATCCAAAGTAGCATGGCCCATCAGCAACCCAGAAGAACCCACTCAGGGTCCCCTTCAGACCTCTGCCCCCACCATGTCACCTCCAGAGGACTGCAACCCATCAGCACCATGCTCACACCCATTCTGAGTACCTCCACCTCTTCCCTGACCTTCCCAGAAGCTTGGAAACATGCAACTCTCTTCCTTTTGCTGAAGAAACCATCTGCGGACCCTTCAGTGCTCTCCAACTACAGACCCATCTACCTGCTACCATTCTTGGTCAAGGTCTTATAGAAAATCATCAACAGACATCTCACTGAATAGCTCAATGATCACCTACTCGACACCACTCACCCTGATTTCATACCCAACCACTGCACGTAAACTGCACTCATCGCTGCCATGGATGACATCCACATGACTCTTAACAGAGAAGACACTGTGACCGTAATCCTCCTTGACCAATCTGCAGCATTTGACAGATTCTCCCACCCCATCCTCATCCAATGTCTACACAACATCAGAAGCCAAGGACATGCACTCCAATGTATCTGCTCGTTCTTGACTGGGAGGACCCAGGCAGTCAGCCTGGCACCATACAACTCAGTTGTCCATGACCTCATCTACGGAGTTCCGTAAGGATCCTCCCTGAGCCCAACCCTGCTTAATGCAGGAATGATATCTCCAGCCAGCATCATACACTCTCACGATACCAACATTCACTCCAAAGACGATGCCACACAACTCATTCTCTCCTCCATGGACAGTCACTCAGTACCCAGATCGAGTTCAATGACTGCAGGACTGAAATTGCCCACTGGATGTAGACCAACTGTCTACAGCTGAACCAACAAGACCAAAATCATGATCTTCAATAGCAGTACATCACTGTGAGATTCCACCTGGTGGTTAACAGAGCTAGGACTGACACCCATCCTCACTCCCACACCATGCCAAGAGCCTTGGGAGCGAACTCAACATGATTGTCCAAGTCAATAACATCCCTGCCTCATGTTTCCATACCCTGAAGATGCGTAGGTAGATTTTGGAATAGTTGCCATTCAGCACCTGGTAAACTGTACTGCATGCCTTGGTCAAAAAAGGGTGTCAAATCGATGATGATAAACAAGTTGTTCCCAATAGGAAATTGCTAACTTATTGTCTCTATATGGAATGTATCCATATAGATCTGTTCCCACGTGTAGTCAATTTATGTTTTGTGTATTGTAGCCCAGGTCTCATTGGGTGATTTGGGTAAACCCTTTTCTTTGGTGACCATTCAGAACTTGGCAGCCAGACTCACTTTCAACCTCCCACGCCACACTCACATCGCACCTCACCAGAAGGAGCACCACTGCACCCCATTCACAAACAAGCACAATTCAAACCCCTCACCAACACTTTCAAGCACTACATATAACTGGCCTAGCAACAATCACATCTGCTTTCACAAACCCTCCAGAAACCTCTGTTTGTCTGGACTCCTACTTTCACAAATCACACACAAATGGAAGACCAGATCTTGGGGTTGAGCCCTCTCCAAGATAGCTCCAAAAGAATGGAATGACCTGCCGCTACACTTAAGAGGCTTCTCCTCACTTCTTGAGTTCCACAAGAAGCTGAAGACCTTAGTTTTCAAGTAGTCCCTAGGCCCTAGGTGTGCCTAGACTCACACCTGCTCAGCGCCAGAGTACTCTACCGGGTGATGAAGCACTCTACAAATCTGCAAAACATGTTCGAAATGAACTTTCATCATGTCCTACTTTTCAATGCCATGCACTCTGCCTTAAAATTACTATAAAATCTACATAGGGGAAACTTATTAATATTTAAAAGGAAGATTTTGTACTTCCAAAAGTGTATATTTTGACAGGTTGAAGTGTTGCTTTTACATTGCTACCGTTAGGCAACAATGGTAGGCCTGACATGATGTCGACACTGCCATTGTAGTGGATGACACAATAGGTCCTGCAGGTGGATCAGTGACTAAATATCGAGGGACACATTATCGAGTGTCCACAATATCGAAGCAAACATTTTGAGGGACATAATATCGAGTCCCTATCGGTAAGTACTAAAATATCAAGTACAAAATATCGTTGTTCAAAATATAGGTAATTAAAATATCGATTTTTTAAAATGTATTAAAATTAATATAAAAGTAATTAAATAATAAACACAATTAACTAAAACATAGTTAAAATAATGTAAAAACGCTTAAAATGTAAATATAATAAATGAAATGTAAAAAAGTGTAATTGTTGTTTTAATATATATATTAACAATAATATTAAAAAATAATTAATATTCTTAATCATAAAATACTTGAAATATTATCAAAAATATAATAACACATATAGAAAAAAACATATATAAAATTAAAAATAAATAATATACAGGAATTAAATATTAATATTAATATTTGTTATGCAAATTAATATTTTACACTACCTTTAGGTGCCGATTCCGATCCGTTAAAAAAATTTACCGTCCGACTCATATCCGGTTTTTTGTACGTACGAATCGTACAAGTCCCGTACAAACGGCGAAGTACGATTCGTACGTGAAAAATATATACAAATGACCTCGGGAAAAGTCTACGAGACGTCCCCGGACAGTTTTACATACGAGTCGTAAAACTGAAGTCCGAGCGCACAAGTCCGATCCGTACCGGCGTCCCGAATATACAAGGGTATGGAAAATGTCCCATACGGAGAGAACTTTGCACGACCCCTACCCCGGGTACACTTGTGCCCAGGGTACGAGTCGTACGGCCCCCCCAGCTTCCCACCCCTCCCGCGTACGTCTGAACCGTACCCCCCACCCCCGTATGTACATGCCGTACCCCCAGACCCCTGTATGTATGCGCTGTACCCCCAGCCTCCCGTATATACGCGACATACCCCCAGCCCCCCGTATGTACGCGCCGTACCCCCAGCATCCCCATATGTATGTGCTGTACCCCCAGCCCCCCTGTATGTACGCACCATACCCCCAGCCCCCCTGTATGTACGCGCCGTACCCCCTGCCCCGTATGTACGCGCCATACCCCAAGCCCCCCCATATGTACGCGCCGTACCCCCAGCCCCCTCGTATGTACACGTCGTACCCCCAGTCCCACCATATGTACGCGCCATACCCCCAGCCCCCCCGTATGTACGACGCATACATACGGGCTGGGGGTATGGCGCGTACATACGGGGGAGCTGGGGGTACGGCGCGTACATACAGGGGGCTGGGGGTACGGCGCGTACCAGGCCCCCTTTTCCTCGTGCATCGCTGCGTACTTAGCTTTTCCGGCACTTTTTGGCTCCCATAAAAATATAGCCGTGAGGAGTGCTGTGGGTACGAATCGTAAAACGCTGCCTGACTCCGTGCGGACGTCGCGTACGCGCTGTCCAGGATCGGAATTGTATGTATTTTTTAGCCGTACGGTGTTTTTTACGATTCGTACGGAAATGAATATGAATTTAATATATGTGCACCTGAGGTTATTTTTGAGCCAAATGTGACACCTTAAGATTTAGTTGTGTGACTACTTTAGGACAGATCCATAAGCTTTTAGACATATCTATCTATTCAGGTAGACAACGGTGGTCTGCTTTAGAATATAGGATCATAAATTTAGCTTTGGTGGGTGTAATCTTACTTCCATGTGCCTTATTTATGATTGTACCTGTGATGTGCATATGGACAGTGTATTGATAACTGCACTATCAAGTTTCAAGTATAGTTGTGTGTAATTTGCATTACAGTAGACATATTCCTATAAGATCAATGTGTAAACTAAATAGCATTTAGGAAAGAACTTGAACCCACAGAACACCAAAAGTTGTTGCTTGAATGAGTTGACAATTTTCACACAGTAGAGCCTGTTAGAGTGGTACAATTTAAATGACTGATTGTTTATACCCATCATCTTACAATATAATGCAATACTGTCATGACCAGTTATGTCAAATGTGGACAATAGATCCAACAATACTTAAAGGGAAGTGTGATCATCATCAAAACATTGAGTGTGTCATCAAGTATCCTGATACGACTATGTTTAGGTAGTACATTCTGATGTAAACTTTGATTGGAAAGCGCCCAGGGTGAGATGTCTGTTGAAATGTTTATTTAGTTGGATCACCATACTATTTTACAGTAATTTAACAAGACTTGGGAGGCTCATAATGGGTCTGAAATACTCAGTATTGTTGTAATCAAAATTAAGGTTTTTCAATAGCCGCCTAACATGTCATACATTTAGAGGATCTGGAATAGAAACTTGATCAAAGGAAGGATTTATGATGTTGGGCAAGAGAGGCAATATGGCATGCATGAAACACTTTGCAAGATAGCAAATAGAGGGTTATCTGAGTAGTGTGAAGGTTTGATATAAGCTGCCACATCCTTGAGAGCCTGCATGGTTATGGGTGTGAAAGCACACCATTTAGAAGACTATTATTTGTCAGACATAACATTGAGTAGGTTTCAAGATGGACAGAGGGCATCAATCATGTTCCAGATGTCAGAGATTTTTCAAATTCCTCATACCTAGATTCATTTATTTGGACTTCTTTGTGGCCTGCTCACAAAGGTAAATGTACATATGCATCTTTACTTACATGCACAGGCCTGATTTACAAAGGTTCACATGTGTGGATTTACTCATTTGTAAACCTACTACTGCACCTACTTTTTTCTTAGTCACCTTTTCAGAGTGTAGACTTCCACATCTTCATTTTCTGGTGGAGCATCTTACAACAGGATTTACAAATGTAAAGTTTCTATTACAATCTTATCACATGCAGGTGGAGATTTCCATCACCGTGGTGGAGATCTCCCTAAAGGAAAGTATATAGTAAAATATTGAAGTCCATTATTCCTTAAAAAACATTGAAAGTATGAAAATGTGAAATATAACTAGAAAATGATGTACAATGTTTATTATAAACCCAGGAGTGATGAAAATATGGAAATGTAAATGTAAATATATAGGGGCCGATTCCGATTCTGGAAAAATATTCCCCGTACAAATCGTATCTGGAGTTTTTTCCGACCGAATCGTACAAGTCCCGTACAAACTGGCAAGTACGATTCGTATGGGAAAAAGTCCATACGAATCGCATTGGGAAAATTCCCCCACACGTCCTCGGGTCGGGAAAAGTCTCCGACACGTCCCCAGACATTTTTCCGTACAAATGGGAAAACTGAAGTCCGAATGCGCAAGTACGATCCGTCCCATCCGTCCGATTGTACAACTGTATGGAAAAAAGACCGTCCGGAGCGAACTCCCATAGCAACCATGGAGATGTCCAAACAGGTGCCGGGTACGCGCCGAACACCCTCCCAGCCCCCCCGTGTGTACACGCCGTACCCCCAGCACCCCCATATGTACGGAGCGTACCCCCAGCCCCCCGTATGTATGGAGCGTACCCCCACCCCCGTATGTACGGAGCGTACCCCCACCCCCGTATGTACGGAGCGTACCCCCACCCCTGTATGTATGGAGCGTACCCCCAGCCCCCCGTATGTACGGAGCGTACCCCCACCCCCGTATGTACGGAGCGTACCCCCAGCCCCCCGTATGTACGGAGCATACTCCCACCCCCGTATGTACGGAGCATACCCTCACCCCCGTATGTACGGAGCATACCCCCACCCCCGTATGTACGGAGCGTACCCCCAGCTCCCCTGTATGTACGGAGCATACCCCCACCCCCGTATGTACGTAGCGTACCCCCAGCCCCCCATATGTAGGAAGCGTACCACCCCCGTATGTACGGTGCGGACCCCCTGGGGGTCCGCACCGTACATACGGGGGTGGGGGTACCCTCCGTACATACGGGGGGCTGGGGGTACGCTCTGTACATACGGGGGGCTGGGGGTATGCTCCGTACATACGGGGGTGGGGGTACGCTCCATACATATGGGGGTGGGGGTACGCTCTGTACATACGGGGGGCTGGGGGTACGCTCCGTACATACGGGGGTGGGGGTACGCTCCGTACATACGGGGGGCTGGGGGTACGCTCCATTCATACGGGGGTGGGGGTACGGTGCGTCAATCCACGGGGGGGCTGGGGGTCCGGCGCGTACTTACGGGGGGGCTAGGGGGGTGTTCGGCACGTACCGGGCCCCCTTTTCCTCACGCTTCGCGGCGTACTTCGCTTTTCCGGCACTTTTTGGGTGCCATAAAAATATTGCCGTCCGGAGTGCTGTCGGTACGAATCGTACTTGCTGGTACGTAAAAAGCTGCCAAACTCCGTCCGGACGTCACATCCGCGGTGTCCCGGATCACATTTGTATGTATTTTTCTGTTGGTCGGTTTTTTTTCCGATTCGTACGGAAATGGTGTTTCCGTACGAATCTTACTTGCAAGTTTGTAGGGTTTTTTCCCGGGTACAAGTCGGACGGAGAAAACGCTCCGACCGACAGTTTGTACCCGGTTTTTCCAGGATCGGAATCGGCCCCATACTGTTTAAAGTAATAAAGTGAAAGCACATCACAAGAAAAATCCCAAAATAATTTACAAAAACTGTGAAAAATGTTATAAATTAATTGACACCAAAAGTAAGTGAATTAAATCCAATCAGTAGAACTGAGGTTATGAATTTTAAAAGTTTTTAGTGCAAAATAGTGTCTAAGAGATCAAAGCGCCAACCACGGATATCTGATCACACAAGACTGGGGCAAAGTCAAAAATTAAGGCTGATCATGATGGAGTGCGGGTCAGATGCACACGGTGGATTGGGCCCAATCTCGGCTTACCTTTGAATTTAGAAGAAATTTTGAAGAACTGTCCAGGAGAAAGTCGAGTTTAGTGGGGCAAGGCAGCAGGCTGTGTTCGAATAGGAGTTGTCACCGCGAAGCGCTGGACAAAATCTCGGTGAATTGGTTGACGATGGCAGGAACATGCTCTGAGTAGGAGAAACTGGAATTCCAAGCCAAGGAGGTCCTCCAAGGAGGGCCTGACGTCAGTGAGCCTGGTAGATTTTTACATTTGGACTTAGACAACTTTTTAAAAAGTTGGAAAACCTCTAGTGGGACAAATATGCAAGCTGTAGCTGCAGACGGTTCCATGAGGCTGGAGGCTGTCACTTGGAGGTCCTGCTGAACAGAATTTGCTGCTACAGAGAGGAACGTTGCAGGACCTAGTGAAGAGTCAGGCTGACCGGTGATGCACCTTGGGTGGATTGGCCAGCAAGTAGGTCCCGGTTTTGTCGGTTCTTCTGGTACCGAAGGAAATTAGCCAATTAGCCCTTGGAGTCACTATGGCAGTCCTGTGTTCAAGCAGCATGGCAGGCCTCTAGCAGCAGGGTAGTCCTCTGATAGCACCAGGGCAGTACTGAGGAGAACAAGGCAAACCTCAAGCAGCAGTGCAGTCCTCTGGGGGGTTCTTCTGAAGTTCTGAAGTCTTTTACAGGTCCAGGAGTTTGCTGAAGAATTGTTCTGAGGATGTATTAGTTATATCTGGTGCCTGCTTTTGAAGTGGGGAAATCTTCTAGGCTACCCCCACACCTGGTTCTGAAAATGTCCTCCCTTCTGCTGCCAAGGCTCCAAGAAGTCTAGGAATATATAAATCCCAACAGCAGGGCCATAGCACAGCAGCCTTGTCACCCAGGACACTGGCAGAGGCATAAGAATGGTTAGTGCAGGAAAATGCGAACTTCCTAAAAGTTTTAAAAATGTTTTAATTCACTTTGCCTCTGTGTGAATGTCGTAAAAATTGGACAATAATGGACTACTTGGATTACTGATTGTTTATTCAGACCCTCCAGGATTTCGCGATTTCGCGATTTCGCGGCTTGCCGCGAAATCGGCACTTTTGTAAAAATGCCGCGATTTTTACAAAAGTGCCCGCGAAATCGGCACTTTTGTAGAAATGCCGCAATTTTTACAAAAGTGCCTGCGAAATCGGCCTTGCACTATGTTTTGTAACTTGTAACTTGTGCGTCTGTCTGTTATGATGACTTGAACTCAGGCTAAACACCCAGACAGTGGCAGGTGTTATTTCGCAATCCTCTCTTTTTTAATGTAATTTATTTAGGTATTGATGTACGTTCATTTAACAAACTGTCACTCAAACTACATTAAAAAATGTGACAAATTGGGAAAGTATTTATCTCTTTTCTGTAAAGTCCCTTCCAACTGCATGCAAATCCCTTAAATGTCCCTGACCCACGCTTAATTCCATAAGCTGCCCGACCATACACCTATTATTAAATAATACATACTCCTGTTTGAGGGCTCGAGGAACCAAAAAAATAATATCATAAATCGAACATCTCTTAGTGTCCTTCCTCATGGCTACTTGTTTTTCAGTTCAGACTCAAGTATTTCATTAGGGAACTTTTACAGGACCCGCCACGTAATCAATTGTCACCATGGATCCCCTTATAACTGTGACCGCTCTCTCAAGTAACCCTCTCAAATAGTCCTCACAAGAGACCAGTGTTCACCCGGGAACCACAGTTTTCCAGAAGAGCCTGATAAAGGTAAGTGCTGGAAAAGCACCCATACTTTTGAGGGTACGAATACCAATTCACAGTGATTTGCTGCTCCCGGGATACTCTTTCTTAGATTCAATTCTGGGCACTGGAATTTTCCCTCTAGCTTGTATAACCCTTGTTCATTTGCAAAAAGGGGTCTTGCCATAATGAGCCCATAAACCCAGGTTTCATATGGAGCATGCTCACACAGGTCTCATGGGAGTATTTGTGTCTTTACTGTATGTACAATATGTTTTAATATTAGATATGAAATCCCCAGAGCTCTAAACTAATGGCGCTTTATGCGTAATATACAACTTCTTCTTCCAGTTAGCAAAACGCCAAGGTAAAGAAATTTGCTGAGTCCCCATAACTGTTGGCGGTTTAGGTACCATTTAAACTTAACGGTGATATCAGCAAATTTTCAATCAATCTTTTTAAGATTACTGTTAAGACATTGATTGAAAAACAACTAGTCTAGGCAGTAATACGTTTTTGGAAAACCCTGGGATTCTGTGACACCTGAACCAGGTTGTGTGCTCAAAGCAGACATTCCTAAGGGACACCCAGAAATGTTGGGGGCAAGACCTAAGTAGGCAGGAGATAGTGAGGAATGTAGTGTTTCGCCCATCCAGTGTAGAAAAATCCACAGGGACAAAAACAGATGAATTGAGCGAATGGTTAAAGGGCTTGCAGGGAAAAGAAAGAGAATCACAAACAATTGATGTGGCAAAATGAAATACACACACACACACAACACACAAAGGCACATACGGAGACAGAGCGCATACATTAAGACAGAGTGCACACAATGAGACAGAAACACACACAGATCCAGAGACACACACAGACCAAGAAACACATCCAAAGACCCACACACAAAGTCGTACATACAGAGATGCAGAGACAGAAATGAACACACAGAGACACACACAGAAACAGATGCCCAGTTAGAGACATACAGACAGAGACGTACAGACACCGAGGTACAGACAGAGACGCACAGACAGAGGTGCACAAACAGAAACGCACTGACAAATGCAGAGTGGAGCTGCAGGGGCTCTTAGAAAGGGGCTCTTAGAAGGGGTGAAACAACAGCGAGTTGAATACTCTGCTAAAAGAGTTTCCATTGATTTAAGGCTGAAAATTAATGATTATGAGTAAAATAAAGTGCCGCAAAAATGCCGCTAAATTTCCATATTTGTGCCGCTAAATTTCCATATTTGTGCCGCTAAATTTGCGAATCCATGCCGCTATATCCTGGGGGGTCTGTTTATTGGATTGACAGAGTCATATTACCGGATTTTTGCCAACCGGCAGTGCATCTTGAGGCTGGGGTGCGACAGTGCACCAGTGATCTCCAGTTTCTACTTGTGCTATTGGGGTTATGCACTTCGAGCTTGCACACCAAAATTGTTGCCTTGAGCATTTTTGAGCCATCTATGGGAGAAAATAAGTAAGAAATTGTAAGGAGTGCATTCGATCATTTTTTGTGTAACTTTTTAAAAGTGGCATTTTCAGAACTGTGACTTAAAATCTCACTATACCATTGAAGATAATTTTAAATTACAATTAAATTACATGATGTTCAACCTTCTCCCAATCAATAGTTAGCACTTATGAAAGGTAATGTTATGCTATGTGAGAGGTAGGCCTTTCACTAGAGAAAAACGAATTTAGCAGTTTTTCACTACCAGGGCATGTAAAGCTTAAAAACATGAGTCCTACCATTTAAATGCAACACACCCTGCCCTATGGGATTCTTAGGGCCTACCTTGAGGGTGACTTATATGTATTGAAAAAGGAAGGTTGCAGCCTGGCAAAAGGTTTATTTTGCCAGGTCGGGCTGGCAGTTTCAAACTGTACTTCAGGCTTCAATTGCAGGCCTGAGATATGTTTTGAAGTGTGACTTCAGTGGGTGGCACAATGAAAGCTGCTGGCCCACAAGTAGCATTCAATTTACAGGCCCTGGATATCCTGTAGCACATAAACTAGCAATTTACATGTAAATTAAATGTGTCAATTTGGCATAGGCAACTTTTACCATGTTTTAGGGAGAAAGCACAAGCACTTTAGCGCTGGTTAGCAGTGCACACAGACCTGATGCCAACAAAAACGAATTCAGAAAACAGGAGGGGTGAAGGTAAAGAGTTTAAGGGAGACCACATCAAGATTGACAGGTCTAACAACCTTCCATTTTGTAATAAGTTTTACCCATTTTCCAGCCGCTCCCCTGAGTGCAGAGCTTTCTGCAACTGTGGCACAGATCTATACACAGAAATTACAGGAGAGGCGGAGGTCTCCACCCTAGATTAATGCATAGCATATTGTAATAAGTGAGTATTACTACTCTAGTACTATTTCATGAACTACAAAATTCAGTTTCTGAATAGGGGCTTATATTTACATCTGTACCTAGATAGAAGACTACAATTGTTTTGCTATTTTTCAATTTGTTGTGTAGATTTACACCTAGCTGTAGTCTTACATTTTTCCACTCCCTCAAATGAGTAGGTGGAGCTTCCTACAAGACGATTTGCAAGTGTAAACGTACAACTAGTAACTTTGCACACATAAGGGGAGACCTCCACCTCTGTGCCATAGATTTCACTATAGGAAACTATAGGGACCATTATTAAAGTTTCTTATTCTTTTAAAAACAATATGAAACACATTTTAATGTATGGTATAAATGCAAATGAATCTTAAAAGTAATAAAATTAGATGTTATAGCACACCATCTCATCAAAGAATATGTGCATTAAATAATTCATTAATTTAGTTTTATTCATTTCATATATAAATAAAAAGTTTTAAACAACAATTAAACCAAATCCCACCCCTACCAACATATCAATTTGTACTTAATATTTAGAACATGCTGCCATGTTCTTAAATTTTATGTTTTAAATTAATTTAAATTGTTTTCATTTTGTATTAATTGTCCAAATACTGTATTTTACTTTAGTTCTAATTGGGTATTATTTTATTTACCTGCCTCCATTGATTTCTGTGGGAGTATATTGCAGTACCTGTGAGTGGCCTTGTGTTGTTCATGATTTAACTTATTCCACAGCTGGGATGGATGACCTTTGAGACACTTACGCCATGTAGAGTGTAAATAGCAATGGTTTTACTTTTTTGTGTGCGAGTATTTGTATCAGCATGTACCTACCAAAGCCCCTCTTTGGCCTTCACAAACATCTACTTAAATGTACCTAATACCCCTTTGATTTAGTAGAAAATATTCCCCATTTTACGTCCACTCCCCCAGTCCCTCCCATATTCATACAAAAATGTATTCCTACATTCATTGTTCAGCTTTTGATATCCGTTTTGTCTCCTAAACTAAACATATGGTTATTACTGTCTAAGAACATCTCATCTCACCAACAAAAGTTGACTATTTTATCCTCTAGATCATTGCACCTCTGTCACCTAAAGAACTCAGTGAGTAGCCCAAAGCTTAACATACTTGCAATGGTGGTATCATGATTAAATTGTTTACTTGTTCTTAACATGTGATTGATATTTCCTCTAGAAATGAAACTATATTTTCTAGCAACCATAACAAAAATTTGTTTGTGATAAATGCAAGCTGCTAAATGCCATACTACATAAACTGAGCAAATGTGAACAATTTGAAGTGTCAGTCCAGAAAAGAGAAATCTAGCAGTATTGCAGTTTAGAAAATGGCCCTTTTTGAGAGGTCACCCCCATTGCTATTGCGGTGGTTTTAAATAACTCTGCATGCTGGGGTACTGCTGTCCATTCTCAGTATATGTGCTCTGACCCCTCATACATGGTAACAATTGGCTAATCCCCAGTAGGCATATTTAACTTTCTAAGAAGGACTTAGTATGTGGTGCAGAAAAATACAACAATGGCTTGGATAGTTAAATGTGACCTGTGGAGTGTAATACACATTGTGTTATTCACTAGACTGGCAAGAAAAAAATGACTTCAGGCCTACATGTGTAATGTGATAAAACAGTACCAAAGAATATGCCTTACCCTTATCTCTTGGAGCCAGCATCATGACAGCTAAGGTGTTTTCACTTAATAGTCTTTACAACCCAACTGGCAGACAGGACAAATCCCTTTTGTTCATGTTCAACTCGAACCACCCATTCACTCATAAGTATGGTTCATCAAGGGCAAATGAAATCCAACCACACATCCCGCGATAACCAATCTAAACTGACTCCCCTGCAAGCTTAGATCATCTTCAAGATGGTCTACGAGGCACTCTATACCAAGGCCTCTGTCCACTCTACTGACAGTATCTGAAGGTCAACACCAGACGAGGAGCTCCAACATAACCAGATTTAAAGTGAAATACTGCAGGAAAGAGAGAGAAAGAAAACAAGCCTTTTCAGCAAAAGGCTAAACATCTGGACAGAATCAACCCTGCATCAATTCATGAAGAAACTGAAAACTCATCTCCTTATTGAACAATGTCTCAATTAGGTTGACATCTCACCCTTTCAATAGCTCTATCGTTTCCTGCTGTTCCCTCCACAATAGATCCCTACTGGTGCTTGCTCCCTGTACAGCTCTCCATTTCCAGTCAGCTAGGTTCACGCTTTAGAAATACCTAAACATCCATACATAGGGCCTGCAGTAGAGGCGGCTCCCTGGAAATGATGGCATCCCAAAGGTGGATTACAACCTTCTGGTTGAACTGCACACCTGTGAAACCCTCTGCTTCTAGACCAGGGCTTTAGGCCAGAGGGGCTTTTGTTGCGGAAGTGATAGCCTCTGCCCAGCCTTTCCCCATCGCCACCATCCTAAGCAGGATTATTTGGGGGAAAAATGTAGGCAGGTCCAAGCTTCTCCATGGAGCATGTGCTCCTTGATAGCACCATATGTATCTCTTGGGGAGGGGTTGGAAGATGGGCAAGAAAGTGAACTTTTACACAGGACAATTGATAAGGAGTTCTCAGGTTACAAGAGGAGGTAATCACCTAAATAACTACACAGACATATTCATGTGACAGCAGGAATGCAGTTGAAACTGGGAGAAAAACAGGGAAATGTGTAGGAGACAAATATTGGGCTGAAATCTCTCTCCCATGGATTTGCCTCAGGCACAGAAAGTAAAAAAATTTCAGAGATAATGGATTCAACTACAGCACCTGTTGGTAAACAACTTCAAGGACCACCAGACCAACTATAAAAGGCAATACACATACACTAAATATCTGAACTGACCAGAGTGAAAGCAGTAAATGAGATGTTGAACCAGGCCTTCTCAGTGGAAGTCACTATCAAGAGCATCCAACGTATCTGGATTCATGTTGGGAACTGCAAGACGTCAGGAAGACCAGCTGCAGCGGAGCTGAGAAGGCAAATGGTAAGTAGATATCTGAAGGCGTCTTGACAAAACAGACCCACCAACAGAGAAGGCACAAAATGGTAAAGCCCTAACCATGAAGGGCCAGAAAAAGGCAAAACCAACAATGGCAGCAAAATCGGGTGTTCACTCAGTGAATCTGAAGAGTCAAAACAATCTAACTACATGACACATATCCAACGACGTGTACTTCAGAACTGTATACAGAATTATCACAAAGCTTACTCCTTGTTCAGCTTTACTACACATAAATGTGTTGCACTGAAGGAAGGCTTCGTTCAGCAAAGCATCACCTCAGTTGATCTATTTTTGCAGTTAATATTGGATGCACGAGTACCACAATGTGGTAATCTCCCATGGCGAGGGGGACGTTTTTATGTTTTTACTGCGCCTTGCTGTCAGGGTCTTCCTGGGGTGGCTGGCAGTAAAAAAATGCATATATGTCTGCCCATCTAAATTGGGCATATAGCCAATTCTTAAATTCCCTTTATTTGGCAGGCCATCAAAGACGTTTGGTCACGGTGAGATCTGGTAGTCGCCACCGTGATGCGAGTACCTCTCTGCCAACATATAAACCAGGCCCTAATCTCCAGCTGTGTCCAGGGTGGAAATGTGTCATGGAAAAGTTTCTGAAGGCACGCAAAATAGTACATTTGTCAGTGCTCCTTATCTTTTCCTTAGACTCCCCGCCCTGAACGCCCATACAAAACTCTGAGTATTTACTAATGAGTAATATTACACCGCACTGTGTTAGCATTATGCATGGTTATATGGACTATATGTGCACATTCTTGTTTTGGGAGTTACATAAGTGAGTTAGCAGTCGTAAACTGAGCCATATTCAAGTGTAGGTTGCACATGTGCATGTCTTTGTGAAAGGGGCCTTGACAGCAGGATCCCAGGCAAATGGTTACATGGCTGCTTTCTCACAAGCTTCCAGATTGTCAAGCAGAATAGGGATTGGAAATCTCTAGGGGTGGCCACATTTACGTCCATCAAAGCGTCACTGCAAACCGTCCAGCTCCTGCAAATATACACAGCAGGACTGGCGCGACGGCTACTGGATAAATCAGAGTAAAGTGCAGAAGTGGGTCACTGCCAACTCACTCATCCCTGGTGAACATCAATCTCCAGCGCCAGGCTTATGAATCAATATTGCATGCACAGGAACTGCATTTTCATCAAAAACTATTAAGCAATGAATAAGCTGGCGGGAATTTCCCACAGCCGTTTGCACCTCCCCCACCACAAGAACTCCTCCTCTTTGGAAACGTATTTTCTTAGCCTCGCGTCTCTTTGAGTTTTCCTGTATTTTAAATTGTTCTCCCGCGTAAATAGCCCAAGAAAAGACACGTATGGTAAGTCTGTGCGATGCAAGCATTGTGTTTCCTTCTTAAAGGCATGAAAGGTACTTAGGCCATGATTACAAGCTGGTCGGAATTGTCCGACCTCTGTGTAAACCTCTGGTTTACGCAGGGATCAGAATTCCAAGTTGGGTGGTATTTACCACTTCCAGTAATTACTGAGTGCATTGAATATCTCACCCTTCGTAAAATGTCGCAATGTCAAACCTCTCGGAATTTAACAGTGGAACAGTGTGCGGTATTTACTGTACCATGCTGATACCATGTACCATGCTGTTTGGGTGTGGTAAACACCGCATTCTGTATGTTCTCCCCCACAGTATCTTTATTTATCAGGTGAATGAATAGCACCTTCGTTCGACACACTCGGCATCAGGGCCTTAGCTCAGAATTTCATCACATTTTATTAACAGGGCTCAAGAAACAGCTCCGCGTGTCTCTCATTTGCATGTAAAGTGTGGTCAATATGAATTGATCAAAATGAAATTAACAGCAATTGATTCCAATATTTTCCCTGTTCACGCTTTAGTTGGCCACTTTTAACATATGGATGTATTGGATTCAGCTTAGCAAGCGGAGCATGGATGCATTGGCCTTTAAAGTGAAACTTATCTGTAATTAAATCATGCAAAGGTTTTAGCCAGGGCTAGTTTACAACACAGAGGAGTGAGATTTCGAAAATGAATGGCTATTGGTAGCGCTTTATTGCTTTTCATTGACAAACCTGGGGCAGGCGAACGCTCTCTCCCTGCAGGAGCGCGCATCGGGGGAGGCCTGGCCCTCAGCAGAGGGAGCCGGAGCGCCGTTTCCAAGGCTCCGCTGTGCAGCCGCATTCATCTTCTGTTACTTGCTGGAAACTCGGCGCTTGAGGTGACGCGCCATGACCCCACGTACATATACCACGTGCAGTCTACATTTTCAAACGCCACTGAATTCTGTGCCCTGCCAGGGTGCTACATTTGCGTGTCGTGGTTCAGGAGCTGAAGGTTGTATTGGCATTTTGTGTTTTTATGGTATGATGTTAAGTTGTGTTATATGTATTTCCGAAGCGCGCATTCACAGAGCTTCTCTGCGCTGAGTTATGGTACACAAGAAGATATAAACATGGGCGCGGATTCAACAAAATGCTTGGGGTAGCGGAAGTGACATCATACACTCTTTGAGCTTAATGACGTCACAGGAAGTGATGCCATATGACCTTAAAAATCATGGCGTCACAATAATTGCACCCACTCTTACTCTTACTCACTTATTTTCACTCTCTTGCTCACTCTTTTTTCACTCACTTATCACACACACACCCACACACACACAAAAACACACACACTGTCCCACATCCGAAGCATACATGCTCCTACAGAAACATTATCTCTCACCCAAACTCTCTCTCACCCACAAGGTCGCTCATAACATATTGAAAATCATTTTATTTTAAAGATGCCAGAGAAGGTCCTGTTCCAGATCCTGCTGCTCCACTTTTAATTGCATCTGTAGTGAATAATGGACTATTATTCACTATTAATGTAATAAAAAAATTACCAGAAACGGAGGCTGTAGACTGGCACTAGTAATACAAGCCACCTGTTTGTTCTTGGCACTCATATTGCCACCTGTGAGGTCAGGGGTCGCAAAGCCAGTGCCAGGGGCCACAAAGAGCAAGACAGGAGTTGCAGTTCTGGCCCCTGGCAACCCCTGGATGACATCGATGAATATAACCCTATGGGGCAAATTTACAAGAAAGTGACGCATCTGTAGAGATGCTTCAGTTTCACTGTGCCTCCCTGAGAAACCCTTGCGCCACCATGGATGCACAATATTTTCAATACGGCGCACTCATGGCGCAAGGATTGACAGATGCGTAAATGTCAGAAATTCTAACGCATCTGTTGGGCCAAAAGTCACGCATTGCTGGAGTCGTGTCGCAAGCATGACGCAACTCCAGCAATGCATTTTGAGGCCTATTCCCACTACACTGAGTCACTCCTTACGCCTGCTTCAAGCAGACATAGGGTTTTGACACAGTGGCGTCCTAGAAGTGACGCGGTGAAATCTGCAGATTTCACGGAGTCACTTTTACGAGGCTCTCCTGCATGGGAACCCCCACTCTTCATACATTATACAGGCTGTAGGTATAATGTGACACAGGGCTTTACAATGTGACGCATCTCCCTAAATGCATCATGTTGTGAATCGGCCGCATTTTTTACGCTGACGCAACGATGACGCAAAAGTGTCGCAAGGGACTTGTAAATCTGCCCCTGGATGCGGGAGAGCAGCCGAGGTCTGACAAGAAGGACTTTATAGAATACAAACTAATAATACCAACTGTATAGAAGGTAGAAGAGGGGCCGAGAGGATAAAGCCAGAGGGGTAACCTGCTTATGAAAAAGACAGCTTTTGAAGAGCAAGCTAAACATAATCTGATTTGGTTCTGGTCACATGTTGTAGACAACCGAATCCCAGAGTTTAGCAGAGGTTAAGGAGAAAGCTGATTCTCCATTAGCCACTGTTCTTGTTTTAGTTTCATCAAGAAGGCTTAATGAACATAAGACACCTGCATAGGGTTTTTTTTTCATGCGCAACTAACTACAGAAGACTAGGCCTGGGCGGTAAATTCCGTTCCGCTCGCGGAATTTGCAGAATTTGGGTAATTTCGCGCTCCGCGGAGAACGCGAAATTGGCCAAAATTCTGCTTTCCGCGACTTCGCAAAATTTTTTGCTTGTTCGCGTTCTCAAAATGCGTGTTCGCGAGATATTTCTCCCCGAGCATGCAAACAGCAATTGTGAACAGGAAAAAGCATCGCGAACAAGCAATTCCGCGTGTTCGCGGAATTTCTGCGTGTTCGCGGAGATTTTTTACCGTTTCGCGGAGATTTGCGTAACGCGATTACGCAAATTCCGCCCACTGGTTCCTTGCAGTGCTTAATTGGGAAACTACATGAGCACAGGTGCCCAAAGTTATTCTCAAAAAGCTGCTGCTTACTTGCCCTCGACTTGTACCGCCCGTTTCCATCACTGACACAGACAATCCCAAAGCCAGTATGCAGCATTCACGCAAAGCAAGCAAAACAGCTCCCGGCAATGGAAGTGACCTTGAGGGATGAGTTCTACTCCCTAGTACACGATTCCGCGGGTGTGTTCACACTTTCCTATACATTCTATTTACAATTAGCATATCTACGCCCATCGCTCAGTGCGCTTTGGAGAAAGGCCAAGGAGTGGATTGGTCTGTCCTACAAACACCCTTATGACCTAGTCACCAGCACTATCAGAAACTCGATCTGCCTTCAGCCTCAACTCCAGAGCTCTCATGATCACCCATCCACTTCCTGAGCTCAGTCTGACACCTGATCGCAACTCAGTTCACAGTATGTGTCACACAAGGTTCATACATTACATGAAATATAAAATTGCAAAAATACCACATCTGGGAAAATAAAACACTCTTAGGGATTAGGCACATGTATTCAAAGTAGCATGAAGTAAAACGTGTGAAATGCACGAGTGAAGGCGTCACTGACTCGGATTACGTCAGGACTTCTTGAACATTTTGTCAAGAAAGAAATCACCGTGTTTGCTTGAAAGAAGGGCAGCGCCAGTCTTGCAGTGGTCACACAACATTAATGGGCTGTCAAAAGTTCTGGTCCCTTAAAATGAGTACCAGTGCGACCCACCAACACCCACAGGAACAAATTAACCACTGCACCTGTGAAATACAATCCAGAATCCAGGACGAAACTCCAGTGAGAATTATTCACACAATCATCAGATCTGATACATGGCTAGGTCATCTATCACAAGCATCTCTATAGTTATTATAACAATCTTCTGTCTACAGGAACACTAAAGATACCTCTACTGTTATCTGCTGCTCCAGGACTCTTCGACTCTAGACTGGCAATGGTGCGATCGCTGTAGGAAATCAGCAACTATTGGTTTGTCAATAAGAATATGGCGTTCCTGCCAAATGCTGAATGACCCCCATCAGTTTCAGAAATGTAGCAAACATTTATTAACTGGGTACTCCAAATGCTTAACCTGGACAAAAATCATAACCGCGGAATTTCCTCCACCATTTTGTATAAATTTGTGGGGAAATTGTAGCTCATGGATTCTATCCAGATTTAAAACTTCCTTCAACATTTAGAGTGTTTCTCATTTATTTCCAACTGTAAATCAGGTATTTTTAGGCCTTCTTAGAGTTTAGCAGACTGGATTCTCTGTCAAAACATGACAGATATCTTGCCCGCACTATTACTAGGACCGCTCAATATAATGCACTTATACTACGACAGACAGGACATCCATCGCATTTTTGAAAGACTATACAATTTTTCAAACTCTAAGGCCGCTAGGCCCTTAGGCATGGTGGAAAGTTTGAGTGTGACCCTAAGACCCTGACAGTCAGTCATTATTTAGCATTTACATCGACCCCTGATCTCGCTGATTACCTTTTTTGGTATTGAACAGTGGCGATTGGTGACCACAAAAATGGTGAGTTAACATATATACAATTAAAAACATGTATACAAATAATCATAACCATTTAAATATGAAAAAAAAAAATCACTTACCTTCGCCTGCAGCATGTCCTCGGTGTTCTCCAGTCCCTGGCTCCAGACTCCTCTGAGCCCGAGGTCCCACAGCTCCCACAGGTCCTTATCCAATCCAGACACTGCTCTCATGCTGCATGAGTGAAGCATCTGGATTGGCTGGAGCAGGCTGCCTCAGTGCTCCAAAGAGCACTGAAGGCCTGTGCCTGCTCTCCAAACCGGCTGAAAAGGAGCCGCCAAATCGGCATGCCGAATTCCTACTGAAGGGGCCACTCATCATTGCTGCCAATTAGCAGCAATAGCACAATTCTTTTATTACTATTTTATTTTTCCAGCTTTCTGCACAGCAGTGTGTGGGGGAGGCGGGGTGCTCCTCTGCTCCCATGAAGGAACTGCTGCTGGTATTGAAGTTACATCTAATGCCCATGAAACCCATTTGACCGTGTCATTGGATAAAGCTTCCATTGTCTCTGAAGTCAACTTTAAAAATGATTTAACTGAAGTCATCTGGTGGATGCAATCTAATCACTTAAAATGCAACACCGATAAAACGGAGATTATGTTGCTTGGGAATTTAAATACTTTTGATCCGGCCTTATAATAGTCCAACTCCACACCCCTCCACTGGCTGCGGTTGAGGTTGTAAAAAACCTTGGAGTAAAATTTGATGCTTCTCTGTCATTCTGCCCACAAGGAGTTCTAGTGGCGGGAATATTTTTTAGTTTAATAAAATCACTTAAAAAGTTCTTCGAGCACCTCCCACTAGCGGCATATAAAGACAGTGGCCTTTGCATTGATAACATCTAGATTGGATTACTGCAAGTTTGTATGCAGGTTCATTAAAACAAACTATTCAGAAACTACAGGTGGTACAACACTCTGCTGCCAGACTGGTATTGAAACTCCTCCGACAAACCTCTGCATTAGCAGCTCTGTAAGCTCTACATTGGCTGCCTGTGCCTAAAAGGGTTCTTTTTAAAATCCATTTCCTCACTTTCAGAGCTTATAGTGCTCTGGGGCCAAAATATCTATTTTCCAGATTTACTCACTACATAACTCCATGGACGCTGAGGTCTTCACATGCCAATCTTCTTAAGCCTCTTATGTTCAGACTTAAAACACGAGGAGGTAACTCTTTTGCAGTCCTGGACACAAAGGCTTGGAACCATCTACTCAGGCACTAGAGAATCATTGATTTGGAAGCCTTCTTTAGAAGGCAGCTCAAGACATGGCTTTTTGGCATTTACGATGCCCTGTTTTACTCGCTCATCCTTTGATCTACACTCTCCTCAGGTCACTTTGTGTCATGTAGTCATACTTGTTGCTGCTCAGCACCAGGATGCTCCTTTGGGAGTGACAGTGTGCTTTATAAACATGTAATTCATTCATTCATTCATTCATTCATTCATTCATTCATTTATTCATTCATTCAGGTCATTCCCAAAGGAGCTGGTGTGAACTGGGTGAACAAGCATCTACCTTTATGACAGCTTTTGTGGACTGAAGCCTCCTTAAGAGGCCTCAGTCCACAAAAAAGCGAAACTCTAAGCTTTAAAAATTAAACAACTCAGGGGAATGCCACTATGTAGATGGAACTTTCCCCTATGCACATTAGAAGAGTCTAACATTATATATTATTATTTGCAGTGCTTCAAAATTATAAAACTGCAGTGATCAGCACTCCATAAAATGCTTTCTTCTTCTTATTGTCCTTATGATTAGTATTATTGAACTTTGCTGCTTAAAACCTGTATCAAGTACCTGCAGAAAACTGTGCTGATGATGTAAACTAAACACCCTAAACAATGGAATTCTTCAGTCAGATTCTCATGATTATTGTTCCAAGGAATCCCTCGCAGTTTACTGTTCACCAGGTTGCATTTTTGTCAGACTTTTCAAACTGTCTAAAAAATAAATGTGTTCCAGATAGGAGGACAGTCAGTTTCACATCGGATGTCCTTTACATCCTTAAATATAGTATACCTATTATTTTAATTCCATAAGTACACTTTGAAAGAAAAGTGTGGGGATGCACTCCCATAGTTTAGATAATAACAAGAGATATTGACCATAACTTGAGCCTCAGATAATAGCATGAGAAATTTGAGTGACTATTCAGTAAGGTGGCACATGCTTACTCTGCAGATATATGATAGCTGAAGAAATCTGGGATTCGAAATGCACTTGATTTAAATGAAATATTATATTATTACATCATCACAAAAACGATAAGCAAATATCTTTCAAGTATATCTGGATATGCACAGTAAAGAAATAAATATTGAGAAAGTTAATCCTTTGTAGTGCAGATTCCATGAAACAGACTTTATCAAATTATATTTGTGATCTTATCCCATCTCCGGGACTGTTTGGCACAAAACCTTCACTTCCAATAAGTTACAGACAAGTACTGTGCTAATGCACACATTTTCATTGCCAGCAAGTACAAAAACAATGCTAAAATGAGTCTGGAACATTAGCTCATGTCTGTCTTCTCTGGCTCCTTCAAAATGTGCAGTGTAAGAAAGAAAGAACTGGGGCTGAATAACATGAATGACTTTCATGTGCAGTAGGAGTTGCACTTTTTGCACCCACCAGGACACTTCGGTGCACTGACAGAATATCGATGTAAAAAATATAGATGCAAAAAATATAGATGAAAAAATATAGGATGCAAAAATATCGACTCCCTATACTTAAACAGGTAAGTACAAAAATATCGAGTAAAAAAATATCGATGCTAAAAATATAGTTGTACAAAATATCGATTTTTATATATATATATATAAAATAAAATAAAAAATATTAAGTATATTAAATAATAAAATGTGTTAAAAAAATAAATTAGATTAAATATACATTTTAACAAATATAACAAATAAACTTAATTAATAAAGTTAAACACACATACATAATAATTTATATATATATATAGATATA
Source organism: Triturus cristatus (assembly GCF_964204655.1). Classification (NCBI taxonomy): domain Eukaryota; kingdom Metazoa; phylum Chordata; class Amphibia; order Caudata; family Salamandridae; genus Triturus; species Triturus cristatus. The sequence continues at coordinate 1,073,273,563 of NC_140582.1, forward strand.
TCCAACCAAAGGTGCCTCTGATCTTAGGAACGCCACTCCACACAGAACAGGTTTCCAACCTCTTAATTACTGGCATCGCATTCAAAAGTTCGGTAAATTTTTGTCCCCTACGCGTTTTGAAGCAGCATGCTTCTTCTTCATGGGGTGGGCAGCAATTGACGAAACCGGCCACAACGTCATTTCCCCTTTTGATGTATGCGGACTCCAGTGATGCATACTGGGCGCTGTAGTCGCACAAGTTAACCCCTTCAGGTAGGGTTAGTCAAAGAGCCTTATTTTCACTTCTAGCCTCTCTTATTGGTTTTCACAGCCCTCCAGTCGGCACCAGACCTCCAAATGCAGGTGCCCCAGATATATATCTATATATATATTTAAATATATATTTACCTACAAACTATTAATAAACTATTAATTGGAATTTCTTTTATAATTTTAAAATTATATTGAAATTTATATGTATATATATATATATTCAATGAAAAAACCAAAGGTTTCACACATGTTATAGTTAGCTGGACATTTCACTCGTAAAAAACCAATGAAATTCCCCCGTTATAGTTAGTTCAGCTAACTATAACTCGCGCGCCCGCAATGTACTACTGATGACGTCACATATTACATCACTCATGACATGGTCAGTGACATCACTCATGACATCACTGATGACATCTCAAATGACATCACTGATGACATCATCCAGTGAATGTGTGTTTTTCTGAAAATTAAATATGTTTTATATATGTATATCTCAAGGTCGATGGAAGAATCAATGGGTATATAAGTGTCTAAGTGGATGATTTGTTTTTGAAAAATTGATTGTATTACTGACTGATTAAGTGTATCTTATTGAATACATGGCTTACTGAGTAATGTTTAAATATGTAAATATCTGTATCAGTCTCTCACTTTGTGTATAAGTGGCTGCATGGGTTGGTGAGTAGCTACATGAGTGTCTATAGAGGTTATTAGTTGGTTTTTTGAGTATCACTATGAGTGTCTGAGTGTCTGTATGGTTCGGTGGGGGGTATTACGTAGTGCATAGGTGCATGAATGAGTGACTCACTCTTTGTATGTGTTGAAGACAGCATGTGTGCAGGACTGTATGGGTGGATGACTGTATGCATGGATGTGTTAGTGAGTGAATGACTGTCTCAATAGTGTCTTTATGAGTAACTACATATGTTTTAAACTAGTATATGTGACTATTGGTGTATATAAGTGAGTATATGTGAGAGTGAGAGATTGAAAGAGTTCCTGTATGAATAAGTATGTGTTTCTATAAGTGATTGTTAAAAAGACTAAGTATGTGTAAGTTTCTGTTAAAGTAAGTGTGCTGGTGTATGTATAACTGTATATGCAAGTAAATTGATGTTTGTTTCTTTATTAGCATGAGTGACTATGTGTGTGAGTAACTCTATGGATGAGTGGAATTGTGTTACAGGATGTTTAGGTGTATGAGTACATATGATGTGTGAGTACATGTATGAGTGACTGTATAGGATTGTTGGTGGATGAGTGGATGTGTATGTGGATCTTAGAAATACTGAATAGGTTGTTGTTACTGTTATTGGTATGTCCATTGTTTTGATAATTTTAGTATCTATTTTTGAATGTTTGTATCAAAGGTTATATTAGGGTGAGAGGAGGTCTACCACTCTGTCACAAGGATGATGTCATCAGTGATGTCATTTGAGATGTCATCAGTGATGTCATGAGTGATGTCACTGACCATGTCATGAGTGATGTAATATGTGACGTCATCAGTAGTACATTGCGGGCGCGCGAGTTATAGTTAGCTGAACTAACTATAACGGGGGAATTTCATTGGTTTTTTACGAGTGAAATGTCCAGCTAACTATAACATGTGTGAAACCTTTGGTTTTTTCATTGAATTTCTAAGGTTTTTTAAATGCTAATTCCTAACTATAACGTGTGTGAAACCCATGGTTTTTTCAGTGAATTTGCAAGGTTTTTTAAATGCTAATTCCTAACTATAACGTGTGTTTAACCCATGGTTTTTTCAGTGAATTTGCAAGGTTTTTTAAATGCTAATTTTTTTTTCTTTCTTTTTTTTTTTTACATATTTTTATTTTAATTTTCTATCCTTTTTTAAAGACTATGGTTAAATTTTTAAAATTCTATAATATGTTTTTTTTAATATATTTTATAAAATAAACATGTAAAATTTATTAGCAATACATTTTTTTTTTTTTTTTTTTTTTTTGGTACGCGTACCGTAAGCTTACGGTAAGCGTACGGTTTACGCAACGTCTGTAATTTTTCTACGCTGTTTGCGTATATTTACGCAATTTGCGTAGCCGCGCGTACTCCGCGTGGGACGCGTACGCGTGTACGCTACACGCGCACGTTACGCGGAAGTGTCGGGTAGTGACTGTTATGCGCATGCGCGCAAGCGCGTGTCTTTTTTACGCGCATGCGTACTTTTGCCGTAAGCGCACCGTAAGCGTACCGTAAGCGTACGGTAGGTCATGTGATCATGAAACACAACTTTTGATTGGATGAAACTACTTTCAGTTCTAGAACTCTCCTACACCACACCCATTCCCCTCATTTCTGCTTGTGATCCCTTAGGATCCCTGGGTTGTCTTTGTGATACGATGGCAGAACAGCAGAGCCCTTCTGAGAGTGAGGCTAGCACTAGCTGAAACCTCAAAACCCACTCGCTTGTAAATACTGTGCATGATTATACATGGAAAGGAGCTGGGTGTGTGCTAAGAGTCTGCTTCTGCACCAAAAAATCGCTCCCCCTTTTTCCTACTAATGCAAATATAAAATTACCAGAGTTGTACACAATAAATCTCTGCCTATATTTCCCAACATGTGTAACCTGGGTGACTGCCTACATTCCACCAAGGGCAACCAGCCTTAGTGATGCTGAATGTATTTGCATTACTGAGTCCAACCTCAAACCCTTAAACTATTCATTTTTTATACCAATACACCTTAATTTATCGTGAAAACATAGTCCATATTATTTTACATGTTCCTCACATTTAAATTTCTCCCAAAACAGAAAATAATAAACGCAACTTCAACAAAAAGAATTACATTTCTATTTTTCATTTCTTAATTTACCATATACATCCCCTCTCAAACTCTAACCTCACCTTTTAAATTAGTTAGTTGTGAAAGAAATGTGGCACTCAAACAGCAGATTATCAGAGCCAGGATCTCTGTTCTCCACACCTCTCTCCTCTCAGCAGAACCAGATAATGGCAAACTTTCCCTCTATTTTTCCACACATATACATGTAAGTTTCAAATCTCAGTGCTTCCCCCTTTTTTTCAAATGTAATCACACATTTCTATTGGTTGAAAACCAACCCTTTTCCAAAAGTACCCTGCCCCCAACTTGACTTCTGCCTAGTACCCTTCCCCCAACTTGACTTCTGCCTGCTACCATAGCAACAGCTCATGGAACACTGCTGTGTGGAGTTAGGTCAGAAGTTCGCCACACAATGTTTCAATTCCACAGAGCAAGAGTGCTTGACTTTTCAAACCTAACAGCAAATCCATAGTACTGTTCTTTGGTAACACATTTTTCTGTACCAATACAAAACATGCTTCTATTAATTTACACATACAGCCTAGTTTTTATTCTAGAATGGTATGAAACAGCCAATCAGTTCTTTTTGTTTTGAAAAAAATATGTATGCCTCCATTTCCAAACTGTCTTTCTTTTCATATTGCCATTCTACTGAAAGACACCTCCTGAGTGCATCCAGTTCTCCTTTGAAGATGTTCACAGTGTGGATTGTAGGGCACAGCTATGTCTTCTGGAGTGAAAAGTTTGCAGAGAAAACAGGTATGGTGAGAGACCTTGCTTTGCCAAATGTAGACATTAAATGGATTGGTCAGAGAGGGTTAAAGTGGCACCAATTGATGCCATTGGTGAAATCCTTCATGCAAATCCAACACCCTGACCTCATAATAGTGCACTGTGGTGGCAATGACCTAGGCACTTTGACTGGGGTAGGTCTGGAAATGCTTATGAAGGACACCTTTGCACAACTGTTTTCACTTTTCCCTAAAACTGCCTTTGTGTTTTCTAACATATGCCAAAGGCAAAAATGGAACTGGTCCAATCATTTCTGTCCGCAGATTGACAAAGCAAGAAAGCACGTCAACAAATCTGTTTCTGCTTTCCTCCGTGACTATGGTATGGGTTCCATTTACCACAACAACTTGCGTTACGACATGCAAGACATTTATAGAGGAGATGGTGTGCACTTCAATGATGAAGGGAACAGAGTCTTCCTCTTGAACCTTAGACTCTGCATCGGTACTTACTTGTAGGTACCACAAAAAAATCACTTAATAAACACAACGGCTCTTTTTAGAGCCCCCTAATATCTAAACACTTAAATCTGAATTTCATTTCTTTTTTGGTTTTTTTTTTTACCGTACGCTTACCGTAAGCTTACCGTACGCGTACCCCGTGATTTTTTTTAAAATCAATAAATGTTTCCTTTGTACTTTTCTGTCCTTCTTTGACCCCCTTACAAATGTTAGGGGGTCTGTAACTCTCTCCCTTGCCCCCTTTTCAAGATATCACTCTTTTTTACCAGAGTGAAATACACAAAATGGCGGCCGCCGCTTCCTGGTTTCGGCCGATTCGAATGTTTACTAAGATCTAACAGCCAATCAGAATCGCGCTCGCGCACGCCACCGTACGCGTACGGTAAGCTTACGGTAAGCGTACCGTAAGCTGGCTCAGATATATATATTGATTTAAAGGCTATTTTCTCAGAATCTACTGAACAGATTTACACCAAACCTACAAAAGGCACTTCCTTGACCTGAGGACTACCTCTCTGCCAAATTTCTAGTAATTCTGTTCAGCCGTTCGGGCTGTAGCCCTGTCTAAAGGTCCTATGGAAAAATGCATGGGAAAAACGCGTTTTGGGACCCCCCTTTTATCTCAGCCCCCGCTTGACGAATCCCCCGAGACTTTCAGGGTAGGAGCGGAGCGTAGCGCCCCACCTATTTTGAGAAATTCGCGAGGATTCGTCGACCGGCGCCAAAGTTATTCAAAATAGAATGTTGCGGATTTCCTATGGAAAGAGGGTCCTAACTATAACTACCTACTGGCGACCGCCAGTAGGTAATATATATATATACATATATAGCTATATATATATATATATATATATATATATGCTATATATGTATATATATATATGTATATATATGTATATATATATACATATATATATATATATATTATCTACTGGCGGTCGCCAGTAGATAGTTATAGTTAGGACCGTGTTTCCATAGGAAATCTGAAAATTCTATTTTGAATAACTTTGGTGCCGGTTGACGAATCCTCGTGAATTTTTCAAAATAGGTGGGGCGCTCCGCTCCGCTCCTAACCTGAAAGTCTTGGGGTGATTAGTCAAGCGGGGGCCGAGAAAAAAGGGGGGTCCCAAAACGCATTTTCCCCATGCATTTTTACCTTTAGTCCAAGGTACAGCCCGAACGGCGGAACAGAATTATTTGAAATTTGGCAGAGAGGTAGTCCTCAGGTCAGGGATGTGCCTTTTGAATATCTGAAGTAAATCTGTTCTGTAGTTCCTGAGAATATTTCATTTAAACGGACATATATATCTATAAGCGCGCACCGTGCGTGTACGGTAAGCATACCGAACGCGCACGCTGCCGTTCGCGAGCGTAATTCTGATTGGTGGTTACATGACAGTAAACATTCCAGTCAGTCGAAATCAGGAAGTGTCGGCCGCCATTTTGTGTGTCTCACACTAAAAAACAAAGGTGGAGAACGTGAAAAGGGGGAAAGGTAGAGAGTTGCAGACCCCCTAGCCTTTGTCAGGGGGTCCAAAAAGGACTCAGAAGTGTGAAAAATACATTTTTTTTTTTTTAAATCGCGGGGTACGCGTACCGTTCGTGTACGGTAAGCGTACGGCGGAAAAAATAAATAAAAAAAATAGAATTAAAAATCAAAATGAAATGTTTGGATGTTGGTTGGCTCTAAAAAGAGCCGTTGTGTTCATGGAGTGTTTTTTGTACCTATATGTAAGTACCGATGCAGAGTCTAAAGTTCAAGAGGAAGACTCTGTTCCCTTCATTATTGAAATGTACACCGTCTCCTCTATATATGTCTTGCATGTTGTAACGCAAGTTGTTGTGGTATATAGAACCCATACCATAGTCTCTGAGGAAAGCCGAAACAGACTTATTGACGTGCTTTCTTGCTTTGTCAATCTGCGGACAAAATTGGTTGGACCAGTTCCACTTTTGCCTTTGGCATATATTAGAATATACAAAGGCAGTTTGTGGAAAGAGTGACATCAATTGCACAAAGGTGTCCTTAATAAGCATTTCCAGACCTACCCCAGTTAAAGTGCCTAGATTATTTCCACCACAGTGCACAATAATAAGGTTAGGCTGTGGGAGATGTAGAAAGGTTTTCACCAAAGGCATTAATTGGTGCCACTTTAACCCTCTCTGACCAATCCATTTAATGTCTACATTTGGCAAAGCAAGGTCTTTCACAATACCTCTTGTTTCTGCATACTTTTCACTCCAGAAGACATAGCTGTGACCTACAATTCACACTGTGAACATCTTTCAAGGAGATCTGGATGCACTCAGAAGGTGTCTTGAAGTAGAATGGCAATATGAAAAGAAAGATAGATGTAAAATGGAGGCTAACATACTTTTTTTTTTTTTTAAAAGAACTGATTGGCTGACTCAAACCATTTTACAGTTAAAACTAGGCTGTATGTTTAGATTTTTACAAGCATGTTTTGTATTGGTTCAGAAAAATGTGTTCACACAGAACATTACTTTGGATTTGCTATTAGGTTTGAAAAGTCAAGCACTCTTGCACTTTGGATTAGAAACATTGTGTGCTGAACTTCTGACCTCTCTGCTCACACCAGTGTTCCATGATCTGTTGCTATGGTAGCAGTCAGAAGTCATGTTGGGGGAAGGGATCATTTGGAAAGGGATGAAATTTGCAACCAATAGAAATGTGTGTTTCCATTTGAAAACATTGTGGGAAGGACTGTGATTTGGAGTTAACATGTATATGTGTGGAAAAAGAGAGGGAAACATTGCCATGAACTGGTTCTGGTGAGAGGAGAGAGGTGTACAGCTCAGAGATTCTGGCTCTGATAATCTGCTGTTTGAGTGCCACATTTATTTCTGAACTAACTACTTTTAAAAGTGAGTTATGAATTTGAGAGGGAATGTATGTGGAGCATTTTGATATAAATAATAGAAATGTTATTCTTCTTTTAAAGTTGTTTTTCACATTTTGTGTTTTGGGAGATATTTAACTGTCTTGAAGTTGTGAGATATTATTGAGTATGTCTTCACCATAAGTTAAGGTGTACTGGTATCACCCAGGAATAATGTTTTCTGCCTAGAATCACACCATGAGTCTGTGTGCACACAGGAATTGTTATCAGAGATTTAATTTGTGTTGCTCTTGCTCTGTTAGCCTTGCACTCGCAGGAAAGGGGCAGTTTGTTTTCTTAAAGTGTGATGGTTAGCATTCAGCAGAAATCACTGTCTCACAAATGAGAGGCAAATGCAAACACATTTCAAAATAGCATGGTACATTTTCCTACCACTTTAAAAGTTGTGTTTTACATTTTATGTTAAGGAAGATATTTAAGTGCCTTGAACATGTTAGATATTATGGAGTGTGACTTCACCATAAGTTAAGGTGTACTGGTATCCCCCAGGAATACTGTTTTCTGCCTAGAATCACAACATGAGACAGTGTGCACACAGGAATTGTTATCAGAGATTTAATTTGTGTTGCTCTTGCTCTGTTAGCCTTGCACTCGCAGGAAAGGGGCAGTTTGTTTTCTTGAACTGTGATGTTAGCATTCAGCAGAAATCACTTTCTCACAAATGAGAGGCAAATGTTAGCACATTTGAAATTAACATGGAACATTTTCCTTCCACTTTTAAAGTTGTGTTTTATATTTTAAGATAAGGAAGATATTTAAGTGCCTTGAACTTGTAAGATATTATGGTGTATGTCTTCTCTAGAAGTTAAGGTGTACTGGTATCACCCAGGAATACTGTTTTCTGCCTAGAATCACACTATGAGTCTGTGTGCACAAAGGAATTGTTGTCAGAGAATTAATTTGTGTTGGTCTGGTTCTGTAAGAATGGCATTCGTAGGAAAGGCGCAGCTTGTTTTTTAGAACTGTGATGGCTAGCATTGAGCCCAAATTAATATGTCACAAATGAGAGGGCAATGCAAACACATTTGACATCAACATGGTAGATTTGCCTTACACTCCTGCAATGGGTCATGTAGTTTGTACATGTTCAGAAGTCAAATTAACCCTTACCACACATGTAGTGTTACATACATGTCTCCAATGTTTATGCAGTTGCGCAAGGATCAATGCAGATCTCTTTTGCACTTGACAGTAGACAGTCTCCAGAAGCACACTCTTAGCAGAGAGCAAGCTGTTTCTCATGTACAGTAGACCTGGGCTAAAATTTCGTTCCGTTCACGGAAATTGCGATAATTTGACATTTTCGCGTTCCGCGGAAAGCGCGAAAATGTCAAAATTTCCGCATTCCGCAGCTTGGCGATAATTTGTTTCTTGCTCGCGCTGTAAAATAATACATTCTCGCACGCGCGCGATCGCCTTACCTGAATCCCTGCGTTCGCCGACAAGTTTTCTTGATCCGGTCGCGTTCTCCATGAGATGTTGTATTGTTTTTAGCCATGTGCGCTGTCTCGCGACTGTTCGCGCCCGCAGTGACATCATGCGTCGCGCGATCACGTCTTTCTTCTCGCGACCATGCACCGCGAGAAACTGAAAACAAGATGGCCGCGCCCGCGAGCAACCACATGGGTAAGTTGGCGAGCCGCAACCATGCAGAAAATCTCGCGAACATGCGGGAAAAAAACTTCCGCATCTTCGCGATATTTCCGCGTGTTTGCGATAATTTTTAACATTTTCGTGATAATTTGCGAAAGTGGATTTCGCAAATTCCGCCCACCCCTAATGTACAGTCAAGCTTACTATTCAGTGCTGTGTGGTGTTTCAGATAGCAGTGAGTAATGCTAATACATTGAACCTCACCAAGGCTCATTTCCTTTGCTAGAGTGTAGTATGTCATTCAGGTTGCACATGTTCATGGTCTCAAAAAGCAGTTTGGGCATGTGCTGTTTTCTGTTTCTGAAAAATATAATGAAAATGTGTCAGACTGTTACAGTAACTATCACTTGCTCTACCACAGTCGTAAGTGTGCTTTCAAATTGCAAATCAAATTTCGTTTTCTGCCTAGATGACACCATGAGTCTGTGCGCACACAGGAATTGTTGTCAGAGATTCAATTCGTGTTACTCTGGTTCTTTCAGAATTGCATTCGTGGGAAAGGGGCAGCTTGTTTTATTGAATTGTGATGGCTAGCATTGAGCCCAAATTAATATGTCACAAATGAGAGGGCAATGCAAACACATTTGACATCAACATGGTAGATTTTCCTTACACTCCTGCAATGGGTCATGTAGTTTGTACATGTTCAGAAGTCAAATTAACCCTTACCACACATGTAGTGTTACATACATGTCTCAAATGTTTATGCAGTTGCGCAAGGATCAATGCAGATCTCTTTTGCACTTGACAGTAGACAGTCTCCAGAAGCACACTCTTAGCAGAGAGCAAGCTGTTTCTCATGTACAGTCAAGCTTACTATTCAGTGCTGTGTGGTGTTTCAGATAGCAGTGAGTAATGCTAATACATTGAACCTCACCAAGGCTCATTTCCTTTGCTAGATTGTAGTATGTCATTCAGGTTGCACATGTTCATGGTCTCAAAAAGCAGTTTGGGCATGTGCTGTTTTCTGTTTCTGAAAAATATAATGAAAATGTGTCAGACTGTTACAGTAATTATCACTTGCTCTACCACAGTCGTAAGCGTGCTTTCAAATTGCAAATCAAATTTCGTTTTCTGCCTAGAATCACACCATGAGTCTGTGCGCACACAGGAATTGTTGTCAGAGATTCAATTCGTGTTACTCTGGTTCTTTCAGAATTGCATTCGTGGGAAAGGGGCAGCTTGTTTTATTGAATTGTGATGGCTAGCATTAAGCCCAAATTAATGTCACAAATGAGAGGGCAATGCAAACACATTTGACATCCACATGGTAGATTTTCCTTACACTCCTGCAATGGGTCATGTAGTTTGTACATGTTCAGAAGTCAAATTAACCCCAATGGGTCATGTAGTTTGTACAGGTTCAGAAGTCAAATTAACCCTTACCACACATGTAGTGTTACATACATGTCTCCAATGTTTATGCAGTTGCGCAAGGATCAATGCAGATCTCTTTTGCACTTGACGGTAGACAGTCTCCAGAAGCACACTCTTAGCAGAGAGCAAACTGTTTCTCATGTACAGTCAAGCTTACTATTGAGCGCTGTGTGGTGTTTCAGATAGAAGTGAGTAACGCTAATACATTGAACATCACCAAGGCTCATTTCCTTTGCTAGAGTGTAGTACGTTATTCAGGTTGCACATGTTCATGGTCTCAAAAAGCAGTTTGGGCATGTGCTCTTTTCTGTTTCTGAATAAAAATAATGAAAATGTGTCAGATTGTTAGAGTAATTATCACTTGCTCTACCACAGTAGTAAGTGTGCTTTCAAATTGCAAATCAAATTTTGTTTTCTGCCTAGAATCACACCATGAGTCTGTGCGCACACAGGAATTGTTGTCAGAGATTACATTCGTGGTACTCTGGTTCTTTTAGAATTACATTCGTAGGAAAGGGGAAGCTTTAATTCGTGTTGGTTTTATTGTGTTTTTCACTTGTAGGAAAGGGGTAGATAGTATTATAAGATTTGAAAAGCACAAAAAAAATATAGTAATAAATTTAAATTACATAAAGGTATTTTTTTTTTAGTTTCTTTCAGGTATTGCTGAACAACAGTGAAATAAGTTAAAGATGCCTATAAAATCAAGGAAGAGAAAAGAACAGAAAAAACATTTATATTTGAAGACAACTGGAGGACCCAAATTAGTTGAAGATCCTCATGTTGGAAAAAAGAAAAAGTCTTCTGGTAAGCAAACCAAGGATTTTTTTAAACATATCTTCAAAAAAAGAACACATTTGAAAAATGTCCCCACTGCAAATAGAGTTTCAAGTAGAAAACAACAGGACAAAAGTGAGAAACTAGAAAATGCTAATGTACAATTAGAAGCAATAAAGATTGACTTAAAAAGAAAAACAGCATTTAAAGACATTCGTAGAAAAATGTTTCAGAGAAGAGTGATGTCCAATTTGCTAAAGGATGTGAAAAAATATAAGAAGAAAGCGAAATTTTATAAGCGAAAAAAAGATATTGAATCAATTGTAGCTAAGGCTTTAGATTTAAAAAGAAAACTATTCATTTTAAGTTTGAACAGGATCCGTACATTAGATAAAATGGTCAATGTAATGAAGTCACAAAGCAAAACGAAAAGAGTAGTGAAAAGAAATAACTTTTGTAAAGTGTTTTTAGGAGAATGGATGCATAGTTCAAGTACTGAACCATTTTTTAATGAAGAGAGTTATCTTTAAAGTAATAGTTTGCTGCATGCAGTTGACACCAGAGGTCGTGCTTATGAAGTGAAAGATGGTTGTATAATGGAAAAGGAGAAAATGGTTCCAAGAAATGAGGAAGAAGTGATAGCTGATGAGGTTATGGGGAGACGTCCTAAAGCCCCAGTGTACACTTGGAATTGTAGTAGTATTTGTACTGTACGACAGGAATCTATTGATAAATTACGTGAATTTCTAAGAGAATATAGTAAAAAAGTGTTAAATGGAAGATTAAGGTGCTTCAAAGACTAGATCCATGTAGAGTGAGAGAGAATACTGGTTTGCACGGACATTCTCTGGCTTGTCTTTCTAGGAAAGTTTGCCAAAGTGTTTTTCACCATTTTAGGATGCTGGCAGTTCATCATACTGAAATGAGAAAGTTTGTGAGAAGATTGTATTTTGCTAAAAGTCCAGCACTAAAGTTAAATGAGTTGAATAGGGCTCTGTTCTGTGGATCTGTATCAGATTTAGAGAAGGTTACTGATGAAATTCAGTTTTGTTACTTTGGTCCGGAACAAGAAAGTGCAGATAATGACACAGTAATTGAAGAAAATGTGGAAGACGATGTAGAACCTACTATTAGTAAAAATTTTGATGATCAAATGACAAAATTAACTATCATCTCTAATGAAAGACCAAATATTACTTGTATTTGTTGCCGGAGAAGCCATTATAAAAAACAAACAAGGTATGTTGATCTCTATAAAAAAAGTGAAAAAGAAAATAATACTAAGTGGTTGGATTTTGCTACATATTTATTTCTGGAAAATTGTTTTGATTTGGGTGAATATCACCGTATTTGTAAATACTGTTATAACAAGTTAGAAGAAAATAAAAAGCCAGCAAGAGCTGTACATAATAATTTAGAATTGGTTGAAATTCCTGCAGAACTTAGTGATTTAAATACGTATGAGTCTATACTCATTCAATTTGTCCATCCGTTCCAGACTATAGTTCGTATGGAGCCCAAAACAGGCAAATTACCTCCTTCAGATTTACAAAGTGGTTTAAAAGGAAGAGTTGTCTATTTGCCATTGGATTTGAAAAAAAATATGGAAACTATTGATGCAGATACATTGGAAACTGAACCATTAGTTATTTTGGTTAATGGAGTACCAACAAAGAACAAGAAAATTTGGCAGGAGCTGGTAGATGTACGAAAAGTACAAAGAGCAAATTTATATTTGAAAAGAAATAATAAATGGTATGAAACAATTTATATGGATGAAGATGAAGAAGTTTTACTACCAGACTCAGGAATACCAGCTGGGCAAATTGAAAAAGTGGATAAGTCAAAAGAAGAAGAAATTTATGAACATTTCAGCATACATCCTCTTCATTCAAAATAAGTTATGGCAAACACTATTGATCTGTTTCAGATGAAGAAAGCACAAGGAACTCCAGTGAGTGTATGGGAGGAGAGCTTGGAAGCTCGTTGTTTTCCCCAGCTGTTTCCTACAGGAAAAGGTGGACGATATGATGAACGTCCAGTACAGATTCCTGCTTCTGAGTATCGGACTACAAGATTATATGCAGAAGATCCCAGATTTCGTCAAAGTATTCCTCATTTGTTCCATCTTTTATTTGAAAGTTACTTGTCAGCACTATCTTATGCAGTAAATCACATTTTGAAAACTGGAGTACATCTACGTAATGTGTCTGCAAAGGATTTTATGAACAAAGTGCAACAGCGAGATGATCATTTGGAATCTCAATTGATTTATCTAATGGCTTGTCAGCGTGGGACAAATGAATATTGGTACCGACGCCATGGAGAATTGAAGTGTATTTTACGGAATTTAGGAACTCCTACATGGTTTCTCACCCTAAGCTGTGCTGAGTACGCTTGGGATGATCTTCTGGATTTTCTTCGAGAGGCAAATTCAAATATTGAAAACATCCAATACAAGACAGCAGGAGAATTGTGCTCATTGGATACGGTTAATGTTTGCAGATATTTCAATCATAGATTTGAGGCTATGATGTCCTTCATCTGCAATAAAAAAAATCCACCTCTTGGAGAAGTTGTGGATTTCTTTTGGAGAAAAGAGTACCAAGCAAGAGGTGCTCCTCATATTCATATGCTGTTGTGGATCAAGGATGCCCCAAAATTTGGAACAGATTTTGATGATGCAGTTTTAAGTTTCATCGAAGGATATGCAACATGTGCTATACCTAAAAGCACAGAAGAAAAACACTTAAAAGAGCAAGTTTTACGTTTCCAAAGTCATCGGTGTGGAACATACTGTCGACGAAAGTATAAGAGTAAAGATAAATTCTACACAAAATGTCGATTTGGATTTCCACGACCTGTTCTTTCAAAAGGAAGAGTCAACAGTTTTATGTCAGCTGTGCGACATACTATTACAAGAAAGCCGCCTAAAAATACCTACAACCTAAGAAGAAAAGAAGAGTCAAAATATATAAATGACTACAACCCAGTCATTTTATCCATGTGGAATGCTAGCATGGATATTCAGTATGTAGCTGACAATTCTATTGCTGTTGCTCGGTATGCCACATCTTACATCACTAAATCTGAGAAAACAGAATTGAAGGAAATGTGGGAAGAGATTTCTCACGAGAAGACTGTCAGTAAAAAGCTATACAGTTTCAGTTTAAAGATGTTATCGCATCGAGAAATTGGATCCTACGAATGCTCAGATAGGTTATCATCTGCAAGTCTGTACTCAAAATCCAGAAGAAGAATTTGGGTAAGTTTAGGCCTTGCAGGAATGCGAAATCGGTACTGAAATCTGTTGGCGAAATTGAATATTTGGCAGAGAATGACCCGCAAAGTACAGATATTTTGAAATCAAACATGTTGGACACATATTACCCAAAAAGAAGTCGTCATCTTGAGAACATGTGTCTCTATGAAGTGCTGCAGAACTACATTTTTACACGGAAAGCCACAGAAGACATCAACAATGGGAAATATAAAGTCATTGGTGAGGAAGGATGTTTGGTGAAGCAAACAAAAGGAAGCTTGATTAATCACAGGAAGCTGAGTTGCGACACTCCTGACAAAAAGGAATTTTACTACTTAGCACTTTTACAGCTGTTTAAACCATGGCGTTCAGAGGATTAATTACTTGGAGATTTTCACAGCTATGAAGATTCCTTTAATGCATGTAAAGATACGATTGAATGCAGTACTTTCACAAATTATGTGCAAATGTTAAATGAAGAAATTGAACAGGAAGCTACAATTGCAGCTGAAGTAGCTAGAGACAGTTCTCAAGACAGCCAAAGTTCTGGAACACTCAGTCAATAGAATATCACAAGTTAACAGGAGAAGCATGCTTCGAAGTTTCAAGAGTGTTGAAGAAGATGCAAGTTCTCATTATTGATGAGGTAAGCATGGTATCAAACTTAATGCTTGCCTTGTGCATTTAAGAATGCAGCAAATTCTAAAGAGAGACTATGACGTGTTATTTGGAGGAAAACATGTTATAGTTTTTGGGGATCTTCTGCAGCTCACTCCTGTTAAAGGACAACCAGTGTTTAATACTGTGACACATGAAGACAAAAAGAAGTCATTAGGAAGTATTGGTAATGCGAATATTTGGTCATTCTTTGAGTACAAAGAACTCACTACCAATATGAGGCAAGCAAACGATGAAGATTATGCAAGTATTCTGAAATATATCAGAATTGGACTACTCACAGAAGTTGGCAGAGAAGCATTACAGAGTCGGTTGCAACATCATTTATTGACAAATGAAGAAATAGTTGCAGAGAAAATATACCAGAACATTGCAGAAAAAAATACTGTAATCTGCTTAATGCCAACACTACGTGAATGCTCGATATTCAATGAGGAACTTTTGAAATTGGAAAAGGAAGAGATTAAGAAAATGGAAGCAGTGGACAAAATTCAGCATGAAGGAATTACTATTACATTAACAGGCAAACTGAAAAATAAATTGGATTCTCTAGAGAAGAATATTTCGAAAACAGCTGGATTAGAAAAAAATCTTTATGTTTGTATGAACTGTCGAGTATTTTTAAGAAGAAATTTGGATGTAGAAAAAGGTTTAATGAATGGAGCTATGGGTAAAGTTGTGGGTTTTGTGAAATACCAGAAAAAAGATGGAATTGAATTTTTAAAAATAAAATTTGATCAGATTGAAGAGGTTAAAGACATTTGTCGTTGTTCAGTTCGTTTCTTGCTTGTGAAAGACTTATATGTACGTAGGAAGCAGTTTCCGTTTTCTCTAGCATATGCTGTAACTATTCACAAATCTCAAGGATTAACTGTAGATAGTGCTTTTGTAAACATTGGTTCAACTGTGTTCAAAGAAGGTATGGCATATGTTGCTTTGTCACGAGTGAAAACATTATCTGGTCTATTCATGATAGACTTTGATGACTCAAAAGTTAGTGCTGATGCAAACTGTGTAAAGGAATATAATAGATTAAGAAGAAGCTATGCTCCTCATTTAGGTCATTATCCTGTGTTTGAAAAACGTGTTGTTTGTCGGAAAAGGAGAATTGAGAATATCTGTAATGAAGATGTACAGAAGAGAAAACAAAAGGAGAGTGATGTGACTGCAAGCAAAAAGAAAAAGGACAGTGTTGAAGAGGTTGTTGGTTGTCATTTTGAAAATAGCTCTGGTGTCAACTGCTACGCTAATGTAGTGCTGAATATTGTATTTTATCTTGAAAGTTTGCAAGAGCAGATAATACTAAATCATGAAAAAAGATTCTGTTCTCTGCTGAGTTTTCTTTTTGAGAAGCTGAGTAATGATAAAACTAAAATAGAAAGTGCTTCTGATGTTAGAAAACTTTTAGATGTATGTTCAGGAAGTACACAGTTTACTCAAAATGTCCAGCAAGATGCACAGGAATTCTTGATGTATATTCTTATGGTACTGGAAGAAGAAGGGGTAGAAATTGAAAATATGTTTGGTCTCTCTTATAAATGGGAACATAGTTGTGAAAACAGTTTCAACACATGCAGCTCTAATGTTGATTCTGAAAGGTTCATATATTTAACATTACCAGAGAGTCAATCAGTCACTTTTAGTAAATTAGTTAAAGATGCCAATCACAGCATGGAATGTTCTAAATGTAAATCAGACATGTTTTCAACGTTATTTTTAAAGAAATATGGACAGTGTGTAATTTTAATGATGCAACGTTGTAGAGCTGATGGAACAAAATTGGACACTTCTATAAAAAAGTTTGTAGGAAAACAATTATCAATATCAGGAAAAACTTTTGATGCAGTTGCAATAATTTTCCATGATGGACCTTCGATAACTTCTGGTCATTACACAGTTTATCTTAAATGTGAAAAAGGCTGGACACTGTAATGATTCTCAATTGATTTTCAAGCAACATTTGCCTGCAGAATTACCAAATTCCTATTTATTTTTTCTAAAACCAAAATTTTAGATACAAATTGCAACATCTGAACAAATCATTTTTTGCGATTTTATTGGATTACCATTGGATATTTCATCAAAAAAGAATTTAAAAATTACCATTTGGCCTCATGGAAAGGTAAAAATTTCTCTTGTGGACTTCTTTGACAGATATTATTTGGGTGTATGAGCTTAAGCAACAAGATTACAGACGTTATTTATTACAAATAGTTATTGTTGCTAGATGATATTTGTATTATATATATTATATTTCTATCAAGGTATGTTTTACTGAGAAGAGATTCAGGGCTTTTTTTAAACAATCTTTCAGATTGTTAATTTTTTTGCCCGCTGTTAAGTGATGAATGCAATTGGTTTCACAATTTGCAGTGAAATTCAATATATTCTGAAAACAGCAAAAAAAGGGCAAAACATGTCTTTGTTAAATATGAAAATATGTGTACTGTATTGTAAAATGTATTGTTAAATATTAATACTTTTTTTCTTTTGTTACAGATTGAGAAAGACATTTTAGGAAAATTAATCCTTTTTTCTAGCAATTTAAAAAAACCATTTAATGAAAATTAAGTTGGTCAGGTAAGTTTGAAATATCTGTATTTATCACACATTTACTTTCGTAGTCCCTTGTTTTCAGTTCTCCTCACTCTGCTTTTGTCATTTCCCTTGTGGTCCCTTAAGTACATTGAAGGGTGTAATAAATATTTTATTTAAAAAAAAAAAAAAAAAAAGGTGTGCGTACGGTAAACTTTTTTCTTAAAAAAACTGATAAAATAAATTAAAAAAAATTATTGTGAGGTAGGGTGGCTCTTAAAAGAGCCCTTGTGTTAATACAGGGACAGAGGAAAGAAAGAATGGGAATATTAGAAGGGACCGCACTTGTGCTGCTCAATCTTATTATCTATTAGAGGAATACTAGATTCCCCCATAGCACTAAGAGAGTAACAAGTGCTGCACCTTATTTGTACCCTCTGCAACCGAGGGTAGATGTCCAGAGGAGCAGAAGAGGGTGATGCTCCGACTGCAGAGGAAGTGCTCGGCTGAGCTGCCGAAGATGTACTCGGCTGAGCTTCTGCGGATGTGCTCGGGTGACTTACTGAAGGGTTTGCTTCAGTATTTCGAGCAAAAGTCCTGGGATGCACATCCCTAATGTGTCTAAACATAGAGTAATTACCAAAGGAATACTTCTTACTTGGATTACCTCTAGATAAGACACGCTCACAAAGTGAGCAGGTGACTAATGGAGCATTTACCTTTTTCTGCCCCTCAGGAAATGTGAAATACTCCCAAACAAAAGAATTCTTCTGTTTCCTCCTTCTCTGTCTAATGATGCTGCTGCCCTGCTCACTCTCAGAAGAGGACTGCTGCTCTGCGATTGTATCCCAAAGACAATTCAGCTCCTTCTCCTAAGGAATCACAAGCAGTAATGAGGGGAATGGGTGTGGTGTTGGAAGTTTCTGGAAATGAAACAAGTTTAAACCAATGAAAAGTGTTGTTTCTGGATCACATGACCTACCGTGCGCACTACGTATGCTTACCGTACGCGCACGGTAAAAGTACGCATGCGCGTACGTAAGACGCGCGCACGCGCGCATGCGCATTAGAAGCACGCGCGCACGCACGTACGGCGGTTCCGCGTAACGTGCGTGAGATGTCATCAGTGATGTCATGAGTGATGTCACTGACCATGTCATGAGTGATGTAATATGTGACGTCATCAGCAGTGGATTGCGGGCGCGCGAGTTATAGTTAGCTGAACTAACTATAACGGGGGAATTTCATTGTTTTTTTTACGAGTGAAATGTCCAGCTAACTATAACATGTGCGAAACCTATGGTTTTTTCAGTGAATTTGCAAGGTTTTTAAAATGCTAATTCCTAACTATAACGTGTGTGAAACCTATGTTTTTTTCATTGAATATATATATATATATATATATATATATATATATATATATATATATATATATATATATATATATATATATATACCAATAACATAAATCTATTAAAAAAATTCTATTATAAATTAAAATATTACATTATTTAAAAATCTTTGAAACTAAACATACCATTCCAGTCAGTGCAACAGTAGGGAAAGTGCTGGATAGCGGGGGGTAAAAAATTACTATTCTCACTCCAGTGAATGTAACAGTAGGGAAAGTGTTGGATAGCGGATGGGTAAAAATTACTTTTCCCACTACAGTGAGTGCAACAGTAGGGAAAGCGTTGGATAACGGAGGGGTAAAATTTACTATTCCCATTCCAGTCAGTGCAACAAAAAGTGTTAGATAGCGGAGGGGTAAAAGTTACTATTCCCACTCTAGTTAGTGCAACAATATGGAAAGTGTTGGATAGTGGAGGGATAAAATGTACTATTCCCACTCTAATCAGTGCAACAGTAGGGAAAGTGTTGGATAGCGGAGGGGTAAAACGCACTATTCCCACTCCAGTGAGTGCAACATTAGGGAAAGTGTTAGATAGCAGAGGGATAAAACTTACTATTCCCACTCCAGTCAGTGCAACAGTAGAGAAAGTGTTAGGTAGCGGAGGGGTAAAAATGACTATTCCCACTCCAGTGAGTGCAACAGTAGGGAAATTGTTGGATAGCGGTTGTGTGAAAATTACTATTCCCACTACAGTCAGTGCAACAGCAGGGAAAGTGTTGGATAGCGGAGGGGTAAAATTTTCTATTCCCACTCCAGCCAGTGCAATAAAAACTGTTAGATAGCGGAGGGGTAAAAATAACTATTCCCACTCCAGTGAGTGCAACAATAGGGAAAGTATTGGATAGCAAAGGGGTAAAAGCTACTATTCCACTCCAATGTGGGCAACAATGGGGAAAGTTTTGGATAGCGGAGGGGTAAAAATTACTATTCCCACTCCAGTCAGTGCAACAGTAGGGAAAATGTTGGATTACGGAGGGATAACATTTACTATTCCCACTCCAATAATTGTAACAGTAGGGAAAGTGTTGGACAGCGGAGGGGTAAAAATTATTATTCCCACTCCAATGAGTGCAACAGTGGAAAAAGTGCTGGATAGCGGAGGGGTTAAAATTACTATTCCCACTCCAGTAAGTGCAACAGTAGAGAAAGGGTTGGATTGCGGAGGGGTAACAAATAATATTCTCACTCCAGTCAGTTCAAAATTAAAAACAAACAAAATATTAACAACAACAAAAATATTTAAAAAACAAAATAAATAGAAAAATATATAAATATGTTAAAAATTAAAATACAAATATATTTAATATTATGTTTTTTTTTTAAACGTATTATAATTTTAAATGCATATGACAAATACCTACAAATATATATAGATAAAATATAAATACTTCTCAAACAAATACATTTTTTTAATAAGAAATTATCTAGAAACAAAAACATTAATTATTACTTTACTTTTTTATTTCCTACCCTGAAACACCACACAGTTCACAACCCACATCTACATTTTTTACAAAAATGTACTTACATAATTAACATCATTAATTAACAATTAAATAAATATTATTAATAAAAAACAAATTAAAACTCATGAATGTAATAAACTTTCCACACTTTACCCCTATAATCCTCACAAACCACTGCTTGAATAAAACTTAAAAAAAATTAGCTACACTATTGAAACTTATTTTCAATTAACAAACTTATAGTATTTAACAACTAATTATAAAGTATGTAAAATTGATTTACTCACCAACCTTTACCCCTATAAAAGTAAAACCCACACACCAAAAATAGAAACAATTACCCCAATTAAGGGGTCGATTCCGATCCTGTATTTTTTTTTCCCGTACGACTCGTATCCGTATTTTTTTCCGTACAAGTCACGTCCGACCCGTGAAGTACGATTCGTACGGGAAAAAGTACATACAGATCGTCCCGATCCGTACGAATTATAGCAGGAAAAGTTGTACGAGACGGACCCGGACTCTTTTCCGTACGAACCGTAAAAAGACAGTCCGAGCGTACAAGTACGATCCGGACCGGCTTTCCGGTTTATGATTCGTACGGAAAACGTCCCGTACACAGGGAATGATTTGTACAAATTCAATGTCGGTGTACGCACCGTACATAGCAATGGCCGTGTACGCACTGTACATACGCAATGTCGGTGTACGCACCGTACATAGCAATGGCGGTGTACGCACCATACATACGCAATGTCGGTGTACGCACCGTACATAGCAATGGCAGTGTACGCACCGTACATAGCAATGAAGGTGTACGCACTGTACATAGCAATGGCGGTGTACACACCATACCTAGCAATGGCGGTGTACGCACCATACATAGCAATGGCGGTGTACGCACCGTACATAAGCAATGGCCGTGTACGCACCGTATATAGCAATGGCGGTGTACGCACTGTACATATGCAATGGCGGTGTACGCACCGTACATAGCAATGGCCGTGTACGCACCGTACATACACAACGCATGGGGGTTGTGTGCCTGAATGACTCATACCCCTGTACCGTACTGAACCACGGACACTGTAAAACAGCACAAGGAGGGTCTATTCGACTCGCACAACACCACAAAACATGTCTACAGTGCACTAAAAATGGAAATGACTGACCTGGACACATCCAAACAGGCAAACAGAGGGGCAAACTCTCAACCACCCCTTATAACACACCCACCAAAAATTCAAACTGAGGTCCACCCACAAATGGACCAATAAAAGAGGCCCACACACACAAACCATGAGCCTTTGCAACAGACTCACTGCAACTAGAGAGCACACACCAACAACTGCACCCATCCACCTTAACATATACACCGTCACACAACCTCCTTCACACATACCCCCTCTACACATTCACACCCACAACGTCACATTCAGACCCACACACCCACAACCATCCACACCCTCACCCCACACCATGCCCACAGACAAGAATCCAAAGTTCACAAGGGAAGAGCTGGAGATCCTTGTCAATGAAGTCATCAGAGTCGAGCCACAGCTGTTTGGAACATTGGTCAGACAGACCAGCATAGCAGAAAAATCACGCCTGTGGCAGGGTTAATGCTGTTGCACCCATCAGAAGGACCAGGAATAAATGCCAAGCCAGGTGGTACGATCCGCGGAGGGCGGTCAAGCGCAAAATGAATGATGACTATGCCCAGAGCAACATCACTGGAGGTGGTGCGCCCCGCAGACCAGTACATTACCATCACTGGGAGGAGAAGGTGATGGCCCTGCTTCCGCCGGTGGGAGTACATGGACTGCACGGACTACCAGAGCCTGGTGAGTACACAAACAACTTACGTAACATGGGGGTAATGGCATCCACACCCCAACTACACAAAATGCACGTAACTACCCCTAAGCCCTCACCGGCCAGAACCACACTAAAAAATAACGCTAATGCCACTAACATGTGTATGCTCCATTGAGAAAGCAAGGTCATGCTATGTCCCATGCTACATGAAGCAGCAACCCAAGAATGGATGTCCGGTATGCTGGGAGGGTGGGTGGCACAAAACACATTGTTGAACTCCAAATCAGACACAATTGCCCTCATCCCATATGGCCCAGGTACATACCCCTGCACCATGCGCAATGCACAGGGATTGGGAAAGTACTGACAAGATAGCTCACACTCGGCCCGGGTGTAGGCAGCACAAGGCCCTCCTGTGACCAGTGCAAACACAAACACCAAGACAACAAGGTCAGATATCTAGGACAGGAACTCACACTCACTGTCATGCCAGCATGCTCCATGGGGGGACAGCTACATCACCTGGGAGCCCCACTGCCAAATCACACTACACCCACCAGCAGGCCCTGTCACACACACCCCTTACACAAGCAGACACCCCCGGGACAGGCAATGGATTTACACACTGTCACAATGGACATGTAACACAACAACACCAATACATAGCCAAAGAAGCATCCAAGCCAAAAATCTACATGTCAAAGACTCAGGAGAACATATCAAACTGTCCCCCGCAACATACCCATCCACAAGTGAACATTGAGGAGAATGCTAGGCACATACAACTACCTGGAGGAACAGTGCCAACTAGAATGTGTATGATACATGCATGTTGCATGAAACAGCATTAACATTGTCTGTCTCTCACACACAGGGCAACGTGATGAATCTACCCCCAACAATGGGGGTGAAGATTCACAGTTCCTGGCCCGGGAGGAACCTGATCCCACCGGCAGCGACGCCTCTCAACATTCCACGGATTACCCCGACCGACCTGGATCCTCTGTTGTCCAAGCCCCTGCAGAACCTGGTTCAGGACCATCTGTGCCAACCACCACACCCATTCCTGCCACATCCCAGGAGACACCGAGGAGCCCTGCCCGCAGTAAACAACTGAGCCAGTCTGACCAGGAGGGACAAGGAGCGCCGGGCACCCAGGAGGAGGCAGACAACACTGCCACTGCCATCCCTCAGCGGTCCCGTAGACCCGATGTGCCCACAACCGCAGGCCAGGCTCGTGTGGGCAGGGGTGGTGGGAGTGGAGGCAGGCGGAGGCGAGAACCTGACCAGCCAGCTGAAGGGACCGGTATGTCACACATACACAACATCATGGAGGCATACCGGCGTGACACCAAGGAGTTCAGCCAGGTAGTGGTGACCCTCACAGAGATCAAGAACCAGCAGGCCGAGCAACACGTCAGTCAACAAGAACACCAAGGACGGATGGCGGCAATACTGGCTGAGCTCCTGGCCATTCACTCCGTCGGATCGCCGACAACATGGGCAACCTTTCCTGTGCCACTAGGCGAAGACCACCACCATCCACAGGGAGGGAGGAGGAGGAGGAGGAGGATTCGTCCGACGGAGCGTCCCAAGCATCGTCAAGGCCTGCATCTGAGGGTCCCTGGATGAAGGTGGATCGTCCACGGAAAAGACTGTGAGAGGCAGCGGACCATCCACATCTCCCAGGTCACCTGGCCTGGCACCTGGCCTTCATGTGCGACAGCATCACCTCATTGACTGACATCATCTGCCACATGGACTTGCTGGTCACAGTGTGACTAATGATGCCAAACACTGTGGTCTGGACTCTGATGACTTCAAATGGCAAGGATCCCATCTCCCCCTGTGAACTTTGGATTCTATGGTCCCTGCATTGCACCTTTTTCAGTGCACAAATCACGCCCCAGACCTATAATAAAATAATTAATATGTGAAATTTTATGTTGCAGTCATTTAGCATGAGTCCACAACATACGTGTGGGGATATGTCAAAGTATGCCTGAGTGTGGAACTAACTCCAGCCATCCATACACTTGGATCTGAGTCCGGTCGAGGACACACATGTGTCTCAATGTATCACCAAATACAGACATGGAGCCCAATACTCACCCGTGATGGCCTCAAGCTGCTGAGGGGAGGCTTGCAATACTGCTCAGACAGACCTATTTGGAAGAGTATCATGAAGGTGTAGAGCTCATGGGTCATGTTGATGTGCCCGGGGAGGGAGTCCCAGGTCTGTTTGGCGAGGTGGGAGAACTATCTCCTGCATTCAGTGTTTATGTGGATGTGATGAATGGTGGCCAGGGCAAGGTGGGCTGCACGGAGTTGGGCCAACGGGGTGTTGGATGACATACGTCCAAGGTTTGTTTTGGGTCTGGGGTGATCCTGCAGCAGACAGTGAGCCATTCTAGCTATCTTGGGTGGACGGTGATGTGGCTGGGGATGTTGAAGATGAGGTGTGCGGATGCACCCTGGATGTGGACAACGTCTCCTGCAGTTCTGCTGTTGTTCTACATAGAGGCCGGTGCTGTAGTTGAGCCGGCTGGTGTCGTTGACCTGGGGGACGGTCTGTCTTGCCTTGTAGTGGATCTATCTGTGGATCATTTGCAGCATGCTGAGGGTGTTGCAGCATGAGGTACAGATGGTGGTGAGTTGCATGGTAATTGTCAGCGATGGGTCCATGATGAACACCAGCTTGCGTGCGTGGCCACTGGGTGCTGGTGCGGTGCCCAGACCAGTGGGACGCAAGGAGTTGACACAGCCATAAGGGGACAATCCTCAGATGATGACCTCAGTCCTGTCCAAGTCCAGCCTCAGGTGGCTGATGTTCAGCCATTCGTCAACGGATCTCATGCCTTCTTGAAGTTTGGATCTGGCAATGGCTGGCTCTTTGGTGAGTTTGAGGAGCAGCTGGGTGTCAATGGCATACGAGATGATGATGAGGTCGTGTGCGCATGTGATGGTGGAGGGGGGGTCATGGAGACATTGAAGATCGTCATGCTGAGGGAAGAGCCCTGGGGCATGTGCCACATGACCCCAGTGTACAACTTGCTGCAGGGTGGAGGCAGACTCCCTGGGCCTTGCTGGTGAGCTACTTTCTGATTTAATCCTGGGCCCTCCTCTGGATACCAGTGTTGGAGATGTGTGAGCTGACAGTGTGGTAGCACATGGTGTACAATGCCGTTGAGAGGTGAAGGGGGGTGGGCTCACCATTGTTGAGCAGGGCAAAGTTGTCGTTGGTGGTGGCAATGATGACGGTTGAAGTGGTGTGATTACTGTGGAATATGTTGTGGTGTCGGTTGCCTGGAGCTGGTTGCATGGAGGAAATATGTCAGTTGCTTGCTGAGTGTCTTCTGGATGACATTTGCTGGGTAGGGAAGCAGGGTGATGTACCAGGAGATCCTGCGGTACTGCCGTCCGTTGTTTAAGAAAGGCCTGGGTCTCTGCATGCCGCCAGCACCCATGGAATGTGGCAAACTCAAAGGAGACATTCAGGATGCGCTGGACGTGGGCTTCAAGGATGGGAAATGATGTGGTTCAGATGTTGTGTGGGAAGGGGCCTGATGGAAAGGCAGAGTGGATGGTGCACATGAGCCAGGTGGTGTACTTGCTGCTGACGGGAGTCCAGAACCTGAGGGGGTTTGTCCTGCGAATAATAGTGCTGTCTGCCTCTGTGTGCCAAGGCTGTTGTGTATGGCCATGAGCTAGCAGTGGTACAAAGTTGCAAGGGATGTGATCTGCCTTGTAAGGGTGGGGTGTCTTGGATGGAGATCTGCTGTCAGTTCACTCACAATGCTGATGAGCTCCTTGATGTTGTGTGTTTTGGTGTCTCAGCACTATCTGAAGGATCTCCACTTGTCCTTGCTGATGATATGGTGATGGCTGTGTGTGGTCTTTTCCAGGCCTGTAAGGTAAATGATGGCTCTTTGTGTTGAAAGGTGTGCACAAGAGTCTGGCTACGTCTGTAGGAGTCCAGTAGGTCTGCCTTCTTCCAGGTGCCTTAACTATTGTTGTGCTTCACAGGAAAGTCCGTCAATGTGGAAAGATTGTTGGATCAGTTGCTGATCCAGTGCGTGAGATTTCAGGGTGTTGCGTTGGTGTTGTTTTGAGTGTCCCACACAACTTGTCTGTGGTGACTTACATCAAGCATCTTTGGGGGATCGTTAGTAGGGTGTGGGGCAGTGTGTTGCTTGTCGGAGACGTCGATTAAAATGTTGATGGACCAATGATGGATGGTGGTGTGGTTCTCCTCCAGCCAGAAGTTACTGGCCCCAAGCCACATGTAGCCTGTGGAGGGGAGGGCGTGCGTGCAGATGTACGTGTTGATGGCTTAGCGCAATTGTGGATGTAGGCCTGGATATCTGTAGATGAGTGTTACTCTGAGGGTTGCCAGGGAGTTGCTGCAAATCCAGATTTGTGACTCTGAGGGTGTACTTGTGAATCAATTGCAATTCATCCTCCGGGATTGTTGGTGCCGTCCCTGCGGGTGATCTTGTATCCGTCTGAGATGGCAATGAAGAAGTTGTATGCTGAGGATGCTAATGTCCAGGTTACTGTCATGAAGGTGATGTGTGGCCCTGTTGTGTTGAGGAGGTAACAGAGTCCAATGGCGTGCTGGTGGACGGAGCGGGTGTAGAGTAGGAGGCACATGACCTGGTTGTTCTGACAGGGTCTGGTAGGCTGGGCAGCACTGTGTAGGCATTTGGAGTTGCACACTCAGCATGCGAAGGTGTCGTGTGTGCGGTTAGAGGTTGCCTGATAGCAGGTGGATGATTGTGTGGAGGACATTGCTTGGAGGTTGGCTGCAGCATGAGCCTGTTGTGTGACGTGGGTCATGCAAAGACCAGAGGCTCGGGCACTGTGCACGTTGCAGGCGCACACGGTCCTGCTTTTGGCACGGCGTTGGCGCAACAGTGGCACAGACAAGCTGCTGGCTGCATTAAGAATGGGTGGAGGGGGAAGGGAGGAGCATTTTGGAGGTGTGTGGGTTGCAGAAACATGGCACTCGGAGGGGCGGTGCCGCAGGTGAGGCAGAAGCAGGCGGAAGGGGTGAGAAACTAGGCAAAAAGTAGCACACAAAGACAAGGAGGTCAGAAAGGCACAGTGCAACAGGTGTATGTAAAGGAAGGAGTGTCAGGTAACTCATGGGTCACTACGAGGAAATGTATGACCAATCACCAAAAATGACGGGCACAGGGTCAGGCAACAAAATGCGGAGCTGCGCACAGGAGACACACCATCAGCATGTGTTCACGTCCCGTTGTGGGGAGCAACCTGCACAAATACATAGACAACCAGGGACTTCATGCACTTTAGATATTATTAGCCATGAAGAACTGCATGCACGTTGCCGAAGTACACATACACATATGCTCAATATTTGACAAGTATGCCATAGCTGACGCATGCAAACTGGCAAGAGAGCTGCAGTGACAGAGATGAGGCACTTTGGATTGTGCTGAACACCTTTATTCCACATACACACACAAAGGGAAATGCATCCATGTGAACAGACTCACAGGTCAGTTGACAGAACATGTGGGACATACGCTGGACCCCCCCCCCCTTCACGACACGGATGATGTAGATCCCAATGAACTGGCACACAAGTCAAGGGGATGAGCCAAACAAATCCTGCTGCACACGGAGAGGCTGCAATTCCCCATAGAGCCTGTTGTTGTGATGTCCCACACTATGTCCACCCGTAGCATCCGCAATGTTTCAGAGGCAAGGTTTACCCACATTGATGCCTTCATCAGACGCCACACTCCACTACAGATGACAGTCAAGAAGGGTGACTATCATGTCATGGGAGTTATGCTAGATGTTATATGCTCCATGGTGAGAAGACATGTATGCATGGTACCACAACATGCACAGAAGCAGGCCCACACATTCCCAACCCGTACCACCATCCAAAAGCCTTGCTGCTATCCTTACCCATACTGACATTTCCACATGTCCGTGCATGGAACGCTGATTCAGCACACGTTGCAATCCTTATGAGGAATAGCAGGAGGACAAAGATGACACGAGCAGACAACAGGCGCAAAAACCTGGGAATGACAGACACACAAGAAGTCACCTAAAACAATTCTTGCCACACACAGGGACATTTACAAAACATGAACAATGTTGGACACATGTAAATTTCAAACAAAATCTCTCAGCAAAACTGTGTGGCATGACATCATCACTCGAGTGACACATCAGAACACACATCAAAGTCACTTTGCATTCAGTCAGCTGGACACACACATTGCAACACATGCCACTCAATGCTACAAGCTTGCACACTCATACCCAGTGACTCACCATTATGAGAACAAGTTGCGTATGAGCTGACTCCGGATATCATCCTCCTTCTCCTCCTCATCACTAGCCTCGTGAGCAAGCCCTTGATCCTCCACGGGTGGATGTTCCTGCTCATCTGGATCCAGGATGAGTGGCACTGCCTTCTCAACTGCCATGTTGTGCAGCATGCAGCACACGAGGAAGATTCGGCAGACCTTCTCCGGGGCATAAGGGAGGGACCCGCCTGTCTTGTCCAGACACCGGAATCAGCTCTTCAGGAGGCCAAACGTCCTCTCAATCACTCACCTGGTCTGCCCGTGTGCATTGTTGTACCTGTGATCTGCAGCTGTTCTTGGGTTGCGGAGAGGTGTCATTAGCCATGGCATGTTGGGATATCCAGAGTCCCCTACATGGAAACATCATGTAAAAAAGTGGGCCAGGAGATGCCGTAAGAGCCAAAGATACCGCAACACACAGGACAAACAGAGTATACCCACCAACAAGACATGCTCGTTCGTTGTGCAGCCGCAGCATCATTTGTGGCACCCTGCTCCGCCTCATGATGTAGGCATCGTGTGCTGGTCCTGGAAAACGTGCACAGACATGGGAAATCAGCATGTTAGCAAGACACACCACAAGGGAATTTATCGAGTGGTAATGTTTTCTATTGGTATAGGCTTGTTCCTGTGCCTGTGGTGGTACCAAAGCCACATGTGTACCATCAATGGACCCAATGACATGGGGCATCCCTCCCAGGGCATAGAAATCACCCTTGACATCTGTCAACTCCTCAGGAGTAGGAAATGTGATGAATTCATCAAGGAGCTCCAACATGGCTGCTAAAACATCACGCAGGACACGGCTGAACATTGTCTGTGACATGCCACCAACATCAGCTATGGTAAATTGAAACGTACCTGTGGCAAAAAAATGTAGGGCTGCCATCACCTTCATCTTTGGGGTCAGCGCAGTAGGATACCTGTGTCGCGGTTGGAGGTGTGGTGCCAGCCTGTCGGTCAAGTCCTCAATCAACTGTTGAGTGAATCTGTAACGTTGGATGCAGGCACGTTCCCTCATGGCACTCAAGTCTGGCATTGGTCTTGGGACAGGCGGTGCCTTGCAAGACATAGTTTGTAAGGATGAAGATTTTGAGTCTGCCAATATCAATGTCAATGAACATAGCACATGCTACACTGCTAATACACATCAGGTAACTATGGAGTCGGGTGTGTGCAATACATACAGGACACATATGCCAGCTTTCTGGCACGCCTACAAAAAGCCAGATACACCTGTTGATTGTCAAGTCTACATGACTACATGGTAATTGACGCCGCTTGTTCGGAAGACGATCCTTGTTTTTACGAGTTGCATTTAGGAATATTAGATCGCTGCACTTAGGGCTTCGGCCACCTCTTTTTTAATATTGTAATTGTTATATGTGATCGCCATTTAGTAAATTTGTTCTTCTTTTAACTGTATCTGCCTGATTGTCACCCGCATACCCGCACCATAAAAAAAGGAAACCATTGGAACGCTTTGTTCCTCATTTTAAAAACTTACTGTTATTGCCGCTTGCATTGCTCAGACATGGCGCTGGTCTAAAACGCTCGGCTACTGACTTTCTCACGATCACGATCACGTGACTCGCGAGTTTACCGTGAGCCTATCAGCTTGAACCAGCCTCTACTTGGACTGCCGGATGCAAGCGCGCAGCGGGCGCACCGATGGCGCGCCGGAGGCGCGCCAGAGGCAAGCCCGTCTGCGCCCGTCCGCGCCCTGCCGTGCCCAGTGCCAGGTAAACTCTCTTCACACGTTATTGTAAAACCTACTATCATTAAATATTCTGCGGCGAACTTAAAGTCGTTGCGAGTTCAGGCCTCTTCCAAATGCACCATAGCCACATGTATACAGCAAATATTTGTATGTGATAATTGCCACTTCGCATTTGGCCGCAGTCTTAAAAAATGCCAGAGGTACTCAGGACTGTCCACTGAAAAGAATAAGTCATCTTTAGGAGTGGATAAGGTTTTCCACTTCTGGAGCTTAAACTGTTGCTCACTCCCTAAAAATAGGGCTCATATCTATGACTTTCTACTTTCAAGGAAACCGGATGCCCTGTTCCTTATGGAAACTTGGCTCTATGATCGTTCTGGACCAGATATTGCTGAGGCCCTCCCTCCCGATTATGTCTTTGTCAGAAGTGATAGGAGCACGGGAAGGGGCGGCGGAATTGGGATTATTTTGAAATCGGGCTATTCTTGTAAATTTGAGTCCCAACCCTTCCCAGGTTGTGAGGCCGCCCTGTTTGGATTGGCCCTTTCTCCGCAACTTACTATCTCTGGACTCCTTATTTACCGCCCCCCAGGATATGCAAAACTTTGGTCATCATCATTGCCAGATTTAATTGCCCCTTTTATTTTACACGCCACAAATTTTTTGATTTTGGGCGATCTTAATCTACATTTGGAAGACCCTACGAATTCGGACAGTACTACTTTGATAGCCAACCTGGAAGCCCTTGGCTTATCTCTTCATAACAAGGGCCCCACACACCAAGCAGGGCATCTATTAGATCCTATTTTTTCGAATCTTTCACTTGTATGCAATCACCCAGCTCTGCCTCTAAGTTGGTCCGACAATTACGCGGTCTTTTTTCAACTCAAGGTTCTTGATTCCTTAACGTCCATGCCATTATATGAGTCTAGGAATAAGAGACCTTGGCATAATCTGAACATAGACACGTTAAATGATCTTCTAGAAGGGAATCTTCCAGACTCAACACTTCCACTTATTTCTTTAAATAAAGCTACAGCAAACTGGCTACTTTCCTCTGTAAATCTCTGTCTGCCTCTTTCGTCGAAAACCTGTTCTTCCCATCGGACTCCTGTTCCATGATTTAATGAAGACCTGAAGAGCTTGAAATCACAATGCAAAGGTTTGGAAAGGAAGTGGCGGAAATTTTATGATCCTAATCGTAAAATTGATTACAAGACTGCCCTTCACAAATACCACGCAGCCTGTAAGGCAGCAAGAGCTTTGCATATTTCCAAAACCATTACTAATGCATTGAACAAACCTCAAGTTCTGTTCTCAGTGGTCAAAAAACTATCCGGGGCAAATACTCTTCCTGCACCCCCTGCCCTGGATATTACTAAATGCAACAATATTGCTAATTTTTTTACTGAAAAAGTAAAGATAATATACAGCAATTTTGTTCCTACCTTACCCCAGGACTTAATTCCCTCTGCTACAGGTATGAGACAAATGGATGCCTTCCCTAACAGAGGGCAAAAGGACTCCGATCCTAACACAATGAAAATTTCACAGTGGCCTCTCCTCAATGAGGAATCATTTAATTATTGTTTATCCAGGGTAAATTCAGGCTCCCCTCTGGATCCTGTACCTGTCAATTTTCTAAAATTACTTTCTCCACCCATACTGAGTCTCTGTAGAGCTCTCCTAAATGCATCAATACGTGAATCACATGTACCAATGGATTGGAAACACGCAATGGTGATTCCGTTACTAAAAAAACCCAATGCCGATCCCTCGGTTTTGGCAAATTTCCGCCCCATTTCACTGCTACCAGTATTTTCTAAAATATTGGAAAAGCATATCAACTCTCATTTAACCACCCATATTGAAAAATCGGGATATCTGCACCCCTCCCAATCAGGTTTCAGAACGCACCACTCTACTGAAACTACTCTTTTGGGAGTAACTGAAAAATTGCGGCAATGTTTAGATCAGGGTGAGACCATGGCGCTCATTTTATTAGATCTGAGCGCAGCATTCGACACCGTGTCTCACCCTATCTTGCTGAACTCTCTTCAGTTAGCAGGTGTTGAAGGTCCAGCTCTGCTTTGGTTGTCCTCTTTTCTGAGTGACCGTTCATTTCAGGTCTTTTCCTCTGGGGCTTGTTCCACCTCTCGAGTTTCTGCATATGGAGTTCCCCAGGGCTCCACTTTGAGTCCACTACTTTTTAATATCTATGTGCGTCCCCTTGCCACCATCGTTGAGGACGCAGGACTCACCCTATACTCCTATGCAGACGACACTCAAATCATCTTTTCGTTATCCTCCTCTGAAGACAACTCGATATCCTCTTTACGGAACGGTCTACTCCAAGTTTCGAAATGGATGAATGCCAACTGCTTGAAATTAAACGGGGATAAAACGGAGGTCATCATCTTGGGGAAAGATGAACATCTCTGGAACCACTCTCATTGGCCTCTAGAAATGGGTTCATTTCCCCAGCCGGTTACCCAAGCCCGTAATTTAGGCTTCATCATTGACAGCCAACTCTCTATGAGACAACGAGCAGTAAGCACAGTAGGAACCTGTTTCTCCATATTACGATGGTTGCGGAAAATAATTGGGATACTTCCTTTTTCTACACAAAGAACTGTAGTCCAGTCCCTTATAATGTCCCAACTGGATTACGGGAATATTCTTTACTTAGACTGCAATAAGGAACCTGTTAGGAGGCTGCAAATGGTTCAGAATTCTGCAGCGCGCCTTCTTTGTCATATTGTGCGAAGAGACTCGGTTACTCCTTTTCTGCAAGATCTTCATTGGCTCTGCGTTAATAACCGCATTAAATTCAAAGCTCTTTGCCATATTTTTAAAATCAAACAAGGTGCAGCCCCAGTATACTTGAGAGAACTCATCTGCCCTTACATACCACACCGCGCTTTGCGTTCCTCTACCCAGGGTAATCTAACACTTCCTAGGTTTAAATTGACAAGAATGGGCGGACGCTCTTTCTCGTACCTTGGTCCAAAACTCTGGAATTCTCTTCCTAACCATGTGAAGTCGGAATCCTCCTATCTAAAATTTCGCCGAGACATTAAGACATGGCTCTTCATTCAGCAAATGGCTTGAATTACCTAGTCTAATTTAAGAATCATTGCGGCGGGAAACCCTATCAGGGTAGCTGTGCGCCTAATAAATGTAATAATAATAATAATAATAATAATAATAATGACATGCCCTGAAATGAGTTGGTGGCCAGTCTGAGTGAAGAGCCACAGATATCACCGGAGTGACACACAACCACATAGCTGCATTGGAAGGATGTCATCTCATCCACACAGCTGACTGCAAGGCACACGCACAGGTCACAAGGAATGTCAAAAGTACATGTCAAACACATTGCGATGAAGGGGTACACGTGACAAGAGAAAGACACAGCCATTGAGACAACGCAGACATGTATGACTGGGAAAATATGATGTCCGATGCACACAGACCCTACAGCCGTGGGAATCCACATGTGGCATGGTGTGCGTAGATGTGTTCCATGCCCATCTCCACACAGACCCATGCTGGATGCACCAACAGCAGATGCAGTTGACGGAACACTGACATTCAGCTCATGGGAACACATGACACACACCTGACATAGTCACAAAGAGGCACGCAGATCGTGACATGTCAGTTGATAGAGTGTCCCTGTCCCTGGCATCAGGAGACAGGTGCGGGTGTTGATGACTGTGCCATACCACTGCTGCTGTGCATGACACAGTTGGACTACAGGCACACATGTGGCAAGTGTCAAGGTGATGTGTGCCACATAGTGCCCCATCCCACATGACATGTGTCCACAGGTCATCACACATCAATAGTGCTACTAGATGAGATGACCTGTGCAATATCACAGGCTGACACACCTAGGGCCTGCACATAACAGTATGCAATGACAAGTACTTGATGGACAGCCTTGTGCGACTCGTAGCCCTCTATTCCTGGCATGTGTGCGCCTGTATTACCATTGTAAGCGTGTGAAATGCGTACCCGTAGGTGTCTAACGCACTGTACTACTAGTGCGTACCCATACGTGTGAATTAGTGCGTACCCGTAGGTGTCTAACGCACTGTACTACTAGTGCATACCCGTGCGTGTGAACTAGTGCATACCCGTACGTGTCTAACGCACTGTACTACTAGTG
Source organism: Triturus cristatus (assembly GCF_964204655.1). Classification (NCBI taxonomy): domain Eukaryota; kingdom Metazoa; phylum Chordata; class Amphibia; order Caudata; family Salamandridae; genus Triturus; species Triturus cristatus. Next base: position 1,073,308,033 of record NC_140582.1, read on the forward strand.
CGTACCCATACGTGTGAACTAGTGCGTACCCGTACGTCTGAACTAGTGCGTACCCGTAGGTGTCTAACGCACTGTACTACTAGTGCATACCCGTACGTGTGAACTAGTGCGTACACGTAGGTGTCTAACACACTTTACTACTAGTGCGTACCCATACGTGTGAACTAGTGCGTACCCGTAGGTGTCTAACGCACTGTACTACTAGTGTGTACCCATACGTGTGAACTAGTGCGTACCTGTATGTGTGAACTAGTGCATACCCGTAGGTGTCTAACGCACTGTACTACTAGTGCGTACCCGTACGTGTGAATTAGTGCGTACCCGTACGTGTCTAACGCACTCTACTACTAGTGCGTACCCATACGTGTGAACTAGTGCGGACCCGTAGGTGTCTAACGCACTGTACTACTAGTGCGTACCCGTACGTGTGAACTAGTGCGTACCCGTACGTGTCTAACGCACTTTACTACTAGTGCGTACCCGTACGTGTGAACTAGTGTGTACTCGTAGGTGTCTAACGCACTGTACTACTAGTGCGTACCCATACATGTGAACTAGTGCGTACCCATACGTGTGAACTAGTGCATACCCGTAGGTGTCTAATGCACTGTACTACTAGTGCGTACCCGTACGTGTGAACTAGTGCGTACCCGTACATGTCTAACGCACTTTACTACTAATGCGTACCCGTACGTGTGAACTAGTGCGTACCCGTAGGTGTCTAACACACTGTACTACTAGTGCGTACCCGTACATGTGAACAAGTGCGTAACCGTAAGTGTCTAACGCACTTTACTACTAGTGCATATCCGTACGTGTGAACTAGTGCATACCTGTACGTGTCTAACGCACTGTACTACTAGTACGTACCCATACATGTGAACTAGTGCGTACCCGTACGTGTGAACTAGTGCGTACCCATAGGTGTCTAACGCACTGTACTACTAGTGCGTACCTGTACGTGTGAACTAGTGTGTACTCGTACGTGTCTAACGCACTTTACTACTAGTGCGTACCCGTACGTGTGTACTAGTGCGTACCCGTAGGTGTCTAACGCACTGTACTACTAGTGCATACCCGTACGTGTGAAATAGTGCGTACCCGTACATGTCTAACGTACTTTACTACTAGTGCGTACCTGTACGTGTGAACTAGTGCGTACCCGTACGTGTCTAACGCACTGTACTACTAGTGCGTACCCATACATGTGAACTAGTGCTTACCCGTACGTGTGAACTAGTGCGTACCCGTAGGTGTCTAACGCACTGTATTACTAGTGCGTACCCGTATGTGTGAGCTAGTGCGTACCCGTACGTGTCTAACGCACTTTACTACTAGTGCATACCCGTACGTGTGAAACGAACCGTACACCCGTTATCATCGCATGTGTACGCTTCGTTTCACCATTGTACTTGTGCCGTAGGGGTACGTGTGAAACACACCGTACACCCGCTATCATCGTGTGTTTACGCTTCGTTTCACCATAGTACTTGTGCCATAGGGGTATGTGTGAAACGCACCATACCTGTGTGTGGATTTCAAAATTACATAGGGGACACATAAGGGACAAGTATTAGGCCCTAAATGCATGCTGGTTGTCATGGAGACAGAGTTTTCAGATGAAAAGTGTCGATCATGTGTCCTGGAACCGTCAGTTGGCCACAAAATACAGTGTTGCAAAATGGTTGTTGACTTGACATGATGCTCAAAATTTGAACGATGCGAATGCTGTCATTGGTGTATGTTTAAAGTCATTGGTGTATGTTTAAAGGGATTGGAGTAAACGTAGGATGCAAATGAGTCTGACCAATCACTATGTACTCCTCTAAATGAATGCCCCTCAGCAAGACAGATATAAGGCAGCCAGAACCCATGAGAGGGCACTTGCCTGCACAACTTTCCTGTCGACCACACTGCTGCTGTCTCTGCTTCCTCTGGACCATGTCACGTACTGTGGAGAGGGCCCAGCCATTCACCCAGGAGGAGAATCAGGCCTTGCTGGACATCCTCCTCCCACAGTACACCAAGCTGTATGGGAGACCAGGTGAGTGCTGAGTCCACTAACTTTGCCTATGCACCTGTTGTGTGAGTGTCAATATTGTGTCCAGGTGGGACAGACATGCAGTGTTGTTTAGAGTGGGTCCCAGGGGGGCACATGCTGATGTCTCTCATGCAGAGCATGATGTAGTTCCTGTGTGCACTCCTCACTTGCATTGTGCTTACTGTGACTTTCACTGCATAGTGCATGACACTTTCAGCCTGGCAAATCCTTGGTGGCTTTTTTTTCTATTGTCCTGAGGTGATTCAGTGGTCCCCCCGGTGTGACAGGTGACTGTACCCACAGATGTGTATGAGTTGAGTGGCCCTGTGGTGAGAGTGTCCAAATGATGTGTACGACCACATGGACAGTGATGTGTGTGAATGTTCCTTGTCATGTGGGTGAGTGTCTATGTGAAGTGTTTCACCACAGCTGCATGGAGGAGGCAACAGATCAACCCATCTGATGTGACAAGTAAGCCGTGCTGTGTGTCTGACTTTCAGAGCTAGCATGACACCTGTGACACCCCACTGGCAAGTGGCACATGTGCAGAGTGAGGGTTGTATCTGATTTCGTCAATGACAGGCGAGTGATCTGTGCTTGGGTGTGTCTGTCTAGTATGCTGATGGTGCGTCAGTGGAGTGGGACATGCGACTGCTTGGCACATACTGACCTTCAGCCTGCTGTTGCATGTGCTGCACAGTGTGTCGCATGATCAGTGAGTGTGTCGCACCCCTCATGCCAACATGTTGACTTTCAATGCTATGTAGTGCATTGGGGCTTGCGCACAGGCCATTTATTATTGTGTATGATGTAATTCCTGTCTGCATCCTATGCCCTGTGCAACATTTCAATCATGTTCAAATGTGTGTCTCTGGGACATGGAGCAGGTGTATTGATGTTGTGCCACTTTGTCATCCTGACAGGTAACTGGCTACGAGAAGGGCGTGATCTGGAAAGACATCGTCAGGGCCGTGAGATCTGAGGAGGATCGTCGTTGCCAGCTGCCCCAGGTGCGCAAGAGGTGGCAGGACATCCGGTGCTGGACCCGGCGGATCGCCCAGGTCCAGCTGGGGCTCGACAGTCCGCACCCCCACGGCGGTCGCCGACGCCTGACCCCCCACATGAAACGTGTCCTGGCGGTGGTATTCCCTGAGCTCGATAGGCAGTTACAGGAGAGACTGCAGCAAGGAGGGGGTAGGTACATGGCTGTTTGTCGTGTTATGTGACACCAGCTTTTGGAAGTGCTCTGTAGCCTGGATACACTCCCAGAGTTAATATGTGCAGTGCATTTTCTGTTCCCCAATGTCACCTGGTGCTCTTTTTCATCCCTTCCCCTCCTTGACATGTGTCCCCTGGTGTGTGTGTAATCACATTTGCACATGGTCATCTAGGGTGCCAGTAAATCTAAGTGCACATTGCTTTCGGCATCATGTGGGAGGGTGGTCTGTGACTTGTGTTGGTACCTTGCCTGTGCCATGACCTGTTCACTATGTTGGGGGTCCATATTTGTTGTCACTGATGATGATTCTCAACATAGGAGTGTGAGCTTTAAAATGAACAACCTTGCAGCATGCATGACCAATGTTGTGGCCTCAGACATGATGTGCATGAGTGGGAGATATGCATATTGCCATGACGGTTGAACATGGTACAGTCAGCTCATTCCAGGACCACGTAGCAGTGTGCCCACTACAGTCCCCTGAGACACCCTGGCCTCATCATGTGTGTCATCCAACACTGTGCACATTCTCTGTGTGTTCAGCATAGGTCTGCCTCTGTGGCATTGTTCCCTGGCCTAGTTAGTATTTAGCAAATGTGTGCTACATGTGTCCACTGGAAAGGGATACACCATTTTGCTTATGCATACTCACACTGGGCAGTGCCTGTGTGGCTATTCACAACAATCTGTTGATGGTTGTTTGTCACAAATATGTGTTGCCAGCCCCACAAGGTGATGTTGTGTAAATGAAGCTATTTTTCCAGCACAGTTATTGTAACCCTGAATAAGAGGTGTCACTTCTTGATCTGTATCAATCACATTGACTCAGGCATGGGGTGGGGTGTGCAGGAGAGGCATACATGTGCAACCCTGATTTTTCATTGCCAGGTCTGACTTGTGTGTGATACTTGGCTGTACAAAGAATAACCGTGCAGTGCCCCTGTGATGCTGGCCAGTGCTTAATTTACCTGCTTTGCAGCCTGTGTCAGTTTTTTAAAAACATGATTCCTGCTCATACATTTTTAGCACCTGTGTGTGGTTCAGATGCAACTCTGTTTGGACTATGTGTGATGACATCTGTGTGTACATTCTGGCTTGCCATGAGGGTGTCCCCACAGTACAGCTAGGCTTTTTTTCTACCCAATTGCAGGTCCATTAGCTAATGCATTGTCCTGGGTGTGGACATGTGTGCCACTCCAGATGACAGGCAGTAGGTCATATGTGTAGCTAACTGTGTAATCAGGTGACGGATGGCCATGTGACAACTGACATAATTCAAGTTGTTACTCTTACAAAATTGTACCTTGGCACTCACAGCACTTGTCAACAGTTCTTCATGTTTTAAATGTGGAAATTTGATGATTTGTGTTGAGAACACTTATGTGCCTGCATGAAAAAAGTCGCCCAAGGAAGTGCACACCAAAATACATTTCCACTTTCATGGAACACACTGGCACATTTTCTAAGAAGCCACTGTTAGAATTAAATGGTGTTGCAGATTCTCCATATACATGTTCCCACAGTGCTCTTGATTTTGTGAGCCTCCTTTGTTGTTGGTGATACAAACTGACGAGTCTCAAGACATCCAGACCTCCGTGGGCCCATGTATATGTACTTTCTGCAACACCATTAATTTCTATTGGTGGCTTCTTAGAAAAGGTGCCAGCTTCTTCAATGACAGTGTAAATGTACTTTTGTGTGCACTGCCTTGTGGGACATATTTCATGCAGGCACATGAGTGTTCTTTTCACGAAATGGCGAATTGGCACATTCAAACATGTAGATTGTGTAAAGTATTGTGTGTCCCAAGGTAGCTACATTTTTTGGCTTTGTGTTCCAAGGTACTTACAGGTCTCTGAGTGTGGTGACACCTTGAGTATTGAGGTGGGTCAGTTTACAATGGGTGCACCACTACTGTTTCTTTCAGGTTAAACAAGAGGTGGCATGACTTCACTGTATTGTTGTGCTCACCGGTTCACAGACACTAGCTTCTCAGTGTATTTCTCAGTCAAGTTGTGGCCTTTTGTGTTCTTTTTTTCCTGGTGTGCAAGTGGCATAGTGGGTCTACCAACTGGGCAGTACAGGGCTTACATATGTGCAGAGTTATCTAGCTCTTACTCATGATGCATTGCCTGATATGCAATGTGACCAATTGTTCTTGTGCTCATGTGTCAGATGTATACAGGTGACTGATGCATTTCGGTTTCTTCTCCTTGCCCACAGCATCATCATCCTCAACCGAGGGAGACACCTGCATGGACCTGGAGGAGGGACCCAGCGGCAGTGCCACCAGTGCTGTGGAATCAGAAGGACCCAGTGGCACGGAGGGCGAGGGGAGTCAGTCGGAGGACCTTTCTGGACACGATACCAGCTACGACACCGTTGGGTCCGAGGCTGACCTCCCTGAGGAGGCGGAGGCTGCAACACCAACTGGCAGCGTCCCCACATCTGTCCCACCTCCTCCATTACCATCTCCACCCTCCCAGTTGCTCCCGTCCCTTCTGTCCGTGCAGAGTCCCACCATGTCTCCTTCGTCCCAGGCACAGCACCCCCTGCCCCTGTCACCTCCGCTGCCCTCAGTGAAGAGTCTGTGGACATACTGGGGCAGTTGCAGGTTGGGCAGGCATCAGTGGTGACTGTCCTCCATGGACACACTAAACTGCTCACACAGATGGTGCCGTTCATGGAGGGCATATCAGCAACGATGTCTGACCAATGCAGGTTTCTGCCGTCCATGGACTCTTCCCTGACGGCAGCAGTTTCTCTCCTGCAGCGCTCCGTCCCCCCCCCTACACCGGACCCATCCACTCTGCCCTCTCCCATGCCTGCCCAACGCACACCCAGACAGTCACGGGCACGCACCCCATCAGACACATCCAGCACACCCCCATGTAAGGCACAGCGCACACCTCCTGGCACGCACACTCAGGGGGATGTAGGCACACCCACAGGGGCTGGGGGCAGACGACATACACGCAGCCGCAGTCCGCAGTCCTCACAACCCTGTTCCTCCAAAACCACTCCCCTTAGCTCCCCTGCCAAACTGTCACCTAAGGAGACCTGTATGTTTGAGCTGGGCCTCGCCCCCACTGAGCCCCCCCCCCCCTAACAAGCGGGCGAGGAAGTCCCCGGGCATGGGAGTTGAGTCACCCACCATGTCCATCCCCTCCCCCAAGAGCGCTGCACCCCATCCCTCGGCCACGACACCCTCCGTTGGCCCTGGGGTATCTTCAGGTGCAGGGGTTATAATGGAGGCCCTAGCAGCAGTGTGCAGCGCTGTGTTCACCTCCACCTTTGGTGCTGTCCCACCACCTGTGGTGGAGACGTCCACCCCTGCACCCACCACACCTACCCCTCCCCCTCATGTCCCTGCGGTGCCTGGTCCTGCCACAGATGATGCCCCCCCGGTCGACAATCCTTGAGGTTCCTTAGTGCAGGCAAGGTAGGGGAGGACGCGGTCCCCTACGTCCACCCTTGGACTTGAGAAATGGACTGGCCATTGGCCTTTGTACATAGTATCTTTTACATTAATTTATTTTTGGTGCTGAATAAAGCCTTTTCTTTTACTTTCAACATTTCAGGTACTTGATGTTGGTGATGAGGCTCCAGGAGTTGGTGTTCTGGTAATGTGTTAGGGTTCTGAGAAATGTTTTTGTATGATGGTCATGAGGTGGACCATGGTATCTGTGTGCCATCACAATGTCTCTGCAAAGATTCATTGGTAGTGTGTGTTCATTTAGTTTGGAGACATTGTCCCAAGGAGTGTTCCTTCCTCTGTGGCACCTGACATCTTCCCTGCAAACAGTTGCACAATTGTTTTGTTGACCTGTGTCCACATTTCCTTTGTAGGTGATGGATCCCTTCAACAATGGCCATGCCTGCTCACCGATGTCTCCTGCTGAATCATCTGTGCCATCCTTGCTAGTCACTGTACTTGTGTTTTGGGTATGTAGGAATGCCTTCAGGGACAAATTGGCCCTTTTCAGCACTATGCATGTGTGTAATCACGGCCTACCACAGACATGGTACTTTTTATGCAGGGTATTTGTGGCCATTGTATGTGGTGGAATTGAACCCTATTCCTTCCATGAGAGACAACATCTTGGTGGCTGGACCAGCACCTCTACATTCCTTACACTCCTGGGATGTGCGTGACAGTGTGTGTTCACTTTGGCTATCTTAGTTTTGTATGCAGTTATATGACTAAACAGTCTGTTGGCATGAAATCAGGGTGTGTATTGTGCTGCATCCGCCATGGGTGGGTATGCATGTGTTATATGTCCTCACATCCACATGTGGTATGTCATGCAGTATGTGACAGACATCCATTGTCCTGGGAGTGGGACCCTGCTGTCAGTGATGTGTTGTAATAGCACTAAAATCATAGTCCAAAGTTAGGGATGCATCCATACTACCATGTAGGTGTGGTCATTTGATGATGATGTACCCCCCATATCTCTGACCACTGCTGGTAGTCATATGCACCCACCCCTCATATGTCTGGACACTGCAAGGAGTCATATGCACCCACCCCTCATATCTCTGACCACTGCTGGTAGTCATATGCACCCACCCCTCATATCTCTGTCCACTGCTGGTAGTCATATGCACCCACCCCTCATATGTCTGAACACTGCTGGTAGTCATATGCAGCCACCCCCCATGTTGCAGGCCACTGCTAGGAGTCATATCCACCCACCCCTCATATCTCTGACCACTGCTGGTAGTCATATACACCCACCCCTCATATCTCTGTCCACTGCTGGTAGTCATATGCATCCGCCCCTCATATGTGTGGACACTGCTGGTAGCCATATGCAGCCACCCCTCACATTGCAGGCCACTGCTAGGAGTCATATGCACCTACCCCTCATATCTCTGACCACTGCTGGTAGTCATATGCACCCACCCCTCATATGTCTGGACACTGCTAGGAGTCATATGCACCCACCCCTCATATCTCTGTCCACTGCTGGTAGTCATATGCACCCACCCCTCATATGTGTGGACACTGCTGGTAGTCATATGCAGCCACCCCTCATATTGCATGCCACTGCTAGGAGTCATATGCACCCACCCCTCATATGTGTGGACACTGCTGGTAGTCATATGCACCCACCCCTCATATGTCTGGACACTGCTAGGAGTCATATGCACCCACCCCTCATATGTCTGGACACTGCTAGGAGTCATATGCACCCACCCCTCATATTGCAGGCCACTGCTGGGAGTCATATGCACCCACCCCTCATATCTCTGACCACTGCTGGTAGTCATATGCACCCACCCCTCATATCTCTGACCACTGCTGGAAGTCAAATGCACCCACCCCTCATATGTCTGGACACTACTAGGAGTCATATGCAGCCACCCCTCATATGTCTGGACACTGCTAGGAGTCATATGCACCCTCCCCTCATATCTCTGACCACTGCTGGTAGTCATATGCACCCACCCCTCATATCTCTGTTCAATGCTGGTAGTCATATGCACCCACCCCTCATATGTGTGGACACTGCTGGTTGTCATATGCACCCACCCCTCATATTGCAGGCCACTGCTAGGAGTCATATGTACCGACTCCTCATATGTCTGGACACTGCTAGGAGTCATATGCTCCCACCCCTCATATCTCTGTCCACTGCTGGTTGTCATATGCACCCACCCCTCATATGTCTGGACACTGCTAGGAGTCATATGCACCCACCCCTCATATGTCTGGACACTGCTAGGAGTCATATGCACCCACCCCTCATATGTCTGGACACTGCTAGGAGTCATATGCACCCACCCCTCATATGTCTGGACACTTCTGGGAGTCATATGCACCCACCCATGCACCCCCTTGGAGCAGTACACTGCTGGCCTGGACCTACACACACCAATATGAAGGTAAGATGCTGGGCCAGTCCTCTAAGCCCACATTCCTGGCATGTGTACGCCTCGTATTACAGGGGTACGTGTGACACGCACCGTACCCACACATTCATTGCGTGTGTACGGTCCGTATCACTGTTCTACTGTGTCGTAGGGGTACGTGTGACACGCACCGTACCCACGCATTCATTGCGTGTGTACGGTCCGTATCACTGTTCTACTGTGTCGTAGGGGTACGTGTGACACGGACCGTACCCACGCATTCATTGCATGTGTACGGTCCGTATCTCTGTTCTAATGGTGCCGTAGGGGTACGTGTGGTACGCACCGTACCCAAGCATTCATTGCGTGTGTACGGTCCGTATCTCTGTTCTAATGGTGCCGTAGGGGTACGTGTGGTACGCACCGTGCCCACGCATTAATTGCGTGTGTACGGTCCGTATCTCTTTTCTAATGGTGCCATAGGGGTACGTGTGGTATGCACCGTACCCACGCATTCATTGCGTGTGTACGGTCCGTGTCACTGTTCTAATGGTGCCGTAGGGGTACGTGTGGTACGCACCGTACCCACGCATTCATTGCGTGTGTACGGTCCGTATCTCTGTTCTAATGGTGCCGTAGGGGTACGTGTGGTACGCACCGTACCCAAGCATTCATTGCGTGTGTACGGTCCGTATCACTGTTCTAATGGTGCCGTAGGGGTACGTGTGGTATGCACCGTACCCACGCATTCATTGCGTGTGTACGGTCCGTATCACTGTTCTAATGGTGCCATAGGGGTACGTGTGCAACGCACCGTACACGTCCACTTCCATTGTTGCGGTATGTAGGGGTTGCTGGCCACGCCCCCCCAAGTGACCAGACCCTGTTGGTATTGTATGGCCTCCATATTATAGGTTTGGCTTTGAGTAAGGGGTTTGTTTCCGCCCCTCACCCCCACCCTGGGTGTTGTTCTCACCTTCTGCGGTGTGTGCGTCGGGTCCGGTGCACCAGGTCGTAGACTAGGAGGACCGGGATGACACGTACGATGGGGTTCATGGCAGGTACGTCACGTACCGGGGGTCCGTTGCGTAGCGGTTCACGTCGGACTCTGCTTTTCCGGCAGTGTTTGATTCACGTACAAAGAGAGCTGTACGGAGTGACGTAGGGATGAATCGTACTTGCTGGGCCGGAAACCGCTGCCTGAATACGTCCGGACGTCGCGTACAAGCTGTTCCGGATCAGAATCGTAGGTATTTTTTCCATGTATGGTCTTTCGTACGATTCGTACGGAAATAGGCTTTCTGTATGAATCGTACTTCCTAGGTTGTAGGGACAGTTTACCGGGTACGAGTTGTACAGATTAAACGCTCCGTACAATGATTCGTACTGCCTTTTTCCAGGATTGGAATCGGCCCCTAAATATCAATTAATTAATTAATATTAATGATAAACTAATTATGAATTAATTAAACATAAATTACTTCCCACCCTTTACCACTAAAAACCCCACAACTAAAATGAATTACACAATGTCCATATGTAATTTTCAATTAATTAATCAATATTAATTAGGAACTAAATATTAATCACTTAAACATAAATTACTTACCACTCTTTACCTCTATAAACCCCACAACCAACCTAAAATGTATTAGACAATTTACATAATGAATTTTCAATCAATCAATTAATGTAAGTTAACAACTAATTATTAATTGCAAATAAATTACTTCCCACCCTTTACCCCTACAAACCCCACAACCCGCATCTAAAATTAATTACACAATTTCCATAATTTATTTTCTATTAATTTTCAATCAATTAATTAAAATAAATTAACAACTAATTATTAATTAATCAAAAATAAATTACTTCCCATCCTTTACCTTTATAAACCACACAACCAACACCTAAACAATTTCCCAATTACCATAATTAATTATCAATGAAATAATATTAATTAACCAATTAATAATTAATTACAAATAAATTACTTCCCACAATTAACACTATGGGGTCGATTCCGATCCTGTAAAAAGGCCCTACGAATAGTCGTCCGGAGTGCTTTCTCCATACGACTCGTACCAGGTAAACTCATTTCACAACCTAGGAAGTACGATTCGTACAGAAAGCCTTTTTCTGAACGAATCGTACAAAAGACCATACAGCAAAAAAATACCCACGATTCCGATCCGGAAATGCTTGTACGCGACGTCCGTACGTATTTTACCAGCGATTTCCGGCCCAGCAAGTACGATTCATACCGACGTCACTCCGTACGGCTCTTTGTTTACGGGAGCCAAACACAGCCGGAAAAGCAGAGTCCGACGCGAACGGCAACGCCATGGAGCCCCGGTACGCGACGTACAGCCATGAACCCCATTGTACGTGTCATCCCGGTCCTCTTGGCCTATGACCTGGTGCACGGCACCCAGCGCACACGCCGCAGAAGGTGAGAACAACATGCGTGGGTATGGTGCGTACCACACGTACCCCTACGGCGCCATGACAACAGTGGTACGGACCGTACCCACGCATGAATGCGTGGGTACGGTGCGTACCACACGTACCCCTACGGCGCCATTACAACAGTGGCAAGGACCGTACCCACGGATCAATACGTGGGTACGGTGCGTACCCCTACGGCCCCATGACTACCCAGGTACGGTGCGTACCATACGTAACCCTACAGCACCATGCCAACAGTGGTACGGACCGTACCCACGCAAATACGTGGGTACGGTGCGTACCCCTACGACCCCATGAGTACTCAGGTACAGACCGTGCCCACGCATGAATGTGTGGGTACGGTGCGTACCACACATACCCCTACGGCGCCATGCCAACAGTGGCACGGACCGTACCCACGCATCAAAACTTGGGTACGGTGCATACCCCTACAGCCCCATGACTACCCAGGTACGGACCGTACCCACGCATGAATGCGTGGGTATGGTGCGTACCATACGTACCCCTACGGCACCATGCCAACAGTGGTACGGACCGTACCCACGCATAAATACGTGGGTATGGTGCGTACCATACGTAACCCTACAGCACCATGCCAACAGTGGTACGGACCGTACCCACGCAAATACGTGGGTACGGTGCGTACCCCTACGACCCCATGAGTACTCAGGTACAGACCGTGCCCACGCATGAATGTGTGGGTACGGTGCGTACCACACATACCCCTACGGCGCCATGCCAACAGTGGCACGGACCGTACCCACGCATCAAAACTTGGGTACGGTGCATACCCCTACGGCCCCATGACTACCCAGGTACGGACCGTACCCACGCATGAATGCGTGGGTATGGTGCGTACCATACGTACCCCTACGGCACCATGCCAACAGTGGTACGGACCGTACCCACGCATAAATACGTGGGTACGGTGCATACCCCTATGGCCCCATGAGTACTCAGGTACGGACGGTACCCACGCATGAATGCGTGGGTACGGTGCGTAACCCTACGGCCCCATGATTAATCAGGTATGGACCGTACCCACGCATACATGCATGGGTACGGTCCGTACCACACGTACCCCGTCATGGCAGCAGGAAAATTTGGATACGAGGCGTACACACGCCAGGAATGTGGGCATAGAGGACTGGCCCAGCATGTTACCTACAAATTGTTGTGTGTGTAGGTCCTGGCCAGCAGTGTACATGCTCCAAGGGGGTGCGTGGGTGGGTGCAGAGGCCTCCCAGCAGTGCCCAGACATATGAGGGGTGGGTGCATATCACTACCAGCAGTGCCCAGACACATGAGGGGTGGGTGCAGAGGACTCCCAGCAGTGCCCAGACATATGAGGGGTGGGTGCAGAGGACTCCCAGCAGTGCCCAGACACATGAGGGGTGGGTGCATATCACTCCCAGCAGTCCCCAGACATATGAGGGGTGGGTGCATATCACTCCCAGCAGTGCCCAGACATATGAGGGGTGGGTGCATATCACTCCCAGCAGTGCCCAGACATATGAGGGGTGGGTGCAGAGGACTCCCAGCAGTGCCCAGACATATTAGGGGTGGGTGAAGAGGACTCCCAGCAGTGTCCAGACATATATGGGGTGGGTGCAGAGGACTCCCAGCAGTGCCCAGACACATGAGGGGTGGGTGCATATCACTCCCAGCAGTGCCCAGACATATGAGGGGTGGGTGCAGAGGACTCCCAGCAGTGCCCAGACATATGAGGGATGGGTGCAGAGGACTCCCAGCAGTGCCCAGACATATGAGGGGTGGGTGCAGAGGACTCCCAGCAGTGCCCAGACACATGAGGGGTGGGTGCATATCACTCCCAGCAGTGCCCAGACATATAAGGGGTGGGTGCATATCACTCCCAGCAGTGCCCAGACATATGAGGGGTGGGTGCATATCACTCCCAGCAGTGCCCAGACATATGAGGGGTAGGTGCAGAGGACTCCCAGCAGTGCCCAAACATATGAGGGGTGGGTGCATATCACTCCCAGCAGTGCCCAGACATATGAGGGGTGGGTGCAGAGGACTCCCCGCAGTGCCCAGACATATGAGGGGTGGGTGCATATCACTCCCAGCAGTGCCCAGGCGTAAGAGGGGTGGGTGCAGAGGACTCCCAGCAGTGCCCAGACATATGAGGGGTGGGTGCAGAGGACTCCCAGCAGTGCCCCACTCCCAGGAGGATGGATGTAATTCACACACTGCACGACACACCACATGTGGGTGTGAGGACATACAACACATGTACACAATACACACCCGGATTTAATGCCAACAGACTGTATAGTCATGGAAATGCATACTAAAATAAGTTAGCCAAGGGGAACACACACTGTCACGCACATCACAGGAGTGATAGGAATGTCCAGGTGCTGGTCCAGCCACCCAGATGATGTCTCTCATGTAAGGAATAGGGTTCACTGCGACTAGATACAATGCCCACAATTGTGAGTCAGGTGCCCAAATACCCTGCATTACACGTGCCATTTGTGTGTGAGGCCGTGATTACACACATGCATAGTGCTGAAAAGGGCCAATTGGTCCCTGATGCCATTCCTACATACACAAAACACAAGTACAGTGACTGGCAAGGATGGCACAGATGAGTCAGCAGGAGACATTGGTGAGCATGCACGCCCATTGTTGAAGGGATCCGTCACCAACAAAGGATATGTTGACATAGGTCAGCACAACAATTGTGCAACTGTTCGCAGGGAACATGTCAGGTGCCACAGAGGAAGGAACACTTCCTGGGACAATGTCTCACAATCCAAAGGAACACACACTACCAATTAATATTTTCACAGACATTGAGATGGGACACAGATACCATGGTCCACCTCATGATCGTCATACTAAAACATTTCTCTGAACCCTAACACATTACCAGAACCCCAACTTCATGGGCCTCATCACCAACATCAAGTACGTGAAATGCAATAGTGTGGAAACTAAAAGAAAAGGCTTTATTCAGCACACAAAAAAAAAAAAATTGTCATAAAACACTATTTACAAAGGCCAAAGGCCAGTCCATAGTTCGAGTCCAAGGGTGGACGTATGCAACTGTGTCCACCCCTACCTTGCCTGCACAAAGTCACCTCAAGGGTTGTCGACCGGGCGGGGGGCATCATCAGTGGGAGTACCAGGCACCGCAGGGACAGGAGTGGGTTGAGTAGGTGTTGTTGGTGCAGGGCTGGACGTATCCACCACAGGGGGTGGTGAAGCGCCAAAGGTGGTGGTGAGCAGCTCGCTGCACACTTCAGCCAGGGCGTCCAGAGGAACCCCTGCACTGGAAAGAACACCAGGGCCAACGGAGGGGGAGGTTGTCCGAGGGATGGGGTGCAGTGCTCTCGGGGGAGGTGGTGGACATGGGGAGGGACTTAACTCCCCTGGCCGGAGACTTCCTCAACCGCTTGCGGGGTGGTGTCACAGTGGGGCTCAGGGACTGACTAGCCCTGTTGGTCACTTTGGGTGATGTCTTGGCAGGGGAGCTAAGGGGAGTGGATTTGGAGGAAGTGGGTTGTGAGGACTGCGGACTCTGACTGTTGCTGCGTGTCTGCCGTTTGCCCCCAGACCCTGTGGGTGTGACTACATCCCCCTGAGTGTGCGTGCCAGGAGGTGTGCGCTGTGCCTTAGTTGGGGGTGTGCTGGATGTGTCTGTTGTGGTGTGTGCCTGTGACTGTCTGTATGTGCTGTGGACAGGCATGGGAGAGGGCAGTGTGGATGGGTCCGGGGTAGGGGGGCACGGAGCGCCGCAGGAGAGACACTGCTTCCGTCAGTGAAGAGTCCATGGACCGCAGAAACCTGCGTTGCTCATTCATCGTTGATGACATGCCCTCCACGAACGACACCAACTGTGTGAGCAGTCTAGTGTGTTCATGGAGGACATGCAGCATCGATGCCTGACCAACCTGCAACTGGTGCAGTGTGTCCACAGACTCTTCACTGAGGGCAGCAGGGGTGACAGGGGCAGGGGCTGCGGTGCCTGGTCTGAAGGAGACACGGTGGGACCGTGCACGGACAGAAGGGACGGGAGCAACTGGGAGGGCGGAGATGGCAATAGAGGAGGCGGGTACAGATGGTGGGATGCTGCCAGATGTTGTTGCATCCTCCGCCTCCTCAAGAATGTCAGCCTGGGACCCGTCGGTGTTGCACATGCTCTCGCCTCAGGACAGGTCCTCCGACTGACTCCCCTCGCCCTCTGTGCCACTGTCTCCTGCTGACTCCACAGCACTGGTGGCACTGTCTCTGGGTCCCTCCTCAAGGTCCATGCCGGTGTCTCCCTCGAGTGTGGATGATGATGCTGTGGGCTAGGAGAAGAAACCAGAAAGCATCAGTCACCTGTATACATCTGACACATGCGCACAAGAACAATAGGTCACAGTGCATATCAGGCAATGCATCATGAGTAACAGCTGGATTACCCCGCACATATGTAAGCCCTGTACTGCCCAGTTGGTAGACCCACCATGCCACTTTGACACCAGGAAACTCAATAAACAAAAGGCCACAACTTGAATGAGCAATACACTGAGAAGCTAGTGTCTGTGAACCGGTGAGCACAGCAATACAATGAAGTCATGACACCTCTTGTTTACCCTGAAAGAAACAGGAGTGGTGCACTCAAGGTTAACTAACACACCGCAATACTCAAGGTGTCACCACACTCAGAGACCTGTAAGTCCCTTGGAACACAAAACGAACAAATGTTGGTACCTTGGGACTCACACAACTTCAACCAATCTACATGTTTGGGATGTGCCAATTGTCCATTTTGCAAAAAGAACACTGATGTGCCTGCAAGCAAGATGTTGCACAAGGCAGTGCACACAAAGGTACATTGACACTGTCATTGAAGAAGCTGGCACCTTTTCGGAAGAGCCACTGTTAGAAATAGATTGTGTTGCAGAAAGTACATATACATGGGCCCACAGAGGTCTGGACGTCTTGACACTCGTTAGTTTGTATCACCGACAACTAATGAGTCTCACAAAATCAAGACCACCGTGGGCACCTGTATATGGAGAATCTGTGACAACATTCATTTATAACAGTGGCTTCATTGAAAATGTGCCAGCTCATTCCATGACAGTGTCAATGTACTTTTGTGTGCACTGCCTTGTGCGACATATTGCATGCAGGCACATTAGTGTTCTTAACACAAATCAACAAATTTCCACATGTGAAACATGAAGAACTGTTGACAAGTGCTGTGAGTGCCAAGGTACAAATCATGAAGAGTAACAACTTGAATCATGTCAGTTGTCACCAGGCCATCCGTCACCTGATTACACAGTTGGCTACACATATGACCTACTGCTTGTCATCTGGAGTGGCACCCATGTCCACACCCAGGACAATGCATAAGCTAATGGGCCTGCAATTGGGTGGTAAAAAAGGCCAGCTGTACTGTGGGGACACCCTCATGGCAAGCCTGAATGTACACACAGATGTCAGCACACCCAGTCCAAACTGCGTTGCATCTGAACCACACACGTGCCAAAAATGTATGAGCAGGACTCTTGTTGGTAAAAAAATGACACAGGCTGCAAAGCACGTACATGGAGCACTGGCCAGCATCACAGGGGCACTGGCCAGTGTATTTTAGTCCAGGCAATTCTCACACACAAGTCAGACCTGCCACTGAAACATCAGAGTTGCACATGTATGCCTCTCCCGCACCCCCTCCCCCAATACCTGAGTCTATGTGATTTATACAGAGCAAGAAGTGACACCTCTTATTCAGGGTTACAACAACTGTGCTTGCAAAATTGCTTCATTGACACCACATCACCTCGTGGGGCTGACAACTCATATTTGTGACAAAAAACCATCAACAGATTGTTGTGAATAGCCACACAGGCACTGGCCAGTGTGAGTATGCACAAGCAAAATGATGTATCCCTGTCCAGTTCAGACTAACCCCTCCTGCGGCGAAAAGCCGGGAGCCGCCTTGTTCATTTTTAAAAACTGTAAATTGTGTTCACTTGTGTGTTTATTTTTAAAAACTCACTCACCACTCGCTACTTGATCAGCCAGCACCCCGCACAGCTGATTGCAAGCTCTCGCGGAGAGGAGACACGCCCACTTGACAGGCCTCGCCCCCTTCTGTTACATAAGCGCGCGCTGACCGAAAGCGGCGCGAACGGCAACGCCATGGAGCCCCGGTACGCGACGTACAGCCATGAACCCCATTGTACGTGTCATCCCGGTTCAGACTAACCCCTCCCGGTCCTCTTGGCCTATGACCTGGTGCACGGCACCCAGCGCACACGCCGCAGAAGGTGTGAACAACATGCGTGGGTATGGTGCGTACCACACGTACCCCTACGGCGCCATGACAACAGTGGTACGGACCGTACCCACGCATGAATGCGTGGGTACGGTGCGTACCACACGTACCCCTACGGCGCCATTACAACAGTGGCAAGGACCGTACCTACGGATCAATACGTGGGTACGGTGCGTACCCCTACGGCCCCATGACTACCCAGGTACGGTGCGTACCATACGTAACCCTACAGCACCATGCCAACAGTGGTACGGACCGTACCCACGCAAATACGTGGGTACGGTGCGTACCCCTACGACCCCATGAGTACTCAGGTACAGACCGTGCCCACGCATGAATGTGTGGGTACGGTGCGTACCACACACACCCCTACGGCGCCATGCCAACAGTGGCACGGACCGTACCCACGCATCAAAACTTGGGTACGGTGCATACCCCTACGGCCCCATGACTACCCAGGTACGGACCGTACCCACGCATGAATGCGTGGGTATGGTGCGTACCATACGTACCCCTACGGCACCATGCCAACAGTGGTACGGTCCGTACCCACGCATAAATACGTGGGTACGGTGCATACCCCTATGGCCCCATGAGTACTCAGGTACGGACGGTACCCACGCATGAATGCGTGGGTACGGTGCGTAACCCTACGGCCCCATGATTAATCAGGTATGGACCGTACCCACGCATACATGCATGGGTACGGTCCGTACCACACGTACCCCGTCATGGCAGCAGGAAAATTTGGATACGAGGCGTACACACGCCAGGAATGTGGGCATAGAGGACTGGCCCAGCATGTTACCTACAAATTGTTGTGTGTGTAGGTCCTGGCCAGCAGTGTACATGCTCCAAGGGGGTGCGTGGGTGGGTGCAGAGGCCTCCCAGCAGTGCCCAGACATATGAGGGGTGGGTGCATATCACTACCAGCAGTGCCCAGACACATGAGGGGTGGGTGCAGAGGACTCCCAGCAGTGCCCAGACATATGAGGGGTGGGTGCAGAGGACTCCCAGCAGTGCCCAGACACATGAGGGGTGGGTGCATATCACTCCCAGCAGTCCCCAGACATATGAGGGGTGGGTGCATATCACTCCCAGCAGTGCCCAGACATATGAGGGGTGGGTGCATATCACTCCCAGCAGTGCCCAGACATATGAGGGGTGGGTGCAGAGGACTCCCAGCAGTGCCCAGACATATTAGGGGTGGGTGAAGAGGACTCCCAGCAGTGTCCAGACATATATGGGGTGGGTGCAGAGGACTCCCAGCAGTGCCCAGACACATGAGGGGTGGGTGCATATCACTCCCAGCAGTGCCCAGACATATGAGGGGTGGGTGCAGAGGACTCCCAGCAGTGCCCAGACATATGAGGGATGGGTGCAGAGGACTCCCAGCAGTGCCCAGACATATGAGGGGTGGGTGCAGAGGACTCCCAGCAGTGCCCAGACACATGAGGGGTGGGTGCATATCACTCCCAGCAGTGCCCAGACATATAAGGGGTGGGTGCATATCACTCCCAGCAGTGCCCAGACATATGAGGGGTGGGTGCATATCACTCCCAGCAGTGCCCAGACATATGAGGGGTGGGTGCAGAGGACTCCCAGCAGTGCCCAAACATATGAGGGGTGGGTGCATATCACTCCCAGCAGTGCCCAGACATATGAGGGGTGGGTGCAGAGGACTCCCCGCAGTGCCCAGACATATGAGGGGTGGGTGCATATCACTCCCAGCAGTGCCCAGACGTAAGAGGGGTGGGTGCAGAGGACTCCCAGCAGTGCCCAGACATATGAGGGGTGGGTGCAGAGGACTCCCAGCAGTGCCCCACTCCCAGGAGGATGGATGTAATTCACACACTGCACGACACACCACATGTGGGTGTGAGGACATACAACACATGTACACAATACACACCCGGATTTAATGCCAACAGACTGTATAGTCATGGAAATGCATACTAAAATAAGTTAGCCAAGGGGAACACACACTGTCACGCACATCACAGGAGTGATAGGAATGTCCAGGTGCTGGTCCAGCCACCCAGATGATGTCTCTCATGTAAGGAATAGGGTTCACTGCGACTAGATACAATGCCCACAATTGTGAGTCAGGTGCCCAAATACCCTGCATTACACGTGCCATTTGTGTGTGAGGCCGTGATTACACACATGCATAGTGCTGAAAAGGGCCAATTGGTCCCTGATGCCATTCCTACATACACAAAACACAAGTACAGTGACTGGCAAGGATGGCACAGATGAGTCAGCAGGAGACATCGGTGAGCATGCACGCCCATTGTTGAAGGGATCCGTCACCAACAAAGGATATGTTGACATAGGTCAGCACAACAATTGTGCAACTGTTTGCAGGGAACATGTCAGGTGCCACAGAGGAAGGAACACTTCCTGGGACAATGTCTCACAATCCAAAGGAACACACACTACCAATTAATATTTTCACAGACATTGAGATGGGACACAGATACCATGGTCCACCTCATGATCATCATACTAAAACATTTCTCTGAACCCTAACACATTACCAGAACCCCAACTTCATGGAGTACAACTGGTGCGTACACGTACCTGTACAAGTACGTGTACGCCATGGAAGTACACGTACGTGTAGGCACTGGTAGTACACGTACGAGTACGACTAGTGCGTACACGTACGTGTACAAGTACGTGTACGCCATGGTAGTACACGTACATGTAGGCACTGGTAGTACACGTACGTGTACAACTGGTGCGTACACATACGTGTACACATACGTGTACTACCAGTGCCTACACGTACGTGTACATATACGTGTAGGCACTGGTAGCACACGTACATGTACAACTGGTGCGTACACGTACAAGTACAACTAGTGCGTACACGTATGTGTACAAGTACGTGTACGCCACGGTAGTACACGTACATGTAGGGACTGGTAGTACACGTACATGTACAACTGGTGCGTACACGTACGTGTACACATACTTGTACTACCAGTGCGTACTCATACGTGTACTACCAGTGACTACACGTACCTTTACACGTACGTGTAGGCACTGGTAGTACACGTACGTGTACAACTGGTGCGTACACATACGTGTACAGGTACGTGTAGGCACTGGTAGTACACATGTGTACAACTGGTGCATACACGTACGTGTACACGTACGTGTATGCACCTGTTGTACACATACGTGTACTACCAGTGCGTACTCGTACGTGTACTACCAGTGCCTACACGTACCCGTACACGTACGTGTACGCACTGGTAGTACACGTACGTGTACAACTGGTGCGTACACGTACGTGAACAGGTACGTGTAGGCACTGGTAGTACACGTACGTGTAGGCACTGGTAGTACACGTATATGTACAACTGGTGTGTACACGTACGTGTACAGGTATGTGTACGCACTGGCAGTACACATACGTGTAGGCACTGGTAGTACACGTACGTGTACGCACTAGTTGTACTCGTACGTGTACTACCAGTGCCTACACGTGCGTGTACTACCAGTGTACTACCAGTGCCTACACGTACGTGTACTACCAGTGCCTACACGTACCTGTACACGTACATGTACACACTAGTTGTACACGTACGTGTACTAGCAGTGCCTACACGTACGGGTATGCATTTCACACGCTTATAATGGTGATACAGCCGTACACATTCCAGGAATGGAGGGCTTCGAGT
The DNA here is from genome assembly GCF_964204655.1 of Triturus cristatus. NCBI lineage: Eukaryota > Metazoa > Chordata > Amphibia > Caudata > Salamandridae > Triturus > Triturus cristatus. The sequence continues at coordinate 1,073,329,614 of NC_140582.1, forward strand.
CGCACATGGATGTCCATCAAGTACTTGTCATTGCATACTTTCATGTGCAGGCACTAGGTGTGTTAGCCAGTGATCTTGCACAGGTCCTTCCATCTCGTTGCACAATTGATATGTTCTGACCTGTGCACACATGTCATGTGTGATGGGGCACGATGTGGCACACATCACCTTGACACGTGCCACATGTGTGTCTGTAGTCCAACTGTGTCATGCATAGCAGCAGTGGGTGGCACAGTCATCAACACCCGCACCTGTCTCCTGCTGCCAGGGACAGGGACACTTTATGAACTGACCTGTCACGATCAGCGTGCCCCTTTGGGACTATGTCGGCTGTGTGTCATGTGTTCACATGAGCTTCATGTCAGTGTCCCGTCAATGGCATCTGCTGTTGGTGCATCCAACAGGGGTCTGTGTGGAGATGGGCATGTAACACATCTACGCACACCATGCCACATGTGGATTCCCAAGGCAGTAGGGTCTGTGTGCATGTGACATCATATATTGTCAGCCATACATGTGTTTGGTGTCTCAATGGCTGTGTCTTTGTGTTGTCACGTGTACCCCTTCATCGCACTGTGTTTGACATGTACATTTGACATTCCATGTGACCTGTGCGTGTGCCTTGCAGTCAGCTGTCTGGATGAGATGACATCCTTCAAATGCAGCTATGTGGTTGTGTGTCACTCCGGTGATATCTGTGGCTCTTTACTCAGACTGGCCACCAAATCATTTCAGGGCATGTCATGTTGACTTGACAATCAACAGGTGTATCATGCATTTTGTAGGAGTGCCAGCAAGCTGGCATCTGTGTCCTGGATGTATTGCACACACCAGACTCCATAGTTACCTGATGTGTATTAGCAGTGTAGCATGTGCTATGTTCATTGACATTGATGTTTGCTGACTCTCAATCTTCATTCCTCAAAAATATGTTTTGCAGGGCACCACCTGTCCCAAGACTAATGCCAGACTTGGGTGCCATGAGGGAACGTGCCTGCATCCGCCGTTACAGATTCACTCAACAGTTGATTGAGGACCTGACAAACAGGCTGGCACCACACCTCCAACCGCAACACAGGTATCCTACTGCGCTGACCCCCAAGATGAAGGTGATGGCAGCCTTAAATTTTTTTGCAACAGGTACGTTTCAATTGACCATAGCTGATGTGGGTGGGATGTCCCAGACTATGTTCAGCCGTGTCCTGCGTGATGTTTTAGCAGCCATATTGGAGCACCTTGATGAATTCATCAAATTTCCGACTCCAGAGGGGTTGAGGGATGTCAAGGGGGATTTCTATGCCCTGGGTGGGATGCCCCATGTAATTGGGTCCATTGATGGTACACATGTGGCTTTTGTACCACCACAGGCACAGGAACAAGCCTATCGCAACCGCAAACATTGCCACTCGATAAATGCCCTTGTGGTGTGTCTTGCTAACATGCTGATTTCACATCTCTGTGCACGTTTTCCAGGATCAGCACACGATGCCTACATCATGAGGCGTAGCAGGGTGCCACAAATGATGCTGCGGCTGCACAACGAACTAGCATGTCTTGTTGGTGGGTATAGTCTTTTTGTCCTATGTGTTGCGGTATCTTTGTCTCTTACGGCATCTCGTGACCCACTTATTTACATGATGTTTCCATGTAGGGGACTCTGGCTATCCCAACATGCCATGGCTGCTGACACCTCTCTGCAACCCAAGAACAGCTGCAGATCACTGGTACAACGATGCACACGGCCAGACCAGGCGAGTGATTGAGAGGACGTTTGGACTCCTGAAGAGCCGATTCCGGTGCCTGGACAAGACAGGCGGGTCCCTCCCTTATGCCCCGGAGAAGGTCTGCAAAATCTTCATTGTGTGCTGCATGCTGCACAACATGGCAGTTGAGAAGGCTGTGCCACTCATCCTGGATCCAGATGTGCAGGAGCATCCACCCGTGGAGGATCAATGGCTTGGTCACGAGGCTAGTGATGAGGAGGAGGGGGATGATATCCGGAGTCAGCTCATACGCAACTTCTTCTCATAATGGTGAGTCACTGGCTATGAGTGTGCAAGCTTGTAGCATTGAGTGGCATGTGTTGCAATGTGTGTGTCCAGCTGACTGAATGCAAAGTGACTTTGATGTGTGTTCTGATGTGTCACTCGAGTGATGATGTCATGCCACACAGTTTTGCTGAGAGATTTTGTTTGAAATTTACATGTGTCCAACATTGTTCATGTTTTGTAAATGTCCCTGTGTGTGGCGAGAATTGTTTTAGGTGACTTCTTGTGTGTCTGTCATTCCCAGGTTTTTGCGCCTGTTGTCTGCTCGTGTCATCTTTGTCCTCCTGCTATTCCTCATAAGGATTGCAACGTGTGCTGAATCAGCGTTCCATGCACGGACATGTGGAAATGTCAGTTTGGGTAAGGATAGCAGCAAGGCTTTTGGATGGTGGTACGGGTTGGGAATGTGTGGGCCTGCTTCTGTGCATGTTGTGGTACCATGCATACATGTCTTCTCACCATGGAGCATATGACATGTAGCATCACTCCCATGACATGATAGTCAGCCTTCTTGACAGCCGTCTGTAGTGGAATATGGTGTCTGATGAAGGCTTCAATGTGTGTGTACCTTGGCTCTGAAACATTGCAGATGCTACGTGTGGACATAGTGGGGGACATCACAATGACATGCTCTATGGGGAATTGCAGCCTCTCCATGTGCAGCAGGATGTGTTTTGCTCATCCCCTTACCTTGTGTGCCAGTTCATTGGGATTGACATCATCCATGTTGTGAAGGGGGGGTCCAGCGTATGTCCCACATGTTCTGTCAACTGACCTGTGAGTCTGTTAATATGGAGGCATATCCCTTTGTGTGTGTATGTGTAATAAAGGTGTTCAGCACAATCCAAATTGCCTCATCTCGGTCACTGCAGATCTCTTACCAGTTTGCATGCGTCATCTATGGCAGAATTGACAAAGATTGAGCATATGAGTGTATGTGTACTTTGGCAACATGCATGCAGTGCTTCATGGCTAATGATCTCTATTGTGCATGACGTGCCTGGTTGTGTATGTATTTGTGCAGGTTGCTGACCACAACGGGACGTGAATGCCTGCTGATGGTGTGTCTCCTTTGCGCATCTCCGCATTTTGTTGCCTGACACAGTGGCCGTAATTTATGGGGATTGATCATACACTTTCTGGGAGTGACCCATGAGTGAGCTGACACTCCTTCCTTGACATACACCTGTTGCACTGTGCCTTGCAGACCTCCTTGTCTTTGTGTGTTGATTTTTGCATGATTTCTAACCCCATCCGCCTGCTGCTGTCTCACCTGCGGCCCCGCCACTCCGAGTGCCCTGATTCTGCAACCCCCACACCTCAGAAATGCTCAGCCCTTCCCCCTCCACCCATTTGTAATGCAGCCAGCAGCTTTTCTGTGCCACTGTCGCCCCAGCGCCGTGCCAAAGGCCAGAGTGTCTGCGCCTGCAACATGCACAGTGCACGACCCTCTAGTCTTTGCATGACCCACATCACACAACAGGCTCATGCTGCAGCCAACCTCCAAGCAATGTCCTTGTGACAATCATCCTCCTGCCATCAGGCAACCCCTAAGCACACACACAACACCTTTGCATGCTGAGTGTGCTACTCCAACTGCCTACACAGCGCTACCCAGCCTACCAGACCCTGTCATTCCAACCAGGTTATGTGCCTCCTACTCCACAACCGCTCCATCCACCAGCACGCCATTGGACTCTGTTACCTCCTCAACACTACAGCCCCACACATCACCTTCATGACAGTAACATAGACAAAAACATCCTCAGCACATGACGTCTTCATTGCCATTTCAGATGGATCCAAGATCACCCGCAGGGACGCCAACACCACTCCCGGGGGCTGAATTGGTAATTATTGACAAGTACACCCTCAGAGTCACAAGTCCGGGTTCACAGCAACTCCCTAGCAACCCTCGGAGTAACACTCATCTGCAGATCTGCAGGCCTACATCCACAATTCCGCTGAGCCCTCAACATGTACATCTGCACGCAGGCCCTCACCTCAGGCTACATGTGGCTGGGGGCCAGTAACTTCTTGCTGGAGGGAACACACACCACCATCCATCATTGGTCCATCAACATTTGAATCCACATCTCCAACAAGCAACACAGTGCCACTCACCCCGCTACCGATCCCTCAAAGATGCCTGATGTAAGTCGCCTCAGACAAGCTGTGTGGGACACTCAAAACAACACCACCGCCACACCCTGCAAACTCACACACTGGATCAGCAATTGATCCATCAATCTTGCCACATTGACGGACTTTCCTGTGAAGCACAACAACAGTTAAGGCACCTGGGACAAGGCAGACCTACTGGACCTACAGACCTTCAGATAGTGCAGAGACACCCAAACACACAACATCAAGGAGCTCATCAGCATTGTGAGTGAACTGACAGCAGATCTCCATCCAAGACACCCCACCCTTGCAAGGCAGATCCCATCCCTTGCTACTTTGTACCACTGTAAGCTTATGGCCATGGACAACAGCCTTGGCACACATAAGCAGACAGCACTATTTTCCGCTGGATAAACCCCCCTCAGGTCATGGACTCCCGTCAGCAGCAAGTACACAACCGGGATCAGGTGCACCATCCACTCAGGCTCTCCCTCAGACCCCTTCCCACACAACATCACAACCACATCATTCGCCATCCTTGAAGCCCACGTCCTGCGCGTCATGAATGTCTCCTTTGAGTTGGCCACATTCCATGGCTGCAGGAGGCATGCAGAGCCCCAGGCCCTTCTTAAACAACGGACAGCAGTACCGCAGGATCTCCTGGTGCATCAGCCTACTTCCCTACCCAGCAAATGTAACCAGGAAGACACTCAACTAGCAACTGACCAATTTCCTACATGCAACCAGCTCCAGCCAACTGGCACCAGACCGTTTTACACAGTAATCACACCACTGCAACCGTCATCATTGCCAACAGCAACGACTACTTTGCCCTGCTCACCAACGGTGAGGCTACCACCCTTGACCTCTCAACGCCATTCTACACCATGTGCTACCACACTGTCAGCTCACACATCTCCAACACTGGTATCCAGAGGAGGGCCCAGGATTCACTCAGGAAGTAGCTCACCAGCAAGGCCCAGGGAGTCTGCCTCCACCCTGCAACATGTAGTACACTGGGGTCATCTGGCCCATGCCACAGGGCTCTTCTCTCAGCGTGACGATCTTCAATGTCTCCATGACGCCCCTCTCCACCATCACATGCACACTCAACCTCATCATCATCTGGTATGCCATTGACACCCAGCTGCTCCTCAAACTCACCAAAGAGACATCCATTGCCAGATCCAAACTTCAAGAAGGCATGAGATCTGTTGATGAATGGCTGAACATAAGCCATCTGAGGCAGGACTTGGACGGGACAGAGGTCATCATCTGAGCATTGTCCCCTTATGGCTGGGTCAACTCCTTGCGTCCCACTGGTCTGTGCACCGCACCAGCACCCAGTGGCCACGCAGGCAAGCTGGTGTTCATCATGGAGACATCGCTCACAATTAACATGCAACTCACCAACATCTGTACCTCATGCTGCAACACCCTCCACATGCTGCTGATGGCCCCCAGATAGATCCACTCCAAGGCAAGACAGACCGTCCCCCTGGTCCAGGACACCAGCCGGCTCAAATACAGCACCGGCCTCTACAGAGGACAACAGCAAACATGCAGGAGAACTTATCCACATCCAGGGTGCATCCGCACACCTCATCTTCAACATCCCCCGCCCCAGCCACATCACCGTCCACCTGAGAGAGGTACAATGGCTCACTGTGTGCTGCAGGATCACCTTCAGATTCCTCAACCACACTCAGGAGGCAGTCCACAACCCCAGACCCAAACCGACCTTGGACGTGTGTCATCCAACACCCCGTTGGCCCCACTCCATGTAGCCCACCCTGCCCTGGCCACCATTCATCACATCCACATGACCTCTGCATGCAGGAGATAGTTCTCCCACCTCGCAAAACAGACCTGGTACTGCCTCCCCGGGCACATCAACATGACCCATGACCTCTACACCTTCATGTAACTCTACCAAATTGGTCTGTCAGAGCAATATAGCAAGCCCCCCCTCAGCAGCTTGAGGCCATCATGGGTGAGTGTTAGGCACCATGTCTGTATTTTGTGATACATTGTGAGCCATGTGTGTCCTCGACCGGACTCAGATCCAAGTGTATGGATGGCTGGAGTTAGTTCCACACTCAGGCATACTTTAACATATCCCCACACGTAGGTTGTGGACTCATGCTAAATGACTGCAACATGAAATTTCAATTATTAAATTTTTATTTTCGAGCTCTGGGGCGTGATTTGTGCACAGAAAATGGGGAAATGCAGGGACCATAGAATCCAAAGTTCACAGGGGGAGATGGGATCCTTGGCATTTGAAGTCATTAGAGTCAAGCCCACAGTGTTTGGCATCATTGGTCAGACTGTGACCAGCAAGTCCATGTGGCAGATGATGTCAGTCAATGGGGTGATGCTGTCGCACATGAAGGCCAGGTGCCTGGCCAGGTGACCAGGGAGATGTGGATGGCCCGCTGCCTCTCACGGTCTTTTCCGTGGATGACCAACCTTCCTCCGAGGACCCTCAGATGCAGGCCTTGACGATGTTTGGGATGCTCCGTCGGACAAATCCTCCTCCTCCCTCCCTGTGGCTGGTGCTGGTCTGCGCCTGGTGTCACAGGGAGGGTTGCCCATGTTGTTGGCGATCCGACGGAGTGAATGGCTTATGTCTCTTTGCACCGCCAGGAGCTCAGCCAGTCTTGCCTCCATCCGTCCTTGGTGTTGTTGTTGACTGGCGTGTTGCTCGGCCTGCTGGGTTTTGATCTCTGTGAGGGTCACCACTACCTGGCTGATCTCCCTGGTGTCACGCCGGTATGCCTCCATGATGTTGCAGATGTGTGACATACCAGTCCCTTCAGCTGGCTGGTCAGGTTCTCTGCTCCGCCTGCCTCCACTCCCGCCACCCCTGCCCACACGAGCCGGGCCTGCCGTTGTGGGCACATCGGGTCGACGGGACCCCTGAGGGATGGCAGTGGCGGTGTTGTCTGCCTCCTCCTGGGTGCCCGCCGCACCTTGTCCCTCCTGGTCAGACTGGCCCTGTTCACTGTGGGCAGGGCTCCTGGGTGTCTCCTGTGATGTGGCAGGAATGGGGGTGGTGGTTGGCACAGATGTTCCTGAACCAGGTGCTGCAGGGGCTTGGACACCAGAGGGTCCAGGTCGGTCGGGGTCATCCGCGGAGTGTTGAGAGGCATCGCTGCTGGTGGGATCCGGTTCCTCCCGAGCCTGTGACTGTGATTCTTCCCCCCCATTGTTGGGGGGATGTTCATCACGTTGCCCTGTGTGTGAGAGAGGGACAATGTTAAAGCTGTTTAATGCAACATGCATGTTTCATACACATTCAAGTTGGCACAGTTCCTTCAGGTAGTTGTATGTGCCTAGCATTCTCCTCAATGTTCACTTGTGTATGGGTATGTTGCAGGGGACAGATTGATATGTTCACCTGAGTCTTTGACATGTCCATTTGTGGCTTGGGTGCTTCTTCGGCTATGTATTGGTGTTGTTGTGTTACATGTCCATTGTGGCAGTGGGTAAATCCATTGCCTGTCCTGGTGGTGTGTGCTTGTGTAAGTGGTGTGTGTGACAGGGCCTGCTGGTGGGTGTAGTGTGATTTGGCACTGGGGCTCCCAGGTAATGTAGCTGTCCCCCCATGGAGAATGCTGCCATGACAGTGAGTGTGAGTTCCTATCCTAGATATCTGACCTTGTTGTGTTGGTGTTTGTGTTTGCACTGGTCACAGGAGGGCCTTGTGCTGCCTACACCAGGGCCGAGTGTGTGCTATCTTGTCAGTACTTTCCCAATCCCTGGGCATTGCGCATTGTGCATGGGTATGTAGCTAGGCCATATGGGATGAGGGCAATTGTGTCTGATTTGGAATTCAAACATGCGTTTTGGTGCACCCACCACTGGTCTGCGGGGCGCACCACCTCCAGCGATGTTTGTCTGGGCGTGCTCTTCATTCATTTTTCTCTTGACCGCCCTCCGCAGATCGTACCACCTGGCTTGGCATTCATTCCTGGTCCGTCTGATGGGAGCGACAGCATTCACCCTCTCGACTATCCTCTGCCACAGGCGTGATTTTTCAGCTATGCTGGTCTGTCTGACCAATGTTCCAAACAGCTGTGGCTCGACTCTGATGACTTCATTGACAAGGATGTCCAGCTCCTCCCTTGTGAACTTTGGATTCTTGTCGGTGGGCATGGTGTGGGGTGAGGGTGTGGATGGTTGTGGGTGTGTGGGTCTGAATGTGACGGTGTGTGTGTGATTGTGGAGAGGGGGTATGTGTGAAGGGGTGTGTGTGTAGGTGTATATGTTTAAGTGGATGGGTGCAGTGGTTTGTGTGTGCTCTGTAGCAGTGGTGAGTCTGTTGCAAAGGCTCATGGTTTGTGTGTGTGGTCCCTTTTTATTGGTCCATTTGTGGGTGGGGCTCAGTTTGAATTTTTGGTGGGTGTGTTATAAGGGGTGGTTGTGAGGTTGCCCCTCTGTTTGCCTGTTTGGATGTGTCCAGGTCAGTCCTTTTCATTTTTTGTGCAGTGTAGACGTGTTTTGTGGTGTTGTGCGTGTCGAATAGGCCCTCCTTGTGCTGTTTTACAGTGTCCGTGGTTCTGTACGGTACAGGGGTACGAGTCGTACAGCCACACACCCAGATGCGTTGTGTATGTACGGCGTGTACACGGACATTGCTATGTACGGTGGGTACACCCCTTTGCTTCTGTACGGTGCGGGTGCGTAGACCGCCATCGCGTATGTACGGTGTGTATCCGCAACATCGCGTACCCGCAACATCCACCGTACGGTGTGTATCCGCAACATCGCGTACCCGCAACATCCACCGTACATACGCGATGTTGGGGTTACGCACCGTACATTCGCAATGGGGTTACGATGCGTACATATGCGCTGGGGGTACGCACCGTACATACGCGCTGGGGGTACGCACCGTACATTCGCACTGGGGGTATGGTGCGTACCTACGTGCTGGGGGTACGGTGCATACCTACGGGGGGTACGGTGCGTACCTACGCGCTGGGGTTAAGGTGCGTACCTAAGCGCTGGGGGTACGCACCGTACATTCGCCGGGGGAGTACGGTGCGTACCTACGCTCTGGGGGTACGCACCGTACATTCGCACTGGGGGTACGGTGCGTACCTATGCGCTGGGGGTACGGTGCGTACCTATGGGGGGGTACTGTGCGTACCTATGTGCTGGGGGTATGGTGCATACCTACGCGCTGGGGGTACGCACCATACATTCGCGCTGGGGGTACGGTGCGTACAAACTTCGCTTCATAGCAGACAAAGTCATTCCCCGTGTACGGGACGTTTTCCGTACAAATCGTAAATTGTAATACCGGTCCGGATCGTACTAGTACGGTCGGACTTCATTTTTACGATTTGTATGGAGAAGTGTCCGGGTCCGTCTCGTACTAATTTTCCCGCTACGATTCGTACGGATCGGGCCGATCCGTATGTACTTTTTCCCGTACGGATCGTACTTCACGGGTCGGACGTGACTTGTGCGATTCTTACGAAAAAAAATACGGATACGAGTCGTACGGGAAAAAAAAATACAGGATCGGAATCGACCCCTATATAATCTCAATTAAATAAATATTAATAAATAAAAAATAATCATTAATTTATTATAAAATAAATTACTTCCCACCCTATTCCTCTATAAACCCACAACCCGCTATGGAACTAAAAAAACGCAACATTTTATTAAAATAAAATTGATAACTACTAAAAATGTAACTTATATTAAAAAACAAACAATACTTATACAAAAGACATGCATCACATACATTTAGAATATGAACTAAAACACATAACACTAATAAAAAGATCGATATTTTAAACAACTATATTTTTCAAACGATATTAATGACTTCTATATTTTTTTAAACGATATTTCTTACCTTAAATTTGATATTCTTGACCACGATACTCTTGCTGTCGATATTTCTGTGTCATGATATTTCTAACTCGATATTTGTGTAAGTCGACATTTTCAACTCGATATTCTGTATGAATACTGGGCACTTCAATATTACAGAAGGTCTCCACAGACCCTTTACCACTCCTTCTATAATGGTGAAGTTACCACACCCATATTATCCTCATGGGATAGGAAATTCTATTAGTGTTTTTTCCACTGTGAGATAATCCTCGAACAGATAATTTCCAGCATCCTCCAAAAATCAGAGCACCTTCTATTATTACCCAATTCTAAGTTATCTAAATTACCCCCAGATTCTTTGCTTCTTTAGTAAAGGTAATAATATGTAAACATGTAAACTGTTTTCAGGGTCAAACAGGCCTATGTTAAAACCTGTTCAGAGTTCACTAGTGATTGTAAATTCTCCAGTTGATGAGGGAAGTATTAAATCTAGACAAAAATCTACAGGGTGTAATTTCCTCCACCATCTTGATGGCTGTTTGATATATATATATATATATATATACAATAGACTGTGGGAGGACAACGGTTTTAGCCCCATCCGGCATGAGGCGACTCAATTGCATCCATTTAGCCCGTAAAAACCTCAAATGTCCAGGCCTACCTGCATTTCAAAAAGTGAGTATAGTTTACAAGGTCGCTCATTAATCATTTAACAACAAAGGGGCTTATTTATGAGCCCTTGCGTCACTTTTGCACCGCCAGTGTGTCACGCTTTGTGACACACCAGCAGGGTAAAAAATGTGTCATGTTGAGTCATATTTACAAAGTGACGCATCTAGGTAGATGCGTCACTTTGTAAACCCCTGCGCCACATTATACCTGCGCCAGGTATAATGTATGCAGGGTGTGCGTTCTGACGTAAGTAAGCCTCATAGAAGTGACACAGTGAAATCTCTGAGATTTCACTGCGTCACTTCTAGGATGCAAATGTGCCAATATCTTAATAATAAGGAAATAGATGAGGTTGTCGACGTTTCGGTCTTGTTGGTGTATGCATCCGTTAGACCAGCTTCAGGGCAATAAAAATGGGCTGTAGTTTGACCCCTGTGTTAACAAAATATTGATTGAATATACAAGACCGAAAAGTCGACAACCTCATCTATTTCCTTATTATTTAATTTTATCCTTTTGAAAGTGTTTTCTGTTTGAATCAGATTCACTGTTCTGCTTATGTATTCTTGGTTTGCATACAAGAATGACTAGGAGGCACTAACTGTAGTGAATCTTTGTGTAAACCTGGGTCATTTCTTTGTTTTGTTTCAATCTTTTTGTACCCTTTATACTAAGATTATATAAATTTGCTTAATGAAGAATCCACACCTGTTGCATTAGTATCTTTTTGTATATCTTTTAAAAGAAATTGAAAACTGAAGTAGCGATTGTTTAACTGCAGGTTACCGGCTAGAACCTTGTTAAATTATTGTATGAATCATCAAACTAAGGGGGTGATTATGATGGCGGGCGGATCGCCACCACCTGGCCGGCCAGCGGTGGTGATCTGCCCGCCATCACAACCACATTTACCCCCCGCCATATTACCATAGCGGGGGGTACTGCGGCGGACGGCGAACTCGGGCATAATATGGTGGTGGTGCCTGGAAGGCACCGGCATCCATATTATGATGCCTGGTGGTAAAGGCCTTTCCATGGAGGCGATGCAGCCATGGAAAGTCTGGTGGGAATTGCTTTGGGGGCCCGTTGGGGGCCCCCAGGGAGGTGGGAGGATGGGGGCTGCACTTGGGGGGGTACCTATGGTACCCCCGTCATTGCCATGCACAAGGTGGCAGGCACCACGTTGTGCATGGCAATGCACAGCATGCCTCTGTGGCATTGGGGCGGGTGCTACTTACAGCAGTACCCGCCGCAATGCTGTAGATGCAGAATGCAACCGCCAGGATGGCGGTCGCATCCTAATTGGTGGTGCGGGACTGCCACACCGCTAGCAGCCGGTCCCAGCACTGCTAGGGTGGCGGGCGGACTGAGTTCAATAGTGCTAGGAAAAGCCAGTAATGTGCCGTATAATGTTAAATACGACGCATTCCTGCCCTTTCACGCAGTGCAGCAAGGAGGCATGCTGCATTGCATTGCATTAAAAAAATATAAATATGGGCCAGGGTGTTTTAAAAACTGGTGTAAGCATTGCATTATTTTATTGAGTGAGATACCTTCATTGAGTGAGAGGCTTTCCATGTAATTAGAGAAATCTTAATACATTTTGTAACTTCTGGAGCTTCTATTTATGCTAATTCTTTGGGCAACAATTTACATCATGGGTCCGATTTCAGGTTAGTTAGACAGACATTTTTAGCAGCCATTAAATGCAAGAACAGTCTACTTCTGAATCGGAGAACTCCTAACTCGGACCGCTCTCTCTGACGAAGAAGAGGTCCATTCCATGTCAACCATTTGAATCTTTATAATTCTTTGGAGCTAGAACTGGTTGATTGAGTCACAAAATATTATAGTAAAAATGATGCTAGAAGAAAGACACAAAGGTGTGGAAATTACTAAATAATCTTAAGCAGTTCACACAGTAAAAGTGATATGGTTAGCAATACTGTTTGTTTTTCCTGTTAGATGATTTTCCTATATTTTTTATGTGCTCTTAAAATTGTCTTGGGGCTGTGTCTACCCTGTCTACTCCTCACAATATCTATTATGATATAAAGTGCTTTTCAGCGCCAGAGAAAGTTTAGCTAATGCCATGATTACAGTTTCCGTGGAGTAGAAAAGGCTATTTACCACACTTGGCAATGTGTGTGGTTTCCAACTTCGAAATGTGGAATAATATGAAGGGTCTGTATTAAATACTTTGAATTCCTAATGGTTTCCTTTTCTTTAAGCCTTTTTCCCTGATAAAGTTCAGAAGGTTCAACCTGCCAGAATATGAGTGGCAATTGTCACACAGCTCGTAATTCAAATCCCTGTGCATACGTCTGTTTATATGGAGATCAGAATTTAGCCCTGTGCTTGTAATCATGGTACTTTGGTAAGTCCTAGCATGAAGACGTATTACCCAGCGCCTCCAAAAATTCAGAGAGAGCTTCTTTCATACCTGGTGGCAATAATCTCCTTTTGACTCAGAATGTAAAGGCCACCCATATTTTTACTGCTGTGTATGGTCCCATGGTAATTCTTTATCATCTTATATAGTGATGTGGACAAAGCCTACTGGGCCCAAACCTTCTTAAACACCTCACATGACCAACAATTATAAGTCAATAGGTTGACAGGTCTACATTTGCCACTGTAAAGCCACTTACTGTCAGGCCATTTGGACGACCCCTGTAATATGGCAAAATATGCTACACTCATTTCTGAGATGGGCATAATGGCATACAGCATTAGAGATAAGCGGGGCATTCCTACATTCTACATTATTCAATAATCTGAAGTGTCTCAAAATCTTTAGGAAGTTCTAGAAATAAACAAGCACAGCTTATAGAATTTGCATGTACCACTGTATTACAATTATTAAACATGGGCATTTCCCCAGTTATCCACTGGTGGTTAATGAATTGTCAACAACTTGGTTGGGCTTTCTCACAGATTTTTTGGAACACGCTTTGGCTTTAAGTCACACCCTACTTTCAAACATATCTCTGCAACCCACATAAGCTATGGTCAGCTTTTACCTTTTTTCACATGAATTTCTTCTTCCAGCGCACAATGCAGCCACATACTCAAGCAGCAGCTTTCTCAACGTTAACGGTAGCGACTTGCCGCGAACGCCCATGTTGAGAAATCTTGTCGGGAGTCGTTCTAACACCTAAAAATCGTGCTAGGGGATGCAAATTCTCACTTGTATTTGCCAACTTAATGTTGGCGAGCTGTACATAAGAAAAAACTCAACTGTGCAGCAGTTGGTGCAGTTTTGCCGGTTCTCCACAGTCTAAGCAGAATGCGGAGCGGGAAAAACTCTGCGAACTCCAACGGCAGAGCAGACGTTTTCATCCACCCCTAGTGTTGCTAAGAGGACAAGTGCTTGAAAGGCGAAAACTCCATGCATGTAGAGATCAAGTCAGGGTAATGGAAACAAACAATGCCAAATATGCTGTACTTAGATTGAAACAGTGATATGAGGAGGAGGACAATAATGCTGAAAAGTGTTGTTATAGAAATGTAGATCAAGCATTGTGAATGACAGGGTGACATGCATAAGGGACTTCTAAAGGAATTTTAGGAATAGAAACTCAAAGATAGTTTTAGGGTTGTTATTCTTATCTTTTTCAGGCGGAGGATGTGTCCACTACTCAGATTTAGGCATATCTTAACAACGTGAGGGTACAGAAACTATCACTGGAGCACAAAGTACTGCTTGAGCAGCGAAATAGAGTGAAGAAGGTAGTTTTCATTATTGGAATACCTAAACCAGACAGGCGATGGATTTTGATGGTTTCAAACTACAATTCTACAAAAACAAATTGTGTGATGTTGTCACATATTTTGACTCATATTTTTAACACTTTTGACAAAACTTGGTCCTTAGAACCTTCAGTGACTGAGGCTGTGGTTATTTACTCTTTACAAGTAAAACACAAAAGTTGAAGTGTGAAGGTCTGAATTCTGTGGTGCGTGTCTAGATGCCTCTGTAAATCTAAACAGTAACAGTGTATAAGGGTATGCCCATGTTAAGAGGCACCCCTTTCTAGGATACAGGGGTCCTCACCCCCTGAGGTGGTGTGCTTCATCACTGGGGGCCCGATTCACAGAACTAACTTAAGTAAAAATCCGAAACTTACTACCATTTTGGTATTCACAGAAGGCACTTACTCATTTTGGTATTCACAGAAGGCACTTACTCATTTCGGTATTCACAGAAGTTAGGAGTCCTAACTTTAGGACTCCTAAATGCCTTCTGTGAATACCGAAAGTCTTAAAATTAGGATTTTTCTCAGTTTAGTAGTAGTATAGTTAGGACTCCTAACTTTAGGACTCCTAAATGCCTTCTGTGAATACTGAAAGTCTTAAAATTAGGATTTTTCTCAATTTAGTAGTCCTAAATCTAAATTTAGGACTACTAAACTGAGAAAAATCCTAATTTTAAGACTTTCGGTATTCACAGAAGGCATTTAGGAGTCCTAAACTTAGGACTCCTAACTTCTGTGAATACCGAAATGAGTAAGTGCCTTCTGTGAATACCAAAATGAGTAAGTGCCTTCTGTGAATACCAAAATGGTAGTAAGTTTAGGATTTTGTCTTAAGTTAGTTCTGTGAATCGGGCCCTGGGTCTTTACAGAGATCTTTTTATTCTTGGTTCTCTACCCAAAGGGTAGGTCAATTCCCCCACTGTGAGATGGCCACTTATGTGCAGAGGACTCAGTGGTTCAAGATTAGCCCAGTGTGAAATGTGTGAAATAAAGGTGACTGGGAGTGTCACAAGACTCTGATTATAAAGAAATTAAAGACTGATTTTTACATAGGGATTGAAGAATCCTATGTGTTAGACGCTGTTAAAAGGATACTCAATTTACCGACCTCAGAAGGGTGAAATGAGTCCGTTTTGCTGGGTTTCAATATTGTGACTTGCACATCAATCCATATCTGAATGACCAGCGTTTAGTTCACTGGGCCATCGTGCTGAGAGTAGGATCTGATCTCCTCTTTGCACTGTAGTCGCGCTTTACATATTAGGAGTCGCTATGCCACTGGATTGAAGTTAGCCTGATTGATGAGGGGTGTTAACTCAAAACCTGTCCCAGAAGGCTT
This sequence comes from Triturus cristatus, assembly GCF_964204655.1. Classification (NCBI taxonomy): domain Eukaryota; kingdom Metazoa; phylum Chordata; class Amphibia; order Caudata; family Salamandridae; genus Triturus; species Triturus cristatus. The sequence goes on from NC_140582.1 coordinate 1,073,345,417, forward strand.
GTTTTCCAGTCCAGGGAGGACCTGGCCTGGCAGTTCAGGCTGGACTGTTCCCATGAGGAGCAGGGTCAAGACTGATTTGCATATGGCTGGCTACAAACTGGGGTGGAGTAGTGAGCAAAACAACTATGGATTTAACTCAGATCTGTGACTTGAATGAATGTTTGACAATGTTCAGCATTTCTTCCACCATCTTTTTGTGGTCCTATAACAGACGAAACACAATCCTCCTGTCTTATTGTCCTTTCACAGTAGTCCTTCCATGTTCTTGAAAACTAAAGTTTGATTGCTTTGTTGTGGTTTCTGGATTCCACTCCCAGCCAATTTGAAGTAATGCTGCCTTTAACAGTTTTCAAAGGATGTGCTATGCCAAATTGACAGTCTCACTCTGACAAATAACAATCAATGTACATTATTAGAGCATTAGCATGGGTAGAATACCATCCATGTCAAATTGTAATAAGTTAGAATGCAAACCTGTAGGCTCATCTGAGGAACATAGCTCAGCTCCAGACACCTCAGAAGTTCAGAAAAATGCATAAATTATGCACAAATGTTTCGTTTTACTTATAATTCTTTTGTAACGCTAGCATCAGCAGACAACTGCCTCACATGCTTGTGGAAAAGGAGCGAAGTGAACAATGGTGAAAAAAGGAAGACATAACACTGAATCCAGTTCATATGATGGCTCTTAATGCGTTTTTGTATTACTTGAACATGGTCTTGCATAGTTCACAATTATTGGCTTATTAGCCTCCACTTTTCTAATGTAAAGTCACATAGTTTTTCACCCTAATCTCACACTATTTCCTCACAATAGCCACTATTTCCTCAGAAGGGCCATTTGGCAATAAATTGAATATGCCAAATTCTCACAAGTTAACTTCAGCACTGTTTCACTTGCTACTTTACAACTGGTTGGATGATGGCGTTCATATTTTTTGTCACAATTTAAAAGTCCTATTTTCATTATGAAAAACCACATTCAGAAAACTATACGGAAAACAGGTAGACTATATATGCTACTATTTGCAAGAATTGCGGGTGGCTTTTGGGAGAAATACTTTGTAACTTCTCACATCCCTGGTACTTTACTTCACTTTAAAGAGGTAAAGATATTAAGGAGGGAGCATTCCATGTGAAATATAGCAATCTACCACCAGCACTTCAGTTGCAGTTCGCTCAACAACCTTTTTCCATATTAAAAGTGACGCACCAGCGGCGCAAAGGACTTGTAAATAAGGGCCCACATATGCTTAGCCAGAAAATAAAACATGTAACCACAAATGCATGAGAAGCATGAAAGTATTTTGATTAGGAAGATAACATGCCATACCCACCTGAAATAAAGCAGAAGCAATACTTGGGAGCAGTTTCCATCTGACTGGAGCACTGTCCAAAGATGGCGGCTCCTAGTGCAAAGCGGTTCCCAGATAATACATGCAATTGTTTTCTTCCACTTCTTGTCAATTTGACAAGTGAATGTAGATTTCCTTTTGCCTTCGGGGAAGGGTCCTGCTCCTTTCTTGATTAATCTGCAGATTGTTTATCTTAAGAAAGCTGTTAAGGGCATCTAACTGTTCCTTTAATTATTTTTTTAGTTCTGTCGACCAAGATAGCATCCCCTGAATATGTCAATACTGGTATAATTGTTGACCTTATCCTAGGAGATAATACATCCTCTAAATCCAAAGGCTGATCAAAATCAGATACAGTAAATAAAGGTTAAAAAGAAGTAATTCAGCGCAGAGGGTTTAGTCCGCCTTATGACTAAGGATAGCCGCTTGGATTTCTCAACACAGCTGCCCTCAATGCTTCTACACTCTGAAGGGTTTTCACAAGTGATGTGTTAAATTACATGCATAAAAATAAATTGAAATCAATTGTTTTAAAGACTAGTTTGTAAGAGATCTTCGTGTTGGCCATTAATAAGGGAAACACAGTGACTATAGACATTCCTTGTGTTAAGACCGAAATTAATAGAAAAAAAAATATTATATTTCTGTAAAAATAGCTACCAATGAGAAGTGGGTAGATGGGCTATAGTGCTAAGGTTCGGGTACTTGGAACCTTGAGACTGAGTTATAATCCTGGCTATAGCACTTGAAAAACAATTGTGTGATTTTGGGGCAAATCACTTTATTTTTTATATTGTCTCAAAATGTTAAAATGTGTAATATAATATGGAAAACCCAATTCCTGTAGCATTTCAGTTGAATGTTCGGACATGCATGCCAACACAGGCAGGAGTAGTTCCCCACTCGCCCAATGTTGAATGCGAGTAATCTCACATTTGCGTTGCTCCTGTTCCAATTAGATGTTCTCTGAAACATAACATATCTAGGGGTAGTTTTTCCAAAATTTGGCGCTGGGTTAACCATTTCAAAAGTTTTTTTTACCAATTTACCCAGAGAGTAACGCGGAAGCAGCACTAAGCGCTGCTTTGCGTTACTTAGCCTCAAGGGAGCGTTACATGGGTGGTACATGGGCGTTCCATGCGAATACTCATGTCTTTTAACACAAACCCGATCTACAAACAATTGTCGAAAAAGTTTAGCTCTATAAGTTAACACTATCTGAAAAGAGGCGTTAAGAGGAGAAATGTTTTCATTTCTCCATTCATTTCCATATTTGCATGCGTGCTGCACTGCACAACACACATACAAAGAGGGAGAAGTGTTTGAACTTGTCTAGGCATAGTATTTTGTACAGGAAGGCTATCCTTTCTGTACAAAACCTGTGCTAGACTCAGGCATGCACCTTAGGGTTATGGTGCTTAGGTGTGTGCCTGATTCACGGCAGCTGAAATTCGCGCCAGCGCTAGAGAAAGGGGAGGAGAGAGCCATATCGCTGTTTGGCGCTCTCCTGCTCCTTCCCTGTCACGCAACGCAGTGCAGCATCTTTTAGGGCAGCATTGGGTGCATTTTGTTCAAAATCTGCTCACAAATATCTAACAAATAATTAGGACAAAAGCGGCATATTGAATAACATTTCCATGGACTCCAGCACAACACCACTCAAGTTTGCTCTGCATCGTTGACCTCTTTAATGTGAGTAAATAAAAGCTACATTCGCATCGCGTTGTGCTGCGCCAAGCAAGTGCCATGCACACAACCGTGCACACTTAAATGTAATCAAATTTGTCATACAGGATGTCTAGTAAAATATATGTTGTGGCATTGGTGTTCACACCATGGGACCTCATCCATATTTACATCCAATAGTGCTGGAACAATTTTCAGATTGGGGCTGCTGCCATCAATGTTACAAATGCAAAAAGAACAATTGATGGACAGAATGCAGAACAATGTCATAAATTCACCCCAGTACAGAGATCTGGGCCCAAATCCATCTTTTTTTGCTCACGATGCCATTCCAGTTTGAACCAAGCTATATGCAAATCATTCTTGACCCTGCACCCAATGGGAACAGCCCAGCCCGAACTGCCAGGCCTGGTCCTCCCTGGACTTGAGACAAGCATCCTAGGACCGGTTTCGGGGTTTCACCCTCATCAGCCAGGATAGCTTTACTCCAGTGGCATGGAGAGCACGGGACCCACGTCTGGGTATACCTGTCGCACTCGGGGTGACAAATACAAAAAGAACAATTGATGGACAGAATGCAGAACAATGTCATACATTCACCCCAGTACAGAGATCTGGGCCCAAATCCATCTTTTTTGCTCACCATGCCATTCCAGTTTGAACCAAGCCATATGCAAATCAGTCTTGACCCTGCGCCCAATAGGAACAGCCCAGCCCGAACTGCCAGGCCTCGTCCTCCCTGGACTGGAGACAAGCATCCTAGGACTGGTTTCGGGTTTTCACCCCTCATCAGCCAGGATAGCTTGACTCCAATGGCATGGAGAGCACATGACCCATTTCTGGGTATATCCGTCCCACTCGGGGTGACATGTTGAGCAAAAAAACAATGGATTTAGGCCCAGATCTCAGTACTGGGTTGAATGTATGACATTATTAAGAGAACAATTAGAAATTTGTCAGGAGACAGAATGACATTTGACCTCTGTCTTTGAATGCACAGTAAAAGTGACATGGCAACTTGTCAGTGATTCCAGTGTCCAGGTCTTGTGAGAGACCTTGCGGGAGAGCGGGAGAACGTGGAGCGGAGGAGCCAGGAGCAGCGAGTCTGCATCAGGACCCGGGAGCCAGAAGCCGCAGGCAGCCGCGGGGAGCGAGGCGCTGCGAGCTGCATCTGGAGCCGCGTGCCATGTAAGGAGCCGCGAGCCGCATCGTGACTGAGAAATGAGCTGGCATTGGAACTAGAAATAGTTCTACTGAGAGACTGAGGACTGCCGGAAACAACAACCAGAACAGCAGCACAGCGATCAGTGAGTGGTGAGTGGTGAGGGGGCCACAGCACAAAGCATCGGGTGAGGTGAGTGAGTGAGTGAGTGAGGAGACCTGAAAAAACTGAACGCTCACTGCCCCTCCCCCTACCCTCACATCCCTCTCACTCCCTTCACATTCCCCACGTAGCCCGGACCCTGCTCTTCTCTGCTCACCCTCACCGAAATATTGCTGAGAAAGGAGAAAGGAGAGAGACTCTCACTAGGAGGGTCAGAGGAGAGCAGGGCATCTTGCTTGTGGTTTGTGGCTACCAGTTGTTGGTTTGGGGTAAGCTGCATGGCAAGAGAGCAAGCGGGAGTGCACACAAGCACAAAGGGTCAAAGGCGTAAAGGCAGTGCCACAACGGTGAAGGCTGCAGGAGTCAAGGCACTCCGCTTTTGGCTTGGCTTAGCCTAACTGCATGGTGAGGAGCGTGGCCTAGGCAGCGCACGAAGAAGAGTGCACACAGGAAACAGTCCAAAAAAACGAAGGGAGTTATTTTTACAAATCCCTAAATACCTTCTCCCGGTGCGGGGAGGATAATGCTTAAGGGAAAACATATTAAACCAAAGAGGATGGACGCTGACTTGATAAAGATGCCTACAAGTGTCAAACAATTAGGGTCACAAGGAGCACGGCACAGAACTTTAGACAAGAGTCACACACAGTGAGCCCCCTTTAACAACCCCCTCATCAAGGGCTCATCACCCATTATTTTCAGATGCCGGGCAGCTCGCCAACCACTGGTATGCCTGCCGGGGGGACTGAAGAGACGGAAGAGGTCACTGCGAGTAACCCCCAAGCATCGTGATCCGGCCAGGCACTTATCAAGCAGCTCAACATAAAAAAAACCCTATCTGGGGGAGGTAGCCACCTCCTGCCCAACGAAGGGGACCAGGACCGGGCGCGGGAAACATGGATACAGGGAGGTCAAAAATCGCCCCCTTCTAGTGGGCGCAAAGTGCGAGATGCAGAGGAAAACAGCATAATACATAAAAAAAGGATTGGCGATTCTGACCCCGGGTGGCTCGCAACAGTCAAAGGGATCGAAAGGAAGCCCATTGACGCAATACACAGCCTTTCACCGATCAAAGCCTTGATCCATCGGCCCTATGAGGAAGATATGCCGGAAGTCACCGAGGGCAAAGATCCGACGCATACCAGTCCCCGAGACATCTCACGATTAATCTCAATGGCCTCATCTACTGTACGCCGACATCTTGACTCACCAGAGATAGGAGATCTCACCAACGCCTTTTTACAAAAATTAGAACAAACAATTGAAAGGACTTTGGACCTTACCCCCCTCCTTATTGGGAGAGGGGACGTGGTGGCAGATAATCTGGTCAAAGAACGAGTAGGGATGTCTCTATCGACACTCCAGAAGGATCGAGAAGAGCAAGAAGACACCTCCCTTTCGACAACCATCAGAGAAGCACAGAAGTCAATAGCCAAGGCCATGATATGGCAAGCAACTAAAATGGAAGTGAGGAAAATAAAATATCATGAGGCCTATGTGTCCCCGTGTGTTCCCCCACACTCATGTGCACATACATGTCACCTACGTATTTCCCCTCCATGGCCTGTCTATCATGATGCTCATGCTATAACGTGGCCTGCCATAATCCAGTCTCCCATGAGAGAAACGACAAATCTGCTCTGAGGCCTACACGTTTGCATCATGTTTTCCTGCATTTCCATTATTGTGGCCCAGCCAGAGCCGAAAAGAAGCTTCAGGCCTCAGAACGCTCTGAAAGCTGTAGCTGCGTATCCTTGGCCTTGCACACTTGGGCCTCAGCCAAAGGGGCCCTGTCTGAGACAGTATTGAGCACGGTTATCTGCTTACTCCTACAGAAACCACATTCCTGCCTGGAGAAGGAGGGATAAACATGACATCTGCAAAGGAGAAAGCCTAGCCTTTCTGTCTCTTTTTGTGTGATTACAAAGCTCACGTCAGTGAAAAGCCCATAGCCCCCGTGCAAGACTTCAGCAGTAAACGAAGAAATAAATGCCACATTGGCCCTTGGTGATGGGCAACCTATGTCACGAATTAGTCCCTGCTCCAAACTATAGATATCAGATAATACGAGATGTGCTGGTCACCCTGACACTGAAGGTCTCACTTCTAGACTACAGACTCCCCGGTTGCATAGCAACCCTTTTACACGTCAGTTACACGTCATGCTCGAGTTGAGCACAAGTAAGGCAAAGTTCCAGTAAAGTTCCAGCTGATCACGCAACCCCCTCTAGGCATCCACCCACCTATGACACTTACCTATTATCATCAAGTGGACGCCCACCTTCACGCCTACTTACACGCCCACATGCTCTTATCTCATTCTCTCTTGCTCCGCCTGAAGCGCTCTTGCTTACGTATATTATTACAAACATATATATACTGTACTCTGTGAATAAAGTTTGAGAATACCTTTTTGAGAACCCTGGTCCTGATCCCTTGTGGTGATGGAACTATTCTCCCTATAACTCGAGTTATTTGAATAAAGCCCTTTTGAACCTAATACCACGGACTCAGCCTTTTGCTTCATGTATAATTGTATTGATATCTAGAAATTCCGAAACTCGTAATAATTTATTTACGACATAATGGCGCCCGAACAGGGACACATCTCCTTCCCCATGCGCCGGAGATGAAGGTCCAGTTTTGCCCCCTTCCACAGCCGTGACGGACTTCGAGTGTACACGACGCGGGTTTTCCCGCCAACTCCCTCAGGCCAACGAAGGAGACGGACTGCGACCAGGCATCCATACGAGGCGGTGAGGATTGCGGATCGTCCCGACCCAGAGCCCACCTGCGAGAGAGCTGTGTCCGAGGTTTCAAGAGATCCACCTAAGATACGCCATTCCCTGCGCAGCGTCAAGTTTCCGAGGCCTTCAAGTTCAAGTACAAGTTCTGCTTCCCGGTGAGTTTCTCATGGGGGTTGCAATCATGACGGGTTCATTTAATGAACACGGTAAAGACGTGTCTCACTTGTGAGACCGGTATGTTCAAGAGCATGCGTTCAAGAATTAATGTTTCCAGATTTAGAGGCCAAGTTTTCAGGTGCACCGATATAACTGTATGAATGTTATTGTCTTAGTCAGTTAGGTTTAAATGTGTTAGGTTTGTGTGTAAGTTTGCTGCATTGTGATTTTTTTTTTTTTTTTTTTTTTTTGTTCATTGTGATTTTTGTTTTCGGTTACATTCCAACATGCCGTTATTTTCGAAACTGCGTAAGATAGGTACCAGGAAAGGTGTACTAGAGGAACCAGTTAACATTCCGCCTAGAGACACACCTGGACATTTCATGTACTGTAAGCATGGTTTAGATGCCGTGTTGTTTTTAGAACTTTGGGTGGATTACACGAAGGATTTAGAGACAAAGTATAAATGGCCCATTATGGGAACGTGGGATGCGGAATGCATCATGAAGGTAGAGGAAGAGATACGGAAGAGAAAATCTAGACCTGCTCAGAAGGATGCCATTGAGTTATGGCGCAAGGAATCTCATAGAAGAACAGAGAAAGAGTTCCACAAAGCAGAGAGAAGTAGACAGGAGTCCGAAAAAGCAAAGGAAGAAAAGTTACAGGAAGAAGGGGAGCGGGTAAAAAGAGAACAGGCTGAAAGAGAAAGAAATACTGCAGTTGCTGGTATTTATCCCGTCCTTTCAGAGGAACTAGCAAAAGTGGCCCCAGTAGAAAAATTAGTTAGAGTGCCACCGCCAGTACCCCGAAAAATAAAACAAACAGCATCCGACACGTTCATTAACAACTACCTAGAGGAACCCCCACCATCATACGTGGACGGAATTTTCCCTGCACCCCCAACACAAGAACAACTCCAGGAGCTCGAGGACGGCGGGGAGGGAGGATCCGGGGCAACATCAGGAGGGGGACCGACAGTAAAAGTAGCAATCTCCGAATGTATATATGACCCAGATCCAGGAAAGGGCAGAATGCTCGTGTTTTCATTACGGCTTAGACGAGCAGTCGCAGATTTGGAACAATTACCAGATATGGATCTACATCTAAAGAAAATGTACACGTTCATAAGAACAGGGGAAGGTCCTGAATGTATAGCAGAAGCCGTACAAAATAGAAAGGTAATTATTAAGAACTATATCCTTCGCTTCCTAATTAATTGTCTGATCAGAGAAAAAGACAAAGGTGATGGTGATGTAGACCGTTGTTATACTGGTTGGAGTGATCGCATAGATGCCGGTCAGCATGATAAATCAGGCCAAACAGACAACATGTTGACCAAAATCCGGAAGGCAATAATAGCATCACATGAAGGAAGCCCGCATGAAACAGCTGAGTTATCTTCTGATGACGAAGCAGGGGACACAGACAGAATACATTATGTGGGCCGTGCCCGGCGATTCGAAAGGCCCAAGGGCCTCAATCACCGTAAACAGGGAACTGCCATAAAAGAAAGATATTCCCTTGAAAGTTTGTTCCAGATCACCGAAAAAGCGGTGAATAAATGGCTGGGTAATGATCAGCCCCTCACCCCGACCGAAAATGAATTAGCACGATCAGCTACCCTGTGGATATCCCAATATGATACATATAATAATGATATCGTAGCCCAAACGTTCCTGAGCCTCCCACCAAACGAACAGCGCATAGCTGGTGTTTACATGGTCCAACATTTGATCACGCTATATGAGAGTCAATATTCTGGTCCTGGTCTGTTGTATAAATTGCTGGACGACATAATACTAGACAGGTGGATGAACATGGGTACTGAACTGATTAATGTCATTCTGGATCAGCGACACAAGTATATAGTATACGTAACTAGATCCCTGCTTCCCGCTCCACCTCAGGTTAAGGAACAGTCGTACGACAAGCTGAACCCCCTACGAGAGGTTCATCCTGTAAAGGATGCAAACAATGAACTGCAACGGGTGTATGTCTACACCCCCTTGTCAAAATTAGAGATACTGGAAATGAAGAAAATGTTACCATCCCATGATAAAGACCCGGGGGGTTTTCAACGAGAACTAAAGGACATTCTTCGCCTAGGAGAATATACATATGCTGACATTCTAAAGTTATTAAAAGTACTATTGCCCGCTGGTATTTACGAGAAATTGAAAGGACAGGACTGGGAGGTAGGAGACAAAAGACTCAGTTGGGATATACTGGAAAGAGAGGAGGCAGGAAGAGGCCCGGGGGTTGGTCTAGGTCCTCGAGCTAAAGACCTACCTGAACTCCTTGTACAAGTTTTGCCCAGATTACTAATCACCAAGAAGGAAGACTGGGATGCTATTTCGGCCTGTAAACAGAAACCAGACGAAGACACTAGCGATTTTTACTCTAGGTTCGAGAAATGTTTCACTATCAATAGTGGTCTTAAGCCCGGTAGTGATTCATATCCCCATCTTTTCGTGAGCAAACTAGTAGAAAATTCCCTACCAGAAGTGAAGTATAGGGTACTAAAGGTTGAGAGTACTTGGCAAGCAAACAGCCCTTCACAAATGTTACAGATGTTACAATACCACCAGAACAGAATTAAAGAGGAACACGAACAGGATAAGAGACGCATGAGAGACACAAAGATGAAGATGCTGGTGGCCCAATCAACACCGGCAAATACAAACACGAACAAGAATAGCACGAAACAAAATACTGGGACCTGTAATTATTGCAAGAAGCCAGGTCACTTCGTAAATGAATGTGCGGTCCTGAAACACAATATAGCGATAGGTAAAACTAAGCCACGATCTTACCCTCCCAAAGAAAATAACACACATCAGACATCAGACACCTTTCCACCACCGCCGCCGCCTGTCCATGCACCTGCACCAGCCCACGCCACAGCACAAATGTATGAGCACGCTCAGACTAACTATCCAGAATACCAAGCATATTCGTGAAAAAGCCCAGAGAGGGAATTCGACTTGCCCCTTATTCCAGTTCCTGTGGACCAAGCGGGTCCCTATGTGCATGCACGTTTACTAGGACAGAATAAAAAGTTTTTGATTGACACCGGGGCAAGTAGAACTACCATCAGTCATTCTGAGGTTCCAGGGGCACCCCTCTCGGGCTCAAAGAGTATATCCCTGGGCTTTTCAGGAAGGCCTATTATCAATGAGGTTTCAGAACCAGTCTCTTTAGGAGTCGGTCCACTAATACATACAACTGACTTACTGCTTACTAAATCATGTCCAGAAAACTTACTTGGCATAAAAACATTAAAGGAACTGGGAGCAGTTATCTGTTGCTCGCCAGAAGGAGTGCGACTGTATTTACGTGATTTCAAGGGACATTTTGTTATGAAAGACGTTGACATCAGGCTTCAAAATGTACCGCAGCACCTATGGGCACAAGGCCCGACTGACGTAGGTTTCATGAACATTACACCATACCAGGTCACCCTCAAGGAAGGAGTGGTGCTGCCACGGATTCGACAATATAAAATTCCACCTGAAGCTGAAGTAGGGTTGCTGAAAATTATCGATGAACTCATTGCACAAGGGGTGGTGATAGAGACAGAGTCAAACATATGCAATTCACCTGTTCTTCCTATTCTTAAAAGAACTGATCCCAATGCATCACCTATCTATAGATTAGTTGTGGACCTGCGAGAATTAAACAAATGTGTGGTGCCACAGTACCCTGTGGTCCCGGACATTTCTTCATTATTGACTGCCATTGATGAGAAGGCTACGTTCTTTACAGTTATTGATCTAAAGAACGCCTTTTTCAGTATCCCAATACATCCGGACAGCCAATATCTTTTCGGTTTCAGTTTAAAAGGCCGCAGCTTCAGATTCACAAGAGCACCACAGGGCTTCACGGAAAGCCCTAGCATCTACAGTCAGGCGCTCAAAAGACAACTAGACAGTATTCATATGCCTACCACTACAGCACTGATACAGTATGTAGATGACATTCTCATTACCGCACGATCGGAAACTGACTGTGAAAGTGCATCACTCACTGTTTTACATTTCCTGGCTGACAAAGGGCACAAAGTGTCCCCTTCGAAGTTACAATTCTGTGAACAGCAAGTGGCGTACCTTGGGCACTTGCTATCCAAGGAGGGTAGGCGACTAACACCAGACCGTATTCAATTGATTTCTGGTCTTTCACAGCCCAAGACACAAAAGGAGGTACGTGCATTCATTGGCCTCACTTCATATTGCAGACAGTGGATTCCCCAGTATGCTCACATAGCCAAGCCCCTAATACAATTGACGACACAGGAGGTAGCTTCTACTAAAGTCCTCCCTTGGACACAAGAACACACTGTGGCATTTGAAGAATTAAAAAGAGCTTTATGTCAAGCACCAGTTTTAGCAATCCCTGATTACAACAAATCTTTTATGCTTTTTGTGACAGAGCGGGATGGAACAGCACTATCTGTCCTCACACAAGATCATGCAGGAAAACACAAGCCCTGCGCTTATTTTTCTAGTACATTGGACCCAGTAGCACAGGCTTTGCCTGCGTGCCTAAAATCTGTAGCAGCAACAGCCCTAGCCATAAGACAAAGTGACTCGATAGTGCTGGGCCACCCCCTGACAGTACAAGTACCACACGCAGTAGAGGTTCTCTTGAACCGAACACAAACACAACACCTGACTGTAGCGAGACTGACAGGTTATGAGTTGACGCTATTTCAACCACACATAGAGATCAGACGATGCAACATATTGAATCCTGCTACTCTTTTGCCCTCCAGTACAGAAAACGTTTCCCCACATGACTGTGTTGAAGTAATACATACCGTGACGAAACCAAGACAAGACTTGACAGATGTTGCACTCCCAGACCCTGACCTAACACTCTATGTTGACGGCTCATGCCTGAGGACGGGGGCGGGAGAATTAGTGGCAGCATATGCAGTGACCACTGCTACTGAAAACATAGAGACTAAAAGAATAGACATACTGTCAGCACAAGCAGCAGAGCTCATCGCTCTGACTCAAGCGTGCATAAGAGCTAAGCACCTGAGAGTAAATATTTACACTGATTCACAATACGCATATGGGGTAGTTCATGACTTCGGCGTCCTATGGAGGGAAAGAGGGTTCTTGACTTCTCACGGGGCCAAGATACAGCATGGCCCCCTTATTCATGCCCTTCTGGAAGCAATACATTTACCAATAGCCATAGCTATCCTGAAATGCAAAGCACATACTAAAGCCACAGATACCATTTCTCAAGGCAATGATCTGGCAGACCGAACAGCTAAACAGACAGCTCAGACCCCACTAGACATGACGAAATCACAGGTACCATTAAGGTCCAAAGCCATGACAATTAGGGATCCTTCCAAGGATGTACAAGACATACAGACACATGCTACTCTAGACGAATTAAAGAAATGGTCGGACCAAGGAGGGGTACTGACTGATCAGGGTTGGATAACTAAGGGCAAAGAAACATGGTTTCTTCCTGATTCAATGGTACAAGTGATCATAAATACCGCACATAGTCCTGCACACTTAGGAGAGAGAGCAATGCTAGACAGCTTACAGAATATTTGGTTCAACAAGCACCTGCGTGCAGCAGCGAAACAAAAAGTCAGAACATGTATGATCTGTTGCCAATTCAATCCAGGTAAAGGCATTCCGATGGAACAAGGTGGTTTCCATCCACCTGACCATCCTTTCGAAGTCCTTCAAATGGATTATATCCAAATGGACAGATGTAGAGGTTACAAATATGTCCTAGTAGTAGTATGTTCCCTATCAAGATGGACAGAGGCCTATCCAGTCCCTGATTATACTGCTGTGACTACCGCCAGACAACTGGTGAGAGAATTTTTCCCACGTTATGGATTACCGCGTGTCGTATATTCCGACAACGGTCAGCCTTTCTCTTCTGAACTCATGAAACAAGTGTCCCTTCTGTTGGTATACCTGGAAGTTCCATTGTGTACGACATCCTGAGGCAGCAGGCCTTGTAGAAAGACATAATCAGACCTTAAAAATAAAACTAGCAAAGATTTGCGCAGACAAAGGTGTGGATTGGATGGTAGCCCTGCCGGTTGCCCTCTTTTACATGCGAATGGTAGCCCATTCTAGAACAGGCTTATCTCCCTATGAAGTGGTCTTTGGTAGACCACCGAATATGTGGGGCACTCCAATGCCTAAAAAGATCACTGATGTTGATAGTAACATGCTGACAGATTACCTGGCTTCCTTGATGTCTGCACTACTCTCTTGTCGTTCGCAGGTTGCTGCCGCCTTCCCTGACAACACCCAGGTCAAGGAACATTCCCTCGCTCCTGGGGACTTTGTTCTCATAAGGAACTTTGACAGAACGAGCCCTCTTGAGCCAAGGTGGAAGACGCCTAAACTAATATTATTGACTACGAGGACCGCTGTTAAAGTCGAAGGACGAAAAGGATGGGTCCATCTACATCATTGCAAACGCTACTTTGGGAATAACGATTCGTTTAAAAAAGACATAAAGACTTCAGACTTTGAGCCCCCTTTATTAGAGGAGACTCCCCAGCAGACTTACAAAACCAAACTTAGATCTAACAAGTCAGAACCCGTTTGATCAATTAAGTCCACTAGGTGGTGAAGCGGTTGAACATGTATTCTGGCTCGCATAAGATCTTGGATACCGGAGATGAGAAAAAGAGCAAGGTGAAAACCAAATTCTGTAAAATATTACGTGGTAGATGTATAGTGACTCTGATATTTTTATTTCTTCTGTGCATCACGATGATATGTATCAGCTTAATACTACATGCTATTTTTCCTCCTATTGCCTCACTCTTACACTCTACCAATGATACCATGAAGCACACATTCAGTGATCTGCCATCCCATGAGCTATCGTATCGACTTGCCTTACGCAACAATACTTTTATCCAGATGCTGCACCATTCACATCAGACTAGCAATGCTACAGACTGCTGGGTCTGTGGCCGACTTCCCCCGTATCAGAAGGTGAAGGGAGTGTTGCCTCTTTTCCCTTTTCCATTCTCCCATAATGGTTCTTGCGGAGCATGGTTTGCCTTAATGACATCCATCAACGGTGATGCCAAAGAATGTCAAGATAAGGAATGTAGGGGCGACTGGGTATGGGGTAACTTGAACAAAGTCATGAATAAAGCATGTTTCCCAGATGAAGAAGGTCTTCCCCAAAGGAAAGGTACCGATCTAGAAAATGAAGAGTATCTGCAAGGAAATGCGACCCTTCACTTTATAGTGTTGAATGTCAAGCCCATACACAATTTAGGTCCATCCTCAATCACAGTCCTGCCAGTAAAAGGGAACTTGTGTGTCATAAAAGAAGGCTCTGTACAGTTGGGGCACAACGAGTGTAACACTATACTAGTGTTCAAAGACAAAGGAAAGTCTTACTTCAGAGCATCACGACACACCTACTTTATTTGTGGCCAGACAGCCTATGTATAACTGCCCTTAGACTGGGGTGGGATGTGCTATATATCATTTCTCCTACCACCCGTTTTCTTGGCCCCATCGAACTATCATCAAAATCTTCAACTAGCACTTATCAGGCACAGACGAGGGCTCGATGCCTCTGGCATTGACCAGACTGAAACAGCTTGGGAACAATATACAGATTTCAACAAAGGATTCTTTTTCTTCGTAGGTCCCGTCCAGAATAGTAAACTTATCCGCAGACTAACAAGGATTCTAGAAACAGTTGCTAATGAGACTGCATCAGCCCTGGGGAACTTGACCCAGGAACAGTCTGCTATGAGAATGGTCGTTCTTCAGAATCGTCTTGTTCTTGACGTCATCCTAGCGGATAGGGGCAGGGCCTGTAGGGTCATCGGTTCCAGCTGCTGCGTTTTCATACCTACTAACGCACCGTCTGTATACAAAGCAATAACAAGACTCCACAAGATTGCCCAAAGCATACACTAAGACCCAGGCACGTGGACTTGGTCCAGTTGACTCTGGGAAATAATATCAGCATGGGGATGGAAAGTGTTGACGGTCTGTGGACTAATACTACTGATGATATTCAGTTGTTGCCTATGTCTGCAGTGTGACCCGGCCATTTGCGGCCTGTGTGCTACTGCATGTGTCCCACATCCCCATTTACAAAGCATTGAAAATGGAAAAATAATGCTGCAAGAACAGATTGACTGTCTAATGAGAATAGATATGACGTAAGGGTCCACTAGGGGACAAGGAGGGAATGAGGAAAATAAAATATCATGAGGCCTATGTGTCCCCGTGTGTTCCCCACACTCATGTGCACATACAAGTCACCTACGTATTTCCCCTCCATGACCTGTCTATCATGATGCTCATGCTATAACGTGGCCTGCCATAATCCAGTCTCCCATGAGAGAAACGACAAATCTGCTCTGAGGCCTACACGTTTGCATCATGTTTTCCTGCATTTCCATTATTGTGGCCCAGCCAGAGCCGAAAATAAGCTTCAGGCCTCAGAACGCTCTGAAAGCTGTAGCTGCGTATCCTTGGCCTTGCACACTTGGGCCTCAGCCAAAGGGGCCCTGTCCGAGACAGTATTGAGCACGGTTATCTGCTTACTCCTACCGAAACCACATTCCTGCCTGGAGAAGGAGGGATAAACATGACATCTGCAAAGGAGAAAGCCTAGCCTTTCTGTCTCTTTTTGTGTGATTACAAAGCTCACGTCAGTGAAAAGCCCATAGCCCCCGTGCAAGACTTCAGCAGTAAACGAAGAAATAAATGCCACATTGGCCCTTGGTGATGGGCAACCTATGTCATGAATTAGTCCCTGCTCCAAACTATAGATATCAGATAATACGAGATGTGCTGGTCACCCTGACACTGAAGGTCTCACTTCTAGACTACAGACTCCCCGGTTGCATAGCAACCCTTTTACACGTCAGTTACACGTCATGCTCGAGTTGAGCACAAGTAAGGCAAAGTTCCAGTAAAGTTCCAGCTGATCACGCAACCCCCTCTAGGCATCCACCCACCTATGACACTTACCTTTTATCATCAAGTGGACGCCCACCTTCACGCCTATTTACACGCCCACATGCTTTTATCTCATTCTCTCTTGCTCCGCCTGAAGCGCTCTTGCTTACGTATATTATTACAAACATATATATACTGTACTCTGTGAATAAAGTTTGAGAATACCTTTTTGAGAACCCTGGTCCTGATCCCTTGTGGTGATGGAACTATTCTCCCTATAACTCGAGTTATTTGAATAAAGCCCTTTTGAACCTGATACCACGGACTCAGCCTTTTGCTTCATGTATAATTGTATTGATATCTAGAAATTCCGAAACTCGTAATAATTTATTTACGACAGAAGTCCAAATTGACCTTCTTCAATCAATAGCCCAATGCCTTGTGAATCAGGGCTGTAAACTGGATGAATTGGAGGCAACAATTAAATATAATCAGGCAATGATAGCTCGGAAAAACTCATGTGCCGATATAATAGAAAAGTGGGCCAAATTGCCGGAAATATTGGGGAAATTTGTGGCACTAACCAAGAGCAGAGGCGAATCATTAAAGATACCAGGAACAATCGAATCGCTGAAAAAGGGCAATCTCAAAGTGGCCTCCAATGGTGAACACGGGCGAGCGAGGGAAATGGAAATAAAAGCCATAGAGAATGTGAAGAACAGCCAGGAGACTCTGGCACCCCAGACAAAGAGTGATACTAAGGAAGCTCTGGCAAGATCTGTCACAAAGGAAGCCGAAGAGCAGAAAGTGACCATGGAGGGGGAAACTGAAGCCATATCAGAAGCACCCCTAACAAGGAGGGCGAAGAAAAAGTTGAAGAAACAGCTGAAGAGATCAAAAATGAAAAGAAGATCCATCCTACCGGCAATGCTGAACAGCCATAGACCTGACGAGAAAAGTAACTCACTGCCACTCTATCCGATTTTTAACACCAAGCAGAAGATCAAGAGCCAGCGCCCACCGGCAGACATAGAAAAGGCCGAAGAAAGAGAAAGAGATGGTGTAATACAACAGGGCAGGGTTCAAGAAAACCAGGCGGACCAGGTTGACTTACCACACCCAGCACGGCTAGCATCAATGGCCACCCAGGTGACAACAAATAGGGTCAGCATGGGAAAGGAGGACGCCGCCACACAAAAAAGGCTCTATGACCTACTGGAACTAGAGGGTCATAAAGGCCCTATGGAGCACACTACATCCCCACCGATGGAGCAAAAGCAAATAGCTAGCACACTGGGAAACAGCGGAAGATGAACAACATTGGCGAACCTTCATCAACCCCCCCATAGTTTGAGATCAAGCAGTAAGTGCAATGGGGGGGTTTACACAAACAATAAATCTTGCGGAACCTTATACACCATACGAGGTGGCGCTTACCCCCAGGTACCACATGGAAGTGCCGCACGACATCTTAAATAGAACTAATATTCACTGACTTTTTGGCAAATTCCTGTCTCATATCACTTCGGAAAACATAGAATGGGTAAAGTTTAAAAGGTCACAAGGAGACAGCCATGGCAATTCAACTCTCCTGGGCTTTTGCGAACATTCTCTCCAACGGGCAGTTCTTGGTGAAGCCCAACAATTTGCAAGCTGGAGCATAGAAGTAACAGAACCCACTCAACCTAATTATCCCTTCGTCCTCATACCTCAAAAAGAGGGGCCTGGGGCTACATTAATCCTGAAAGGCACCATCCACAACAGGAAAAAAGGAGAACATATCAACAAACGCCCTAAAACACCAATAAATGTTTCTATTTTCCAAAGAGACAACCTGCAAAGAGTGCTAATGGGTCAAACGAAACAGGTTACAAGAGGCGAGACCTGACAACAGCACCCCTAGCCAAAACCAAGTCCTCGTTAGAGAAGGAAGGGCAACGTCGGTGCGGGAAGATCAATACCAAGGCCAAAACTCGGACCCCCCCCTTGAACTAACCCACATATCATGGAACATCGCAGGGTTAAATAAAAAAGCAGGGACCAAGGAAGTACAGGACTACTTTGCAAAAGGGGACATAATTTGCTATCAAAAAACGTTGTCAATGACATCAACACCTATAGTGGGCTTCCATGAACAACGGATAAATGCAACAAAAAAAACCATCTTCGGACGCCCATCTGGGGGTCTTTCTATCTTCATAAGCCATGCGAGAAAACTCAAACCCAAAGAAATAAGAGTAAACTCCCCAGACCTGCAAGCAACGACAATCGCTGGGTTAAGGGAGGGCCACCTGCCATTTAATCTGCTGCTCATAAACTGCTACATCAACCCGGCAAAGACTGCTGCTAGTATGGAATCTTTCACCAACACGCTGGAAGATACATTACTAAAATATGAGCACTACAATGTAATCATCACAGGAGATTTTAATTTGAGAGGTTTGGAAAGTGCCCTGGAAAAACAAAACAAAGGGCACAAGGCAGGCCCATTGCTCTGTCTTCTTAAAAATGTCAAACTCTACTCAACCCACTTCCTGATGAAACTACGGTCACCTGTGTGGTGTCCCAAACCATTGTTTCAGAACATATCCACTATAGACTACATATTAATCAACAAGAAAATGGCTGATAAATTGGAAGAATTCCAGGTCGATGATAGAGGGGAAAGTGACCATAGGCCTCTATGCGCAAGATTCAACTTAGGAATGGAATCAGCAGACCTCCAGAAAATGATGGGTGAAACCACAGGGGTCGAACGTTTCAGAGCCATTAAAAGAATAAAATGGACAACCTCTCTCGAAGGGAAAATGCACGAGTGGGCACTAACGTGGCAGGCTCGAGGACCAGGGGAGAACCACTCAGAGGTGATTGGTCTCTGGGAAGAACTGACAGAAGACCTATGGCGGAAGATGGGCAAAAATCATTATAAAAAACCTCTTTGTCACAAGGCCCCTTCTTCAAAGAACACACAGACACAGAAGAGCTTGAGACACTGCAAAAGCATGCTAATGAAAGCACTCAGAAGAAGGAAGAAAAAAGGAACAGCAGCAGAAGAGGCCTCTATAGTTTTACTGAGAGCCGCCTTCAGGAGGAAAGTAGGCGAGCAGAAGAGGAAAGAGACAAAAATGGCTCACAGTATTTGCCCTGTTAAAGGAAAAGAACAACGCTAAATTATGGAGGTATATCAACCGCCTGAGCTCTCAACCTAGGAGCAAGGAGAACAACATTGCAAGCAACAAGTGACGTGTACGTAAGGGGATTATATACTAGAGGTTCACCAGCTATTGAGTATGCATCTCCAAACAACATCCGGGAAACAGGCACTCAGATAGCCACTCTCCCCAAGCACACAGATGAAGCAGGACAAACGATGCTTGAGGGCGAGGGATTTACAGAAGCTGAAATAATGATGGAAATTTGAAAAATGAGGAACGACGGGGCGCCAGGCCCCAACGGCATTCCAGCCCTGGCTTTTAAATCAGTCACAACATTCTTTACCACAGTCCTCACCCCCTTATACAACTTTTCATATTCAACGGCAATAATTCCATATTCATGGAAAGGATCAATCCTCTTCCCTATTCACAAGAAAGGCGACTACTCCAACCCCGCTAATTACAGGCTAGTAGCCCTGCTGGATGTAGAAACAAAAGCTTTTGCCAAACTACTATTGAGAGATCTAAAGGACTGGGCTAATAACAACGAAATACTACCATTCTACCAGACCGGCTTTAGGAAAACCAGCGCAACAACGGACAACATCATGGCCCTGGACTACCTCTCAAAACGTGCTGTAAAAGTCAGGCACCCGCCGTTGTTCTGCTGTTTTATTGACTACAGCACAGCTTTTGATAAAGTCGATAGGGGCAAACTTTGGGAAAATTTTTCCGCCTGGGGGGTACCATCTAAGCCATTGAAAGCCATTATATCCCTTCATGAGGGGACCTGGATACAAGTTAAGATAAGCCCCACAGCTCTATCAGCAAAAGTTGAAACCAACAACGGACTGAAGCAGGGCTGCATCCTGGCCCCCTTACTATTTAACCTCTACATAGCACACATGGGGGAGCTCTGAAAGAGGCACGTTTAGTTCCACCGAGACTGGGCGCGGCGAGAATGGCAATCCTTCAGTACGCAGACGACACCGTATTGATGGACCACACAAGGGTGGGCCTCCAAAGAGCATTAAAAGAGCTGGGGAAGTACAACAAGGAAAATCACGTGACAGTTATCCAAGGCAAAACAAAGATAATGGTATTTGGCAGATACCCGCACAAAAAACAAGCAGTCTGGAATTTGGGAGATCACCAAATTGGGACCACCACAGCCTATAACTATCTTGGGGTTTGGCTACTCGAGAGGGCAACATCAGCAGATCAAACAAAACATCTAACTGTTAAAATTAACAGTATAATCCTATCAATGAGATGCCTAATTCAACGCTTGACCAGCCCCACAGCAGACCCCATGCTGAAGGTCCTTAGGGCATAACTAATTCCGGCCATTAACTACAGTCACTTGGCATTTCCAGGAGCTTTAGACAAACTTATAGCAGCAGTGCAGGTCAAAGCTCACATGATCGTGCTGCACGTACCCAGGAATGCAAGGAACACAAGATTACGGCTGGAATTAAGGCTCGGCAGACTCGAACTGGTCATCCAGGAGGATCTAATAAAGTACTATATCAGAGTCCTTAAAGCCCCGCATAACTCTCTTAAACATCATCTCGTAACAATTTTCTGAGAAGAGGACTCTCCCTGGCACACCAAGCTGGGCAAAGCAATAGAGACCCTAAACATAGAACCCAATAGTCTGTCCCTAACAGACATCCCGCATAACGCCTGGTCGAACATCATGAGACGGCAGGTCCGCTCCATTTCGTTTGAAAAGGATTTAACCGCACTCCGACATAACACCTACACGAAGGCATTGGACGAATCTTACACCTTGGGGAAAACCCAACCATACCTAAGGGAAGCACTAGGGGCCCAGGCATGCAAGAAAAGTCTTTTCATAAGGCTAATGGCCCTTAGAACTGTGGACTTCAATCCAGCATGGGCACGAGCAGACGGAGCCGTGTCATGCCGCCTATGCAACTACCAACGGGAATCTTGGCTCCATTTATTATGTTGCTGCCCCAAATTTACCAGCGAACGACAGAGGCTGCTTCGTCCCATTTTAAGAGACGTTGGCATCAGAACATGCGAGAAGACATCGGACTGGTGCTTATCGGAAATAAAAACACACCAGCGGCAAAATTCATTTACCAGATTGGACAAGCTCTAGATACTAGTGCATAAATGATTTTCCTCAAGCACTTGAAAATCAGAGTCATATTAATGCGCCAACAAGGTGCTTTCGTAACATCAATGGGCAAAGAAGAGCTTGCCCACCACTCCAAGTGCTTTGACTGGAACACTGCTGCATCAAAATTAAGCTCCCGGATTAAAAGCAGAAAGGACCATGCACCACTAGATTGACTGTCGGAAATGTTTTTTTTAAATCTCACAGGAGGTCTGGGGAGGTGGGTGGAACGGGTGGGTGGGCAAGGGGGTTTGGGCTCTATTTTTAGCCTTTTACTGTAATGGTTTTAAATAATCAAACGGTTAACAATAAATCAATAAACAATCAACAACATGACAACTTTATTACTCATTCACCTTCTGAACTCCAGGATGGTAGTTGTGGGAGCTCTCTCCGCCAAACCCCACACCCTGCACCCCTGCTAGCAGCACCTATGTTTAAATCAGACAATGATAATTGCATGGAGACAAAAAAAGAGAATAGTCTAAAATACTGCAGAGGATAGGAGTATCGTAAATGAGCCCCAAGAACAAGCACTGCTTACATTCCAGTGAGCTGCCCATTTGTTACAATAGAGCTGCAAAGCATGACAGGATACTGAATATCATTATCGGATGACACCATGGGGCCTATTCACAAAGGTATTTTCAGTTGTAAACTTACGCTTACAGAGTTATAACACCTTAATAATACCTGCCAGTAATTCACAAAGGGTTTCCTGGTAGGCTGAAATGCTGTTACTACTGTGGATTTCTTTGCCATACAAGCAGAAGTATTTACAGTTCTACAGCCAATTCAAGGGGCACAGAAGTGGGCACCCCAAGACATGTTTTGCCTTTGAAGTGTATTCCCCAAAACATTTATGTTTGTTGGCATTTCCACACTTTAATCCACCTTTATGTGCCGGGAGAAAACTTCCTGTGAGTCAAGGCCATTTATTTTTTATTATGAGAAAACAAACTCATGTTTACTCATGCTGGAGCTGATGTGCCAGCTTCTGCCTGCTGAGGGTGTTGTCAGCAAAGCTCACAGTTGTGTGTGGTCCTGCAGTGCCTAACAGGAATCAGTCACTCAGTCCCAGGCCTTTTGTCTTGTGTGCAGACAGGCACTCTGACTGAGGAGATCTGGAGGCACACACACTGGAGAGAAGGAGGCTACGCTCCCCCAGTACCATGGGTTGTCAGATGGTTCTTCGCAGGTCGTTCTTCCTCAGAACGAAGCAAAAACCCATCATTAAAACAAAAGTAAAGAGCCCCTCACAGCAGTGATCCAATGAAGGCCAGCAACACCATTTATGTATTGCCAACCTTCCTAACATGCATTGGTTCTAGTTGAGACAACTACATAAGTGTAGTCATATCTTTTGTGGCACCATGCAGGCATAAGCCCTTTGTCTGTTCGCAAGAAGACCATGGGTCGCTGTTGTGATCTCTGGCAACATGAAGACATCACAGGCTCTTCAGTTCTGGTCATGCCGCAGGGGCCTCAGGATTTTAAGGACTTACCACATGGCCTGACAGTTCAAATCCTTTACTAGGTTGGATCACAATGCATTCCTCATGCCTCAACTCCTTGCAGTCCTCTTTTCTAGTTAGCATATACTCCATGCAAAAGCACCTCCAGCAACCCTCCTCACCAGTTAGTCACTCAAGACGTGCTCAAAGTAAGACTTCCTGGCAGGTTGCAGAATTTCTAGGAACCTATTCCCAAACATGCTCAAGGGAAGTTGTCAG
Organism: Triturus cristatus; assembly: GCF_964204655.1. Taxonomy (NCBI): domain Eukaryota; kingdom Metazoa; phylum Chordata; class Amphibia; order Caudata; family Salamandridae; genus Triturus; species Triturus cristatus. The sequence goes on from NC_140582.1 coordinate 1,073,368,658, forward strand.
TGCTCAAACCCTGAAGCACAGAAGAGTTTCTTGGTCTCCACTGGTGTGGAACCTTGATTCTGCAAGAAAAATCTTGTTGCACTGGCTAGTAGTTTGCTGTCTCATATTTATCCCAAGTTCAGGGAGAGCGCTAATATATTCCACAAGTCCAACTCTGTAGCTAGTTTTGTACAGCTTCTGACTTTTGTGCATTCACCCCTAGACAATGTCTCACAACATCAGCAGGAGATGCAAGTCCACTGTTAGTTGAGACTCAAAAACAAAGGCACAAAGAGGGAGTGGTTTCCCATCAAATTAACTACCATTCATTCTAGTGGGGGAAACACATCTCCGGCACAATGGAGCAAAAAAAGGCAGGACGTTATAACTACATTACAAACTGTTGACTCTCTCAGACCCCGATCAGGCCGAACAAGTGCTGTCCCAGCTTCTTGCGGATCCCCAACAGCTTGACTAACCTGCTCCCTCTGTCTCACTGTAACCACCGGCACATCAAAAACAGGTGCTTTATATCATCAAGCTGACAAGGGACTCTGCGAGCATGAGTGGTGTGTACCCAATTAGGGAGACCTCCACACTTTACAGCAGTTGCGGTGACCAATATTACTTGATACAGCCCACACCACCGAGGCTCCAAGTATGACTTGCACATGTGCATCTTGACCATAACCCAGTCGCTGGGACCGAGGTCTTGGCACTGCTCCTTTTGACCCGGGGCTGTAGCCTCTCCAACCTGGTAAAACACCGAACGCACAACATCAGCCAGTGTTTTGCAGTAATCAAGAATCATGTCATCTGTAACGTTCACAAGCGCATTCGCAAGCACAGCTGCCTTCTCACAATGATTTCATGGGGAGACAATCATGTCCTCCTATCTGGAGTACTGCGTAGACTCTTCAGTACAAGAGGCAAAGCATCAGGCCACGTCAGAGATGTGGAAACACACACTTAAACCAATCTGGATTTCAAAGTCGCATCGACTTGCTTCACAATTCCAGAAGCCTCTGGTCGTTAACTGCAGTGGAGCCTCTGTCCAATTGTAATGCTGCCCATAACATCTTCAGGGCCTCATTATTAAAGTGAGTTCCTTGGTCTGATTCCAAAGAAGTTTAGAAATTGTAACATGGAATTAACTCCCTTAACAACTTAGCCACTGTGAGACTATCATTTCCCCTGGTCAGGTAAGCTTCAACCCACTGTGAAAAGATGCACACAATCACTAGGACATATCTCAACCCATTGCACACCGGAATCTCTATAAAGTCCAGTTGCATACTGTTGAAGTGACCTCCTGATCTCCCTATGTGATTCAGTGTTACTGTTGTTCTTCTGACTACATTCTGCTGTTGGTACACCACACATCTGTGACACAAACTTTAACTGGAGTTAAACTACATTTGCCTAAACAGGCAAATCATGGCATCTCTCCCTATATGAGCACGCCAATGAGAATGTCTCGCGATTGTAGGTAACAAGCTATCTGGCAACACAGGTCTTCCATCTCCTGAAACCCAAATGTCATACTCATTTCTTTTGACACAAGCTGCTCAAGTCTTACTGTTCTGCTTCTAGCACTTCTTCTTATAACCTCTTAACTTCCTCCCAAGTATCAACTGCGGTTAACAACGGATTGCAATTTGTGGCATCCACATTTTCATTGACATATTTCCCATCAAAGGTACAAGAATAGAGAGCACAGTATCACACTGTCTCCTCAGTGTGCCTACTGCCCACTGTCCCATAGTGAGTGCCAACTATTGGTGAGGTGCTGGTTTCTGGTGCATGTTAATAACATGCCCACTCAATGGGGGACAAAAACGGTCAAGGGGTGACTTAAAACAATGATCTCCCATTACTCAATGCTGACACCTGTTGAAGCCATGGCTTGAGACAGCTACAACGGCAGCTACAGGGTCAAGTGTGGCAGAAAACTATGTCACGGGCCTGTGGGCATTCCCATGCATCTGGGTTAGCACTGAGAGAGTGCAGCCCTCCTTCTCACTGCAAAACAAAGCAAAGCATTTATTATAATCAGGCATTCCCAGGCATTCTCCTAGCTCAGAGAAGGCATGCATGCAGCTGTCGTCCCATGGTACCTTACCTGGGTCAGCCTCTGTATAGGCTTGGCCATCAGGGAAAAGTTGGGAATCCACTGTCGACAGTAGCCCACCATTCCCAAGAACATTCTGACTTATTTCTGTGTTGTTGGTAGATTCATTTTCAGAATCACCAAGCTTCTCTTTTATGACACCTTCCTTGCTCCTTTCTTAATGTGATGTCCTAGATACAGAACTTCCTTCTTACAGTATTTCAACTTGGTCGGGACAAAATATGTCCATTCTCAGCTAAGTGGTTCAAAAGAACAATTGTGTCTCATTTTCAAGCCTCCTGCTTATTTGACTCCACCAATAGGTCGTCAATATATTGGAGTAGGACTGAGTGATAGGGCATCACCAAGGACACCAACTTCTTTTTGACTATCTGATTAAAGCTCAAGGGGATTTCCGTATACCCTTGTGGGACTGGGCACCATGCCAGAACACATCTACGGAAAGTGAAAAGAAACTTTCTATCCTCATGCAAAGGTATGGATAATAAGGATTGAAATGAATAACTGATGGAGAACCACTCTGCCTCACATGGAATCTGAAACAAAATCACCTCTGGATTCGGAACCACTGGACAACATGGAACAACAATCAAATTAACCATACTCAAATCTTGCAATATGCCGTACTTGCTATTGGGTTTGTGCAAACCCATAATCAGTGAGGTACATAGACTCTCCATATTTTTTTCAAAATGACTTGCTCAGTCATCGAGTCAGGCACAGAAGTAATACCAGCATTAGATTCAAGGGTCAGATTATATTGTGGGATCCTCAGGTACTCAGTGTGTGGCTTCACTTTGATTTAGACTGGTTTAACCCCTTTGATCAGTCAGATGTCTTTACCTGAAAAATCACAGACTCCAGATAACACTGTGTCTCTTAAGTCTAGGGACAAATCATCTTTCCTCAACATAGGGTACATTTTATTTCTAATCTTTATCTGACGAGTTTAAAGGCAATGTCCTCATCATGAGTTTGAAACTCGATTCCATTTGGGGTACAGTATATAGAACAAGACATCTCGTCGAAGCAGAATTACAGGACTCGAATCAAACACCACAGATTCTCCTCAAAGGACCCTATCTTGATAGGTACCGCTTCTGACACAGGGCTAGTCAGTTATTTATTTGCAACAATCCTCCTCTCCTCTCAGGCCTCGTCATTGCGAAAGGTCTAAGCTAAAATCACCATCTGCCTGAAACATGGAGAACTGTTGAGATGTACCCTGATCCACAAAGGGGTTAGTGTTTCCATTGAGGATATGATTTACATGGTATCTCTGGACATTTACATTTGCTTATGGAATTGGGGCTTGTGGAACCTGCATCACCTGAGCTTGGGATTGTGAATTCTTTGTCTTTGTACTTACTGTGTCCAAACCATATTATTTTCCTTTGATTGCACAGATTCATCATTCTGTACCTGATTCTCATTAACCATGTTACCAGTATTAAACCAACATTCACGTTTCCAATGCCCTAGTCTGCCGCAGACGTGGCAGTGATTAGTCTTCTTTAAAGTCTTTACATCAACACCTTGTATCAATACACACAAGAGGCAATTTGGAGCAACAATTTCTGACATATTCTGACATTCACTTCAAGTGAAATATCGACCAGTGAAATCTCACTCGGATTGATACAGTTCTTCTCTGTGTACTGAGATCAACTATACAAACCACATCTGACAATCATACAAAGATAAAGTCCCTATCTCAATAATGCAGTCAAGAACATCTCAAGGTCAGTACTACAATACAGCATTCAACTAACCTCGTGTCTTCTACACTGAAACTTGACTTGAGTCTCTTACCCCAGGATCTTAGGCCACAACAGACTCAATAACCACTTCAACTTCTCTTCATTAGGCACCACATTCACTTATCAACTTAAATCATCTCAGCAGAACACCACAGAATCACTGGTGGCTCAGTAGACTAATGCGTCCATTGCAGGGGCCTGTGTTTGACCTCATGGTCGGTCACAGGTTCAAATCCTGGCGGGTCCATTCAGCTTTTCCTCCATCTGAGGTCGATAAAATGGGTACCATTGAGTTGGGTAAAAATAAACATCTGTTATTCAATGCCAAGAGACCGACCAATTTAAGCATAAGCAATTGCAACCTTATTAATACCCATACTCCTCTATTGCTACAAGTTGTTTCCAAACTCAGATCTATTGGGACACCACATCCTCTACCTTGCTGTTGAAACCCATTACCACCTTGCATCATCGGAGCTCACTGCTGATATACTCCCTGCATGGAACCAGCATTCTCAATGGACTGTGAATTCTGGCTTCGCTATGCAGCTTTTATTTGTGCTATCATTAATTTTGCCTTCAATTTATTGTGTTTCATCTCCAAAATGTCCCTGCAGTATTTGGTATATCTCAATATCTCACCAATGGGCTTACTCTGCCAACAAAGCAAATGCTGCTGAATCATGGAACTGACCTCTGGTTTCAATCCATACGCAAATCTGTAAACAAAATGTCAAAAGACGTTTGCCTTAATTGCCACTGTCCCACTGAGCTGTTTAAATGTCTGCAGCATTCTCTCATAGTAAGCTCTTTGGATTTTTGGGTCGTTCTGTCAATCTTGACCCTATCAATCCCTTTAGGAGAGATTTTTAATTTCAGAATTGTATTCACATGATTATACTTTTTCATTACTAATGGTGATGGAGCATGTGACTGATAATGTCTCATCGGCTCCACGTCGGGCCAATCCACAAAGACTTTGCATTCAACCCACAGATCAGCTGAAACCACAATTTCATCCAAATCTTTCTATAAAACTTTTGATATTTTTACAAATTGATCAACCTGTCTATACCATTCCACTGGGTTAAATTTCAGAAAATCATTTGCAAATGATGCACGATCAGTCCTGCTCCATGGTAATTTAACATGCCCTCCACCAGGCACTGCTCCAATCCTCATCTTCTTCCTATGTTCCAGACAGAGGCATTTGTAACCTAACTTTCTTCAGTTCCATTTTCTTTGACGATCTACCTTCCCATTTATCTAATTCACCCCACTTTTAAACTTATGCACTTAATTCCTTGATCTGACATTTCCTTTCTGGCGGATGCATGTTTGCAAGATCTCTGTCACTAAAGCTTAAACTATAACTTCATTGTAAGGCTTTCGATTTCTGCAATCAGATTTTATGTCTGTGAGGCAATTTAGATAATCTTTCATGAACCGGTCCTGCAAGTTAGGTAATATAATTACACATTAATAATAATCCTCCTGGTAGGCATTCAGTTGGGACAAATCAAGAGTGCCAATTATCATGTTTTACAATTCTACCTACAACTAAGCCACACCCATTACCCTTTCTCTCTATGGGACCTGAGCATTCATTCCACTCATTCCAGGATTTCAACTACTTGTCAGGGTGTCTATACCTTTGAACCAATCATCAGGTGCTCGGGCAGTAAGGCATGGTTGTTCTGCTGGGGTATGAAAAACTATTTATTCGCTATAGGTACCACTACTTAGACCAGGTGGTGAGTTCAAAAGAGACATGTCAGACGTTGGCGTTCCCTTGGGCACTCCTGCCCTAGGAGTACTGTAGCTCACGTTCTGAGGTACATTTGTGTTGAGCATGAAAAAGGTGAGAATCTCTGAGGGAATCTCCTTGTCAGGTCAAACCCTGTCTGATTTGATGTACTGTCAGCTCTCATGGCACATGGGGTATTTCCTTGTGTCGGAACCATAGGAGCCTGAGGAATGGGTCTCATTATCAAGCCCACTGAATTACTAGCTATAACATTCATTCCAGTAGGAACAACCAAAGTATGTATAGTATTCCCTGCTACTCCAGGTTTATACAAAGTAACTACAGGACCAATTATGACATGAACAGTTAATGCATCTGAGGCACTTAGAGCATGTCGAGACAATTTGGCTGTCATTCTTGAATTCTCCCCCATCGGCTTAGGATACATATTTACTGGTGCCAAAGGTACATCGAAAGTCTCACTCATAGATACATTAATCGCTACACCAGTCTGGGTGTCATTGTATGGAAGTGGACGGTTCAACAGTAATTCAGTTATAAAATCCTCATTTAAGTCGCTGTCACTTTTCTCAACTACGTTCTCTGTGTCTTTTGTCTATTTCTTCTTTTTCTTATCCTTACGTTTACCTTTCCCTTCTTTTTCTCTTGTTAGTGCAGGATGTAGTCTAGCTCCCTCAATGATGTCAGATTCTCCAAGATTTCTGTTCTGCATCCCATTTAGCATAAGCACAAGTGCATATGGCTTTCTAGACTCTCCCTTGAAATTGGTTGCTCTTTTTATTTAAGAAGGTCTGCATGTTCCCAGGCTTTAAGCGCTTTGTCCAGTGTAGGTCTAGGAGGCGGTTTCATTTCATCCATCGTCCTCCTCAAATGCTAAATGATTCTCAAATTAACTGCCCCATAACGAGGAAATGTCAATGGCTATCTTTCTCAGAGAGGTTATGCCATTGTGCGACCCAAACACGTGTGAAGACCAACTCCTATCGCCATCGTATAGCCTGGTGTACCGTTGGTGGTTTCTCTCCCCTCTAACAGGTACAGTCACAAATACCTCCACTAGGCTTTGAAATGCTTTAAAGAATTTCATTTTCAATCACAAATGCAATATTCACAAATGACTTTTCGTTGAAACCAGGAAATGATTTCTCACCCACAATTCTTTTTTCAACAATAACAACTAATCCCAGCACGGCTCTCTATGATGAATTCAACAAATACCAGCGCGGCTCTACACAAACCGACCTATACCAGTGTGGCACACTGTGACATCAATCTCACTCCTTGCAGCAGCTCACCATCCTGTAGAATTTTCGCAAGCGCGTTCTCTAAGCAATTTACGGAAAACAAATGGAAACAATTTCAACAACTAACTTTGTCTGCTTCTCTAATAAAATTAAAGATTGTTCATACACACATCTATTCTGACATTTACTTCAAGTGAAATCTCGACCAGTGAAATATTACTCAGATTGATACGGTTGTTCCCTGTGTACTGTGATCAACTATACTAACCACATCTCACAATCACATAAATATAAAGTCCCTATCTCAATAATTCTGTAAAGTGCTCATGATCAGCCCCACAACACAGCAGACAACTACACCCAGTGTCTTCTACACTGAAACTTGACTTTATTCACTTCACTTATCCCGAGACCTTAGGCCACCACAGACCCTCTTACAGCTTCAACTTCTCTACATTAAGCACCACATTCACACATCAACTTAAAACATCTCCGCAGAACACCACACAATCACTGCACAATACTCCAATCTAAGCATAAGCAATTGCGACACGCACCCTATTAATACTCACACTCTTCAATTGCTACAAGTAATTTCCGATTCAGTGCAACTCCATTAATCCTTCGACCGAAACATGGGCTTTTGGGGTTTGACTGGACTTGGGCAGTTTCTAAATAGGACACCCAAATTCTCAAACATCATTGGAAAACCATAGCCGGTGCTACCAGATTTGATCCAGCTTTTTCTGGGCCCACTTGCTTACTATTGGTCTGCCGACTGGCTTTTTCCCCCGACTGAGAGGTGATGGGAGTTATCATTGACATCAAACAAATTCAATTAACAGTGCAACCCATTTGGCTGCACAATGACTGGTCATGGATTATGCAAAAATACTTTTACTAGGTGACCTTAACTACTGGTGCCAAGATGAATCTGACGGACCCCACGCCACTGAACTGACGGAACTCCTCTCTAACCTTAACTTCACCCACCATATTTCCTCAGCCACACACATTAAAGGTCACACTCTGGACCAGGTGTGGACAACTAATCTTACGGTCTCCACACCCACAATATCACCGTGCATTTGGTCCGACCACAATTTTAATAAAATGTACCGTCTCAATTCCTATTTGTGGCAAGTCCCCTGCGACCCAGGGGGGCCTAATTAGAAAATGGAGCACCCTTAATAAACAGGACTTCTTGGATAGCCTAGCTGGCTCCACCCCTGCAGCCGACCCCGATGTGGATCTCGCTGTAGCAAACATCTCAGCCTGGCTACTAGCAGCCAGCAATAAACATGTCCCGCTCAAAAATAAACTCAAAATCGCCTGCCGGTCTGAAGCCCAGATATTGTTTTCTCCTGAGCTCAGGGCTCAAAAACTAGACCTCGGCCTAAAAGAGAGGAAATGGAGACTCACTTATACCTCGGAAGGAAAACTTCTTTACTTGATTGCCCGCACAATCTATAAAAAAGCCATTATCTCAGCCAAGGCCACCTACTTTTCGGCAAAAATCGCAAAGTCGAATAACAAATCAAAGGACATCTTCGCCATAGTGAACGAGCTATCCAACTCTGAGAGAATGCTCCCCAAGCCCATGGTCACCCAAGACCTGTGTGATTCCCTGAACAAACACTTTTTGGAAAAAATTGTCAAAATCAAAGTCAGTATCTCTATCTCCTGTCCCAAGGAGGACTCCCCGGCCACGATATTCAACTCCCGCACCCTTGACCACTTTCCACTCATAGATGCTCAGTCTCTGCAGGCTCTACTGGCCAGGGTGAAATCTGGTTCACCAAGGGACTGCTGTCCCTCGCAAATCTTAAAGGACGCCTTTTCGGTCCTCTCTCTCCCTATCCTGACCTTCCTAAACGAATCCTTATCTCAGGGTAGGGTCCCCAAACCCTTCAAGGATGCAGTTGAAGTTTTCCTCCTAAAAAAACCAGGAGCGGACCCCCAAAATCTCTCCAACTAAAGGCCCATTTCTCTGCTCCCCTATTTGGCGAAGGTCCTTGAAGCTCATGTAGCAACGTGTCTGTCTAACTTTATCGAGCAGTCTGACTACTTAGACCCCCATCAAGCAGGGTTCCGCCCTGCTCATCCACTGAGACAGTAATTCTTGCAGAATTGGATGCCCTATGAGGAAATGCTGATAAAAGAATTCCTCAGGCCTTGGTCCTTCTGGACCTCTCTGCCGCGTTTGACACGGTCGACCATGCCATCTTAATGGACCGTGTCAAACAGGCCGGCATCCGTGACTCGGCCCACAGTTGGATCAGGTCCTTTCTCAGCGACCACACTCAAGCGGTACGCTTAGCCCCTTTCACTGCTCCTAAGCTACCCACAACATGTGGGGTCCCTCAGGGATCCTCTCTGTCCCCCTTGCTGTTCAACTTGTATCTGATACCCTTGATTCAGTCCTTGAAGGAACGTAAAACTATCACCTTTAACTATGCGGATGATCTCCAGTTGATCTTCACAATAGACAACTCCCCTGAATCAATTTGGGATTTACCATGCTTCACATTCGGCAGTGGATGGACCAAAACCATCTTAAGCCTAACCCCGGTAAGACCGAGCTAGTCCTGAACAGGAACAGCCAAATCCTCTGGGGCCCACACTATTGGCCTACAGAACTTAGCGCTCCCCCCATTCAATCCTCCTCGGTAAAAAGCCTAGGGGTGATCATCAATAATGATCTATCTCTAAAGACCCAGGTAAGCACGGTTGTGTCCTCCTGCTTCTTCTAGCTCCGCAGGATCAGGAAGATCAGTCGCATGTTCACCCACTCTGCCTTGATTCAGGTTGTGATAGCCCTGGTACTGTTACACCTGGACTATGCCAACTCTATATACCTGGGCCTTTCACTCTTCCTCAGCAAACGCCTCCAACTGGTCCAGAACCAGGCGGCTTCCATCAGCAACCACGATGGCAATCTTCTAGACCCCTGCTAAAAAAACTCCACTGGCTCCCCATCCCCCAACGCACTGCATTTAAGATGGCCTGCATCATCTTTAAGTCCCTCCATGGCCGCAGCCCCAAATTCATCAAATGCCTTCTTCCTAGGTACATCCCCTCCCGCAACCTCCGTTCCACCAACCTCCAACTTCTGGCCACACCACCTTTTAAGCTTCAACGCCAGGGCGGACGCAGGTTTGCGACCCTGGCTCCCAGACTATGGAATTCCCTTCTGTTGGAAATCCGTTCCTGCAACAACCTCACAAGCTTTAGGAAAATGCTATAACTCCTGCTTGGTCCCGGCACATGTTAGAGCTAGCGCCATGAAACCTCCCGGTGAACGTACGCTCTACAAGAAATTATTAACATAACATAACATAACAATGAGGACCAGCAATCAGTAGCTAGGGTTAAAAGGGTTTATTACAATTTCAAAAACAGGGTAAGACACACGACTCTTAAAACCATGCCATCAAAGTACAAAATAGCAACAGGTAGACCCAACTTACGGAAGAAATTTAGCCAGACCAATATATGGCAAACAAGCAATTCAGTCACAGCAATACAAAAGATCAAAAGAAGTATCTGGGACTCAGAAAAGAGTTGGAAGTTTTGTTTTCTAGGAATGGATACATCTAAATCGCCTATGGTATAGTTCCAGATAAAAGGATGCTTTTAAAAATCTAAAGTCTCAAAATCAGGCATTTCCATAAAGGAATTTAAAACCAGGCAAGAAAAAAAATAAGTAGGGAAGGTGTCAGCATTTCAGAAGCTCGGTCAAGAGTCTTTTAGGGGTCAGAGAATAAGTGTTAGCCTAAGCCACACTTAGGAAAGAATCAAAAGAACTTAGAGGTCTAAACCTCTCAAAGTACAGGGAAAATACTCTAAGCTTTTAGGGTAAAGTCTCTGAATGAATCTAGAAGGATGTCAAAAAGGATCTGTTCTCCAACAGTGTGAACACTAAGGGGTCGATTCCGATCTCGGTCGAAAGGGCAGAATCTGATTAGACTTTGCCTAAACCAATCCGGAGCCTTTGTTTCTGACCGAATCGTTCCCAGTTCTGAATGACCAAGTACGATGCCTAAAAACCCTTAGCGCTGACTGAATCAGTTCTGAAAGGTATTCAGAGAGATCAAGCCTTTACGGAGCCGATTTGTACAGCTCTATTGACTTAGTTTCCGAGAGAGCAAGTAGGATGACCGATTCGGGCAGCCTTTCTGATTTGGTTTGCCCTGAATGAAAAGGGTGCCAGAATTTATATTTGGGGGCCCATAGCAGGCCCCCCTTCACTCAGGGCCCTCTGGATGGGGCCCGTGCGGGTATCCAAGGGAGCTCCCTTTCCAACCATGCACAGTGTGGCAGGTTCAATGGGGTGCCCGCCACAGGGTGCAAGATTTTCCCCAACCACCACTTTCTTCAATGGGAGCCTGTGTTCTCCTTCGGGAGCCCGACCGAATCGTATCCAGATGCATACAAATGCATCATACTCGTTCGGTCGGACTTCCCCAATCTGAGTCGTATGGAAAGCATTACGGAACCGAGTAATTCGGTATGCTTTCCGAACGAGATCGGAATCGACCCGTTAGTATTAAACACAAAGTCCTCTAGGAAACACCCCCTTGGTGCGCATCATCAGGGGTCCATTGTTCTCATCCATTTTTCATGTTGCAGATTGCAACAATTTCCAAATATCCCACACCGAACATGGGAAGGAAATCTGCTTCTCGTGCGCAAGTTAGATTGCAGCATTGCTGAATAAGCCTTTCAGTTAACGCTCTAGTTCCTAATGTTCTTTCGTCAAGGTCTTCTTCTCAGGCTCTTTCTCCGCTAGTACAGTAATATATCTATTCTCAAATTAACAATGCATGTGAATACCTGCAAGAAATGTCATGTTAGCAGAAAATGGAAAACAGTATTTGTGCAACATGGTGAAAAACAGGCCTAGTCACGACAAGTTTAAAGCATTAACTCAATGGTGCACATTTAATGTGTGCACATTTACATACAAATGAGTATAAGTTTCTAATGCATTAGACTCACATTTCATGTAACATTCAGTCAATCTTTCAAACAATCATGTGTAAGTATGGCAGGAACTACATGTAAATTAAATATATAAAACATTATCACATTCTACATATATGAGGGTGGTTTCTCTTTAGTTTGCTAATCAATAAATGTAATTCAAGGTTCTAAAGCACACATTATGAAAGTTGAAATTCATCTATATAGTAAGCACATTATTTTCTAAGTAAGGGCGGTTTATTTAATAAGACTTCAAGTAATATCTCAATCAGTTATTGAAAAACGCACAACTTAAGCACATCCGCTAATCCTATAGTGGATACATTCTTTAATAGTGATGTCTGAGGCAAGACTTACATTAATTGTTAGACCACACAAGAAGCAGGTGCTAAGTGCGTGTTCATATCATGCATCTGTGAAGTAATGTTAGCATATTTTTGGTGTGCAAAGGGTGGGAAAAATGTTGCTGCACCAATGTACTAACTCATGATGCTTCCTGAAGTGGCTGAATGTAAAATATGTGGTTGGACACTTGAGAACTGAGGTACAACACATCAAAATCCCCACCTAATATGCCATTGATCCAGCGTGTGTTCACCTGCTAATAAGTAGCATTTCTTGCGTGGGATGGAACTCGCGAGAGGATCAGTAACAGATCTATGGTGGAATGGGATTAGAGAGCAGTCTGCTCAGAGTAGAGTCTGTAGTATAAGGAAGTGAAGCAGAGACCACTGAATACAGCGAATAAAGGGTGTATAAGGGGATTTTGGGCATGTTAAGCAATTATATTTTTTAGTGTTTCACAGGTTTTGTGCACTAATAAGAAAAGGTGAATATTATATTTGCAAACAATTCCAGACCCTTTGGGCGAAGTGATGGTTGCAATATCATAACCAAACATTATGTTGTCATATGATGTAAATATTTAGTCTGTTAAATGAATCTCAGACTGTGCCAATATATGAACTCAAATGTGCGGCAAAACTTCAACTCTGTTAAAATTCTTTTTAGTGGGACCATCTGCCCAGGAAGCAACATCACTGGTTTTCTGCCAAAAGCATCCTTAGAAGAAGAAGCCAGGCAAGATAACAAAATTTCCCATCAGCTATCTGCACAAGAAGTTACATTACTGCATTTCCCATTATCTATCTGCACAGGAAGGGACATTAGTGCATTTTTCATCATGCATCTGCAACGAAAGTGACAACATGTCCTGCCTTCTCCCTACTTCAATCAAAACTTGAGGGCATCCCATCACATGGGCGTCTGCAGAAAAGGTCGGACACAGGCAAGGGCATCACCTGTTTAGGCCTCTTATGGTCAGGAGGGGCTTTGCCTAGAACCTCTGTTTCACTAAAACTTATAAGGTACAATGTTATTCATGTGCCACACCCTGCACCCCATATTGCTCATGCCCGCAATCCCACCCAGATGTAATGATCTGGACCCTCATATAGCATAGACATAGGCTCGTACACATCCCACTTACTACGACACACCCTCAAACTACAAAACACATATTCCAAATAATGTTTATTAACATTCGCTCAGCAGTACTCCACGTTCCAGATATTGCAGACATCATCACATATCACAAGGCTGACGCCCTCTTTAACACAGAACCATGAGTCACCCCCACATTCACAGATATCCTAGACATCCTCCTTCACACAGGCTAGAACATCCATCATCTGGACTGCACACATAAAAATTGACTCCCTTTCATAAGTCCTCCACAGCACCCTAAACAAGCAAGAAATACTCAAGTCCATGAGCTGCTAACATACATTTAACACTCTCTGTAACTCAGATCACCACCTTCCATCTCATCGACAGACCTCTTGAGGAGAACAAGACCTTTGTTGATGAATTCTCAGATCTCCTTACTACCTTGTCCATACAAAATGCTTATACCAACCTATTGGAAGACTGCAATCTCGCAGACAACACAAGCTGAAAAAAACAAGAGACACCCTCCTCAACCTAATCGACATAGTCACCATAGTGCAGCATGTCATACAGCAAACACATTTCAAAAGCCACATACTCAACTATGTCTTCTCAATATGAGCAACAATCCTTTGCAAACCACCATACCCCAGGACTAGACCAACCACTTTGTCATCCCTATTTCTGTGCTCAGCGGCCTATTAACAAGACCAAACCTTTACCACCCTCTACATAGACAACTTAATTCTAGAATTCATTTCTAACACTATTAACTCCCCATGCCCCAATTAAAAGACATAAGTGCAGGCCAGATGCTGCCATTCCCTGCTATTCTAAAGACCATGCTGATAATAAACTATTCATCTGTAACCAAGAAACAAAATAGAAGAAAAACAGAACTCTGAATACCTCATGATAGTGCCGCGCAATATGCAGACAGCTCATCACATCAGCCAAAGCAAAGTACTATACTACCAGCAATGAAGTCATCAAAAGAAGCAGCACTCTTTTTAAGACAATCAAGTTTTAAATCAACTCTGAGACAGACCATCCTATTACTCATTCCACAGAAAAGCGCAATGCTATCAACCTCTTCTTCAGTGAAGAAATACAGAAGAACAACAGCACATCAACACCAAGCCTGCTTCATCTCTTATGCTCACACCTTCACAAAGAATCCAGCAATGGTCATCCTTCAAAGCCCTATGTCTTGCCGGCATACTTAACTCCCATAGGGACACTTCTTATGAAGATGATTTCTTGCACCTATTCTTCATAAAAGTACTCTCTGAGAACACTTTGTCACTGTTACTCACCATTGTCAATGCCTTCTTCACTCTAGGCATCTTCTCAAATGCTCTCAACACAAGCCAAATCCTCCCACTGCTAAAGAACTCTACCCTAGACCCTCATGATTGCGCCAACTATCAGCCCGTCACTTAACTACCATTTATCGGCAAGATCATTTAAAAATAGTCTATGTTCAAATCCACATTCATACTAATGCTAACCATCTTAAGCATGACTTCCTGCCTGGCTTCAGATCATGTGACATCAAGGAGATCGCTTACTATGCGCTCTTGACCACAGATGAAGATGACCCCTGCTTTCTGATATTTCTAGATCTCTTTGCTGCCTTCCACACAGTGGAATCCCTACCTTCATAAGCACCCTGAAGTCCTAAATGGGATTTACCAAAAATGTCTTTCACCGTTTCTCCTCCTGCATTTCCAACTGACACCTGTTTGTTCACATGGACATCTCCAGGTCTAAAAACATCACTATACCCTGTGGAGTTCCCCAGGATTCCATACTGTCCCCTTTAATCTACAACTTCTTTGTGGAAACACTTGGTTTTGCTAACAGATAAGTCTCACACCTGGTCTTCTCTTGCAAACGCTTCTCGGTAAAAATAGACAGTTGTTAAAAGTCCCCTTTTATCAAAGAGGTATATGCACCCTTAGGCAGGTGGCGATGCCCTGCTTTTATCCAGGGGACCCACAGCTGAACTGCCATTTTGTTGAATTCTTGCTGAAGGTGGGAAAAAGGATGCCTCACAATACAACTAATTACCTTGCCACACGGGTGCCAGGAATGACTTCAGCTAGAGCAGAATCATATCTCTCATGAGGACGGGCCTGCCGAGGCCAACAGTTAACTAATTATTTGCACTGTTCGGGCGTGATCCATGTAAAAGGTTTTCTTGGCTGTGGCCACTGTGTGAGTGCGATCCTCAGAGGCCTACCTTACCTTTCACGGCTTGTTGGCCCCCTCGGTGGATTCCTTCTGTCTTTGCACTTTAACTTAAGGGACGTCTTGGTCTCTTGCCATCTAACTACTCTGAACAGGTGAGGGACAACACTGGCTGCACCTATGGACTCAGTTTTAATTTGTCTGGATCCCTCATGACAGGTTGCCTAAGGCAGGCCATCCACTTTTAACTTATTGTTTATGGAGCACATCTGTACAGTTGAATTTGTAAGGATTTTATAATCCGCTGTCTCTTATTTAACCCTTTTACTGCTTGTTTTACATATGGGTTCTGTTTGCTTTGCATGGAGCGTTTAACTAAGAATAATTCATTTGATACGTTTATTTGCAACCATAATAGGAAGCGGTAGTTTGTGTTTTATGTTGCTGCATTTTATTGCAAAGGTTTTAGGTAACTGTGCAATTCATAAACAAATTAGCATGCATGACGCATAAAGCCATTCATGACAACCCTCCCAGCTATCTGGCACAGAATCCAGAAGTGCCAATAACCTCTTATTGAAACCACAAAGATACAAGAAGAAGAAAACATACAACCGAGCCTTCTCTAGGATGGCACCCAGGATCTGGACTGCTTTGCCCCCATAAACTAGACTTAATCCCTCTACTGCATCCTTCAAAAAAGAAGTGAAATCCCTTCTCATGACTAAGTTCACTTGAACATGGGTTACAGTGATTATACGACTCTATTCTTGATCTATATGGAAACATATATTATTCACTACCTCTCTATGTATCTTCGTTACTGTGATTATACCATGCTTGATTTGTATGGAACTACACATCATTTACCATATGCCTATGTATCTTTAATATGTTGATTTTATTATCCGTGATTTTTATGGAACTATATGTTACTTACCATATGCCTATGTATCTGCAATATTTACCTTGTAAAGTGCTCTGATACCCGCAAGGGTCTTGTTCGCGCTATATAAAACCTTCAAATAAATAAATAAATAAATCTGAATCCTAAGCACAGGTAACAGGATCAAGATCATCAATATGCACATGATACACAACTGCATTTGAAGGTCTCTATCACTTCAGACGTTTAACACCTCAAACACTTTCTGCACATCATTCAGACCTGAATGTCCAGTGTCCACCTGAAGCTCAGCCCAACTATGACAGCATTCCTGTTATTGTCATGAGCAACAAAACATACAAACCTGGCTCAATGACATGAACCTTGACAACCTTGACAATTTGGAACCCCAACTTTCATTGAATGCCAATTCACTTGGATACATCTTGGATAACAACCTCACTCACATCTATCATTGTGCCAAAAAACAAATATGGTACTAGCTCTCTTCTAAAAAAGTAAAACCACTTCTTTCAGTAAGCAACTTCAGAACTGCTGTTCAAGTCCTCATGCTCTTGCACATGGATGGTGCTAATGATGTACTCCATGGACTCCCAGATTCCACATTAGCACCCCTTAAGAACATCCTACAGACTACGGCGTGTCACATCCAGGGCCTGAAGAAATAACATCTTATGGAACTCTATTGGCTCACCTGCGGCCCTGACAGTGTGTGAGAAATTGAGTTGTTGGTTGACAGCGATATGAACCCTGGTCAAGCAACAGCAACAATCCCTCACAGGGTGAACGACAAAAAGTCACTAGATTTAATGTGCTTATCTCTGGGTAGCTTGACACAAATAGCAGTCAGGATTAACGTAGAGGCAATGTTATAGGTATTTATTTAGCACACAAACAGTAATAAAGGGAAAACACGAAACACGACACAAGAGAAACCTCATATCAATTTAGGAAAATAGAGTACATTTTACAAAATTATTTGACAGCGTAATTACAAAAATCCAATCAATAGAACCCGAGTTATGAATTTTTAAGTTTAAGGTTCAAAATAGCGTCTAAAAGATCAAAGCACCAACCCCGGTCATCTAGTCGCGCGAGACTGGGTCAAAGTCGAAAGTTAAAGCTGACCGCAATGGAGCATGGTTCGTATACAAGAAGTGCATTTGGCCCAGTCTCCGCTTACTTTAGGACTTAGAAAGATTTCTGGAGAAAAATATCTGGAGTTTGAGGAGAAAGTGTCGTTGTGGGATAGCCATGGTTCTGAATTAGTCGCCGAAATGGAAGTCGCTAAACTTCAGCATGACAAAGCAGAGGGCTGTGGCCGAAGACAGTTCCACAAGGTCAGATACCCCTTTGGGGAAGGACCACTGAAACAAATTTGCTGCTGTAGAGAAGAACGCAGGGAGAAAAGCTGCACAGTAAATTTGACAGGTGATGCACCGCTGGTGGATAGGTGAGCAGGTTGGCCCTTGTCTCCTCTTGGTTCACAGAGCACTTTTTGGCCATATGTTGCTCTCAGTTGTGGAAATTGGACATCTGGGCACCTTTAGCACCACAACCAAAAGGGCCCAGGACTGGTGGGACACCCTTTAGGGCTCAGGACTCACTCAGGCTGGGTTCAGGTGATGGTTCAAGATGGTGGGAGCCTGTTATGTCCGTGTGGCTCTGAACAGGAGGCCAGCAAATTTGCTCTTAGACTCACTTCTGGTAGTCCAGTGTGCAGCTGTAGATGCAGGGCTCAACAGCAGGGCTGGCCTCTGAGGGTTCAAGGCAGACTGCAGACAGTAGCAGTCTGGTAGAGTGCACAGCAGGCCACAGCAGGAGGCAGTCCTCTGAGAGTACTTCCGCAGGTCCAGTAGTGAATTGAAGAGTGGGGACTGAAGGTTCTATGTTAATACCCTGGTGCCCTTTTTCTGGAAGGTGGGAGAACCTTCTGGAAAGGTTCTTTGAAGTGCATTGAATTTATTGACTCCCCTGCCTTGGCTCCAAGCTGGCTGCAGTTACAATACAGGGTTGTTAGGCCCTTTTGTGGAGGCAGAGCACAAGCCATTCAGTTGTAAGTGGGGTTGTGCTCATCTCTGCCATCCATCCTGTCAGCAGATGGCCCATTTAGTCACATCTAATACATGTGTTGTGTGACTGTCTGAGAGGAATTCACCAATTCTAACTGTCAGTTACACCCATCATTTGGAACAGTCCAGGCTACAGGCACGTAAGGGCAGGAATATTACACATTTCAAAAAGTAAAAAGAACAAATGATGTACGGAATGCTGAACAAATCAAATATCCACCCCCAGCCACAGATCTAGGTATAGTCCATCATTTTTATGGCCACCACCGCGGTTTTGACCCAGCCATAGGCAAATCAGTTTTGGCCCTCGTTCCCATGGGAGCAGTCCAGCCCAAACTGCCAGGCCAAGTCCTGCCCTGACTGGAAACAATCATCCTGGTACGGGTTTTGGGGTACATGGGAAGGGTATGCCCAGACGTGTATCCCGTGCTCTCCATGCCACTGGGGTCAAGCTATCCTGGCTGATGAGGGGTGATACCATGAAAGTGGTCCTAGGATGCTTGTTTCTGATCCATGGAGGAACTGGCAGGCATTTTGGGCTGGACTGTTCCAATGGGGTGTGGGGTCAAGACTGATTTGAATATGGCTGGGTCCAAACTGGAATTGCATGGTAAGCAAAAAACAATAGATTTAAGCCCAGATCTCTGTACTGGGGTGAATGTTTGACATTGTCCAGCATTTCAATTTAACTTTCTAAAAGTTACATTTTAAAAATTGTAATGAGAAATCTAACTTTAACATTAAAGAGGATTTATCATTATAATTTCAGTCAGTCAGTCAAGCTTTTATTTCGGTAAAATACCATAAAAAGACATGAAAAATTATATACAATAAAACATGATTAAATTAACAATGCATAGAGTATAATCCAACAAGATAAAAATTTCATAAAAACAAATTGTTAAAACTAGATCCAAGGCCCACGGTGTTCTCGCTACACCACAGTTTCTTGGAAGTAGCATCACTAGGATCGGGAGGGTTGTGTGACAGATTGCAGTTTTTTAGACCGGGTAAACCACATAGAAAGAAGGTATTTGGCCGTCGCAAACACTATTAAAGGGGTAGTGTCATACTTCAGTATTCTAAACACCTCCTGATAGTCCCTAAAACCCTTGGACTTGCAGAGCTGAATAATCCACTTCTTCCTTGCCTTGTTATATAGAGGGCAGAAAAGAACAGCATGGAGCTCTGTTTCACAAATATCAATGCATACAGGACACGTGTTTAAGGGATCAGATGCATTAGACCATCTGCAAGTAAGAGCCCTCAATGGTAACGAACCGTGTCTAAACTGAATGTAGAGTTTCTTCGCCAAAGGGGGTTGGATAACATCCAAAAAAACTTCAAACTGGGGGCAAAACTTAATGTCCAAAAAGGTGTCGGTAAGCCTGCCCAGAGAGGAATGCAGTAAAATCTCCCTCCGATACAATTGTAGTGCCTCCCGCAGTGAATTCTTTGAAAGTGAGCGACTAGTCACTTCCGGCGCGGACCATAGGTCCCCCAACCCTATGGAGTAGCAAAGGTTCTTTACATAAGTTAACCAAGGGATTTTTTCCAGATTCCCCCTTGACAGTACGTCACCAAGATCCTGCCTATAGCTTGCAAGCTCGGGAGTTGACCAGAGACGTCTCCAAAACAGGAGTGGGCGGTTCAGGATAATCTCTTCTATAGGAACTAGACCTAAATCCCATCTCAACGGAATTAAAGGGGTACTTGCAGGTAGTTTTAGCAATCGCCTAATAAAGGAATTCTCAGTTGACGTTAAGGTAGCACAAGTGCAATGTCCCCAGAGTTCAGCGCCGTAAAGCGCACCCCCTCTTGCTTGGGATTTGTAAATTTCCATAGGGGGGCCCAGAGGTTTAGAAGAGGTGTTATTGAAAACCTTCAGGATACCCCCCGCTGATTGTGCTAGCTTGAGATTTGCCTTCGCCAAGTGAGACCCCCATTTCATTTTGTCGTTGAGGGTCACCCCCAAATATTCGAAGGTAGAGACCCTGTCCAATGCAACATCTCCCATCTTGGGGTGTGGGCAGTTGGTTGAATTAGAACTGAAGACCATAAATTTTGTTTTAGATAGGTTCAGTTCCAGATCCCTTAATTTACAGAAGGAGCAAAAGGCCTCTAATGTGCGCTGGATGCCCATGTAAGATTTAGACAACAGGAGCGTATCATCCGCGAACATTAGGGCCGGTATCTTACGCCCCGCTAGAAAAGGGGAATCCAAGTTAGCGGCGCTCAAAAGATGCTCGATCAACCCATTGATAAAGAGGGAGAAGAGAGTGGGAGCCAGAACACAGCCCTGCCTCACACCCTTTTCAACCGGGAATGGCCCTGAAATCTCCCCACATCTCCCGAATCTCACCCTTGCATAAGTACCTTCGTGCAGACGTTTAAATAAATGACAAAGGTAGGGGGGAGCGCCCATCTCTAATAATAAGACCCATAGTTTTTCCCTTTGGACCATATCGAATGCGGACCGCAGGTCCACAAAAATCAAATAAAGATTACCAGCGCCCATACTGACTGTCTTCCAATAGATCAACTGTAACCTGAACAATTGGTCGATAGTGGAGACCCTTGCACGAAACCCCGCCTGGAGGGAGGTTAGAATTTGGTGATCCTCCATCCAGGTCTGCAGTCTTGTTAAAAGGACTCGGGCAAACAACTTCTGTAAGACGTCGATCAAGCTTATAGGGCGATAGTTCGCTGGATCCAAAGGGGAAGATTTTTTATGGATGGGTATAATTTCTGCTCCCAGCCAAGTGTCCGGGATCTCAAGGCCCTGCAGAATGGCATTAAAGTATACCCGGATGTAAGGGGCCCAGATTTTTAATTCACTTCTGTAAAGGTCACCAGGGATCCTATCGAGCCCCGGAGCTTTCCCGACTGAAAGGGTACAAAGGGCCAGCTCTATTTCTGGAAGGGAGAAGGATCGACTCACTAAATCTTCCTGGTACACTTGATTCATTACAATAGCATTATGGGGGGTTGCCAGGTCAACACCTCCCCTAGGATTACTAGAAGAGTAAAGGGGTTTAAAATGGGCAAGCCAAACCTCCTCACTGAGGTTAGGGATGATAGCAGGGCTGCATGCTGCCGTACCAGTTCGAACTAGGTTCCAAAAAGCCCTCGAATCACGATCAACTAATGCTTGCTTCATAATTTGCCACCTTAGGTCCTCCCACTCGGATTTTGCCTCCTTAATCAAATTTTTGTAGAAGGTCCTCGCAGCCTGGACACTAGACTGTGTGCCCGTTTTTACCTCTTTAATCAGGGCAGCCTTAGCCCGCCTACAAGAGCCATTATACCAGTGCTCAGGCCTAACAACCCTTGGCCTAGGGGCAGTAGAGGTGTAAAAACAGCCAACCAGGGCGCCGAGGAGTTCCTTGTGAATATTCTGTAGATCAGGGAAATAATTCGGCGGAATATCCCCATTGGGGCTCAAAAGGTGGGAAACCGCCTCCAGGGAACTGGTAACATTGCTATAAAGTGCTGCAAGTTTTGAGTCATCAGTCACAACCCTAGCCCACCTAATCCGTCTGCCTCCTGCCACTAACACCAAGGTCTCACTATTTAGTGGTGTTAGGCCCCGTGGGACTCCACTGCCACCAATATTATTTACCAGTTCCAGTGACAGTAGGTTATGATCACTATCGACCCGCGGAGTAACAGAAAAGGCTGCTAAAAAGCCCCAAAATTCCACATTCACCAGGATGTAGTCGATAGTCGAACAACTCCCAGGTCTGTTAAAGGTGAAAGACCCCGGTACATCAGGACAGAGTCTTCCATTGCAAGCCCTCAAGGAATGTGCAATGGCCAACTTGTTGATCTCAAGGGCTAGTGGAATCAGACGTTTAGCAGGATAGATAGTGGGCTCTGGAATTTTATAGTTTTCGTCCTCATTCCAAGTAGGAGAGGGAATCCCAGGGAGAGGTTCAAAGTGACAATTAAAATCTGCACCTATTAATTTGTGACACGCAGGGGGAAGGAAATGTAGTACATCATCTAGGGCGCCCAAGATCGACAAACCCAGCTGTACCGGATGAGGACGCAGGTAGACATTTAGTACTGCCAGCGAATAACCGGTAGAAAATGTGAGTAATAAACATAGGATATCTGGGGATTTTGAATCTATGAGTTTTACAGAGCAACCTAGATGAGTTGCAACCCAGACAACAAGGCCCCCCGAGGGTCTACCCCTTGCACCTTGGGCCGCAGGAACAAAAAAAGAAGCGTATCCCACCCTCGATGGAATATGCCGCAGCCATGTTTCTTGGAATAAACAGATATCATAATTGTCCATTAACTCTCCCCACTCAGGGTCGGAGAGTTTGGACTCCAATCCAGCCACATTCCAAGACCCTATTAGAGGTCTGCGTGCAGGCATATAGGGGGAACAAGCCACCAGAGGCAAAGAAGTGGGGGAACCCTGTGAAGCAATATGCTCACAGGGGCCCAACTCAGGGCCCCCTTCCGTAGAGCTGTTAAACAGAAGCGGGAAGGAGGAGGAAATAAGACCGCCCCCGGCACCAGGAACAGCCGAGGGGAGGTCCATCTCCACATCATGCCCATCCCCACCCACACTCCCCCCCGTATGCCTATGCCCTCCCATGTTATACCTCAGGGATGATGGTCAATCCACAAACCTAAGCATATCAAAACGGTTGGCAACCAGGACATTGAAGTAGGGATTATGTGAGGCATGATAGAAGTTGGGAAGTTCCACATGGATCGGATCAGAAGAGGGATAGAAATACCCCAGATGACACGTGTCAATAGATCCTATTTTAAACTTCCCGCCCAAATCCAATATATGTCCGACTACTCTGGGGTCCCTAAAGTTGATCAGAACACAATCCCCACCAATATCCTTTGGTCGAGTCCCTAGCCAGGTAACCCTGCGAACAAAAAGAATCTCCCCTCTCCCAACTCCATTCAAAGGTCTATTTTTGGACAGCCAGTGGGTAACTTTATTTTTGAGTTCATAATAGGTCTCCCCCTTAGCATTAGTTAAAGGAGGAACACCTGTAAGCACAACCACATAGGGGGCTGCCTCGGGAGGGAGCTGAACGAGGGGAGAGGAATCGACCAGCTTCCGGAGAGCTAAATTACCACCCGTATCAGAGGGAAGCCTACCCCCACCAGGGCTCCGAGGAATGTAATCCTTATTACTATGAGACTGGGGACCTGCTGATGAAACAGTGGGGACACGGGTGGTAAGCGGAGGCATGGGAAGACCAGCATCAAGGGAAGGAACAATAGGCAGCGCCGAGGGTAGCTGCGCTGAAACAGAAGGGGTAGGATAGGGGAAAGTAGACTGGCCTTGTGAAAAAACATTATTGGTCGAGGCTAGGGTACCCACACCCTCCAGGCTACCTGAATTATGCAGAAGATCGTGGTTTGGCAGCTTTTTCCCACTACCTTTGATGTTAATTAAAGATACCAACCTGTCGATTTTAGATGACAGGGATTTTAAAAGAAGGTTTAGGGAGTGGTCTATATACGACTGCAGATCTATTACTAAATTAGAAGCCCAAACCGGTGGATTAGTAAAGGAAGGGTGTTGGGCCGGGGCTGAAGAGGCAGACCCCGCTGCAGGGGGGGCAGGACGTATGCTCCTGTTTTTGGATTTCGGCTTTTTATACCTTGGCTTTACCTGCTTCTTGGGAGCCACTATAGAAACATATGATGATGATAGTGGGCCAAATTCCGCTTGCACAGACTCGTCTAGAGTCGCCTGTGCACAAGGTAGCTGGGTAAAGGAGGGCAACATAGAGGACATAGCTTCCAGGTCCACCTGATATGAAGACAGATCAGCCAGACCATCAGAAGGGGGTACCAAAGTGAATGCAGGGGTAATGGACAGCCGTCTTTCCGTATTTTCAATGGCTGTGGCGACCACCCCAATGGTTTTCTGCAGCATTTTGTCTATGGCTGTAAGACTTGGAAGCGGGGGATTTACATTAGCGTGTTGTCTAGTCATTGGGCGACTCGATGAAGATTTAGAAGTTTTCCCCATAGTTCGGGTGCAGACTAACAGACTGGAGTAGTGCAAATAGGAACCCGTGTGCAACAATTGGCTAAAAACGAACAATGTCTAATAAAAGATGAAAGACTCTATGCGCAGCTTGAGACTGTAAACTACGTCTTAACACGAGAATAAAATAACCTGTAATGGTTAGGAGTCCACACTAGTCCAGTGTTCACAGTCGAAGAGATATGGCCCAGCCCGGCCTCCTTCGGCCCCGGACGGCCACAGACGGTCCCGCCCTTGTCCCGGGCTTCTCCCGGCGCCGCCCGCGCGCGTCCCGCGACGCTGGGGGAGCCGCGGGCTTTTAGCGCGCCTCCGGGCGCGTGGATGGCGTCAGACGGGCGCTGGGGCGCCTGGGAAGTGTAGTCTCCGGCCGCTGAGTAGAATGGCGGCAGCGAAGGAGACCCGCAGCACAGAAAGCCCAGGAACCCAGGATCAGCCGTAGCAGGGCAGGTGTCCGACCTTGCCAGCAGCAGGGACCCAACAAACAGATCCACAGGTCAGTTTCCAAGTTACCCGCTCCCCCGAGGGAGCCGCGGGCTTTTAGTGCGCCTCCGGGCGCGTGGATGGCGTCAGACGGGCGCTGGGGCGCTGGGGCGCCTGGGAAGTGTAGTCTCCGGCCGCTGAGTAGAATGGCGGCAGCGAAGGAGACCCGCAGCACAGAAAGCCCAGGAACCCAGGATCAGCCGTAGCAGGGCAGGTGTCCAACCTTGCCAGCAGCAGGGACCCAACAAACAGATCCACAGGTCAGTTTCCAAGTTATAATTTCACATGTACTGAACCTGACATATCTACCTCCTCTCAATTAAGAATTGTGGTTTATTAAATGTAATAAAAAATCCCCAATGTTATCCTACAAGTGGGGTACCAGCCAATGACTATGCCACACACAGAGCTTAGTATTATACGTCTTTATTCTGCTACATGTAACTATGAACTCAACATTCTAAAACAAGCTTTCATGGCATTGCGCTTTGACACCTACGTCACAGCTCTAAGGAGTCTGTTAGGAGCCAAAAGGGTCCCGTCATAAAACATTGCAAAACTCTCCATCTCCCCCTCTGTTAGATAATTAAAAAAAAATACAAATCAGTATACACATATAGACATTTACAGCTCTTCAATTAACCTTCTTGGCTCTTTATTTTTTCAACCTGATCTGGTTACAGAAAGCTGGGAGATGTCATCTTCACTGTCAGAGTTTTTTGAAGATGGTGAAGAAGTAACAGCAGTCACTGAGTTTTCAAGTTCAGTCTTTCCTTCACCATCTCGATCAGAAGACCGATTAATCAAATGCCGAAAGTGAGAAGAGTCTCTGATAACAGACTTTCCATGATGGCGTCAGACGGGCGCTGGGGCGCTGGGGCGCCTGGGAAGTGTAGTCTCCGGCCGCTGAGTAGAATGGCGGCAGCGAAGGAGACCCGCAGCACAGAAAGCCCAGGAACCCAGGATCAGCCGTAGCAGGGCAGGTGTCCGACCTTGCCAGCAGCAGGGACCCAACAAACAGATCCACAGGTCAGTTTCCAAGTTATAATTTCATATGTACTGAACCTGACATATCTACCTCCTCTCAATTAAGAATTGTGGTTTATTAAATGTAATAAAAAATCCCCAATGTTATCCTACAAGTGGGGTACCAGCCAATGACTATGCCACACACAGAGTTTAGTATTATACGTCTTTATTCTGCTGCATGTAACTATGAACTCAACATTCTAAAACAAGCTTTCATGGCATTGCGCTTTGACACCTACGTCACAGCTCTAAGGAGTCTGTTAGGAGCCAAAAGGGTCCCGTCATAAAACATTGCAAAACTCCCCATCTCCCCCTCTGTTAGATAATTAAAAAAAAAAATACAAATCAGTATACACATATAGACATTTACAGCTCTTCAATTAACCTTCTTGGCTCTTTATTTTTTCAACCTGATCTGGTTACAGAAAGCTGGGAGATGTCATCTTCACTGTCAGAGTTTTTTGAAGATGGTGAAGAAGTAACAGCAGTCACTGAGTTTTCAAGTTCAGTCTTTCCTTCACCATCTCGATCAGAAGACCGATTAATCAAATGCCGAAAGTGAGAAGAGTCTCTGATAACAGACTTTCCATGATGCTAGGCAGTCACCATATATATGCCTAGGTGGACACTACGTGGATAGGTTCAGCATCATATGGAGCATCAGATTTCCTCCTTCGTATTTGTCGGACAATCACTAAATCTCCTGTCTTAAACTCAATATTCTTAGTATGTCGGCTCTTGTCTGCATAGGCTTCCATTTTGTCTGTGTTAACAAGTCCTTTGTACAAATTGTATTCTCATTTCCTTCTCTTTTGTTGGTCCATTGAGGTATCTTGGTTGTCATTGCTCTCCCAAACATCATACGTCGCAGGACCTTCACCTGTGGTCCAGTGAGGTGTCGAACAATAGACTCCTAGGGTGGAATTCAATACAGTTTTTAAACTGATCATCTCAAAAGTTGCACTCTGTACTACTTTCTTTAGTGTGTTCATAAAATGTGAGTCCATTGGCCTGCAACCACAAAGGTGTACTATTCGGATGCTTTAGTTTCAGATGCTCCGGCAATACCTGACTTCTCAACTATTAAATGGCAGGCCATTCTCAAACTTCAAAATGGTTGTAACGCCCCATGTCGCAAATATGCCGTCTAGTCTCTCAATGACTCACTGGTGAGTTGTGGATGAGAGATCCTCTATTAATAGAAAACATGAATACTCATCCACAATTACCATCAGATGATGTCCATTATCAAGTGGGCCAAATAAATTGATGGCTACTCTTCCATGTATGCCTAGGAAGTTCTGACATGGTAAGAGTATTTTGAGCAATGTTAGTATAAAGGCAATTACGCAATTTACAGGACTTGAGTTCCATTTCAACCCTCTCATCTAAATATGGAAACCAAACCGGATCTTAGAGAGCTCTTATAGTGGCAACATTACCACAATGTTCTTAATGAGACACTTTCATTATTTTCTGTCTCAAACTCTCTGGTATGAGGATTCTTGATCCTAGCAGTATAAATCCTTTCTGATTTACAGACAGTTCATCTTTAACGTTTTTATACTTTTGGTATTCACCATCACTGGTGAGAGGTTGAGTGTGTCGGTTCCGTGACTGATGTGTAATATTATATCTTTCAACGTTAGCATGTCACTATCATGGCTCATGAAATTAATGTCGGCTTCAGCCATCTAAGATGGAGTACTCTGACCTTGTATAGGCCCTCAGGAAAAGTAGTCAGCAGGGTTTTGATCCTTCCTTAGATGAGGCATAATGTTATAATCATACTATTGTAATCATAGTCACTACTGTTCAATGCAAGGAAGCATCTTGGCTTTTGGATTGCCAAAGATAGTCAGTAAAGCTTGAATACTGTTTACCAGTGAAAATATGTTTTCCATACAGGAATACATAGAAATGTTCACATGCCCATACCATGGGCAAACTTTCTTTCTCAGGTAGTAACTATGCATGTTCTATCTGAGACAAACTTCTACTGGCATTTGCACATATGCCTTCGAGTATGTGGGTACCCGCTTTGCTGTGCAAGGATAGTGCCCAACTCGACTGGGTTATCATCAACAACAACCTCAGTATGAAGCTTTGGATTGAAGTAGGAAATTTCAGCAGCAGTTTTGATGGCTTGCTCGATGTTCTTGAAGCTTCTCTCACGTTCTTGTGACAACTTGAATGTAACATTTTTCTTTGTTAACTCTCATAAGGGAGCACTTATAGTAGCAACGTCTCGTATGTATCTTGAACAGTAACTTGCCATGCCAAGAAATGAACGTATCACAGAAACATCATGTGGGGAATCAGCATTTGGCAGGGCTTTTACTTTGGCAGGATCAAGCATCATACCCCCTTCTTAAAAGATATGGCTAAAGAATTTTAACTTTGTGTTGTGGAGCTCACACTAGTCTGCATTTGAAGTCAGGCCTTCATCAGTAAGTAAACAACATACTTTGGTGAGAGCTTTATCATGCTCCTTCTGTGTAGCTCCAAAAGTCAATATTTTATCGCTATAATTGAATGCTGTATGACACTTTGAATGACGTCTTGAAAAATTTCTGCAGCCGATGACACACCAAAATGGAGTCTCTTATATCGAAAAAGATCGACAGGTGTAGGAAAAGTTGTAATATACATGCAATCTATATGATGATGACCTTTATTTAAATGAAGGCGAGAGAAGACATTTGTACCATTTAATTGTGTTAACATGTCAGCAATGTATGGACCCGGATGTAACTCTCTTTCAATTGCCAATGCATATGTGTACCGTTCCTTCACTGTCCATTTGAAGCACTTCCACTATGGGAGAAGCCCTTGGTGATGGACCAGTTGAACGCTCAATCATGTCATGCTTAAGTAATGATTCAGGTTATTTTTGATAAACAAGTTTTATTGTTTTAAACAACACAATAACAGAAACAGTCTGGTATTCCGAATCGGTACTACATAGCAATACATTAGGAAGCACCCCCCGCTCCCCCCCGCCCCCAGAATCCCCCCCCCAGCCCCCGAACCGCCCCATTAAGGTATGTTGCCTAGCCATTTCCCCCAAACCTTTCGGTATTTCTTGGGGCATCCTCGTGCCCGATAGAGAGTCCGCTCCTGCACCGCGCACCAGTCCACCCCAGCGCCCCACTTGGCCACACTTGGCGGCAGCGGCTGCTTCCATGCCGCAGCAATGTCACGCTTGGCCACCATCAAGGCCGTCATGAGAAACAGCTGATCTGAGCGCGTGCCATCTAAGCCATCTGTGATGCCCAGCAGCGAGTGTCGTGGATCATGCGGCACCTCCCACCCCAGGACCTCCGTAAGTTTGGTCTCAATGCCTCTCCAGAACCCCTCCAGGGCCGGGCAGGACCACACCATATGCAGGAAGTCTGCCGGGTCGGAACCACATCGGGGGCAGGCCGCATCCCCGGAGAGGCCCGCACGGTGAAGGCGAGCCGGTGTGAGGTATGCCGCGTGGAGATAATAGATTTGGATGAGTCGCAGCTTAGCGGAGGCCGTCACCAAGCGGGGGGCCATAAGGGCGTCCCGCCAGTCGGCCTCGTCCAGGGGACCCACCCATCCCTCCCAGCGCTCTTTAAGACCCGCAAGGGATGTAGGGGTGCAGTTAATGAGGGAGCGGTAGATCCTGGAAATGCCCCCCCTCCCCAGGTTGCCCAGCAGGACCTGAGCCTCCGGAGGGCTGTGATCTGGCAGCCGGACGTCCAGTGGTGTGTAGGTGCGTATGGCGTGGCGCAGCTGGAGGTACCGGTAAAATTGAGAGGAGTGAAGGGAAAAACGCGCTTGCAGCTCTGAAAAGGAACACATCCGCCCTCCCCGCCAGACGTCTCCCAGCTGGGAAATGCCGATAAGATCCCATGATTTGAAGCCTTCCAGCTTTGTGACCTCCCGCAACCACGTCCCGTGCCACAGGGGAGTGACCCGGGTCAACCGTCCCGTCCATCGGGTGAGGCGGAGCGCCGCTCTCCAGGACAGGAACACAGCCCTGGTGATGTCCGGGCAAGAAGCAGGGATGGGGGCGCCGTACAGGCGGTCTTGGATGTCGGAGAAGCCCAAGCCGTTAAGTTCCACCCTGTAGGCCGGGTCGGACCAACCCCCTCCAAACCAGTCGTGAATGACCAGGAGGCGGGTGGCCATGTAGTAGAGGTAGAGATCAGACATGCCCAGGCCCCCGTCAAAGGTGGGAATGCGGCACGTCGACAGAGCCAGCCGTCGCCTCCCCTCGCCCCAGAGAAATCTCGTCGCCATCCCGTCGAGCTCGCGGAACCACGGGCGCGGAAAGGAGAGGGGGGTGTTTTGCAAAACATACAGAAACCGGGGAAGGATCATCATTTTGTAGAGGGCGACCCTTCCCAGCGGGTTGAGGGGCAGCTGCTGCCACCGCGCCAGATCGACCTTGGCTCTCTTGACCAGGGGGGAGACGTTGAGCGCCCAACTTAGCTCCGGGAGGAGGGAGACCCAGATGCCCAGGTACTGAAATGATAAGCGACGCAGAGGGATGGTCTCCTGCCAGTCAAAGCAGTCCCTGGAGGGGTGCAACGGTACCAGGACCGACTTCCGTGGGTTGAGGGAGAGACCCGACGCCCGGCCGAAGCGGCTCAGAATGGATAGTGCGCGCGGTCCGGAGCGCGCTGGGTCCCCCAGGTAGAGTAGGACATCGTCCGCATAGAGGGCGATTTTGTCGGCTTCCAGGCCGGGCCATTCCCACCCCCGAAGGAGGGGGTCAGATCTAATCAGGGCGGCCAGAGGTTCCATCGCCAGAGCGAAGAGAAGGGGCGACAATGGGCAACCCTGCCTCGTCCCCCGGCCGATCCGGAAGGGCCTTGACAACGCACCATTAACCAGCACTCTGGCACGGGGCCGGGCATAGAGGACTCGCACCATCCCCACGAACCGGGGGCCAAAGCCCATGCGGGACAGGACGTCGAAGAGGTAGGCCCACCCCACCGAATCGAAAGCCTTTTCGAAGTCAACGAGGAGTAGAGCGAGGTACGGGGTCAGTCGATGGCGATGGGCCAAGGCCACATGGAGACGGCGCAGACAGTGGCGCGTGCCCCGAGCGGGCATGAAGCCACATTGATCCGGGTGGACCAAGGTCGACAACATGGGCTTAAGTCGTTGGGCCAGGACCGCCGCATAGAGTTTCACATCAGTGTTGATGAGCGAAATTGGGCGGTAGGCCGCTCTATCAGTGGGCGGCGGCGTGGATTTGGGCAAAACCACAATCGTGGCCAGGTCGGATTCCAGGGGGAAGGAACCCCTCTCAAGCGCCTCCGCATAGTGGGCTCTCAGCCGCGGGACCAGGGTGTCCTTATAGGCCGCAAAGAATTCCTGAGGAAAACCATCCGGTCCCGGTGTCTTCCCCATTGACGTACGCCCGATTGCCTCCCCGATCTCCTCGACGGAGATGGGCGCCTCCAGGCTCTCCATTTCGTCCGGCCGAAGCCGGGCCAGGCAGGTGCTCCCGGACGCGAGCAGGGCGTCCAGAGAAAGGTCCGGTGCACGCGCTCGGTAGAGCTGGGAATAGAACTGGGCAAATGCCTCTGCCATCGCCACGGAGGAGGACTGGAGCACCCCAGAAGAGTCGGCAATCGCCGGAATGATGCGCGACGCCCTGGGGTAAGTGGCCAGGCGGTGCAACAGTGCGCCGTTCTTGTCACCCCAGCCATACACCCTCGCTACCGAGGACTGCCAAAGAAGCTTGGCCGCCTCGAGGGACCGCTGACAAATCTCCTGACGAAGGAGCCGCAATTGTCGGTCCACCGCCGGGTCGTCATGCTCGGAGAGCGACTGCTCCAGCCGCAACGCCCGGGCCTCGCAAGCAGTGAGCTGCTGCAGCTGTGTCTGGCGGTGCCGCACCACCTGTGCCTTGGCCGCCCCCCTGATGGTTGCCTTGCAAGCCTCCCAGAGGGTGCCTGCCGACGAGACAGAGCCCTCATTGGCACCATAGTAATGAGCGAGCTCAGTGCCAACCGCCTCGCGCACTGTCTTATCCTGGAGGAAGCAGGCGTTGAACCTCCACACCGGCCTGGCCGCGTGAGGCGGGGGGCCCAGACCCAGGAGGACTGGTGAGTGGTCCGAGATGCCCCTGGGAAGGATGCGGACATCCTGGACGCTCCCGCACTCGGTGGGAGGGACAAAAATCACATCAATACGAGCGTGAGAGTGGTGAGCGGCTGAAGTGTGGGTGTATTGACGGTCGTGAGGATGCCAAAGCCTCCAGGCGTCGCAGAGGCCCTGGGCCTCCGCCCAACCCGCCAGCTGTCTCGCTCGCGCGGCGCGGGAATCCGAAATCGGTCCCGACGAATCCAGCTGTGGGGCCAGGACCGCATTAAAGTCGCCCCCAAGCACGATATTGCCCACGGGGAGAGATTCCAACAACGAGGCGGCGTGGGATAAAGCCTGCGACAGTCCCGAGGGAGGCACATAGAGTGAAAGGAAGCTGACCGGGCGACCCTCCAGCGTACCACAAATGGCAATCCCGATTCCCAGGGGCGCGCGGGCCACCCTCTGAAGGACGAAGGGGAAGGAACGACGCAGCAGGACCGCCACCCCGCGGGAACCACGGGAGAACCCCGAGTGCCACACCCGGTCGTAGCCATAGCGCGCCAAGAAAGGGCATTTTTCCCCAAGGAGATGGGTCTCCTGAAGGAGGAGGACGTCGGCCCCAACGCGCTGAGCATACTTGAGGACCGCCGTGCGCTTAAGCCTATCCAGCAGGCCGTTCACATTCCAGGACAGGATGTGCAGCTGTGCCCTGGGGGTTACGTCAGCCATGGATACAACGGGTGCATCGGGACACTGCAGGGTCGGAGCCACCGCAGGGGTGTCGGGAGGACATCATGTCGCACCGGCGCGCAGGGAGGAAAGGAGGATCGCCCAGGACCCGTGGGGAAGGCAGGGGGCAGGCAACAGGGGACCAGGGGTGCCCGGCCGGGAGCGAGCGGCAGTAGACCGTGTGCAGGAGCCAGCGCGGAGCGCTGCAATGACGCCCGTGGGAGGAAGCCAAGGGGCGCCAGGACGGGAGCGGGCAGCAGCAGGCCGTGTGTGTGGGCAAGCGCGGGGCTTTGCAGTAACGCTTGCGGGAAGCTGCGATGCGGCGCACCCAGGGAAGACCAGACATGAACGAAAAGGACCACCCCCCCTAGGAGGAATATCCAACAAAACATCCAACAAAACCCACCCCATAACCCCCAACCCCCCACCCTACACTTCGAGAACTGAAGCATCTGTCGCCCTAACTTCAACAACTATTACAAAAGCCCCAAGCGAAACGCTCGGGTGTCAAGAGCGTGGTGGACCCCTCCAGAAGTACGGATGCAAGCGTTCCGGCCTAGACTACTACTCATGAGCGGAGATCCGCTGAGTCCAGGACCATGGCGGCGGCCCCAGCCGCGGGACTGGGCCACCAGAGCTGCTGCCAAGACAGAAGGCCACCCCAAGTCAAATGACCGGGCTGCGGGAGAGATCAGAAAGGTCCACAGGCGCGATGAGGGGGGTCAGGGACGGGTCCGGCGGGCGCGGCGACCGGCTCCGGAGGCCCCCAGCCGCCTGAGAAGATGTCCCGGATGAGGCAGACGAGTCCCTCGGCATCCTGCCCGACATGCTCGTGGACCGAGGCCCAGCTGTCAACCCCCCCCCGGGGCCGCCGGGACTGTGTGCGTCTTCTACGGCGTGGGCGAGGAGGCCTGGTTGTATCCAGGTCCGTAGGCCTCCGGGCCGGGAACGCTCGCCCAGATTGGCGCAGGGGTCGCTCCTCAGTGAGCCAAGTCCAGGCCGCCCGAGGAGTGTCGAAAAACAAGGTCTTATCCTGGAAGACCACACGGAGGCGGGCCGGGAATTGAAGTTGGTATCGAAGACCCAAGGAGCGCATCTTATGTTTCACCTCCAGGTATGATCGGCGTTGCTCTTGAACCTCCCGGGTGTAGTCGGGGAAAACCATGATGGTGTGGTTATTGAAGGACAAAGGAGACTGCGCCCGCGCCTCCTTCAGAATAGCATCCCTGTCTCTGAAGTTGAGGATCCGCAGGATGAAGGGGCACGGTGGGGCCCCCACCGGAGGTTTGGCGGCCAACGACCGGTGCGCTCTTTCCACTTAGAACCAGGTGGACAGGCTGGCCGCCGGCATCCAGGACTTAAACCACTTCTCAAGAAAGTCATCGGTGCGGCCAGATTCCACCCCCTCCGGAAAGCCCACCAGGCGGAGGTTGTTGCGGCGGGCCCGGTTTTCGGCATCCTCTGCCCGCCGATGCAGTTCCTTGGAGTGGGTCGTGAGCTCCCGGACCTGATCTTGGAGCTGCCGGATGTCGTCCTCCGCGGTCGAAATGCGGGACTCCGTCTCGGTGATGCGGGCCGTGGCATTGCGAAGATCTTGTCGGAGGAGCGCCACGTCCACCTTCACCTCCCCGACCATCCCCTCCAAGGACGTGCGGGAGGCGGTGATGGCCTGCAGAATGGCGGCAAGGTCCGTGCCGGGAGTCGGCGCCGCCTCCCCCCCAGCCCCCGGGGGCTCAGAGGTCGTGAAACGGTCAATCTTGGTCTGGTGGGGTGCAGCCGCCGACTTGGCACCCCGTTCCTTGCCCATGACTGCCCTCGGGGCGCGCGCGCCGGTGCTCAGGCGCCGCGTGGCTCGCCGTCCCAGTGTCCCAACTGCCAGCCGGCGCGGATTCGGGGGGCAGGGGTGGTGCCCTCACCCCGCTATGACGGGCCACCGGGGGTGCCGCAGCCCCGCGTAAAGGCGATCCAGTGTGGCAGAGTCCCACCGTTGCTCCAGGCACAGGGCCCGTGACCAATCAGGCCCCCACAGCGGCCTCTCGGGCTTACTCCGGCGGCGCTCCCCGCCGCGATCGGCACTGGAGCCCCTCCCTGAGGAGGGGGGAGGAAATAGGGGGCTCTCTCGTCCAGGCGGCGACGGGGGAAGGGAGCGCACGGACCCCCGTGTGGCGATGGGCCCCCGCCGCCAACCGCCGACGCCGGCACCTGCTGTGGGCACTTCCACGTTGTTCGCACCAGTTCTCGGCCACCACCAGGAAGGAGTCCAGGCCCTCGCGCAGGTGCGTGTCTCTCACCTCTGATCGGCGCTGTCTCGGGGTCCCTGCAGGTCTCAGGCGTCCCGTGGGTATAGCGTGCACCTCTCCACACCGGGAGCAGGGCTCAGCAGCTCCGGGCGGGAACGGGACCCCCCTCCTCGGGTCTCGCGCAGTTGGACCAGCCGCCGTCAGCCACACGGCCCGTGCCCCCTTCGGGCGCCGCGGTCTCGCGTAGCCCCGGGTGCCGACCTCAGATCCGGCCAGCCGCGTCTCCTGCGGCCGCGGAAGCGAAAGGCGGCAGAACTCGGGCCAGGCGGCAGGCAGACGGCCAGGATTGTCACAGATGGAGGAGCCCCGGTCCCGCAGCAGATAGAGACCTCCGGGGCGCCGCTAGGTCGACGGAACACGGAGTAAGTTCGGATGCGAGGGGTCTAGCATCGGGAGCCTCACATCAGTGCGGCCATGTTGCAGTGCGCCACCTAGCGCTCCGATTCAGGTTATTTTTAACAGCTTCTTGTAAATAAAAAGCAATTTGTCTTTGGGCAACAGGACGGACATCTTCATTAATATGTAACTTTACTTTCATAGTCTTAAGCTTTCCTAAACCATGAAACAACAAAGGAAATTGACTTACTATTTTGTGGTGAGCATTCATGTGGTAATTCATGGATACTTGCACCTTCATTTTCTTGTGTTTCTGTGTTGCTACCTTGACATTTAAATGGGTGCAGATGCAGCCCAGGTGTACACTTTGGTTTTCGATGTGGTATGTCGGGCAATGGAGATAATTGTTTGTATTTCTTTTTAGGCATCATATTTATTGATGCACCAGTGTCGATGGTGAAAGGTATTGAGCAATCATTTGTTCTCAATGTAATTATTGGGCAATGTTTGTTGAAATGTGGACTTTTCTTTGACTGATATTTTTCCTCACATGCACATCATGTGACATTATAAATTCCAAAACCTGAGTAGTTTATACAAGTCATCAGAACCATGAGATGGCAATAATGAACCATAATACATATTACCTGTAACACATTTTTTCTTAACATGGCAATTATGGGGTAGTTAGATTGAAAAGGGTGTTTTGAAATGAGAAAAAGTTTATTGAAACTAGGTACATGAAATACTGGACTACACTGTTTGGTTGCCTGCAGTAAAATTAAGAAGACAATACTCATTAAAGCAAAAGTTTAAAAAAAATACCCTTCACATTGTTAAAAAAAATTCACTCCATCTGTAAAAGGGATGGGACTATTGAAGATGCTCTCTTCAAGGTGCAGTTAACAATCGGTACATATTAGAATTAGAATGTCTAGGTTTTATTTACCGTTCATGAATAGGCTGTTGCTAAGATCAGGGCAATTCTTTTGGTGAGGCGTTATCTTAATGAGTATGTATTTACTGCTCTTGCCACAACATTTTCTACATAAGTTGTAGCTTTAACAAAATCCCAGGCAATATTTTATTATTGCATTTAAACTAAAAGCAGCATTTATGTGTAAAATCTGAAAGTTATGCAAATTACTTGGTAAATTACGTAGAATGTGCTATTAATTCATATTCATGTGGAAAAAACTGTGGCTATGGATTTAGAAAAATAAGGCGCTGACCATTGTCCTTTGTTTTATCAACAATTTATTTCTGACAGATAAACAAAATCTAAACATTCTATTTCCATTCATCAGTGCACACTGTCAGCTGCACTGTTAGCCCTGTGGCTTATGATGTCACCAGAATCCCAAAATGGTAAGATTTAATCTCATATTGCACAGTTGTCTATGTTGTATTTTTTCTCTCTTCTCTCTCTCTGATATATATCTGATATATGTCTATCAGTCTGTTTTATGTATGGAGATTTAAGTCTGGTAACTACATAAATGTATATATTCTTATAGTTTATTTACTTTAGGTGCAGATACTGTCAGTTCTCTGGGCTTAAATGTCTTAGTTCAAGAATGTGTACCTTCTGACTGTAAACCTAGGAAGTTAATTTAAGTTTAAGGAGTCAGTTCCCTCCTGTCAAGCACATTTTCAGGAATCTGTTATCTGGCATGTCATGTAACTTCTATCAGTCTAGCCTGGACTTACAGTGGTTATTGTAATTGTTGCAATGTGCACCATATCTTCTTTCGTCCTGCTTTCATGACAGCTCTGCGGTCTTGGGAGCCTGAAATAAGGCTTCCTGGAGCCCTGTATTTAAAAGTAGTTGCCCACTGGCAGTTTTCTAATCAAGACTTTACTATGGCCCTTGTCTCGGCGCAGGTGATTTCCTATCTTCGTTTTTCTAAGTCTATTTATGCTGCTCTCCCTAAATCAATTCTGCAACCTCTGCAATCTGTTCAAAACCACGCTGCCATACTTATCTCTCATCTGGCTCATTATTCTCTTGTTTCACCACTTTCTGCTTCCCTCCTCTGCCTTCCTATTTATCTCTAGTCGCACTTCAACACACCAAATGTCAATGTCGCATTTGCATCGAAGTTGATTTAAACTATATTTTAATACACACATAAAACTATCTGAGTGTATCTAAAAATGCATGTTTTCCTTTATATATTTACCGAAACACCTTTAATAATGATACTTTAAGTCTGCTTGTACATTTTTTGTGAATTCATATTTCTTAACATTACCCATTTCAACAAATTCGTTTAAATATGTGTTTATACAAACCTGCTTGTGTGAACGCATACAAACACTCATGTAAACAGTTTTAGCAGTCATTGCTGATAATAACTAACTATTATCAATGTAGTTATTTATTGATTCGGTTTTTGTCACGCAGACATTACCCAAAGGTGCTAAAGTGCATTTCGATAGAAATAGAACATTACATAATACACAAATTTACATAATCCAAGATTTTGCTACATTTAAAAGCCAAGAACATTAAAGTATAGAAAGGGATCTTTACAGACGGCACAAGATTACACTATGCAAGGATGTTGGTACATTTATACGAACAAAAACTTTAGAGTATGATATAAATTATACATTTGCAGCAGTCATAGAAATCTATACATAGGATGTGGACCGGTGCCAATTTTGGATGGCGTCTGAAGTAAATTGACATAGAGAAGTAAGCCTGGAGGTGCTGCACAGTGCAGAGACTGGACCAGAGAGGTAAAAACTATGGGCCTTATTTCGTCCGACCGATATCATAGCGGAATGAAACCGCCCAACCACAGGTTGGTGGTTCCATCCGCTGTATTACGATGCGACCACCCTCTGGGCAGTCGGAAACATCCATTTTTCAATGGCCGGTTATGCAGTGGGTTGGAAAGGGCTGCAGCACAAGCTACCATTGAGAAATGGATGTTTGTAAACATCCTTACACTGTGTGGCAGGCACCATGCAATGCCTGCCACATGGTGCAGGGATGTCAAGACGGCACAGGCCCCACAGGGGAGGGCCAGTGGGTAAGAGGGCCTTGCTAGGGGGCCCCAAAGTCAAACTTCGCCTGCCTTTTAATGGCGGGCAGCCTGCCATGAAAGTGCAGATAAATACTAACATCGTAATCCAAATGGGAGAGCCAAGGCTGGCTCCGCCGTCATTATAGGATTATCATTCCGCCCACTGCCACTGTGGGCTCTGTGAGTCAGTCGGAAGTGGAGCAGAATCCTCTCCGCCGGTTTCCAGCCTGCATTGAAATATGGAGGTTGGAGGGAAACCATCAATATAGTCCGGAAACCCTCTGACTCGCTGTCAGATGACTTTCCACCGGACATCGTAATCGGGCCCTAAGGTAAGGTTACCTAAATTGTCTTTGAAGGAGAAGGACTTCCAGCTCAGATTTAAAAGATAAGATTCGAGGTTGTGGTGTGTAAGTATGGAGGTAAGAAGTTCCATACTCTGGTTGAGCTTCTTGAGAAGGATTGTGCCATATGCTGTTAGGTTTTAAAGGTCAGGGTTCTATCAGTGGTTCTTTGGCATTCCTTGATGGTTTAATGACCCTAGATAACTTTGATTTGTCATCTTGGAAACGTGAACTGGATGTGTCTAGGGCCTTGTGAGTGATACAAGACATATTGTATGGAGCTCTGGTTTCAATGGACAGCCAGTGAAGTGAACCTAGCTTCGGTGAAATATGGTAATTCCTTTTGGACCCATAGACAAAATCTGCTGTCAAATGTAGTATTGATTTAAGAGCTTTTAGCTGCTTCATCAGTTGTAATTGTTTATTTTTCACCAAATCTCTAATGAAATGTGCTGCTTTAGGCTGAAAATGTAGCAACATTGGTTATACTCCATTAAGCAATACCAAAACAACAAGACTTCTGCCTCATTACAATGTTGGTGGTAGTTGCCTCCGACTGACACCATCTCAGTGTGAGAACCGACTAACCATAGGTCAGCAGGTCCGCACACCTGATTACAATATGACCGCACTCAGAACCTGATTTACAAAGGTAATGTAAGACGAAAGTCTAACTGTATGACTTTCGGTATTCACAAAGGGCATTTAACTACTCGTAAATACCCTTTGTGAATACCGAATGTCAAACTTTACGACTTTCGGTATTGACAAAGGGCATTTATGAGTAGTAAATGCCCTTTGTGAATACCAAAAGTCGTAAAGTTAGACTTTCGTCTCACTTTGCCTTTGAGAATCGGGCCCACGGTGCGGTCGCAAACTCCCATTTCTCTATGGGAGCTTGGGCGGCAGGTGAAAACCGCCCGCACCACAAGCTCCCATTGAGAAATGAGAGTTTGTGTAAATCCTTGCATCGTGTCTGCCACACGGTGCAGGAATTTTCCAGTGCCACAAACGTAGGCCGTGGAGGGATGTGGGCCCTGCTAGGGGCCCCCAAAGTCGCTTTCCAACAGCCTTTCAATGTCGGAAAGGTTGACATGGAAAGGCTGTCGGAAACCAACATATTAATCCCAATGGCAAAAAAGCCATCCGTAAGGGATTATGTGTGGTTTCCGACTGGTCAACAGGCTCCTCAGAACCCAGTCGGATTGACTGTACGGTTGACACTTCGATGGCCTACATTGTAATTCAGTGGTTGGACAGTAAACCTACTACGTTGGTGTTCTAACTCACAGTGCACAAGAAACACATTTCCAAAGAAATGACATTTAAAAACAAATTTAGAACAATAATCCCTATACCATGTGATTATCTAAATGCAGAGTTTTGTAGTGCGGCCAGTTGCCGCTGCGGTACAGCGCAAACGCAAGTCCAAATCCCACCGCTGCCACCAATGTTAGAAATGGGATTTCTGGTTGGCTAAGGCTTGCGCCAAAGTCAGGCAGAAACCACCACTCTAGTCAGGGCAAGGAAGTTACACGCCAAAGATAACCCCTGCTCACCCCCTTGGTAGCTTGGCACGAGCAGACAGGCTTATCCCTGAGGCGATGTGTAAAGCGTTTGCGCGCGCACCCAGCAACAACACCCAAGGCCCACCACAAAGGAAACTCCACACAAGGTATTCTATAAAAATAGCCTTTGTATTATACACAACACATCAGATAAAAACACACACTTTACAATGTGCCAACAGGCACGGGCAGAATTTACAAGGGATAATATGTACAGGGGACAGGGCCACATGGACCCCTGTCCGAAATTAGCACTCTTAGAACTTAGGAATAATACTTTAGAACATCGCACACAATAACATATATAACACACAATCAGTAACTCCTGGTAACCAGAAAGTACCACCTACGCAACCCTAACCACCTTAGGAAAATACTGCGCAGGGAATCAGGACCTCACCAGCACCACCTGTACTAGGAGAAAAACAACCACCTAAGTATCACTCTACCTGTAGGGGTCTAAGCACATAAACACAGGATGCATAAAATACATTCAGAGGTGTAAAGCAAAGCACATGACGCATAAACACATTCAGAGGTGCAGGAAAGGAAAACACATGATGCATAAAATACCTTCAGAGGTGCAGGACAAGAATAGCGCCAAACTCACATTAGCCACTACCTGTGGCAGTCCCTAGGCCAACTGGCCTTGTCGGGGCAAGGACGCCCTGTGTCACAGTGTCAGGGGAAGGCTGCGCAGGCTGCGCAAGCTAAAGCGTAAAGGGGGGAGCACAACCTACACATTGCAGCTGGCCACTAAGTGCTGGGCAGCTGGGAAAAGGAGCGTGGGCACCACTGTGCCCTTTGAACATAAATCACAGTCACGTGGGGCCCCTCTGGGCTCTTAGAACAGTTATCGCCTTCTGAGCCCCTCTGGGCTCTACAACAAGCAATGCCCCCTGAGCCTCGCAGGCTCTACGACAAGAAATGCCCCTGAGCCTCGCAGGCTCTTGGCAAATATCTGCCCCGTCGTGGGAGCCTCGGGGCTCTGAACGACGATGTTCCTTTTGGAGCCTTCCGGCTCCAAACTCAGAATTGCTCTGACGTTGGTGGAGCCCTCCTGGGGCTCGAGAAACCAACGAAAATGCCCCCTTAAGGCAGAGCCTCGATGGGCTCGAGAACACGTTGGGGCAGCCCGCTGCCTTCCGGGGCCGCCCGACACCTGCACTGTCCCGGTGCCTGCCGGTGGAGCGCACTTGCTCCGCACCCAACAAAGAATGCACCGGTGGAGCGCACTCGCTCCGCACACAACCACGGATGCCCCCACTCACCGGGACGGCTCCTCCGGTCTCGGCGGCGCTGCTCCTCCTCTCGTTAGATCCAGCGCGGGGTGGGCTCCCGCCTGGATTCCTTTCCTTCCCTTCGGCAGCAACAGCGCGGGGCTCCCTCAGCGCACGGGAGCCCCGGTCCACAACTCACTTCCTGCTTCCCTCACAGGAGCACGGGGTAGGCTCCCATCCGCTTCCTGTGGGTACAGTCCTGCCCAGGTCTTCGCCGAGGCTGCCTGGCTTCCGGTTCTACCCGTCCGCGGCGGTGACTCTAAACTTCGGCAGTCAGAGGGGTAGGCTCCCTCGTCACAAGCAATATACGGCGGGGTGGGCACCCGCCATAGGAAAATAATTAAATAAGCGGGGTAGGCACCCGCAAGCGCCACAATGCGGGGTGGGCACCCGCTTTAGAACACGGCCGAAAAGCGGGGAATCCCACGCCGGGGTTCCCTCGCTAAATATTGCAGCTCGGCGCTGCTGGGGCCACAGAGAGAGCGCTCCTAGCGCTATAAGGCAGAGAAAAGCGCTCCCAGGCGCTTAGGGGTGAAATAACCACCAAATCCAGCAAAGTCCTTAGTAAGGTGGGCAGGGGGCAAGGCTGGGCCAGGGGCCAGCTCACTGGGCCCTCCAGGCAGGAAGGCAGTCCAAAGTGGCGGTTCCTCCTGGCCTCCAGCAAAGCAGCAGCCCCCCTCAGGATCCTGGAAGAGAACAACTTCTGTGGGGACACAGCCCCATTTTTATACATCTTTTCCCTTTGTTCTGGGTTCAGGGTGAGGGGGAAAACCAGTCGCAGCTGGTTGGGGAGCACCCTTGATGTGCTCAGCCCCTCACTCTATTCACTGGCAGGGCTAGGGTCGTCAATCGCACCACAGGGGGCGGAGCCAGCACTGTGTGGGGAAAGCCCTGCCCTATTCAGGTCCAAGGTGCACTCCTCCCCAGCCATCAGCATGCTAATCTCACACTCACCACTGGGGCAGACCCAACCAGACTCCTGGAGCCAGGCTCACCAGCCAGCTCCAGCCAATCACACGCCAGACACACTGCACACAGAAGTGCCCACTTCTAGAAGTGGCACTTCCACACTAGGTACATGCACGCCGCACACATCATCGCGCAGCATTCAATCACACGAGTCCGCACATACCAAACTCAGGCCTGCACACCCCACGCATCAGGAACTACTAGGGACACATACATTCCCCATGCATTCCTATGGGAGGGCAGGCCTATCTCACCACATGCACTCAGAGTGCGCACACACTTTACCCTGGGACACAGGGAAAGTGCGCAGAAACCAA
Organism: Triturus cristatus; assembly: GCF_964204655.1. Lineage (NCBI taxonomy): Eukaryota > Metazoa > Chordata > Amphibia > Caudata > Salamandridae > Triturus > Triturus cristatus. Next base: position 1,073,411,643 of record NC_140582.1, read on the forward strand.
AAATCACCACACCAAGTCACCAGTAAAAAGCAAAAAATTTCAGGGGTGAACCTGCCAGAAGGGCCAAGTCCAACAGTTGGGCGGTAAGCCTCCAACAAGCGGTCGGAGGCTCATTGACCAACATCGTAATGTGCCCATATTAGTAAAAAACAGCAACACAATAACACAGGAAAAGTGCAACAGAATACAGCATCAAAGAAATATGAGAATGGTACAACATAGTAGAACAGTACAAAACTACATAAGCATAACATCAAGAAAGCAACAAAACAACATTCGACACAATTAACCACAACATAATATAATAAAATATAAAACCCACCGCTGAGTCTACACAGTAACAAAGCCTAATACAGCAGAAGAGAAAGACATGATACAATTTAATGTTTTCCAGTTGTATTGCTTTATGTTGATGTACTCTTTTTTTGTTTGATGCATTATTGTTTTGCAGTGTTATATGGGTAAGTTGAGCTGAGTTGTCAGTTTGAGTCAGTATTTAGTCACTGTGCTATTATTGTCGTGCTACTGTGTTGTGCCAGAATGTTGGTGTTATATTAAAATGTTATTCTTTATTTTGTTATTTTGTTGTAAGTTGTTGTGAGTTGTTATATATTGTGATGTTGATTTGTTGTGTGTGGATTTCCTATTTTATCATGTTACTCTTCTGCATTGTTGCATTGTTTTGAGTTTGCTTGTCAAATTTCGATGTGTTTTGTTGTAGTATTGCTTTTGGTCTGATATTTTGTGGTATTGTTTTGACTTTGTGTGTTGATATATTTCATTTTGTCATATTCAAGTCATTGTGTAAATGTACTGTGTTATTGTTTTGTATTGTTGCATTATTTTAGCATTTTCATGGGTTATTGTAACATGATATGACTGTGTTATAGTTCATTGTTATTATAGTACCTCAACTGCAGTCTCTCTCCTTAAACATTCTCAAATACTTTCCCTCACAATACTTCATGAAACATTTAAACTGTGCTGTTTAACACGTGTGACAGAGCCAATATCAAATTTGTGATGACCCAATCTTTATTTTTGCTCTACAAATGGTGTTAAAATACGATTACCTCTTAAAAGCTCCCAACATAATCATTCATATCTTCAGGAATATTTTTAGGTCTGGTGTTAGCCAATACCTTCTGATTTTATTAAAATGATATATGTAAAAAATGGCATGTATTTTATACTTACTCAATAGGGACTTTAGCCAGCCATTTTCATTCATTGGTTATTGAGCCATTCACATTTTCTTCCACCCACTACAGCATACAGAATGGACCAATGCGTTGGCCCACTCCAGCCACGGCTAATTTGCCTGTGAGTGATGACATTCTGCCCTTTCACAAGTAGAACAGCCACACACAAAGCAACTCCCTTACGTATAAGTGATTATGGTGGCAATCTGTGATGTTTGAGGCCAACAAATGTATATAAATATATATAAATCGTTTTAACCAATGTTGTTTTTTAGATCGATGAGAGAGTTTTGCAAAAACTATGACAAAACAAAACAAGCAGTGACAAAGTCAAAACGCTAGCAGTGAACACCATACCTATTGACTTTTCCAATGCTTTTCCAAAATGTCTGATAATTCTTAAATGTTTTAAAATGCATTTTGTCATGGTGGTAAAATAGTACTCTGAAGTGTCTTTAAGGCTTCTATATAAAACTACAATTGTGACTCACCTTCTATATGCAAGTGGAGAGCAACATAAACGAAGGGTTCAAGAATTGTGAGACACTGTCTAAATTCAAAAGATCTCAGTTTTGTTAATATGGATTCTAAAATGAGAGTAATCTGGGCAAGGATGGAATTTTACTTATAGATGAACAATTTTTCACATGCGTAAATTACACTTTACACGTAACTCACAACCTTTTACACTACTCAATTCAGCAAACATTTTTACCTGTAGAAGACTGGTTAAGAGATATTGTTTACTCTAACCAGTGTACCACCAGTGTCTCACACAACCCGAAGGTGGAGAGAGAGAGAGAGAGAAAGAGAGAGAGAGACAGAGAGAGAGAGAGAGAGAGAGAGCGAGAGAGAGCGAGAGAGAGAGCTTAGTTTCAGTGATGGGCTGAGTTTAAAAATGCCTATTTTTTGCATGATGACCTCCATTTTCCTTGATTCTGTAGGTTTTTGAGACTGTGCACTGGCACTATGCTAAGCAGAGTTCATGTGCTCTAACCCCTAAGCAAGTTGAAATTGACTATATTCCTAATTGGAAAATGTAACATACTTATAAGCCCCTTGTATCTGTTAGTATAAATTACAATGTGTACCCAGTCCCTATAAAATAAATGTCACAAGTGGACTGCAGCACCCATTGGGCCACCTTCTACAGTGATAGTGCAAACATGACTGCAGGCCTACCACTGTACCCAATCTGTACAGTTTTATAACTGCAAATTCAACCTGTAAAAATATTTTTTTGACAGCCCTAAAGCCTCCTTTTGAATATTATTAAGTCACCCCTAAGTGGGCCTTGCTGCCCAAAAGGCAGGGGGAATTTTATTTTAAAGTAGGACATGTAAAATTTTAAAATTAAGGATGTACTTACAATGAAAATGCCCATAAATCAGGATTCATGGTTTGCTGCTCTATAGGAAAGCATTTGGATATAATTTTGCGTTCATTAATATTATCTCCAATTAGGATGCAGCTACAAAAGTCATTTCCGGACTTCTGAAAATATTGATTAAAAGCCCAGTTTACTGGTGAAGTTGAATTTGTAATACATATTTTGGGAAATGGCTATTAGAAAGTTACCTTTTCCATGTCTAAAGCCTCTGAAGGCCAATTTGCATGAGGTCCTACTGTTACCTGGCCCTGAATAGCCCATTGATGAGGAATGATGTTGCTCCCAGCACTGAGGACTTGGGGATAAGTATTCTGCTCCTCTGGCTGGATGACCATTTGGGCTGTACCCCGGAACTTGATTTACTTCAAAGGAACTGCTACAGGCAAATGTTAGCTAACACCTGGGCACAGCCCGCATTTATCACCTACGTGAAAAAGGTTCAAATCCCATTAGGAGAGAGTCTACCGAAGAACTGGTCTGAAGTGACCACAGCAGAGGGGTTGTGTATTTCCCTTGCCATACCTTTGGAGTGAGCACACACACTCTGAACAGAGGGAGAAGGGTTCTGTCATGTTGTATTTTGGTAGAGAGGGGCACTCTGGGATTGCTTTCAGTAGGGTTCACACGAAGTACTACAAAAATGGGTAGGAGAACCCCTTGGAACTTTTTCACTATTTGTTCAGAATCCGGAGCCACTCCCATCACAAGATTATACCTGGGATAAATGGGCACCCTCTGGACCTACTAGAACACAACAGAAGAAGTACTACACATGCAGTTCAGACCTTTGAAGAGACCTGAAAGGATGGGCCTGCTCCCAGTTGTACTCATGGAAAAGAACTGAACTCCAAGGTCAGTTGACTGACCTCCTGTTGCGCTACAGGGACACAAAGAGCTGCTAGAAGCCCTTTACCTGAAGTGCCCAGCTAACCAACTCCAGCTTGGCCTGCCCTGGACCCTGCTGGTGGCTTCTGCTGGAGTGAGTCTTGACCCCCACATGCGTTACTGTTGCCGATGGCTGTGTCAAAGTGTACTCCTCATAACATATTGAAATACCTGAAACTTAGAAGCTTTTAGGTTCCGAAGAACTCCAGAGTACCGGGATAAACCTGCCAAATAGACCTGGCAAGTAACTCCTATGATGGTGCATAGCTCCTGGGCCAAAGATTCAGGTTACTCCCACTAAGAGCTTTCCACAGCAGCAAATTCATTTCAGCAGGAGGGCATGGAGAGGTTATCTAGCTTCGTTGAGTCCTGTTCGGCTACAGCTTGCAATCTTGCCTCACTGGAGGAATCTGAGCTTCAACAAAATGACGAAGTCCAAACATAAAAATCCTCACAGAGCAAAGGCAGTAAAAGTATCCGGCCGCTGAGGCAACCTTCCTTTGGCTTTCTCCCTGTAAGAACTTTGCAGCCAAATGTCAATGGCTTCACTGGGACCTCATCCAACAGCTTTCCGGACGGTAGAATCTTTCTTGGCCGCAGACTGCTGCCTTGCCCAGATGAGGTTTAACCCCTTCCATGCCCATGACGGAACGGTTCCGTCATGAGCATCGGTTGAGCTGTGCTCATGACGGAACCGTTCCGTCATGGCCCCGCCCGCGCTCGAACCCTTCAGCACCGCGGGGGAATCCGCGCAGCGCTGAAGGGGTTAATGATCTCCAAATCAGAGACTCGGGTACGAGTTGGGCCCTAATTACGATAGCCGTCAGATGAGCGTCCGACCGGCATCATTGCGGTAAAGGGACTGCCCGACAGATAGTCGGCAGTCCTGACTGCCTAATTAGGATCCGACCACCGTGGAGGCAGTCGGAAACATGCCTTTTGGCATTGAGGCTCATTCTGCGGCCTGGAAAAGGGCTTCAGCACAAGCCGCAATGCTAAAAGGCATGTTTTTAAACATCCCTGCACCCTGTGGCCCTATGGCAGGCACCTTAAGCAGCCTGCCACATGGAGCATGGATTTTTGCAGGGGTACGTGTGGTGCCCCCCTGGCCTCATAGTAGAGGCCGGGGAGGGACCGGGGCCCTGCTAGGGGCCCCTTAAGTCTGTTTTGGACAGCCTTTCAATAGGGGTTGGGCTGCCATTGAAAGGCCATCGGGAAGGGCCATTGTAATCCCTATGGAGGTGCCTGAGCAGGCACTGCCCTCATTGTAAGGATTACATTCCGATTGCAGGGCCGACGGGCCCCTTCAGCCCATCGGAATCACAGCAGTCGGTCCCTCACCCATGCAGTCAAGCCAACCGGTCAAACCGACCAAATTATAATACAGCAGTCTGTTGGTGTCGGTCCCACCAACATCCTAATAAGCCTCATAGTAAACAAATAAAAATATAAATTTGTTAAATAAATACAAATATATTTTATAGTAAAAATTAGATAAAATAAATACATATTATAATGTTAAATACATATCATAAATGACTACAAATATTATTATAATTAAAATACAAAAATATTTTTCAGGTAAATAAATATTTTTATGTATAAATTATTTATTAACGACAACAAAATTCTTAAATAAAATTTCTTGAATAATTTTCATTCATTTACTTCCCGCCCTAAATGTAGGGGCTGATTATGATGCAGCCCGTAAAGGTTGAACCCTTCCGGGGCACATCGTAATCGGCCCCTTGGTTTACTTTCTGACCACTGCATTCCAATGATGGCTGTCGGAAAATAAACCGGCCGGTCATCCCGGCTGACTTCCGATAGGTTCAAGGAGCCTGTCGGCCAGTTGGAACTCGCTTGTAATCCCAAAGGGTTCCGCCTTTGGGATTACGATGCACGGTTTCCGACATGGTTTCTATGCCGGCCTGTCCGTCATGGAAACCATGTCGGAAAGCATGTCTGGGGACCCCTAGTAGGGCCCCCTTGGGTGCACAGCCTCCGATTGTGGGGGTCGACCCCTGCACCCCATGACAGGCACCTCGAGGTGCCTGCTACTGGCTGCAGGTATGAATTGTACCTCCCATTTCCCTATCGGAGCATGTAATATGACCGGTTTACGACCGTAATACATGCTCCCATAGGGCAATGAAGGAATGCGACCAAACAGTGTTCGCAATGAAAAGTATAGTTCCCAGGCAACCTAAATTCACATAAATACAATATTGGACAAGAAATGAGTTCAATAAATGAGTTTCTAAAAAGCAATAATATTTAATCAGAAAGCAAATATATAAAAAATTACATCAAATTCTTAACATTATTTAATTCATATTCCACAAAATGTCTGTAATAATTAAAAACAATAAGTGGTAGAGATAAATTCTTCAACAATGAGTGGCAGAGATAAATTCTTCAAACAGTGTTCGGTCACATCCTAATTAGGCGATCGAGAGCACCAACCAGAGGTCGGACGGTCCCAGGACCGAGATGGTGTTGTGCGGACTTAAGTCCATCTGACATCTTAATAAGGCCCTTAACTATGAAGAGCAAATTATTTACACTATCAACATAAATATTTATCAACCAGCTATCATTATTTAAAAATACAAAACCCACCATCCACACCTGAAATTTAAAATAACAAAATTAATTATCAATTAAATAAATATTATTAAAGTATAAACTACTTAGAATTAATTTACTTCCCACCCTGTACCCCAATGAACCCCACAACCATCACCTAAAAAAAAAAAAAAAATCACAATTAACAGAATTAAAGATCAAATCAAATATCTGATATTTGTTAAAAATTAATTATTAATTATTTAAAATTAAATTACTTCACACCCTGTAACCCTATAAACCCCATAACCCACACATAAAAATTAAATAATAATAATGTAAAAATAATAATTAATTTATTATAATTACATTACTTCCCACCCTGTCCCTCTATAAACCCACAACACGCTACAGTACTAAAAGTCACAAAAATGGATTTAATTAAATGTAATAACTACTAACGATTTAACAGCTATATCAAAAAATATTTAAAAATAATTATACAAAAAAATTACATGATATACATTTGAAAATCTATACTTAAATACATAAAAATAATAAAAAAATGAAATTATAACCACCTATATTTTTGTAAACAATATAATGAATTTGATATTTTAAAAAACAATGTTACATACCTTAAATTCAATATTCTTTACAACAATATTTTTGCTGTTGAGATTATGATTATATCTCAATATTTTTTACTCGATATTGTGGTAAGTTCATATTTTGTACTGGATATGTTGTCTGAACACCACATCGAAGATCCAGGAATATATATTCACCTACGTGGTGGTCTCACTGTAGAAGACACTGAGGGCCTCATTATATTGTTGGTCGGAGTTGCCTCCGACCGACATCTCTGTGGTTGCGGAACCGACCGACCTCCGGGCAGTGGTTCTGCACTCACAATTATGATGCGACCACACATTGTGCAGTCGCAAACTCCCATTTCCTTATAGGAGCTTGTGCAGTGGTCGGAAACCAGGGATTTACAGTGGGGGGGGGGGCAGGAGAGATGCCTGCTAGGTACCCCCAAAGTAGCTTTCCGACAGCCTTTCCATGTCGGAAAGGCCATCAAAACCAACATCATAATCCCTATGGCGGAAACGCTGTCATAAAGGGATTATATGCGGGGTCCGACGGGCTCCTTGAGCCCGTTGGAAGCAAGTCGGATTGAACCGCCAGTTTGAACGCAGACCGCCATCATTGAAATACCACGGTCGGAGTTCAAACCAAGGATTTCAGTCAGTAAGCCTCTGACGAGCGGTCGGAGGCCTACCGACCGTCAACCGAATCAGGCCCTGAGTAGGTTGTCTGTTGTGTTGTGGTGTTCGTCGTGAGACGTTGTCGACAACATCTTTTGGATACTGACTTCCTTTTGTGTGTTAGTGGCAAGTGGTTGGTATAGTTGATCTCAGGTGCACAGGGAATAACTGTATCAATTAGAGTGAGACTCCAGTGGTTGAGGTCTCATTTGAAGTGAATGATAAAGATAGATATAGAAATATTATTATTTAATTATTTATTTACTTTACCTTTTGAGTGAGAGACATCTTTTTTCTTTAGTGGAGCAATTAGATTTTAGTTGTTTTAAATCACTTGCATATTGTATTGTGTATTTACTTAGAAAATGTGCTGTAGAAAATTGCAAAGGAGGGTGAGCTGCTGCAAGGAGCGAGAATAATGTCACAGTGTGTTGCGTTGTGATTGATCGGTTGGTGTAAAGCTGCGCTGAGATTGGTTGACCATGTCATAGAAAATTGCACTGTTAGTAGTTGTGATTGTCAAACTAGAGAATTGTGGGGGAATTTCTTTTCCTGGTTTTACAGAAAACATTTGTGAAATAAAAAATTGAATTAAAATGACATTTTTCATGTTTTACGTAAATTAATACAAGGAGATGTGACCATACCTGTTAGAGTAAGAGAAGATATACCACCTGAGGGTACGCCAGGATACACCGTACTGATGGATAAAGGATTACATACTTTTATTTCACTTGAACAATGGCACAAAATTACAGAGAAAACAAGGTCCTACAGTTTCCTTTTTATGGGACATTTAATTTGAGAATCATTGAGAATTAAGGAGGAAATTATACGATATGAGACCACCTCCTAGACCTACTCAATTTGAGGCAATAAATACTTGTGAACGCATAGCTCATCAGAAGGAGAAAGAAAAATATCATGGAAGGTATAGGAGAACCATAGATCAGTATGCAGAAGCTAGATGGGATGCTAAACAGAAAGTATAGAGAGAAGATGTTATTCAGGGAACAAGAATGTATCTTTTGATAGAAGTTGAAGGAAACATTAGGGGAAACTGAAAGGATAAGTGGAAACATATTGAGACAGAAAAGAGTGATGCTGAAATAGAAGGAGGAAGCTGTGACATTAAAGACAATATTTTGACTGGTTTCATGATGAACCGTCCATCACCATATAATGAATCTCAGAGTGAGGGTTTGACAAACAGAAATATAGTTGAAATTCCAAGTGCCCCTGTTATGTCTGAAATACCAAAAGAGACCACACTTGTTTCTCCTGTAAGGGGGAACAGAAACAACAGCTCCATTAAACCCATTTTATTTAAATACTCCAGATGCTTTAACTGTTCCCATTACTGTTGATTGATTGAGGTACTTATAGAGCGCAGCTATCACCCTACGGGCATCTTGGCGCTTGCAGTGGGAACCCGTCCTGGTTTTTCCCTGTAAGATAACCCGTACTGGGCATCCCCAAGGTGAAAGCCAGGCGTCCCGCCGCGGGGGGCCGTTGTGGAGATTAAGCAGGCTTATTGCCCAGAGCTGCATAGTGTGAACTCGTGCTTAGAGTGGGCACCGAAGCGAGAATTATCGAGTCCGTGGACAATTGGGTTCTGGACCCTGCCGCGTCGGGAATCGAACCCAGGTCCCGGGTCTGATCTCTGCTTCAGGGTATGCCTCCTCTAACCAGTGAGCTACACTTCTCCACTGTTGGTCATTTTGGTCTTGTTTGTTACTCTTTTTAAATCTGGGTCACAGGTAAATTTGGCCCATACTTTGACTATAACTGCTGGAGTAAATATTGCACAGGGTAACCCACTAGATTTGATGAGATCTTTGCTTCAAATTAATATGGTTCCAACTTAATGCAATACTAGAGGTACTAAGAGAATCGGTTCCATTTTAAATCAGGCACATTTCGACCCTGCATGCAGAATGGTTCAGAGGTTACCACCTTTTTATCTTCCCAGAACAAGTGAGTCTCCTGAAATAAGTTACAATGCTTCTGAAATTACTATACCCATGGGAATTTCAGTTCCTGTTACATACAAATTAAATATGCAACCTGACCAATTGAGACTTGCATTCAAATACTCCATGAGAACGATCAGAATTTGCTCCTCAAGAACTGGATTATTGACTAAAGGGTTTAGTGCCCCAATTAATAATCAATGTCCAGAAACAGTTCCAGTCTCAGGAAATGGAAGAGCATTAGATGTGGCCAAGCTAAAGGTAGAGTTAGAAGAACTAGATTTTGGGAACTCTTAATCTGTCTTAATTAAATACCTACCAGGAGGAGGAACTGTTGTTTCTCTGTAAAGATATTATCCGACAAGCTAGACAGACACACACGAAGCTGATTGAATTGGCTCAGAAATGTGAAACTGATGTTCAGAGATCAAAGGTTTTAGAAAAGGACATACAGATCAGACTTCAGAGACAGAGATGTTGATAATATGAAGCAAGCTCGAATGAAATTACAGTTTCATGGCCTGTTTACGACTTTGGCAGTCTTGGGGCGGGCTGCCACACCAGCGTCCGGCTTCAAGACTGCCAAAGTAGTCCACACACTGCCTGCCGAATTGAAAGTTAAATCTTGTGGGCAGTCCTGCGACTGCTGGCCCACGGCGGTGCTGTGCTGAGGCCTATATGTGAGCCTTAGTAAGGCAACCCAAAGGGGATGCCAATGCACGTTCCTGCATGGCACAGACTGTGAAGTCTATGCCATGCAGGAACAGTGGGGTGCAGAAAGACCGGGGGGCACACCATGTGCCCCCTGCATGCACTCCGTGCACAGAGACACCAGGGGGCCTTAGTTTCCTCCCTGCAACACTTTCATGACGGGCTCACCGCTATGAAAACTGTAGCAGTCATGAAACTTCTTATATGCTTGGTGGTGCTGCTGGTACACCGCCAAGTATATTGCATACCTTAGACCGCTGTGCTACGGTTGCAGCGGTCCTTTGACGGTCTCACTGCCAAGCTCGTAATAGGGTGGTCGGACCACTGGTGCAGCGGTGCCAGCACCACCACCATGGCTACAGCAGTCCGTAGGACCGCTCTAGTCGTAATCAGCCCCTAAGGCATTAATGACCCTGATTTTAAAAAAAGGAGTGAGAGAGAGAAACTGGAAGGTAAATGGTCGAAAAAGAGGGAAACAAAGAAAGTTAGGATGCAGACACCTCCAGTTGTTATCGATGGAGGAGGTGGAGAAATACAGATGCTTCCTATACGGAAAGTACCTGGTGGAGGATATTTATATGTGCCTTGGACTAGGTCTAATATTTTGTCATTCACAAATGAATTCCTGAAATTGAGAGAACATCCAGTGGAATGGTACAGACAGATTGAAAGGTTTGTGAAAATGTCATACATTTTATGGATGATTTGAATGCTTTATTTGACATTGTTGTTTCAGGTGATAAATGGACCGACTCTACATTTCTGTGGATTGGCCTGAGGCAAATAGGGATCCTAAACAGGTGCACCATCTCAAGTGGTATTAAATAAATCACATGAAAGTCATGATTTCTCCTAAAGAGATTGATTGTTTAAAGATTGACAGAATGACCCAAGAACTTAAAGAATCAGTTCATGTCTATTACGAGGGATTGATACAGGTTTTCAGACAGTACAGTGGAATGGAAAATGTGACTGAGAAAGATATGGGACATTTTGTTTACAGATTCATGAATGGTTTGAGACTCGAGATTTTTTCTATGATTTATCAGCATTTAATCTGTTTTCAAAATAAACCACTTGATGACATCTTGTGTTATGCCAAATACACTGGAATCAAGCAATCCTGGCTGAAGAGGGGTGAAACCCCGAAACTGGTCCTAGGATGCTTGTTTCCGTTCCAGGGAGGACCTGGCTCGGCAGTTCAGGCTGGACTGTTCCCATGAGGCACAGGGTCAAGACTGATTTGCATATGGCCAGGTCTAAACTGGGGTGGCATGGTGAGCAAAAGAATGATGGATTTAACCCAGATCTTTTGACGGGGGGGTGAATGTTTTGATTTGTTCTGCATTCCGTCCATCAATTGTGTGTCTTTTGCTTTCTCACCCTAAGTGCGCCAGGTATGCCCAGACGTGGGTCCTGGGCTCACTGTGCCACTGGAATCAAGCTATCCTGGCTGAAGAGGGGTGAAACCCCGAAACCGGTCCTAGGATGCTTGTTTCCGGTCCATGGAGGACCTGGCTTGGCCGTTCGGGCTGGACTGTTCCCATGAGGCACAGGCTCAAGACTGATTTGCATATGGCCAGGTCTAAACTGGGGTGGCATGGTGAGCAAAAGAATGATGGATTTAACCCAGATCTCTTGACTGGGGGTAAATGTTTTGATTTGTTCTGAATTCCGCCCATCAATTGTGTGTCTTTTGCTTTCCCGCCCTAAGTGCGCCCGGTATGCCCAGACGTGGGTCCTGGGCTCACTGTGCCACTGGAATCAAGCTATCCTGGCTGAAGAGGGGTGAAACCCCGAAACCGGTCCTAGGATGCTTGTTTCCTGTCCAGGGAGGACCTGGCTTGGCAGGTTGGGCTGGACTGTTCCCATGAGGCACAGGCTCAAGATTAATTTGCATATGGCCAGGTCTAAACTGGGGTGGCATGGTGAGCAAAAGAATGATGGATTTAACCCAGATCTCTTGACTGGGGGTGAATGTTTTGATTTGTTCTGCATTCCATCCATCAATTGTTTGTCTTTTGCTTTCTCGCCCTAAGTGCGCCAGGTATGCCCAGACGAGGGTCCTGGGCTCACTGTGCCACTGGAATCAAGCTATCCTGGCTGAAGAGGGGTGAAACCCCGAAACCGGTCCTAGGATGCTTGTTTCCGGTCCAGGGAGGACCTGGCTTGGCAGGTTGGGCTGGACTGTTCCCATGAGGCACAGGCTCAAGACTGATTTGCATATGGCCAGGTCTAAACTGGGGTGGCATGGTGAGCAAAAGAATGATGGATTTAACCCAGATCTCTTGACTGGGGGTGAATGTTTTGATTTGTTCTGCATTTCATCCATCAATTGTTTGTCTTTTGCTTTCTCGCCCTAAGTGCGCCAGGTATGCCCAGACGTGGGTCCTAGTCTCACTGTGCCACTGGAATCAAGCTATCCTGGCTGAAGAGGGGTGAAACCCCGAAACCGGTCCTAGGATGCTTGTTTCCGGTCCAGGGAGGACCTGGCTTGGCAGTTCGGGCTGGACTGTTCCCATAAGGCACAGGGTCAAGACTGATTTGCATATAGCCAGGTCTAAACTGGGGTGGCATGGTGAGCATAAGAAAGATGGATTTAACCCAGATCTCTTGACTGGGGGTGAATGTTTTGATTTGTTCTGCATTCCGTCCATCAATTGTGTGTCAAATACTGTGGAGACGACATAAAAAGTTTTAGAAGTTGAAAAAAAAGCTAATGATTTCACAAATGAAAGCTGTGCAGAAAGGTCAGAATCAGTCAGGTTTTAAAAAGCACAATTTCGGTACAGGTAGGATATAATCATGCTCCAATGATGCAAGGTTTTCATGGTTTTCAACACCAGAATTTTCAGTCGCAGGGCAGAGGTCGTGGTGTTCCAGTAGATTCTAGAATATGTGTTGATGTGGCAGCTTAGAAGAAAATGGATCCATGTCACATGTCCGAATATTTGGGGTATTGGAAATGCAAGTGTAGGGTTAATGTGAACAATGCTGGAAATTGGATACACACAGATTGGAGGGTATGCACAGTCATAGGGAAATAACATGGTCCAGACTCAACAGACACAAAGTTCAAAATCATTAAATATCCCAATCAATGCAGATACCACAAACTCTGATGCCTCACCAGAACGTTCATGTACAAATGTACAATATGAATCAGAGTCAGCAGAGAAATAGAAACACTTTCCCAAATCAAAATGCATTATAACAGTATTTAATTCAGACAGAGTATTTTAATCAGGACCCATCAGCCTGACGGTGCCTGAGGGGAGAGGAGGACTGCATGCTAGGTACAGCCTTAGAGTTAGACTAGGGTGGTCCATCTGTGAATGGAGAGGTAAATGGGAGTCCTCTCTCATTCCTCGTTGACACTGGTGCTACACGTTCTACTGGAAGACCAGCAGAGGTTCCTAACCTACCCCATTCGGAAGAAAGTATCCAAGTTATAGGAGTTTCAAATAAAACTTTGACTCCAGATACTATTGCGAGTATTACTCCTGTTATCGACTCAATGATTGAGCAAAGGATCCTAAAAGAGATTATAGGGAGTCCATGTGACTCTACCATTATGGACTTGCAGAAGCTGAATGGCCAGTATTGTTTTATGCAGGATTTGCGGATGATGAATGCAATAGTTGTTCCATGTTGTCTTGTGGTATCGAATCCAGCTGTGATATTGTTTCAGATTCCATGCAAGGCCGAAGGTTTTTCAGTCATTGACTTGTGCCAGGCCTTTTTCTCTTTCTCTTTTCATGTCAGTTCCTCTTTGCTTTCCGTTTCGGCAATCGAATTTTGGCATGGTGCCAAGTCCTACAAGGGTATACTGAAAACCACTCAATATTCAATCATTTTCTCAAAAAGAATCTTGAGTCTCTGGTAATACCAAATCACTCAGTACTAGTACAGTATATTGACAACCTGTTGGTTTTGTCTAATCCTAAGGAAGCTTGCAAGATTGATACTATTGCTCTCTTAAATCATCTCACTCAAAGCGGCCAAAAAGTATCCCCGACTAAGATTCAGTTTTGCCAAACTGAAGTACTGTACTTAGGACATCACATTGAAAAAGGAGCAAATAAAGTGTTACAAGAAAGAACTTCTACGATTCTTAACATGAGTCCAACAACTACCCAAAAAGAAGTCTGCATGTTCCTAGGAATGGTGGGCTACTGTTTACAATGGATTCCAAATTATTCCTTAACTTCAAAACCTCTCTAGCGGTTGACACACAAAGACGTGTCTGATATAATACCTTGGGATGTCTCATCCTTCACTGTGTAGAAGAAATGCCCATTGGAGGACCAATGCCTCTATGGGTGAAGTATTGTATTGAAGTAAAGTGACAAAGTTGTAAAGTGATTGAGGGACCCAGAACTGAGAAAAAGCTTCCGCTGCAACTCTGTACCTTGAAATTCCATCATCACACATGTGTTAAATGGCATTTCCCCTCACTGCTACATTCTTCCAAATGGCAGTGCTTAGAAAAAATTCTTCATTCAATTTTTAAAGGGAGCCCCGTCTTTAACCTCCTCACTTCACTGTCTGGATCTTCATCCTCCATCCACAAGAATGTAGGCAATACAATTTACTGGCTGTGGGAAGCTGTTGTCATTCTTCATTGTGTGCAATGCTCAACCAGGAGCATTCAAAATCGATACTGATGGCTGCAGTACTCATATTAACACACACACATATACACACAAACACACACACACACACACTGTCCTACATGTATCACAGGCACAATGTACAAGCATAAGTATGCTCATTAGATGTCTGCTCAAGGTTCTGGGTCCCACATAAGAGCAAACATTTACACAAGAGTGATCAGTAGACTGTACTGGTAGATAAAATGGTCTGGTCATACTACACATAATTAAATATGGCACGCTGCCACTGTTGTTTTATATGATCAACACTAAACAGGTACAGGAGTCTACTGTTCACTAGGAGAGCACACTTAATGCACCCCTGACATCCCAGAATAGGTCGTGAACCTCATATTGTCTGTGACACACATGTTCACAGGCAATTAGGAACTCACAGGAGGGGAACTTGCCTGTATGCCATACAGATGACATTCATGGCCAAACACCCCTCCTCTAAAGACCCACATATTTACATACATTGTTGCAATCCATTTACAATATCTAGAATGAATCCACAGGAGTAAGTTTAAGAGTAGGGGTGGGCGGAATTTGCGTAATCGCGTTACGCAAATCTCCGCGAAACGGTAAAAAATCTCCGCGAACACGCAGATATTCCGCGAACACACGGAATTGCTTGTTCGCAATACTTTTTTCCTGTTCGCGATCGCTGTTTGCGTGCTCGGGGTGAAATATCTCGCGAACACGCATATTGAGAACGCGAACAAGCAAAAAATTTCGCGAAGTCGCGGAACGCAGATTTTTGGGCAATTTCGCGTTCTCCGCGGAACGCGAAATTACCCAAATTCCGCAAATTCCGCGAACGGAACGGAATTTACCGCCCAGGCCTATTTAAGAGTAGGCTTAATTTATAGTTACCCTTTTTGAAGACCTATTAGAATTTTAGTAGATTCCATAAGGAAATTAACGATGTGAATAGATTTCCTTTATAAACCCAACCATTTTGTTGTGAATGGATTTACAATTCGGTTTGCACTTTTCCATAGAATCTCATGAGAAACCCCATCCCTGAAAAGGAGAACTCCTGTATATAACATCCCTATGTTATATACAGGAGTGCTCCTTTTCTGTTTAATTTCTTAAAACACACTTAGCTCTGCCTTTTGTAAGAATAATTTTACATGTACTTTTACAATGGGAAACTCCCTGAAAAACATTTGTGAGATACCAACAAAGTTATACATTTGTGGATGCTGGCAGTATGCATTGTTTAGTAATGATGCTATTTTCACCCTTTCCTTGTGTGTTCCATTGGTAAAAGTGGGATACTAGTTGAGCATGAGTAACTGGAATTTATATTAATTTAGTCCAAAATCCTGATTCAGTATATCAGGATTCAGAATTTAGGACCTGATGTTCAAATGATCGGACAAGTTATCTAACTTCTTTGAAGCCAAGATTGTTAATATTGTTTCAGATTTAGGGTCTAAACCGGTAAGACTGGCTGCTGAGGTGAGGCCAGGGTTGCCTGAGCTTTCTATCATCACTTGCAAATCGGGATCGCCTGATGACCCTTGTCCTTTGATTTTGGCATCAATCATTAATTATATTAACCCAATTTCTAATCAATTGTTTAATACATCTCTTGTATTCAGCAGATGGGACACAGCTGGACAATTTTAGACCAATCTAACTTCTTCCTCTTGCTTCTCAAAAATTTTGGAAAAGTTGATGAATTCCAAATTATCTGCATATTTGGAGCAATTCAGTCTGCGGCACACTTCACAGTCAGGATTCCGGCCTCAGCACAGAAGTGAGGGTGCAGTCTGTTGCACTCTTTACAGTCAGGAATCCTCAGCATAGCACTTGTGGAGGTAACTGAATCTATTACGATATTACTAGATCAAGAAGAGCAGGCTACCATGGTTCTACTAGATAGATCAGTAGTATTTAATACTGTGCCACGCCTTTCTTCTTCAAAGCTTAGAGGACATTGGAGTTGGGGCCAAGCACTGATCTGGATACAATCCTTCCTATACAATAGGAGTCAAACAGTCTAGATGGCCCCATGTTCTTCTGACATCAAAGCCCTTAAATTCAAGGTGCCCCAGGATTCGGCTCTGAGTCTGAGTTTATTTAATATCTATATGTCCCCGTTGGCTTATTTGGTATAGCTTTTTGGTCTGAGGATAGCAACCTATGCTGATTGCACATGTGTCTATCTTTTGAGAATGGTGTTTCTGATGTGCAGAAAGCATTTAAGGGTTGTTTGGGGGCTGTTTTTGAGTGGATGTGGGCCAGTAATATGCAATGTGTTGAAATGACAAAGTGTGCATTGAAGTAAAGCAGTATTTATTCGATAAACTTCACACCATCAACAAAGTCAGCCTGACAGTCAGCTCCCAGTCCCCAACTGACATACAATAGAACCCTGCTACCTGGAGACTGTGAATATTCCTGGCTTGAGCTGCCCTCATGCACTTAAATATAAACATACCATTATACAACTACAACATATGTATCCCCTTACATAACAATTGAAAAAAAAGAAAGCAATTATGTACACGTACTTATGATGCAAATGCTACTTTTACTTTTGTAATATTAAAAAACTAACCTAATGAGAGATATATACATACAGAAAAACATTTCAAAAGAGCAAATATGATGCTTTGCAGAACATGGAAGTACTGTCAACACAGGCACCAATTCAAGGTGTAAGCTCTAAGATGAACAGGCACTCTACTTGGTCTCATGGAAAACCTGACTGGAGGAACACTGTCAAGAATATTCCTTCTGTGGAACTCACTGGATGAGCTCCTCCGACCCCATGTGCCCTTGCTCCTGGCAGAACCATCTCATCTTTTCCCAACTGGCGACTTGTTGCCAGGGTACTTTGCCAACCTGGACCTGCTCCATCTGTTTCCAATGTGAACTGTCACCACATTCTTCATAATGGACGTAATGCCAAAGGGACCCATAAATTCAGTCACACCCTTTCTCTCCCACTGTTGCTTCTTCCCTGTCGTAGTTGGTAACCATTTAGGATTCAACTTAGAAATGGCTGCCCTGCCACGCAACAACTCAAAAGATGATTTTTGTGTCACACAATTGAGAGCAGAGCGATGCACCCATTATGTGTCTCTGACTACTCTTTTAAGTGGAGTTCTAACTTCCATGTCTCTCTGCACGCACAACTTCACTACTCTATTCATCTACTCTGCGATACCATTGGCCTGTGGTCTATACAGAGCCATTTTCTGGTGAATTAGCCAAAAATCAGTCAAAACTTCCTGCATCTCTCGTGAGATTAACTGCACCTCATTATCTGTAACTAAGTATTTACTTGCAAATTCATCCTTGAGGAACTCTAAAACTGGACTTGTATTCACTGTGCCCACGCACCTAGTAAATACCCATTTAGAAGTGTAATCTACCGACAAAATCCTAAACCTCTCAGTAGGTGGCAGCAATTCAAATGGGCCCATGATATCCAGACCAAACTTGGTCCATGGCTTTTCAGGCACAACAACTGGCGATGAAGGAACAGAATTGGAAACATGAGATTTATCATTGAAAGCACACAAATGACGCTCCTTAACCACCGCCACCACTTGGCAATCCATGCCCGGTCACCAATACCTCTCCTTGGTGAGACTCCTGCCAAGAGACCCCTCATGACCCACGTTTATTATTTGGGATCTCATTCCTGTAGGGGAAGGAACCCTCCCACCTGTCATGAGGTCATCTTGGTGTAATGTGAGCTCATTCCTTAATGACCAAAATATTTTGAGGTCTGAATTCAATCCCTTATAATCAGGCAACCCTTGTACTATATATGTCTTGACTATGAGAAACAGAACATCCTGTTCACTACTTCTTTTCCACTAGTTACTGGTAATCGCAGGCTACCAGACCCAGCTTACACAACTTGAATAAAAAACTGCCACTTCACCCTTGCTTTCTATCGGCAATGCTGACAAGCAATGTACTTGTAAACTGAACTCCTCCAAGCCTTCACTTAAATGCTTTCGGCTGGGGATTATCCTCTCACTAACGGTACAGGAAAAATGTGCACAAGTGTCAGGGGGTCAGTCCTTACTAAGAAAGGAATTCCCCACATATTGAATTTGAAACTCCTCACTGCCCACCCTATTGCTAGAGCTTCTCTCTCAATGCATGACTAGTGTTCCCCCGCCTTATTAAGTGACTAGAGGCAAATGCAGCCACTTTTTCCAAGCCACCCTCCACTTGAATGAGTACTGCACCCAAGCCTTTAAGACTCATCAGTGGTGAGAACCATTTTTTACCTTGTGTCAAAATGAGCTAAGGTAGCCATCTTCCTGATTGCTCTTTTAACTTCCTTGAATGCCAAATCACATGCAGCTGTCCACAAAAACTGAACTCCCTTTTTAAGAAGCAGTCTAATAGGTTCAACCACACATGCAAATCCTTTTATGAACTTTGAATAGAACTCTGCAGAGTCCAACAAATGACCCCACTTGTTCTTTATCACTCAGAGTGGGAGCATTCACTATACTGCTCGCCACCTCCAATTTGGGTTGAATGCCCTCCCCAGATATAACATGGCCAAGGTAGGTAATAAACGTTACACCAATTCTACATTTCTGTTTTTCACACTGAGAAGCTTGCCTGCCGATCTTCGTCTCCAAACATAATAAAAAATGTGTTGCAGAGCGGGTAACACAATGAGATTAAGATTCTTTAAAAGTGCAAGCTTGAACAGCCTACAGGCAATACATAGGAGTTACCTACTCAACTAAGGAGGATTTTCCCTACCTCCCTGGATGTCTCCAGTTAAGAGGTAGGTAGGGGTCTCTGAGAAGGCACGATTGAACTACTCGACTGAACCATTAAAATAACAACCCAACCAACGTTGGCGGCGCCATGTCGTGTAGTTTCCACCGTACTGTAGAAAATGGGCGTTTGTGGACAGCATAAAAGTTGGGATGGTGCCAGTCTGATTCCAAGCACCCCCTCAGGATATGTCGTTCTATAGGACAGCTAGCTCACATTACCACCATATGTACCTCTAAATCTAGACATGTAGCAAATGTCTCTGGCAACCATTGAACATGACAACTCTGATATCCCAGGAATCATGGTGAAATATCTAGAACCCTTTTGCTCAGGCACTTGTGCTCTCTCTCTCTCTCTCTCTCTCTCTCTCTCTCTCTCTCTCTCTCTCTCTCTCTCTCAGAGAAATATACAAGGAATACACATTGGGACATTTTCAATACTTATTGAACCAACATGATTATTGTAAAAAATCTATGTGCTGCAATGATCAATAGACAGAAGCAATTAAAATTATTAGAAGTACTAGAACAGTGAACAGAATGAAAACTTCCACCATCGTGCTGTAACAATGTATATATGCAAGCATATAAAACAATATAGAAATCTGGCATATTCCTACTATGCATCCCCTAACGTAAGTGTAAAGGATGTGTTTATGTGATCTGCCAAGAATCCCCTTACTGGATGATCCAACCCCTGTTAACTGAAGGGAAAGAATGTAGGTCCCCATCATGGTCACGAACTGAACACCCCTCGTAGAGATATCAGCAGGCTGATGGGCCGAAGCTTCAGCATGAAGAGACCTCGCCAATGACAGCATAGCGCTCTTCTGCCAATACCCAGAAATTGATGTTTATTTATAACAAAAGGCATACTTGTCTTGGGCTGAGATTTCAATCAGGCTACCATTGTTTGTGTGTTATAGATAGCTGTGTTGCCATATGTACGAGAACAACAAGCACATTTACACAACGTATGTATAAACCTTGAACATGGAGTTAGGGTAGCATGGTAGTGTTCTTCTGAAGTATAGTTTCGTAGAAACTAATGTGCATTGTCATGGTTGCAAATGTGTGGAAAAAATAATTGTGTGAGTGTGAAGGCAACTTTAGGAAGAAAATTGTGTACATTTTGTAAATATTACAGTGTTTCCCTCTAGGACTCACTGGGACACATGATAGTAACTGTCTCCAGTTTTCATTGTACTTATCATTTTCAGTGTTAGCTAATTTCACTGGTAACAACTGAGCAATATGAGTAGAGTGTCTAATGGACTTTTTTACTCCTACGATTCACTCCAATCAGACTCAGAATTTATGTTTTTATAAGGTATTTGAGAGAAAATTGTTCTCTGTGTCTCAACCTGTGAAATCAATATTATTATTTTCTCTGTCTAGTCACGCTCTTCCTGAGCTAACCTGTGAAGTGTCCAAAAGTGGCAGCAGTCAGAAATTGTCTTTAACACTTTCAGAATAAATTCACAGATTGATGGTGGTCTAAGTTTTATTAGATGTTTTCATCAGTCCTTCCTAGTGGTATTCCTATTCAATAGCCTTTGTTTAACAATAAGTCTGGTTCACTCAAGGCAAGTTCTGCCACCCTAGTTACAGGGTCAGAAACATATTTGAATGCTAGTTTAGGGTGGGGACTATCTGGATGGTCAAAGCTGAAGTACCAAAATGTATGCCTTGTTAATGTGTTGGTTTGGCAGTACAGATATTGCAACCCTGTATGTATACATGGAAGCAGGCCACAAGCTGTGAAATAAATATTAAAATGTGTGGCTGCACCTTCCACTGGGTGAATTCCAGTAAGAAAATGCAATATTTAAGTATTAAACCATCACTTAGAATTTTACGGAACACAAATCTGCTGTAAATCAGTGGATACCTCTTACCATCAAACTCACAGTTCATGCCTCATTGAGAAGTGGGAGGACTTATAGGTCCTTTTGACTAGCAGCCAATCAACCACAGAATCAATTTTACAAATGTCCCGGAAGGGTCGCCTTATTTAAGAGGAACCTTCCAAAGTTCATTTGTCATATTTGTGACCGCTATGCAATCACCGGTGGTTGAGAACTTGAAAAATTGAGAAATGCCCCAGACATGCCAGGAGAAAACTCCACATGTTCTAGGTACCTTTCATTTTTGTGCAGCAGAAGGAAACATCCTATTTGGAGGGTACTTTCTGCAGGACATAAAATGTGCTGCATGGACCTCTGTGCCTGATCAGTATTTTTCAGATATTTATCATTTGTGCATCACCATATAATGTGTCTTGATTTGTTTTGATACTGTTATCATCTACAAAATGTGCTTAATTTTTGCTTTCCTAACTGCTGAATCTGTACAGTTCATTTACAGGTATTTACATTTTGTTGTGTGCTTCAAATATTGACATCCTGCAGCCTTTGCTTTTACACTCCCTGTACCCCAGCAAAATTGACATGTTATTGTCACATAATTCACTTAACTTTTCTGCAAAGTGAGACGAGTTTCCAAACACCAATCCCCATTTTAAAAAAACAGCAATTTGTCAGAAGACATAGACTGACATTTGACCTCTGTCTTTGAAGCGTAGCAGATGTGACAAGATAAATAAGGACATTTAAAGGTATTTGTATTTATTGCCTGGACTTTCGCTTCCCACCAAAATAGGCTGGTATGTCGCAACCCACAGTTTGGGAAACACTGCTATGGGTGTATGAGCTTCCAGGAAAAGGCTTGCCCACATCTATAGTGGTCAAGTACTTCCTAAAATGTTTCATTTCAAGTGAAGGTGGTCTGTGCTCGATGCAGCGCAACTAGAAGGGTGTTCAAAAATTGCAGTGCAACCTCAAAGGACTTCTCAATTTTCGATCGTTTTCTACATTTTGGGGTTTTGAGGTATAGAATACTGCCGATTCTTGACATACGGGGTTCTAAAAAATATTTAGTTATGATGCCATATCATATAGAAGAGTATTAAAGCCATGGTCAGATCTAATTTAACTCACATGCCAGTTTCATACTTCTCATTTTTCTTATTGTATCTTATTATTTTCTTGCAATCATAGACACAATAGATTAGAATAAAGTGCATCTTTAATGCAAAAATATCCCCTTTATCCTTATTTCTGTATGGTGAATATTTGTACAAAAATATGTATCACATAAACATTATCGCCTATCGTTTTTCATAATGGCCCCATGCTTAAACAATACACACCCTCCTCCATACCACAGCCTGCCAGTTGCAGGCAGCTGCAGGATGTTATATCCATAAACGATTAGATACAATTTATTTGTGTATATTAGTAAAGAGTGTTGCAGAAATAAGCACTGTACTTGAATGAGATAAAAATGCATGCGCTGCCCCTAATCATAAACCTCTAAAATGCCAAGAGAATTTGAAACTAGATGAAAATCTGTTTATTCCTTAACGAGCTCAAAGGAAACATAATTGCACGCTAGTCTTGCCACTACTTAAAACATTATATATGCACTGTGCACAAAAAAAGACACAAAAAATGAAACCCTAGTCTTCTATAAACAAAGGCAGCCTCAATAATACTGTGTTCATTAAATGGTATTGACACCCCTGTGAGGGCAATCAATGCTGACGTTGGCACCAAAAAGATCCTGTGTGTTTCTTTGATTTATTGGCGGCAGCTCGATCTGGCGCAGCTTACAAGGAGGAAAAAACATTGGGGCAGATTTATAAGCCCTGTGTGTCACTTTTGCGCCGCCGTTGCATCACTTTTGTGACGCAGCGGCAGCGCAAAGCCAGCGCCATGCTGCGGCAGATATACAACGTGACGCATCTAGGGAGATGAGTCACGTTGTAAAGCTTGCGCCACATGTGGGCGTACCTTCACAGGGGGGGGCGTTCCGGCGCAGGAACGCCTCTGAAAAGTGGCTGAGTGAAATCTACAAGATTTCACTCAGTCACTTTTCCGGCCATACTGCGTCAAATCCCTGCGCCTGCTTGAAGCAGGCGTAAGGATTGACGCAGCATTGTACCGATAGGGCACCCCCGAGCATTGCTGGAGCAGCGTCACGCTTGCGACGCAACTCCAGCAATGCGCCGCCCTTCTGCCATCAGATGCGTCACGCATCTGTTTATCCTTGCGCCACGATGCGCTGCATTGTAAATGCGGCGCATCTATTGTGGCGCAAGGGTAAACTTGCGTGACGCATCTTCCCTGGCGCATCCATGCTGATTTGCAGGGATGCGCCAGGGAACATAAATCTGCCCCATTGCAATTAGATCCATAAGGCCTCAGATTTGGGAGGGATCTTTGTAGCGCGGAGACAATGCTAATTTATTCTGAGAAGGGATCTCCGTGGCACTTGATGTCATGAGGAAGGAGGCGGTGAACCATTGCCCGCAGCCTTTTAAGAAGCCATCCAACAAGGAACATTACACATTAGTTGATTACCGACAAGTAATTAACAATGTCAACTAAACAGAGAAACCGAATTAATAATAATTATATCATCAACACAATGATCATCTTGTAAAGGATCCCAGGGCGGGAGGAGAGGTTAATTACTCACCGCTGGCAGAACAGCAGCCAGCCGGCCGACCATGCCTCTGGATGGTGTTAAGTGCCAGACAGATAATTAATTAACATCATAATTGCAATGCAGGAAGCATGAAAATCCTGAAATATTGCACCGCTTCCACTCTAATAATGTACCTGGCCTAAGTGTTGCAGATTCCCATGAGCAGAATTGTATGCAGCTTCAGTTTTTTCTGAGGACACCTCTGGTGTTGCAGGGCATCATGTGCTTATTCCACAGGGAAGTAGGGATGCTGGGGGCCAGAGTACAGACACTGCCTGTCTGACTGCCAGATTACAGAAACTGGCCAGGCGGGTGCTATTTTTTTTTTTTTTTATCTGTATTCATTTTCACAATTGTGCTGTTTAACATATAACTGCATGTTTGTAAGTTTCTGCTGTGGGATAGGTGGTTGGTGCATGCATGTACTGGTACCACACTGATCTCTAAAAATTGAAATATTTGGGCTCTAAACCCTCTAGTGTTCCTGGTGCTAGATTTGAGGATGAAATTAGGCCTTAGTAATGTTCCTTAACTTTGCGGTAGGTATGGATGAAATGTCAAGGTGTAGCACAAGGGAAGTAGTGGGGGCAAATCTAGGGATAATACAACACAATTATTACAGTTGTAATAAAGAGATTAATGTCCACACAGAGTTGTGTAATAAGAAAACAGTTTAAAAATAATTCATATAAATATACTTATGGTATAAAGAGTAGATTCCAAAAGTGAAACTCAAACTAATCATAATATATGAAACACAATACTCAATAAACGCAGTGGTCAACAGTACAGTATTACAACCTAGGCACTTGGATAGGCAAACTATATAATGGCCACAAAGCATTAATGCTGACTGGCAATATTCACAAACAATGACTGTGGGCTGTCAAGAAATTATAACAAAGTATACAATCTTCCTGCCAGATGTGTTATTTTAATGCAAGTCAGGAACATTTACGATTCACAACCCTAGATGTCTGTGTGAATCTAAAACAGTGAAGGTTCAAGCAAAGCAATAACAAAAAGGTACCACTGTGGACAATGTCTTAGAGTTAAAGTGTGTGTTCCCTGGGATCAGGGAGATGATCCGACCTCCTCGTCTAGGGTTAGAGAGGATTGGACACGTGAAAGGATGACAAAACTCAATGACAAGTGGAGGCAGATGTAGTCTATCCCCCTGTAACAGATACAAGCCCAAATGCACACAGGCTTGCTACAGACCACGGGGCACTCCATGGATCCGGCTAGCTGACTAGTGAACTGGTATCAGGAATCAGTTAGATCAAACTTGAAGATCATCCTCGCCTATGCAGCAGGAGGCAAACACACATATTTGAATATCACAAGGGTAAAACAAAAAGAGAATCTACATATAATTAGGGGTGGGCGGAATTTGCGAAGTTCACTATCGCAAACTATCGCGAAAATTTTGAAAATCTCCGCAAACACGCCAGAAATATCGCGAAGACGCGGAAGTTTTTTTCCCACCTGTTCGCGGTATTTTTTGAGTAATCGCGGCTCGCAAACTTACCCATACGGTTGCTCACGGGCGCGGCCATCTTGTTTTCACTTGTCCCACCCGCTCGCGTTCCATAGGACGTGCCCGCGTCCTCACGCTCTCGCTCGCGGTGGAGAATGACGTGTTCGAGATCTCTACCTTCTCATACTCTCGCGGTGCATGATCGCGAGAAGAAAGACGTGATCGCGCGACAAATGACGTGATCGCGCGACAAATGACATTAATGCGGGCGCGAACTGTCGCAAGACAGCGCAAATGGCTACCAACAATCCAACATCTTGTGGAGAACGCGACCGGATCGGGAAAACTTGTCAGCGAACGCGGGGATTCAGGTAAGGCGATCGCGCGCATGCGAGAATGTGTTTTTTTTACAGCGCGAGCAAGAAGAAAATTACCGGTAAAATGCGGATTGCGGAAATTTTGACATTTTCGCGCTTTCCGCGGAACGCGAAAATGCCAAATTATCGCAATTTCCGCGAGCGGAACGGAATTTTGGCCCAGGCCTACATATAATGCCACAAAACGAGCTAGAAGGGTATTGGGTTTACAAGACTAGCCTATATCACTTGCAAGTCAAACAGCTGTAGTAATTAGTTAATCTACCATCCCCTTCTATGATGTCAGTTCCATGGTTAGAGAATGTTACTGTTTGAACACTAGGGTCTGTTGCTCCATTCCTTGGAAGCTGTGGAGAAGAGCGGCCAATAAACATAGTGCTCTTACACTCTCCTGCCTCTGTGTAATCACTAGAAATCTGGTGACGAATGTAACCGTTCTACTTCTCCACCCACATGTGCTGTGCTTGGTGCTGAAGTCCATGTTCGTTTCAGCCTGATTCTGGCAGTAGCAGAACTGCCTGCTGTGGAGTTTTCCCTGCCTGCACGGATCCTGCCTGCACGAGAGCCCTTCAACATGCCCAGAGGAACATTTAAATGTTTTCACTGGTGGGGAATCATTTCCCGGTGTAAGAGAGGACAGCGTCATCTAACCAATCCTCTGGAGCTTGGTGAAGTCTGTCAGGCGTGTGAAATAACTAGTGTGTCCACACGTCTGTGCACAGCTGCGGGGCTTGGCAATCAAAACTGTAAGTGTCCGTGTTTCCTGTTTCATGTGGGAGGGCTGTTGGGTGCCCATACTTGGAGCCAAGGGAGATCGCAGAGATCTGTGTGTGGCGACCTCAGTTTCCCAAAGATGACACAGTGGAATCCTTTGTGTTCGACACAAGCCGGCTGCTTAAGGCATCGCACACTGTGCTGTCTCTGCATGTCGCCTGCTTCCAATTCCTCGGTTGCTAGGCGCTGGTGGACACTTTGTGCCGGGCTATGAGGGACGCATTGTCCCTCACAGCCCGGCGTGTCCCTAGCGAGTCTACGTCAGGGCTAGGTTGTTAGGCACTGCCTAACGCAGGGAACATCTGCGAGTTGTCAAATCTGTTTTCTCCTGTGCTTGCGCACTGAAGCTCACAGACGCAGGAATCTCCGAGGAGTCGTCACCTTTGTTTCCTCCTCAACTGGCAAGCTGGAGCTCATCGCACTGAACTTCACGACGGAGGTGGAGATCGCTCAGTGTGATCTTTCTGCGGTGAAAGTTTTCTCACAGCGGCATTGGCAAGTGAGAATTTTGGGTGTTCGTTCTTATCTTGTGCGCAGTGCAGAGTGAAAGCTGGATGAACTTTGGGTTGGGGTTAAGTGATCCTTAATTTCTCTCCTCCTGTACTTGCCTCCATTTCCACTGGTCCAGGAACAGTTGGTTTTCTTCGTGAGTACAGGAGACTCATCTCTCTGGTTAAGGGCTGCAGATTTTCCTAATACTGCAGAATTGTTTATGCTGATTTCCCTATCTGCATTTTTCATGTACTTACATGCACTTACTATCATTTTTATTTGCAGCTGGAGCACAAGTGACTCTGTTCTTACAACTGCTGTGATCGTTAAGGGTTTTTACCTACATATTGTTGCTCTGTGCTATTATTGTAGTACTCTTTCACAGTTTTATGTTTAAGACCTGTTGTCAGTATGCAGAATGTTCAAGCCCCTCCACACTTTTAAGAGCTTCCAGGAGACCCACCGGTGAGGTGGAAAATATGGCATGGAGCTTTTACCAAGTATTTAGGAGCCATGGGTGGGGATAAGATTCAGCGCAGAACGCAAGAGGTTTATTTTGGAGCACAATCTAGGTCTAGAGGGACAGGCTGTTTAAAACACTTACCTCCTCTCGAAGTTGCCTCTTAATGAATATGACCAAGCTGTGGCAATGTTAGAGAAACAGTTTGATGCAGAAGGCAGTCTAGTTGTAGCTAGACACTGGTTCTTCACTAGAGAACAAGAAACTGACTAAAGCACCGTGTCGTATGTGGCAGCCCTGCGTATTCAGGCATCAGAATGCGAGTTTGAGTACTTCACCTCTCAGCTGATCAGGGATCAGGTTGTAATGCGTTGTAGAGACAAAAGAGTTCAGGAAAAGTTGTCAACTTTGAAAAATCCATCTTTGCAAGAAATGATAACTATTGTTAAAAGCATAGAGTTTTCTCAATAAGCTCCCAAAGAGTTGAAACCTGACAAAGCTGTTGTGGGTGCTTTAAAAGAATGCAGAGATCAGGGAGAAATACAACAAAGTGAGCAGAGGGGCAGTAATTACACAGCTGCCAGACCTGAGAAAAAGATGGGTCAGGAAAGAAATCTGTGCACAAAATGTGGGTTCCCCTCACATTACCCTAACATTCAATTCTGTCCAGTGAGGAATGCCTCCTGTCGCAAATGTGGCAAGCAAGGGCATTTTGCCAAAGTGTGTGGTTCCACGGGCAGTGTCAGTACTGTTTACACTGGAGATGATAAGGGTGACCTGTCGGGATGTGGTGAACTCCATGAGTGACTTGATTGTCGTGGTCAAAAATAAGTCTGATGATTGTGTGAATCCTGTGGTGGATTTGGTTGTTGATGGGAATTCTATTTAACTGTTGGTGGATTCTGGTGTTCGCATGACCTTGATCACGGAGGAGTTGTTTGAGCGTAATTGGGTGGACAAACATCTCAAAGCACCAGACAGAAATCCTGTATCCTATGAGGGTAGGAGGATTGAGTTAAAGTTTTTTTTAAAACCATCTTAATTTTTAAGGCCAGGTGCCTTCGGGGGAAGGTCTATGTGGCAAAGAAAGGACTCAACATATTGGGGTGGTATTACCAGGGTCTTTTTGGCATGACCCTCAGACCAGGCACTAAGGAACAAGTGTGGTGTATGAGCACAGTCAGGGAGAAGGTCTGACTGTGTGGGCCAACGCGTTCAGAAGTGTGTTTGATGACAAATTGGGGTGCATCAAAGGGTTCAAACATCTTATCAGGGTGAAGGACCAGGCAGTTCCAGCCAAGCATAAACTGCGCATTGTACCCTATAGTGTCAGAGATGATCTCTCTGATGAGCTTAAGAGGATGTGTGAGTCTGAGGTTATTGAACCGGTTGAGTCTTCCTTATGGTTGTCTCCGTTGGTCGTTGCCCGCAAGAAGAATGGGAGTCTCAGAGTGTGCATTGACTTGCGCAGTCTGAAGAAGGAAATCTGCGTTGACTCGCATCCTCTTCCCCACATTGATGACATTCTTTCTAAGTTTGCTGGTGCTAAGTATTTTTCCAAGATAGACCTATCCTCCCCCTACCATCAGGTGGAATTGGACGCTGTTTGTAAGCATTTGACTGCTTTTGTGTTTTCGGTGGGGACTTTTCAATTTAAGAGGATGCCATTAGGGCTTGCCTCGGCAGCCTCTGTATTTCAGCGCATAATGGATAAAAGTCTTGGAGGATGTTGAGGATACGGTGGTCTTCCAAGATGACATTCTGGTTGCTGGGAAGTGGAAAGGATCACAGGACAAGCATCTCACAGAAGTACTAAACAGAATCCATGAGAGCAGTATTGTAGCTAACAAGCTTAAATGTGTGTTTGGGGTGGAATCGATTGAGTATTTAAGGCATTGTATATTGGGTGAAGGGATTGAACTGAGAGAAGGTTTGATTGAGGCCATTGTGAATGTTCCATGCCCCAAGTCCAAAGATCAGGTCTCTTCATTTTTTGGTGTGTGTGAATTTCACACTAAGTTCATTCCCAACTTTGCTGCTAAAACTGTCCATTTGAGAGAGCTACTTGAGAGGTAAGTCACTTTTGAAATGGATCAGGTGTACCAGGATGAATTAGTTCGCATTGAGCAAGAACTTGGGACGTGCAAGATTCTCAGCCCTTTTGATCCCCACAACCAGTGTATTGTATCAGTAGATGCGAGTTTGGGTGGTTTGGGTGGTATGACCACCCACGTCAAACACGGCAAGGTACATACTGTTGGGTTTGCCTCTCAGGCGTTATGGCAGAGTGAGAAGAACTACACTGTTATTGAAAGAGAGCCACTGACCTGCTGCTGGGCAGTTGAAAGGTTCAGGTGCTTTCTGTGGGGGAAGAAATTCAAGTTTTTGATCGACCACAAGCCTCTCATTCCCATTCTTAATGGGCATATTGTCAAGGAGCATTCCCCAAGGTTCGCGAGATTGAGTTCGAAGTTGTTGCAATACAACTTTGAAGTGACGCACATTTCGGGTGGGAAAAACACGAGGGCAGACTTTCTCTCGAGATCACCATTACCCTTGGGAAATGGGGAGAAGGTTGAAAGTGATGAAGATGAAGAGTGTTTGATTGCAGCTGTAGATGTCTGCATGTGTGGGTTGCTTTTCTGAACAAGAATGGTTGGATGCCATGCAGTCTGATCCGGTTCTCAAAAAAGTTAAGGTACATATTGTTCAAGTTTGGCCTAAATAGAAGCATCTGGATGGAGAACTTTTGTCAAAATCGCTGTTGATCTCACGTTGGAGGGTGGTGAGATGATCATGCAGGGTGTGAATTTGTTCCCCCTGAATGTTTGAGTTCACGCATCATTGATTCTGGTCATGAGGGGCATCTTGGGCAAACAAGTACCAAAAGGAGGATTTGTGGAGTTTATTGGTGGCAATCAATGGCTCGCCAGGCGGGTGATGTTTTCAAGGGGTGTGTGATTTGCAGTACCAGCGACAAGGTCATCAAAACAGTCACCCACCGTGTTCAGGTGGTGGAACTTTCACAGTGGTCCATGGATGAAATTGGCTGTTGATTTTGTGGGGCCTTTCAACGCTTTGCCCAATAAGTATTAGTTTGCTCTGGTGGTAGCTGACGTCTACAGCAAGTGGTGGGATGTCCTCTTCATGGTTGATCCCAACACCCAGGTCATCAGATTCTTTCAAAGTATGTTTGCTGTGGAAGGTTTCCCTAAAGAAATTGTGTCGGACAACGGGGTGCAAATCGCATCAAAGGAAATGTCTGTCTTTCTTTCTCAATCTAGGATTTTGCATCGCCGTGTGGGTCTATATCACCCACAAGCCAATGGTTTTATTGAGCTCATGAAACGTATTCTTGTTGAGTGTGTGCAGTGGGCTATTTCCAATAGGATGGAGGCCAAAGAAGCGGTACAGAGCATGTTGTGGGTGCATCGCACTACCCCCAGTCAAGCAGTGGGAAAAAGCCTGTTTGAGTTGCTGCGTGGGAGAGCCCCTCTGACATGTGTCCAGCCTGGATGAGGAAATGGGGTTTGCGTTTGAAGGTCGGGTCTTGTGAATACATCACCCAATGCCACTGATCAAGTGTATCGTAAATGTGCCTAGGATGTTTCTGGTCTGATCTTCAAGGTTCTAGTGGGCCACTGGGTGAGAATTAAACTAAATCACAATGTGGCCAAGGGTTTGTCAAAGGTCAGTCCTCCTCCTTTAAGGCAGATGCCACATCACGCTTTGTTGTGAGAGTCAATGGGAGGAGCTGGTGGAACCTCACCAGGATTTATAAGATTCCCAGACATGGAAATGTGCAAATGGGTCTTGAGAGTAGTGTTGGATCTTCGGTGTCAGAACCCTTTTAAAGGGGGTGTGTTGTTCCAAAGGCTGTGGGCGATGGTGTCAAAGATGTGCATCAGGGGTTTCCCCTACTTTCTAACACACACAGGAGTGGTAGGAAAAGTGTTCCACCTAAACGTTTGAATTTGTCAAAAGTGTTCCATCTAAACGATTGTATGTTTAAAATTTGCTTACGCAATGTTTTTCGGCTGTTTTTCCTCTTTGTATCTTTTTCTGTTTCTCTCTCTCCTTCCTTGTTTCTCTGTAGTACTTTTTCCCCCTCTTTTATTCTCTCATGGAAAGAAAGGAGATGTTGTAGTAATTAGTTAATCTACAATCCCCTTCTATGATGTCAGTTCTATGGTTACAGAATGTTACTGTTTGAACACCAGGGTCTGGTGCTCCATTCCCTGGAAGCTGTGGAGAAGAACGGTCAATAAACATAGTGCTCTTACCCTCACCTGCCTCTGTGTAATCACTACAACAGCCCTTTAAGAAAACTAGGTCACACAATAGATCTGGGTCAAGCTTGGCAGGAGCAGTATAAGGAGGTAGAGATTTCTGTCCATGGTGCTTTGCTACATTGCGTTTGGGTTGTTGTAGCTCCTCCCACTCATTATAGTTCATTCACCTCTTTTACTTCCCCTCACCTTTGCTGTTTTGGTCCCCTCCCTGGACCCTTGTGTTTCCCACTTTTTCCAGCTTTCTTCTTGTTCTTTTTTTCCTATTTGTTGGCTGTTTGTTTTATTCAGTTTTTTATGTTCCAATCTGCAGGTATACACCATCAGTGCTGGGATTCCAAGATGTCTCAAGGTACTCCCTGGAGTTAATCACAGTTTGTTCTCAAGTGCCTGCTTATAAATGAATTTTTATTGTTATGTTAAGTTATTTTTTGTATCGCTTGCTAATCACCTCTGACAGGGGTGCATTCCATGTCTGGGTTCAGTTAAATTGGATTGAGTCTGTCTGTAGGTTGTTTATTTGTGTGACTCTTTATTTTACACCGAGTTGATAAATAAGAGTGAAGTGGAAATAATCATTATTGTAAGCCTCATTCTGGAGGATTGGCCAATGTTTCAATAGTGTATTTTTGATAGCTCAGCTTTGTTTGAAGAATTTAGAAATAAAAAAAACATGCTTCCTGTCATTTTTTCTCCTTAGTTGTGAGTAATTTTGTTTGAAATTTTGTAGATGTGCTTCTTTTCATTTTTTGCATAGTTTTGTTAGGATGTTATTTTTCCTTTGATTTCTCCTACATTCTTGTTCTTTCTATTTAGGGGCATATTTACAAGCCCCTATCGCCACTGGAGCATCACTTGTTTTGATGCTCCAGTGTCGCGGTGCCATTTTCAATGGCTTAACACCACCTTGTAAATATGCCCCTTTCCGCCTCAATCCTCTGCGACAAAGGGGTGTGCAATAGGTGCTGCTGTGGGCGTTCCACCCAAACACCCATTGCTTTTTGACGCTGGCCCAGATTTACAATGAGTTGTAACCCTGTGGGAGCACCATGCAAGAGCAGGCATTAGAATGGTGCACAATGAGATAAGGTTTTATTCCTCCTCGTTTTCACATTTTTTGATGTGTTCTGTAATCTGCAGCACACATAGATAGAGCAAAAAGCCATTAATGATTGTTTATGTGCAGGACGGTGTCCCTTCATGCACATCAAGAATAATTAAATAATGATGATTAGCTATATCTATGTGTGTTGCAATATGCAGCACACATAGAAGTAATAAACAGCCATTATGAATTGTTTATGTGCAGGAAGGAATACCTTCCTTCACATAAACAATCATTCCCTGCAACACAGGCACCCTTGCAACTATGGTGCAAGGGTGTTTGTATTGGCGCTAGGCAGCTAATTTTAGTACCAGTGCTAGGGACAGCACAGGGGTGAGCCGCATTGTAGTGAATACGGCACATCCCTGCGTTTTGGAAATGTCTGAACGCAGCCCTGCTAAATTAGGCGTTGCTCTGCGCTCTGACATTTTCTACTAAATATGCCCCTTAGTTCCTTGAAACAAAATTCTCTTAATTCTTAACAATTGAGAGTAAGTGGGAATGGATTTCAGAGGATAGTTATGAAAAGTGTATTAGACTGGTGTATTGTTCCTGTTTGTAGTCTTGGGATATAGAGCCATGGAAATGTCAGTGTCTTCAATAGTGATTTCTATGTCAAGGTGCGTAATCTTTTTTTTGCCAAGATTGTTTGTGAATTAGATTTTGGCATGCTTCAGGTTGAATACATTTGGTTTGGTGTGTAACAGTTCCTGTGGGCCTTCCCACATCAAATATTGTAATGAAATGGACATTGTGAAATTGCTACTCCCTGTTTCATCTCCAATTATGTCTTCTTCCTTAACGCTAATCATGAAACTAGGTGCTCCAGACAATTCCATACATGTTCTGCCTGCTAGGAAAATGTTATCTGCCATCCGATTCGAAGAAGCTGTAGTATGGAAAGAAATTGAATAACTCAAGTATAAAAGAATTGTTTGCTTCTAGACTTACTGTTTTGAGATGTGCCAATCAACAGCATCCATTCCTCATTGTAGGTTATGGAAGTGTGAAGGCTACCCTCATCGATGGTGCACAGTCTGATGTTGGCATCAGTTTTAAGCTGTACTTGGTTCAGTCCAGTAAGGAAATGTCTGTTGTACTTTGTACTGTTTTTTACTTTTTGTTTGGAAAAAAGAATCAAGTTACTTCCCAACTGGTTGGATAATGGAATACCTTCCAGACATGATTGGTTTGAATGGTGGACTATTAACATGTTTTATGTTTGTTTGGTCATATGGACATGGAGAGACACCAGAGCTTCAGCTATCCCATTGATGTATCTACACCACACTTTTATTTTCTGTGGTATGGATTCTTTTTTGGGGGAAGAAAGAAATGAGTTTTCGAAAATCTAAAAAGAGACTTGCTATTCTGGGAACAAAACATGCTCCTATTACCACTATCTTCTTTTGTACATGGTATTCTTTTTAAACAGGAAATAGTTGTTACTCATTGAAATGTTAGCAAGTTCAAGAATGAGTTCTGTAAACATTTTGTAATGTTTTGTACTGTTCTGTAAGGATTTATGTAAAATCTCTAGAGGTCTGGAGGCCTGCTGAATTATATTGGTATAGACAGATTCTACAGGCAGTGTAACCAATATGTTACATTCCTCATTAAAGCTCATATTCTCTATCTTATTATTGAAGCTAATACTGTCCCAGGCAAATGAGGGAATCACTGGTACAATTTGTTTGATAAAAAATAAATAAACATTATTTACGTAAGGGTCATGTATAGATTTGTTGTGTAAATTGCGTAGAATACACCTTAGATCAATGTGCTATGTATACTAAATTAATCCTATCGAACCAATGTTGTTATTATGTTATTACTATATTAAGGTTTCTCCCCTGGAAAAGGGTTAGACCTGGTATGTGTGGTTGTTTTTTCATCCCAATATAACCCTATAATTTCTTCGTAACTCACTAGTAGCCTAAGCATTCCCAGAGTTATTATTTGTTGGTAGTAGCATTGATTCCTAGTGAACTGCTAACTAGAGCTAAAGTGCTTGTGCTCTCTCCTTAAAGCATGGTAACATTGGCTTATACCCAATTGGCATACTTAATTTACTTAAAAGACTCCAGTAAAGTGCACTACATGTGCCCAGGGTCTGTACATTAAATGCTGCTATAGGGCTGATTGTGCCAACAACTTAAGTAGCCCTGTTAAACATGACATAAAAGGCTCCCCAAGAGCTCCCAGACCCGTACTCAGTGAGTTACTGCCCCCCAAGTGGTACCTTTCAAGTGCTGGACCAGTGGTGTGGCTTACGGGCTCTTGAAATCAAGCATTTGGGTTCTTTGTGATCATGAATGGGCGAGTTCGAAACCAAGACTGAGCCGCTGGCACTGTAAATAAGCGAGAGCTGATGCCAACTCATCTATTCACACACCAGCATCGACCGCTCGCAGGCGCCACCAATGTGAAGCACCAGCCTGCCCATCCACGATGCGCGGCCTGCTCTTTGCTCCAAACCGACTTCAGCTCATGATACTCTCCTTGCAACCTTCTCCAATGCAAACAGGACTTTTGGCACAAAACTTGAGAAGGTAAACCTTCATTGAGACTAATTTGGGACTATATCTGACCCATGCTCCATTGCGGTTGGCCTGAACGTTTGACTTTGACTCAGTCCAGCACGATCAGATAGCCATGGTTGGCGCTTTTCGCTTTTAGGTCATTGTTTTCATTTTATTCTTTAAAATGTCATAACTCTGGTTCTGCTGATTAAAATATTGTTGTTTTGGGCTTGTTTTATTCATTAAATTCAGCTCTATTTTTCTAATTCGGTGTACATCATTTCTGTTGGGTGTTTTCACTATTTTACAGTTTGAAGTGTTGCAGAAATACTTTAAACATTGCCTCTAAGTTAAGCCTGGCTGCTCTGCACCAAACAACAAGGTGGTTGAGCACAGGTTAATTTTGGGTTTGCTTGTGCCTTACGCTGACAAGAATTGTGGTTGCTGCTTGATCAGTAACCCAATTTCTAACACTTTCTATTATGTACTAAACCAATTTCAGGAATCAGTAATTTGATTTGCGACTTCAATAGAGTATGCAAACCATTGAAATGTTACCACCCTCCAAGTTAGGGTGGTAACTAATTCATTGTAAATTGGGGTAAAAGTTCAAGGAGTGGTAGGCCGTGGTCCAGAGAACTACTACTTACTCTCACTGAAACCATTTTTTGCAGAAAAAAAAAGCTTTTTTAAGGCAAATTGGGTTGCTTTGCTTTTTAAAAAGTTGTCTTTATTTAGGATCACTCACAGATATGGTGGTCTGCCAGTCATGCAGGCCATCATTCCTGTCATCATCTGAGTAAGTCTCAATTTGTGATCTATGTAATAAATGTTAATTGGGTATGCCAGATTATAACCAACCAATTCTGATTCCTTATTTTTCAAACAGATCTATTAGTACATAGCTCGGTTTATAAAATACATTTTTGGTGACAAAATTAGAGTTGCAAATTGAAACTGCTTTTTAACCCATTGGACCTGGCCCTCTCTGCAGGGTCATCTCCAAACCTTTGGCCATTCCCTCCATTTTGTTATCTGAATACGTTTTTGTTGGCCTTAGGACTATGTGCACTTTACCACTGCTAACCAGTCTTAAAGTGCTTGCACTCTCTCTAAAAACATGGTATAATTGGCTTACACCTGCTTGGCATATTTCTTGAACAGTGGTATATCATATACACAGGGCCTGTAAATAAAATACAACCATTGATCCCTCAGCACTTATTGTGCCACCCACTTAATTAGCTCTCTAGATTGGTCCCAGATCAGCCACTGCAGCCTGAATGCAGTGTCACACTACCATGCCAACTTGGCATTTAAGCCCCCTTTCTGAACCTTAAATTCCCCTTTTATTATATATAAGTCGCGCCTAAAGTAGGCCCTAGATAGCCCCTAGTGCTGGGTGCCGTGTAATTAAATGATTGGACACATTTTACATATCCTGGTACGGAAAAACTCCCAAATTCATTTTTCACCACCGTGAGGCCTAGCTCTCTCACAGGATAGCATTGGAATTCCTTATTAAATTTAATAAGCTGTAATTCCTAATTAGGAAGAGATATCTATGGTGTGTTTGGTACCTATAGAATTGTAATGATAAAACTTTGTTAAAATAGTAAAGATGGATTTTTCAATACAATTTTGAAAATGCCACTTTTAGAAAGTTATATTTATATAAAGAGGGCAACCCAGTATACCCTTGTGACTTGTCTGATTTCCAAATAACATGATCATTTTTGACTATTTGTTGCTTGAGGATGCCACCACCTTTCAGCATACAAATCCTCAAATAAACAGTGAGCACTTTTCTTTTGAATTTTTTCACTCATGGATCAAGGGGTCTTAGATCTTCATATGAAATATTCCTTCCTGAGGATGGTCTCATTGATTTACTTCAGAAGAGACCAAAACATTGACGTTCAACTTATTTTCTTTTTAGTCCCTGTTAAGATTTAATTTTGGGAGATTTTGTACCTATGTTTATGACAGTCTCCATAAAGTTCACTATGTGAAATGGGCTATTGTGCATTTTATAACTAGCGATATCTAACTGTTAAGGATTTTTCGTTCTGTTATTAATGTTTTTTTAAGTACATTTTGTCTTGAACCACTAATGAAACCCCTAATGAAACCATCATTCTTTGGGTGAAATACAATGAATTAAAAAATACACCCGGCTGCTTTGATTGATTGTTTTTCCCCTTTTCTTATTAATACAGACTATTTTGTTCATAATTGGTTTCTTTATGTTATGATTGGACATCTCGCTAAGAATTAGAGAATTATTTTTTTAAACAATTTTTTATTAAAACATATATTCAGTTCACCATTACAGTCAATGATCATTGGATAGCATTGTTTAAACAGCATTCAGGACATGAGATACAATGTTACATACACTTGGGAGGCATCGCTGGTATAGCACTTGACTCTTCTTGTTTTTGTTCTTCCGTTAAGAATTAGAGAATTCTAACTAAAGATACTTCGAAATAAATTCCTTGTAGGCACAATTACTTGACAACTTTTAGAAAGTTGGGACTTTCTTGTCCTTAGCCCTTTGTGCCTGCAGCCTGTCTTGGGTCACATGACTTGGTGTAGCTGACAGTTAGACTTTGCTAATTCCTCCCCGACAGTCTCACAATTGAGGGATTAGGTGTGCCTCAATGGGCCATTACTGACAGGATGGGGAGGAGCTGTGAAAGCCCCACTTACACCTGAACAGGCTGTATCCTGTCTCCTCCCAATAGGCCTAACAACCCTGTATTGTCACTGCATTTAGCGGGAGCAAGGGCAGGAGAGTCAGGAGAGTCAGGAAATTCCAAACACTTCAAGAACCTTTCCCGAAACGACTCCCACCTACCAGGAGAAGGGCACCAGGATATGGAAATAGGACTTTGAGACCCAGTCTTCAGCTCACTACTGGACCTGTGGAAGGACTCTCCGAGGACTGGCCACTGCTGTGACCTGCTGTGCACTCTGCCAGAATGTTGCTGTACCTAGAAGGACTGCTGTGCTGCCTAAAGCCTATCTTGATCCTTCAGAGGCCAGCCCTGCTGAGCCGTGGCATTTTCACCTATACCCAGGATTGCCAGAAGTGACTCCAAGGGCTAGTTTGCGGGACTTTTGTTTAGATAGAGCCACAGGCACATAACAGGCTTCCAACATCTTGAACCTGCACCTGGACCCAGCCTGAGTGAGTCCTGAACCCCAAAGAGGTCACCATCTGCTCCTGAACCCTTGGTTGTGGTGGTCAAGGTGTCCAGATGACCATTTTCCAAATCTGAGCATTTAGACAAAATTTGGCCTACTAGTGCTCTGAGAACCAGGAGGAGACCGGGACCAACCTGCTCGCCTATCCGCCCAAGGTGCTCAGATTGACTTTGCAGCTACTCCCACTACTTTCTTCTTCCCAGCAGCAAATCTGTTTTAGCGGTCCTTCACCAAAGGGGTATCTGACCTCGTGGAACTATTTTCAGTTACCCGCCCTCTGCTTCGACTTCCATTTTGGCAAGCAAGTCCAAAGATAAAAATCTTAGGCACAGCTTTGTTCCACGGCCATTCGAACAAAACGCTCCCTTCACGGATACTTCTGCATCCTTGCCCCACTGAACTTCATCCTTCTCAGGCTTTTTTCTTCCAAAATGTTTCTAAGTTAGGGGTGACCAGACATCTGGGGTTGGAGGTTTGATATTTTAGGAATTAGATTTCACTTAAAACGTTAGAAATTCATAACTCCATTTCTACTGTTTGTATTTTTGTTGTTTTGGTGTCAAATAATTTATTAAAATGTACTCTATTTCTCTAAAGTGTTTTTTTTTGTGCGGTGTTTTCACTTTATTGCAGTCTGTGTGTTGCATAAATACCTTACACATTGCCTCTAATTTAAGCCTGACTGCTTTTTGTGCCAAGCTACCAAGCGTTAAGCACTGGTTAATTTAGTGACTTTTTGTGGTTCACCCCGCAAGGGATAGTGGCTGTTGCTTGACCAGGACCAGAGACAAAATCCTGGGTGTGGGAGGTGTTTTTGTTCCACTGACAGAGTGACCGTTAGGGCAGTGCAGAAACGTAATTAATTTCAAAGGGACCTTCACTGTCATAAGATGTCAGATAAGACCTAGAGAGGCACCTTTATTTGTTGTTCTCCTATTCAGACAGACTCCAATCCCAATGGGAGGGAGCTGCCTCAGAACTGTTTTG
This sequence comes from Triturus cristatus, assembly GCF_964204655.1. NCBI lineage: Eukaryota > Metazoa > Chordata > Amphibia > Caudata > Salamandridae > Triturus > Triturus cristatus. The sequence continues at coordinate 1,073,451,323 of NC_140582.1, forward strand.
AAGTGACAACAGATTAGGGGTTGATCATTCCTCTGGCCACACCTCTGGGATGGGCACAGAGGTTCTGCAGAAGGAGTGAATGGGTTCCCTATCTTGGATTTAGGCAGAGAATGACATTGTGGGACTGTCTGAAGCAGAGCACACAGGAATGCAAGACTTGAAGAGAAACCTTGGGAACTTTTACCGAATTAGTGATAAAGGAGTCAACCCCATCCACACGCTGGTACCAGACATAAATGTGGCACCCCCAGTATCCCCCATGGAACACACTGGACCTGAGGGATATCAGAAAGGACTGAACCTGCTGTCTGAGACCTGAGAGGAACCCTGAAAGTCTGGACCTGCCCCTCTTGTACCAGAAAAGAGACGTGGACTCTAAGGGTCGTAGGCTGACCTCCTTTTTAAGCAACAGGCGTATGACAAGCTATAAAAGGCCTTTCCTGCAACTGTCCCAGTGACCCGTAGTAACTGGATCTTACTGTTGGCCTCTGCCTGACATACTATGAGTGTATACTTGTGTTCCCTTTGCTTCTGGGGGTGCTTCAGACGTGCATTTTGACTTTATTAGTGTTTTGGTACTGCATAGATGATTTACACATTGCCCTAAATTAAGCCTGTCTGCTCTACGCCATAGCTACCAGGGGGTTGAGCTCAGGTTAATTTATTGACTTTGACTGTTCGTCCTGCCAAGGGCTGTGACTGTTCTTTGAGATGGGTAGTAGTCCAATTTCTTACAGTTGGTATCATATTACATGGCTGTACTCTATACTTTGTCTTTACTACATGATGTCTATCTCTTTATGTAATGTAATATTTGCATTTTTTCTATTGTGTACATAAGATTCACATCAAAGTGTATGCATTAAACATGAGCCACTTAAAACAGTCACACAAACTCAATAAATACATCTAATGGTACATCTTTCAGGCGGAGCAAGGGCCTAAATACATATTTGGTTTGCAATCTCTGAATTTTAGTCTCAGCATGCCTGAAAGAAAAGTCCCTGCTCTTACTGGGCTCTTGGTCTTAGGTAAAGAATTAATCAAGCGCTGCAAGTCAAACTCAGTTTACACATCATACTTAAATTATCAAATCTTAGGAGTAAATGATGAGTTTAAAGGATTTTATTCAAATCTTTAAGGAAGTATCTCTTTATTAATCAGCAATTTATATACCTCAAATCAATACTAAATAAAATCATAAAGCTTGTTCCATATAAGGAAATCCCTATTCTAATCCTCAGATGAGAAAAGTATCTTGAACCCATAAAGAGTTCTAAATCGAGAGGTGAACGCAAAAAGCTTTAAGCAATTCAAATAGCACTTACCATGAAGAGAAGTTCAGAAATTCAGTGGAGTCTCAGAAATAGCATAGATTCAGGGAAGGGGAAATTAATGGGTCTCAGCATAGAGATCAGTAAAGAGCCTGATACGGTCTGCTCAGAGTGCGGAGCACAGAGCTTCAGAGTGCAGAGCACAGAGTCCTAACCCAGTCTAAGAACATGCACTGATATACCATTTTGATGCCTACAATTAAAACGAATGTTGCATTCGTCCATCTTCCAATCAAAATACGATGTCTTCATGGGAATGGAAAGCTTCCACCGACTAAGCTGTCTCAGAACAAAAGACTTACAGATATTAAGTATTTTAAACATAACATTTAAAAAACATATTGTACAAGGCGTGGTTTGATTTCCACTTATACCTTAGACCTTATACGAAACATAGTTCACTGTTAGGTCTGTAATTCTACAAATTAAATCATACCTTTCTCACATATTCTACCTTGCAAATCTTATTCATGAAACAACATTTTAAGACTTAACTACATCATTTAGTATAGTAGCCTATTCTATGAAAATATCTCTATGGGAAGGTCAAAAAGTAGCATTTTCTATTAAATCATGTTTGAGTCAGCACATTTTATCATTGAACTCTTCTTCACATTACTAAGAATGTTGACGTAAGGTCAGTCAAATGAACAAAGAAAATTGCTTTCAGAAGCATTTCTAACTTAACATGGCTAGCTATGGAAGCCTAGTGCTCCCATATGCCTTTTAAAAATTGTGGCTTCTTGTTTTAGACCTAAACGTTAACTTTACATGTTCATTGCATTAACTTCATATATTAAAAGCACTCTAACACTTGACATCCACTAACGATACACCAACAGCACTAACCACCACACAAGGATTAGAACATCCCACAGTCTTTTAATACAGCGCAAGCATAAGTTACATGCACACTATGTCCAGACTATCTCAAACTACCAAGCAGTATACATAGTAACCAGCCAGGCTATACAGCAGCACACCACTGTAGACAATGTCTTACACCCACAGCCCAGCTCAAAAACATATTACTCAGCCTTCAAACAGGACCACTCAAGATCCTTTTTCATTTTGCATGAAGCTACTTACACTGAGTGTCAACATATAGACCGGATGGTAATAACCAATATATAGCACCACCGATATACAGTGTTCAGATTCCTTTCTACAATGAAAACATCAAAATCGCATGGAACCTCTGGAAAACGAACACTTGTACAAGGCCAGACTGTTTTCTATAGTAATGCACAAAACATAACATATAGCAGAGTGGGCCAGACGTCCCACCTTGAATGTCCACCCTACTGCAGTTGTTACTTAGGCTCCTTGTACTTTAAAAACATCCATGCACAATCCTGAATTCCCTTCGTGCACTTCTCCCCACTATATCAAAATTCAACTTTGATCCACATGTTTTCAATACGAGCATAGACACAACCTCAGTCTCAACTCATATTTGGAACCGTACAAGTGCACTAAAGTCTGTAAAAATAAGTAACACCAAACGTAAATCATATTTTGTTTCTTCTTAGTTAGTGCGTCTTGCTCCTAAATTTCCTCGAATAAGTTCCCCAGTTAATAGAAACGTTCTTTCCAGATAGGGTCCCGTTTATCTCACCCCATCATAATGATTTTGAAGTCACCTATATCACACGAAGGCAGTATTCATGTATGTTTTACCATGGAGACACTTTCTATACTTCTACCTCTGTGCAAATATGTAAAATAGTTCATAACTTTGATTTGTAATCCAGTTTAGACAGTCGGTAGACATGTTGCAAAGATAGCTGAAAACTTCTGGGTAATCGATGTAGGAATTGTGACGTTTTTATGCATAGAGTGCCTCTTTCCTCCTATTTTTCAATTATATTTTTAAAAAATCCAGTTTAATGACTTCCTATTGTTGATATGCTTATTTCTGCTTGCACATGTTTTGTAAAATATCGAAATTTGATGCTACTATTACATATTCTCAGAACCTGCCTGTTTTTTAGCATGCGAGCTCAGCGATTCATTTCCCTAATGTCAGAAAAAAATAAAAAATAATTCTGGTTTTGAATGACTGCTATTCCTCCGTTCCTCTTCATTGCTGAGACTAAATGCTTCCCTAATGTCTCTTGATCTAATGTACTTCATTGGTTATGTTGACGCATCATTTTGTTAAAGTATAACATTGCATCAGTGTGTGCCATCCGTCTTTAATCTGCTCTGACACCCAGACCCTGCTCACTGAAGTGCGAGTCAGGTCAATGGGGCAGATAAAAAATGTCAAGCGCCAGGAGAGGCGATGGCTTCTTGATGAAAGCAATCCTTGAATCAAAGGGCTGGTGAGGGTGTAGTGGAGCAGACAGGAAGTGCTGAGTGTCACATAGATGTGTGCCTGCATTAGGGGCTAGAAGCCAACACAAGTATTTATTCAAACAGAGGATTATTGCCCATGATTTGTTCTACTCTTCCTCACATTCACAAATGTAATATTACATCACATTAGAACATGTATAAAATATGTGTAGCGCATGGCAACACAATTGTGGGCAGTAAATATAGTATTAAAATGAAAGAAATATAAATAATTAAACAGTTAACATGCTTAGTGTAGAAAAAAAGACTTTTAGCGAAATGAAGCAGTGTTGTTCAGAGGAATGCAGTTTCTAGGGAGGTGGTACTTTTGGGAAGATGAAGCTGGCAAAAAGAGTAATTTCTTGTAACACTAGCAGACATCAGCATAATGAGGGAAAGATATTGAAGGATACGTTTTGGAGACGTATGGGTAAAAATTACAACCTGGTTTCCCCATTTTATTTTGAATGAATATCTGCCATATTTTGATGTTGCTACAGTGAGAGACTGCTAACCAGCCTCCCACTACATACAATGAGAGACTACTGGCTAGACTCCTGCTGCATCCATTCTACACCTAAACATAGCATATAATTGAAAACAATAAATTGGCAAAGTTGGCGTCTGGTTAAGACCTTGATAAAACTTTTTAAAACATGTAGAGGTGGCACATATCTCAAATTTCCAAAGTTGGGTATAGCCTTAAGGCAACAACATATGGGACAACAAAGCAGAAGGGTTAACAAGCTGTGGGACTGCAGGCAAGACTGCAGTGCTCACAAGGCTGCCTAAACTGTTTGATTTTGTTAATTCTACTTCTGACATCAAATAAGTAGCCTGTAAAGTTGGCTTTGAGTTAGAATAGCTCTGACCCACCCTGAAGGGACTGATGAAGGTGGAGCTATGTTGTTAGACTACAAATGGTAAGGACCAAATTAGTAGGTCTATTGGCACATAATTGTGTCACAATTGGTTTGCAGTATTGGTGAGGGACACTGGTGTTATGTATGATTTTTTTTTAATTTATAGATTGTATTTTGTTTAGTGGAACCTGGCGGGCAATGCCCAAAGCATACATCACAGATACATTTCGAGTAAAACTGTATCTATTACATATACACAACAAGCTAGCCTGTGAAACTACAGGCCCAAAAACTCAAACCCAAAACGTGGCACAGGTTATCACACATTTCACCTAATTAGACAAATCTAGGTATGTTCATGAAGACGACAAAGCGGCACAACCTAAGGTACCTAGAAGTCGCGGAGAAGTTTGGGCCGGGTTTCAGACGGGGTCCGAGGGTAGTAGGGCTGTACGTCTATGCCCCTATATGTCGCTCTGCGGGACCAAATTGTCCTGTGTTTTTGTGGGCAGCCGCACACCTGAAAAACAGAAATTTCTGCCCCCATACATCTGTCCATTGCCACCCTTCATCCGCCTAGGTGTTTTTTATAATTTTTCTCAAATGAGAGAGGAATGTTTATCATTGCTGTTATTTTATTTTGCAGTATCTTGTGGTCCCCATCAGATGTTGGTACCACAAGGTTCATCCATACTAGTGAAAGTATAGTTTTCACTTTTTACATCAAGCAGAGTGACTTATAGTTTTGGTCCTGAGGAATGCCATTAACTTGTGAGGTCTATATAGGCAAAATTATGTTGACCAGATTGTTGAATATACATATCCCTATGTCACCAAGCCTGTTGTGAACTCTATCTATTGGAGGCACCAGAATAAAATGTGTCTTTACCCATCAAGAGATAGTTTTAATCTACACACAGTTTTTGTTAGCACTCTGCCCCTCCCTCCCCACAAAAAATGGAACTTTTAGTGCAGTTGTCAGCAAAAAAAAAACCTCTGCTCTTCTCCTATGGGAGAGTAGAAGCCCACACTGGGTACCTTGCGGTCCCAGTGTGAAGAGGGGACCCTATGATGAAGACTGTCACCCTAGGGTGAGTGAGGGTTCTCGTCTTAACACAACAGTGCTTCCTAGTTCCTCTCTTTCTGTTATGGCTCTTTTTCTTCCTTTTGTACTATCCCCATACATTGTGTGAGATATGTATCCTGTAGCTACACATGAGGTCAGCCAACTCCTGAGGGCAAGTGTGAACATATCCAGACCTTCAGATCACCATATAGGTCTCAGACAACAGGCCCAGTCCTCTTATGTTCTTCTGCAGGCCCTGAAAGGGCGCCGATGAGCTGTGGGTGAGATGCTACTTTGGCAACATTTACTAGCCAGTGGGGGGGGGCGACTACTGGACACTAACCAATGAAGTAAACGTTCCCAAGGGCAAACCTTCCCACTTTTGCAGTACATTCTGTTTACCTTACTGAAACTATACAACAGTGCACTATGCTAGGTAAAATCAAAGATCATACAGCTATTCTGTTCTTGTAGGTGGCTTGTGTCCCTGCCAGGGGCATGTATAGTGAAATGAGGAGTATCCTCCACCTCAACTACACCAAACGTTTTCTGGAAGCAACTTTCCCTGCCACTAGACTGATGCTGAAGTGGGGTTACAGAGAGCCCACAGACAAAAATTTATCTTATCTAGATCACCCTTTTGACTTCACTATGATTGTGCTGGCCTTACCCTGGTACCTTTCATGTTAATGAAGTTCCTGAACCCTCCACAGCTACCCATCCTGAGCTGGTACATGTCACATACCAAAAGACCTAATCTACTTTTTCAGCTCTGGGAGCAGTTTTCACACCACATCAGAAGAAGCACTAGCAGGGCCATTTGCCAGCAGTCTGATACTAATTATTGTACTGGAAGTTCAAGCAGCTAAGGTCTAACTTTTTTTAAGTTATTGTTCCTAAACATTTATTAAAAAGTAGACTTTACCATGGAATTGAATTTCTAATAAATATTAAAAAGAATGTTTGAATAATTCCATTAGCTTGTCCCAAACCAGAGATAGCATAGCTATGATTTTATTCTGAACTTTGGCTTTTCTCATAGGAAAGCAACAGCCCTGCACAGGGAACAAATCTTTTAGGGGCTAATCACTGTAGGAAAATGGCAACATTAAATTATTGCATGTAGTACTCTTAAATACCAAAAATCCTACCTTGTGGCCCACAAAGCCTAATTAGGAGTAACTTATTTAATATCTAATATTTAATAGTTGGATTCTTTCCCGTCAAAAAGGGTATTTGTGACCGGTTTAGCAGGTTTATAGGTTTCAGTAGTCAGGCTGTTTCCTTTTGCCAGCCTAGTGTAAACGACAGCATGTTCTGCAGTCCACAAGTGAAATTTAACTTTTCCATACGATTGGTACATTACGTCTTACTGGAATTTAAATATGCCAATTAGGAGTTGGCCAATTTTACCATGTTTAAGTGGTCAGAGCACATACACTGGGGACTGGACAGCAGTGCCCCAAAGTGCAAAGTTCAAAATCCAGCAGCGTCAGTCAAAATAGAAAAAAGGGTGACAACGCAAAAGGAGACACTTTCTCACAGCTGATAAATACTGTGAGATAAAGAAAGAACTGGTCGTTAATATGATACCTGCTGAATTTAAAATGTATTTGATACTTCAGAGAATCCCCTAGTATTGTACTTTATCCCAAATCATCACGCCACTTCCCATTTAGATCCAATATTGCTCTATTGCTTGCACACAGTCCAATTGCTGTGCAGCAAGGTTTACACTGCAGATGTACCAATACATGCATACATACATTCCATTAACGTCCACAAGGGATTACGTTCTGTCAGCCCACCTACAAGGCCCTCTCCTACACAGGCTATTGTGCCTTTGAAGAAGAAGGAAGAGTAATAAAAACAGTAATTTCCACTATGAAAATGTTTAGAAATAGGCTGGGGGAGTTTACCTTCAACTAACTATATCAGAATATTGTGCAGCCACATCTTAGCAAAACAGGGTGGAGATAAGCTTAGGGACAGCCTATGCTTGCTTCATTTTGAACTTAGAGTTTGCACCAATAGGGATGCTGCATTTACTGCTACTAATGGCCTAATAAATTCCCTGCAGGTACCACGGAAGTAGAGATCCGATCTCTCTTGAGAAGTAAATTACTGTGTTGACATGTCCTAATCTCTCCCTACTGGGACTGGACATTGAAGCTGACCATCTGTTGTTTAGACTCCATGTGCCATGCCTGGAAGCTGTATGCCCCTAATGACTGAAGAGCCACACACTTACAAGAGCCACCTGAAGCCAAGAGTTGTCAGAGCTCACCCCTGGCCCAAGGTGATGTTGGGGGTAACTAGACCTGCATATACAGTTTGCGGTCATTGTTAACAATCTGTGCCCCTTTGAATAGACTTTGCTGAAATCCGCCCGAAAGTGTTCCAAAAGCCGGTTGGTAAGTTCTGTTGCTATCCTTCATAAAATGCTAAGCAATAAAATTATTGCAGAGAAAATCTTTGACTGAGTTTGGAGAACAACTGGAGGACCAGAACAGCCCTGCTAGGATGAGCTCAACCTCTACCTGCTGAAAGAGTGCCTTATCCTGCCCAAAAGAAATCCAAGGTTATAAATGCATTCCTGCAAGAGCTACCAGGCATATGGATCCCATTTTAAACTTTCCAATGAAGTATCTATTGAGCCTGTCCAAACCTCAGAAAATCTGCAAAAGAAGAAAAGACTAAGGGCCACATGCATCCAGCTAAGGAATAGCGATTCCTTAACAGCGATTCTTAAGGAATCGCTATTAAGGAATCGCAATTCCTTATGCATCTAGGTTTCGCTAAAATATTAGCGATTCCTACACATTCCTTAGTTGCGAATCGCAAATTGCGATTCGCAATTAAGGCATGCCATTGCCTTCCCATTCATTCCTATGGGCCTAGAGGCCCAATGAATGGGACAGCATTCAAAATTTGCGATTACCAAATAGGCAATAGCAAATTGCGCATGCAATTTCAAGGGTGCAAGGGAGCCAAAAGGCCACCCTGATGCACCTCCAACAAAGATAATTATGCAAATGTGGTGCACACACAAGGCCTAAGGGCATGTGTATGCACCACATTGCACTTTTAAAAGTGCATTTTTGTGCATTTTTCAAAAGAATTGCAAATTACCATCAACTTTAAGTTGATGGTAATTTGCGATTCCAAATTGCAAAAACGCAATTTGCGAATGCATTATGCATCGCAATTAGGGAATCACAATATGCGATTCCCTAACTGCATTCGCAAAATAGGTAATCGAAAAATTGCTTTTACCTGTTTTGTGAATGCCTTTGGGCTTGATGCATTGCAAATAGAATTTTACCGGTCGCAAACAGGCCGCTTCTGCGAACCGGCCCGTTTGCGACCGGTAAAATGCTTGATGCATGTGCCCCTGAAAGCAGGCACCACCATGAGCTGGTATTTACATATCAATCATCTGTGGAGACACACTGTACTGTCTGTAGTTTTTCTACTTCACTGGGGACTCCCAACAAATGTATTGAATGCTGTATAAGCCTCTTCAGAAATCACCTGCAACTTTGTCATACTGGGCTTTTGCTATACGCTACAGAGGCAAAATAACAGGCTTCAGCATGCACCAACTTTACCACTGAAAGTACCACATGGTATAAAAGATGATTTAGAGGTCGAGTTGTTCACCTTCTGGCTGCCAATGTGGTGGAATCTTTACTCCTCCCAAGGTGGCAGTGGGAAATCCACCATGCTTAGAGTGTTCTGCAAGGATGTCACAGGTTTCTCTGTCCAAGTGGGTAAATCCACCAAGAAAGGAACCACTTTTGGGAGAAAACTTATCTTGCAAAATCCAGCAATGACTTCATTATTGGTTGAATTTCTGTCACCCAATGTGGGCGCAGGAGCTCTGTGCCCAAAGTGGAGGAACTTTGTCTGTGCCCATATTTCTATGTAGTCTCACATATGTGGTGGGAGATACTTCATTGGAAATGACAAATTATCCTTCTGAGTACCATTAAATTGGGAAATGGTAGCAGCTGTTTTTTACAGAGATTAGCGAAAGCAATAACTATGACACGAAATGCTATACGACAACCATGTTGGTATTATCATCACTTAACTGCGTTGTTGATGCCTTTTGCCCATAATTCTCCGAAAGCATGTCTTGTGCTTGGTACGTACTAGCAAAAGGTGAAACAAAGGATAGATTTTGTAGAGTTTGGTTTGCCTCTGTGGAGTTCCTGAGATCAGGTTGTTGTGTGATCTTTGCAGTAGCATTTATTGACATTGTTACCCATTGCCCTCCCCTCAAACTCCTAGGTGGGGTTTATTGTTATGTTATGTAACTTTAGGACATTTTCCACAGTTTGATGATCTTTTGGATTAGGTTATATCACCTTATTGGGCCTGTTCTAGGTTGTCTGCTGCTTGTGTCTGGACGGCCACCTAATAGTGCACAGATCAAATGGTTTATATGCATTGGGTAATACCTTCATTCAGTACAGTAAGAAATATATTTGTAGTGCAAGTGGATTGCTCTTGTAAGTAACACCACCGTGTTTAGACTTCTGAGACACAAAGGAGAATCTCACAGTCTTGGAAATTACAGTATGTTCTCTGTGAGCTTTCCTTTGCTATAACGAAAATCACATCGAGCTGTAATTACATCACACAAATAAAAAAGAAGGGATGGAACGTCAGAGGACGAGCTAAGAACTAGTTTAGGGGTACTAGTATTATGTACAGTCAAAAAAATGTATGCTTGAAGCACAACATTTGAAAGCGAGGAAGAAATAGAAAGTAGTGTCACTACTTTTGTTTGAAACTGCTTCTGATCTGGAAGAAATATAGCCACTGTCCTGAATATTCACAGTAATTCTGCATAAGAGACGTCCCCAGAGCTGTGGAAAGACTCAGATATATATTGGAGACTTAGTCTGCTATGGACAACTGGGACCGAGCTATGGACTCTAATTTAGTAGTGTCAGTTTCGGTGGCTCCTGGAAGAGAAGGAGCCTGTTGCCCAGTCAATAAAACTCCAATAGATTGGTGGAGCATTGGGTCTTTGGCGTACTGATAACTGGTTAAAGACCCCCTGTAAATGTCTTGAATTAGAATAGATTTACTATAATACTTCTTGGGAAAAGGTTGAACAGGAACCAAATGGATAGGGACTGTTGCTGTTTCCTATTTAAAGAGACATTTGGGCTAGTATAGTAAATTATCAACATTCTAGGGAAAAGAACTATCTTTGTGGTCTTGATAGACCGTAGTGGATTGAAGAGAACCCGTCCTAAACCTTTAATTATTGCTAGCTCAAGGATAATATAGTGCCACTTGAAGATTTTTTACCTCTCTGAATTTTGACTCACAAGCACCTTGGCTCGACTTACTGGGTCAAATCTACTGACAGAAAAGTTGCTAAGTGTGAAGCTAAAAACCTTGACTGTCCAAAACTCCCAACCTCAGACAGTAAACATATATCAGCAAGTAATCCTCACTTGTAGAGTACAGCTGGGTTTAAATGACCTGTCTTTTCTAGATTTCAATCGCTCTTATCGAGTTATGTTTTACGTTGAAATATCCTTTATCATTCTTTCCTGGCATGGTTTAGCTTTCTTTAATAAAATCCAGATGCCTTTTCTGAATTTCTCCATCATTGCAGTATTTAACATGTCCCATTTGCAATATTTTTTACTAATACAAGCTTGGGTGTTTATGTTCTTTATTTCTTTAACTTTATAGTTGCTTGCACATAAAGACCACTTTTATTTTCTTGCTACCCATTGCTTTTTATCTGACTATACATGAATAATAAAAACAAATATTTTTCAATATCATCAAAATATTAATGAACACCATAGAAATTATACTTAAATCACTGATGTTATTGTTGAGCTAAAAAAAACTGCATCAGCAACAGAGAATTTCGTTACTATACCACCACCATTATATACATTATATACAATATTTTGTTGAAGTGACAATGCATAAAATGGCCTAAAGTCGAGAGAAAAAATAGGTGTCTTTATGTAGCCCTCCATGTATGACAATCACCAAAAATTGGAATTCTACAATGTTACTTTGTCTGAGAATGGCAAGCAGGATTCTGAGTTTTATAGTCAGATCATTCACAGGATGAACCCTTTCAAAATCTCTTCTTTCAATGATCCTAGATAACTAGTGCAGCAGTCATACTATTCTTAGGAACTATTCCTATATGGTTCCTGCAGCACACAACCACTTTAATGAGCAGTTTGCCAAAATAAAATGAAACTATCTTATAGTTGTATGATTACTGTGAGAGGTGTGGCGCAGCGACCAGAGAAGCTAACTCTGGAGCACGGGGCTCACGGTTCGATCACCAGTGGAAGCTTAGCATCATGCGACTCTGGGCAATAACTCACTTAATTTCCCTGGCTGCCCATCAGCGCCTGGATACCCTTAGGAGTGATACGTTTGAGCTTTATAAATGTGGAATAATTACTGTTGGTATACACTATGGGCCCTATTACGATATCGGGTGGACTTGTTTTCGCTTGACACTGTTTCGGTGTGGGAACTGACTGACCATAGGTCGGTGCTTCCGCACACCGTATTATGATACGACTGCACATAGTGTGGTCGCAGACTCCCATTTCTCTTTGTCTGCGGGAGGTTTCCGCCCGCAGCACAAGCTTCCATAGAGAAATGGGAGTTTATGTAAATCCCTGCACTGTGTGGCACGCACCACCCACACGGTGCTGGGATTTACAGGGGGGTACCATAGGTGTCCCCCAGGCCCCCAACAGAGGCTGCAGCTCCATGGTAGTCCCTGCTAGAGGCTCCCAAAGTCCCTTTCCATCAGGCTTTTCATGTCGGAAAGTCCGACATGAAAAGCCTGTCGGAAACCGACATCATAATCCCGACGGCGGAAACGCCATCCATAGGGGATTATGTGCGGTGTCCAACTGGTCGACGAGCTCTGTAGGCGGTCGGACTTTAAACCATGGATGTCGGTCGGAGGCTTCCCTACTACCATCCTAATGAGGGTCTACGTCTTTTCGGGGTTCCCAATATCTGCAAACATGACCACAACATAATTTACACCTGCCTGGAGTTCCTAAAAGGACTCATGGCTGGTGTAAATGAATTTACCATTGCAGGCCTCCCCCCCCCCCCACAAGTGCGTTCCCAGATGTGGTTTCACTTGGAAGTTTGTGAACGTCAACAGACATGTAAGTTTGTATGTTTTTTAGCATTTTCGAACTCCGATCTAACTGTTTCTCGTCCTGATAGTGGTTGTAAAGTGTATCCAGCCAATGGCTGGATCTCAGCAGGATTTGCCAGCAGAGCAGGGAAGAAATGTATTCCAGGCTGAGAAAAGGAGGCCCCATTTCCTTGTGCGACCTCTGTGTATTCATGCCTATATTTTAGCAGAGGAACGTGGGAGGATTAACAAATAAAAACGGGAGAATGTATTTCCCCATTGACTTCTATTGAAGCAGAGCCAATCTCAGGCGGGAGACAGCCAAATTAAAGCACCATTTGTTTTGCTTCGAAATTCGGGAGTTTCCTGTCCAAATCGGATGTCTTGGCATGTATGTCTATGCTGTGTATAAGTCTTTACAGGGAGAAGAGGTCAGAGAGATATGTCACATGTCATTCCCAGAAGTACCAGGTGCAGCTTTAGAGGAATACTTCTGAGAATGTTTGGGAATGTAAAAAATACAAAGTAGGTTCAGGTCGGGATGTATAAACCTGTGCCTGACGGTTTTCTCGAGAGTAGGGCCCAGTACTAGTCCATTAAAAAAAAAATCCTTGGGCGACTCTTGGACATTTTTAGGTCTTGCCTGAGCTAGCGCATGTGCTAACTCAAGTGAGACCTTTAGTAAGGGCTCCAGAAAATGCTTCCACTGTGGCCTACAACTTGTGTGCATGTGCGTGGGCGCGCGCTTCCATCATGGCTCATTAAGTGCATCGTGCGCGGGCACCCTTCCAGCCCGCGATCGCGATCACTTTCACTTTGACGGCCGCGTCACGCGTGCGCGCACACAACTCCCGGGCTTGTTGCAAAGAGTTAGCATTACAATTTTGGAGCCAATCTCAAGAGTTCTTCCGGGACACTACAACTTCTTGGAGAACTCCAGTTATGAACATTATTCGAACAGAACGTCCACTAGGCTGGTATTCTGCATTTATCAATTACGTTCAAATGTGCCTTAGCACATGTCACATTTTCCTTTATTTTTTACAGAGAAAATATTTTTCTCTTAGACAAACATTTTCTCCTACATCCTCCTTAAATATGGGAATGTTTCCTCCACTTTCCCACTATTAAAATCACTTATTCCTGCTTTTAACGCTTTTAATGCCCTAAAACACTTGTGTTTTTCGAGGGTGGGAAAATTACAAGTTTGGCAGTGTTCACCTCGTTTTGCAGTGTCTCAGTCATATAAACATTCATGGCAATTCAGTCTTTAACACTTCTCATACACATACAGCTGTTCCTCCATACTGGTATGTTTCTACATTTGTAAATCTAACTTACAAATGTGAACTTGAACCAATACTGATGTTGTCAATCAAGATATGGAAGTCAGGATGCAAAGTTCTCATTTGTACCACCGAAGGATGCACCCGCACCTATAAAATGGACCTTCTAGGACTAATGAACACTTCTTTAGAGGAACTGGCTTTGGCTGAACAATCCAGAGAAAGTGAAGTGTAATTTGATGAGCGTGCATCTAATGGTGATAGTACGAAGAACACAAACAAGGAAGTTAATAGGGGCAGAGTCAGCACGTGTCCAGTGGTAAGAAAGAATCCCATTTTTCTCGTGTCCTCCCAATTGTGACTTCTTTGATTTTGCTGTCTTTAGAAACCTGCAAAAGAGAAGTAAAGCACCTGTGCCTGTGCCTAAAACAAGTTCTTAACCCTGGAACCCCTGTTTGGTATTCCCTATTGTCCATTTGAAATGGTGCCCAAAATATAAGCATGCAACGGAACATTAAATGTGATATGTGGGCTGCAGTGTATTTACATCACCCCCCTACATGACACAAATATATCTGCCAGGAACACCACTGTGCTCTGGACGGGCTGCAGTTTACATGCCTGCAATAACACTTTGCAAATGAAAATGTCTTTGCCATTTAGAGGTGCCTATTTTCATATATTCGTAGATCAGCCATAATGTGTGCCTTGTAAGCTCACGGTGCTTCCTGTGCACCAATTACTCACTGTATAAATTAAAAACCTACAAAATGTATACTTCATGCACTCTTGGCTAACTTCTTCCCTAAATTAAGCCACTCTGTCAACACCAGCTCTCACAGAAGAGTCTGCTTACAAGCCCAATATGATTTCTAAAATATGGCTTCACAGCGTACCTTTGAAAACTCCTGACTATTCTAAGCTCTTCAAAATGGCCACTGCACTTACTGATTGGCATTCGTGAACGGCGCTAGATTCCGTTCAAACAACTCTGCCTGAAGATGTGTTTGCAACGTTGTGCACTGTGTGCCCACACCAAAGCCTTGCACATGGTACAAGCTTGGTGCATGACCTCCCTCTCCCTCAATCAATGACTCCACTGCATGCACCTATCGCATATTTGCATAAATGTGCAGGGGCCCATACCTAAAAGATGTACCTTGTCTAATGAAAGCATATTCGCCTCCTACAAAACATAATTTTTTGTCTCGAACACACAAGATACTGTTGTTTAGTTCTCATTATAAATAGATGATATATATATATATATATATCACTGAAAAAAACAGGTTTCAGGGGCGTTATAGTTAGTTGGACATTTCACTCGTACAAAACCATAGAAATTCCCCCGTTCTAGTTAGTTCAGCTAACTATAACTCGCGTGCCCGCAATGCACTGCTGATGACGTCACATATTACATCACTCATGACATGGTCAGTAACATCACTCATGACATCACTGATGACATCTCAAATGACATCACTGATGACATCATACTTGTGATAGAGTGGCAGACCTCCTCTCACCCTAATATAACCTTTGATACACACACTCAAAAATACAAACTAACATTTTCAAAACAATGGACACACCAATACCAGTTACAACACACCTATTCAGTAATTCCAAGATCTACACACACATCCACTCATTCACCAACAGGCCCTATACACTCACTCATACATGTATTCACTCATCATATGTAGTCATACACCTATACATCCTGTTACATACCACCACTCATCCATACAGTTACTCACACACATAGTCACACATGCAAACAAAGTATCAAACATCCATTTACTTGCATATGCAGTTATACATACACTACCACACTTACTTCTACAGAAACTTACACATACTTACTCTCTTAAACAATCACTTATAGAAACACCTACTTATTTGTACAGGAACTCTTCTAATCTCTCACTCTCACATATACTCACTTATATACACCAATACTCACATATACTAGTTTAAAACATATGTAGTTACTCATAAAGACACTATTGAGACAGTCATTCACTCACTAACACACCCATAGACACACTCATCCACCTATACAGTCCTGCACACATGCTGTCTTCAACACATACAAACAGTAAGTCACTCATTCATGCATCTATGCAGTAAGTAATACCCCCACCGAACCATACAGACACTCAGACACTCATACTGATACTCAAAAAACCAACTAATAACCCATATAGACACTCATGTAGCTACTCACCAACCCATGCAGCCACTTATACACAAAGTGAGAGACTGATACAGATATTTATATATTTAAACATTACTCACTAACGTGCACGCGCGCAGCCGCCAATCACTGCTGCGCGTGCACCACTGGCATGCTTACCACACAGCGCGTCCCGTCCTCGCGATCACTTTCGCTTTGATCGCGATTACTTTCGCTTTCACGGCCGCGTGGCCGTTACTTTCACGGCCGCGCGGCCAATGCTTGTTTCACAATTAGAAGATTTGTTTGACACGTACACAGCTCCTTTTGAGAACGGTTTAACAGATGATGCTAATTTTTTGTTAATTTTTTATGGAATTTTTTGTCCGTGCTCCCAGGGTGTCGCTCCTCTGATGTGAGCGCCTCGAATGAATCCTAGTATAGCAAACCCTAAACATAGGGTGTGTCCCCTGGGCACTGGTTGAATAAAGGAATGTTTTTCATTGTTGAATCGAATAAACAAATAATTGTAGTTTTCAATAAAGTTACACTGTTGTCAATTGGGTTGAACGTTCGTTTATTTCATCACGACGTTTTAGTTAATCTATTTAAAGCGAAGATGCGGTGATTAACAAGTTCTACGGGTCTCACATATCCCAATGCATTTCGGCTTAGAAATATAGCCTTCGTCAGGGGTTTGTCTAGAACAAAATGAACAAAATAAACTCATTGTATCCCTTATGCAGTATGTTTAAAGAACAAAAAACAATCTATTTACATTTTCGTGGTCTGACTAAGTGTGTGAGGTACATAACATAAGTTTGTGGCTCTTCCTGTTTGTTGTGAATCTCTAACGTGTTCCGGTATTTGTGGTTGTGTGAATTATTAGTCTGTTCCGGTGTTTCATGATTATGTGAATTGTACGGGTGCTCTTATGTTCGTCGGTTGGTATTCATGAGACAGATACAATTATGTGTATGTTGATTAATGAATGTTCCCGGTTCACTAAATATTTCGTGATAAATACTTACTAGTGAGTCTGTGTGATGCGGTTCAAATGGGTTCCGTAAACGTGTATCGGTAGCCAAACACTCTCCTTCGGTGTCCGTGGCTGAATTGGAGATTCCATGTGGATGATGTCAGTACGTCTGTAGGCGTATAGTTAAATGTGCTAGAGGTGTAAAGATCGAAATGAGACTGTGAAAGTGACGGCGGGTGATGTGAGTTGACTAGAGCGGAGGTTTATGGATCTAGTAGTGCGTGTGTTTCAATGTAATCAGATAAACAACTTGATTTCATACCACAAACTATATGAAAAAAAACATATAGTGCTTGATACATACAGGGTGTTAATAGTAGTTAAAAATACTGTTAAATGATATTTTCCAAGATAATTTCAAGTAGGCAATCTGAGTCAGAGATAACATGTAAATTCCATGCGATCATTCATCCCATGAGGTTTCATGGAATTTAGTAGACGAATCCAATAATTTTCTCGTTTTAATAATGTTTTGTGGTTGTCTCTTTCTTCAGTTTTGTTAACCGTTTCTAGAACCATGAATTTGAGTTGGCTTATGTTGTGGCCACTTTTTTGAAAATGGTTAGCTACAGTAGATTTCGCATTGTTTGTTCTGATGTTGCATACTAGTTTAAAACATATGTAATTACTCATAAAGACACTATTGAGACAGTCATTCACTCACTAACACACCCATAGACACACTCATCCACCTATACAGTCCTGCACACATGCTGTCTTCAACACATACAAACAGTAAGTCACTCATTCATGCATCTATGCAGTAAGTAATACCCCCACCGAACCATACAGACACTCAGACACTCATACTGATACTCAAAAAACCAACTAATAACCCATATAGACACTCATGTAGCTACTCACCAACCCATGCAGCCACTTATACACAAAGTGAGAGACTGATGCAGATATTTATATATTTAAACATTACTCACTAACGTGCACGCGCGCAGCCGCCAATCACTGCTGCGCGTGCACCACTGGCATGCTTACCACACAGCGCGTCCCGTCCTCGCGATCGCGATCACTTTCGCTTTGATCGCGATTACTTTCGCTTTCACGGCCGCGTGGCCGTTACTTTCACGGCCGCGCGGCCAATGCTTGTTTCACAATTAGCTTACCAAAACTAGAGTACTCGCTATTTAATCACATCAAGATAGACATTCTAGTCTTTTTCACTTGTTTTAGACATTTGCGATCACATGACATTCCTTCTCCTGTTTTGATTGGCATATTTACCTACGTTACGCAGTGGCGTCATCGTAAGGAGACTTAACACCCCGTCTTCCCTCTTGTCGGTATTATTTAAACCCGCTTAGTTGTGCATCATATTGCTTCTGCCGTATCAGCATCAGGACGCGTTTATCTACCCCCTAGGCGTCTTGACATATATATATAGGAGTCTCTTTCAGAATCAAAGTTTGCTTAATATGGAGCACTCATTTCTCTCTCTGCTCACAACTCACTGCCTCATCTCTCTCTTCCCCACTTCTCATACACTATCTAGACTCTCAATTTACATCACCTATTGGCCTTCTATGTCTCTCTTTTTATTGATGTCCTCTTTCCCTCGCCTTTCCCATTATTTTCTTTCTTTCTCTACAATGCTCTCCCTCTTCCACTCCATCTATCACTCCTTTGGCTTTCATCTCTCTTTCTATCTCCTTCACTGTTTCCGTTCACTCTCTCTGCTTCCAATGTCTCGCTGGTTTAATACATCTGTCTTACCTCTGTCTCTCTCTCTCCCCTATTCACCATTCTCTACTTCTCCCTCGCACTTCCTCTGTACTAGCCTCATCTCTCTACCTCATCGGCACCTCTTTTTCTCTACTTCTCATATCTTTGTATTTTTCATCCCACCGGCTCTACCTGCCTCGCTACTTTGTTTACCTGACCTGTCATTCTGTGATTCACCTTTCTATTTGTGCTATCTCATTATAACTCACCTCTCTTCTTATCGTATTTCTCTCTAGACCTTGCCCCTCGGGTTGGCATCTTTCTTACCAGCCTACATTTAAAACTGCATGCCAGGCCTCTAAAAACAAGCATTGGCATAGCCAATAGGTCTTGCCTTTGGGACCTTATAAGTTTTTAGCCATGCAACAGTTGATGTTATTGCACCAAGGATATTGTGCTGCATAACTAAATACTTATAAGGTCCCAAAAGCGAGACCTATTGGCTATGCCAATGCTTGTTTGTTGTTGCAGGAAATAAGACATGAAGACAACAATATTTGAGAATGACTTGTATGAACTAGCTAATTATTCACAAAGCTGTCCTTGACGGTTTGGTTACATTTTCTAGACGGTGAACAGATTTCAAGCTCCTAGATTACATTATTGTAAACTGCATTCTGCAGTTTCTCTCAGTTTCTCTTTAAGGCCTGCACTGCTTGTGATGCGATTTTACTGTGCATATGGATAAAGACTTCAAGAGCGCAGAAAAGATCCTGGGGTCTTCAGAGGGTGGTACATGGAGAGACAAAGTGAGTGTGGACTTTACTGAAACAGCAACAACAATTGATATATTAAAGATTTCCGTATTTGTGTTGCTGGAAAAGTTTCTTACAAAGATACATAACGTACGATTCATTTTGTTTTTTTTATATTTACACTTACTGTTTGTTCAAGCTGCGCTTGCGAGTTTTTGTGACTTTTTATAAAAATGTCCCGGCTGTAAAGGTGCGCGGCCTGCAGAGCTCTGCTCGGGTCCTCCCAAACCGGCACACAGCAGCACGTCAGACAGGAAGGGCTTCCTTAATAGATGACTGCGGCCGCCCGGTTCATCATCACAGTAAATGTCAACCTTTCAGATGGGTTTGATGTAAAGCCCCTGTCTGCTCGTGGACACAGGGGCCAGCTGTAACAATTGCAACTGTCAAATAACTTAAAGTTATAGAAAACCTATTGCACGGCCTCTCCTTTATGACACGCAAAAGAAAAAATATGAAATATCCTCTTTTGAGTGGATATGCACTTTGAGCAGAAGAGTTTATTTAGCGCTCTACCTTCCTTGAGGTATAACTCGATGGCAATTCTGAGGTGTAGTCGCCATGGTGTTGTACACTGCCTGCGTCACTGCTCCTCACTGCAGTATATGTTTTCTTGCTCCTTATTTCAGTATGTTTCCTTGCTCTTAATTACACCATGTGTTTTCTTTCTCCTCATTACCAATATTGAAGTTTATACTTATTTGAAGATCTAAATATAAACAATCGCTAAAAACTCAGAGCCAAACAGTATTGGTATAATGCAATTTTATATTAAAATATAAATTTGCAGAGGTGCCGCTAAAGCCTCCTAAAGACAAGTTTTAGGTCTGCGTGTGCCTGTGTATCATATCGTGATTGGTCCATTTATATGAGCGTTTTTCCTGATTGACTTCTCAAACTGTAGAAAGGGAGGAGTCAAATGCACGCTCCTGTTGGCTAAAGAACTATTTTAGTGTGTTGGATGGTGCATTTAAGAAAGCAGTGTTTAAAATGCTTGCTTAGACTTGTTGGTGTTATGTGACGCTCTTGTTTTGCCAATTGCTGTGAGTATGCAAAGGAAAAAAAAAAACACGTTTTGTTTGCATTTGTACCATTTGTGGACATTTGTCAGGGCTTTAGAGGGAAACATTGGATGATCATATATGTTAGTAGGGTCCAGAGAGTTTATCACTTAGGAGCTAGAATATTTTGATCTAAGTTTCATATTTCCTACATACTGTATTTCTCCTTAACTCCTTCTTATGTGTCTATGTCTCAGTTCCTTTGCGTCATTTCTGGTCTCTTCCCTCTATTATCCTCTCTCTGCAGCGCTGCACAGAATCATGCCCTGGAGTCTCCTGGAGCCAACTACATTCCTCAGTGAAAATTCCCCCCTTCTAGTTGTGTTGCTAAGTATTCTATGTACACACTTGTGGTGCCGCATAAAGTGCACAGATGGTGAGATAAAGTGTATCTGTGGGGACCAGGAGAACATGACACTGGAGAAAGAGGCAAGTGGGTGGAAATGGTGTGGGTTCACAGTAATCGCTTCTTTTCTGCCCCAGAATAATGCCACCTCTTACTTATATCTCCCCCCTCTGGATCCCCCATGACGAGTGGCCTTCCAATGAGAAGCTGCATGCATATTTCTGCTATACTGGTTCATGTCTATTGCACAATGCACAGCCTCTGGTGACACTTCTGACCTAAAGACAAGTATACATACAGCTCCATAAAGGATTACTAGTTGGAAAAATGCGTGATTTTCATTTTCATGATTGTTAAAGTGACTGAATACTTAAGACAATTCCTGTCATTTAGTTTTACAAGTCAAGTGTTTTATCCCCACCCTAATGATAATGATGATGGTAAATGGTTCTAACAGCAATGTGGAGACACATAGGGGCCTATTACGATGCCAGGCGGACTTGCGTCTGCACGACACCATCTCGGAAACGGGACCAACCTACCCCGTTTGGAGGTATCGACCGCCTCCGTATGATGCCACCAGCATTTGCATATGGGAGCCTGTGTTACGGCCATAAACCGGCCGGAGTACATACTCCCATAGGGAAATGTGATGTGGTGTTAATACCTACACCGTGGCAGGCACCAAGGGGTGCAGGGATTAACAGGGGAGCACCATAGGTGCCCCCTTGGACACCAACCAGAGGTCGCAAAGGAAAGGGAGCCCTGCTAGAGGCCCCCAAACATGCTTTCCGACACGGTTTCCATGTCTGAAAGGCGGCATGGAAACCCTTCCTTAAACCGTGCATCGTAATCTGTACGGCGTAAACCGCCGTCCATTTGGATTATGGGGTGGTTCTAAGAAGCCAGCCAGAATGACAGAATGCTTTCAATTCTGACCAGCAGAATCAAAATCAGACGGTCGGAATTGAAACCGACAATGTCGGTAATAAGGCCTCTGATTTGAAGTATTAGGCCTTACGATCGACATCGTAATAGACCCCTAAGTGATTTAAAGTGAAGAAGCATTTCGACATCTCCTAGCTTCGTTGCTAGAGGATTCACGCTTGTTTATTCTAAACCAGAGGGTTTCTGTCTTAGTGCTTGATAGCAAGTCAGGCAGTGTGGCATTCCGAACAGTGCAGAAAGCACACAGTAAAACATATGTGAGTCAAGGCAGGGCCAGTGGGCCTCAGACCAACTGCCACCCAACACCTGCCACTCCACAGAGAGCATGAAAAAAAGTTCCCACATGGGTGGCAGTGGTCTTCCCTGATCCTCGATGCACTCCATGCCTCTCTCTGCCCCCATACTCCAGCAATCTACTGCTCCCATTTACCACCTTTGCAAAGCAGTGGTAAAAAGGAGTGGAATGGGCCTGTTATTGAGAACACAATAGAGGTCTACATGCAGTTCTTGACCAAATAATTCCAAGTAAGCATATTTTTCCCATTACAGCCATATAAGTTGTAATAGCCAGATATTGTTGCGTGGATACTGATGTTAATTCTGGCCACTAAGTATCCCTGCACCTAAATCAGACTGACTTCAAATCGGGTCATAACTGTGAAAAGAAAATGTTTTCACCTCATAGGATATTGAAAAAGACTTGCAAAACTTCCACTGTCTGTGTTTGAACACAGTTGGGTCAAAAAAAATCATAGTGCAATACATTCTGGTGGCAAACTAGAGTTTATGGTATGACAAAATAAATTAAGAAGAATGCCTATAATGGCACCTCGAGAAGACCAACTACATTGCATGATACTAACACTAGGCGTATACCTCTGTTATTTGTGTTCACTGTAAAAATAAACATTAATCCTTGATTGAGAGTAATCTGAGTCAATGACGTCCTTCTTGATTAGGATGATAGGAGTCCTTCCCGAGGTTGACTGTGGCTGACTTCTTGATAAAGGAGACTTCAAGATCTATTTTCTTTTTCTCACTGTCCGTGTGGCACAGCTTGTGTGGATGCCCTTGTTGTGTTCTACGTGTGCCTCTGTTCAGCATGGGCTGCCCTCCTTGTTTCCCTCTCTGTTCCCCTGTCTCCTCGTCTTTTTCATGGCTGTTTCTTCAAAGAGTGATACCTGTTGACTTGTGGCTTATTGGGTGACACTGAAAGGATGTGGTGGGCACATAACATGTACAACTGATTTCCAGTTGTAGACGATTTATGTCTTTGTGTGAACGTACTTCATGTGTTCTGTGGCTATGTAACCATTCTGTTTTGTAGCAATAAAGATTGTTGAAACCTAAGCAATGAGACGGAGGTCGGAATTAATTATTTTAAATGGTAAAAATAAAGATCTTCACCATCATGAAAGATTACACATTATTAACGGCCACCCCCAACAGCATCACCCCCTCTCAGGACCTATGAAACAAGCTCTCAAAATTTTTTCAAAGCAAGATCAACTCCATATATAGCAACTTCGACCCTCAACTGAACCCAGCAGACCAGACTACATGACTCACCGTTTCAACCAAGGATTTGACCATTACCACAAAACCCGCCATCACCTCAGATGAAACTGCCATCACCATACTGTCCATCCACTCCAGGGACCCATCAGACCCATGTCCCCATCATGTTTGCACCAAAAGATGCAGACAATGCTCAACTCACACTTTCCCTTTTGAACAAGTATACCAATACATGGAACATGTTTGTCGCCTGCATGACTGAAGTCGCCATCCGGATGTATACTAACTGTCTCAAACTCAAAACTGACAAGAC
This sequence comes from Triturus cristatus, assembly GCF_964204655.1. NCBI lineage: Eukaryota > Metazoa > Chordata > Amphibia > Caudata > Salamandridae > Triturus > Triturus cristatus. Next base: position 1,073,475,273 of record NC_140582.1, read on the forward strand.
AGAAGTTGTGATCTTTGAGTAAAACAGATCACAGTGGCACTCCACCTCCTGGCTGGCTGAACTGACTCCCAAGAACCTCAGATGTTATTGACAGCAATCTCAACATGACCACCATAGTCAACGCTGTTACAGCTTCCTGCTTTCACACCCTGAATATGATGTGGAGAATCTTCAAATGGCTCACCAACACCGATGCCCTTGTCACTAACAAGCTGGACTACGGGAACACCCTCTATGTCAGGATCAGCAAACAACTCAGCAGAAGACTGCAAACCATTCAGAACTTGGTAGCTGAGTTCACTCTCAACTTTCCACACAGTAAACACATCACTTCACACCTCAAGAAGCTCCACTGGCTCCCTAAACACAAGCATGTACAGTTCAAACTCCTCACTCATACCTTCAAAGGAAGCACTCTACATCTCTGGCCCAGTCTACCTCAGTAGCCATATCTTCTTTCGCCAGACACCTCCGCTCAGCCAGATTTCTACTTGCACACACCGCTCGCATATGCAAAGCCAGATCAGCCGGTCAGACCTTCTCCTACATCTTTACTAAAGCATCAAATTGCCTACTGCTACACATAAAATCCTCCTCCTCACTCCTTGAACTCCGGACTTTCACCTTCACCTATAAAGACTCTGAAAATCTTGCCAACCCCTTGTCTTCTTTCCACCCCTTCTGTACATGCATCCACTCTCCTTCCACAAATGTCATCATGAAATCTGTCCACCTTTCCAATAAGTGTCCTTTTCCATACCCTGGGAAATCAACCCTCTAGATTTTCTTCCTCGTACAGCTTCGATAGGTACTTTTTCTGTGGTGCTGTGAGGTGTAGTGCGATATACCCATACCAATTTCTTCACTGCAGTACTCCACTGGTTGCCGTGGCTCAACGCAAATTGTAATCCCTCATTAAGAGTCCTATACCATCTCTCAATAAGACGAATGCTCTGGGGATAATATACCAACAATCTCATATGCTCCACCCCATTGATTTTTAAAACATCCTTTGTCTCATGGGACACAAACTGTACACCATTGTCAGTCACAACATACTCAGGTATTCCCTCCCTTTCCCATAGTTCTTAAAAAAATGTGATGACATCTTGGTCACACGATCAGAAAATGTTACTCTGGCCATCTTTAAAAATTATAAATGGCTACCATGGCAAATTTGAGATAAGAGCCTAGAATCCTATAGGTACTAGAAATATGTAGACCAATTTTTTTTCCACAGGGCATCCAGTTTGTAACTCCAAATGGCGGATGGCCCACCATTCTTTGTGATTTGTTACGCATTCTTATATCGCTCTTTCTTCATCCGTGTCCAATACTGGACACCAATACTTGATCCTCACTCTACACTTGGCTGCACTCATTCATGTGATCTCTCAACACTTCCAGTACAACCAAGGGTTTATCTCTTAGTATCACCTCACCTACTACAGATAGCTCTGCAGTCACATTCCTGAAAGATTCTGCCCAATCAGAAGCCAACCCCCTCCGCTTGCCAACCCCTTGTCATATATCCCTTGGCCCCTTGCAGTGTGCCATCATCCTTTAATGCTTGAAGTCCCTCCTCATGTCATATGCGACCATCTATGAGTGCACAAATGTTTGTCAAGAGCCACTCTCCTTCCCCCACACCAACCTCATCTGGACTACTTACTAGTAACCTTGACAGTCAATCAGCAGCACATTTTTCTTGCCTGTACCATATTCTATTGTGGAGGTAAATTCCAAAAATTTCAAAACCCTCCTCATGATCCTAAATGAAGCCTGACAGGTGCCATTATTAATGAAAAATCCACCAGGGGGCGATGATTAGTCTGAATCACATTCCCCAAACAAATTTCCAAAAGTGATTCACATCCCAACAACATGCCAATCTTTCTCTCTTGAATGTGGAATATAACAACTCCGCCCCTCCAAAGTAGCGAAGCATATGCAATGGTTACCTCATTGCAATTCATGCACGACGTGAAGACCACCCCCAACCTCACACTGCTAGCATCAGTGAAAATGTTACTCCTGTCACATGTGTCAAAAGGATTTAAAGCTGGGGCCAATTCTACACTGTTCTGCAATTGCACAAACTCATTCTCACATTCCTCATTCGATTCAAACTTGACATTCTTCACCCTTAACTTCCTCATGCATTCAGTTTTATTTACAAACACTGGGGCAAACCAGAATAAATTCCCCAAGCCCTAAGAAGTAACATAGCTGGTCTTTATTATGAGGGATGGGACATGTTCTACAACCTTCACTAACTTCAACTTAGGTGCCACCCCATATGCATCCAAACAGTGATCTAAGTACTCAACCCCTTTCTCTCCAATTAATGTAAGACTTTGTTATGCTCTTCCACACACTCTCCAAACACCAAAATATCACCTTAAAAATCTGTTACACTATTTTCCTCCTTGAAAAGGTGGTGAATGGCACTTTGGAACACTGCTACAGTGGATGCCAGCCCACATAGCAAGAGTTTGAATCAATAAGCGCCTCCTGTTGTAATAAGTGGTGTAAAAGTCCTGGACTCTGGGCATAAGGAGATCTGATGATACACTGACGACAAATCCAATGTGGAGAAAAACCTAGCCTTTTGATCATTGACAGCAAATCACCTAGGTTGGATCAGGGGTGACGATCCACCTAAATGGCTTAGTTGAGATCACAAAGATCCACACACAGGCGCAAGTCTCCGTTTCTCTTTTTCACCAAGACATCCGGGACCAACCACTGGGAGGCTTCGATTTCCTCAACAATGTCTTCCTCACATAATCTTTGTTGTTCCCTCTACAAGGGCTTCTTCAACACCAAAGCTGCAGTATGCAGTTTATGCACCCTTGGACAAGCCCCTTACTCTAAAATAATTTTTTGCACATGCCCTTTTAGTAAATCCAACTCTTTTTTGAAGATTCTTGGAAATCCCACCTCTTGTTGACATTCGCGTTCACATTCACCTGCGCTCCTAGATCCTGATCAGGGTGGTTAGGATCTAACTTAATTAATAGATCTCTCTGTTGTGGCCACCCCAACAGACATGAACCGTCTTGGGCAATATATACTTTGGAATCTGTTTTGACACCTTGAAATTCCAATGAGCCTATTAAAAAGCTCACCAAATCAAACAGTTTGCTCCCATAAACCATCGACTTAATGTCCCCGGACTCTATTCAGATGCACGGAGGGAAACAAGGAAATTAAAGAATGGTACATAAATTAGGAAGATTGAGTGAACTCAATGATTAGATCGGGGCAAATTTTCCTCCTAATCACTTTGTACCCCCAAGTACCTGTTATGTTGTTATAGGCATACAAACGTCCTCCACTTTACTTTTTCTTCCTCACTTCCGGGGTTTGCTGCCACAGGGCGGCCATTTACAAACGTTAGCCCTCTAGACGCTGAACCCTTTCAGCATACTTGTGCGCAAACATACCGAAAGTCACATAAAAACAGGACTCCTTCTCAGGACCAGCAAGATGCGGTTCCCGAGCGGATCAACTTTGTAGGTAATCGAGAAAAGTTCAGGCTTTGACGAGGTGAGTGATTACCATAAAGGGCCCCCGGATCACCTTTTTTTACAACCTTTATTAACCCCTTCGATGCTCATGACGGAATTGTTCCGTCATGAGCATCGGTGCCCCTGTGCTCATGACGGAACAATTCCGTCACGAGGCCAGAGGCACGAAATCCCTCTGCTGCAGACAGCAGAGGGATTTCTATTTAATCCCTTTGACCTTGGGAGCTGGGGAAGAGCTTCCCCAGCTCCCGAGGCCCCCTTCCTGGTTTCTGTGCAATGAAGATCAGCGCGCACTTCGCGCTGTCTTCATTGCACAGAAACCGAAACTGAAATGAGCCTTTAGGCTCATTTCAGTTTCACTTTGTATGTGCTCAGGGGGCTATCTCAGCCCCCGGGCACGTAGAAAGACGGGAGAGGTATCATTGGAAAGGGGAGAATCTCCCCTTTCCAATGGTACCCCTCCCCAGTGGATCCCTGCTTGGGGATCACCCCAGGAGGGCGATCCCCAAGCAGGGATCCACCCACTAGACACCAGGGAGGGGGGAGCGGCCCCTTAGGCAAGGGAGTTTGCTCCCCCCAAATATTTTTAGTGTCATTTAGTCTTTTTGCCCCCCCTGGGGGGCAGATGGGGGCAGTAGCCCCCAATCTGCCCCCCCGGGGGGGCAAAAAGCCCACTGGACACCAGGGATATTTACTTTGCGCACATCATTTATTAGGGTGGGGGCTGCCCATGGAGGGCATGTCCATGCCCCCACCCCGCATAATGTACAGCCTTTCTGCCCCCCCTGGGGTGCAGTTGGGGGCAGTAGCCCCTAATCTGCCCCCCCGGGGGGCAGAAAGCCCACTATACGCCAGGGATTAATTTTTTCTTATAATTTGTGGTGGGGGCTGCCCAATATGGGCATGCCCATGCCCCCACCCACCCTCCTCAAAAATGACAGCCTTCTTGCCCCCCTTGGGGGACAGATGGGGCAGTAGCCCCCAATCTGCCTCCCCGGAGGGGCAAAAAGCCCACTAGACGCCAGGGATTTTTTGGCAAATTTGAATTAGGGTAGGGGCATTGGCATGCCCGTTTTGGGCAGCCCCCACCCTAATTAAAATTTGTCCAAAAAACTCCCTGGCGTCTAGTGGACCTTCTGCCCCCCTGGGGGGCAGATGGGGCTATTAGCCACCAATCTGCCCTGCCGGGGGGGAACAAAGAGTCCAGGGTTTTTTTGGGGGAAAATTTGAATTATGGTGGGGGCTCCCAAAATGGGCATACCCATGCCCCCACCCCCCTCCCCCACAAAAATAACAGCCTTCCTGCTCCCCTGTGGGGCAGATGGGGCAGTAGCCCCCAATCTGCCCCCCCAGGGGGGCAAAAAGCCCACTAGACGCCAGGGATTTTTTAGGCAAATTTTAATTAGGGTGGGGACATTGGCATGCCCGTTTTGGGCAGCCCCCAACCTAATAAAAATTTGCCCAAAAACCTTCCTGGCATCTAATGGACTTTCTGCCCCCCCGGGGGGGCAGATGGGGGCTTTAGCCGCCAATCTGCCCCACCGGGGGTGCAAAAAGCCCACTAGACACCAGGGATTTTTTGGGGGGCAAATTTGTATTAGGGTGGGGGGTCCCAAAAAGGGCATGTCCATGCCCCCACCCCCACAAAAATTACAGCCTTCCTGCCCCCCTGGGGGGCAGATGGGACAGTAGCCCCCAGTCTGCCACCCCGGGGGGGCAAAATGCCCACTAGACGCCAGGGATTTTTTAATTAGGGTGGGGGCATTGGCATACCCGTTTTGGGCAGCCCCCACCCTAATTAAAATTTGCCCCAAAAACTCCCTGGCGTCTAGTGGACTTTCTGCCTCCTCTGGGGGGCAGATAGGGGCATCATCCCCTAATCTGCCCCACCGGGGGGGGCAAAAAGCCCACTAGACGCCAGGGATTATTTTGGGGCAAATTTTAATTAGGTTGGGGGTTGGCCAAAACTGACATGCCCATGCCCCCACAACCTCCCTGCAAAAGTTACAGCCTTCCTGCCCCCGTGGGGGACAGATGGGGCAGTAGCCCCCAATCTGCCCCCCTGGGGGGCAAAAAGCCTACTAGACGCCAGATATTTTTCGGGGAAAATTTTAATTAGGGTGGGGGCATTGGCATGCCCGTTTTGGGCAACCCCCACCCTAATTAAAATTTACCCCAAAAACTCTCTGGCGCCTAGTGGACTTTCTGCCTCCCCTGGGGGGCAGATGGGGGCATTAGCCCCCAATCTGGGTTGCCCAAAACGGCCATGCCCATGCCCCCACCCCCTCCCCGCAAAAATTACAGACTTCCTGCCCCCCCGGGGGACAGATGGGGCAGTAGTCCCCAATCTGCCCCTCCGGGGGGCAAAAAGCCCACTAGATGCCGGGGATTTTTTTAGGGAAATTTTAATTATGGTGGGGGCATTGGCATACCCATTTTGGGCAGCCCCACCCTAATTAAAATTTGCCCCAAAAACTCCCTGGCGTCTAGTGGACTTTCTGCCTCCTCTAGGGGGCAGATGGGGGCATCAGCCCCCATCTGCCCCCTAGAGGAGGGGTAAAAAGCCCACTAGACACCAGGGATTATTTTGGGGCAAATTTTAATTAATTTGGGGGTTTGCCAAAACTGACATGCCCATGCCCCCACCACCTCCCTGCAAAAGTTAAAGCCTTCCTGCCCCCCGTGGGGGACAGATGGGGCAGTAGCCCCCAATCTGCCCTCCCCGGGGGGCAAAAAGCCTACTAGAGTCCAGAGATTTTTTGGGGAAAATTTTAATTAGGGTGGGGGCATTGGCATGCCCGTTTTGGGCAACCCCCACCCTAATTAAAATTTACCCATAAAACTCTCTGGCGCCTAGTGGACTTTCTGCCTCCCCTGGGGGGCAGATGGGGGCATTAGCCCCCAATCTGCCCCACCGGGGGGTCAAAAAGCCCACTAGACGCCAGGGAGTTTTTTGGGGAAAATTTTAATTAGGGTGAGGGTTGCCCAAATAAACCATGCCCATGCCCCCACCCCCTCCCCGCAAAAATTACAGCCTTCCTGCCCCCCCTGGGGACAGATGGGGCAGTAGTCCCCAATCTGCCCATTCGGGGGGCAAAAAACCCACTAGACGCCAGGGATTTTTTTAGGCAAATTTTAATTAGGGTGGGGGCATTGGCATGCCCGTTTTGAACAGCCCCCACCCTAATTAAAATTTGCCCAAAAAAATCCCTGGCATCTAGTGGACTTTCTGCCCCCCCCTCCGGGGGGGCAGATAGGGGCAGTAGCCCTCAATCTGCCCCCCTTGGGGGGCAAAAAGCCCACTGGACGCCAACGATTGCGCAGGCTTTTTTTATGTGTGGTGGTGGGGGCTGCCCAGAATGGGCACACCAATGCCCCCAGTCCCCAAAAAATAGCCACAGTGTTTCTGCCCCCCTTGGGGGCATATCGGGGCAACCCCCTCCCCCCCGATGCCTCCCCCCCGGGTGGCAGAAAGTCAACTAGGCACAGAGTTGTTTTTAGCAATATGCCTACCTGTGGATTTAGGGCCCTAGCGCAGCCATCACATAGGGAAACCTACCACACCCACACATTTCTGAAAACTAGACACCCAGGGGCTTCCAGGAAGGTATGGCTTGCGTGGATCCCCCAACGTTTCCTTACCCAGAATCCCCTGCAAACCTCAATTTTAGCTGAAAAAAACACTTTTTTCACATATTTTTGTGTTGGAAAGTTGTGGCATCACCGGGCTCACACAAATTTCCCACCACCCAGTGTTCCCCTAGGTCTCCCGGTAAAAATGGTGCCTCACTTGTGTGGGAGGCCCTAGTAACCCCGACAGGCAAGGGCCCAAAAGGTAGTGAGGTGACATCAAAATTGCCTATCTCAAAACCACCTGGTTTTGCAAGAGGGGTCACCTGGGTTTTTGGCCCGGTGCTCGGCGGCCATCTAGGGAAACCTACCAAACCCACACATTTCTGAAAACTAGACACCCGGGGACTTCCAGGGAGGTATGGCTTGCATGGATCCCCCAATGTTTCCTTACCCAGAATCCCCTGCAAACCTCAATTTTAGCTGAAAAAATCACTTTTTTCACACATTTTTGTGTGGGAAAGTCGTGGCATCACCTTGCTCACACAGATTTCCCACCACCCAGCATTCCCCCAGGTCTCCCGATAAAAATGGTGCCTCACTTGTGTGGGAGGCCCTAGTAACCCCGACAGGCAAGGGCCCAAAAGGTAGTGAGGTGACATCAAAATTGCCTCTCTCAAAACCACCTGGTTATGCAAGGGGGGTCACCTGGGTTTTTGGACTGTGCTCGGCGGCTATCTAGGGAAACCTACCACACCCACACATTTCTGAACACTACACACCCGGGGGCTTCCAGGGAGGTATGGCTTGCGTGGATCCCCCAATGTTTCCTTACCCAGAATCCCCTGCAAACCTCAATTTTAGCTGAAAAAAACACTTTTTTCACACATTTTTATGTGGGAAAGTTGTGGCATCACCGGGCTCACACAAATTTCACACCACCCAGTGTTCCCCTAGGTCTCCCGGTAAAAATGGTGCCTCACTTGTGTGGGAGGCCCAAGTACCCGCGACAGGCAAGGGCCCAAAACGTAGTGAGGCGACATCAAAATTGCCTATCTCAAAACCACCTGGTTTTGCAAGGGGGGTCACCTGGGTTTTTCGCCCCGTGCTCGGCGGCCATCTAGGGAAACCTAGCAAACCCATACATTTCTGAAAACTAGACACCCGGGGGCTTCCAGGGAGGTATGGCTTGCGTGGATCCCCCAGCGTTTCCTTACCCAGAATTCCCTGCAAACCTCAATTTTAGCTGAAAAAATCACTTTTTTCACACATTTTGGTGTGGGAAAGTTGTGGCATCACCGGGCTCACACAAATGTACCACCACCCAGCGTTCCCCCAGGTCTCCCGGTAAAAATGGTGCCTCACTTGTGTGGGAGGCCCAAGTACCCGCGACAGGCATGGGCCCAAATCGTAGTGATGCGACATCAAAATGGCCTATCGCAAAACCACCTGGTTTTGCAAGAGGGGTCACTTGGGTTTTTGGCCCGGTGCTCGGCGGCCATCTAGGGAAACCTACCAAACCCATACATTTCTGAAAACTAGACACCCGGGGGCTTCCAGGGAGGTATGGCTTGTGGGGATCCCCCAACGTTTCCTTACCCAGAATCCCCTGCAAACCTCAATTTTAGCTGAAAAGATCACAAATTTACCACCACCCAGCGTTCCCCCAGGTCTCCCGGTAAAAATGGTACCTCACTTGTGTGGGAGGCCCAAGTACACGCGGCAGGCAAGGGCTCAAAACGTTGTGAGGCGAAATCAACATTGCCTATCAAAAAATGTTTTGGGCCCTTGCCTGTCGCGGGTACTTGGGCCTCCCACACAAGTGACAATGTCTCAACTGGATATCATTTAAAATAGCAAGTCTAAACGCAGTGATGTCAATCACAAAGGGAAGGGGAAAAGAAAGGGAGACCACAAGACAAATTAGAAAAAGGTATATATTGTAGGTAGTTAACAGCACTACGATACAATCAAAGTACAAATGACCAAAATAACACAAGTGAGCACTGGGCGTGCTAGTGATAGTGAACGGCGCAGTGACACAATGGGTGAAGACAGCGTGAACGGCGAAAAAACAATTATAATGACAATGTGGTCAAGGAAAATAATTATAAACAGTCTGATTTGAACAAATTTTAAAAGACCACAGAGAAGCCAAAGTTCTTTGCTGAGGATTGTCGACGGCGTTTCAGCCTGATATAATTTCAGGCCATCATCAGGACAATGGTCATAGTTTAACGTATGCTGGGCGTAATACAGGTAAGTGTAGGGAATCCAATAGAGGTGGAATGTACGCAGGCATAAATCAGCGCCAGATCAAAGATTAAAGCAGTCGATGGTCTGCGTCAAAAAGTACTGTAGCCGGGAACAATGGATCTCCTGGGATTTGTAGCAAAGGGTCCACGAGTGATGAAATCGATGGACGGGATCAAGTCTGGGAGGTCAAATTAGGCTGTGGCCGGGAGCAATGGATGTCCTGGAGCCCGGCATGGAAGTCAAATCTCGTAAAGATAGGTCCAGGGGTAATTAAATCGATGGACCGGAGCAAATCCTAAGGAGTGGAAAAACAGGCGAATAAATGGAAAAAATGGATCAGTACGGACGCTTTATTCGCCCGTTTTTCCACTCCCTAGGATTTGCTCCGGTCCATCGATTTAATTACCCCTGGACCTATCTTTACGAGATTTGACTTCCATGCCGGGCTCCAGGACACCCATTGATATTATTACAAAACGGACACACACCGTAACAAACCATCAAAACACACCATTGATCTAAAAAACTTGCTTATCGGTTTTAAAGCCTAGGCTCCATGGTTTCACCCGATAGGATGTTCCGCTTTTAGTCACACACTGTTGGAAGAACGATATGTTGATATCAACAGCCACATCAATGTATGCGTTTTTTTTCCTTCCTGAGTAACAACGACGCTAAGAGCATGAAAGAATCACCTTTTCTAGTATCACTACATTAGATGTGTCACCAGTTTTTGATCAAATATATCACATAAGGTTTGGTTTATTCACTAATCGAGTATACACTTTTTAGAAATGTGGCGACCTTCACCAATCTACATAGTCCTTTCAGGGACATAAGTGGAGACATTAAAACTGTTTGTTCCTTTTTGCTTTCTCGTTTCAGAACTATCACAGTAGGATTATCAGGTGGTATAAATTTTGCACAGCACCTGAGTATAGTTGTGCGATTGCTGCACTGTAAAAAAGTTGGTCTTTAGTAAACCAACTATAGGAGTGGAACTTGGTAGAACATTAGAGAACACTAGGTCCTGAAGAATAGCCGTAGGGGTAGGCTAGAACCATGATGACCGTTAGGATTTGGGCTCATTAATATCCCATATAGTCCTATTTTTTTCCCCCTGTTTTTTAATCATACAGACTGGGGCTAAGAATAAAAGTAGCATTACCCACTGGTCAGGTATTTTTAATCATACACTCCCTCTACCTCACGCCTCCCCAGCAGAACATTCTGCCTCACATAGTTTTTTCTACCAGTGCTCCCGCGTAGTTCGTTTGGTTGCAGCACGCCTCATTCCGTAGTGGAACGGGAAGGACCCTATGATAAGGCATGCCACTAAGGGGTAACCCTGGTGGGTGAGGGTTTAACAATAAACCTCACGGATTTTCCATAAAGGTGAGCGAACAGGAATTATTAGGAATAACACATAGAAAGTGTCCAGGTCCCTTATTTTGTTTCCCATTTGTCAGGCTTTGGAGGGTGGCCCCTGCCCCGAGCTCCACTGGACCGATCACCGCTGCATCCACTTCACCTTCCGGAAACCCACCACGCACCACCACACCCAACAGATGCCGTGCCGCTGCTGGAGCAAAGTCACAGAAGACCAGCTCTCCACCTCCCTCGCCCGGAACCCACCCGCAGATCCGACCGACCCCGACACCGCCATCCGCAACCTCAAACAGTGGATTAACGACTGCACCAACACCCTCGTCCCCCTCAAGAACCCCCCCAACACCCACACTAGCAATAAAGCCAGCTGGTTCACCGAAGACCTCCAGGCCTCCAAGCGAACCTGCCGAAAACTCGAAAAAACCTGGATCTGTGAACAAACACCGGAAACCTACACCACCCACAAGAACGCCACTCGCAGACACCACCACCTCATCAGATCCGCCAAAAGGACCTCCTTCAAAGAATGCCTAGACAACAATGCACACAACAGCAAAGAGCTCTTCAACATTGTAGGAGAGTAGGGTCTGCTATCCTATGGTCACCCCAAATTTTTGCTTTTTGCTTCACTGGTTTTCGACATATTGAGGCTGTGGGCCTGCCAATCAGACCCCCAGCCTGCTGTTCTCTCTACTAAATTAAAACTATGCACCCTAGGTGCATAACCAATTGGAAGTGGATCACCCTGTCAGCCCCTGTACCAGTGTACACTAGGTACCCAGGGCATTGGTGTACCCAAGGCCTGCCAAGGGCTGCAGCATGTATTATGCCACCCCAGGCTTGGCCTAACAATCTGACACAACTGGCTGATCACTCAGCTGGGGTAAGTTGGTGTAATCACCTCTTACTTAGGTGTAGTATACCTATACCTAACCTTAAATGGGACACCTCGTAACCTATAAGTCACTCCTATAGCAGGCCTTAACAATCCTGAAGGCAGAGTGCTTGGTTCCATGTGAGATGGTGCTCTGGCATGAGCTGAGCCTGTCTGCAGTGGTCGGAACAACTTCCTTCTACTGTTTCCAGATATCGTCATACCATATACTCTTAAGTGCATTATGAACCTCGCGGTTAAATGCTATCTTTGGTTTGGCTTTATCAAAACATGTCGAGTAAGGTGTCATACGAATTGGAATACTAACCCCTCGCCAATTCTGGCGACGGGGTTAGCATTCCACCCTTCTAGAGGGACACGACATGTACAGTACCTGAAACCCGGGTAAAATCAGACATAGCCTCAGCTCCACAAAATGGATGCTGCCACCACAGACACAAGTCTGCCCTCCTGCTGCTGGGAGTCCTTCCAGCTTGGGAGGTGTGGACAAAGGGTTTCCTGCCAGGGGAGGTGCGTGCACCACCCCAGACAGGATTTTGTGTATTGGTCAGGTAGGGCTTGAAAGAAACCAGACATGCCTGTGGCTCACAAGGAGCCTCGGTGCATATGCCAGTTCAAACCGGTCCTGGGGCACACCAGTCCCGGGCCTGGGGCGAGCTGGACAAAGGATTGGGGGTGTAACCACCCCCCTTCCTGGTCCCACCCATAGGGAGGGACCTAGCAGGTAGTCCGGCCCCTAGAATCCGAATAAAGGTAGGAGCTGTGTCCTAAGACTTCAGACATCCTGGAATCAACTTGAAACTAAGAAGAAGACGGGAACTTCGACGCTCTGCCGCACAGAGGACTGAAGCCAATCTCCCCTGTGGTCAGGGAGTGACCACCTTGCTAACGCAAGCACCATCCAGCGAATCAACGTCTGCTTTGCCGCCGCCTCCCGCCGGAGCCCGAGCCCAGAGACTGACAAGACCTGGACCTCCAGACCTCTCACCGCCCGATCCACAGTCCCTGCAAAGAGGAGACCCGTGGAGGCACCGAGACACGTGGAGCCAGCCATCTTGGAACGACTACGACAAGCTGACAAGTGCAACAACCGAGGCTCCCTCCAAGTTGTGCTTTGGGTCCTGAGAAGCCCAACCCTCGAGCAGCATCTGCACCAAAGGTGAGCCCTCCAGCATCTCCACGATCTGCGTGGGGCCCTTCTGCATTTTGCCACTCGACGCGCCTAACCGGTTGCTGGCCCGCTGGCTAGTGGCCATCTTGGCGACGAAATCTACGACAAACACCGCTGGTCTGGTTGCTCCAGACTGGCCCTTGCTCCCCTCCAAAGGAGCAGTTCCTCTGACCTTGCTGGTCAGAACCATCAGCTTAAACTCCTTGCCTACAACAATTGCTTTTGCCAAGGCTTGTTTGCTTCGATCAAGTCGCCGACACCGCCGACAGCGAGAGCCTGCGTGGGACAGCTCGTGACTCGACTCCTGGACGTCGTCGACCTTCAGGGACCACGTGGCTGCAGAGTCAAGCTACACCTTCCTTCCTGTTTGCACCCGACATTGCCTGGTACCCACCTGGTGCCACGCTGGTCACTGGCTAGTGACTGTGAACACTGTCCCCTCTGCTTACAGGTCTTCAACATCTCCGATCCACTCTTGGATCCACTGCATCTCTTCCCGACCGACCGCCTGCAGCACTTTTGTCTACAGGCCCCACGGAACAGATAGAAGAAACCCGACGCACTTCGAGGCCTATGCACCCGCTTCCTGTGGGTGAGGTAAAGCTGGCACACCTGTGCCCAAGTGTAGTAATACATCTCTAGTGCCTTTGTTCCAAGTCTTAAGTTCCTAGGTCATCCGGAAGATTCCTTTTGCAGTAACTTTGTACTTTTTACGCACCCATTGAAACCTATGGGAGCACGCGGGTGACTAGTTGCTCTGCACACGCCCCCCGTGGACCTCCTGGTCACTAACTGACGTTAGCTCCTTGGAGGCCCAGCGATTCTAGAGGCCCTAGGCCTTTTCCCTTTTCTGTTCGTGGTACTTATACCACTATTTTAGTATATGGTTTGAGTGGCCACCAGGGCCTATCCATATAACGTGCAACTTCTGTGTATTCTGTGATAATCTTGTTTGACGATTTGTGCTCCTGTGCTCATAAAGAGACTAGGGGTTACTTTGATAAATAAATACATATATATTTTGAATATATATCTGTGTGGTGTCCTTTCATTGGTATAAAAGGGGGTTACTATTGGTAAAACAGCTTGCTTAACACGCTTCACGAGTTTAGCCTCAAAGACTGCTTAGCCTACGCTACCACTAGGGCAGCTAGTCCAAAAAGGTTGACTTACAACCACACCATAAGGGTTGCTTGGCATGGTACAAGGTGATCACTTTAACTAGTGAGCATCATATACCAGGCCAACTTCTCACATTGGTGAGCAGCGGTTGGATTTGAGCTTGCTGTGTTTTACCATTGTAATCTCTTGGTTACCAATTGAAAGATCACATAGGTACCTGTAGGTACATATAAAACAAGATTAGATATACTTAAGTTCTACTGAACTTAGTTGTTGTAGAGCAAAGGGAGTAGCACACCCTGACTACAACTACTAGATAGGTTTAGTAGGTAAACCCAAGTGTAGGTAGATTGCAACACATCCACCCACACTTAAGAGCAATGGCCGGGGCAGAGGGGTCCACTGTACCCATCTCTGTTGAGAGTGACCCCCAGAGGGCACCAACCAGCTTTGCTACCCTTAATCAGAATGAGCTCAGGCATTTGGCAACTCTTAGAGGCCTTAAACAGCCCAAGAACCCAAACTCTGCTGAGCTCAGAGAGCTCTTACAGAATGATGAGAATCAGAGAGCACTCAAGAAAGCTTCCCAGTTAGCCCCCTTAGGGACAGGAACAGGAGGCCCCCCTTCTGAAGATGCCACTGAAGTACCCCTTCCCAATAGTCACCCCTTAGATGGGATGCCTACCACAGAGGATGAGAGTGAAAAGGATACTGACAGTAGTGAGGATGAAGGGAGAACTAGCCCAGTGCCAAGTGTTAAACTTGGCCCAGCTAAACCAAGGCTATTGGGGACTGACAGTGGGTTCAACCCACTGGATCTCCCCAGTGGACTTAACACAGGGCTGGGAAGGCAAAGGAATCGCTCAGGTGACTCCAATGCTTCCCATGGCTCTAGAGGCTCTCAAGGTCACTCCAGGAGAAGGATGACCACCCCTCAGAGGAGGGAACATGAGGCCAAGATGCAAGAGGCTCAGCTGAGGATCAGGAAGCAGGAGCTAGAAGTAGCCCTGATGGAAGAGAAACTTAGCAAGGCTAGACAGCATAAAGAGAGTGGGTCTATACCCACTGGTGGCAGCATTGTCCCTAAGGACAAAGATAGGGTTTTCGACAATAGAAACCTGTCTAAGGTTGTGCCCCCCTACAAAAGTGGGGATGACATCCACAAGTGGATAACTGCTCTTGAGAGAGCCTGCAAAGTACAGCAGGTTCCTGAAGATCAGTGGGCAGCAATCCTCTGGCTCTCCTTTGAGGGAAGAGGCAGAGACAGACTCCTCACTGTTAGAGAAGAGGATGTCAGAAACTACAGAGTCCTGAAGAGTGTTCTAGTTGATGGGTTAGGCTTAACCACTGAGCAGTACAGGTTAATGTTCAGAGACACCCAAAAGACACAGACTCAGGACTGGTCTGAATACATTGAATGTGCCACTAAGGCTTTGGAGGGTTGGTTGCTGGGAAGTAAGGTATCTGATTTTACAGGATTGTATAATTTGATGATGAGAGAACAGATTTTAAATAACTGTCAAAACCAGCAACTGCATCAACACTTGGTTGACTCTGATCTGACCTCTCCCCAAGAATTGGGAAAGAAGGCAGACAAATGGGTCAGAACCAGGGTTAAGCAAAAGAACCAGAACCAGGGCCAAGGGGGTGATCAGAAGAAAACAGACCAAAAGGGTGGAGATCAGAAATCTAAAGACCAGAAGTCTTCAACAGGGCCCCAAACTACTGCTAAGGAGGGTGGGTCCCAACAACAGTCCAAAAAGAAGAAAGAAGGTCAAAAGAAACCCTGGTGCAATCATTGCAAAAATACAACTCACTGGACTAGTGATTGCAAAAAGGGTGGAGCCCCCAACACTGTTGCCCCTAAGGCACCTGCTCCCAGTACTACTGTTAGCAGTGTTGGTCCCCAGACAAAGGGTGTAGTGGGAATCACTATGGGAACTGAAGGAGATTCTGACTTAGACAGAACCCTGACACAGGCAGTCTTGATCTGTGATGGGGACATTGATTTGTCCCTGACTGTGAGCCCCAGTAACCTGGGCAAGTACAGACAGACTCCTTTAATTAATGACAAAGTGGCTCAAGCCTACAGGGACACATGTGCCAGTGTCACTATGGTGACACCAGGCTTTGTGGACCCTGGACAGTACATACCAGGTGAGAACTACCTGGTGACCAATGCCAGCAATGCCACTACTTCACACAGTGTGGCAGTTGTTAACTTCTCATGGGGAGGGGTAACTGGCCTCAAAAGGGTTGTGGTTAGTGCAGACCTCCCAGTAGAATGTTTGTTGGGCAATGACCTAGAGAGTTCTCTATGGTCAGAAGTGGAGTACAGGACTCAAGCAGAGATGTTAGGTATATCATCACATGTCCTTGCTGTGACCAGGTCACAGGCCAAAAAGTGCCTCACTGAACCTCAGGTCTTGGATCCTGGAACAATGGACCAAGCACCTACCAAGAAGAAGAACAGGAGGGTCAAGGCTGTGCCTTCCCCCCTGCCTCCGAGTGATGATCAGCCTTCCCAGGAAGCTGATCTAGAGGACCCTGAAGGAACTGTCCCTGAGGAGCTTGAACCTGACCAGGTTGAGTTTCTGGGGACAGGGGGACCTTCAAGGGCTGACTTGAGGCAGGCTCAGTTATCCTGTCCCTCTCTTGAACCCCTCAGACAGCTGGCTGCTGCTGAGGCTGCTGGGAATGCTCAAGGTACCCATAAAGTGTATTGGGATGAAGGGCTCCTTTATTCAGAGGCTAGAGACCCCAAGCCTGGTGCTACCAGGAGGTTGGTCATACCTCTGCAATTTAGGGGCTTCCTTCTTACCTTGGCCCATGACATTCCTTTAGCAGGACACCTAGGCCAGAATAAGACCTGGGACAGACTTGTCCCTCACTTTCACTGGCCTCACATGAATGAAGATACAAAGGAGTTTTGTCGCTCCTGTGTTACCTGCCAAGCCAGTGGCAAATCAGGTGGCACAACAAAGGCCCCCCTAATACCACTACCTGTGGTGGGGGTCCCCTTTGAAAGAGTGGGAATAGACATAGTGGGTCCCATGGATCCTCCCACTGCATCTGGGCACAGATTTATACTGGTGGTAGTGGATCATGCCACCAGGTACCCAGAGGCAATTCCCCTTAGGACCACTACAGCTCCTGTTGTGGCCAGGGCCCTGCTGGGAGTATTCTCCAGAGTGGGGTTTCCTAAGGAGGTAGTATCTGACAGAGGTACCAACTTTATGTCAGGATACTTAACAGCTATGTGGAAGGAATGTGGTGTCAACTACAAGTTCACCACCCCTTATCACCCACAATGCAATGGGCTTGTTGAGAGATTCAACAAGACCCTAAAGGGTATGATCAAAGGATTACCTGAAAAGCTCAGGCGAAGATGGGACATCCTTCTACCCTGCCTTCTGTTTGCTTACAGAGAGGTCCCACAAAAAGGAGTTGGCTACAGCCCCTTTGAATTGTTGTTTGGGCACCCTGTGAGAGGCCCACTGTGTTTGGTGAAGGAAGGCTGGGAGTTACCTCTCAAAAAGCCTAAGCTAGACATAGTGGACTATGTACTTGGTCTCCGCTCCAGGATGGCTGAGTATATGGAGAAGGCATCCAAAAACCTTGAGGCAAGCCAGGCCTTACAGAAAGCTTGGCATGACCAAAAGGCTGTCTTGGTTGAGTTTCAGCCAGGACAGAAGGTATGGGTGTTGGAGCCAGTGGCCCCAGCAGCACTCCAAGACAAATGGTCTGGACCCCATACAATCCTGGAAAAGAAGGGAGAGGTCACCTACTTGGTCGACCTAGGAACTCCCAGGAGTCCCCACAGGGTGCTCCATGTTAACAGGCTTAAAGCATATGTTGACAGGGCAGACATGGGCTTGCTCATGGCTACAGATGAGGGGCAGGAGGAAGAGAGTGACCCTCTCCCAGACCTGTTGTCTCAGAACCCTGAAGATGGCTCAGTTGAAGGAGTGACCCTTGGAGGCAACCTCACTGCCCATCAGCAGACTGAATGTAGACAGGTTCTACAATCATTTTCACATATGTTTTCCTTGATACCTAGTCAAACTGACTGGTGTACCCATGTTGTGGACACTGGTGACAGTCTGCCTGTAAAGAACAAACTTTACAGACAACCTGACCACGTCAGGGACTGTATAAAGGCTGAGGTACATAAAATGCTGGAATTAGGTGTCATTGAACCCTCAGAGAGCCCCTGGGCTAGCCCAGTGGTTCTGGTCCCCAAACCTCACACCAAAGATGGCAAGAGAGAGATGAGGTTCTGTGTGGATTACAGAGGACTCAATGCTGTCACCAGGACAGATGCACACCCTATTCCAAGGGCAGATGAGCTCATAGACAAACTAGCTTCTGCAAAGTTTTTGAGCACATTTGACTTAACAGCTGGCTATTGGCAAATCAGATTAGCTGAGGAGTCTAAGGCCAAAACAGCATTCTCAACCCCAGGTGGGCATTATCAGTTTGTGGTGATGCCCTTTGGTCTGAAGAATGCACCTGCCACCTTCCAAAGGCTGGTGAACCAAGTCCTTACTGGGTTGGATGACTTTTGTGCAGCATATCTTGATGACATTGCTGTCTTTAGCTCCACCTGGGAGGATCACCTGATCCACCTGAAGAAGGCTCTTGAGGCCCTGCAGAGGGCAGGCCTCACTATCAAGGCTACTAAGTGCCAGATAGGGCAGAGTAAGGTTGTATATTTGGGCCACCTTGTAGGTGGAGGCCAAGTTCAACCACTGGAGAGTAAGATACAATCCATCAAGGACTGGTCCCCTCCAACCACCCAGACTCAAGTTCGAGCTTTCTTGGGCTTGACTGGGTACTACAGGAAGTTTGTTAAGAACTATGGGTCCATTGTGACTCCTCTTAATGATCTGACATCCAAGAAGATGCCCAAAAAGGTTCAGTGGACAGTAAGCTGTCAAAAGGCATTTGATGACCTGAAGGAGGCCATGTGCTCTGCACCTATCCTGAAAAGTCCTGACTACTCCAAAGAGTTTATTGTCCAAACAGATGCTTCTGAGTTGGGTGTGGGAGCTGTGCTGTCACAACTTAATGTAGATGGTCAAGACCAACCCATTGCTTTTATTAGCAGAAGGTTGACCCCCAGAGAGAAGAATTGGTCAGCTATTGAGAGGGAGGCCTTTGCTGTGGTGTGGGCCCTGAAGAAGCTGAGGCCATACTTGTTTGGCACTCACTTCAAGATTCAGACCGACCATAAGCCCCTCTTGTGGCTAAATCAGATGAAGGGTGAAAACCCCAAACTGCTTAGGTGGTCCATTTCCCTACAGGGGATGGACTTTACAGTGGAGCACCGGCCAGGTACTGACCATGGGCATGCAGATGGTCTCTCCAGGTACTTCCACTTAGGACATGAAGACGAGACTGGTCAAGGCTAGTTTAATGTCCCAGCGTTTGGGGGGGGGTTGTGTAGGAGAGTAGGGTCTGCTATCCTATGGTCACCCCAAATTTTTGCTTTTTGCTTCACTGGTTTTCGACATATTGAGGCTGTGGGCCTGCCAATCAGACCCCCAGCCTGCTGTTCTCTCTACTAAATTAAAACTATGCACCCTAGGTGCATAACCAATTGGAAGTGGATCACCCTGTCAGCCCCTGTACCAGTGTACACTAGGTACCCAGGGCATTGGTGTACCCAAGGCCTGCCAAGGGCTGCAGCATGTATTATGCCACCCCAGGCTTGGCCTAACAATCTGACACAACTGGCTGATCACTCAGCTGGGGTAAGTTGGTGTAATCACCTCTTACTTAGGTGTAGTATACCTATACCTAACCTTAAATGGGACACCTGGTAACCTATAAGTCACTCCTATAGCAGGCCTTAACAATCCTGAAGGCAGAGTGCTTGGTTCCATGTGAGATGGTGCTCTGGCATGAGCTGAGCCTGTCTGCAGTGGTCGGAACAACTTCCTTCTACTGTTTCCAGATATCGTCATACCATATACTCTTAAGTGCATTATGAACCTCGCGGTTAAATGCTATCTTTGGTTTGGCTTTATCAAAACATGTCGAGTAAGGTGTCATACGAATTGGAATACTAACCCCTCGCCAATTCTGGCGACGGGGTTAGCATTCCACCCTTCTAGAGGGACACGACATGTACAGTACCTGAAACCCGGGTAAAATCAGACATAGCCTCAGCTCCACAAAATGGATGCTGCCACCACAGACACAAGTCTGCCCTCCTGCTGCTGGGAGTCCTTCCAGCTTGGGAGGTGTGGACAAAGGGTTTCCTGCCAGGGGAGGTGCGTGCACCACCCCAGACAGGATTTTGTGTATTGGTCAGGTAGGGCTTGAAAGAAACCAGACATGCCTGTGGCTCACAAGGAGCCTCGGTGCATATGCCAGTTCAAACCGGTCCTGGGGCACACCAGTCCCGGGCCTGGGGCGAGCTGGACAAAGGATTGGGGGTGTAACCACCCCCCTTCCTGGTCCCACCCATAGGGAGGGACCTAGCAGGTAGTCCGGCCCCTAGAATCCGAATAAAGGTAGGAGCTGTGTCCTAAGACTTCAGACATCCTGGAATCAACTTGAAACTAAGAAGAAGACGGGAACTTCGACGCTCTGCCGCACAGAGGACTGAAGCCAATCTCCCCTGTGGTCAGGGAGTGACCACCTTGCTAACGCAAGCACCATCCAGCGAATCAACGTCTGCTTTGCCGCCGCCTCCCGCCGGAGCCCGAGCCCAGAGACTGACAAGACCTGGACCTCCAGACCTCTCACCGCCCGATCCACAGTCCCTGCAAAGAGGAGACCCGTGGAGGCACCGAGACACGTGGAGCCAGCCATCTTGGAACGACTACGACAAGCTGACAAGTGCAACAACCGAGGCTCCCTCCAAGTTGTGCTTTGGGTCCTGAGAAGCCCAACCCTCGAGCAGCATCTGCACCAAAGGTGAGCCCTCCAGCATCTCCACGATCTGCGTGGGGCCCTTCTGCATTTTGCCACTCGACGCGCCTAACCGGTTGCTGGCCCGCTGGCTAGTGGCCATCTTGGCGACGAAATCTACGACAAACACCGCTGGTCTGGTTGCTCCAGACTGGCCCTTGCTCCCCTCCAAAGGAGCAGTTCCTCTGACCTTGCTGGTCAGAACCATCAGCTTAAACTCCTTGCCTACAACAATTGCTTTTGCCAAGGCTTGTTTGCTTCGATCAAGTCGCCGACACCGCCGACAGCGAGAGCCTGCGTGGGACAGCTCGTGAC
This sequence comes from Triturus cristatus, assembly GCF_964204655.1. NCBI lineage: Eukaryota > Metazoa > Chordata > Amphibia > Caudata > Salamandridae > Triturus > Triturus cristatus. The sequence continues at coordinate 1,073,496,445 of NC_140582.1, forward strand.
TCGACTCCTGGACGTCGTCGACCTTCAGGGACCACGTGGCTGCAGAGTCAAGCTACACCTTCCTTCCTGTTTGCACCCGACATTGCCTGGTACCCACCTGGTGCCACGCTGGTCACTGGCTAGTGACTGTGAACACTGTCCCCTCTGCTTACAGGTCTTCAACATCTCCGATCCACTCTTGGATCCACTGCATCTCTTCCCGACCGACCGCCTGCAGCACTTTTGTCTACAGGCCCCACGGAACAGATAGAAGAAACCCGACGCACTTCGAGGCCTATGCACCCGCTTCCTGTGGGTGAGGTAAAGCTGGCACACCTGTGCCCAAGTGTAGTAATACATCTCTAGTGCCTGTGTTCCAAGTCTTAAGTTCCTAGGTCATCCGGAAGATTCCTTTTGCAGTAACTTTGTACTTTTTACGCACCCATTGAAACCTATGGGAGCACGCGGGTGACTAGTTGCTCTGCACACGCCCCCCGTGGACCTCCTGGTCACTAACTGACGTTAGCTCCTTGGAGGCCCAGCGATTCTAGAGGCCCTAGGCCTTTTCCCTTTTCTGTTCGTGGTACTTATACCACTATTTTAGTATATGGTTTGAGTGGCCACCAGGGCCTATCCATATAACGTGCAACTTCTGTGTATTCTGTGATAATCTTGTTTGACGATTTGTGCTCCTGTGCTCATAAAGAGACTAGGGGTTACTTTGATAAATAAATACATATATATTTTGAATATATATCTGTGTGGTGTCCTTTCATTGGTATAAAAGGGGGTTACTATTGGTAAAACAGCTTGCTTAACACGCTTCACGAGTTTAGCCTCAAAGACTGCTTAGCCTACGCTACCACTAGGGCAGCTAGTCCAAAAAGGTTGACTTACAACCACACCATAAGGGTTGCTTGGCATGGTACAAGGTGATCACTTTAACTAGTGAGCATCATATACCAGGCCAACTTCTCACAAACATCGTGAAGGAACTCTCCAACCCCAGCTTCCAACACCAACAACATCCCACCTTCACAAGACATGTGCGACTCGCTGGCCACCTTCTTCCATCGCAAGATCGCAGACATCCACGACAGCTTCAACACCGTCACCACCCCGGCAACCACTGAGACCCCTGCTCCCACGACCACCACCCGCACCAACCACCTGATCTCCTGGACCAACATCAATGACGACGACACCATCAAGATCATGAACACCGTCCACTCCGGATCCCCCGGACGACCCCTGCCCACACCACATCTTCAACAAAGCCAGCAGCACCATCACACCCCATCTCCGGAAAACCATCAACATCTCCTTCGAGACAGCGACCTTCCTAGAGAGCTGGAAGTACGCAGAGATCAATGCCTTACTCAAAACACCCAAGGCGGACACCAAAGACCTCAAGAACTTTCGAACCATCTCCCTGCACCCGTTCCCGGCGAAGATCATCGAAAAGGCTGTCAACAAACAACTGACCAGCTTCCTCGAGGAGAACAGCATCCTGGACCCGTCCCAGTCCGGGTTCCGCAGCAACCACAGCACCGAAACTGCCCTCATCGCCGCCACCGATTACATCAGGTCCCTGCTAGACAATGGAGAAACCGCGGCCCTCATCCTCCTGGACCTGTCAGCCGCCTTCGATACAGTCTCCCACCGCACAGTACGAACACGCCTCTACGACGCCGAAATCCAAGAGAAAGCACTGGACTGGACCTCCCCCTTCCTCTCCGGCAGAACACATAGCATCCGCTTCCCTTCCTTCCACTCCGGAGGTACCGAGATCATCTGCGGCGTACCCCAAGGCTCATCCCTCAGCCCAACGTTGTTCAATGTCTACATGGCACCACTCGCCCACATCGCACAACGGCACGACCTCAACATTATCTCCTACTCTGACGACACCCAGCTGATCCTATCTCTCACCAAGGACCCCCACACTGCCGAAACCAACCTCCACGAAGAAATGGAAGCCGTCGCTGACTGGATGAGAATCAGCCGACTGAAGCTGAACTCAGACAAGACGGAGGTCCTCATCCTCGGATCCACCCCCTCGGCCTGGGACGACTCCTGGTGGCCGACTCCACTAGAACACCCCCAACTCCCGCTGACCATGCACGCAACCTAGGGGTCATCCTCGACTCTACCCTCTCCATGACGAAACAGGTCAATGCCGTCTCCTCTTCCTGCTTCAACACATTCCGCATGCTTCACAGGATCTTCAAGTGGCTCCCCACCGAAACAAGAAGGACAGTTACCCAGGCCCTCGTCAGCAGTAGACTGGACTACGGAAACGCACTCTACGCAGGAGCCCCGGCCAAACTCCTGAAATTACTTCAACGCATCCAGAACGCCTCCGCACACCTGATCCTCTACATCCCTCGCCGCAGCCACATCACACCCCACCTGAGAGAACTACACTGGCTCCCTGTCAACAAGAGGATAACCTTCAAACTCCTCACCCACGCACACAAGGCACTCCAAAACACCGAACCAACGTACCTCAACAGCTGACTCAGCCTCTACACCCCCACCCACCAGCTCCGCTCCGCAGACCTCGCCACCGTCCCCCGCATCCGAAGAGTGACCGGCGGCGGCAGATCATTCGCCCACCTCGCCGCCAAGACATGGAACACCCTCCTCATCCACTTACGGCAGACCGAAGACCTTCTGATCTTCAGAAGACTTCTCAAGACCTGGCTCTTCAAACAGTAGCAGCTTCCCCCCCCACCCCCCCCCCCCCAGCGTCTTGAGACCCTCACGGGTATGTAGTGCGCTTTCCAAATGCCATGATTGATTGATTGATTGATTGCCCGAATATTGTCTAACTCCCTAACCTTTTGTGTATATGTTGTTATAGTCTTCATCTTAGCGCAGTGTGCCAGTGCTTCTGAGGTTTCCTTTGGATTAAAGTTATGCTATAGAGATAGTCACAGTCTAGTGACAGCACTCATTCTGTTAGTGACCTTTATCTCGAGGAAAAGATGGCAGAAGGTTAAAGTCATATTTCTTGTGTAGAACATTCTTTTGTAAAGATGAATGTCTTGCCATCCGGAGTAACTCTCAGCTTAATCCTGCTCCATGAGGATGCCTCAATAAATAATGTCAGTAGATCATTCAAGACCTCCTCAACTCTCACCTCAATGTGAAGCTCCAGAAAATAGCAAGTTATCATATAGCAACAGTTGAGAACTAAACCCCCCCATTCCAGATTTAGAGGCAATAATTGATGTTTGACTTTTTTAATTGGAGAGAAGTGTTTTGTATTCATTATTTGAACGCATATTTTTTTTAAATTTTCTATCTTTTAGGGAGGGCATGGAGGTAGATCTATCTACACTGGATAGCGAGATCTTGGTGGAAATGAGGGCTATGTACAGGGAGAGGAGGATGACATTAAGCCAAAGAGCCAAGAAGGAGGATTTTGAGAACAACCTAAAGGCCCGGAAAGAGGCCTATCAATAACAGATCACCTCTGAGGAAAGTGGGGAAGTTAAAGCAACACCAGTACAGAGACATGCCCTGCCTCATGCAGTATCTTTTCCTTAGTTGTACAGAACTGGGAGCTGTGCGTTTTCTCATACTTTGTTCCACTAAAAAAGAAATTACAGATGGCTGCCTTGTCCTGGAGGAGCGAAAAACCGCCCTTGCTGCAGAGTACAAAAGACGCTTTCCCCACTTTTTACCCCTATATTTTCACTATTGGGTACTGGTATAATTGCTCTGTAGAACACAGGGCCCTGCTGACCAGGCCTTAGTGTATGTTTAATTGACATAGTCAGTTTACTTATAAGTCCCTCATATATAGTACCAGAGGTAAGTTAAGTGTAAGTTATGGACTGCAGCACTGGTTGTGTGACCACAAGCGTGACAAAGTAAAACATGACTCACAGAGTGCTAGTGTGGATCAGTAGAGCGATTTTTAAAACTGCCACCTCAACAGTGCCATTTAAACTAATTGCAAAGCTCAAACCTTCAAATTAAATATATAACGTCACCCCTAATGTAGGCCTTACAAACCCTATGGCAGGCTGCAGTATATAAAAAAGAAGGACAAATATGTTCATCTGTCCTGACAGTCAAAACTCTGCATTGTCGTTTTTACTGTAGAAAGGGTAGTAGCCCTATTGGTGAGTATAGAGTTACATGCTGACAACTTAGCAGTGCTAACTTCTACATGGGACTACTAAAGTTGGTACTTCAAGGTATCAAAAGAATCAGTGCGTTAAAGCCAACTTGTTGCTCAAGTTGAATTTATGAATTTAATGTCACTAGTATACAAAGTGCAACTTGAGAAATTTGCCACTTAGTTGTCCAAAGCTGTCCAATAGTCATTTTCAGTTACACACAGCAGCTGTCCTCAAGAAAGCCTTTTGCCTTCCTCAACAGAGTAAGAGACACAAAGGGCCTGCAGCAGGAAGAGGTGTATTCTCTGCCTGGCAAGATGGCCAGAGTGGGTGTGAGCCCAAAATGCAAGCTTCAAAGAGTAAACCGCCTTTCTTAGGAGGAGTTGCTCTTTTGTGTTTGCAGGCAGTCTGGTATCTTGGGCAGGAAAGAAAAGGCTGTTGCCAAACCATTTTTTAGAGACCATGTAGCCCCCAGGCAATCCCACCTATGGTTTGGGCTAGGGAGCTCCACACACTAAGAGAAGGGTTCTGCCATGTTGAAAGTGGGCAAAAATGTTCATTCTGCGCTAAATGAATGCCACACTTAGCAGGAAGTTGAAATCAGGTGGGAGGGACCTGGTCCGACATCCCCCTAGACTTGTAGTGCGCATAAACGTGGCATCCAGTACTCAGATCATGTCTCTATTGGAGAGAGGACCAAAGAAGGACTGCCCTGCAGTTCCATGGAACCAGCAAAGAGAGGCTGCACCAAAGGCTGGACTGCACCTGTTTCATCTTGGATTAGCAAAGAAAGGACTGTGGAGAAGAGAAGAGAAGAGAAGAGGAAGAGAAGAGAAGAGACGAGACGAGAGGAAACGAGAAGGGAAGAGAAGAGAAGAGAAGAGAAGAGAAGAGAAGAGAAGAGAAGAGAAGAGAAGAGAAGAGAAGAGAAGAGAAGAGAGACAAGAGAAAAGGTCAAGTCAGTTGGCTGACACCCTGTTATAGCCACAGGACCATAAAAGCAGAGAAGCCTATTCTTTAGAGTACAGCGCCAGGAAGCCTGAACGCTGATGGACGTCGAGGTGCTGCATGGGTCATTCAAACCTCAAAACTTGCACCCGGCTGCTGAACCCAAGAGACTCGTCGGAGTGCAGTTTAATCACCCTGCACAGAAATTATTGCAGGTTAAAGGGAACCACTGGTTTCACTGTAAACAGAGACCAGGAGGCCAGTGGCTTTTTTTCTGGACTTCACCCAGACTTCTTAGGACATCGACCCTTGAGGCCATAGTCATCCCTCAGTGTTTGTGGACTGACGGGTGGCCACAGAAAGACCCCTGACACAGAGTCCAAGGCTCAGCATCCTTGAGCATCTTCGTTATCCTGCATTCCTTGCATCTCGACCACTCCATTGTCTTCTAAGCGGCTCATCCATACACCCTGGAACTGGCCTGGTTACGGCTTTAACTGCAAGGCAACGGTTCAACTGGACCTTTTCAGTCCCTGTGACAGGCTCCCTGTTGGAGTTGGTTCCCACAAGAGAGCCCTCATAGACATTATCAAGTTACCAGTTGTGGCTAACCCTAAACCACAAGTTGCAGTAGATTTCAATAATTAATCTTTAAAGATCATCATCTCTGGAAACATCAAGTGAATTTATATCATTGAGGTGTCCATTTAGACTAATACAGCCTATTTTTATAAATTGGTATTGAATTGTTTTTGTTTTGCGTTCTGTTCTTATTCAAATGTGTCAGTATTTCTTAATACTTTATACTTGTTCCATTGATAAAGCAAGACCCCTCCGAAGTACAGCTACCCAACCCTGAGCTAAGGTTTTACAAACTAACCTGATACAGAATTGTGCCTTTATTCCACAGTGAGGTTGCACAACCACACCATATAATAAACTGCTTTGCTCACAGAAATCATATGAAGGAGTGTTATGCTGCTTAAGAGACTGCCTTACAAATGCATGAAGTAGATAAGGAGGAATTGGGGCAGCCTCATGGAGTTCGATATATGTCCAAGGGAGAAATGTCATCCAGAACTTAGAGAAGTCAGAAAGGGAACTGCAACTTATGTGAAGGCAGCCCTCAGTTTGATCTCACTCCTCAAAACAAACATAGAAAAAGTATGTACACCCTAAAGAAAGCATATCATGGTAGGATGTTGTGGTTGCTCATTAAAGTGAACGGAGGACTGGTTGAAGGGCAGCAGAGATTGCTATAATGGGCCTAATAACTTGGTTATTTGACAGGATACTTTAAGTCACTATTTTGCAGAGTTGCACCAGTACCTTGTAGATTTCAAGCTTACTGATCCCAGTGAGCTTGGTAAAGAGGCTGAGTTCTGTTGCAGCACCTGGGAGTCCACAAGAATGATGGTTTAAAATCCCAGCAACAGAAGAAAGGGGGAAGACATTATCAAAAGGATCCCAAACTAACAACAAGGGAGGGGGCATGGGGAGTCATAATCAACTCCTGGGCAGAAGGGGGTGGATTCAAGGGAAAGAGGTCTCTGGGCCATTCCAGTCATCTACAGACAGGCAGAAAAGTGAGGACACAGCCTGTGCCCCACACAGTGGACAGTCTAAAGGGATTGCTAGTGTAGAGTTTGAGATGGGGACAGAGGGTAGACAGTAGTTTCTACATGTGATGGGGAAGTTGAACCCATACCTTACATATCAACCAGCACTAACATGTACAAGCTGTGGCTGTACGTCAATGGGAAGAGGGTTATGACTCTGGGGGACATAGGAATCAACATAACTACTGTTAAATGTCAGTTGCTGCAACCGGATGCAGTAAGTGGTGAATATAGACAAACAAGTCATATGTCCTACTGTTGCAATGGTTTCCATGTGGAGGGGAATGATCACTAGTCTTTCAAAAGCAGCAGCAAACGTTACTTGTAGACTGTCTGGTAGGGGAATATTTGCAGAATACTGCCTGTTAGGAAGTTGATATATAAAACGCACGCTGAAATGTTAGGACTGCCAAATGGAGTGCTTCTGATCACAAGGGGCAGAGCACCCGATCAGAGGAGTTGGGGAACCAGCTCATGAAAGAGTAAACCAAGGATCACACAGAAAACAGGAAAGGCAATGTTCATGAGAAATCAGCACCAGTAATCTCCATGATCCAGAAGGAGTCTAATCCTGATGGGCAGGAGGGAGGAATCAGGAGTCACACAGGAAAAGGAGTCTGTCTTGGGAGACCTGCTAATTGCAAGCTGCAAAAGAATCCTCTCAGGACTATATTTTCAAGGGCAGAAGAAGTGCCCCACACTAGAAGCCTTTTGTCAACAGCCTGCTGTGCGGAATAATGATGATAGCAGTGGGGATTATTTGAGCTACTGGGAGGATGTTTCCTCTATAGTGACCCTAAGCTTCTTGGACATGGGTCAGTCATAGCGCAGATATTGTCCTAATGCTAGAGGGACTTCCTACTGGACCTTTTCCATGATATTCCTTTGGCTGGACAACTGAGGCAAACCAAGAACGGTTGGTCAGCTATTTTTACTGGCCCCGGATGAAATAGAAGGTAGATGAGTTCTGCAACTGCTTAACATGCCAAGTCAGTGGCAAATCAGGCAGAAAGTGTGAAAGGTGTGGACTTTCCTGTGGTAGAGATACCCTTTGAGTGGGTCAGTGTGGGGATTGATGAGCTGCTCATGGACAAAGTTCACGTCATTGTACATGAAGTCGTAGTCCATGTAGGATGAGTATGGGAGAACTTATAGTTTTTCCATGCCTTATCACTGTCAGGCTAGTGGCATTGTTTAGTGATTCAGCAAGACCCTGAAAGGCTAAAGACAGCACTTGGAAAATATTGGGATGTCATATTTCATGCCTGTTCTTTTTGCGAAAACCTAAATTCTGTTTGTGCCATGCATATATACTCCTTTACATTATACTATTGATGTTTATGTATGTGATTAAGAACATAGCTATTTTTTTAGAATCAGATAGGTTTGTCTTTTCACAGTGGTTTGAAGCTCCCAGTAGGTTTGCATGTACTTGCTAAATCCAATGGTTCAGGTTGGCCTGGAAGCCATGTAATTCACAATTGTCCATTTTCCTGAATCACAGTCTTGTTACTAAACCTGGCAACTGCAAGCAGAATTTAAGGAGAATAATGAGCCAAGTATTGTATTCATAAATGATATCTTCTCCTCAAATACAATCTGTGTTTCCTCTGAAAGAAGATCCTGCGACCTGCTTCAAGAGACCTTTTTCAGCAAGGGCCATGCCATTATCAGTTGAATTGACAAGTGCGTTTGATACTTTGCTACTTGATATTTTGCATTAGACCCTAGTTGCAGTCTAGGGTTTCCGACGTGTTGCATTTTATTTTTAACAGGTGGTGCATTTGCCAGGAAACACCTCAGCAAAAAGGAAGCAGGGAAGCATTGGACTGGGCTCCACATGACAACCATAAGGGTCAAGTGAGAAGGAAAAGGTTTTTCCAGAGAAACTGGGCAGGAGAATGGCCGCGCACTGGACCTGGTAAATTCTCTAAAAGTATGAGGGCAAATTGAGCCAAGCAGTTTGTGGCTAATTTATGATCAAAGAGGGTGTGCAAAAATGTTGTCTGTGGAGGAGGTGGCTCGAGAAAAATAAAAGAAAAATGGTTGGTTTGGTAGGGTAGAGAGGGGTTCAGAGAAGAAAAAATGAGTATGCCTGTGAACCACAGTATAGACAAAGAGGGCTCTAGAAATAGTGTGGTAGTTAGGATCATAGGCAGGAGTGCGAGGACCTAGAGCGTAGACCCTTGGAGAATGAACTTGGGAGAGAAAGAAACCCTCTGATCTAGGCATACAACACCTTCATAAGCTCCCTCCTCTGTCCCCCCGCATGTTGACTGAAGGTTTTGTTGAATGCAAGGAGTTATTTGGTTGCGACTGTGAGTGCACAAAACTTTACTGACCCTTCCACAAGATCAGTTGGAAGAAACATAACTGAAGGGAAACCTATCTCATTTTCTGTTTCCTTCCCCACCTCCTTCCACAGGATGAGCTGCAGGCACATAGCCTGCCGACACTTTTCCCTAGTAAACCTGACCACGATTGAATACTAAGGAATGGTAATGGGTGCAGGACAATTAAAATGTAGTGAACCACCACTGAAACAGACTCCTGCCCACACTGTGTACCAACAATATGATAAATGCATGTGTAAATATTTGCTAGAGTCAGTGGGATTCACTAATGAGGATGGAAAGATTTGCAGAAGAAACTAAAAGACGCTTAAAATAGAACAGGTGCCTAGCAAAGGCCACTCTTCATACAATGATATGAGGAGGTACATAGGCGCAAACATGAATCCTAAGTCAAGAGTATGAAAGTTACTTGGGATAAATTGAAATATCAAATTAGTCATTTTAGGGACAGAGTTAGGGCTTGTGCTCCAACTGCTTTGGCTCGCCCCTATCCATTTCCTCGGATCACTGAACCCATCGGAGAAGGAGGAAGAGAGTGAGGGTACAAAAGTGGAGGATTTATTGGACATGTACCCAATGCCAGCCATCGGGCCTGTAGATGCAGCTGTGGATGCAACCAGAAATGGAGCAGCACCTGAGGGACTGCTAACGGCTCTAGCACTAAGAGGTGATGCACAAGTGAGCACTGTGAAACAACTGTATGGCAGTACAGCAACCAGATCTGAGGCTGATCACATCACTGTGGATCGGTGTCCAACACCCACAGAGTTAAAAGCAACTACTCGTGTTTGAATTATTTCATCTACCTTCTCACTTAATTAAAGGGCACAAGGCTTCAAAAGAAAAATTGCAGTTCTGTCTTACCTCAGTACAGCACCTTGGTCATAAAATCTATGCCGGCAAGTGTCACTTGTCCTCTAAATGAGTTGAAGTCAATTGTAAGTTGCCCCACCCTGTAACTGTCTTTCAAGTAGGTATCTTTTCAGGAATGGCTGGCTACTGTAGACAGTGGATTCTAAGATGTGCTATAATTGCAAAAGCTTTGATTGAGTATATTTGAAAGGGTATGCCTGAACCTTAGTAGTGATCTAGTGATGCCAAAAAACACATTTGTAAAAATGAAATCAGCTCTACTTTTGCACCAAACCTAGGGTTCCCCAATAACACCATACCGTTTACTTTATATTTTCATGAATGAAATGGATCTCTAATTGTAGTGTTGGTACACAGAGTCAAGGAAACAAGAAAAAGCCCATAGTTTATCACTCCTCAGTTCGGGACCCTTCCACAACTGGGCTCCCACCATGTTTATATTCTATTTTGTTGAAGCTACTGAAAATTGTGTTAAGTCCCCCATTAACTGCTGTTGTACCCAATATTGTGGTTACGCTACTCTTCACTACAAAAATTCAGCATCTCTCCATAGTCTGACTGTGTCGATATGAAATACTGTTGTTGTCTGCTTTCCATACTCCACTGACCCACTTTGAACCCTTGTTCTTAATGCCTACGAGCGAGGATGGATATCCACATGACTGTGCCTAGCCACTGCCCATGCTAAGAATGCCACATTGTCTAAAACTTCTGATGTTGCCATTCATGTTACAAGAGCCAATCTATTTTCTGTTTTATATTTAAAAATTGTCTGAAGCCTCTGGAAATTAAAGACAGTGCTATGAAGCAGCAATGTAAAAAAAGAGCCCATGGGGCAATGAAGAGACAACACTGAGAATGTGGTTGCACTGAAATATATTACTCACCAACCTTGCCATTGTGTTTCACTGAATAGCCACTGTGGGTATTGATGGCATGATGTGTGCCTCTGTAACTCATAGGAATGGGCCCATAGTATCTTCGAAACCCCAGTACTACTGCGGATCCTGTGCCATATTCCTACTGGAAAAGGGATTAAGGCCAACCCACTGTTTACCCTCCCCCTAGGATATTTTTGTGCACTTTCAGATAGAATTAATTGAGATGCCCAAATGTACAAATTATTCAAATGTTCTCATTGTTGGCATGTAGGTTTTTATGATGGGTGGAAGTGTACCCTTGTGCCTGTGCAGATGCTATCATTGTAGTTGAGTGTTTACTCAGAGATGTTACCCCTCGGTTTGAGATGCCATACCAAATCAGTAGTGATCGTGCAACACACTGCATGTCAGCAATAGTAAAGGCAGTTAGTAAGGCCTTAGGAGTACACCTGCGTTTTCATTGTGTCTGTCACTCGGAATCTGCAGAATCCCTCCATGCAAGAGCAATGCCGGCTCCAGCAGGAGGCAGGAAGCCGGCTGGGAACGCGGATGCCTTCAGGCCCCCCTGCAGTCCCACTCAGGGCAACCAGGGACACATGGTCAGACCCTGGGGCATGAGATGTAGGAAAGTGTTGCTTTTTGAATGGTTACCTCCACTTGTTGCCTGATATCTGGTGCTCTTTGACTCAGTGTGCACTGGGTCCCTGCCAAACAGGTTCTCAGTGCCTATGTTCTTTCTCAAAACTGTACCTTTGTTTCCACAATTTGCAAACCTCTGGCTCACATGTAAGTCTCTTGTAAAAGGTACCAGTGGTACCAAGGGCATTTTGACCAGAGAGGGTCTCTAAGGGCTGCATTCTGTATTGTGCCACCTTCAGAGACCTCTCACGAAACACATGCACACTGCCATTGCAGACTGTGTTTTGGTGCAGACAAAACTTAAGAGTCGACATGGCACACATCCCTGTGTGGCATACCTCCAACTACTGTCTGTGGCATAGGTAATTCACCCCTCTAGCAGGCCTCACAGCCCTATGGCAGGGTGCACTATACCCCAGGCGAGGGCACAGCTGTATGGGCAATGTGCCCCTACAGTGTCTGTGCCATTCCCCAACATTGAAAGTACAATGGAGCTATACTGAGTACATGGGCTGGGAGTTGGTCATTACAAACTCCACAGCTCCATGATGGCTTTACTGAATGCTAAGGAGTTTGGTCCCAAACTCCTCAGCATGATAAACCCACACTAATGCCACTGTTGGATTTATTACAAAATGCACTCTTAGAGATGCCCCCTGAAAAATGACCAACTCCTTTATGTCCAGCTGACTGGTCTGCCACACACAGACATGTTTATGTCCACCTGAGGTGGGACCCCCTGTGCTCTCGTGGGTCAGAGGCAAAGGCTGTTCAGGGTGGAGGTGCTTCACACCTACCCTCAAGCAGGGACAGCATTCAGGGCGGTGAGCCTCAAAGGCTTCCTGCCCTTTGATATGCTAGCCATAGCCTCTTCAGCTAGTGGAGATGCCTGCCCCCTTGACCAGGCCCCACTTTTGGCGGAAAGGTCTGCAGGAAAATTAGTAATCAGGAGAGATGTGTCTCCTCTCTGCCAGGACCACCCCTAAGGTGCCCTGGACCGAGTTGACCACCTACTTAGGAAATTCACCATCTTGAATTGAAGGATTTGACCCAATCAGGATAGGGAGATGCCCCTCTCCAATGGGAGGGGACACTCTGGGGGTGTAGTCACCCTAAAGGCAAGTATCCCATTGGCTACCATCTGCCAGTACCTGTAACGCCCTTAAATCCAGTATTTAGGGGCACCACTGAACCTTAATCCTCAGATTTGACAGATCAAAGCAGAAGATCCTCCCAAACTAGGAGCTGAACTGCTGCAGACACTTGGCAGGAACCCCGCCACCTGTAGCCAGTTCAACAACTGGACCTGCAGCCCCTCCAGAAACCTTACAAGGCCTCAAAGAAACCCCAGAGACCTTTCAGCCTTCTGTGGTAAATATTTCTCCTTTACCGGGACTGAATTTGATACAGGAACATAGTAAAATAGCTCAATGAAATGAGAGGCAGAATCCGTGATACTAGAGTTTCAGAATGGGCTTTATTCCAATAAGCGATTATAATCGGATGCTTCAAGTTCCATCACCACGGGAGTTCAGGAAGTGAAGTACATACTTTATTGACAAGCAGTAACTTTTATAATACATACATCATAATGAAGTGAATACAGTAGGCGTAACAATTGATAAGGACATTGACGTTTGGTTCTACGTAACCGAAAATGGGTGTAATAATGAGTAAAAAGGAACATGATTGGCTATGATGTAATACATAGGTGGATCTATAAGATAATACTTGGCATTGATGCGCGCGCAGCAGTCTGACGTGTAATTGACGTGTAACTAGGGGGTGACGGGGACTTGACATTTAGCTCTACGTGTGGAGACAGGAAGTCTGGGGGGTCAAGTCAACCTAATCCCAAATCATATCTAACATCCTATGTTTAAAGAACTATGTTATCCACAAAAGAAGGACTTTCGGACAGAATCTATTCTATACTGACTGTGCGTGCGTGTACAAGCGTCTAGGTGTCTACACTGAATGCGAGGGGGTAGGAATATTCCATGGTAACAGGGCTATGAATTACTTGCATGAGGACAGAGAAGATGGGCCTTTTTACTTGGTAACTGGAAGAATGTTTACTTAAGCTACTAGGCAGGAATGCATCGGCTGAGGGGGAAGCAGATAATTCGAAGGTGAAATACAGTTCTTGGCAGAGAATAGGCTGATGTCAGGCTTCGCGAGCCGCGCAGAGAATGAGACAAAGTTCATGGTCACAGATGCAGGCTTGAACTGGAGCTTTCAGAGGCAGAAGGGAAAAGGAGTTCGATGACAGAATCAGGGCCTTCTTGCCTGGACTGTAAAATGGCATAAGTGAACCATATAAAGCCGGTGGCCTTTCATATTTAGGAATGGAATATCCAGCCCATTTATGGCGGATCTGACAGAGGACATGTTGACGGTGGACGCACATGTGTTTGCGTCATCATTACTGGAACGGGAGGGAGCATACATGTACTTGCGACATGCACATAGAACCGTTGGGGTCCAAGATAGGGGACATAACCGGCCAGGAAAATCCATATTTCCACATTCCCTCCTTGTCCCCTTCTTGCCCTTCAAGAGATATCAATCTTCATCAATCCATTGATCTGTTCATATAGCATCATTTGTTCTTCTTTCTTCTTCCGGGATCTTGAATGAAAATCTTGATGTGGAATGCACGATGTGGCACATAGACCACAAATTGCTGGTCCACATTGCAGACATAGACAGCAACTGAATAGTATGAGAAGGCCAATACCTAGGAAGGATAGAACTCTCCATCCCCAGGCTGATACCGTATTCCAAAACCAACTGGACCAAGTCCAAGTGCCTGGGTTCTGGTGTATCTGGCTTACTATCTTATGAAGGCGAGTGATGGCTTTATATACGGATGGCGAATTTTCTGGTATGAATACGCAGCAGCTTGATCCGATGACCCTACAAGCTCCGCCTCTATCAGCCAGGATGACGTCAAGGACAAGACGATTTTGAAGCACAACAATCCGCATAGCAGACTGTTCTTCTGTTAAATTGCCTAAGGCGGAAATAGTTTCATTCACTACTGCTTCAAGGGTTCTAGTTAATCTACGTATTAGCTTACTATTAGTAACAGTACCTATATAGGGAAAGATGCCTTTATTAAAATCTACATACTTGTCCCATGCCGTCTCAGTGTAATCGACAATGGGGAGATCTCTCCGTTCTCTGTTGTGTACTAAATGAATATTTCTGTAATAATCAGGAGGAGCTAGGAAAACAGGTGGCAAAAGGAATGCTATGTAGCAGGTACCATCCCAATCTAGAGGTAGACGCATATATGCAGTCTGACCACATATAAAGTAGGAGTGGCGGGAAGCTCTGAATGAAGATTTGCCTTGATCACTGAATTCTACTGTAGTAGTGCATTGACTATGGCCCATATGTATAGAACCAACCTTTCTTACACACAATTCATCTTTCGCTGGGAATACTGACATGGTGGGTAAGACTAGCTCAACTTCGGATACGACATTTAGAATCATGAGATTAGGTGTAAAATTACCTAATCCATATACTTCATTTTCTAGATCAGTTCCTGTTCTTTTGGGGCGACCCTCCTTGTCAGGGTAGCAGACTTTGAGTAAAACTAGGTTCAGGTTTCCCCATATCCAATGGTCTTGGTAAACTGCGGTGTCTGAGTCTATGGAATTAATTAAACTAAACCATGCTCCACAGGAGCCATTATGTGTAAATGGATGCGGAAAGAAAGGCAGGACTCCTTCATAATTCTGATAGGGAGGGAGTCGGCCACACACCCAACAATTGGTGGCGTTACTAGTCTGATGGGAATGATGTAACATACTAATGAAAGTGTTATTGCGCAGCGCAAGTCTGTAAGACAATTCATGCGGAGGTAAGTCACTAAAAGAATGTTCAGCAGCAACATTATAAACATGTCTAGAAATAGGGTAATATATGTACAACAACATACTTGTAATAATTATTAAAAGACTCAATGAAAACAAAATTAATAATGTCACTATGCAGTGGCTACGCAGTGATTTACAATACGCCTGTCGTTTCAACATTTTTCCGGTATTTCCTCTACTTAGGTCCAAGGGATACATGTCAGAGACAATTCAACCGCTTCACCTTGGAGAGGACTTAAACAATCAAATTGCTCGACTTGGTGGGCCTAAGCTTTAGTTTGTAATTTTCAGATTTGTTAGGTTCAACAAAAGGAAGCTTTGTATCAGTCTGTGAGGGAGTGCAGGGCACAGTGTCTATATCCGAAGGTAGTCCATGAAATTTTTTTATGTGACTTGAATGAATCCAGCCCTTGCGGCCCTCGATCTTCACGGCTGTTCTTGTGGTCAACAGGACCAACTTGGGTGCTTTCCACCTGGGCTCCAGTTGAGTTTTTCTGTCGAAATTTCTCACAAAGACAAGATTACCCGGAACAACGTCATGGGGTTTCACCTCAGTGTTGTCGGGAAAGGCTGCAGCTACCTGTGAACGAGAAGATTGTAGTGCAGACATCAAGGAAGCCAAGTAATCTGTCAGCATATTACAGTCAATATCAGTTATTTTGCGTGGTATGGGCGTCCCCCACATATTCGGTGGTCTACCGAAGATCACCTCATACGGGGATAGCCCTGTTCTAGAGTGTGCTACCATTCTCATGTAAAAGAGTGCAACTGGTAATGCTACTATCCAGTCGACCCCTTTCTCTCTGCATATTTTGGACAGTCTGATTTTCAGTATCTGGTTATGTCTTTCTACGAGACCTGCTGCCTCGGGATGTCGGACACAGTGGAATTTCCACTGATAACCTAACAGAAGTGAAACGTGTTTCATTAATTCGGATGAGAACGGCTGGCCGTTATCTGAGTAGACAACACGTGGTAAACCGTATCGTGGGAAGAATTCTCGAACCAACTGTTTGGCAGTAGTCGGGGCAGTGTAATCTGAAACCGGGTATGCCTCCGTCCAACGGGACAGAGCGCAGACAACTACGAGAACATATTTGAATCCTCGACATCGTTCCATCTGGATATAATCCATCTGTAGGACTTCAAAAGGGTGATCAGGAGGCTGAAATCCACCCTGTTCTACGGGAACACTTTTTCCTGGGTTGAACTGGCAACAGATCATACAGGTACGGACCTTTTGTTTGGCTGCTGCTCGTAAATGCTTATTAAACCAAATGTGTTGAATGCTGTCTAGCATAGCTTTTTCTCCTAGATGTGCTGGACTATGTATAGTGTTAATTATGACTTGGACCATTGAATCAGGAAGGAACCATACAGATCTTTCCTTCATCATCCATCCTTGGTCCGTTTGGATCCCTCCTAATTCAGTCCATTTCTTTATTTCGTCCGATGTAGCATGTGTCTGTATGTCAATTACGTCAAGAGTAGGATCTTTAACTGTCATACAATGTGTCGGTGTCGGGACTATTGTCTTTGTCATATCGGGAGTTTGAGTTTGAGCAGTCAGTTTAGCTGTTCTGTCGGCTAGATCATTGCCTTGGGAAATGGTATCAGTAACCTTTGTATGGGCTTTACATTTCATAATTGATATTGCAGTGGGTAGATGTATTGCATCTAATAATGCATGAATGAGGGGTCCGTGCTGAATGTGGGCACCGTGAGAAGTTAAATAACCTCTCTCTCGCCACAGCACGCCGAAGTCATGTACAACTCCGAATGCATAACGTGAATCAGTGTATATGTTGACTTTTTTATTCGTGGCTTGAATACAGGCTTGTGTCAGAGCGATGAGCTCTGCGGCTTGAGCTGACAAAGTATTTATACGATTAGTTTCAATGACTTCAGTATCGGTTGTGACTGCATAAGCGGCTACTAACTCTCCTGTACTTGTTCTCATGCATGAACCATCGACATAAAATGTCAGGTCTGGATCTGACAATGGAACATCGGTCAAGTCTTGTCTGGGTTTTGTCGTTACAGTAATAACTTCAATACAGTCATGGGCTAGTGGGTCTGTTCCGATTACTGGCAAAAGTGTGGCAGGATTCAATGTGTTGCAGCGTCTTATTTCTATATGTGGCTGAAACAATGTAAGTTCATACCCTGTAAGTCGTGCTACGGTCAAGTGTTGTGTTTGTGTTCTATTTACAAGAACCTCTACTGCGTGTGGTACTTGAACTGTTAATGGATGTCCTAACACTATGGCATCGCTTTGTCTGATTGCTAAGGCTGTTGCTGCCACTGATTTCAGACATGCAGGCAAAGCCTGGGCTACGGGATCTAATGTACTAGAAAAATAAGCACATGGTTTGTGTGCTCCCGCTTGTTCCTGTGTGAGTACTGACAAAGCAGTACCTTCGCGTTCTGTAACAAAGAGTGTAAACTGTTTTCTGTAACATGGTGTTGCTAAAACTGGTGCTTGACATTAAGCTTTCTTTAGGTTTTCAAAAGCTTGTGTGTGTTCCTGAGTCCAAGGGAGAACAGTCGATGTGGCTGCCTCCTGTGTTGTCAACTGAATGAGTGGTTTTGCTAGGAATGCATATTGCGGGATCCACTGTCTACAATATGAAGTGAGGCCTATGAAAGCCCGCACCTCCTTTTGTGTCTTGGGTATTGGCATGTTAGCTATTAACTGAATGCGGTCGGGTGTAAGCTGCCTTCCCTCCTTGTCCAGCGAGTGTCCAAGATAAACAACTCGTTGGACACAGAATTGCAGCTTAGAAGGGGACACCTTGTGCCCCTTTTCGGCTAGAAATTGTAAAACTGTCAGTGATGCTTTCTCACATTCAGGTTCACTTCTTGCGGTGATCAGCAGATCATCGACGTATTGAAACAGAGCCGTGTTAACTGGCATGTGGATACTGTCAAGTTCTCGTTTCAATGCTTGGCTATAGATGCTGGGGCTTTCTGTAAATCCTTGAGGTGCGCGTGAGAATTTAAAGCTACGTCCATTTAAACTAAATCCGAACAAATATTGGCTTTCCGGATCTATTGGGACACTGAAGAAGGCATTCTTGAGATCGATTACAGTGAAGAATGTCGCTTCGGAATCAATAGCTGTCAGTAATGACGAGATATCTGGGACCACAGGGAATTGTGGCACAATGCATTTGTTTAACTCGCGCAGATCAATAACCAATCGATATACTGGCGGGGCCTTCGGATCTGTTCGTTTAAGAATCGGTATTATCGGTGAATTACATATATTGGAGTCTGTTTCCACAACTACTCCTTGGGCAATGAGCTCGTCAATGATTTGTAGTAAAGCCACTACAGCATCTGGTGGTAACTTGTATTGTCGCATTCGTGGTAGCACCACTCCTGCCTTTAGTGTGACTCGATATGGTGTAATATTCATGCAACCAACATCAGTAGGGCCTTGTGCCCATAGATGTGTAGGTAAAGTCTGTAGTCGGGGATCCATGTCTCTAGATACATAGTGACCTTTAAAATCACGTAAAAACAATCTTACTCCTTCCGGAGAACAACATATTATGGCTCCTAGAGCTTTTAACGTTTTTATTCCTAATACATTTTCTGGACATGATTTAGTAAGCAGTAAATCTGTAGTTCGGGTCAGAGGTCCTATCGTGAGTGGAAGAGGCTGTGACACTTCATTAACAATAGGTTTGCCTGAAAAACCCAGGGAAATATTCTGTGAGCCTGAGAGGGGTGCCCCTGGAACTTCACTACGTTTTATAGTTGTTCGACTTGCCCCTGTATCGAGTAAAAATTTTCTATCTTGACCTAATAATTTACTATGTACATAAGGTCCTTCTTGATCTACAGGAATCTCGATAAGGGGTAAGTCAACTTCCCTCTCTAGGCTAGTTCATGCGTAACGCTGATACTCGGGATATTCATACTGTGCGGTCTGATACATTTGTCGTGTTGTTGTTTGTGTGGCAGCAACAGGCAATGGGGGTGCAGCTGGCACAAACTGTATTGGCTGTTGTGCGGCTGGCATTGCCTGGACATGCTGTATAGCTCCTTGTTCATTCTGGTCTTGTCTGAGTGGCCGTGATCTTTCTTGTGTTTTACCTATGGCGATATTATGTTTTAAAACTGGACAATCGTGTACGTAATGGCCTGGCTTTTTACAATAATTGCATGTCCCTTTTACAGGTCCTGCTGAATCGGAATGTGTCATACCCTTTTTATGTCCTTCAGCTGGAACTGTCTGGGAAACTAGCATTTTCATTTTTGTGTCTTTCATGCGTCTGTGTTCATGTTCTTGTTCCTCTTTAATTCTATTGTGGTGGTACTGTAACATTTGTAACATTTGTGTTGGAGTGTTACCTTGCCAGGTACTTTCGAATTTTAATACTCTATTCTTTACTGGAGGCAGAGCATTTTCTACTAATTTTGTTACAAACAGATGTGGGTATGATTCGCTACTTGCTTTTATGCCACTATTTATACCAAAACATTTTTCAAAACGGGCATAGTAATCACTAGTGTCTTCATCTTGCTTCTGTTTACAGGCTGAAATTGTACCCCAATCTTCCTTTTTCGTAGTTAATAAACGTGGCAGTACCTGTACTAGTAGTCCTGGTAATGCCTTAGTTTTGTCCCCAAGCCCCGAACCTGGACCTCGGGCTCTTTCTTCTGCTTCTAATGCTGACCATTCTATCTTTTGATCACCTACCTCCCATTCTTTTTCTTTGAGTTTCTCATAAATGCCAGCAGGCATCAACACCTTTAATATTGTCATAATGTCGGGGTAGGTATACTCTCCCATGAGTAACATGTCTTTAATTTCTCGGTGAAACCCCGCTGGGTCCTTGTCATGACTGGGTACTACTTTCTTCATTTCTAATAATTCTATTTTCGATATAGGCGTATATACAAATACGCGTTTAAACTCATTGTCCTCACCCTTTATTGGGTGCACTTCTCGTAAGGGATTCTGTCTATCTATGTGATACGTAGTTCTTTCTTTGACGGACAATGGAACATGTTCTGAACATACGAAAAGAATATACTGCTTTCTTGATTCTAGAATTTCTTTAATTAATTCAGTACCTGGACCTCTCCATTTATTCATAAGTAATTCAGTCAGTATGTCAGGCAAGGGACCAGGGTCCGAATGCTGACTCCGATATAGTATAATGAGTTGTTGGATCATATAAATCCCAGCTAACCTTTGTTCATCTGGGGTAAGATTCAAAAATGTGCGTACTACTGTATCATCACTATATTTTCCGGGACTGTCCACCCAATGGACAGCTGCCCTGGCTAAATCTTGTTCATCCACAGAAACGAGGAAATGATAACCCCTTCGTTCTCGGAGTAGTTTGTCGGCGGTTTGGAACGAATGCTCGTTAGACCTTATATTAATTATAGGTATTTGAAAATTCCTGTTATTATCTGGACACGTCGGATGTATTGAGTCAGTATGATATCTAGTCTGATTCCTATTACAAGATCTTCCTCTACCTACATAGGCTATGGTGTCTGACTGTCCTGTGGGCAGTCCTGGCCCTTCTTCCTCGTTTTGTTCGAACTCGTCTGTCTCTAATCTCTCTTCGTGTAGGCGTTCTATTTCTTTACGGATCTTTCGGCACATGGCTATTATACAATTTTGTTTATCATGTCTCCCTTCTGATATATTCTGGCTCCATCTTGTAAGAATTCTCATGGCTTCCGGGTCTACCCCCGGTCGGTCTTGATTTCTGATCACACAGTTTATGAGGAAACGTAACAGTTCCCCCTGTATCTCTACTTTCTGGTATTCCATAGCTCTGTAAATACATTCTGGATCTCGCCCTGTTTGGACAAAATGATATATATTATCTAGATGCGCAGTCATTCCTGGTAACTTCGCTAAATACACTGCGGCTCGTCTGATACGCAATGATGCTAGGGTCATTTCGTCCTCTTTTCCAGGCACCGGGTCATATCTACAATCTATAAGAAGTTCCTTAAGCGCACGGGCACTAAGGAGTTTGGGTGTACGTGAATGCGCTGACTCTTGAAAAGTAAGCTTATTTATTCTGGGTGGCGTAGAAAAGACATTGGTAGCTCCTCCCGCGGCCCCATCTGTGGCGTCAGGTGTAAAAGGATTCGTTGAACGTGACACAGCAACTACAGGTGTGGACACAGCCATAGAAGTAGCTGTAGAAGCGGATACAGAAACAGATGTGCTTGCCGGAACTTGTGACTCGATTTGTTGCTGTAGGGATACGGGTACTGGATCTTGGTGTTGAGCCTCCCTGGTATGCGGTCTATGTGGGGCGGAATTGGCATACTCGGGAGCTGCGTCATCTAAATATGAGGAAAGAAAAACATCTTCTGCCGTTCTAGGATGCCCCTTAGGATGTACCTTTATGGGGAACAATGGGGTTGGCAAGTCTTTTGGCGTTTCCGGAGTAGCCTTAGGTAATCCTTCGGCCAGAAGGGGATACATACCATTCATAAGGGCATTTCTTTGTCTGTCTACTTGTTCTGATTTCACTCGGATACCTTCCTCAATTAATAGATTCTCTCGAACTTTATTGGAACTCTCTTTACTCTTCTCTTCCTGTCTACGTGCTTTTTCTGTTCGTCTATGTGATTCTTTACGCCATAATTCAACGGCGTCTTTCTGTGACTGTCTGACTTTCCTTTTCCATAACTCTTCCTCGACTTTCATGATGCACTCTGCATCCCAGGTCCCCGCTGTGGGCCACCTCTGACTTTCTGGTAATCCCTTGGTATAGTCTACCCATAAGTCAAGAAATAATATAGCGTCTAAGCCATGTTTGTGATACATAAAATGCCCTGGGGTGTCCCTAGGAGGAATAGGGACGGCTTCTTCGAGAACCCCTTTTCTGGTAGTGATCTGTCTTAATTTCGAGAAGAGCGGCATATTGAGAACTTGACCTTATACTTGATTTTGACCTGATACTTGAATTTGAACAGACTTAATACAATAAACACGATAATGAACAGTCATTCATACCACGATATACTTAAACACTTCAAACATTTAACATTAACCCTTTAACTGAAACAACAATGATGATCGTCTGCATAACTAATCACCAAGCTTAATTCTCGACAATAACTAGATAAATAACTAGACACTTCGGGATACTTCGGAATACTTGATATACTGCTAAACAGTACAGATACACTGCTAAAACAGTGCCGACCGGATTTGTGTACCCAAAACCCGTCTTGACCGGCACAACCTATGTGCGCGTCAGAAATGCCTCCCCAGTAATGGTACTCACCGGGTAGCTTCGGAAACGGAAGGCCTCAGTAACTTGAACTTGACTCGGATTGGACTGGACTCGACTCGACTCGTCGGACACTGGGCTTGACTTCGGACTGGTGGGTCTCTGTATACCTCGGATCTTGCTCTCTCAGCTAAGCTCTGGTCGGGATACTTCGCACTTCTCACCGCCTCGTCTGGGTGTTGATTGCAGTCTCAGTCGCCCCCGCTTGACCGGAGGGAGATACAGGAAATCCTGCTGGTACGCGTTATTGTCCGTCCAGCTGTGGCAGGAGACCGGGCCTGCAACGCACCGCCGGCGCGTGAGATGAGAAAGTGTCCCTGTTCGGGCGCCATCATGTGGTAAATATTTCTCCTTTACCGGGACTGAATTTGATACAGGAACATAGTAAAATAGCTCAATGAAATGAGAGGCAGAATCCGTGATACTAGAGTTTCAGAATGGGCTTTATTCCAATAAGCGATTATAATCGGATGCTTCAAGTTCCATCACCACGGGAGTTCAGGAAGTGAAGTACATACTTTATTGACAAGCAGTAACTTTTATAATACATACATCATAATGAAGTGAATACAGTAGGCGTAACAATTGATAAGGACATTGACGTTTGGTTCTACGTAACCGAAAATGGGTGTAATAATGAGTAAAAAGGAACATGATTGGCTATGATGTAATACATAGGTGGATCTATAAGATAATACTTGGCATTGATGCGCGCGCAGCAGTCTGACGTGTAATTGACGTGTAACTAGGGGGTGACGGGGACTTGACATTTAGCTCTACGTGTGGAGACAGGAAGTCTGGGGGGTCAAGTCAACCTAATCCCAAATCATATCTAACATCCTATGTTTAAAGAACTATGTTATCCACAAAAGAAGGACTTTCGGACAGAATCTATTCTATACTGACTGTGCGTGCGTGTACAAGCGTCTAGGTGTCTACACTGAATGCGAGGGGGTAGGAATATTCCATGGTAACAGGGCTATGAATTACTTGCATGAGGACAGAGAAGATGGGCCTTTTTACTTGGTAACTGGAAGAATGTTTACTTAAGCTACTAGGCAGGAATGCATCGGCTGAGGGGGAAGCAGATAATTCGAAGGTGAAATACAGTTCTTGGCAGAGAATAGGCTGATGTCAGGCTTCGCGAGCCGCGCAGAGAATGAGACAAAGTTCATGGTCACAGATGCAGGCTTGAACTGGAGCTTTCAGAGGCAGAAGGGAAAAGGAGTTCGATGACAGAATCAGGGCCTTCTTGCCTGGACTGTAAAATGGCATAAGTGAACCATATAAAGCCGGTGGCCTTTCATATTTAGGAATGGAATATCCAGCCCATTTATGGCGGATCTGACAGAGGACATGTTGACGGTGGACGCACATGTGTTTGCGTCATCATTACTGGAACGGGAGGGAGCATACATGTACTTGCGACATGCACATAGAACCGTTGGGGTCCAAGATAGGGGACATAACCGGCCAGGAAAATCCATATTTCCACACTTCACCCAGTCACCAAGAACCTCCCTTAAGTATCTAGTCCCCGGTGTCCGCTGATACAAGAACCGCAGCAGTTGAGGACCAGCACTTGTGTCGACATGACTCGCTGCTGTACAGGAACCCCAAGACTGCAGTGGTAGAGGACCTTCACTTGTATCAATGCGACCCTGCCCTGCCAGAAGAAAGCACCGTAGCTAGAAGGTTTCCACGACCTAGAGAAATCCTCTTGGCCCAACAAACCGAGCTGTTCAAAGCTCCGTGCCCAACAGCCTGTACCCTTCTGCAAGTGGCCCTGTCGGCCACCTCCTGTACCACCTGCACGATTGCTGTCTCTCCGTGATGGTCCAACAACGGCAGAACTCCTCCATCCACACGACCGTGACTGTTGAATTGGCGGTGCCGCCATTCGACCTACATTGACTTGCTGATGATGACTGTGAAGGTAAAGGTGCTCTACTGAATCCTATCCATCTTCATTGCTACCTGCTGACCATGAGGGGAAATATCAGTGCCGGTATCGACCGCCGCGGTTCAGATACTGAATCCTGCACCTCTTCGGGTGCCCCCAGTCTCCATTGACTAATTTTGGGCTCTGTGACATCTGCACCCGTTCCCCTCAGTGTCGCTGGTGATGCGGTACCTACCTTAAACTGAACCTTGCCCATTGTTGGTCTAAGCCCTTAAGAGGAAGGACCCTTGTTAGGTGGAGACTTACCTCTTTGTAGTCTTGTTGTCTTATCTATAGGAGGTTTCATGTTATCACATATGATACGCATCAGGAACAACCACATTGCCAAAACGCACACAAGTTCATTGGTGACATTTCCTCGCACTCCATCACGCAACTGTAGTGTAGAATATATACTGGTCATTTACTCAAGGAGGTAGCACTTAGTAATTAACCAGTAGTAAGAACGCCACTTGGGTAGATATTTTGTGCAAAATTGTGGTCTCTTGTTAGATAAAAGGACAGGTGCAGTTCCTTTGTGGCCAAGTCACTCACACAGCTAATGACACACTCACACAGATACTTAGACAACCACTCACACACTCAAACACCCACTGACAGACCCACTCAGACACTGAAACACCTAGTCACAGACCCGCACAACCACTAACAAGTTCACTCACCGACCCACACGGACGCCTACTCAGACATTCACTCATCCACTCACAGGGCCACTCAGACACTCGCGCACCACCCACTCACCTAGTGAGACACTTATGCAGCCACTTCCAGATCCATAAAGACACTCACACACCCATTGAGACAGTCATGCACTCCCTAACACATCCACTAAGACACTAATTTCCTCACTCACACAGTCACTCTCAAAAATGTCATATTACAGTTAGATAACACTCTTGCCAAGGGATACAATTTTAGATGGATCTTGCAAAAAAGGGATATTAAGCAGAGTGCTAAAAGACTTATTAATGTAGGTAAGCCAGGGAATATAAGAGACTTTTTCCTCAGTAGAGCCACAGTTTGTCCAAACCAAAAGGAGATGTCACTGGAGGGCAATTAAAGGATATATAATGAATTGACAAGCAGTCTGGAAATGTCAAGAATCTTACTTGAAGTTTCCCAGGTACATCACAGGAGCAGAACTACAAACGTTCCCAATGCCTCTCCGAGTCTTCCTCCACGCACCCTAAGAATAAACTCTGGACGCATTAAAGAATTCCCGGGGGGGAAGGGGTATGGGACAGAGAAGAGACAGCTGGGTCTAGTCTGAGGTCTTCTACGGCTAACTCAACTAGTTTCTGGCGCTGCACACACTGTAACACACAAGCAAAAGATTTAACCTTGTTCTTATTCACATACAACTATAATGTAAAAATGCGTGCTTTCTTTCTAGACTTCAAGCAACCTACCCAAAGGAGACCAAGTTATTGCCCCTCTTCTATGGATATTTATGGCCTTAGTATAATAGATACACTGTAGGGCTGGGAAAGGTTGTATTTTCCTGTGAAGATAACAACAATTAATTCCTTCTTATTATTTTCTTCACTTCACTTTGATAGCTTTATTTCGGTCGATGACCATAAAAGCACAGGTAAAATATATACATAGAAATAAAATACATAAATAATTCAGCACATTAGATAAAAAGTTATTAAACAGAAGTTATCAAAGTAGCAGTAGAAAACAGTTAAACTTCATCAATATTAAAAACAATTGATTAATCAATTTATCAGGGCAGACCTTCTTCGCCACATACCATATAAAAAGCGGGAAACAGAGAACACAATTGGGGGGGAAGTGTCATAACGTAAAATCCTGCAGGCTTGGGCACACTGTTTTAAACCCAGATTTATGCACAATGGTACAAGCCAGACTCTGCGTATTTCGTTGTAAGCGGTACAAAAAAATAGAACATGAGCAAGGTCTTCTTTGGCTTTATTACAGACAGGGCAAACCCCCTCACCTCTTCCGGTCCACTTACAAGTCAATTCCCCAATCGGAAGGCAACCATACCTTAATTGAATATATAATTTCTTTGCCCTGGGGGGCTGGATTAAGTCTAGGAACTCCTCTCTGCTAGGTATCAATTTTATTTGCAGGAATTCCGTGGTCAGCCTACCCATAGATGATAGGCGGTATAGCTGATCCAACTTATACTGTCTGAATAGAGCTAGTAACTCCGTTCTCGTTACCGCAGTGTAACTTTCCTCAGGAGTCTCCCATAGTTGGGGAAGACCTATCTGATATAATGCAGCCTTAATATGAGATAGCCAAGGTATATTTTTACTCTTCAGCTGGTCCAAGATTGCTGAGAACTCGGCTCTATAATCATCGAGCTCTGGTACTGTCCACAACCTTCTCCAATACAGGAGGGGTCTACTCAACAGGAGTTCGGAAATAGGCTCTAGGTCTAGATCTAGTCTCAGAGGTATCAACGGGGTGCTCTGGGAGAGCCCTATCAAGTTTCTAATAAATGTGTGTTCGACCTTGGAAAGGGTCAGTACACGGGTATGACCCCAGAGCTCTGCACCGTACGTTGCAGCGGATCTAGCTTGGGCTTTATATATTTCGAGGCCAGGGGAGACTGGTTTGAATAGCGTTTTCCTTTGGAATTTGTTTATACCCCCCGCTATCTGTGCGAGCCTCAGGGTGGATTTGACCACCTGTGGGCCCCATCCAAAGTCTTCAGTGAGGGTAACACCCAGGTAAACAAAAGTACCAACCCTTTCTAATGGGATGCCATTTAGCACTGGGCAGGGGCGGGTGCGCTTCGGGGGGCCGAAGATCATAAACTTTGTCTTTTCTAAATTGATCTCAAGCCCCCGCGAGGCGCAGAATGTTACAAAGCCGTCCAATACCCTCTGGATGCCTGTGGAGGTTCGAGACAGCAGTAGGGTGTCATCTGCGAACATCAAGGCAGGCACCCGTCCAGATGACAGCCGAGGTACATCGCGATTCTTGACATTGTCTAGCTCACCCACCAACCCGTTAATATAGAGGCTAAAAAGCGTGGGAGCCAGGGCGCAGCCCTGGCGTACTCCTCTAGTAACGGGGAAGCGGTCCGAAAGTTCTCCGTTTTTCCCACAGCGTACCTGGGCGTAATTCCCTTTGTGAAAATACTTCAAGACATCTAGTAAATAGGGCGGGAGGTTTAGATCTTCCGGGACCCTCCATAGACTCTCTCTAGGCACGAGGTCAAAAGCAGCCCGTAAGTCTACAAAAACCAAGTAAAGGCTACCGCCCCCCAAAGTTACGGTCTTCCAGAACAGGACCTGTAATCTAAAAAGCTGGTCCAAGGTCGAGATCCCAGCCCTAAACCCTGCCTGGAAGGTACTTAATATCCTATTCTCCTCCGCCCACCCAAGAATTCTATCTAGTATAATCCGGCCCATAAGTTTCTGTGTAGTATCCAGGAGACTTATTGGCCTATAATTCGAGGGAACTAAGGGGCAGCCTTTCTTATAAATAGGAACAATTTCAGCCCCAGCCCAGGTGTCTGGTAGATTAGCTCCTAACAGAACTGCATTAAATAGTACAGCTAAGTAGGGTCCCCAGATTTTAGGTTGAGAACGAAAAAGATCACCTGGCACTTTATCGAGTCCTGGAGCTTTATTATTTTCTATTCTCTCTCTACTTGTCTTATTTCTTAAAACTAATTATTAACCTTTGTTTTTTTTCATTTGAAGATATTAATTAAATGTGGCGAAGAAAATCAGCAGGGGAAGAATGATTCTAGTAAGGTTCAGTTTTCTCTCAGTAATTCCCTTGTGACTTTCCCTTGTGACTACTTACTAATATTTATAGAAAAACATTACTGTTTAGAATAACTGTGAAGGTTTAAACTGTACAAATTGTCTTTTATTTTTTCCTATTCCCTTAGGGTCCTTGCGTGACTGGAAGTTGTTGACAGAACGAAGAGGTGAAGACTCCGTGACCTTTTTAGTTTTAGTTTTATCTGTGTTTTTATGTATGCATGTTTCTGGTACAGAATTGTATTGTTTAGAATTTTCTGCAAAGTTATATTTTATTAGAGGACAACCTATTTTTGAGTCAAATGAGGTGGTGTCTTTTCAAAATGAAGCCAGGACTTATAAGTGTTATATTTCTGCATTTTTTCATACATTCTCTCATTTATTATTAAATGTTTTGAATGTTTACTGAAAAATACCAAAGAAGAGAGGGGAGGAACCTTCAAAGTGCACATTCCAAAATCCATCACCAAACACCAAGAAGTAATTTAGGAATAAGTAATATAAGAGAAAATATGTTCTATTCCTGATGTGTAAAGCGTGAACAAAAATACCCAATGCTAAAGGGTGGCATTCTTCATCAGTTTGCTCTTCCTCACATTGATCAACGTATGAATAAATGTGGGCTACCACCCTTATTGGAGTGGACCCTGAATACTAAATCCAGAATATCATTGCATGCAAATATCGAATACAAACTATTGAGTCCAAAATATCAAAAGTGATATGAATATCTTCACGGTACATAGATGGGGAGGTATAAATAGTGCATTTATCAATCAGCATTTGTAGTGCGCAGCCCTGGGGCATATGGGCGCTGGGATGTGAGGTCACTGTCAAAAAGCCAGGTCTTGAGGAAATGGCAGAAAGAAACAAGCAAAAAAAGCAAAACAGAGGGCAGAAAAACGAGCGAGCAGAAAAGGCACAACAGAGGGCAGGAGACTAGCAGAAAAGGGAAATAGAGAAAAATTAGTAGAAAAGGCAAAACAAAGCTGAAGAGGGCACAACAGAGGGCAGAAAAGGCCAAACAGAGGCAGAAAATTAGCAGAAAAGGCAAAATAGAGAGCAGCCAAATTAGCAGAAAAGGCAAAACAGGGGCAGAAAAAGCAAAATGGAGGGCGGAAAAATTAGCAAAAAAGGCAAAACAAAGGGCAGAAAAACGAGCAGGAAAGGCAAAACAGAGAGCCGAAAAGGCAAAAAAGAGCAAAAGAGGGCATAATGGAGCAGAAAAAGCAAAATGGAGGGCAGAAAAACAAGCACAAAAGGAAAAACAGGGCAGAAAAACAATCAGAAAAGGCAAAACAGAGGGCAGAAAAAACAGCAGAGAAAGGAAAACAGAGTGCAGAAAAACATGCAGAAAAGGCAAAACAGAGGGCAGAAAAGCGAGCAGAAAAGGCAAAACAGAGCAAGAAATGAGCAAAGGAGGCTCAACCAGAGGGCAGCAAGTAGGCAGGCAGAAGAGGGTATAGGACTGAGGGCAAACTGGACAGGAGAACTGTTGCATGGGAGCTGGCACAAGGACCTGCACAATGGGGTCGCCTGCTGCCTCCATTAAGTAGGTCCTAGTGTGGAGGGCTGGGGGGCTGAAGGAGGGAAATGGAGGAAAGAGGGAAGAAACAAGCAGAAATAGGCAAAAGAGAAGGCAGAAAAACGAGCAGATAAGGCAAAACAGAGGGCAGAAAAACAAGCAGAAAAGGCAAAATAGAGCAGAAAAGGCAAAACAGAGGGCAGAAACATTAGCGGAAAAGGCAAAACAGAGGGCAGTAAAGTGAGCCGAAAAGGCAAAACAGAGGGTTGAACAACTGGCAGAAAAGGCAAAACAGAGAGCTGAAAATTAGCAGAAAAGGCAAAACAGAGCAATAAACGTGCAGAGAAGGCAAAACAGAGGGCAGAAAAACTAGCAGAAAAGGCAAAGGAGAGGGCAGAAAAACAAGCAGAAAAGGCAAAACAGAGCAGAAAGTGGGAAAAACAGAGGGCAGAAAAACAAGCAAAAAGGCAAAACAGAGGGCAGAAAAATTAGCAGAAAAGGCAAACCAGTGGGCAGTGAAATGAGCAGAAAAGGCAAAACAAAGCAGAAGAGGGCAAAACAGAGGGCTGAACAACTGGCAGAAAAGGCAAAACAGAGAGTAGAAAAATTAGCAGAAAAAGCAAAACAGAGCAATAAAAGTGCAGAGAAGGCCAAACAGAGGGCAGCAGGTAGGTAGGTAGGCAGGTAGGCAGGCAGCACAGGGCATCAGACTGTAGACAAACTGATCAGGAGAACTGTTGCAGGGGGAGCTGGTATGAGAACTACTCCTGAATTTATACTTATATATATAAATGCACTTACCTTTTGCTAGTTTGTCCCTCGATATTCTGTCCATGAAATTCTTGCATGTTGATATTCAGTAGTACAACCTCCTTATTGAAGGAGAGCAGTTAATTTACCTACTTGTGCAATTTTGAAATTAATGAGTCCTATTATTGATAACTGCTCTTTACACTGGCCACACCTCTGGGTGGGCAAACAGGCTCAGCGCAAGGGGGAAAGGGTTTTCCCATCCTAGATTTTGAGAGTTTAATGGATTATTTAAAGTAGGGAAAACAAGAATTGTTGAAAAAAGTAGGGAGAGTTGCCCTGGGAAATGTCATCCTATTGGATAGGCAGTACCCATAAGTCATCCCCTCCCAATGTTCCAGGGATAAATGTTGCAACCCCAAGAAGTATCCTCATAAGACGTTCTCGGAAGATCAGCAGATGACTGAACCTGCTTTCTGTGACTTTCGAGGAGCCCTGATGGGCTTGGCCTGCTCCCTCTTGTACCCAGGAGAAAGAAGTGGAGTCTAAAGATCAGCTGGGGACATGCTGTGTGGCTACAGGGACTCAACAAGCTGCAAGAAGCCTTTTCCCTTAAGTACCCAGCTGACCAGTGGCAACTAGATCTGGACTGAACTTAGATGTTGCTATCTATCTGACACCCTCAGAGTCTCTAAATGCCCTCCTATGACGCCTAGGGACCACAGAAGAGTATGTCTGTGGTTGTTTGTGTACCAGAAGAAAGTTTAGAAACTATAGAAATCTGTTCCTCTAGAGCTTCAAAGATACCTGAGGGAAAAAGTATCTAGCAGTTCTACGGAGTAGGACTGGTTTTCAGCTTTGTCCTGCCCATAGCCCCCAGCATATCTGAAGATATAGCTTAAGGCCTGATTATGTCTTAGGCGGTGCTGTACCAGTATTGCACTGGCACAGCCCTGTCAAAGCCCTGCATGATGCGCCTGCCAGATTGCGAGTTCAATTAGTTTCTGGTGGGCTTTTCTTTAGCCGTTCCCACAGCGGTGCCCTGAAAACATGTTGCGCCCCCTGAATATATCCCTATGGTGGCAGGGGCATAAGGGCCCAGTAGGGACCACTTTGTTTCCGCACTGCCAGCCTTTTCATAGCGGGCTCACCGCCATAAAAAGGCTGGGGATGTAGAAACTCATAATATACTCGATAGACCGCAGCAGTCCTGCCTTACAAATTGTATACACCTGTCTGCTGCACCACCGCCAGGGAATGGAGGTTCCCTGGCACAGCCGGCGCAGCAGTGGCGGTCCCAATGGCGTATCAGAATATGGCGGCAGCAGGACCGCTGCGCCACTGTGAGTCAGGTGGTCAAAGACTGCCAGGCTCATAATCAAGCCCTAAGTCTCATTCTGCACTGGGCCTTAGAAAAATTTCAGCTTGAGATCTCCGAAGCTCCAGCGGGACCAACCTGCATCAAGTATCCACTCTGCTACAATTCCAATGGTGGCCCACTCAAGGCACCATTTTCGCTAAAATTCATATCTCTGGTCCTCTTACTTGACATTTATTGTTTTTGTATTATTTTTCTCATTATTTTTTCTCTTTATTTTAAAATTGGTTGTGGGTTTTTTGTGTGACTTTTTCTATTGTGTATGCACTGCTTAGATACTTTACACATTGATTTTGTTTTAAACCTAACTGCTTTGTGTCCCTTTCCAGGTATGGGGCACATGTTTGTTTTTATTTCAATTAATTTGTGTGACATTTAGCAGGGCGTAGCGTTCGCCTTTGAGGTTGACACTTGTTCACCCCAACTAATAAAACCCTTCACTACAAACAAACTATCTCTTGGGTTTCTTCAAAGCACTGATGGGTACTTAAGGCGGTGGTTTAGGAGAGGGAAAGTAGAATTGTAAAGCGAGTAATAAAGGACACATAGGTGCCGATTCCGATCCTGTAAAACCCGGGTACAAATGGACTCTATGTCCAACTTTCAATCCATTATGATTTTCATCCGGGACTGGATGAATCACAACCACCTCAAATTAAACCCTGACAAAACCGAATTGGTTGTGACTGGTCGTTCTTCCAGCCCCTGGTCCTCCCTCTTTTGGCCCCCTTCCTTCGGCTCCCCGCCATCCCCCTCTCCCTCCGTCAAAACACTCGGTATCAAACTCAATGACCAACTCACTTTGCACTCCCAGGTGAGTTCAGTGGTGTCCTCTTCTTTTCTTTCACTTCGCACTATCCGCAAGGTCTCTCGTTTCTTTTCTTTCTCTGCTCTAAAACTTATTGAACTTATTCTCCTAGCTTTGGTCATCTCTCGTTTAGACTATGGTAATGCCCTATACTGCGGCATGCCAGCCTACAGCGTACGCCGGCTACAGCTGGTTCAGAACCATGCCGCGCGTCTAGTCTTCAACTTGGCCAAATCCAACCACGTCACTCCACTCCTTAAATCCCTGCACTGGCTCCCTATCCGCGAACGCCTCCAGTTTAAAATGGGATGCATCTCCTTTCAGGCCCAATCAGGCTCTGCTCTTGCCTTTATCTCTTCTGAGATTAAAATCTATGTCCCTGCAAGGGATCTCCGCTCTTCGTCTCAACACCTGCTGGCACTTCCCCGCTTTCGACGTAAAAAATTGGGGAGGCTCAAAATTTTTCACTCTTGCCCCCACTTTCTGGAACTCCCTCCCGATTCACCTCAGATCCTCCACCCAATACTCTCTCTTTCGTAAGGCACTAAAAACCTTTCTTTTTCTGCAAGCTTTCCCACAATAATTTCTCCCTCTTTGCTCCGGTTCTCCCCACTCTCTAGGCTCAGTGAACCACAGCGCCATGAAACCGCCAGGTGTACGCGCGCTTTAGAAATGATTTAAACTCAACTCAAATTCAACTCGTACCCGGGAAATCCACCTACAAAGCAGAAAATACGATTCGTACAGAAATACCATTTCCGTACGAATCGTAAAAAACACTGTGCGGCTAAAAAATACATACAATTCCGATCCTGGACAGCGCGTCCGCGACGTCCGCACGGAGTCAGGCAGCATTTTACGGACCAGCAAGTACGATTCGTACCCACAGCACAAAAAGTGCCGGAAAAGCTAAGGACGCCGCAATGCACGAGTAAAAGTGGGCCCGGTACGCACCGTACCCCCAGCCCCCCGTATGTACCCACCGTACCCCCAGCACGTACCCCCAGCCCTGTATGTACGCACCGTACCCCCAGCCCCGTATGTACGCACCGTATCTCCAGCGCATACCCCCAGCCCCAAATGTACGCACCGTACCCCCAGACCCCCGTATGTACGCACCGTACCCCCAGCGCTATGCGCTGGGTTTACGGTGCATACATACGGGGGGCTGGGGGTACGGTGCATACATACGGGGCTGGGGGTACGCGCTGGGGGTACGGTGCGTACATTCGGGGGGCTGGGGGTACGGTGCGGACGTACGCAGGAGGGGTGGGAGACTGGGGGGGGCCGTACGACTCATACCCCGGGTCCAAGTGCACCCGGGGTAGGGGTCGTGCACAGTTCGCTCCGTATGGGACGTTTTCCATACGCTTGTGTATTTGGGACGCCGGTACAGATCGGACTTGTGCGCTCGGACTTCAGTTTTACGACTCGTACGTAAAACTGTCCGGGGACGTGTCGTAGACTTTTCCCGAGGTCATTCGTATGTATTTTTCATGTACGAATCGTACTTCGCCGTTTGTACGGGACTTGTACGATTCGTACGTAAAAAAATACAGTTACCAGTCGGTCTGAATTTTTTTTTAACGGATCGGAATCGGCTCCATAATGTTTGCTTCTGTATCATCATTGATACTCTATTCTAATCCGTAGCTCTAAGTAGGAAAGAAGTAGGCATGAGAGGATGTTTTGTTTTTGATGTCTATGCGCCTAGAAACTGAGCATTGTATTTTACTTTTATATATAGTATAAATAAAACAAACACAATGGGAAGTAAAGGGCCTAGGATGCCTGAAGGCGAAGACGTCATTTTCGATGACGTGAGTAGGGCATTGGTTAGTGGAGTATTCGGGGGTTTTAAGCTTTAGATCAGAATCATAACCTCCCTTCAACTACATTTTCTAATTGGGTGTTACACCTCTCCACTATGAGTTAATACAAAGCCACAGTAAGTGAGGGTCATTGCTTTCTCATCGTAAATAACTAAATCAATCTATGTAGTTGAAGCAGTTTGCTTTCTTCTATCAGAATTCTGCCCCTAGAGCGGAAAAAGACATACACAAGCCATGCACCAATATATTACTTGGTGGCTGAACAACTCAAAGAGCAGGTGTGAAACTCCCACTGCTGCATACAAATGAGTATTTAAACATCAATTTAAAAACAAACACCCATTACCTACATATCTTTTCACATCATATGACGTCATGTCTAAATTGGCCCATCATAAAGATTCCTAACATTAAAGTTATTTAAAATAGACATCAACCAACCTCATCTCACTGCCGGCAGAGCAACTAAACAAAAAACGCTGGACCTTTAAACAGTACCAGCAACTCTTGAAACCAACGTCTATGGGGCCGATTCCGATCAGGGTCGGAAAGCACTCCGACCGAGGTGCCAATTCCGATCCGGTAAAAACCGGGTACGAACCGTCGGACGGAGCCCTATCTCCGTCCGACTCGTACCCGGTGCTAAATCCATCCGAAAATGCAAGTACGATTCGCACGGAAACACCATTTCCGTACGAATCGAACAAAACACCGACCGAACAGAAACTAAACACAATTCCGATCCTGAAAGGCGCCGACCTGACGTCGGTACGCATCCAGCCTACGTTTCACGAACAAGGAAGTACGAATCGAACCGACGTCATCCCGCACGGAAAATATTTACCGGCTGCCAAAAACTGCCGGGAAATCAGGACGACACACGCAAGGAGCAGCTGGACGCGACGAACAGACATGGACCCGAACCTACGTGCCATCCCTGCCCTCCTAGCAGTCCACCTGGCGTACAGGAACCGACGCAGACGCCGCAGAAGGTCAGCACAACAACCAGGGGCAAAGGGGGGGGCAGGGGCAGGACACACAACACCAACACATGGTACCAAATCACACATGGCCTGGACATACCTGACCATCAGGGCCTGGTCACTTCCAGGGGGTGGGGGCGAGGCCAGCAACGCAAGCGTCCGCCACAACGGAAGTGGATGGTCACGCGAACCGGTACGTACCCTACCCAGGCCGCAAGAGCGTGGGTACGGAACGTACCACGCGTCCCCCTACGTCACTCCAACAATGGCGGTACGGCCCGTACCCACGTCAGAAAGGCCTTGGTACGGCTCGTACCAGCATTGCTGGGGTCATGTAGGGGTACGCGTGGTACGACCCGTAGCCACGCCCCCAAGGCCTGTGTACGGTGCGGACCCCACGGCACCGCAACAATGGGGGGACGCACCGTACCCACCCACCAAAGGCATGGGTACGGCCCGTACCCAGGCACGGAGAGCGTGGGTAGGGGTATGTACGGACCGTACCCCCACCCATGGAAGTACGGCCCGTACCCCCACCCGTGTATGTACGCACCGAACCCCCACCCGTGTATGTACGCACCGAACCACCACCCGTGTATGTACGCCCCGAACCCCCACCCCAGCAGTGTATGTACGCCCCGAACCCCCACCCGTGTATGTACGCACCGAACCCCCACCCCAGCAGTGTATGTACACCCCGACCCCCACCCGTTTATGTACGCACCGAACCCCCACCCGTGTATGTACGCCCCGAACCCCCACCCGTGTATGTACGCCCCGAACCCCCACCCCAGCAGTGTATGTACGCCCCGAACCCCCACCCGTGTATGTACGCACCAAACCCCCACCCGTGTATGTACGCCCCAAACCCCCACCCGTGTATGTACGCACCGAACCCCCACCTGTGTATGTACGCCCCAAACCCCCACCCGTGTATGTACGAACCGAACCCCCACCCGTGTATGTACGCCCCGAACCCCCACCCCAGCAGTGTATGTACGCCCCGAACCCCCACCCGTGTATGTACGCACCGAACCCCCACCCGTGTATGTACGCCCCGAACCCCCACCCGTGTATGTACGCCCCGAACCCCCACCCCAGCAGTGTATGTACGCCCCGAACTCCCACCCGTGTATGTACGCACCGAACCCCCACCCGTGTATGTACGCCCCGAACCCCCACCCGTGTATGTACGCACCGAACCCCCACCCGTGTATGTACGCCCCGAACCCCCACCCGTGTATGTACGAACCGAACCCCCACCCGTGTATGTACGCCCCGAACCCCCACCCCAGCAGTGTATGTACGCCCCGAACCCCCACCCATGTATGTACGCCCCGAACCCCCACCCGTGTATGTACGCACCGAACCCCCACCCGTGTATGTACGCCCCGAACCCCCACCCGTGTATGTACGCCCCGAACCCCCACCCCAGCAGTGTATGTACGCCCCGAACCCCCACCCGTGTATGTACGCACCGAACCCCCACCCCAGCAGTGTATGTACGCCCCGAACCCCCACCCGTGTATGTATGCCCCGAACCCCCACCCCAGCAGTGTATGTACGCCCCGAACCCCCACCCGTGTATGTACGCACCGAACCCCCACCCGTGTATGTACGCCCCGAACCCCCACCCGTGTATGTACGCACCGAACCCCCACCCGTGTATGTACGCCCCGAACCCCCACCCGTGTATGTACGCCCCGAACCCCCACCCCAGCAGTGTATGTACGCCCCGAACCCCCACCCGTGTATGTACGCACCGAACCCCCACCCCAGCAGTGTATGTACGCCCCGAACCCCCACCCGTGTATGTACGCACCGAACCACCACCCGTCTATGTACACATCGAACCCCCACCCCAGCAGTGTATGTACGCCCCGAACCCCCACCCATGTATGTACGCCCCCGAACCCCCACCCGTGTATGTACGCCCCGAACCCCCACCCGTGTATGTACGCACCGAACCCCCACCCCAGCAGTGTATGTACGCCCCGAACCCCCACCCGTGTATGTACGCACCTAACCTGCAATAAGAATGGTGTGTGCCAAACACCCCCAGCAGTGCCCAGACATAGGAGGGGTGGGTGCAGAGTCCTCCCAGCAGTGCCCAGAGACAGGAGGGGTGTGTGTAGAGTCCTCCCAGCAGTGGCCAGACGCAGGAGGGGTGTGTGCAGAGTCCTCCCAGCAGTGCCCAGACACAGGAGGGGTGGGTGCAGAGTCCTCCCAGCAGTGCCCAGACATAGGACAATATACCCCATCAACAAGTTCAGTGACCAACAAGGGTGATACCCCAGATGCAGGTGGAGCCATCGCTGAGCCTGCATGGCTATATTGAAAGGCAACCCTCACACATCCAGGAAATGTAGACACAGCACAGCACAGCATTTGGGAGACACCCTGCAGGGAAAATGGCCTGCTCCACAGAGGATGGAACACACCTTGGGACAATGTCACCATACAGTGAGAGCAAACATGACCAAATACCATTGGCAGAGACCTTTGTGATGGCACGCAGATGGCAGGGTACACCCCATGAGCAGCACACTCCAACATTTCACAGACCCCTAACACATTATCACCACCCCAACTCAGGGAGCACCAGCACCAACAGCAAGTCCAGGAAAGCATCAGTGTGCAAAACCAAAAGAAAATGCTTTATTCAGCAGGAAAATATCTCTGAGAAAATGTCCACTATGTACAAGGGCCATGGGCCAGGCCAGCAGCAAAGTCCGGGGGGGGGTACACATCGGGACGTGTGTCCCCTAGCTTGCCTGCACAGTTCACATCTCCATTTCATCCACAGAAGAGGGGGCATCAGGGGGGAGGGTGGAAACAGGCACCGCAGGGACAGGATGGGCAAGGGTAGGTGTTGTGGGTGCAGGGAGGGATGATTCTGCCACAGGGGGGGTGCCAGCGCCAAAGGTGGAGGACAGAATGGCGCTGCACACGTCGGCAAGTTCCCCCAGCGACTCCCCCGCACCCAATCGAACCACAGGCCCCAAGGAGGGGGGGGGGCAGAGGGATGGGTCGCAGCGACACTGGGGGAGGGTGTGGACAGGGTGGGGGACTCAACTCCCCTGGCCGGGTCCCGCCTCCACCGCTTGCGGGGTGGTGTCATCCTGGGGCTGGGGGGCACACTTGCAGTGGATGATGCTGTCACCGACTGTTGGCCAGGAGAGCTAAGGGGAGTGGATTTGAAGGGAGTGGGTTGTGTGGACTGCGGACTCCCACTGTGGCTGCGTGTTCTACGTTTCCCCCCCGACCCAGTGGGTGTGCCTTCCTCACCCTGTGTGTGCGTGACAGGAGGTGTGCGCTTCGACTTCCCTGGTGGTGTGGTGCCTGTGTCTGTTGGGGTGCGTGCACGCTGACGTCTGGATGTGCGTGGGACAGGCACGGGAGTGGGAATTGTGGATGGTGCAGGGGTAGGGGGGGTAGGCAGCGCTGCAGGAGATCCAGTGCTGCAGTCAGTG
Source organism: Triturus cristatus (assembly GCF_964204655.1). Lineage (NCBI taxonomy): Eukaryota > Metazoa > Chordata > Amphibia > Caudata > Salamandridae > Triturus > Triturus cristatus. The sequence goes on from NC_140582.1 coordinate 1,073,535,511, forward strand.
TGGAGTCTATGGACCTCAGCAACTGCCGTTGGTCAGACTGCGCAGCCGACATGCCCTCCATGTATGCCTCCATCTGGGTCAGCACCTGGGTGTGGGCATGGAGGACATTTAGCATCGCAGTCTGACCAACCTGCAACTGCTTCAGGATGTCCACAGACTCCGCACTCACCGCAGCAGTGGTGACAGGGGCAGGGGGTGCGGTGCCTGGCAGGAAGGAGACATGTGGGGACCGAGCACGGAGGGAAGGGCCACGAGCAGGTGGGAGGCCGGTGATGGAAACTGAGGTGGCGGGGGGATGTGGAGGGCTGCCATCAGCTGGGGGGGCAGACTCCGCCACCTCTTGGAGCTCAGCCTCGGACCCGTCTGCGTCATAGTCTGTGTTGGCAGTCGACAGGTCCTCTGCCTCACTCCCTTCGGCCTCCGTGCCACTCCATGTGCCAGACAGGACAGCACTGCTGGCACTGGTGCTCAATCCCTCCTCCCGGTCCGTGCTAGTGTCTCCTTCCGTGTCCACCGGCGATGCTGTGGGCAAGGTGAAGAGACAGGAGATAATCAGACACCTGTACACATATGTCACATGAGTCAAATATACATAGGTCACATTGCATAGCCTGAAAAGCAACAGGAGTAACACCTACAAAACAATGTACACATGTAGGCCATGGAACACACAGTTTGTCGACCCACCATGCCACTGAGACACAATGGAGAGCATGACACAACAGCAAATCACTGCACCTAAAATTTTACAGAGGAGCCAGCCTCTGGGGACAAATGTGCACAGCACCTGCATCACACTGCGTCGTCAAAAAGGGATGAGCATGAATCATATCCATTTACTCTTGCCACATGCTGCAAAGGCAATACATGAAACCAGGCCAAACATGACTGGGTCACTGCACCTTAAGCGTATGTCCAGTCAAACATCACACACAGGCTAAACCCAGCAAGGAGGATGAAGCTTCTGACATGTAGGCCTTGTACGCACAAACCACCCACACCTGAGACAATCTCATTGAGACGGAGAAAGTATGTACACCTCTTACTCTGGGATGAAAACACATGGCCTCCACTAATTCATGACTGTACACACACAGCCCCTGGTGCGCATGTCCACACATCATTGACAGGCAAACATCATCAGATTGTCTCAACAACACACACAGGTAATGCCCACTGTGAGTATGCACAAGCAAAATGGGTCCCCCTGTACAGTGGACACATGTAGCAACCTGTAGGTCGTAACAGTTGAGCCCAGGGTACAATGCCACCCTACCCAACCCATGGCGAAGACACAGTGAATGGCCATATTGTTGGATGACACACATGATACCTAGGAAGAGGTGCCCCAGGGCACAGTAGTGCCCACACTCCTCCATGGTCCAGGATGGACATGACTGCAAATTAAGCAACCGTCCCTGCACTTAGCAGGCCTCCCACTCAGGCACATCCTGTCAGAGGGCACACAATTGGACATGCATGCTGGAAGGCTGTACATTTTGGAGATACACCCCTATGTCGTGATTCACAATCAGTGCCAAGTGACATGGACACCACAATGACTGAAATTGGCCAGGGCACACGCAAGGTCCCCATACCTGTGGCACATCACCCCCACACATGATGCTGCTAGCATTGGGCACCTGCATGAACTGCCTGCCTAAATAACCTTGTGCAAGAGTGGCTACAGACAGACCAGGGAACACATGGCAAGGAGGGGAAGGGAGGGAGTGAGAACAGCACTGTGCTACTTTGTGGAGAAGTTGACGCACTGCACAATCAAACCCTGGCAGTGTATCCATGCAACTGCACACTTACATTGGCTGGGGACACACAACTGACACACATGTACCTACCCCCTTCCTGCTGCTGCTTCTCCTGTAGGCGCCTGTCCATATCGGGGAAGACCACCGCCAGCACACGCTTCTGGATGTTGGTCAGACGACGGCGCCCACGGTTCTTACGGCTCACAGGTGAGTCCCCCAGCAGGACCCGTGCAATCCTCCTCGTCCAGCACCGGATGTCCTGCCAGCGTTTCCTCACCTGAGACAGGCTCCGCCTCCGACCCTCTGTACCCCTCACGGCACTGACGGCTTCCCTCCAGATCTCCCCCTTGGCAATGGCGCCTACCTGTGAGGATGCAAAAGTGAGAATACATTAATCCACATGAGCAAAGACACAGAGACACACATATAGAACAATCCTCTTTATGAACAGGCCATGGTATGCATGCAACTAATTGCACCTTTGTCATAGGGACATTATCCACTGTGGAAGGCCAAATGCACTACGTGCCATTGAAAGTACACGGGTGGCATGAGGGGTACCACACACTCACTGACCAGGGATCACACTGTGCCTCACAGGCTACACCAGGATTATGTACAGCACCTCACAGCAGTCACCTGCCCCAGCACACTGATGCTACCTCAGCAGAGTACACAGACACACACAGGTACAGGACAATCACATGGCATTGCCAACTGCGGGTACACACCTCACTCTGCCCATGTGCCAGTAGACGGGGGTGTCACAGGTGTGGGGCTGGCTCAGCACGGCATGCACACAGCACTGCTCCCTGCTCACATCGGATGGCCAGGCTATATCCATCCCTCATGCTGCTTGTGTGCAACACTCCCCATATGCACTCACCCACATGACAGGGGACTTACACACACACCAATGTGCAGGGGACGAACACGGCCTTTGGACACTCACAGCACAGGTACACTGAACAAACACACATCCATGGGTACTGACACCTGTCACACTGGGGGGAACACAGGATCACATCAGGACTGTGGAAACAACATCCCCAGGAGGAGTATGCAGGCAGAATGTGGCATGCACCTTGCATTCATTGTCACAGTAGGCACTATGCAAGTGAGGAGTGCACACAGGAAACACAGCATGCTCTGCATGGGTGACATGAGGCCTTCCACACCCTGGGACCCACTCCAAACAACAGTGCATGTCTGTCACACATGGACACAATGCCAGAAGTCACTGGCACACAAAAGGGGCACAGTCTAAGCTAGTGGAGTCTGCACTCACCTGAACCCCTGGTCGACCATACAGGCTCTGGAACTGTGGGAGGATCACATCTATCAGGGCAAGGTTCTCCTCCTGGGTGAATGGCTGTGACCTCTCCACAGTCCTGGACATGGTGCCAGAGGAATCACTATCAGCAGCAGTGGTCATGGATGAATGGATGTGCAGGCAAGTGCTCTCTCATGGAACCTGGCTGCCTTATATATGCCTGGCTGGCCTGTTCATGTATAGGAGTACAGATTGATTGGTCAGTCACATTTGCATCCTACGTTTCATCCAATCCCTTCAAACCTACCCCAGTGTGTGGCTTTGCATGGTTTCAGTTTTGATGATGATGTCAAGTCAACATCCACATTGCAACAATGTAGATTCTTTCAAACTGACTTCTGCTGGGCACCTGGTGCTCAAATTCAAAAATCTAACTCAGTCTCCATGGCAACCATCATGCATTTAGGCCCTTATACTTGTCCCTCATGTGTCCCCTATGTGTTTTCATACATTTACACACAGGTACGGTGCGTTCCACGCCCTAGGGCACCCCACAAGCAGTGATACGGACCGTACACGCGCTTGTACGGTCCGGATCACAATATGGGTGCGGGCGTATGCGTACGCCACAGTAGTACGGACTGTACACGCGCTTGTACGGTCCGGATCACAATATGGGCGCTGGCGTATGCGTACGCCACAGTAGTACGGACTGTACACGCGCTTGTACGGTCCGGATCACAATATGGGCGCTGGCGTATGCGTACGCGACAGTAGTACGGACTGTACACGCGCTTGTACGGTCCGGATCACAATATGGGTGCGGGCGTATGCGTACGCCACAGTAGTACGGACTGTACAAGCGCCAGCGCCCATATTGTGATCCGGACCGTACAAGCGCGTGTACAGTCCGTACTACTGTGGCGTACGCATACGCCAGCGCCCATATTGTGATCCGGACCGTACAAGCGCGTGTACAGTTCGTACTACTGTGGCGTACGCATACGCCAGCGGCCATATTGGCCCAGGGACCCTATACACGCACTCAGAGCGTATGTACGGTGCGTTTCACACCTGTCAGTGGTGACAGGCGGCACACAGACAGGAATGGAGCGGTCAGATTTTGCCAAGGGTGGACACCAATGCATTGTCTGTGCAATACCACATGTGTGTGACACAGGTGTGTCAGGATGTGATGTGGCACTTTACCCCTGAGGTGTGGGCAAAGCACATGTACGATGAGCTGTGTACACATGTCGTGTGTGATGGTGCGCATTGTACCACACATCCCCTGCACTCCTTTGACATGTGTGCATGTCGTACACACTAGTGGAGCCATGAGTCACTTGCATGTCCCAGTCACGGACACCCGCACCTGTCCCCTGATGCCAGGTACACGGAATATTACACATGACATGTGTATGGCTGCGTTGCACGCTGCAACCATGTCATGTGTGTGGCATGTGTTTCCATGATTTTGCTGTAGGTGTGTGGTCCAATGCATCAGCAGTTGCTGCTGCCAACATGTGTCTGTGTGTAGATGGCCATGGCACACTGTTCCGCACACCAGCCCACATATGTGATTTGCCATGAGGTGTGTATGTATGCAACTACACGGAGTATCAACACAGGTACATATCCACATGCTCTCTATGTATGTTCTGTCTCGACATGTACTCCTCCAAGGCAATGTGTGTGGCCTGTCCTATTCCTATGACATGTGACCAGTGCATATCGCATCCACCAACCTGTCTGTACCATACGCATACTACTTCTGCACATGTGTGGATGTCTGTGAATCCTGTGATGCGTGTGCATGTTCACTTACACTGGCCCACAGCTAGTCTCATGCCATGTCATCGTGAGCTTGCCCCACTCCGTAAGTGGCTGTCCCTTGGTAGGAGTGTCACCTGACTGGCGTACGTGTCCAGGAAATGTGGCACAGACCTGACTCAGAATGTGGCATATGTGTATTGGCTGTGTAACATGTGCTCAGTGCATTGACAATGTCGTTGTACAGTGCTCACTCTTCGGTGTTCCTTCCATTTCACTGCAGGGCTCCGCCTCTCCCTCGACGTATGCCAGACATGGCTGCCCTGCATGAACGGGACTGTATACGCCGCTACAGATTCAGCCAACGGTTGATTGATGAGTTGACTGGCCGGCTGGAAGCACAACTCCTCCCGCGCCACAGGTATCCCAGTGCACTGACACCCAAGTTGAAGGTGATGGCAGCCCTACATTTCCTTGCCACGGGTACGTTCCAACATACCATTGCTGATGTCGGGGGCATGTCCCAGACGATGTTCAGCCGTGTTCTGCATGATTTCTTAGAGGCCATGTTGGTTCACCTGGATGAGTACATTAAATTCCCAATTCGTGAGCAGTTGACAGATGTCAAGCGTGAGTTCTATGCCCTGGGAGGGATGCCCCATGTCATTGGGTCCATAGATGGGACACATGTTGCGTTGGTACCACCACAGGCACAGGAGGTGGTGTATAGGAATCGCAAACATTATCACTCCATTAATGCCCTTGTGGTGTGTCTGTCCAACATGGTGATTTCACATGTCTGTGTTCGCTTTCCAGGATCAGCACACGATGCCTTCATCATGAGGCGTAGCAGGCTGCCTGAAATGATGCTGCAGCTGCGGAACGAGCGAGCTTGTATTGTTGGTGGGTAGACTCTGGCAGTTCAGTGTTTGGCGTCATCTTCCAATCTCACTGCCTGTGCTGACACACTTCTGTCCATGATGTTTCCTTGTAGGGGACGCTGGCTATCCCAACATGCCATGGCTGATGACGCCTGTCCGCAACCCCAGCACGGCTGCCGAGCACCGCTACAACAACGCCCATGGGCGGACCAGGAGAGTCATTGAGAGGACGTTTGGACTTCTGAAGAGCCGATTCCGGTGCCTCCACAAGACCGGCGGAGCACTCCCATATGCCCCGGTGAAGGTGTGCAAGATCATCATCGTCTGCTGCATGCTGCACAACATGGCAGTGGAGGAAGCTGTTCCACTCATACTGGATCAAGATGACCAGGACCATCCACCCGTGGAGGATGAAGGCCTTGGTGACGGGGCAAGTGATGTGGAGGAGGAGGAGGCTGTGGAGGACATGCGGAGTCGGCTCATACGCAACTTCTTTGCTTAGTGGTGAGTTCCAGTGTCTGAGTGTGCACGCATTGGGCCGTGTGTGGCATGTGTTGCAATGTGTGTGTCCATCTGCATGTCTGCCAAGTGAGTCAGTGGTGTGTATTGAAGTGTCACTTGAGTGATGGCGCAATGGAAGGATGTTGTCCGAGGGTCATCATTGTCACCTGTCATGTTGACAACATGATACGTGTTGAGTACATGCTTGCGGATGTGCTCCTTTGGGCTGACTCCTTGTGTGTCTCTCTTCCACAGGTCCATGGGCATGCTGTCTGCTGGTGGCATTGTTGTGCTCCTGCTACTCCTCATGAACACAGCAACATGTGCTGATTCTGCGTCACATGCACGGGCAAGTTTGGAAATCTCCTTAGGGTAAGGGATGCCTCACGGCGTTTTGGGTGTGTGAATTGTTTGTAGTCTGTGTGCACTTCTCCGGTTCATGTGTGGTCAATTTGCATACATGTGGATCCTACATGGGGAACATGACATGGGGCAGGCTTCACCTGGAGCCATGGTCAGACTTGGTGACTGTCATGTGTCAGGGGATTGGGGATTGTGATGAGGCCATCAATGTGTGTAACACTGACCTCGGAAACATACAGGTTGCACCGGGTTGACATGGTGTGTGATTGCCCCATCAGGGCCTCAATGGTGTATAGCAGCCTCTCCGTGGCAGCAGGGGGTGTTTAGCTGTTATCCGTCACTTGTGTGCCAGTTCAATGGAATACCAGCATCTGTGTTGCAATGGGGGGTGCCAGTGTTGCTCCCACATGTTCATCCACATGACCTGTGTATGTGTTGACAGAGTATCATTGTCATTCCAACACACATGACTAATAAATTTGTCCCTCTGTCTCCAAGGTGCCTCTTCCCTGTCAATGGTGGCCTGTTGCCACTGTGCGTGCGGCATGTCTGGCATAGTTTTCAGAGGTGGTGCATATGTGTCTATGTGTAGAGTGACAAGATGCTAGCGGTTTGTCAGGGAGTGGGAACTGTATTATGCACAAGATGCACAGTTCCATCCACCTCAAGGCAAGAGAGACCATCCCCCAGGGCAACGACAACATCCGTGTCGAATCCTACCCTGCAGTCTACGGACATGTGCCTTACGACTCCCATGATACTTGTCCATATCCGGAGTGCATCTGCACAGCTCTGCTACTGCATCGGGCAACCAGGCCACATCAACGTCCAAACGGGATGGGGGGAATGATTCACAGCCAGCTGCAGGATGACCTTCTCGATCCACGCCCACACTCATGATGCAGCCCACAACCCCAACACAACCATGTGGCACTGTGATCCAAAACTCCATTCTGGCATCTCCATGCATCCAACCTTGGCCTAGCAACCATTCTCAACATCCGCCTGACGCAAGCATGCAGGACATGGTAGGGACACATGTCTAGACATACCTGGGAGCGGCAAGCCAGGTCACTCCACATGATCCCTGACCTCTGCGCATGACTGTTGCTCCCCTGAATGTGTCTGTAGCCACAGTTGTGCGGGAACCACTCAGCTGGTTGGGCCCAGCACAGGTGAGTATGGTACTCCATGTCTGTATCAGATGATACATTGGGACCCATGTGTGTCCTGGGCAAGACTGCGACCCCACGGTTTGGATGGTTGGAGTTAATTCTGAGATCAGGCATGCTTTGACTTTACGACACACACATGTATTGTAATAATGCAGAATCACGGCATCATCTTGTAAGTGTGATTAATTTATTTGTGGTGGGGTACGGGTTTGTGGGGATGACAAGAGGTGCACAGCGGGAGTGTAGAATCCAAAGTTCACTGGGGGAGTTGGTATCCTTGCCGTAGCAAAATATCAGAGTCCATGCCACAGTCTTCGTCAACATAGGTCAGACAGTGACCAGCAAGTCCATGTGGCAGAGAATGTCATGTGCTGCTATTGGGCCAGAGGGCCAGGTGCCAGGCCAGGTGACCTGGGAGATGGTGATGTTCTGCTGACTCTCACAGTCTTTTTCGTGGACGACCCACCTTCCTGCGGGGACCCTCGGAAGCAGGCCGTGACGATGTCTGTGACGCTCCGTCGGATGAATCCTCCTCCTCCTGATCCCTCCCTGTGTCTGGTAATGGCCTTCGCCTGGTGCCACAGGGAGGGTTGCCCATGTTCTCGGCAATCCGACGGAGTACACCGGTCATTTGGGTTTGCACCGCCACGAGATCAGCCTGTCTATCCTCCATCCTTCCTTGGTGTTGCAGTTGACAGGCATGTTGCTGGGCCTGCAGGGTCTTCATCTCCTGGAGGGTCCCCTTGATGTCATTGAGGGTGGACGCAATCTGGTCCATGCCCCTGGTGTCACGCCGGTATGTATCTAGGATGTTGCTGACCTGGGACACTACCGGGTCCTGAGCTGCCTGGTCAGGTTCGCGCCTCCGCCGTCCTCCACTCCCGCCACCCCTGCCCACGTGCACCTGGCCTGCCGTTGTGGGCGCATCGGGTCTCCGGGACCCCTGAGGGATGGCATCTGCGTTGCCGCCTGCCTCCTCCTGGGTGCCCGGAGGACCGTGTCCCTCCTGGGCAGACTGGCTGGGTGGTCGTGTGCGGGCAGGGCTCCTGGACGTCTCCTGGGATGTGGCAGGAATGGGGGTGGTGGTTGGCACAGTTGTACCTGACGCAGGTGCTGCAGGTGGTTGGACACCAGAGGGGCCAGGTTGGTCTGGGTCATCCACGGAGTGGTGAGAGTCATCGCTGGCGGTGGGGTCCTCATCCCGCGGAGCCTGGTCCTGTGAGACTTCCCCCCCAGTGTTGGGGGGTGTTCGTCGACGTTGACCTGTGTGTGAGAGAGACAATGTTAACAGTGTTACATGTGGCATCCATGTTTCATGCATTTCTGATTTGGCACTCTTCCTCTGGGTAGTTGGATCTGTCTTGCATTCCTCTCACAGTGCACTTGTGCATGGGTATGTCCCTTGGCCACAGCTGTCAGGGCTTTACGCATGTGTGACACAATCTTAGTTGATGCATCTATTTGGGTACACAGTCAGCAGTGTGGTGTGCGGGCATAGCGAGCCATGCAGAGGCGCCTTACGTGTTGCACTGTACGTGGCCAAATGGTGTTTTGCCAAGGCAATTTGATGTTGCAGGTAGGTGACTGAAGCATTTGTGACAGGGTTCTTACCGACACAGTGGGTGGGTATACTGGGTGTGTGGTTAGGTCTGTGCCTGCAGCACGGATGGACTCGTGCACAGATTGACACATGGACCGGTCTTCATCTACGGTAGGGGGGGTTTGAGGCACTGCCAGACCTTGTCTGCATGCACACAGTCCACCGGCTGACGAGTGGACATGGCCACACCACCCAAGGGTGATTTAGTCTCCCTGTGTCTCCCTTCCTCCCTCCCTCTGTCACCCTCCTCCCTCTGTCGGTCTCCCTCTGTCACCCTACTCCCTCCCTCTGTCTGTCTCCCTGTGTCCCCCTCTGTCTCCTTCCCTCTCATTCCCCCTCTCCCTCCCTCTATTTGTCACCCTCTGTCACCTCAGGCCAGCTTCCTGGGCACACACAGTTAGCCGGTCTTTGAATGGCCATTGGCTTGTTCATGTGAGTTAGTTCCTGTTCTCCGGGCACCCATTGGGCAGTGTGTCTGAGTGTAGGCTGCTGCTGTGGCGGTGTGTGCTGAGACTCTATCAGAGCGATGCATCTTCATTGTCTGCTGTTATGTTCAAATTGTGCCTTCAGACCCATGTCATCCTGCATGGCAGCCACCATTTGCAGGCAAGACAGTACTGTGTGGTTACACACAGTTTGTATGGCTGTGCCCTGGGCCATATGGGCTGAGGGCATTGTTGTGTGCTTGTGAGTTGCTCAATGTTAGTTTTGATGCCCCCACTCCCAGCATCGACCACATCCTGTGTTGTGTTGGTGTTTTGTGTGGCCTGTGACTTGGCATGGCCCTGATTGATGCATGGGGCATGGAGGCGCTAGTGGCATGTGTGTGTTTGTAGAGTGTTGTTGTGTCCGGTGGTGGCTTGGGGGGGGTGGCATGCATGATTGATTGTGTATGGCATCCCCCCCATGTGAGGTGAGTTGTTTGTGTACTCACCAGGGTCTGGGAGTCCTGGCAGTCCGTGTAGTCCCTCCACCGCCAGCGTGGACATCACCTTCTCCTCCCAGGGATGGTATTGTACCGGTCTGGGGGGCGGCCCTCCTCCAGTGATGTTCCCCTGGTTGTGATTGTCAGTCATCTTCCTCTTGACCGTCCTCCGCAGATCGTACCACCTGGATTGGCACTCGTGCCTGGTCCTTCTGGTGGTCCCAACAGCATTCACAGAATCGACAATCCTCTGCCACATGGCCGTTTTTTCGGATATGCTGGTCTGTCTGACCAATGTCCCAAAGAGCTGTGGCTCGACTCTGAGGATTTCGTCGACAAGGATCTCCAGCTCCTCCTTTGTGAACTTTGGATTCTTGGTGGTGGACATGGCGTGGGGTGTGGGTGTGGATGGTTGTGGGGGTGTGGGTGTGGATGGCTGTGGGTGTGTGGGTGTGGTAGTGGAGGTGTGTGTGTGAATGTGATGAGGGGGTGTTTGTGTAGGTGGTTGTGTGAAGGTATGCAAGTGTGAGGTTCAAGTATGGTGGTGTGGGTCGTCTGTGGGCTCTGGCAGCAGTGGGTCTGTTGCAAAGGCTCATGGTTTGTGTGTGTGGTCCATTTTTATTGGTCCATTTGTGGGTGTGGCTGTGTTTGAAATTTGTGTGGGTGTGTTATGAGGAGTGATTGAGTTTTGGGCCTCTGTTTGGCAGTTTGGCAGTTGCAGGTCAGTGTATGTGATGTTTGTGGGGTTGTTGGGCATGTTTGGTGGTGTGGGGAAACTCTAATTGACTCTCCTTGTGTAAATATGGTTTGTCCTGGTTCAGTACGTGTGTTTTTGGCGTCAGTACGGTCCGTACATGCACTGGTGGGGGTACGGTCCGTACATTCCCTGGTGGGGTGTGGGTACGGCCGTACATACACGGGTGGTGGTTTGGTGCGTACATACACGGCTGGGGGGGGGTTGTTCGGTGCGTACATACACTGCTGGGGTGGGGGTTCGGTGCGTACATACACGGGTGGTGGTTTGGTGCGTACATACAGTGCTGGGGTGGGGGTTTGGTGCGTACATACACGGGTGGGGGTTCGGGGCGTGCATACACTGCTGGGGTGGGGGTTTGATGCGTACATACATGGGTGGGGGTTTGGTGCGTACATACACGGGTGGGGGTTCGGGGGCGTACATACACGGGTGGGGGTTCGGGGCGTACATGCACTGCTGGGGTGGGGATCCGGTGCGTACATACACGGGTGGGGGTTCGGGGCGTACATACACTGCTGGGGTGGGGGTTCGGTGCGTACATACACGGGTGGGGGTTTGGTGCGTACATACACGGGTGGGGGTTCGGGGCCTACATACACGGGTGGGGGTTCGGTGCGTACATACACGGGTGGGGGTTCGGTGCGTACATACACGGCTGGGGGGGGGTTCGGTGCGTACATACACGGCTGGGGGGGTTCGGTCCGTTCATACACGGGTGGGGGTTCGGTGCGTACATACACGGGTGGGGGTTCGGGGGCGTACATACACGGGTGGGGGTTCGGTGCGTACATACACGGCCGGGGGGGGTTCGGTGCGTACATACACGGCTGGGGGGGGGGTTCGGTCCGTTCATACACGGGTGGGGGTTCGGTGCGTACATACACGGGTGGGGGTTCGGGGGCGTACATACACGGGTGGGGGTTCGGTGCGTACATACACGGCTGGGGGGGGGTTCGGTGCGTACATACACGGCTGGGGGGGTTCGGTCCGTTCATACACGGGTGGGGGTTCGGTGCATACATACACGGGTGGGGGTTCGGGGGCGTACATACACGGGTGGGGGTTCGGGGCGTACATACACTGCTGGGGTGGGGGTTCGGTGCGTACATACATGGGTGGGGGTTCGGTGCGTACATACACGGCTGGGGGGGTTCGGTGCGTACATACGCGGGCGGGGGGGTGGTGGGGTGTTCGGCGCGTATGCGGGCACATGTCTCCATGGTTGCTATGGGAGTTCGGTTCGGACGGTGTTTTTTGCGTACGGTTGTGAAATGGGGAGGACGGGAGGGATCGTACTTGCGCTGTCGGACTTTATTTTTCCGCACGGTGGGTTTTTCGACCGGGGACGTGTCGGTGACTTTTCCCGACCCGAGGACGTGTGGGGAAATCTTCCCAATGCGATTCGTATGGACTTTTTTCCGTTCGAATCGTACTTGGCAGTTTGTACGCTACTTTGACGATTCGGACGGAAAAAAATCCGGATACGAGTCGGACGGGGAATTTTTTTACCGGATCGGAATTGGCACCCGAGTCGGATCCGGAATGTTTTCCGACCGAGCCGGACCCTTACAGTCTGACCGAGCGAGTACGGTCGGACTCCCATAGAAGTCAATGGGAGCTAGTTGTACGACGCGTACATGCGCTCCCATTGACTGAATGGGTGCGTCTCGAACAAGTACGCCCCTACAGTGGGTACGTGTCAGTGCCATTCACACCATACATGCCTGTGTTGGGGAGACCCATAGGTCTCCCCCTGTGTGCGAGTCGTACGGCTGCGGGTGTCGGGGGGTCCGATGCGGACCCCCGAAGTCCGGCTCCGGGAGCTTTTACGAGCCGGACACTCCGGCTCGCACAGGCTGTCCGACGCGTCCATCGTACTGGCTCGGTCGTGAATCGCATCCATTGCACGCCACGGTTAGCTTACGACCGAGACGTATGGAGTGGTTTGGACCCGGAAACGACTCGGTCGGTGAATTTCATGTAGCTCGCATTGTACTGGCTCGCTCGTACAGCTGTACGAGTCGGCTGGAAAACACGCGTATGGCTCATAGTTTTTCCGGCCGGATCACGTGAGGTGCCCTTACGACCCGGATCGGAAATTGGCCCCCTAATGTTTAAAAAAGTGTCTTAAAGTGATATTCTGCCCAGGGGGTGTTTATATTCCAATGCATGAACGGTGCAGCTATGCACTGCAATAGAGACACATAGTTCCAGTTTGTTTTCTGCTTCAGCACAGCACCCTCTCCTCCCACTAAGCAGATGACGCCATCTTTGTGCTTGCCCCTCAGTAGCTGTTTGTACTCACGCTGCTCACTCCTCCAGCCTGGGACCAGAACCACCTGCAGCACATCCTTGAAGCACAGGGAGGCAGTAGGAAACAATAAGGGCCTAATTACAAGCATAGGTGCTATTTATAGCATCTGGTAAATAACTATACCAGGTGGTTCATTAGTTAATTTAATTTAATCTTTAGTTAATTGAAATTAGATTTCGAACTACAGAAATATTGAGTCCTAAATATCGTCAGTGAGCAATATCAACAGAAAGAATATCATAGTCAGTCAGTCAGTCAGTCAGTCAGTAGTTCTTTATTCGGTTGTTAAAAACACCATAAAAAGATATACACAATTCATTATTAAAAAGACAATTAAATCAACATCATAAGAACTCTGTTAAAAAGAGAAATACATATTCACAAAGGAGGTGCATAAGTTCATAATAATCACAATTTACACCTGACCTCTAGTTGCTCTTAATCTCCGTGCAACTTTAATGAAATTCAATATGCAACACAAAGTCAATGGGTCAGCCGCCTGTTGTAAAAAAAGTAGTGCAGGTTTAAGTTGAGTCAGTTTCGCCCTTTTTAGGATATCAATTAAGAATCTCCGCCTCGGCATTGAATAAAAAGAACAAAATAAAACAAAATAAAGGGTGTCCTGCGGAGACATATTGTCGCAGCCCCAGGCACCCTTCTGCTCAATCGAAACAGTAGAGCCTAATGGCTCAGCTAATAAGTGTGGTAAAAGATTGAGCCTAAAACGAGATATTAAAAATCTGTCCTGGGCATTGTACATGAGGTAAAGATAAGGTTCCATTCCCTCAGTAGTTTTGACGGCGCTATGCGCATTCACTGACCCCTTAATTCCTTCTACTAACATTCTACTAGTGTTTATTTGGGCCAAAAACAGTCTTTTAATCTTGGGTTTATCCTGAGCTCTAATTACTGATGGATTGACAAAAAAATCTAAGTAGGCCAGGTTCTCCAGATTAGTCTTGACATACTTGAGCCAGGGTATGTTCATACACCTTTCTCTCCCTAAACAATCTGTCAGTATTTGCCTACTCATCGCAGCTTCTGGGTTTGTCCACACATTAAGCCACGATAAGATAGGTCTAAACTTGGCCATGTCTGTGATGTATGGCCTCCCTAGTTCACTGTGGGCGATAACAGCTGGAGTACTCTGCGGGATTTTTAACACTGATCGCATAATTTTATTTTCCTCCCGCTGCAGTTGTTCCATATCCACAAAGCCCCAGACTTCGGCCCCATACAGGGCTTTAGAGCAACAAATAGAACTGTATAGGATCATTGCTTGTTCTGGGGACCATCGCCCTAACCTCCGCCCATAACTGGCTATTGCGCCATTTGATGAGGTTAGTTTCCCGCATCTCTCTTCTACCAGGGAGGTGAATTTTAGCGACTCATCAAACAGTATGCCCAAATATGAAAATGTATGCACCCTCTCCAATGTGTGGGTCCCAATTTTATGTATGTACTTGGTTCGGGGTTTATTACCTGCCAACATGACAAATGATTTGCCAAGATTAACGGAGAGGTCTAAGGTTCCCATAAACTTCACAAAGCCGTTAATTAGAATCTGTAAACTTTTCGAAGTACGGGCTAACAGCACTGCGTCATCTGCATAAAGCAGAACTGGAATGTGACGCGTGCCAACTTTTGGGCAGTCGGTGTTTAAATTAATCAAGGTCTGCTCTAAATTATTGATGTATAGTGAGAAGAGAAAGGGCGCAAGAATGCACCCCTGTCTCACCCCACTAGTACACACGAAGGGATCAGTGAGTCCCCCCTCAGTGTTATAGCGTACCCTAGCTGTGGTATCCCTGTGCAATTCCCTGAGTATGGTAATCAGACCCTGGTCAATGCCAAGATGGCTCATCATTAGCCACAGCTTGTCCCTATTTACGTGATCGAAGGCAGCCGCCAAGTCCATGAACCCTAGATGGATCGTTTCATTGGTTGTTTTAGTGTACTTGGCGACTAACATATAAAGATTCAAACATTGATCACTAGTTGACCTCCCTGATCTAAAACCATATTGAATGTCCGATATGATGTTTTTTTCCTCGGTCCATTCGATTAGTCTATTGAGGATTACTCTTCCCAGGATCTTCGCAGAGACATCAATCAGCGAAAAGGGCCGGTAACACTGAGGGTTGTCCCTGTTGCCCTTCTTAAAGATGGTAACAATGATGGCAGTTGACCAGGAACGTGGCAAACCAAACATTATGGCAGCATTTATCACCCTAGTCATGATTGAGGCCCATAACTCCACATTACTGATGAACAGATCAGGTGGAGACCCATCTGGGCCGGGTGCCTTGTTTTTAGATAGTCCCTCAATGCCCTCAGTTATTTCCGCTAGGGTGAACTCAGCCAACTGCTCCTGAGAAACAGCACCTTCCTCCGGAGCGATGGGCTCATTACCGTGGTTATACAGACTCTTAAAGTGGGAGACCCACTGCTCCGCTAGGATGTTTGTACCAACCTCCGGGGTGCGACTATCGTAGGAGCAGGGTTTATTAATTATACTCCAGAATTTGGTAAAATCCCTTCTTTCTCCTGCCTCCCTTAAATCTGCCCACAATTCCCCCTGTAATGCTAGTTTCCTCCTTTTAACCTCAGCCTTATATTTTGCTCTACACTGGGTTACCCTATTTTGGTCCCTAGGCTTATGTTTAAGGCAACTTTTTAGCTCCCTGAGGGCCCGTGAGCAGTCTTTATCAAACCATCTTGTATGGTTAGGGTTTTTTTTGGGGTACGTATTGTCAGAAGTCCCTCAACCAAACTAGTAATCCTCCCGAATGCGTCTAATAATTGTGGCCCATCAGTTTCAAGGTTTAGACATTCTTCGATGGGCTGCTTCCCTTGCTCCATCAAGGCTCTATAAAATGCAGCACTCTCAATTTTGGCCCATTTGAGTCGCCTACCTTGGTCGGTCGCCCTCTCAGCGATGCTCCCCGCTGCACATATCCTTGGTGAGACCAAATACTGAATTTGCATTATTAGAGGATTATGATCACTAAATGGGCTCCACTCAATCCCCACTGTTGCGTTTCTATGCTTAAGGGCCCTGGAGACCAAGATATAATCAATAATTGACGAACACCCTCTACCTTTAAAGGTCGGGGGGAGGGTGCCATCGCTCTCCAAAACCATCATATCTATTGTGTGTTCCATGTCATGGTTAATCAGAATCTTGCTCAGGTCCCTTCCTTCTATTGTGTGGACGAAATGAGGGCCTTTTTTAGTAGGGCAGTGTGACCAGTCTGAGTTAATTGGGAACAAGAAAGGGCATAAATGAGTATTTAAATCGCCCATAATTATATTAAATGGATATTTTGCTCCGTTTGTATTGGAATATTCCTTGCTCAGTCTGGAATCTAGTGCCCCCAGAGTGTAGTTTCCCTCCCTGTCATCTCCCGGGTTATAGACATTATATAGGACCAGTCCAAGTCCCTTCCCCTCAAATCTTACAGCCTGTACATTATGAGATGGGCTTACTATATTAGACCATTTGCGTTGCACCCTTAAATCTACATTCAAGGACAAACCTCCCATGGCTCTACCTGACTTAGATTTTAGAGCTGGGATAAAAAAACATTTATAGCCCTGTCTGTGGAAGGGGCTATTATCAGTCACCCAGGTCTCCTGGAGGCTGATAACCTCAAATTGTTCAATCTTCTCCCTCCATTCCTGGTTATTAAATTTGCTTGCTAAGCCAGCCGTGTTCCAGGAAATAAAATTTAAACCTCCCTCTGGCTTATTAGTCTGACCCCCACTTTGAATATTTTTTGGAGCTCCGTTTGGCCCTTCTGCGACCCTTAAGACCCTTCTTGTTCCCTCAAGACCATGGGGAGTTTCACCCTTCGCCGACTCCCTTTCCACACTACTAGACTGCAATGTGTCTCCGTCAGGTGCAATTACCTGATCAGCGGGTTCTTCCTTTCTTGCTTCCCTCAGTGTTACTAATGGGTCTGTATCGTCCGTATTCCAATTAACTAGAGGGTAGGGATCCTGTGATGAGCTCGTCCAACCCTCCCTCATGGCCACCGCGTTTCTGCGCTTTCCCACATTTCTTAACTGTGTTAATGGAGCAGGCGAGTAAGTTAGTCAGTCATTGTCCTCTAGGGACAACAAGGGGTAAACCTGTTTCTCCAGCTAACCAAGCCACCTTCCCACATCCCTGGCCTTTCTCCATAATATCTCTGGTTTGGGTTAGGACTGGTGTGGGTTCTCACCCTTCTTCCTTCCTGATGACAAAATTCCTCATTTTGGGCTAACTGGCAAGGATAAAAGTAATCCAGGGGCAGAGGTTTAATTGTCCCAGTGTAGTTTATTGAGTCATTTCTAAGGATATGTTTAACTACGCTACTGTCCCTGAAATTAATGGTGATACAGTTTCCTGTGATGTCGTTATGTCTACTCCCGACCCAGTTCACCCTTCTAACAAAAAGGATCTCCCCATCTTTCCCCTTAGGCAGCGGTTTGTTATAGCTCAGCCAGTGAGTTATCTTATTTTTTAATTCCTGGTGAGACTCCTTCTGTTCACCTTTTAGTTCTGGGACCCCCGCGAGGATCACTACTAGTGGGCATGCCTCTGGAGGTAAATTAATCATTGGAAGGGGAACAATGGGTGCTATCCTGGACATGATCGCCGACTGGTGGGATGCTTGCTCTATATGAGTGGTGTTCGTGGAGCTTGGCTGATCCCTTGGTATTGTGGGTGAACTCTGACCTTTCCCTCCTTTGTGCTGATCCTTCTCCATGACACTAATAGTATCTGTCTGTTGCATTGTGTGCGCTTCTTGTGTTGGTATCTGTGTAGCTAAAATATGTCTCCTCTCAACACTACTAGTTTGTTCCACTACAGCAGGGGCTCGAATGGGACCGATTGCATTAGTGTTGGTGATAGTATCTGTCACTGGCCTATGTGCCCTATCTTTATTTTTCACTTCATTGATTAATTTGTCCAATTTGCTTACAAGTGGTTTAATCTGACCCACAATAAAAGTTTCCAAATGTGTTTGTAGGTCAGCCACTATTTAAGACATCCAAATAGGTGGGATTGTATGTTGTTTTGGCTCGACCTCCCTCCCTGCCCCTAGTTTAGTTTTCATGATAGGCGGCGGCACTGCCAGTTCTAGATCTCTTTAATCTGGCTTTGGTTGGACCGGCCTTACGTTTCCTGCGTGCCTCTATTAGTGTGCCCATGATATGATCACCCGTTTCCCCCTCAATGTTATGCTGGGCGCAAGGTAGGTCCAGAACACTAGACTCAGGAGAAGGCCCAATTTCCACAATCTGTGAATCTAGCACTTGACTTACATTTAGGGGCTCAATCACTGGGGTGAGAGATAAACGTCTCTCTGTTCGTGCAATTTCGTTAGAGACTGCCCCAATTGCTTTTTGTAGCATACGATCAATTGCTGTGGGTTGAGCAATCTGTGGGGGAAGTATGCCGTCATCCTGTGAAAGCAACTTTCACTGGGTGGGCAGCCTAAGCTTAGATTTAGTCGAGCGTGTTGTAATTGTACCTGCCATACTAACTATGATATATCCTCAGATCTTCAGGCAATAATCTTCGGCTTGTGTTCCCACTGGCCACCTAGTGGGATCCCTGAGGATGTACCTGTGGCACCCGTATAAGCCTTCAACACCTCTTTTAATCGTCCCCTTCTTATATTTAATCTAATGTCTTGTCCTTTAGACCACTCCAAACACGTCACAGATCTTATATCCCAAGTCTCTGTTGGCGGGCCTGATGAAGTTACCCAGTTCAATTGTCTTTGGCCCGCTTTTCCCTTACAACAGGCTTGTGTGTTAATGGTATAATACCAGGCAATTAGCAGATTCCGAAGAAAGAAAAAGGAGAAGAGACCTTAAGCACTTGCAGCAAAGACAGTTACAAGTCACACACTGAAAAAGATAGAGTTGGTGCTTACTATCAGTAGATGCGTGCGGAGTCCCATCGCCCTTGTGAATACGTACGAGAGGTCAACATAAGGGGGGTGGCCCAGCCCTGCCTCTTCCTGTCGATGACGGCAAGGACGGGCCCACCCTTGGCCCGGGCTTAGCCCGGGCGCTGCCCGCGCGCGTCCCGCGCTGCGGGAGGCTGAGGGTGTTTTTAAAGCGCCTCCGGGCGCGCTTTTCCGCGTCACAGCAAGTGACCAGCTGGGGCGTCTGGGGGCTGTGGTCCGTCGGTCATTTCGCTGGCCGTTGCCCTCACAGCGAGATGAAGCTCCCCCTGCTGCCTTTGAAGCGTCCCACGCTGCGTGAGGCTGAGGGTGTTTTTAAAGCGCCTCCGGGCGCGCTTTTCCGTGTCACAGCAAGTGACAAGCTGGGGCGTCTGGGGGCTGGGGTCTGTCAGTCGTTTCGCTGGCCGTTGCCCTCACGGCGAGATGAAGCTCCCCCTGCTGCCTTTGAAGCGTCCCGCGCTGCGTGAGGCTGAGGGTGTTTTTAAAGCGCCTCCGGGCGCGCTTTTCCGTGTCACAGCAAGTGACCAGCTGGGGCGTCTGGGGGCTGGGGTCCGTCGGTCGTTTCGCTGGCCGTTGCCCTCACGGCGAGATGAAGCTCCCCCCTGCTGCCTTTGAAGCGTCCCGCGCTGCGGGAGGCTGAGGGTGTTTTTAAAGAGCCTCCGAGCGCTCTTTTCCGCGTCACAGCAAGTGACCAGCTGGGGCGTCTGGGGGCTGTGGTCCGTCGGTCGTTTCGCTGGCTGTTGCCCTCACGGCGAGATGAAGCTCCCCTCTGCTGCCTTTGAAGTGTCCCGCGCTGCGGGAGGGTGAGGGTGTTTTTAAAGCGCCTCCGGGCGCGCTTTTCCGCGTCACAGCAAGTGACCAGCTGGGGCGTCTGGGGGCTGTGGTCCGTCGGTCGTTTCACTGGCCGTTGCCCTCACGGCGAGATGAAACTCCCCCCTGCTGCCTTTGAAGCGTCCCGCGCTGCGGGAGGCTGAGGGTGTTTTTAAAGCGCCTCCGGGCGCGCTTTTCCGTGTCACAGCAAGTGGCCAGCTGGGGCGTCTGGGGGCTGTGGTCCGTCGGTCGTTTCACTGGCCGTTGCCCTCACGGCGAGATGAAGCTCCCCCCTGCTGCCTTTGAAGCGTCCCGCGCTGCGGGAGGCTGAGGGTGTTTTTAAAGCGCCTCCGGGCGCGCTTTTCTGCGTCACAGCAAGTGACCAGCTGGGGCGTCTGGGGGCTGTGGTCCGTCGGTCGTTTCGCTGGCCGTTGCCCTCATGGCGAGATGAAGCTCCCCCCTGCTGCCTTTGAAGCGTCCCGCGCTGCGGGAGGCTGAGGGTGTTTTTAAAGCGCCTCCGGGCGCTCTTTTCCGCGTCACAGCAAGTGACCAGCTGGGGCGTCTGGGGGCTGTGGTCCGTCGGTCGTTTCGCTGGCCGTTGCCCTCACGGCGAGATGAAGCTCCCCCCTGCTGCCTTTGAAGCGTCCCGCGCTGCGGGAGGCTGAGGGTGTTTTTAAAGCGCCTCCGGGCGTGCTTTTCCGCGTCACAGCAAGTGACCAGCTGGGGCGTCTGGGGGCTGTGGTCCGTCGGTCGTTTTGCTGGCCGTTGCCCTCACGGCGAGATGAAGCTCCCCCCTGCTGCCTTTTTTTGAGTTTTAAAGAAAGTTTATTGAAATTTAAATACAACAGAATTGTGATAAAACAAACATATGTAGAATCAAATTAAAATGCTATTATTATCATAAGCAAGGGGAAGAAAATAATAAATAAAGAAGGAAGGAGAAAGAAAGGGAAGGGAGTAAGGATGATCAATTAACAGAGCAAAATATATATGATAAGAATGTAATCATTGGTATATAGAAATATGGAAAAAGAGTATACAGATATAATAAAAGTACAAGAACTTCTCCAATAACAATGCATAAATAAATATAAAACACTCTATATGTATATATACTTGAAACCATCAGGGGTACTTCACGGAGGTTTGGAAACTTCTTCCGCAGAAGGAGTATGGGAGGGTAGAGATCGTGCAATTACATTTAAATAATTTGTGATTGGCACCCATAATAAGTCACGTTTAATAGCCAGAGTAATGGGGTAAAGATAGGCCCTGTCTAACCTATGGTGATAACAGACCCCATACCACCAAGCCTGAAACGAGACTTTTGAGGCCTCCTTCCAAGATTTGGTGATTTGTTGAAACGCTACTGCTATAAGTAGATCAATAATGGAAGTGTTAGAAGTGGAAGAGGACCATATGTCTGAGATACTGCCTAAGAAAATATGTGAAAAGTTAAAGGGAAAATGTGTAGAAAAAATTTTGTTAATCTGTTGCCACACATCATTCCAAAATTTATAAATCACGGGACATGTAAATAACATATGTTTAAGATCTGCCATTGAAGCTGAACAAGACCAGCAAGTGGAGGGAATAGAGGGGTCAATCATATGTAGTTTAGCAGGAGTAATCAAAAGTCTATTGTATATAAAAAATAAAGTTTGAGTTGTATTGGCTGCTCTAGACGACTTCCTTATCTTAATCCAAATTTTTTGCCATGTGGAGACAGAAAAAGAGTCCTCTAAATCTGATTCCCAGTCGTTTTCTACTTTAGATTTATCTCGGGTGCTAGAAGTATCCCGTAACTTCTTGTAAATTTGGGAAGCAGAAGAAGAAGCAAGTAAATAAGGGAGAGGAAGAGGAGGAGAATTGGTATGAGTGATGGAATCAGAAAGGGAATCATAACTAGTTTGTGCAGCTGTACTCAGTAAGTTATATTTAAATTCAAAGGAAGTTGGTAAAGAAAAACGGGATTGAAGAATAGAAAAGGAAACACAAGTACCCTCGTGAAAGAGTTGGTGAGTCCAACTAAGACCAAGATCCTTCCAGTCCTTCCAAAAAAGCATCCTATTTCTTATTTTAATAAGGGGGTTATACCACAAGGAAGATTGCAAAAAACGAGAGCAATCATCTAAACCGTCCAGGAAAAGAGGAGAAAACATTTTCCGAGAGTTTTTAAGAATAGGAAGGGAGAATTTCTTGGGAATATGAGACAGTGACACAAATTCTTCAAAATTGAAGGGGTGAAAGAAAGAAGATTCAACGTCTACCCACAAAGGCTGAGAAGCGGTATCAGATACCTGGGCAGATAATAAGGAAACAGAATGTTTAAGGAAGAATGAGATATGATAAGAAGCAAAGTCCGGAAAATTAACTCCACCCAACTGCTTAGGACATTTAAGTTTTGCAAAAGACATCCTAGCTTTCTTCTGGTGCCATAAGAATTTCGATAAGATGGAGTAAATATTTTTATAGCAAGATTTAGGGATATTAATTGGAAGATTAGAGAGATAGAACAAGATTATTGGGACTAACATCATTTTAATAGAGTCCAATCTGCCCCACCAGGATAAAAACAAAGGATGCCACCGAGTTGTAGAGTCTTTTAGGGTTGTTAATAGATTTTTAAGATTTAGTGCTACAGTGTCCTTAACTGTGGATTGAAACCACAATCCTAAATATTTGATCTTAGAAGGGCTCCAATGAAAAGAGGAGGCCAAGAAATCTACATGAAGACAAAATTTATTTAGAGGGAGGATTTCACACTTATCAACATTAAGTTTATAACCTGATACTTTCGCAAATTCAGAAACTTCAGATAAAAATGATGGAATAGAGGATTGGGGGTTGGAAATAAACAAAAGTATATCGTCCGCATAGGCAGAAAGTTTCAAATGTTTATCCCCATAAGGAAAACCAGTGATATCTTTATTCTCTCTGATTTTTGTCAAGAAGGGTTCTAATGCTAAAATAAAAAGAAGAGGAGAGAGGGGACACCCCTGTCGTACACCTCTAAAAAGGGGAAACGAGGAGGAGACAAGACCGTTTGCTAATATAAAGGACCTAGGAAAGGAGTACAGTAAAGAGATGTATGCAAGGAATTTCGGGCGAAAACCAAACCAAACAAGGACTGCTAACATAAATTGCCAGTTAACCCTATCAAATGCCTTTTCGGCGTCTAATGCAATAGCAGCTAAAGAAGATTGGTAGGAGTGGGACTTACTTAGTACATTAAAAAAGAGTCGAGTATTGTCAGAGAGGTGACGACCCTTAATGAAACCACATTGTTCCCTACCAATTAATTTAGGTAAAATCTTATCGAGACGAAGCGCTAGAATTTTTGCAAATATTTTATAGTCCAGATTGATTAGAGAAATAGGCCTATAGTTTTTACATAAGGTATGGTCTTTATTTTCTTTAGGAAGGAGACAAATTAAGGCTTCCTGAAAGGAGCCCCCAGATTGTTCGGACGATACAAAGAATGAAAATAACTGATGGAGTTTAGGAACGAGCAGATTGGAGAAATGTACATAGAATTCTATCGTAAACCCATCTGGTCCAGGAGCCTTGCCTTTTTTAAGCACTTGAATAGATTCCAAAATGTCTTTAGGATCAACAGGTGCTTCTAAAGGGGCAAAATCGATATCAGGAAAGGAAGGGGAAGGGATAGAGGATAAATAGTGATCAATGTCAGTTGACAGAGGAGGAGACTCCGGAGTATAGAGATTTTGATAAAAGTTAGTGAATTCCAGTAGGATATCCTCATCCTTATGAAGAGTGATATTAGATGAAGAGACAATAGATTCGATTCTAGTACGTTCTCTTTTAACTTTAAGATATTTGGCAAGAAGATTACCTGCCTTATTTTGTGCAGAATAATACTTGGCACTGGATTTGAGTAAAAATAAATTTGCAGATTCCGTGAAAAGCTTATTAAAGGAGAATTTGGCTTTGAGAAGTTTATCCAAATCAGAACGAGACTTAGTTAAATAATAAGAGTGTTCCAATTGTTTAATTTGCAAGTTAATCGATTGTAAGGAGTGAGAGGCGGTGCGTTTTTTACGAGAAACAAATGAAATAATGAAGTCTCTAGAAGCAGCTTTAAAAGTGCCCCATAACACCTGAGGGGAAATTGTAGGAGATTCATTTTCTGTAAAAAATAGGGATGAAAATTCGAGGAAGGCTGGGGTAAACTTGGGATCTAATAGGAGAGAGTTATTGAACCTCCACCTTCTGGTACCTTTTATGGGGGGAAGTAAATCCAGGCATAAAGAAACTGGGGCATGATCAGAAATTAAAATAGAACCTATTTCAGAGTGGCGAATATGTTGAGTCAAGGCCTTAGAAATAAAAATGTAGTCAATCCGGGATTGGGAAGAATGAGCCGGTGAGTAGTATGTATATTCTCTAAGTGTAGGATGGCAGAGTCTCCAGGAGTCAACAAGAGAACGTTGGGAAATAGTGGAAGTAAATTGAGTGTGCATGGAAGAGGGCGAAAAGTGGCAATTGGATCTTCGATCTATAATAGGATCCACAATTGTGTTACAATCCCCCCCCAAAATCAGATAATCATCAGAAGATTGCATCAAAGATGTAAGCATCTGGGGCCAAAATAATTTATCCTGTGTGGTAGGAGCATATACATTAAAGATAGTTATAGGGATATTATCAATCAACAAAGATACAGTCACCCACCTACCATCAGAATCATTGGACTGACTTATAACCTTGATATTTAACCGTTTGTGACAGAGGATAGCAACACCATTACGTTTCCCCGAACCAGGGGATGCGAAAATGTGACCCACCCAATTACGCCGTAATTTGGTGATTTCGGCTTCTTTTATATGAATTTCCTGTAATAGCACAATATCCCCCTGTAAACTTGCTAAATGGGATAAAACACGTTGCCGCTTAATGGGGGAACCCAAACCTTTAACATTCCAAGTAAGTATAGTTATCGACATCTAACAAATATAACTGATTTCAAAAAGTTGTGTAAGAACCAAATATGTACAAAAGGCAATAAAGTACAAAGCATCTTATAAAAACTTGAGAGAAAATAACATTGTTCTTAGAGGAGTAATAATAGAGTAAGAAAGAGAAATATGACGGAAGAGAAATTCTTGGAGAAAAGAAATTATAAGCAGAGAGGCATGAAAGGAATAAGTTGAGAGTTAGAAATAGGGAAGGAGAGAAACAACAGAGATAGAGAAAGGACCAAAGAAAAGAGCAAAAAGAGTACGTAATAAGTGATAAGGGAAAGAAGAGACACATGGTGCAAAAATACAGGTACAAAACGACAAACACGAGTGATGAAGAAATAAGCTAACAAGTAAGCATACCACAAAAAGGAATGAAGAACGGGGTTGGTGAAGCCACATAAGGAAGACGGGACACTGAGAACGGGAGACTCCAGGACGACGGTAAGGAAGGGACATCCGCTAGGCAAATTGAGGAGAACAGGAAACGACGAAGGACCACAAAAAATCGCTACCTAATGGGGGAAGAAGAAGGAAAAGTTAATCCGACAAAATGGTACAAAAAACATTAGGGGAGAAACTAAACAACACTAGAGATGAAAAACAACAGATACTACTACAATACATAAGACCATCATGACTGAGGTACTTCCATGGACTCTGTTCTGCAGCTGTTCAGAAATTGCTGGAGTAACATTGGATCTTCATAACTGGTAGTTTTATTATTATGAGTCACTTTAAAAAGGCAGGGATGGAATAAGCCGTAGCGCGCATTTATGCTGCGTAGAGCAGGTCTCATCTCCAAGAACTTTTTCCGACGGTCCGAAGTCACTTTAGCATAATCTTGGGCGAAGAAAAGAGTAGAACCATTCCAAGCAATTTTCCCACGCTGTTTGGCAGCCTGAAGAACTCTGAGTAGATCCGTATACTCCAAAAAGTACAAAATGACTCCTCTCGGCTTAGTAGATGATGAGGAAGAAGAACGGGATAATGCACCTAAGCGATGTGCTCTTTGAATATTTAATGAGGGGTGTTTCAGGAAGACCCAAAAGAGTTGGTAAAAAAGATTTGAAAAAAGAAATCGGATTAGCACCTTCAAGGCCTTCAACTAATCCGTAAATGCGCAGATTATTGCGCCTATTTCGATTTTCCAAATTCTCAATTTGTTGCCTAAGTTGAACAACCTCCTTAGAAAGAAGAGGAACTTGAGCCGTGAGATTTTGAACAGAGTCAATCCGTACTTCTAGGTCTCCAACTCTCTTTTCAGTGAGAGACCAGTTGGCTTCCAGATTCTGAAGTCTGACGTTAGTTTCTTCCAAATGCGGCTTAAGAGCGCGAATCTCGTCAAGAAGGAGTTCCATAGATATCGGGGATGAAGAATTGGTGGGAGAGGGTGGGTTAGCTTTTACCCGCTTGCCAGAAGTAGATGGTGACGCAGAAGGTATTTTGGAGCTTTGTTTAGCGCTTAAGCGAGGGGTAAGCGATGCAGTAGATTTGGCGCCACCAGAGTCTTTGGTGCTATCCTCAGTATGCTCCTGTAGGATATCAAAAGGATTATAGACCTCTAAACTCGCCTCGGTGGAAGGACGAGCACCACTAGAGTTGCCGCGAGGCATGGTGATATATAGGAAAACACACAGAGTCCTTTGAAACCAAGTGAAGACTTGGAAAAAATGCAAAGAGAGTGAAAAAAAAAAACACCAGTCCAGGCAAGAGTCAAAAATAATGTTCCACAGTAACTGCAGGCAGGGAGGGAATGACAACGATGGGAGGGACACCAGAAGGTCAAATAGAATAAGCGTTGTCCAAAAGAACGGGAAAGATAATGACAAAAAAGGGTAGCCAACTGTTAACCAGCATCGTCATGCAGCTCCAGGTGGGGAGCAAGAGGTCGATGAAAAAACAAAATGGTGGCCGCGACGGTGAGGTAACCGAAAAAACATTAAATTAGGCTTGTTAGGCTCACCCTTTGAAAAAATAGCGGCAGCATTCCAACGAGCCGCAGTTCCAGTTGCCGGAACCAGCAAGTCCGACGTTTTTCAGTAGTGAAACATTGCCAGCAGAAGTCGCGGATCCTCACGTCTCGGCGGAGCTCCCAAGAACAGCGGCCATCTTCTGAGGCTCCGAAGCCACGCCCCCCCCTGCTGCCTTTGAAGCGTCCCACGCTGCGGGAGGCTGAGGGTGTTTTTAAAGAGCCTCCGGGCGCGCTTTTCCGCGTCACAGCAAGTGACCAGCTGGGGCGTCTGGGGGCTGTGGTCCGTCGGTTGTTTCGCTGGCCGTTGCCCTCACGGCGAGATGAAGCTCCCCCCTGCTGCCTTTGAAGCGTCCCGCGCTGCGGGAGGCTGAGGGTGTTTTTAAAGCGCCTCCAGGCGTGCTTTTCCGCGTCTCAGCAAGTGACCAGCTGGGGCGTCTGGGGGCTGTGGTCCGTCGGTCGTTTCGCTGGCCGTTGCCCTCACGGCGAGATGAAGCTCCCCCCTGCTGCCTTTGAAGCGTCCCGCGCTGCGGGAGGCTGAGGGTGTTTTTAAAGCGTCTCCGGGCGCGCTTTTCCGCGTCACAGCAAGTGACCAGCTGGGGCGTCTGGGGGCTGTGGTCCGTCGGTCGTTTCGCTGGCAGTTGCCCTCACGGCGAGATGAAGCTCCCCCCTGCTGCCTTTGAAGCGTCCTGCACTGCGGGAGGCTGAGGGTGTTTTTAATGCGCCTCCGGGCGCGCTTTTCCGCGTCACAGCAAGTGACCAGCTGGGGCGTCTGGGGGCTGTGGTCCGTCGGTCGTTTCGCTGGCCGTTGCCCTCACGGCGAGATGAAGCTCCCCCCTGCTGCCTTTGAAGCGTCCCGCGCTGCGGGAGGCTGAGGGTGTTTTTAAAGCGTCTCCGGGCGCGCTTTTCCGCGTCACAGCAAGTGACCAGCTGGGGCGTCTGGGGGCTGTGGTCCGTCGGTCGTTTCGCTGGCCGTTGCCCTCATGGCGAGATGAAGCTCCCCCCTGCTGCCTTTGAAGCGTCCCGCACTGCGGGAGGCTGAGGGTGTTTTTAAAGCGCCTCCGGGCGCGCTTTTCCGCGTCGCAGCAAGTGACCAGCTGGGGCGTCTGGGTGCTGTGGTCCGTCGGTCGTTTCGCTGGCCGTTGCCCTCACGGCGAGATGAAGCTCCCCCCTGCTGCCTTTGAATATCATAGTCAAGAAAATCGATTTGAAGGTTAGAAATATCGCTTTTAAAATATAGAAGTCAATAATATTGTTTGCAAAAATATAGGAGCTCATTACAAAGGCGGTGAAACCACCACCTGCAGCCTGCTGGTGGCGGTTTCACCGCCATCTCGAAGCACTTCTCCGCCCGCCATATTACGATGGTGGGCGGTGTGCTGGCGGACGCAAAGACTTTCCACCAGCGTGGCGGTTGGATCGTAATCAGATGTGTGGGACTGCCGCCTTACAGGCGGGTGGTCCCAGTACCCTTGTCGATGTCCGTCCGCCATCTTAATGAGCCCCATAGTTGTTTAAAATATACATTTTTTAATTAGTGTTATGTATTTTAGTATATATTTTAAAGGCATGTGATGTTTTTTTTTTGTATAATTATTGTTTATGTTTTTTAATATGTGTTAAATTTTTAGTAGTTATCATTTTTATTTTTATTACATTTTACATTCTTTAGTTCCGTAGCAGTTTGTGGGTTTATAGGGGAATTGGGTGGGAAGTAATTTAACTATTATAAATTAAGGACATTCTTTTATTTATTTATATTTATTTAATTGAGATTTTTTAGTGTTAATTGTGGGAAGTAACGTATTTTTAATTCATTATTAATTTGTTGATTTATTGTTAATTAATATTAATTAATTAATTGAAAATAAAAATGTGGAAATTGTGTACTTAATTTTAGGTGCAAGTTGTGGGATGTATAGGGGTAAAGGGTGGGAAGTAATTTATTATAATAATTATTATTATTATTATTAATTCGTTAATAATTAGTTGTTGATTATTATTAATTTAATCAATTACAAATTAAATATTTAAATTGTGTCATTCATTTTAGGTGCGGGTTGTGCGGTTTATAGGGGTGAAGGGTAGGAATTAATTTATGTTAATTCATTAATAATTAGTTGTTAAGTAATATTAATTATCTAATTGAAAATTAAATATGGAAATTATGTAATTATTTTTAGATGCAGGTTGTGTCTGGTTTATAGGGGTAAAGAGTGGGAAGTAATTTATTTTTTATTAATTAATAATTAGTTGTTAATTAATGTGATTTCATTAATTGAAAATTAAATATGGGAATTGTGTAATTAATTTTAGTTGTAGGTTGTGGTGTTTATAGGGGTAAAGCGTGGGATGTTAATTAATGTTTACATGTTTTAATTTGTTTTTTAAGAAATAATATTTATTTAATTGATAATTAATTATGTTAATTAAGAAAGTACATTTTATTTTTAATTTAGATGTGGGTTGTGAATTGTGTGGTGTTATAGGATGTAAATATAAATGTATGTAATAATGTTTTTTTTTAAGTCATTTCTAACTAAAAATATTTGTTTGTTTGGAAAATATTATTATATTTGATTTAATGTAAGATTTGTAGGTATGTGTGATATGAATTTAATATAATACCTTTTTTTATTTTTTTTATTTATAATATGATAAATATTTGTATTTAAATTCTTAACATATTTATATATCTTTTTAATTTATTTTGTTTTTCAAATGTTTGTTGTTGTTGATATTTTTTTTTTCAATTTTGAATTGACTGTAGTGGGAATAGTAATTTTTACCTCTGCGCTATCCAACACTTTCCCTACTGTTGCACTGACTAGAGTGGGAATAGTAATTTTTACCACTCAGCTATCCAACACTTTCCCTACTGTTGCAATCATTTGAGTGGGAATAGTATTTTTTACCCCTCCGCTATCCAGCACTTTCCCTACTGTTGCAATCATTGGACTGGGAATAATAATTTGTACCCCTCTGCTATCCAACACATTCCCTACTGTTACACTCACTGATGTGGGAATAGTAACTTTTACCTCTCCGCTATCCAATACTTTCCCTACTGTTGCAGTGACTGGAGTGGGAATAGTACTTTTTACCCCTCTGCTATCCAACACTTTCCCTTCTGTTCCAATCACTGAAGTGGGAATAGTCATTTTTACCCCTCTGCTAGCCAACACTTTCCCTACTGTTGCACTCATTGGAGTGGGAATAGTCATTTTTACTCCTCCGCTATCCAACACTTTCCCTACTGTTCCACTCACTGGAGTGGGAATAGTAATTTTCACCTCTCAGCTATCTAACACTTTCCCTACTGTTGCACTCACTGGAGTGGGAATAGTAATTTTTACCCCTCCGCTATCCAACACTTTTCCTACAGCTGCACTGACTGCAGTGGAAATAGTACATTTCAACACTCCGCTATCCAACACTTTCCCTACTGTTGATCACACTGGAGTGGGAATAGTCATTTTTACCCCTCCGCTATCCAACACTTTCCCTACTGTTGCATTGGCTGGAGTGAGAAATTTAAGTTTAAATATTTTTAAATAGTTTAATGTTTTAATTAATAATAGAATGTTTTTTTAACGTGAATTTTAGGTTGTTGGTAGATGTATATATATATATTTATTTGTTATATGTTTATATATTTTTTAAATTATAAAATAAATTTCAATTAATAGTTTAATTGTTTTTACAGTAAATATATAATAATTATATGTGTTCAACTTTTTAAAGAGGATTTATTATTTTTGTTAAAATGTATATTAAATCGATTTATTTTTTAATTAAGTTTATTTAATATATTTAATATTTCTTCTTATTTTTTTTATATATAAAAAACGTTATTTTTGACATCTATATTTATGACTCTATATTGCGGTATGGTTATGTTTTGGGTGTCAATGTTTTGTCATTGAACTGTGCACTGGAGTGGAGAAGGATGTGACTCTAAGGAAAGTCTTTTTTCGATGTTTTAAATACTAACTTTGCATGTAATGATGTAAAATGTGAGGCATTTGGTTAATGGGACAGAGGTACGCCATTTTGGAGAGTAAACTCTAAGGGTCTGATAACGGGTTTAAGTGGCATTTATCAGACACGATAAAGATACCATGGGGTATGTTGTAGGTAATAACACCTATTACGAGTTTGTGGGGGAAAACATGCAAATTTTGGTGTTTAATGCACCAAAATCCACATGGTACAGTAAATGCCGTACAACTTCCCCTGTTAAGGTTTGTCAGGTTTGACCTGACTAAATTTAACAAAGGTTGTGTTATTTAACTCATCCAATAATTATCAGATGTGTTAAATAAAACATAACTCGTAATTCCCACCCATGCGTAAACAGGGGTTTACGCATTGGGTCGGAATTAACCGACCCAATCGTAATCAGGGCCTAGGTGTACACACACACACTGAGCAATGGCAATGCTTGTCAGTGCTGAAAAAACTTGTCAGTGCTTAAAAAACTGACAGCTTATTACATTTTGTACTGTGTGTGAAGGTGAGGTTTCTCTTTACAGTGGAGTGCAGGGTGACAGTGACACAGTGGCTTTTATTTTAAAAGGGCTAACAGAGGGACTTTGAAGCTGATGGTGCATCATTCCCTGCTTGAAGCATATTTATTTAATTTATTTATAAAGCACAACAATCATCCGCTATGTGATATCACGCCGCTGAATGATTCCCAACGTTTTGGCTGAAAGAACCCCACAAAAAAGATCAGTACAGAGGGAATTAATCTGAAAACAGCTAGATTTTCAACCTCTTTCTAAACTGAAAATGATCAACAGTGAGGCGAAGGTCCAGGGGAAGGCATTCCACTGGACTGCAGCCAGATACAACAAGCATTTGCAATGTAATAGTTCCCTCATTTGCGAGAGTTTGAGCTATTGGCATTTTAATGCATTGTTACATGATAAAGTGCAGAGTCTGTTAATACCCAGCTTATCAAGCAGTGACAGCGTCAATAGTCAATAATAAGTGAACGAATACTTCTCATATTCATCAATTCACCCACCTACAGAAACACATACAAAACTGGCCAGTCAATGAAGAAACACTCCCACTTATAATAAGAGCACAGCAAAGGCAATAGATAAAAAGCTTAAGAAACACTTTTACAAGCTGGTAGTTGTGCAAATGCACACGTGCAAAACTGTCATATTGAAAGTCAATTACAAGATGGCCACTGGCCAGCATGGCCACCATGGATACACATGCATACACAACAGCCATCTGTTAATGGATTTTCAAAAAATGTAAGAAAATATATGTTGAAGTGGCTGCCACATATGTGCGAGAATGCACTGGTTCCATTTTGGAATGGTTCAGCTTTGCAAACCTTCTGAAGCAATTCAGCAATCAGTGGTAAAGCCTAGGAGAGGATGTAGCCTTACTGCTTGAGCAGTCGACCTCCGTGCTGGGGAACCAGGTTCGAGTCTCGGCAACGACGCTCAACATCCTGTGATTCTGGGCAAATTACTTAATCTCTCCGTGACTGACAAAAATTAATGTGTCCTTCTGTAACGAAACTGGTGCTCCTGCAAAGCGCTCTGATACCTGGTCTATTCCGAGCTATAAATACTCTCTATAAAAATAAACAAGCATTGGCATAGCCAATAGGTCTCGCCTTTGGGACCTTATAAGTGTTTCATGCAACAGTTGCATAACTAAATACTTATAAGGTCCCAAAAGCGAGACCTATTGGCTATGCAAAGCGGCCGTTGGGCAGCGAAAGTGAAAGAAAACGCGGTGCGCGTGCCCGCGCACATGCACTGTAGCTCTAGGCTGGTAGCACTTTTTGGAGCCCTCTCAATAAGTCTTACCAGACCAGCGCATGCGCTGGGTCAGGCGAGACCTAAAAAGTACAAACGAGCAAGACAGCAAATGGCGTCGAAGAGATATCCTGCAGAGGGGCAAAGAGACAGCACGCTGGGGTAGCAGAAACACAAGGGAATAATTAAAATATCATGCCATTGGTTTTATGCAGTCTACTCGCTCGCTGGCAACATCTACAAAATGCTGCCGACAAATAGCCAAACGGGCCTGTCCAAAAACCCTCTCTTCTCTACTGTATGCATATGTGCATGTGCATTTAGAAACATGAGATCCGAGTCTGTAGGCGAGACCTAAAAAGGCCACATCTATTGACTTTGACTATTTTATCATTTCATTGCAGGCTATTAAACAGTATCGTACTAGATTTATTGCACTACAAAAATGCATTTCTGTTTTACAATTAAAGAGAAACCTGCATTTTGTGTACAATACTAAACTGAGCAAATCATAAACCGGGCTACTGGAAACATGCGATTGTGTGGCCCCTGCGATTTATGCACAGTTATAGATTTGCCACATAACCCATCATCTGCTACATAATCCGCAGATTTAATAAAAAATGTTTCTAGCTCAAACGTTCAAAAGTTACTAAAAATGTAGTGAGGCGTGTTGCTGCACAGTGAATGGCCCTTGGCAAAGCTGGACTGGTTACCTTTCTGCTGCTTATTGCTGTATTTTGGGCATTAAACTGGTACTAATGAGGTGCAACCACTGCCCAGACAGTGTTCCCAAGTTTACAAAATGTGCCGCGTTATACCGCATCATTTCTCGCCGCATAACTTGCCCCTCTCCTGCCGCAAAATTCCAATGGCCCGGACCATAATGTCTACACAATGGTAACCGTGTGCTATGGTTGAATATATTACTAGCCCTAAGTGCCAGTGAGTAGGTTCTGATGAACGCAGTGACTGCTGTTTGCTGAGTCGACATACCCCCATGTAACTTGGCTCTGATTGGCTGTATATTCAACTTTTCCTCTCACCGGAGGTCACTCGTCGAACGCACTGAAAAGATGCTCATACACAGGTTTGACTTTCATGCGCTGGATCCTTGGTGGAATCAGGAAAGCGCGCGGCTGCAGTAATTAAGCGGCCCTTATCGGGACACCCTGGTTACTGCGTTAAGAGGCTTTGTTCATCTTCCTGAAGGGGAGATGCCCTAAAATGTGACTGATAATTAAAACGGGGATGCTACAGATGGCTGCTAGATTGCTGGCTTCACATAACGAATGCAAAGTCTAATAGGAAAACTCATAATGCCAGCCTTCTAAACATTCACAATTACCATGATTAACAATGATACTCACAACTCATTTTTCACGAGAGACTATGGGCAGAGATAAGCTTGTTTATATAGACTGGCTTTGGAACCGATGAGCCATTCATCACTCGGAGAGCCCTGAAAGGACGGCGCGGCGCGCGGCAATTAAAACTTGCAAAGTGACCTTGTGACAATGAATGGCCCGCCCTCCTCGGGAGCAACACAGCGTCATTGTTATTAAATCAGTTCGAAAAGGAAAGATAATTTGTTGGTTTGTTGAAACCATATATCCTGGCCCGGGGCTGAAGGCGCGGGGCTCGCAGTCCTGATTGCTTACGCAGCGCATCATTCCAATACCTGCACCTTTCACGGTGAAAATGTTGGATTTCGTTTCTTTTTCCACGAAATAGGTGCATTATACAATGCAGTGCATTTGGGTAACTCGAGAGAGTGCATGCATATCTACCACAGTGAAATTAGAAGTAACTTATATTACAGTTTTTTCTATTTATTTATGTGTTTCTTTGTACAAAGCGCTAGCTGTTGACATGACTACTTTGTAGCGCTGCGTGCAACTGTATGCACAAGTTCTCAGTTGACGAGATCTCGAGCGCAAGATAAGAAAGTGCGTCTACACGAGATCAGGGTCGCTGGTTTACTCCGAGCCCAGACCACTGGGGCTTGTGCCGCTTTCGGTGGATTTCGGTTCATTCTGGAAGGAGCTGGGGACAGCCCCTGGCATAACCAGGTAATAAGGAAAGGTCTCCTTTAAGAGACATCTTTTCAGATGGTTTCCTGAAAGCAGTCACGTTTGGTTGGTTCCTAACATCTGGGAGCGCTCTCTTCCCGAGATGCTGTCAACTAGCCTGACCCCATGTGGTTTGTGCTTGAATCTCGCTGGGGTGATCGGTTTTTAAATTTCTGTGTCTCATGAAACGGATTGGTCCATATTTCAGACAGAATAACCTGACTGTAGCACCCGCTCCTCGTGTGTGGAGGAGTTTTAACAATACTCTCTGCGCCACCGGAAGTCGGTAGAAGTACCCGAGCACAGGGTGTTGTAAGAGGATTTCTTTGGACTGAGTCAGAAACTGCCCGCCGGGTGCTGGTCCGGTGCAGGCATTGTTGCAATAAGTCAGTCTAGAACCCACCAGGGCCCTGAGATGAGGTACTCGGAGCAGTGGGAAGAGTCTCTCAGCAACATGAGCTAGAAGCTAGTAGAGGTAGGAGCCGAATGTATGAGAAAGAATAAGAATGAATGTAAGAGAGTGTTGGAGAGTGTGAGTGAGTGAATGTGAGTGAATGAGTGAGTGAGTGAGTGAATGAGTGAGTGAGAATGGGATGACATGCGTGTGAGTCTGTCATTGGCCCTGGAATACTGAAGGTAATTTTTGACTTACAGAAACACCTATGACAAAATATTGTTACTGGTATACTGGAGGCAATTATTAACGTGACAGACACCTATGACAAAATTCTGGCAATTGAAGATATTATTGGCATAATGGGTACCCATGGTAAAATGCTGGTGCTGGCATGCTCAAGGTAATTATTATATATGGGACACCTGTGGAAAAAACTTTCACCCTTGAGAAAATTCTTGTCTTGGGGGCACCCATGACCAAATGCTGGTGCTATCACATTGGGGGTACTTCCCGATAATAAAGTAGGACAGCCCGACATAATGGAGGGTAGCAACCATGACAAAATTCAGGCCATGGCATTCAGAGGTAATTTGTAAATAAGGTGACAAAATGTGAGCGCTGTCACAATAGAGGTAATTTCTGCCATAGGGGGCACCCATAGCACATTTCAAAAAAATTGGTGAAGGGCAGCAGGTTTCATTAGCTTGGTAGACCATTAAAGGAGTTGAAAATTTAGTGAAAGTTCTTTCAAAGCCTATGGCATTTAAAAAAATGTATGTGAAGATTGTGCTTTAAAATGCACTATAAGATCTATTTCTTATCAAAATTTTCTAGGAGAGTGAAAACCCCTTAAGAGGTCCGGCATACTCGCTTCGCTCACATACTACAACTCAAGGAAAGTATTATGCCCCAGAACTTTCAAAGTTCAAGTCAGCACAATAATATTGGTGTTATCTTAAATAGTCATTTGTTTATATTGTGTTGTTAATAAATCATACAGTTATTATGGAACTTCAGTGATGTCGACTATTGCGATGTCATCAAGGTTAAGGTCATGTGACATGATTTCTAGAAAAAAAACAGGGTCAAGGTTAATCACCTCCTGGGATGACACTAAGGTCAAAGAGTTTGTGATGGTATGTCACTTCTGCGACCCCTGCTATTTTGGTGAATCAACATCCGAAGGGGTCCCGCAAGGTTCTCCTCTCAGCCTGACTCCCTTCAACATCTACATGACTCCACTGGCATATGCCATCTGAACACCCAATCAATCAATTAATCAATCAATCAATCAAACATTTATAGAGTGCAGCAAATCAGCTTTGAGGGTCTCGAGGCACTAGAGAAGTTGGCTGCTGTGTGATGGTCTTCAATTGAACATCCGAGTCTTAAGTTCTTTCCTTAATTACTGGAGTGATGGGGTGGTCCTGAGATGCAGGGAAAGGTTGTTTCATGTCCTGGCCAGCAGGTGCGAATAAGAGTGTCCTCTGCGGTTGATTCAGCAGATCGAAGGGATGTCTGCGAAGAAGAGGTAGGCAGATCGGAGGTGTCTGGTTGGTTAGTGGGAGGTCAGGCATTGAGGTATGCTGGTCCTTTGTTATGTACAGCTTTGTAAATGTGTGTCAGCATACTTGAACTGGCAGCCTTTCTGTATTGAGAGCCAGTGTAGTTTCCTGACGTGGGGTGTGGAGTGGGTTCTTCTGGGGAAATCAATGGTGTTTCTTGCTGCTGTGTTTTGTATTGTCTGAAGTCTCTTCAGGAGGTGTGCAGTCATTCCTATTTAGAGTGTGTTTACGTAGTCCAATCTGCTGGTGACAAGAGCCTGCGTGATAGTCCTTCTGGTGTTAACTGGGAGCCACTTGAAGATTTTGCAGAGCATGCTGAGAGTGTGGAAGAATGCAGAAGAGACAGTGTTGACCTGTTTTTC
Organism: Triturus cristatus; assembly: GCF_964204655.1. Classification (NCBI taxonomy): domain Eukaryota; kingdom Metazoa; phylum Chordata; class Amphibia; order Caudata; family Salamandridae; genus Triturus; species Triturus cristatus. Next base: position 1,073,572,751 of record NC_140582.1, read on the forward strand.
CATCGAAAGCTTGCTGTCTAGAATGATGTTGAGGTTGTGGGCATGGCCTGTTGGGCCGGGGGGTGGGCTGAGTTCCCACTGGCTACCATGTGTCTTTCCAGGGCGAAGTGTTGTTCCCGAAGATGAGAACTTCCACCTTGCCTACGTTGAGTTTGAGACAGTTGTTTTTCACCCATTTGGCGACGTTCAACATGCAACTGTGGAAGTTGGCTCTGGTGGTGGTGGGCTCTTCGGTCAGCGAGATGATGAGCTGGGTGTCGTCGGCGTAGGAGATGTTGAGACCGTGTGATCAGACAGTGTGTGCCAGGGGAGTAATGTAGGTATTGAAGAGGGTGGGGCTGAGGGACGATCCTTGGGGAACTCCACAGATGATGTTCTTGGGCTCCGACGTGAATGTTGGAAGTTGGATCCTCTGAATTCTTCTGGAGAGGAATAATGGGATACATTTGATGGCGTATCCCTGGATTTCAATTTGGTGGAGTCTGTTGATCAAGGAGTGATGTGAGACGGCATTGAAAGCTGCAACAGGTCCAGGAGGACGAGGGCTGCCATTTTGCTGTGGTCCCGGAGGCCCCTGATGTTGTCAGTGACTGTAATCAGGGCTGTATCTGTGCTGTAGTTGGCCCGAAAACCTGATTGGGAGGGGTTCAAGAGGTTGTGGTGCTCCAGGTGGTGAGTGAGTTTTTTTTTTTAAAACTTTATTTATTGGATTTTGCATCAAAACAATACAATCACACAGTTATCATAATCAAACTTCGGTGGCATTTCAAGGTCTGAATCATTACATCAGTATATCCAATGCATGTCCGGGGGGGGCGGGAACAGCAAAATAGACATTATCATGAGTCTTAGCACAGGGGCCCTGGGCAGGAAAAACCGGCAACAGAGCCACACACAAGAAAAGCGAACAGTGTAGTCCTGAGGGGTTCTTCAGCGGACCTTCCCCATACAGTATACCTCTCCCAGGGCATGACCGCAATCCTTAAGACACGTGTAACAGATATGCAACCCGATCATCCCAGCCTGGCAATCGTGGAAGAACTCCCGCCCCCACAGCACCGCAACAGCTCAACCGATCCCTTGCGTAGTTTGTGAATCATGAGCAGCAGAAGCAACGCCATCAAGGGCCGGGGGAGGGGCATCCCCGGTCAGGGCCTCTGGGTATTGCAGTAGGTAACATTGTAGTGGGCCCCATATATCGGCGGGGCGGGATCGAGCCGGGAGCAGGTCGGAGTATGCCAGGATCTGTTCTTGGCAGTAGACAAGGTCTTTAAGCCATTCCTTAAATTTCGGAGCCCTCCCCCGCCCCCAACGGCACGCTATCCTCCGCTTCGCCAACAACAGCGCCGCCGTGACAAACCTGCGGCTTGCCCGCGGAATGTGTTTGGTATACCCCAATAGGGCCTGCACCGGGTCGGGCTCAAGGAGTATGTCCACCATCTGTGAGACAGCGGAGAACACTTGGGTCCAGTAGGTCTGAATTGCGGGGCAACCCCAGGACAAGTGCAGGAAGTCCGCATGTGGGGCATGACATCTCTCGCAATTATCCGAGTTTTGCAGTTTGAATTTGTGTTTGGTGACCGGTGTGCAGTACAGACGATTTAGGAACTTAAAGTGTATGATACAATGTCTGCTGCTTGCAGAGATTTGCTCTGTCTGTATGCAACAGTATGACCACCTGTCATCTCCCAGCTCTAGCCCCAACTCCCGCTCCCACTCCCCACGAGCCCGCGAGGCGTCAAGTGCAGTGTCAGATCGGATTGTGTGGTATAGTATGGAGACCAGGTGGGAGGGCGAGGACGCCTGTAAGACTCTGTGCAATGGGTCAGTGATTTCGGGTTCCTCCGGGAATGTCTGTAATATGGACCGCATGCCGTGCCTCAGTCTCATGTAGGTGAATAGCTCCAAGGGGGTAGGCGCGTACCCATCAAAGAAGTGTTCCCGATCTCGAAAGCGCCCAGCCGAGAATAGATCACCCCACCTTTGAATCCCCAGTTTGTGGATCAAGTCTTGAAACAGTCTTTCCTGTAGAAGAGGCAGCTGCGGGTGGTAGGCAATGGGGAGAAGGGGCGAGTACAAGAACGAGCTCGCAACTCGCTTAGATATCTCCAGCCATGCCCTTACCGTTCCCTGCAACGCATTATAGTCCGAGGTATTATAAGGGAGAGTACTATGCAGCAGACCGTGCAGAGGCAGGGGAGCCGCCAGCCAGTCCTCCGCAGCGAGTTGGGGCATAAATGCAATGGGGTGGAACCAGTAATATGCATAGTGTGCTTGAGCGCAATAGTAGTACAACTCCAGGTCCGGTATGTCCAAACCCCCCCGGGAGTAGGGGGAGGTCATCACCTCCCACTTCAGCCGAGGTCTCTTCCCGCCCCAAACTAGCCGAATCAGTTCCGAGCGCAGTCGATTGAAAAAGTGCCGACCCGGTGGGAAGGGAATGTTCATGAACAGATACAAAAGTCGGGGGAGCACCACCATCTTAATCAAGGCAGCACGTCCTGCCATCGAGAGGGGGAGCGCTATCCAGCGGTCTACGCAGGAGGAGACCTGTGTCAGTGCCGTACCATAGTTAGAGCGCATCAGTTCGTCCCTGTCGCGAGATATCCTGACGCCTAGATATTTTACGTCAGACTCACACCATTCTATGGGATAGTCAAGTGAGAACCTCCGACATCCATCCGTCAAATGGAGGATCTGAGACTTGGCCCAATTGATTCGCACGCCTGACATTTCCCCATACGTGATGAATTCCCTGAGTAGCGGGTTCAGGTTGTTTTGGGGGTCTCGCACATACAAAGTTATGTCATCTGCATAGAGCGACAGCAGAAGCTGCCTCTGCTCGCAGATCAGCGCCCTATGTCGATGACGCTGTCGCAACCGCGAAGCAAGGGGCTCCACCGCCAGTGCGAACAAGAGAGGGGATAAGGGGCACCCCTGCCTGGTCCCCCGGGCGATTCCAAAGGGCTCCGACGTCCTACCGTTGATCAATACCCTGGCACGGGGGCCACCGTACAGGATAGCTATCCAGCCCAGGAAAACTAGGGGGAAACCCATACTAGTCAGCACCGCCACAAGGTAATCCCACTCCAGGGAGTCGAACGCTTTCGTCGCGTCCAAAAAGACGGCCACCATCTGGAGGCTGGGGTCAACGTTCTGCAGAGTGGCGAATAGCGTGCGCAGGTTGTGCGACGTCGCCCTGCCCGGTATGAAACCCGACTGATCCGGGAGTACTAGCCCCTGCATAAGGAGCGACAGCCGGTTAGCCAGAGTTTTAGAGAGGATCTTTACGTCACAGTTAAGGAGGGACAGAGGCCGGTAGGAGTCAGGGGAGGCCGCCGGTTTACCCGGCTTCAAAAGGGAAGTAATCAATGCCTCTCTCATGGTAGGGGGGAGCTTTCCCAGCGTGTGGGCCTCCTCAAACACCTCTTTCAAGATCGGAGCAAGGATATCTATGTATGACTTATAAAACTCGATCGGGAGCCCGTCGAGGCCAGGGGCTTTCCCCGAGGCCATTTGCATGATGGCCTCACGAATTTCGTCAATCCCGAGCGGTGCCATGAGGAACTTCCTCTGCTTATCAGATAGCCATCCCAATGTGGTCTCCCCTAAATAGGGAGCCAGCTCCGGCGGTGCCGTGTGAGCGGAGGAGTACAGGTCAGTATAATGAGTGACGAATGTTTGCATAATAGACCGGGTGTCTCTGTGGAGCTCCCCCGACCCATCCTGAATCTCGAGGATTTGGTTGTTAAAGCGGGGCGGTCGGATTGCCCAAGCGAGGTATTTACCCGGGCGCTCCCCCTCCCCGTATCTACGAGCTTGAAAGTGTTTCCCCCTGAATCGGACCTCTCTGTCCGCTGTGTCTTTATATTCTGTCAGCAGTTCCCGAAAGCGGGCTTGAGCCCCAGCATCAGTATGAAACGTGGGGGCACTCTCCAAGTCTTTCAAGTCAGTTTCAAGTTTACAAAGGGTGCTACGTAAAACCTTGAGGACCCCCACCCCCTTAGAGATGCATAGTCCTCTAATCGTGACTTTAAAGGCCTCCCACACCACGGCAACACTATCCACCGTGCCACCGTTGCGCTGGAAGAAGCTCTCAATTTCCTGCGCTATTTCTGATCTGAAGACGTCATCCAGCAGGGCAGTGGGCTGCAATCTCCACGCCATTGGAGACCCGGCGAGGTCAGTCATGACAAAGTTCAGCAGGACCGGGGCGTGATCGGAGTACGTGCGAGCGAGGTGTTTTACCCAGCCTATCGCGGGGGCAAGCCCCGGTGAAACCAGGATATAGTCCAGTCTCGCCCACGTGGAGTGCGCGGCAGTCCAGTGCGTGCCCTCCCTTGTCACCGGGTGCCTAGAGCGCCACGTGTCTAATAGATGACGCTCAGTAAGAAGGTCATGCACATATGCTTGCGAGCGGGAGTAGTGGTGTGGGTTCGGTTTCGACCTATCACTCCCGGGGTCAACAGCTATGTTAAAATCACCCCCCCACACTAGGTGGGTGGAACCGATACGCAGAATCTCTCCCCACAGCGCCTGAAGACAAGACGGATCATCAGTGTTAGGACCATAATAGCACGCTAAAGTGAGCGTATCCGTGCCCATGCGCCCCCAAACAATACAATACCTGCCCTCCCGGTCTATACGCTCGCCCATGTGCACAAACGGGGTATGTTTCCTAATGAGGATGGCCACCCCACGTGAGTAGGTGGAGTAGGAGGAGAAGGTACGGTGCACCGCCCAGCGCGAGGCAAATAGCACCGGCCTGGAGGGATCTAAGTGCGTCTCCTGAAGAAAGGCCACACCCACGTGATGCCTGTCCAGGTATGCTAGGACGTGCCTGCGTTTCCTGTGGTCCCCCAAGCCCCTCACATTCCAGGATAAAAAGTTAAGCTGCCCAGTAGAGACCCTATGTGTTTGCGGATCACTCATGGAAGACCAAAAGACTCACACCCAGCAATATAGTACAAACGCCACCCCCGACCCGTATGTAGAAGACCATGCCAACAGCGCCACATCCCATACAAACTTAACAAACAGTACAAATCCCCAACACCCCCCCCCTCCCCCCTCCCACAGCAGCATCCCAAACATGCTATCTGGACGGCCCCCCTCCCCCCCCCCCCCCCTAACGAACTCCGTCCATAGCAAAGGCCACAGTGGAGCAACATGAAAACTTAAAGTCAATTGGGTAATACCCTTGGGAGGACAATCTAGGTGAATACACAATAAACCCCTCGATCCAGGAGAGAGTTTCCCGCCCTTGGGCCGGGCTCACCCCATGATCAAAGAGGGTGCCCAGCGAGGCGACAATTTCCTGAGAGTCTAGTACAAGAAAAAGAGTTTCTACACCCCGCTATCAGCCCCTCACAGTGAATGAAGCCGGGCCCATGGGTCACTATATCAAGGCCCTTGATAGCAGATATTCGCACCGCCTTACCAGCCGACAGGCCTCAGTCTCAAAATCGACAGGTCAACACTCCAGGCCCATCAGTCTGATGCCAGCGGTGAGGAGCAGTCCTGGTCACGTTTCTTGAGTCGTTTCAAAAACTCCTCCGCCTGTTGGGGTTTAGTGCAAAAGATTTGTTTCCCTTGATGCGTGATGCGCAGGCGGGCAGGGTAAAGAAGCGCATAGTCAACTTGTGCAGCGCGTAGTTTATGCTTGACCTGGACAAATTTCTTTCGCCCTCCTGAACCACCGGGGTGAAGTCCGGAAAAATGGTGAAGGCGTTGCCGCCATAGGATAGGCTCTTCTTCTCCCTCGCCGTCCGAAGCGCGACATCTCGGTCACGGAAGTTCAACAGGCGTGCTATAATAGGGCGAGGGGGAGCCCCCGGCGGTGGCCTCAGGGCCAGAGATCTGTGCGCCCTTTCCACTATGAACTGGGGGGATAGGGAGTCCGTGCCCACCACCTCGCGCAGGAGACCCTCCACATAGTCCTCCATCTTGCCCGTGTGGGTCGATTCTGGTATGCCAATTATACGGATATTGTTCCTCCGACTGCGCGCTTCCAAGTCTTCGTTTTTGGCTGCTATTACATGGAGGATTTTGTCCATGCGCGCCATAGCGGCGGACAGTTCCGTTGTGCGATCCTCGGTGTCTGAGATACGTCTCTCCGTTTCCGTGATGCGTTCGCCATGGCTGTCAACCTTATGTACGATCGAGTCCATGCGGGATTGCATGGAATCCATTTTGTCGACTATGGTCGCAAGACTTTGCCGCATGTCCAGCAAGATGGACTTGACATCATCCCCCGGCGGGGCCTCCACCGGCTCCGACCCCGCCGCAGTAGCCTCCATCTGCAGCCTGGTCTGCTTTTTGGACTCAAAAGTAAGGCGAGGCTGTCGGCTGTCCGGCTTTCCCATGGCGGCGCCACCAGGCCACCCGCGGCGGGATCAGGGGGGACGCCCGGGTGGGCCCCGGGGGCAAGCGGCCAAGGAGGGGGGGAATGGCAGCCTAGGGAAGAGGGAGATCGGCCAGATCGTGTAGCAGGTCACTGGCTCAACCACCAGCACCTCGTGCAACCCCCTCCACCTGCCACGCAGGATCTCGCTGGGGACCAGCCGCCCCCCCCGGGGCCAACCGCGACCCCACAAGCACACCGCTCACCTCCACGGCCAGTAGCGACTCTCCGTGAGTGAACGGGATGAGCTCCGCGCGGAGCGTCAGCAGAAGAGAGTCCGGTATATGGGGGCAAAGAGGATCCAAGTCGGGGCCCCACACGCCGGCCTCGCGATCGTGAGGCACACTCCGCCATCTAGCCCCCTCTGTTCGATGGCTACCTCCTCTGTGTCGTCTCTCCCCAGCGTAGGCACCACCTCGAAGGCCCCAGCGCAGGAGGGTCAGCGGTCAGCGCAGCAGGTAACAGTCTCTCCGGGCCTCGCACCTCTTCCGATCTGTCCCTCCGGCGGACGTGTAATCGCCCCCAGTGGGCTAGCAGTAGGGCAGCAGCCGGGGGGGGTCCGCGCAGGCCGGTACGAGCGGGACGGCACCGCGCCGCAGTAAGGATCCGGCACGGGCAGGGAAGGCGGCGACCCCAGCCGGGGATTCAGCCGGGCGCGCCACTCACCAACGCCCGCGCCTGTTGTGCATCACGCCGTAGTCCAGTCCGTCCTCTTGCCCCCGGCCGGGGGGATCTAACGCGGGTCCCAGCGAGCCCCCAGCTGACACGTCGCAGGGCCGCCGCCCGCAACCGTGGATCCGGAGGTGGGGCCTGTCACCCACGTGAGACGCACCGGACTCGCGTCGCAGCAGCCTCCCGGACACAGCTCCAGCAAGACGTCCTCCACAGCCGGCACAACTTGTGGCGGCTTCGCAGTCCGATATCTCCGGGTCGCCAGGGATGAGACAGCGCTCCAACTGCGGTGGGGATGTTGGTCCACCCACACAGGCCCGCGTGGGCTATCAAATGCGACTTTCAGGAAGGATTATTAAGGATTTCTTCGCTGGGCTGCGGGAGCTTCACCCGAAGGCAGCCATTCCGCTGTGCGCCACCTAGCGCCTCTCCAGGTGGTGAGTGAGTTGCCAGTTGATCGCTTTCTAAAGGACTTTGCCTGAAATGGGAGCATAGAGATGGGCCGGTAGTTCTACGTTTTGGCTGTGTCGGCAGATGTTTGTTTCAGAAGAGGCCTAACTTCTGTATGTTTTCAGTCCTCAGGGAAGGAGGCGGATGTGATGGAGGTGTTCAGGACTTTCTGAGTTCATTGCCAATTGTCTTGCTTCCAAGGTTGAAGACGTGGTGGGGGCAGGGGTATGTGGATGCTCCAGAGTGCACGGAATTCATGATGGAGATGGTTTCTTGCATTGTGAGGAGGTCCCATTAGGTGTTTGGTGTTTGTAACTGTGGATTTGAGCAGGTTGGTACTGTTGGTGGCAGATGGTTGGGCTTTGAAGCGTTCGTAGATGGCCGAGGTCTTGTTGTGGAAGAAATCTGTAAGGGTGTTGCATAGTTCTTGGGAGGGTATGATGTTGCTCTCCTCAGCAGTGTGACTGGAGAATTCCTTTAGATGGCAAAGAGTTCCTTGGTGCGGTTTGCACTGGCCTCAGTGCAGTCTTCTATAGTGTTATTCTTAGTTTCTTTCAGGAGGCGGTGGTACTGTTTGAGTGCTTTCTTGAAGGTGGCGCGGTCTTCCATTTTTTAACTGATGCACCTCTTCCTTTCTAGTTGCCGGCTGATGCCCTTTGTGGATTTCAGCTCTCAGTGAACCAGCTGGCTCTTTTGTTTGGTCCTTTGATGTTCGATGTCATTGTGGGGTGATTGTGATCCACCGCAATAAGTTTTTGCTGCTTGTTGTGTATTGGTTGTTGAGTATGGGAGGTGGGAGCAGACCGCGTTGTTCCACTGGTCTTCTGATATCTTTTCCACTCTCTGCACATGGAGCTGGGGAGGCAGGATGCCAGAGTTGGTGAGTCTTGAGATGGTGAAGTGGATGGTGTAATGGTCGGTCCAGGTGAACTGTGTGGTGTGGCTGTACTTGACTCTGTCGCTGAAGACAAGGTCAAATGTATGTCCTGCGATGTGGGTGGGGTCGGTGACCAATTGTTTGGCGGCCCATGTTGTTCATGTTCTCCAGAAGGTCGGTTGTGTTGGTGTCACTACGGTCATCAAGGTGGAAGTTGAGATCCCCTAGGAAGATGTAGTGCTTGAAGTCGATGAGGTCTGGGATGGCGTTGCAGAATTTGGGGCATGGTCCTGGTGGTCTGTAGGTGAGGCTGCCTCTGATGGTGCTTTTTCTGTTTGTGTGGAGTTGAAAATTGAGGTGTTCCATGATCGAGGTTGGGTCATTTGGGGAGGTTGTGCATCGGATGGTGTCCTTGTGGATGATGGCAATTCCACCTCCGTGTTTGTTGGTTCGGTCCGGCATCAGCATACTCACCATCCCCAACATCCTGCTTCCACACTCTGAGGATGCAGAGAAAGTTCTATGAGTGGATACCAAACAACACCAGGAAGACAGACACCCAAGCCCTCATTATCAGCAGGCTAGACTACCGGAATGCCCTCTACTTATGTATAACCAAAAAAAGGATTCAGACCATCCAGAACACAACACTCAGGCTGGTCCTCAACCTTCCCACTCCAGTATCACCCCACACAACACCAGGAAGACAGACACCTAAGCCCTCATCATCAGCGGGCTAGGCTACGAGAATGCCCTCTACTCATGTATAACCAAAAAGGATACAGACCATCCAGAACACAACAATCAGACTGGTCCTCAACCTTCCCACTCCAGTATCACTCCACACCACACCTGAGGGAACGCCACTGACTCCAGATACACATAGGTGCAAAGATCATTCGTCTCAAACACACAGTCAAAGCATTACACAACACAAGTCCAGCGTACCTGCACAGCTGTGAACATCTGCACCAACCCTACAGGCACCACTGCTCAGCCAAACTCTCTCTAGCACATGCTTCAGGCATACACAAAACATTGCTCCTAAAGTGCAGAACGATCTCGCACACCACATCAGAGCCTCCTCATCTTTCGAATTCCGCAATAAGCTGAAGGATCTTTAAGTAAATCCCCTGTAAGCTAACCTTCACTAACTTGCAAAGTGCCAGGATATCCTCACGTTTGATAGTACGCAATAGAAATACACACAACATAACATAATATAGCAAATCAATAATAAAGGACATACCATGCAGCGATTTTCTAGTAGCAGGGAATTGCAATATACAATTTTCTGCTCAATTGTGGTAATCAGAATTGGATCAGACTGTGTTCCTAATAACATACGATTTGTAGAATAAACTATTTGTTTGTGTTTCAGCCCATTATAGTAGACAGGCCCAAGCCCCTCTTCTGTGCGTGCTGTTGAATAATGTTTAACCGTAAATTAGCTGAAGTCAGTAAGAGACCTGGTATATTGAACTCCTTCCCAGTAACCTCTATAATGTGCAATAGTCCATTTAATTGACTGACATCCTTTCTCAGCTCTGGGGAGGTCTCTCTGTGTGGCAGAGAGCAGACTTACCAGACCATGTAGACAAGTTACATAAATGTACAGCAATGTCAAAGTCAAATACTGAAAGATGCTATTCACATTAATTACTATTTATACACAAATCCCTTAATAATATGAATTTGAAAATATATCTCTTTCTAATGTGGACTAATTGTATTCCCAGTAGGGTATAAGATATTTGGCTCCTTGTATTTATTAAAAGCAAGATTGTTTTTGTGCCATCCATGAAAATCGCAATTTTCAGGCGTTGTCATCAGTTGTTTTCTGCCCAAATGCTCAACCAGCAGATCATAGATGCAGTTGTATTGTTTACATAAAGATAGGACTGCATGTTTAGGGTCCATGTAGATCTTTTATCTTCCCCTCAATTAAAGACAATGCTTCTGACGGTATTTTCCACTCTTCCCAATAAAGCAATAGTTTGTTTCTTTCCTAATTTCCCCTGACCAAAGGAATCCTTAATCCCCATAAAGAAACTTGACTATCACCAAAACAATTCTGATCCGGCAATGGTCATGGTCTAAACCCCAAATATTTGTATTTTAGGAATTCAGTAATTAGCAGTTTTCATTGAACAGTTATATGGATGCCAAATGAGAAACCCTGCTTTCTTTACTTTTTTACCATTTTCAGGGGTAAATCTCTACCAATTCTAAGAGTGAGAAAGAATCAAAAGTGTTTTGGCTACCAATATACCCCAGAGTTTGTGGGAAGGTTTTAGGACGCTAACTGCACTACGGTACCATGTTATAGTAATGTATTATGTCACATCACAAACATTGCACACATGTACATAGTTTTGTCATTGTGTGCTATGTGTTTCATCATTCTACATTTGCATAGAATTACTTTATACTGTCTTTTTTCGTATGTACGAACCATGCATATGTAGACAATATAATTGCAGATGATAAAAAGTGCACACCCGGCACACCTAGCTCTAACCCAGATCTAACACTTAACCCTAGCCATTAACCTACCCCTAGCCTTACCCCTCACCTTAACTCTAACATTAGCCTTAAACATAGCCCTAAAGGTAGCCTTGGCCCGCAGCCTAACAGTAACCTTAATTTTAGCCCTAACCCCTTGCTTAATACTCACCTTTATACATATGTGACAATATAAGTGGAGAAGATAGAGCTGCAGACGATATTATGAGCTTCAAGGCTTCCAAAATTTGATTCCGACAACATTTTTGTAGCACAATGTTTTGCTTGGAATAGTGTGATGGGGCACCTGTTGGGGACTACAACCAATAGCGTAGCAAGGATGCCATGGGCCCTAGGGAAGCAGGGAAGATGCCCCATTGACTGCTGTCTGGATAGTAAAATACAGCATTGGCAGGGCTGAATGGGCCCCCCTGGCACTGCAACTGCTGCACCAATGGTAGCCACGCCCCTGTGCGCAATCTTTCTAGGGTATCTCGTCCTGGAGAGCCCACTTTGGCCCCTGGAGTGTGATTTATTCACATGCACTATAACATCATCACAGTCATGATAGGGTAATATTGTGAGATAGAAAAGTGCAAGGCCCCATTTTGCCAATACCGTATACTTGCTATTCGAGCCATACACACGCGCAAATCTGACTCACGGATGGAAAATACTCTGTAAATCAGGGGCTTACTAATGTTTTTGGGTCTTGTAGTATTCAGCACTACTGTGTACACTGTGAATAGTGAATGTTTGTAAAAGTCTACTAAATTCCACTCTCTTTTCATCCTTTAAAGAATAAAAGGCTGAGTTTGCCATTGTCAGAATTCAACTCCATGACCTGTATGTCGCTAAAGATGCATGAAGCAGAGGTATGTGCAATTCACATATTTTGTCAGGGAATGTGGTGAAATCCCTTGAAAGCATAATGTATTGATGGGACTTCACAAATGAAAATGGATGCATGGCGCACACAAAAAAATGCACATTGAAATTGTATTGAAATTATGTAGCGCTAACTATCCCTGACGCAGCATTAAAATGCTTTAGAGTGAGTTGCACGTACCAGAAAGTCCAAAGTTAGTGGTAAGTCCATTGGTTATTGGTGTTAGTCTTGCATGCTAAAGGAAACCATTCCATGCGTTAGTTTGTTTGTGGTACGTTAGTGACTTAGATGTGATCATTAACGAGGCTATGTGAGAACAAAATGATTTAAACAAAAGCTTGAAGGCAGACAGGCTTGAGATTTAAGAGTAGTTTATATATAAAAAGGTATATAAGTAAGCGGAGGTGCATGGAAAATAAAGGAGGGAAATAGTAACTCAAGATCATGCTTGATTTTAATGAATATAGCAGGTAGGCCTTTTGAAATAGTATGCAATCTGTGTATGTAAACCTGTGTAAAGAAACTGTTTTTAGATTCTGTGCTAAAGGTAACTGGCAGATACTCACGTCAGTGCGAAAAGCAAGCCCAATGCTTGCTGCTGAGACCCATTTACCAGCAACAGTGAAGAAATTGACATTGAACATCCCAGTACCCATAATAACAATTCGTGCAATAATCACACAGCATGCTGAAATTTAGCATATAGGCCATTTATTAGGACAGGGTTGCAACATTTAATCAACTATAACATAACATTTAAATAACATTAAACATTTGTAATGTAAGATCTCTTTCACTAAACACTTCTCACCAGACTTTCACACCAAAGCCCCATAACTTGCTTCATTCTTTACCACTTTCACTCACTGCCCTCCTTCCATTCCTCATTCTCTCTTTCACTTGGCCTCCCAAACATCTTCCAATGTAACCTCTATGACCTGTTTGAAGAATCCTGCTCACTGTCTTCCTTACCTGTGCTCCCTTCATTCCCCCTTGAGAGGTGGATCCACCCGCATGTGACTGTCCACCTCCCCACAATACAGCCATCCAGTAAAACCCCATAGGGTGTTTTACTGCCCCACTCTTTCCAGCTCTCATCACCTTCAACGATACCCCCTCCTGCGCCAGAATTGTTTGTACCACAGCTTACTGACCACATCCCTCATCTCCATCATGTAATATGCATAGCCCACTTATGACACCCATCAGACCTGAAAATACACTGTTCTTCCTCTTTGATCCCCCATGGGCTATTACCTGAATGCCTCTGGCCATGCAAAAAACCCTCATATCTCTGTTGAGTGTCCGTCTAGCCTTGTGAATGTCTGCATGATTCACAGTCCCCCTCCACTGCCTATGAGGTAAAAATGCAGGCCAAACAAGACATGTCCCTGAAAAATTCTTCTGGATTGCCTCCAAGACCTGCTGCATGTGTTGCAGCAATGTCAGCCCCAACAGGTGAACCAGATCATTCTCCCCTAAGTGTACCAGGAGCATGATCAGGCAACCTCTCTGTGGGACCAGCATCACCAAGCACGGCATCAAGTTCCCCCAATGCATCCCCCCTTTGCCACACCAGTGCACCTCATGTCTCTTGCTGAGAAGTTCCAGTCTGCATCCGTAATCATGCTGTTCAGCATATTTTGCTGCCCGGTGCATGAACGAATGTCCCACAATCCATATCACCATCTTGCTCCTGTCAGGACCGCCCATGCCTCCTGCGGTGAAAAAGAAGAAATTAGCATCAACGCACCAATGTCCCCAGCCGTCAATCACTCTGGCAACTTTCAATTACGCACATAGCACTCAAAACAGCTAGACCTCCACCTACCAATCTGGTGTATCTGTCTCCAACCCCACCCCCAATCATGCCGCTGCAGTCGCTGCCCCAATCCTGAAAGAATGTGTCCCGAATCAAGCCTGATCCCTCCTTAACTTGGCCAAAGCCCTGTGCAGAACCGCCAGTAACTGAAAAGCAGTAACCCTACCTCCATGTTCATGGCAAAAGATTACTTATTGCCTCTGCCCTGGCCACACCCAAAAATGCCAGCACTCATTCACCGGGCATCTCTCAGACCTACCCCTCGTACAACCAAACTCATTTGACTCCGCCCGCCTAATCTGTCGTGGAACGCCTCAGCCAAATCCTCCTGCACCCCTGTTCCAAACTTATCTCACCATGACAAATCCCAGGTTCTTTCACCGACCCCAACAGTTCAGGCACACTAAAAGCTCTAAGGAACATCCAAATCATGCATAGCCTGAACACAGCAACTTTAAAACTGTCATAACAACAATCACTCAAAACTATAAGAAGCCCTTTTAAGAACTCAAACATGATAGCCTCACGGGGTTTGGGTCACTTTGTGCCCCTCTCTCTACCACACCCCTTCAAAAGCCTCCCCAAAATGTAAACTCTCTACCATCCAGACTCTCAGATGATCACAAAAATATTACACCTACTACCCCCAGTATAGTCAAATAATAGTGATAACCTCTCTCATCCTGTCAAAAGTCGATTATTGCAATGGTCTATATTTAAATATGCAGCAGCAACACATGAACAAAATGCAACTACTTAAAATGCTGCAGCCAGATTGCTAACAGGTACACCTAAATCTTTATCGGTACAAAATGAAATTAGAAAAATCAACTGGCTGCCAATTAGGCAATGGGTCAGATTTAAATCCCTTTGTACGGCCTTCAAGGCTCTGCATGACAGTGGACCGGTCCATCTTAGGCAGTGTTTTAGTTGGTACACTCCCAACAGAACTCTTCGCTCCCTTGGAACGAAGATGGTGATTGTGCCTAAATTTAAAAGAGCCAACTGGGGTGGTAGAAGCTTTGTTACCTGCACGGCTAGGGCATGACATGAACTTCCTTTCCATTTTTCTCCCCTGACCTGCTGTCATTTAGGAAGGCACTGAAAACCTAGCTATTCAGCAACTAGTTTGAACCTGGGCCTCTATGTTATCCTGTAAGTACGGTTGTTTAAGCTTAGCGCAAGGACACCTTTGGGTAAATGTTGCACTCTATATATTTATAAAACATAACATATCTGGCTGGGCCAAAACCCCAAAACAATTTTCCATAAAAGGAAATTCCCGTCAATTTGCCCACAATGGTTGTGAGCGATAGACCCTTCTCAATGCACAGCATGACAACACGTAACTTTCTCTCTTCAATTGCACTGTGGTCTTGTATCACTTCGTCCTGTGGATATCCCTCAAACTCACCAAACTTGGCCCTTACCAGACAGTAGCTCCTCCTGGTAGAATCAGCTAAAGACCTCTTGACCAGCCCAATTACTCTCACTCCCGACACGCCCAAATGCCTACAGGTAACAGCGACTTTTCAGGGGGACAGTGGAACTCCCAGCTCCATTGCCAATGTCTCAAATTCCCTCAGAGTCCTAGGACAAACCCCTGAACCCCTCCTGCCAATGAGCAGAAAATGAATCCAAATAGTGGGAGACCTCTCTATGCCCACTCCCCTTAGTGAACGCTCACTGCAAAATAGCTGCCGAAAAAACCCCAATGGATTTAGGCACAGATCTCCTCACTGGGGTGAATGTATAACATTGTTCTGCATTCTGTCCATCAATTTGCCACCCCAAGTGGGACGGGTATGCCCAGATTTGGTCCTGTGCTCTCCATGCCACTGGAGTCAAGCTATCCTGGCTGATGAGTGGTGAAACCCCGAAACCGGTCCTACGATGCTTGTTTCCAGTCCAGAGAGGACCTAGCCTGGCAGTTCGTTCTGGACTGTTCCCTTTGGATGCAGGGTCAAGACTGATTTGCATATGGCTGGGTTCAAACTGGAATGGCATGGGGAGCAAAAAAACGATGGATTTAGGCCCAGATCTCTGTACTGGGGTGAATGCATATCATGTTTCTGCATTCTGTACATCAATTGTTTTTACATTTCAAATAAGGCACACAAGATTGCACACCCCATGGGCAACACTCTGTCCATGTAAATGACACCCCAAATTGCATGCCCAGTAATGGGAAGTCCTCTGGATGAATAGACAGTAGAGTAAACGTAGACTTGGTGTCACACTTTGCTAACTTCTCCACCGACCATACTGCATCACCAAACGGATAGCGTCATCCACCGAGGCATAAACCACTCTAGTGTCTTCTGCCGCAATGAAGTCATTAACTGAAGCCTCCTCTGGCCATGACAAGTGGGGTATCAGCCTGAACTCCCCTATCCCTTTCTTGGGCACCATCCCCAGTGGGGATATGACCAAATCAGCTAAAGGCCAATCGAAGAATGCAATTCTCCCCTCCTCCACTTCTTTCCGCAATTTTACCGCCACAACATCAGGTACCTCATTCTCTGACTGCAAGTTATCCACCCACCTGCATACCCTGGGGCCCTGTTATCCCACCCGAAAGCCCACCATAAAACCCCACACCAATCTCAAGACTGCTTCCCAGTCCGGATATATTGCTAGCCATCTGAGCAAGACATCCAACCTAATGGGCGTAAAAGCCCTTTGGCCTAGGTGTCCCCGCTGACCTCTACCCCTGGTCGAACTCCACTGTTCTACGGGATTGGCCAGAGTAAAATATTGTGTAATGGGGTGTCGATCCCCGCATTTTGAACATTCGTGTTTGTATGTACATGGGTGCAGAAACCCTTGTTGAAATTCCAACACGCCCCAACATTGGGTCCTGTTGACTTTGGCACATATCACACCCCTAGTTGGGAGGGGCAGGGCTGAAAAGACTGATACGTAAACGGAAGGCCACTTGCTGTATGCGTAGAAGCTGTGGACTGTGCAGATGACATCCATTGCATCCATAATTCAGAGTCAACCTCACCCTATGGCAGATGAGGATTAAGGCTCACCCTCACACCAAACTCCTTGTCATAGCTTAGCCATGCATACCCCCCAAAGTGCATCTGTGCCTTCCTAATAATGTCCATGTACTTGAAAAGGGCAAAAGCCCTGTTCCTGTGTTTCTTGCAGTGTATACTGGATAGATTAAGAATGCCAAAGTCCAGTTCTCCATGCTT
The DNA here is from genome assembly GCF_964204655.1 of Triturus cristatus. NCBI lineage: Eukaryota > Metazoa > Chordata > Amphibia > Caudata > Salamandridae > Triturus > Triturus cristatus. Next base: position 1,073,589,575 of record NC_140582.1, read on the forward strand.
ATGGGCACCTTCAGCCTACCAATCAGCTCTCACTCTGCCTACTTGGACCCTTCACTTAGCCAGAATATTCTGATGTGACAATTTAAAAACATCAACATACTCATACCTCCTGTTGAACTTGGCCCTTCTGGCCAGTTCACCCCTAGAACTTGTTGCAATTATCCTAGCCTTTTCCTATGTTGTACTAGTGGTTTTAGGCCTCTAGGCGCTTTCACACTGTGTCCCAGTGGAAAGTGCGTGCGCTCTGTGTACGTTTAGTGAGACTGACCTGCCCTCCCATTTGAATGAATGGGGGATCTGAGTGACCGTTTTAAGTCCTGATGTGAGAGGAGTGCAGGGTCGAGTTTGGTATGTGCGAACTCGTGAGAGTGAATGCTGCGCAATGATGTGTGCGGCGTTACGGTGTCTCGTGTAGAAGTGCCACTTCTAGAAGCTGGCCTGTCTGTATAATAAATGTGCAGTGACTGTCTGGCTTGCGATTGGCTTGTGTGTCTGTCTCCAGGAGTCAGGATGGGTCTGCCCCGGTGGTGAATGGAGAGAGCTGTATGTTGATGGCAGGGAGGAGTACACCTGGGACCTGAACAGGGCTGGGCTTTCCCCACACAATGCTGGCTCCACCCCCTGTGGTGCGTCTAATGTCCCTGTCCTGTCCTGTGAATAGGGAGAGGGGCTGAGCAAAACAAAGTGCTCAGGAACCAGTTGCATCTGGTTCGCCCCTTCCCTGCACCTTTGGAGACAAAGGATTCTGTGTATAAAAGAGGGGCTGTGACCCCATGAAAATGTTCTTGTTCTTGGACTAGAAACGACCAGGGGCGTGCTGCTGCTGGGACTCAGGGGAAGGCTTGCCTCCCTGCGCCCTGCCCAGCCGCTGGATGCCCTGGATGCTGGAGGACTTTCCTGGTTGGGACCTATTCTTTTTCTCCAGGAATTTGTTGCCCCTAGCGCCTGGGAAGCTCCATCTTTCGCCCCAAGAAGGAGAGCCTGGGGGCTGAGCAGTGCTGAGCTGCAGCCCGTGCCCACCCCGCGACTTTGCTTTATTTTAGCGGGTGCCCACCCCGCGTTATATCGCTGATTAAGAGGGAGCCTACCCCTCGTTATGCAGGAAAACCGCCGCTGCTGCCCTGCCGCGGCCGCCCGGAAGTCAGGCGAGTCGGTCTGGGATGTGGGCGGGGCCGCGGCAGGACCGGAAGCTGTGTCGTGTCGGTGCGGGTCTCCCGTGAGCCGTTGGGAGCCCCGGAGCTTATGGCCTGAGGGAGGACAGGAGCCCACCCCGCCTCCCGGAGACAGGGGAAGAGGAAAATGCCCCCAGAGCCTTGCGGGCTCCACAACCAAGTCCCGGGTCCCAGGAGGGGGCCCGGGTGAAGAGCGAGAGCAGCGTGGGGCTCCCGTCTGGGAGGGAAGCCCCGCGAGAGGAGTGGAGTCTCGCCACGACGAAGAGAGCCGGTGAGTAGGGGCTCCTCTGTTGTGTGTGCCAGTCGAGGCACAGAGTCACTGCCCATGTGCTGAGCAGCCCCAGCCTGATAGGGGGCTGCTCCATCATTGCTAGGCCATCTCTCCTTCCTAAGAGTCCCGGAGTGGGACTCTGATGGCACACGTAGTGCCAGTGCTATTTTCTTGTTTATTTTAGAGCGCCAGTGCGCTCCACCGAGAGGGGCATAGGTTACAGAGCCTTGGTGGCTCCAACACGGGGCCAGTTTGTTAGTGATCTCAGAGCCTGAGTGGCTCCAACACGTGGGCAAGTTGGTTCTTAGAGCCTAGATGGCTCCAAAGTTTGGCGCAGATTAATTTTAGGAGCCCCGTGTGGCTCCACAGTACTGGGGGACATATCGTTTTAGAGCCTAGGTGGCTCCAACGTTTTGGACATTATTTCAAGGGCCATTGAGAGCCCATGCCTCATTTTACTTCCCCAGCTGCGCAGCACTTAGTGCCAGCTGCAGCGTTTAGGCCCTGTTCTTGTCCCCAGCTGCTCAGCAAGTAGTGGGCAGCTGCTATTTTTAGGTTCTGGCGCAACCTGGACCCTAATGTGATTTAGGTGTTATTGTGATTTATCTGCTAATGCGTTGGGTGTTAGGAAATGTACTGTGTGTGTAGTATGTTTTGCGCACCCTGTGTTTTATACCTCTAGATATGATTTCTGCATAGGAGGTTGTTTTACCTGTTTAGGTTTATGTTAGGGAGAGTATACTTCCCTGTGTGATGTACGCCCCTAGTGTAATTATACTTAGGTGGTAGGGTCTAATGCGTTAGACTTATGAGAAATTGCATAATGTGTTTATGCCCCTGTGATGTATGCAGGATAGGTTTTATACCTGATTCTATTATGATAATGCTGAGGTCATTATTGCGCCAGTAGTTACTGGTTGTGCTCTACAGTGATAATTGGTGTTACAGTTGGTATATGTTCTATATTTACAATTGGTGATTGGTGCTAATTCTGACAGTGGTCCATGTAACCTTGTGTAAATAGTCCCCTGTAAAATTCTGCCCAGTGCCAGTTGGCACAGTGTAAATTATGTGATTATCATCTAATGTTTATTATAATACAAAGGCTATTTTTTATATATTACCTTGTGTGGAGTTTCTTTTGTGGTGGGCCTAGGGTGTTGTTGCTGTGTGCGAGCCCAAACGCTTTACACATTGCCTCCGGGATAAGCCTGCCTGCTCGTGCCAAGCTACCAAGGGGGTGAGCAAGGGTTACTTTTGGCGTGTAACTCCCCAGCCCTGACTTAGAGTGGTGGTTTCTGCCTGGCTTTGGCGCAAGCCCTAGCCAACCAGAAATACCATTTATAACACCTCCTGTTCTCGTTTTTCCCTGAAATATGAGACCCTAGTGACATTGCAAAACCCATGTACGGAAGCCTCTTGCTATGAAACTGCTCTTCCTTTGTCTCTTCAACCCCTTGGCCATGTACCCATCAGTTTAATCCGTTTGCACCCATTTCTCCTCTTTACCCATGCCACTGCCTGACTCTAGTGGTCTCAACCGCACTTTCAGTGCCTCCTCACCTTTCTTCCCCGCTTCCTCAATGGCACCATCGCCCACTCCCACCGACCTGCAGGCCTTTGCCCTGTGCCTTACTTATTTTGTACCCCATACTGACCACCAGATGATGGAACTTCACCAATTTCCCCTCGGTCTTTGCAACGTCCGCCGTTCTCTCAGGTCTTCTTTCCAGTGACACTTTCCTTGTCCGCATGTGTCCCCTGAAAGACACCAGCAGCATTTTCTGTTGCCTCTCCTCTCCCCTTTCTACGTGCCACCATCTCCCCATGATCATCTTCATCATGAAGCTCACCTTCTTCCCATTCAACTCTGCCCTCATCATAGTCCAAAGTAAACCCCCCCTCACCCACATGATCTGCATAATCTGCTCTGCACTCAGTACTGCCCCACTGTCTCACAATTCGGTCACTATCCCCTCCACTGTGCAGGCTCCAGCCCTACCGGCCTCAATGAGTATGGCCCATTGAAATACCATCCCCTTGTGCCACATGTGCAGCCCCAATGCTTGGCCCTTCCTTTTTTAGTTTTTTTGGTCAGGGCCTGGGTCAGGCCCTATGGGCAGCCCAACCCGTACGGACCAGAAACTCGCACTGCAGCATCATCAGGTCATCCCCCGGGGGGCTAGGCAACGCAGCATCCTCATCCCTCACTATAGGCACATCGCGTCTCCTGGTGCGAGAGCTGCTTCGGGGCCCTGTCCACCCTGGTGGCGACATGGCAGGCTCCATGTGCACATTCCAGGCTGGGAAGCTGAAACATCTCCCTGGGTTCCTGCCTGTGGCGGGGGCAATGGTGTGCTCCTCCCTCACCCCACCCCAACCCTGGTCTTTTCTTGCAGGAGAAAACAGGCAACAACAGCGGCTGCCACTCCACCCGATGCCGAGCGCATCTGCGGCTTATCCCTACCCATGCCTGCTCCAGAACCTCAGACCTGAGCAGGTCCTCGCACCCTGCTGCACCAAGTGTGCTCATGGCAGCTCTCACCTCCTCACTCTACTCTGCCATATTGTGCCCACTATCTCTGTTTTCTCCCTGCCATGGAACCTTCCCGGTGATGCTCGGGAGTGAGAAAGAGGCTAAACCCTAAACTCCTCCCCTTCCCCCCCAATTCTGCCTATTCCCTGTCCTGGCTTCGCTCCCACACGAATCTCCCCGGGGGAAGACTAGTCTGTGACTATTACTTTCTCCAGGACCCACCATTCACAACACTGTCTTTGTCCCACTGTATGCAATTCAAGCAATACTTGAGGTCACCTTGATTCTCCAGCATCCACTTTGCCCCATGATCACACGAGATACAAAATGCATAAGCGGCTCTTTGGGACTAGAATGTGACACTCCATTCAGCCTGTTTCTGTCTGTCTGTTCTTCCACCCAACTCATTTAGTTGTAGCCTTTTCCTCCTCATACCCTATTTTTTTTACTTGACATTTACTTTTGTTATGTTTCCCTTGCTCTCTGTTCTTTTTTTTCATTTTTTCATTTTTTTTATGAACAGTTCACTTTTTATTAAACCTTCACCCCTAGCTATGCCAGCTGAAGGAGAGAGTGCAGTAATGGTGTATCGCTTTAAGTATTTGCTGTGTTTTTTTAAAAAGAGATCATACGGTGGTAGTGTATTGCGAGCGACGGCAACCGACTTACTTTTGAAAGTCGCGTTCGCCGCGCTCCGACACCGCGAGCCATTCCGTCAGATCTCAGTCCCTCAATCAGCCAGAAATCGACAACGGACACAACGTACGTGGGGAACGGCGTCATAGAGCGTCACCATGTTACGTTCCAGCCGCCATTTTGTTTACCTACGTTTCCATGGCAGCAGAGTAGCGGGACACCCGATACACGCTCTCGCACGGTGCAGCCTCCACAGAAGTAACGTGCACTTGGCAAACAACGCGCTGTATGGAATATTAGTATAACAGGAAGTCCTTCAACACGGATAAGGTAGTTTATAAAAAAAAATATATATCTTAAGTGTTTTTAAAGGATAATTAGTTGTAGTTTCACTCTTTCAATAAGCAGCTTTGAACGTCGTGGTTACTTACAGATCAGCTGAGTACATCAGGGAAATTTGCTTGAAGTTGAGCTATTGTATCAGCACAAGACTTTATACTTGAAGAAGAGGTGTTTCACATATTATACGTGAGGAAGAAGTAGAATCACATATTTTAATTTATTTGCTTCATTTTGAGTGCTGGGAAGTCTCCATTGCCGTATTTTTGTCTGACATGCCTACCTGCAAGACTTCATTTCACTACAACTACTTCATCTCACTACAGTGAGGCACTCATTTTTTTCATCCTGACTCACTTATCTTCTAGTTGGTGACAGTCAACAAGCCTGACACGGGCTGCAACCTAGCAAAGCGTCAGCTCAATGGGGTAAGTGTGGTGCAGCACGCAACACTGAGCAGGCGTCCTGGACTGGAAGCAGGACTCACTCAGCAAATGAAGTAGCAGCATAGTAGAAACAGGTAAGTGATGTTTAACATTTTATTATTTTATTTCCATCACTTTGAACAGTGCATGTGATTTTACACACACACATATATACATCCGGGGATGAGGTCCCCGGGAACGCAGCAACACCCCCTCTCTTTATTCTCCCCCCAAAAAAGAAAAGTCCGGGCCCAGGGGAATGCTGTCCCCGGGGCTGAAAACAGCCCGGGAGGGGGGCCGCTATCCCCCCTCCCCCATGATTTATGGATTTTTGTTTTACTTTTTTTTTTTTCCAAAAGAAGCCGGGCTCTAGGGGATGGAGTCCCGGGGGCCTAAATCAGTGTGGGAGAGAGGTGAGAGTCACGCATCCCCCTTCCCCGAATACATAAAAAACAAAGGGAAAAAAAGACCCTGGAGGGTCCTTGGGGGCCAACAAGACCTCCTGTTATCCCCAGCAAGTCCCAAACAGTGGAATTGCCAAGAGTTCTTCAGAGGCCACACCCCCTTTCTCCACCACTCTGCAAATTCACCTCCTGGCATACTTATTGTTCTGGGATGAAGTCCCCTTGCCTCCTGAGTGTCCTTGGTGGACAGAAACCCCTCCTGTTACTTCCAGTATGTCCCACACTTCGGGATTGCTGAGAGGTGGTCAGAGACCACAAACCCTTTTTCCACCACTCTGCAAATCCGCCTTCTGGAACACTACTAGTTGGGGGTTGAAGTCCCCTTGAATGCTGAGGGTTCCTGGGGGCCAAAAAGCCCGCTGGTTACCTCCAGTAAGTCCCAAATAGTGGGATTGTTGAGAGGACATCCGAGACCATGCCCCCTTTCTCCACCACTCTTCCTACGCACAACCTGGCGCACTGCTGGTTGGGGAATGAAGTCCACTTGGCTCCAGAGGGACCTTGGGGGCCAACTACTTCTCCTGTTATCTCCAGTAAGTCTTACACTGCGTGATTGCTGAGAGGTCGTTGGGGCCAATCCCCCTTCCTCCACTACTCTGCAAACGCGCCTCCTGGCGCACTGTTAGTTAGGGTATGAAGCCCCATTGAATGCTAAGGGTCTCTGGGGGCCAGGACCCCCTTCTGTTATCTCCAGTAATTCACAGACGCTGGATTGCTGAGAGCTGGTCAGAGGCTCCGCCCCCTTTCTCCTCCACTCTGCAAACCCGACTACGAGTTAGAAAACCATAGAAATTCACTGAAAAAAACAAAGGTTACAGGGACATTAGAGTTAGGCTCAAGTTTCACTCACACAAAACCAAAGAAATTCATCAGTTATAGTTAGCTGAGATAACAATAACTCGCACCGCCGTAATGCACTGCTTCCTGGAAAGTTTTGGGGCAATCCATCCAGCTGGAGCTCAAAAAGAAGAAGGGATCCCAAAATGCAAAATCTGTATGCATTTTCAATAAACTTCTTAAGACAAGGCTAGAGCAAAAACTGCAATTCGAGAAGAAGCTAAATCTTGGTCCCCAGATGGTTCTTTTTGTGAATTGGTGTAAATCCATTCAGTAGTTTTTGATACATTAAGGAGCCGATTCCGATCTCGCTGGGAGAACTATGCGCAGGAAACTAAGGGTGGGTGGAATCTGCGAAATTGACTTTCGCAAATTATCGTGAAATTGCACAAAATCTCCGCGAGCATGCGAAACTTTCGCGAAGATGTGGAGAAAGCTTTTCCCGCCCGTTCGCAATGTGTTTTTGCTTGCTCGCGGGGAAATATATCTCCAACTTGCCCATGCGGTCGCTAATGGGCGCGGCCATCTTGCTCGCGATGCTTATTCCCTGTTCGCGATCGCAATGATGTGTTCGCGATCGCAAACTCTCGTGGGATAGCGCGACCGGCTACCAACAATCCAACATCTTGTGGTGCCCGCGAACGGATAGGAAGTCGCGACCGCGCGCGCGAGAATGCATTTTTAAAGCGCGAACAAGAAGAATTCTTCCGTTTTGCGGCAGGTTGCGAAAGTTTTGACATTTTCACGCTCTCCGCGGAACGCAAAATGTCAAAATATCGCAAATTCCGTGAACGGAACAAAATTTACCGCCCAGGCCTACAGGAAACCAGGACCTCAGTGAATTGCGGTGTACCAAAACTCACCTCATTACCCAGAACCCCTATCCGACTAGCATCAGTGTCACATTCGTTCTCCGTATCATCTTGAAGCTACCAATGATTAGACAACCCAGAGCAAGCGACTTGGAGTACTCCCAGGAATGGTGGGAATCAGAAACACCTTTTCGTTATTATTCTCATAACAGTCCACAACAAGTGTCATCAGAGACACAGTAAAGTTTAAAATGTTTATTTTTAACTACGTGCTCTAAAGTGCAGTACTTTGGCTAACATAAGCAGACAAATGATTAAAAACAAAACCATCAGCATTGTTACAATACCATAGAAAATGAAAGGAGAAATCATATTACAAATGATAGTGGAAAACAACACCCTCCCTTTGCTAGTAAACTAGTTTTTTTAAACTAATAGAAGGTCTCTAGGCTTGAATGGGGAACCCCATACCGTAAATATCAGCTTAGGTGAATCACATCACAGGATCAGCTCTGCTCTCTGTGTCTGGAAAGGTTTTCTCCAAATGTCTGAATCATGCATGCAAATGCAATATTAAAGGCACCCAAGTTTCAGATATTTGCAGCTGTGTGCGTGTTATGGCTAGAGCGTGGGCCGATCAACCTGAATTCAAAATCATACATTGTTATTTGACCTAGACGGCTTCTGCACACAGTGTTCAGACTAAGGTCGCGGTGCACGTCTAGGGATGTGAACAACAGACCATTCTCATGTGAATAAAAAGCAAGCAAGCAGTTTTTCTTGTAAAAACAGCTACCTGAAGTGTCGTGTGCAAAAGCAGCAAAGTGGCAAGATGGCGTTTTATGCTAACATAGCAATGTGTGTACATAGAACCTCGTCTCCACTACACCCTCCCTTGATCGGACAACGAACAGAATAGGGAATCAATGTAGGAACGCAGAGTTCAAGTTCGAGTGAGACAGAACCAAGGTCCGATATGGTCAATCCATTTAATTGATAGTGACAGTTCGAAAATTTGTTGGGAAAAGGAAAAAATTAAAACATCTCTCAGGGGGGTGCGGAAGATGGACAAGCCTGGCTGAAGACGGCTGAAATGCCAGAAACCGGTCCTAGGAAGCTTGTTTCCGGTCCAGGGAAGACATGGCTTGGCAGTTTGGGCTGGACTGTTCCCATGAGGCACAGGGTCAGACTGATTTGCATATGGCCATGTCTGAACTGGGGTGGCAGAGTGGGCTAAAGAACGGTGATGGATTAAACCCAGATCAGTTGACTGGGGGTGAGTGCTTGCAATGTTCAACACTCCGCCATCATTTCCTTTGGTTTTTGCTTTTTAATTTGGCACAATAAGTAGCAACTGCCTCCAAGAGGAAGTCATTATAATGTTCTGTAAAAGATTCAGCCATCCAGTCAAGTAAAGTAAATTAACATACATGTTCTTCGATAACCGTAGCCTCTAGCACAATCAGAGGACAACTTGCGTGTTCTTCAAGATAACTTCTTGCCAAGAAGTCATATGCTGCCGTATATATATATCCAATTTCCTAGGACTCCATGTGCCACTCCACAGGCCATAATACCGATGCCAGAACAGTCCAACTCATGAGCCACTAAGGGACTCATTAGTCGATCATAATCCGGGGCAGGAAGCTGTACTCGACAAGCACAAATCCAAAGCCCATTCGAATGGACAATCTAGGCAATGGAAAACAGGTTGCACGAAAGTAAAGAGAACCGGAATGATAATCCATAGGGTACGCTCAAAGTGGCCAGTGGCAATGTTCCATAGTATTCAAGCATCCGGTTGCGCAGTTGAAGTAGCCGGGGGGGGGGTTGCCATGTGATACAGATCATGCAGCCATTGCGGAGCAAACAAATCAACAGCAGCACACCAGCAGTCAAAGTGAGGATTAATGGAAGGCCGCCAAAGACGCTGGAAAAAATAGAATGAAAAAATGCCGGTATCACACCAAATATTTTTTGGAAGGAGGTCACGAGGCCGGAGCCCACAACTTTGAAAAAATATACCAAGCCAGTTGTTGACGAGGCATTGAATATAGTATGAATCAGAGCACCGAAATGAAAGTGAGATCAGTATTTAAAAGCGCATGCACCTTGGTGCGGGTGTTTGCCACGTGAAGGATGAATGTTTCACAGGAGGATGTCAGAGCGACTTCTTTTTCAGGCAATAGAGCCCTTATTCTGCTCATCTTGTTGAACTACGCTTTCAAGGTTGGGATGGAAGGTCAGATGGATACATTCAGTCTCCCATGTGGGGGCGGGAAAAGGACATTTTTACAACAGACTACGCGCTGTGAGACACTGACAATATACGGAATCCCCACTAGCATCCCGCAGCATGCCTCATTATTTAAAAGCAAATAACTACCGTTAGCTAATAATGTAAAAGTGGGTGTAATTGCTGGCACAGGATTTCCCTTCAGCATGCAAGCTAAATTCAGTGTCTGAACATTGCAGGTGCCATGAAATTGGATGTTCCTACAGACTACTGAGTGATCAGGTGCGGAAGTGCATTCCTCTCCTTTTAAATTAACTTCTTTACCCTCTCTCAGGCACCTGTATGTAAATGGGAGTGACCAAACTTCATGCAGGAAAGCCGTACCCAATGGTTCATTTCTGCCTAGGGCATAACGTTTCATACATGAACTGAACTTAAAAAATGGAAATGGTAAGGTGATTAAACCATGGATAAGCCACACAGCTGAGTTTGATTCAGCCACAGAAAAAGGTAATGGTTCCAACTTTTCAATATGCAGTCATGAGTATGTTGCATCCTTCATCGACATGAACTGTTGTTTATCAGTCAGATTAAACGGCAGGAATAAAGATGATATGTTCATGTAATCCCAGGGAACTTTCCCCGCCTTCAATGTTTGTAAAGTCCATGCAAACTGCATTATAGAACGCAACTGATTTTGACCATGGTACAAAACATACATATCATCCTGTACAATATCCACAACAGATGAAACAAAATTATCTAATGTGTAAATTCTGGAAGAAAGGGTGTTAATGCTATTATCGATGACAGCTAGCACTTTTTCCAAATTGTCTTGATCAATAGCCCTTAATCTGGAAGCTGCTTCAATTTGAGATAATTTCCAAACTTCGTCATAAACAGCATACACCCATCTTTTGAACCTGCCACCCACAAGACCCTTAACAAAATCATTCAAATCTACTTTGTCGTTCAGTTTTGATAAATGAAGTTTAACAGCGGCCAAGGTGGAATGTTGCAGCCAGTTCTGACATAACTTTCCGACTGAATAGGTAGTAACAGAATGGGAAGATTCAAATCAGGGGTCCACTCTAACCTGTGTATAGCCAGGGTATAGACACAGAAAACGATGTTGATAGTAATCTGAGCTCTTCTGCCATATTAACCACCCTTCAGGGTCTAGGTTGGTAATGTTGAAGGATGTATTAGTAATGAATGACTGCAACGCATCTGTGTGATTATTCCATTTTGGATAAGCGCCCAGATCAGGAATAGAGGGGGGATTCATCTTTTTAGAAGTAGCCAATCCAAAGCAGGTGGTTTGATAAATGGTAGAACTCAAAAACAACATGTGGTTTGGGATAAGGCAAGCACGATGCAGAGCTTCCGAACCTTCCACCTGCCACGCTTTAGAACCCCAAACCATTTTAAGATCAATGGTATCTTTCCACAGCTCATAGCCCCCTATAGCTAATTCATCCATAAAGGACCTGGAATACAATAATTTAGTGTTGGTCAATCTAACTTTGGAAGCTGACTCAGCAGCCATTTTTAAATAAAAGGCTTCAGGTTCAGATACACTGAAATCAGTAAAATATGTACATATTTTCACTAGAGTTTTGGAGCTGCCTTCAATTGGTGCCGGACAATGTTCCCATTGTGTATAATTAAAAGAATTTCTAAATGTATTTGCTTTATGCAGGAAATGATTGCCATAGTCTTGGTAGAAAAACAACTCGCCATAATTTGCTGTGTCTAAATACAAATCTTCAGCATCAAAAGCAGCATAATATTTCAAATCAGAAAAAGAGCCTCTATGGCTTGGACTTCCCAATCATCAGAGCGTATGTTTTGTTTCACGATATCCCCAATAAAAACACGGAGTATATTGGGGACATTAATCACCTCTGTGGGACCATAAATTTGAAATTTAACAGCATCCCATACAATCCCATCTAACACAGGCCAGGCAGTAATATTCACAAAAGTCTGGTACCTCTTCATGATGTGTGATGAGGAATGGGGTGCCAAAGTTCCATCGTTTAATCTAATCGCCGATCTTTCATGAGATAGTGTCCATTTACTAGACGGAAAAATACAACCACAAATCCAATGGACATAAACAAAAAAATAGTTATCAGCACCAGCCAAATGTAATTCCAAGGGGGAATTAAAAAACTTCTTTTAAACCAAACAGCAAAAATAGAAATTTTCGATGGGGCATTGGAAGTCACAGAGTTAGTGTCAAATGAAAAACGAGACTGGTCAACTGCAATTGAATGTAAACCAGGCAACAACACATCTGTGGGATAAGTGTACTCAGCATCTTCAATCGGACCACCAGCCGGTGGAGGCAATAAAGGATTAGTAACTGGATGCATCTCAATGGCAAAATGTCAGGCCTGTTGGTAGTTGCCGGACCCAAAACAGAATTTCTCAGCATTGCTGGACAAGAGACCGCTGGAGTCATACTAAGAAGAATCGGCCACTCATTGTAGTTTGACATTGTCAATGGAGATGTACCTGTTATCCTTGTGACCAGGTAGTGGAGGTAAAATGACTGTTCGTGTACCCTGCACACCAAGCACTGGTACTGGAGCATGATAAGAGGGGCCAAACTCCTTCTTGTTCTCCACCTTCTCATGTACCAGGTCACCAACTCGAGGTAGCCAGCCAACTACCGGAATCTGAAGCGCATCATCAGTTGTGGAGGGCAAGTGTTCCTTTGCAAGACTGTCTCTGGTCTCTTGTAGATTCTGTAATACAGCACAGTGATCATCTACGTCAAAGGGTGCGGCTGACGCCGCCATGTCTACACCATCAAGGTCCGGGACAGACATCTTTATGTCAAAGAGCATTTCATAAGGGGTTCGCCCACCGTGAGACCTTCTAGAGAGATTATTAAGTGCACGCTGAACGCTATACAGAGGGGCCAACCAGTTCCTGCCAGTTCCTAAAACCCTAGCTGTCAGGGATTGCTTTAAGTCATGGTTCATTCACTCCACAACACTATTGCCCTCAGGCCGGTATGGAGATGAAAATTTGACTTGGACCCCCAAAGATCTCATGGCTTCTTTGTACGCCTTACAGGCGAATGCAGGACCTTGGTCAGAATGAAGGGTACCACATGCAAAAATACCCACAACGACACGCAAATCCCTGATGACAGTTCGAGCATCGGCACTCCGCTGTTGCCAGACCCAAAGAAAACATGTGCACGAATCCACTGCAACTAAGATATACTTATACGCAGTATCAGAGCAGAAAGGTCCGCAGTGATCTAAATAAACGCACCCAAGTGGTTTATTAGATATGTACAACTGTGTTTGAGGTGGGCGCGCAGCAGTCAAAGGTTTTATCTGCTGGCAGATGTCACAATTAAGAACATAAGCACAAGTCTGTTTATACAATCCGCGCCACTAGTAACATTGTTGTAAGAGAGTGACAGTCGCAGAAAAGCCGGCATGGGCAGAAGCCATACCTTTGTGAGCTGCTGTTATCAAGGAAAGTCTGCAGACCGCGTTGGGAATCAATCTGTCACCAACGTCGTTAATTCTCACATAGGGAACTTTATCAGGACTTAAATGATAAGAGTATTTAGAAGGGAAACCCCAAGGGTAATAATCACCCTTCTCTGTAGCAGCAATATCTGCCAAGATGTCATCATCAATCTTACTTTTGGATCTTGTAACTGTTGCTACTAGACATGTTGCCACTGCTGTTTATGCTGCTTTGTCAGCTAAGCTGTTTCCGACAGCGTGGACACCTACTCGCTGGTGCCCTAGAGTATGAATCACATTCACAAGCGACAGACGTTGTTTAAGGTCTGCGACTCGAACCCAAAGCACTTTATGCTTGATTGTGCTACCTTTGGAATCATGATACTCATTTTGAGACCAAAAGAATAAATTGTCGTTGAAAGACTGAACACAGTAAAAAGAGTCACTCACTATAAGAGTAGTAACTCGAGGATCAGTAAACTCCAGTGCAAGCACCAGAGCACGAAGCTCTGCCAACTGGGTGGTACAATCACCCAATGTCTGCGTGTGCATGACATCAGACTTGAATTCTCCATTCACAAAAGTACCAGTCACTATTGCGCAGGCCGCTGAATAAGCATGCTTAGAATCCGTCGCCAGTTGCGCCGAACCGTCAGTGTAAATGGCACAATGGTAATCCTTAAGCGGGCGCAAGCACATAGGAGCTGGATGAACAAATTCATACTGCAAGTACTCCTGAATCTGCAATGAGGCATCAAAGATGTAAGTGACATCTGGCGATGTCAAAGAAGTGGCCCATTGTATCCACCGCGGATGCAAAGCTTTAGATTTAGGTACACTGGCTTTCGTCACTGCCTCTAGGGCAGGATACGGTGTGACAACCAACATGCGTTTCCCTTGCGACAGCTATCGCTCTTTCAGAATCGCCATCTGCACTGCAGTCAAAACTTTTTCGACAGTGGAAAAGCGCATTTCAGCCGAAGTGTACAAGTGCGACTTGTAAGCAATGGGGACGGTGTCGCCCTCATTGAACGTTAAGTACGTGAAACCCACAGCGCCAGGCACAATTCTTATTACCAGGTTTGTGTGGTTATCACGCGTCAATAAGTATTTAGAAGCAAGAAGATCAGCCTGCAAAGATTGCAGGATAGCTGAATGTTCTGGCAGCCAGCTCGATTTAGAAAAAGTAGGTTGTACCAAGGCATACAGCGGCTTGATACGCTGGGCATAATCAGTAATGTAAGTACGCCCGAAATTAAAGCAATCCAGCAAAGATTGTAGTTTTTTCAGTGTTGTCGGGGCATGCAAACATGCGCAATTCTCCAGGACGTGAGGTGCTAAACCATGTCCTTCATTGTTGAGTTCATAGCCCAAAAACAACACTGTATATTCTGCAATGTGTTACTTTGCAAAGTTGAATTTGTAACCGAAGTCCGCAAACATAACAATGATGCGGTCAACGTGACACAGATGCGGCCATAATTCGTCGTCTGTGAGATAGATACCATCAACATACGAGTACGCATCAGGGTTAATGCTCTCTAACAGATAGACTACACAAGTGGCAAAGATTCCCGGACTGTTTTTATAGCCCATGGCTAATCTTTTAAACTGTTTTTGTTTGCCGCCAGAAGTAAAGGCTGTCCATTGACTACTAATAGAGGACAGATTATGACTATAAAAGCCATTGGAGATGTCAAGTGTGGTTTTAAACCTTTTTCTCACCAGACTATCAACGAGGGCAGAACTGTGGGTATTCTGTACCGCACAGGTCCGACAATGAGAGTTCAAATGCCTGTAATCCAAAACTAGGCGGTACGACCCATCAGGTTTGGTTACAGTGAATAGAGGATTATTCATGGGTGACACACATGTTTCAATAACACCTTGATATTCCAATTGTTCAAGGATTTCTGCAACGTGAGATCTAGCTTCGCGGCGCATGGGATATTGGGGTTGTGGCTGGGGCACAGACCGTAATGGAATCTCATGGCTTGGTGACAACTTATCCCACCCAACCTGAGTACGGTACAACGCCGGAGCAAGCACCTGAGCCCACTCTTCTGTAAAGTTCTGAGTCTGATCCTTCTGCACAGTGTGCCCGAAAGATGGGAAGATTACCTCCTCCCCTCTAGGAGTGGCCAAAACGAAAGCTGGGGGCCAGTCTGCCTCTGCTCACAGAATGTCATATGTAAAGGTCAGATTTTCCCCAAATATCCCTTTTATGGTACGTTGTATGTTACCTTCTATTAAAAGGACTATGTCATATAGTCTGTCAGGGGGAGCCACTCTAGTATCAGCAGTTTCTACAGTAATGAATGTGTCAGTTGCTGTCGCCTTCAGATATGGACGCAGTGCTTGCCGCACTACTGTAACCTCTGCTGCTCTGTCTAGCAGCTTTAGTGCCCATGTCAGGTTCCGAAGCTGCGTTCTCACTATCTGTGGCATACCTCGCTGCTAGTGGTGCTGCTTCCCCTGTTTTTTAGCTTCCTAATTTTGTTTAGGAAAAGCTGGACGGTCGTCTTTAGAAGACGTCACTGTCTTAGTTTGTGGTTGCGTAGTTGTTGTTTGAACAAAAGGCTTAACCCCCAAACTATTGCGGCCAATGGTCTTATAAGCCTCCGCAATAATCTTCGGTAACTGCTGGGGTTTATCGAAGTCAGCAACGAGGCGCAGCTCATTCGACACTTGAAAGTTAACTGCATCTCCCTTGAAGTTAGCAAGGATGAGCGTGGCAACTACGTCGAACATGCCGACAAGCCTCATCCCTAACTCGACCGCCGCCTCCGAACTGTGTTGATCCTGAACACGTTTGATAACGGAGGGCAGTACAGCCATAGACAGGGTGCCGAAGCACTTTGAGTAGACTGCTGCAAACACTTTACCCCAGTTATCACAATCAGCTACCTCTGGGACCAAGTCTTTCTGCAAACTAATGGTGAGGATCCTGTGTTTTTCCACAGGAGTAGAAGTCGGAAAAACTGCTTTCAGGTGGTCAAATATCTCGGCAAGCCAATAAGGCATATCGTCCTTATTCTGGGGGCGCTTGCCCATTACCGAATTAACCATGACGGGACTAATAGTAATGCTGGTCGGGCCAGCTGGTTTCGCTGCAACCCCAGGTGCCCCCACCTGGACATTGCGTGAAACGTATTGCACTAAAGCCCTATGTACCATAATTAGGGCGGTATGGAGTTGACGTAACTCATCCACTGGGGCTTGCAAATAACGTGGATGTGGTGTAAACCCGGCCAAGACTGGCCAAGTGGCCCTTGGAATGGACAAGGGACCCAAACGAACCGAAGTGTACAAGTGCGACTTGTAAGCAATGGGGACGGTGTCGCCCTCATTGAACGTTAAGTACGTGAAACCCACAGCGCCAGGCACAATTCTTATTACCAGGTTTGTGTGGTTATCACGCGTCAATAAGTATTTAGAAGCAAGAAGATCAGCCTGCAAAGATTGCAGGATAGCTGAATGTTCTGGCAGCCAGCTCGATTTAGAAAAAGTAGGTTGTACCAAGGCATACAGCGGCTTGATACGCTGGGCATAATCGGTAATGTAAGTACGCCCGAAATTAAAACAATCCAGCAAAGATTGTAGTTTTTTCAGTGTTGTCGGGGCATGCAAACATGCGCAATTCTCCAGGACGTGAGGTGCTAAACCATGTCCTTCATTGTTGAGTTCATAGCCCAAAAACAACACTTTATATTCTGCAATGTGTTACTTTGCAAAGTTGAATATGTAACCGAAGTCCGCAAACATAACAATGATGCGGTCAACGTGACACAGATGCGGCCATAATTCGTCGTCTGTGAGATAGATACCATCAACATACGAGTACGCATCAGGTTTAATGCTCTCTAACAGATAGACTACACAAGTGGCAAAGATTCCCGGACTGTTTTTATAGCCCATGGCTAATCTTTTAAACTGTTTTTGTTTGCCGCCAGAAGTAAAGGCTGTCCATTGACTACTAATAGAGGACAGATTATGGCTATAAAAGCCATTGGAGATGTCAAGTGTGGTTTTAAACCTTTTTCTCACCAGACTATCAACGAGGGCAGAACTGTGGATATTCTGTACCGCACAGGTCCGACAATGAGAGTTCAAATGCCTGTAATCCAAAACTAGGCGGTACGACCCATCAGGTTTGGTTACAGTGAATAGAGGATTATTCGTGGGTGACACACATGTTTCAATAACACCTTGATATTCCAATTGTTCAAGGATTTCTGCAACGTGAGATCTAGCTTCGCGGCACATGGGATATTGGGGTTGTGGCTGGGGCACAGACCATAATGGAATCTCATGGCTTGGTGACAACTTATCCCACCCAACCTGAGTACGGTACAACGCCGGAGCAAGCACCTGAGCCCACTCTTCTGTAAAGTTCTGAGCCTGATCCTTCTGCACAGTGTGCGCGAAAGATGGGAAGATTACCTCCTCCCCTCTAGGAGTGGCCAAAACGAAAGCTGGGGGCCAGTCTGCCTCTGCTCACAGAATGTCATATGTAAAGGTCAGATTTTCCCCAAATATCCCTTTTATGGTACGTTGTATGTTACCTTCTATTAAAAGGACTATGTCATACAGTCTGTCAGGGGCAGCCACTCTAGTATCAGCAGTTTCTACAGTAATGAATGTGTCAGTTGCTGTCGCCTTCAGATATGGACGCAGTGCTTGCCGCACTACTGTAACCTCTGCTGCTCTGTCTAGCAGCTTTAGTGCCCATGTCAGGTTCCGAAGCTGCGTTCTCACTATCTGTGGCATACCTCGCTGCTAGTGGTGCTGCTTCCCCTGTTTTTTAGCTTCCCAATTTTGTTTAGGAAAAGCTGGACGGTCGTCTTTAGAAGACGTCCCTGTCTTAGTTTGTGGTTGCGTAGTTGTTGTTTGAACAAAAGGCTTAACCCCCAAACTATTGCGGCCAATGGTCTTATAAGCCTCCGCAATAATCTTCGGTAACTGCTGGGGTCTATCGAAGTCAGCGACGAGGCGCAGCTCATTCGACACTTGAAAGTTAACTGCATCTCCCTTGAAGTTAGCAAGGATGAGCGTGGCAACTACGTCAAACATGCCGACAAGCCTCATCCCTAACTCGACCGCCGCCTCCGAACTGTGTTGATCCTGAACACGTTTGATCACGGAGGGCAGTACAGCCATAGACAGGGTGCCGAAGCACTTTGAGTAGACTGCTGCAAACACTTTACCCCAGTTATCACAATCAGCTACCTCTGGGACCAAGTCTTTCTGCAAACTAATGGTGAGGATCCTGTGTTTTTCCACAGGAGTAGAAGTCGGAAAAACTGCTTTCAGGTGGTCAAATTTCTCGGCAAGCCAATAAGGCATATCGTCCTTATTCTGGGGGCGCTTGCCCATTACCGAATTAACCATGACGGGACTAATAGTAATGCTGGTCGGGCCAGCTGAATTCGCTGCAACCCCAGGTGCCCCCACCTGGACATTGCGTGAAACGTATTGCACTAAAGCCCTATGTACCATAATTAGGGCGGTATGGAGTTGACGTAACTCATCCACTGGGGCTTGCAAATAACGTGGATGTGGTGTAAACCCGGCCAAGACTGGGCAAGTGGCCCCTGGAATGGACAAGGGACCCAAACGAACCGAAGTGTACAAGTGCGACTTGTAAGCAATGGGGACGGTGTCACCCTCATTGAACGTTAAGTAGGGGAAACCCACAGCGCCAGGCACAATTCTTATTACCAGGTTTGTGTGGTTATCACGCGTCAATAAGTATTTAGAAGCAAGAAGATCAGCCTGCAAAGATTGCAGGATAGCTGAATGTTCTGGCAGCCAGCTCGATTTAGAAAAAGTAGGTTGTACCAAGGCATACAGCGGCTTGATACGCTGGGCATAATCGGTAATGTAAGTACGCCCGAAATTAAAACAATCCAGCAAAGATTGTAGTTTTTTCAGTGTTGTCGGGGCATGCAAACATGCGCAATTCTCCAGGACGTGAGGTGCTAAACCATGTCCTTCATTGTTGAGTTCATAGCCCAAAAACAACACTGTATATTCTGCAATGTGTTACTTTGCAAAGTTGAATTTGTAACCGAAGTCCGCAAACATAACAATGATGCGGTCAACGTGACACAGATGCGGCCCTAGTTCGTCGTCTGTGAGATAGATACCATCAACATACGAGTACGCATCAGGGTTAATGCTCTCTAACAGATAGACTACACAAGTGGCAAAGATTCCCAGACTGTTTTTATAGCCCATGGCTAATCTTTTAAACTGTTTTTGTTTGCCGCCAGAAGTAAAGGCTGTCCATTGACTACTAATAGAGGACAGATTATGGCTATAAAAGCCATTGGATATGTCAAGTGTGGTTTTATACCTTTTTCTCACCAGACTATCAACGAGGGCAGAACTGTGGGTATTCTGTACCGCACAGGTCCGACAATGAGAGTTCAAATGCCTGTAATCCAAAACTAGGCGGTACGACCCATCAGGTTTGGTTACAGTGAATAGAGGATTATTCATGGGTGACACACATGTTTCAATAACACCTTGATATTCCAATTGTTCAAGGATTTCTGCAACGTGAGATCTAGCTTCGCGGCGCATGGGATATTGGGGTTGTGGCTGGGGCACAGACCGTAATGGAATCTCATGGCTTGGTGACAACTTATCCCACCCAACCTGAGTACGGTACAACGCCGGAGCAAGCACCTGAGCCCACTCTTCTGTAAAGTTCTGAGCCTGATCCTTCTGCACAGTGTGCGCGAAAGATGGGAAGATCACCTCCTCCCCTCTAGAAGTGGCCAAAACGAAAGCTGGGGGCCAGTCTGCCTCTGCTCACAGAATGTCATATGTAAAGGTCAGATTTTCCCCAAATATCCCTTTTATGGTACGTTGTATGTTACCTTCTATTAAAGGACTATGTCATATAGTCTGTCAGGGGGAGCCACTCTAGTATCAGCAGTTTCTACAGTAATGAATGTGTCAGTTGCTGTCGCCTTCAGATATGGACGCAGTGCTTGCAGCACTACTGTAACCTCTGCTGCTCTGTCTAGCAGCTTTAGTGCCCATGTCAGGTTGCGAAGCTGCGTTCTCACTATCTGTGGCATACCTCGCTGCTAGTGGTGCTGCTTCCCCTGTTTTTTAGCTTCCCAATTTTGTTTAGGAAAAGCTGGACGGTCGTCTTTAGAAGACGTCCCTGTCTTAGTTTGTGGTTGCGTAGTTGTTGTTTGAACAAAAGGCTTAACCCCCAAACTATTGCGGCCAATGGTCTTATAAGCCTCCGCAATAATCTTCGGTAACTGCTGGGGTTTATCGAAGTCAGCGACGAGGCGCAGCTCATTTGACACTTGAAAGTTAACTGCATCTCCCTTGAAGTTAGCAAGGATGAGCGTGGCAACTACGTCGAACATGCCGACAAGCCTCATCCCTAACTCGACCGCCGCCTCCGAACTGTGTTGATCCTGAACACGTTTGATCACGGAGGGCAGTACAGCCATAGACAGGGTGCCGAAGCACTTTGAGTAGACTGCTGCAAACACTTTACCCCAGTTATCACAATCAGCTACCTCTGGGACCAAGTCTTTCTGCAAACTAATGGTGAGGATCCTGTGTTTTTCCACAGGAGTAGAAATCGGAAAAACTGCTTTCAGGTGGTCAAATTTCTCAGCAACCAATAAGGCATATCATCCTTATTCTGGGGGCGCTTGCCCATTACCGAATTAACCATGACGGGGCTTATAGTAATGCTGGTCGGGCCAGCTGGTTTCGCTGCAACCCCAGGTGCCCCCACCTGGACATTGCGTGAAACGTATTGCACTAAAGCCCTATGTACCATAATTAGGGCGGTATGGAGTTGACGTAACTCATCCACTGGGGCTTGCAAATAACGTGGATGTGGTATAAACCCGGCCAAGACTGGCCAAGTGGCCCCTGGAATGGACAAGGGACCCAAACGAACCGGTGTAACCATGTGGGGGAGGGCGCCATTGAACCAAATACGATGCTGCCAAGCAGAAATTGGAATTTCCAGCATCCTATACGGCGTGTAATTAGCCGGGACTGCCGTAGGAGTGTATGAGTGAAACGTATTATCATCCGCATTCACCGCCGGCAAACTAACTCAAGAGTAAAACAGCTCATAGGGATGCGATGCATCGGCACTCACTACAAAGATAATAGACATCCCATCGTCAGGTACCCCGAACTGCGTCAAATGACGCCTGAGAGGTGCGCGACTATGCGCTGCAATAGTGACTTCAGCCATAAGGACACAGAGAAGAAAAACAACCTATATAAACAGTAGCATAAAAAGAGTATAAGATAAAACAAAACATTTTTAATTGTCAAGCTTGAGAGAACCTATATATTAATTAATTAGGTAGGTTTAAACCGTCACTCCCGTTAACCGGAAACAAGAGTGAGGGTATTGTGGACTAATATAAGCACTACTAAGGCGTCTCAATCCTAAGACCAAAACGTTAGATGCTCCACATTGGGCGCCATGTTGCAGGGATTCTGCTTATCCACAGAACTATGCGCAGGAAACTAGGGCCTCAGTGAATTGCGGTGTACCAAAAACTCACCTCAGTACCCAGAACCCCTATCCGACTAGCATCAGTGTCTCATTCGTTCTCCGTATCATCTCGAAGCTACCAATGATTAGACAACCCAGAACAAGAGACTTAGAGTACTCTCACGAATGGTGGGAATCAGAAACACCTTTTTGTTATTATTCTCATATCAGTCCACAACAAGAGTAATCAGAGACACAATAAAGTTTATGGGGCATATGCATCAACCAAACGAATACCGATTCCTTAATAGCGAAAAATAAGGAATCGCCATTAAGGAATCGGTATATGGCATGCATCAACAGATTCGGTAAAATTTAGCGATTCCTTAAAAATCGCTAAATTTACCGATTTCTACATAGCGGGGCATGCAAACTCCCATTAGCAAATAGCGAGTTCGGTAATAACGAATTAGCTAATAGCGAGTTCGGTAATACCGAGTTAGCTATTACCGAATCGGTATTAGCGAAATCGCAATTTGCCGCGTCGCTCCGGGAACGTGCAGATGACATCACCAACCAGGAAATACTGCAGCCCCACCCACATAGCCTCGACAGAGGAGCAGACAGGAGCTGGGAAGGAAGACTGCCTGTGCAGAGTGAGGCCACACCGACTCTGCAAATCCAAAGACACACACATCATGGCGCAGGAAGTGCCATCCAGCGCAGAGTCAGCACGCAAGCGAAAGCGGAAATTTTCTGACAGGGAGCTCGAGTACCTTATCGAGGGAGTCTCCAGCAAACACGACCGCCTCTTTGGCAAGCTGTCCCTCAAGGTGCCTGAGCAGGAGAAGCGGCGCATATGGCTGCGCATCCGTGAGAGGGTGAATGCAGTCGGCGTCACGACCCGCAGCAGCGACGACCTCAAAAAAAGGTGGTACGACCTGCGGAAGCGTGCCAAAGAGAGGATTGCGGAGAGGCTCCGGGAGGCGAGCAGGACTGGAGGCGGACCATCCACAGCACCAGCCAACACAGCCCTGGAGGACCTTGTGGAAGGGACGATAGAGCGGGAAGCCGTCGTGGGGGTGACCTAGATGGACACGTCCGGCGCAGCCACAAGTGCCCAAGGTAAGATGCATGCCTGTGCCCACACCCAGCATTGCGTAAATCCATTCCCATGCCCCCAGCCCGATCTCAGTGTGTCTGCAGCTCTGGCACAGACAGCTTTACACATGACACCAGTGCATCTTGGGAGTTGTAGTCTAGTCAGCCCAGTGTGCATGTACAGGCGTAAATCCAATGACCATACACCACATCAGTTGAACATAGATGGAGACTGTTCATTTAGTGGACCACAGAGGGACATTCATGTGTACAACACTATGTAGTAGTAATTATCCCACTAACCATGCACTGTTTCACACACAGATGCATCACCTGGGGATTCGGACGACAGCAGCCAGCTGATCATCTCGGAAACACCCGTCGAGTCAGACCAGGAGACAGCGCAGGACGCGCATGCATCGCCAACACCTGCCACCCCAACAGCACCACCTCCACCAGCGCCACAAGCTACGGCACCTCCACCAGCGCCACAAGCTACGGCACCAGCACCAGCACCACAAGCAACGGCACCAGCCAAACAGGCTGCAGCTACTATAGCCACAATAGCGCAGAGGCGCAGGTCCCAAGTTGCGCCCTTGCAGGAGATGGAAACACCCACCTCGCAATTGGCACCCAGGCAGCGCACATACATGTGGTAAATAATTTAATTACCGGGACTTAATTTGATACAGAACATAATAAGAATAGCTCAATAAATAAGAGGCAGAATCCGTGGTATTAGAGGTTCGGAACGGGCTTTATTCCAATAAACGATTTCGAAATCGTGGACTCCAAGTTCCATCACCACGGAGGCTCAGGAAGTGAAGGACATACATTATTGATAATTAATAACTTTTATACAATAGGCATTACAGCGAAGCAAATGTAAGAGGCGTAACAATTGATAGCAAAGATAACATTTCACATACGTAGCTGAAGGAGGCGTAATTGGGAGTAACAAGGAAACGTCATTGGTTGTGATGTTGCATATGGGTGGACCTATGAAATAATTTCGCAATGTCAGCAGAAATACTTTGCAGAGATGCGCGCGCAGCAGCATGACGTGTGATTGACGTGCAGCTAGGGGGTGAAGGGGACTTGACATTTAGCTCTACATGTGGCGACAAATGTCTGGAGGGTCAAGTCAACCTAATCCCAAATCATATCTAACATCCTATGTTTAAAGAACTATGTTATCCAAAAGAGAGGCCTTTTTGGAGTAGAATCTTATTCTATACTGACTATACTGACTGTTAGTGCGTGTACAAGCGTCTAAGTGTCTACACTAGATGCGAGGGCAGGAATCTTCCATAGTAACAGGGCTATGAATTACTTGCATAAAGACAGAGAAGCCGGGCCTTTGCTCGGTAGCTGGCAGAATGTTTACTTAAGCTACTAGACAGGAATGCATTGGGCAGGGAGCAGAGCAGATAATTTCCGAAGGTGAAATACAGTTCTTGGCAGGCAGCAAGCTGATGTCAGGCATCGTGAGCCGCGCAGAGGATGAGACAAAGTTCATGGTCACAGATGCAGGCTCGGACTGGAGCTTCAGAGACAGAAAGCAAGAAAAGCTTGATGACAGAATCAGGGCCTACTCGTCTGAACTGTAAAATGGCATAAGTGAACCATATAAAGGCGGTGGCCTTTCGTACTTAGGAATGGAATATCCGGCCCATTCATGGCGGATCTGAAAGAGGACATGTTAACGGTGGACGCACATGTATTTGCGTCTTCATGACTGGAACTGGAGGGATCATACATGTACTTGTAACATGCACATAGAACCGTTGGGGTCCAAGATAGGGGACATAACTGACCAGAAAAATCCATATTTCCACATTCCCTCCTTGTCCCCTACTTGCCCGTCAAGAGATATCAATCTTCATTAATCCATTGATCTGTTCATATAGCATCATTTGTTCTTCTTTCTTCTTCCGGGATCTTGAACGAAAATCTTGATGTGGAATACACGATGTGGCACACAGACCACAAATCGCTGGTCCACATTGCAGGCATAAGCAGCAACTGAATAGTATGAGAAGGCCAATACCTAGGAAGGATAGAACTCTCCATCCCCAGGCTGATAACACGCTCCAAAACCAACCGGACCAAGTCCAGGTGCCTGGATTCTGGTGTATCTGGCTCACAATCTTATGAAGGCGCGTTATGGCTTTATATACAGATGGCGAATTTTCTGGTATGAAAATGCAACAGCTTGATCCGATGACCCTACAAGCTCCGCCCCTATCGGCCAGGATGACGTCAAGGACAAGACGATTTTGAAGCACAACAATCCGCATAGCAGACTGCTCTTCTGTTAAATTGCCTAAGGCGGAAATAGTTTCGTTCACTACTGCTTCAAGGGTTCTAGTCAATCTACGTATCAGCTTACTATTAGTAACGGTACCTATATAGGGAAAGAGACCTTTATTGAAATCTGTGTATTTTTCCCATGCTGTTTCAGTGTAATCGACTATTGGGAGATCTCTCCTTTCTCTATTGTGTACTAAATGAGTATTTCTGTGATAATCAGGAGGAGCTAGAAAAACAGGTGGCAAAAGGAATCCAATGTAGCAGGTACCATCCCAATCTAGAGGCAAACGTACATATGCCGTCTGACCACATATAAAATAGGAATGGCGGGAAGCTCTAAATGTCGACTTGCCTTGATCACTGAATTCTATTACAGTGGTGCATCTACTATGGCCCATATGTATGGAACCATTCTTTCTTACACATAATTCACCTTTTACTGGAAATACTGACATGGCGGGCAAACTTGGATTAGCTTCGGATTCGACATTCAAGATCAGGAGATTAAGCGTAAAGTTACCTAATCCATATACTTCATTTTCTAGATCAGTTCCTGTTCTTTTGGGAAGTCCCTCCTTGTTGGGGTGGCAGACTTTAAGTAAAACTAAGTTCAGATTTCCCCATACCCCATTGTCTTGATAAACTGCAGAGTTCGAATCTTGGGAATTAAGTAAACTAAACCATGCTCCACAGGAGCCGTTGTGTGTGAACGGGTATGGAAAAAGAGGTAGAATTCCTTTATAGTTCTGATAGGGAGGGAGTCGGCCACATATCCAACAATTTGTAGCATTGCTAACCTGATGGGAATGATGTAACATACTAATAAAAGTGTTATTGCGCAGCGCAAATCTGTATGACAATTCATGCGGAGGTAATTCGCTAAAAGAATGTTCATCAGTAATATTATAAACATGTCTAGAAATAGGATAACATATGTGCAACAATATACTTGCAGTAATTATTAAAAGACTAAGGAAAAACAAAATTAATAACGTCACTGTACAATGACTACGCAGTGATTTACAGTACGCCTGTCGTTTCAGCATTTTTCGGGTGCATTCTCTATTCAGGTCCAAGGGATACATGTCAGAGACAATTCAACCGCTTCACCTCGGAGAGGACTTAAACAATCAAATTGCTTGACTGATTGGACCTGAGCTTTAGTTTATAATGTTCGGCATTACTCTTTTCAACAAAAGGAAGTTTTGAGTCAATGGGTGAAGACACACGAGGTGTGGTATTCACATCTGCTGGTAGTCCATGAAATTTCTTGATATGACTTGAATGTACCCAGCCTTTTCTGCCTTCGATCTTCACGGCTGTCCTGGTGGTGAGTAAGACCAGTTGAGGCGACCTCCACCTAGGATCCAGCTGAGTCTTTCGATCAAAGTTCCTCACTAAGACGAGATCCCCCGGAATTACGTCATGGGGTTTCACCTCAGTGTTGTCAGGAAAAGCTGCAGCTACCTGTGAACGACAAGATTGTAGTGCAGACATCAAGGAAGCCAAATAATCTGTCAGCATATTACAGTCAATATCAGTTATTTTACGTGGTACAGGCGTCCCCCACATATTTGGTGGTCTGCCAAAGATCACCTCATACGGGGATAGCCCTGTTCGAGAGTGTGCTACCATTCTCATGTAAAAGAGTGCAACTGGTAAGGCTACTACCCAGTCGACACCTTTTTCCCTGCATATTTTGGACAGTCTGATTTTCAAAGTTTGATTATGTCTTTCCACGAGACCTGCTGCCTCGGGGTGTCGGACACAGTGGAATTTCCACTGATAACCTAACAAAAGTGAAACGTGTTTCATTAGTTCGGATGAGAACGGCTGGCCGTTATCTGAGTAGACAGCACGTGGTAAACCGTATCGTGGGAAGAATTCTCGAACTAACTGTTTGGCAGTAGTCGGGGCAGTGTAATCTGAAACCGGGTACGCCTCTGTCCAACGGGAAAGAGCACAGACAACTACGAGAACATATTTGAATCCTCGACATCGTTCCATCTGGATATAATCCATCTGGAGAATTTCAAAAGGGTGGTCAGGAGGCTGAAATCCACCCTGCTCTACGGGAATGCTTTTTCCTGGGTTGAACTGACAACAGATCATACAGGTACGAACTTTTTGTTTCGCTGCTGCTCGTAAATGCTTGTTGAACCAAATATGTTGAATGCTGTCTAGCATAGCTTTCTCTCCTAGATGCGCTGGACTATGGACAGTGTTAATAATGACTTGGACCATTGAATCAGGAAGGAACCACACAGATTTTTCCTTCGTCATCCATCCTTGATCCGTTTGGATCCCTCCTAATTCAGTCCATTTCCTTATTTCGTCTGGAGTAGCATGTGTCTGTATGTCAATTACATCAAGAGCGGGATCCTTAACCATCATGCAATGTGTTGGTGTCTGGACTATTGTCTTTGTCATGTCGGATGTTTGAGTTTGAGCAGTCTGTTTAGCTGTTCTGTCAGCTAGATCATTGCCTTGAGAAATGATATCAGTAATTTTCGTATGAGCTTTACATTTCATAATCGATATTGCAATGGGTAGATGTATTGCATCTAATAAGGCATGAATGAGGGGTCCGTGCTGAATGTGGGCACCGTGAGAAGTTAAATAACCTCTCTCTCGCCACAGCACGCCGAAGTCATGTACAACTCCGAATGCATAACGTGAATCAGTGTATATGTTGACTTTTTTATTTGTGGCTTGAATACAGGCCTGTGTCAGAGCGACGAGCTCTGCTGCTTGAGCGGACAAGGTATTTATACACTTGGTTTCAATAATTTCAGTGTCTGTTGTGACTGCGTAAGCGGCCACTAACTCTCCTGTACCTGTTCTCATACATGAACCATCTACATACAACGTCAAGTCTGGATCTGACAATGGAACATCTGTCAAGTCTTGTCTGGGTTTCGTCGTTATTGTAATAACATCAATACAATCATGAGCTAGTGGGTCTGTTCCATTTACAGGTAAAAGTGTGGCAGGATTCAATGTGTTACAACGTCTGATTTCTATATGCGGCTGAAACAATGTTAATTCCTAACCTGTAAGTCGCGCTATAGTCAAGTGTTGTGTTTGCGTTCGATTCACAAGAACCTCTACTGCATGTGGTACTTGGACTGTCAATGGATGTCCTAACACTATGGCATCGCTTTGTCTGATTGCTAAAGCTGTCGCTGCCACTGATTTCAGGCACGCAGGCAGAGCCTGAGCTACGGGATCTAATGTACTAGAAAAATAAGCACACGGTTTGTGTGATCCTGCTTGTTCCTGTGTGAGTACTGACAAGGCAGTACCTTCTCGTTCTGTAACAAAGAGTGTAAAATGTTTTCTGTAACATGGTGTTGCTAAAACAGGTGCTTGGCATAGGGCTTTCTTTAAGCTTTCAAAAGCGTGTGTGTGTTCCTGAGTCCAAGGGAGGACAGTCGATGTGGCTGCCTCCTGTGTTGTTAATTGAATGAGTGGTTTTGCTAGAAATGCATACTGAGGGATCCACTGTCTACAATATGAAGTGAGGCCTATGAAAGCCCGCACCTCCTTTTGTGTCTTGGGTATTGGCATATTTGCAATTAGCTGGATGCGATCTGGTGTAAGCTGCCTTCCCTCCTTGGACAGCGAGTGACCAAGGTAAATAACTCGCTGGACACAGAATTGCAGCTTAGAAGGGGACACCTTGTGCCCCTTTCCGGCTAGAAATTGTAAAACCGTCAGTGATGCTTTTTCACATTCAGGTTCGCTTCGGGCGGTGATCAGCAGATCATCGACATATTGAAGCAGAGCAGTGTTGACTGGCATGTGTATACTGTCAAGTTCTCGTTTCAATGCTTGGCTATAGATGCTGGGGCTTTCTGTAAATCCTTGAGGTGCGCGTGTGAATTTAAAGCTACGTCCAGTCAAACTAAATCCGAACAAATATTGGCTTTCCGGATCTATTGGGACGCTGAAAAAGGCATTCTTGAGATCAATTACAGTAAAGAATGTTGCTTCGGAATCAATAGCTGTCAGTAATGAAGAGATGTCTGGAACTACGGGGTATTGTGGTACAATACATTTATTTAATTCACGCAGATCAATAACCAATCGATATACTGGGGGAGCCTTTGGATCAGTTCGTTTAAGAATCGGAATTATCGGTGAATTACATACATTGGAGTCGGTCTCCACAACCACTCCTTGGCCAATAAGTTCGTCAATGATTTGCAGTAAAGCCATTACAGCATCTGGGGGTAACTTGTATTGTCGCATTCGTGGTAGTAGCACTCCTGCCTTTAGTGTGACTCGATATGGTGTAATGTTCATGCAACCAACATCTGTAGGGCCTTGTGCCCATAAATGGGTGGGTAAAGTCTGCAGTCGGGAATCCATGTCTCGAGACACATAATGACCTTTGAAATCACGTAAAAACAATCTTACTCCTTCCGGAGAACAACATATTATAGCTCCTAGAGCTTTCAGTGTTTTTATTCCTAACAAGTTTTCTGGACATGATTTAGTAAGCAATAAATCTGTAGTTCTGGTCAAGGGTCCTATCGTAAGTGGAAGAGGCTGTGATACTTCATTAACAATAGGTTTTCCTGAAAAACCAAGGGAAATATTCTGTGAGCCTGAGAGGGGTGCCCCTGGAACTTCACTACGTTTTATGGTTGTTCGACTTGCCCCTGTATCAAGTAAAAATTTTCTATCTTGGCCTAATAATTCACTATGTACATAAGGTCCTTCTTGGTCTACAGGGACCTCGATAAGGGGTAAGTCAACTTCCCTCTCTAGGCTGGTTCATGCGTATCGTTGATAATCAGGATAGTCATACTGTGCGGTCTGGTACAGCTGTCGTGTCGTGGTTTGTGTGGCAGCAGCCGGCAACGCTGGTGCGGCTGGCACAAACTGTATAGACTGTTGTGGAGCTGGCATGGCCTGTGCATGCTGCGGTGCTCCTTGTTCATTCTGATCCTGTCTAAGTGGCCGTGGTCTTTCTTTTGTAATACCTGTGGCGATATTACGCTTCAGGACTGGGCAATCGTGTATGTAATGTCCTGGCTGTTTACAATAGTTGCATGTCCCTTTTACAGGTCCTGCTGAATCACCGGAATGTGTCGTACCCTTTTTATGTCCTTCAGCTGGAACTGTCTGAGAGACTAGCATTTTCATTTTTGTATCTTTCATGCGTCTTTGTTCATGTTCTTGTTCCTCTCTAATCCTATTGTAATGGTACTGTAACATTTGTAACATTTGTGATGGGGTATTACCTTGCCATGTACTCTCGAATTTTAATACTCTATTCTTCACTTGGGGCAAAGAATTTTCAACTAATTTTGTCACAAACAGATGTGGGTATGACTCGCTACTTGCTTTTATACCACTATTTATACCAAAACATTTTTCGAATCGGGCATAGAAATCACTAGTGTCTTCATCTTGCTTTTGTTTACAGGCTGAGATTGCACCCCAGTCTTCCTTTTTCGTAGTTAATAAACGTGGCAGTACCTGTACTAGTAAACCTGGCAGTGCTTTAGTTTTGTCCCCAAGCCCCGAACCTGGACCTCGGGCCTTTTCTTCATTTTCTAATGCTGCCCAGTCTTTCTTTTGGTCTCCTACCTCCCACTCTTTTTCCTTGAGTTTTTCATAAATGCCAGCAGGCATTAATACCTTTAATATTGTCATAATGTCGGGATAGGTATACTCTCCCATGAGTAACATATCTTTAATTTCTCGGTGGAAACCCGCTGGGTCTTTGTCATGACTGGGTACCACTTTCTTCATTTCTAACAATTCTATTTTCGATATAGGCGTATATACATATACACGTTTAAACTGATTGTCCTCGCCCTTTATTGGGTGTACTTCTCGTAAGGGATTCTGTCTGTCCATGTAATACATCGGTCTTTCCTTGATGGGCAATGAAACATGTTCTGGACATACAAAAAGAATGTACTGCTTTCTGGATTCTAGTATTTCCTTAATTAACTTAGTACCTGAACCTCTCCATCTATTCGTGAGTAATTCAGTCAATATATCAGGTAAGGGACCAGGATCTGAATGTTGGCTTTTATATAGTATAAGAAGTTGTTGAATCATATAAATCCCAGCTAAACGCTGTTCATCTGGGGTGAGGTTCAAAAATGTGTGTGCTACTGTATCATCACCATATTTTCCGGGACTGTCAACCCAATGAACGGCTGACCTGGCTAATTCTTGTTCATCCATAGAATCGAGAAAATGATAACCCCTTCGTTCTCGCAGTAATTTGTCAGCGGCTTGGAACGAATGCTCGGGGGATCTCATATTTATTATAGGTGTTTGGAAATTCCTGTTATTATCTGGACATATCGGACGTATCGGATCAGTAAAACATCTGGTACTATTACAAGATCTTCCTCTACCTACATAGGCTATCGTTTCTGACTGTCCTATGGACGGTCCTGATCCTTCTTCCTCCTCGTTTTGTTCAAACTGGTCTACCGCTAATCTCTCTTCGTGTAGGCATTCTATTTCTTTTTGGATCTTTCTGCACATGGCTATTATACATTTTTGCCTATCATGTCTCCCTTCTGATATATTCTGGCTCCATCTGGTAAGAGTTTGCATTATTTCCGGATCTACCCCCGGTCGGTCTTGATTTCTGATTACGCAATTTATGAGGAAACGTAACAGTTCCCCCTGTATCTCCACTTTCTGGTATTCCATAGCTCTGTTAATACATTCAGAGTCTCGCCCTGTTTGGACATAATGATATATATTATCTAGATGCATAGTCATTCCTGGTAACTTCCCTAAATACACCGCGGCTCGTCTGATACGTAATGATGCCATGATCATTTCGTCCTCTTTGCCGGGCACAGGGTCATATCTACAATCTACTAAAAGTTCCTTAAGCGTGCGGGCATTTATGAGTTTGGGGGTACGTGGATGTGCTGATTCTTGAAAGGTAAGTTTATTTACTCTGGGTGGCGTAGAAAAAATATTGGTAGCACCTCCAGTAGCCCCGTCTGGAGTATCGGGCGTGAAAGGATTCGTAGAACGCGATACAGCAACTATAGGTGTGGACGACACAGCTATAGAAGTAGCTGTAGGAACAGATGTGGAAACGGACATGCTTGCCGGAGCTTGTGTCAGGATTTGATGCTGTAAGGATACAGATACAGGATCTTGGAGTTGAACCTCCCCGGCCGACGGTCTATGTGGGGCGGGGTTAGCATACTCGGGAGCTGCGTCATCTAAATATGAGGAAAGAAAAACATCTTCTGCGGTTCTAGGATGCACCTTAGGATGTACTTTTATTGGAAATAATGGGGGTGGCAAGTCTTTTGGTATCCCCGGAGTAGCCTTAGGTAATCCTTCGGCCAGAAGGGGATACATACCCTTCATAAGGGCATGTCTTTGTCTGTCTACTTGTTCTGATTTCACTCGTGTACCTTCTTCAATTAATAGATCTTCTCGGACTTTTTTTGAATTCTCCTTACTCTTCTCTTCCTGTCTACGTGCTTTTTCTGTGCGTCTATACGATTCTTTACGCCATAATTCAATGGCGTCTTTCTGTGATTGTCTAGCTTTCTTTTTCCATAATTCTTCCTCTACTTTCACGATGCACTCTGCATCCCAGGTCCCAGCTGCGGGCCACCTCTGACTTTCTGGTAATTCCTTAGTGTAGTCTACCCATAGATCAAGAAATAATATAGCGTCTAGGCCGTGTTTATGATACATGAAGTACCCTGGAGTGTCCCTAGGAGGAATAGGAACAGCTTCTTCGAGTACCCCTTTTCTAGTTGTGATCTGTCTTAATTTCGAAAAGAGCGGCATATTGAAAACTGATCTGATACTTGGTTTTGAGCAAACTTAATACAATAAACCACGATAATGAACAGTCATTCACACCACAATATGCAGGACATATCAATACATTTAACATTTAACATTAAAAATGAGCAACGGTGATGATGACGATGATCTAAGAAAAACTTAATCACTAAACATAATACTCGGCATTTAACTGAATTATTCTGAATTTATATACTTGATATACTAGATATACTGCTAAACAGTACAGATACACTGCTAAAACAGTGCAGACCGGATTTGTGTACCCAAACCCGTCTGGACCGGCACAACTTATGTGCACGCCAGAACGCCTCCCCAGTAATGGTACTCACCGGGTAGCTCGGAACGGAAGGCCTCGGAACGGAACTGAACTGAACTGGACCGGACTGGACTGGACTCGACTCGAAAACTTCAGACACGTCGGGACATCGGAAACCTGGTGGGCCTCTGTATACCTCGGATCTTGCTCTCTCAGCTAGGCTCTGGTCGGGATACTTCGCACTTCTCACCGCCTCGTCTGGGTGTTGATCGCAGCCTCAGTCGCCCCCGCTTGACCGGAGGGAGATACAGGAAATCCTGCTGGTACGCGTTGTTGTCCGTCCAGCTGTGGCAGGAGACCGGGCCTGCAACGCACCGCCGGCGCGTGAGATGAGAAAGTGTCCCTGTTCGGGCGCCATTTATGTGGTAAATAATTTAATTACCGGGACTTAATTTGATACAGAACATAATAAGAATAGCTCAATAAATAAGAGGCAGAATCCGTGGTATTAGAGGTTCGGAACGGGCTTTATTCCAATAAACGATTTCGAAATCGTGGACTCCAAGTTCCATCACCACGGAGGCTCAGGAAGTGAAGGACATACATTATTGATAATTAATAACTTTTATACAATAGGCATTACAGCGAAGCAAATGTAAGAGGCGTAACAATTGATAGCAAAGATAACATTTCACATACGTAGCTGAAGGAGGCGTAATTGGGAGTAACAAGGAAACGTCATTGGTTGTGATGTTGCATATGGGTGGACCTATGAAATAATTTCGCAATGTCAGCAGAAATACTTTGCAGAGATGCGCGCGCAGCAGCATGACGTGTGATTGACGTGCAGCTAGGGGGTGAAGGGGACTTGACATTTAGCTCTACATGTGGCGACAAATGTCTGGAGGGTCAAGTCAACCTAATCCCAAATCATATCTAACATCCTATGTTTAAAGAACTATGTTATCCAAAAGAGAGGCCTTTTTGGAGTAGAATCTTATTCTATACTGACTATACTGACTGTTAGTGCGTGTACAAGCGTCTAAGTGTCTACACTAGATGCGAGGGCAGGAATCTTCCATAGTAACAGGGCTATGAATTACTTGCATAAAGACAGAGAAGCCGGGCCTTTGCTCGGTAGCTGGCAGAATGTTTACTTAAGCTACTAGACAGGAATGCATTGGGCAGGGAGCAGAGCAGATAATTTCCGAAGGTGAAATACAGTTCTTGGCAGGCAGCAAGCTGATGTCAGGCATCGTGAGCCGCGCAGAGGATGAGACAAAGTTCATGGTCACAGATGCAGGCTCGGACTGGAGCTTCAGAGACAGAAAGCAAGAAAAGCTTGATGACAGAATCAGGGCCTACTCGTCTGAACTGTAAAATGGCATAAGTGAACCATATAAAGGCGGTGGCCTTTCGTACTTAGGAATGGAATATCCGGCCCATTCATGGCGGATCTGAAAGAGGACATGTTAACGGTGGACGCACATGTATTTGCGTCTTCATGACTGGAACTGGAGGGATCATACATGTACTTGTAACATGCACATAGAACCGTTGGGGTCCAAGATAGGGGACATAACTGACCAGAAAAATCCATATTTCCACCTGGAGGTGCTAGACGCGCACGGCGGCACAGGGCTCGTCGCAGTTCCGTCTCCTCAGCCGAACAGGATGTCCCAACAACCTCTGCAATCGAGGAGAGGATGCTGCGTACACAGCGCATGCAGGGGCGACATGTGGCTAACATTAGCTGCAATATCGTGCGCCTTGCTAGGGAGATGCGCGCCATGACTGCAGCAGTCACGGACATGAGCAAGGCGGTCAGGGACATGACCACAGCGGTTGCAGAGGGCAATGCTCAGCTCAGGGAGAAGGTACATGAGCTCACCCGTGCCACGAGGGAGGGCCATGAGTGCCATAAGAGGAGTCACCGGCAGCAAATGTTGCGTTCCGCCGCCGCTACCAAGGCCATCACACGGCACAGCAACAGCACCGCTGTGTTGGCACGCCGCTCAGTGGCCCTGCAGGTGGACCTTGGGCACTTCTGCGGGGATGTCGCAAAGTCACTAGGACACATCACCACTGCTGTGGAACACCTTCAGAGCAGCACATGCAGTGCTGCTGCATTGGGAGGGGATGACACAAGTGAGGCTGCCTCCAGTGTCAGCAGCGTGTCACTGGCAGAGGCCAGCACCAGGCGCCGCAGTTCGCGTGCCTCGGCGGGGACAGGCCGTGGTGAGGCTTTGGATACACCTGAGCGGAGACTTGGGGTACGTGGGAAGCGCCACTAGACAGTTGGACATGCATGCAGGACCATGGTGGGGCAACCATGGCCATCCAATCACTGTGTATGCACAGGCGTGACTTTAAGGCACCTTTTATTTACAATAATGCAATTGGAGCATGATTTACAATGCTAGTTTTGTTGCACAATCCTCAGTGCTACTGTGCATTAAACAGTTGCACCCCAAACCAACTTGTAATGTCTCATTTGACCAAGTATCAAAAATGATTTTGCATTATGTATGTCCGCCTCCTATGGCCCTCTGCTGTGTTTGGGATGTGTGCCTGTCGTTGTTGGGCGGGTGGTTGGTCAGCCCGGTGGTCGTCATCCCTGTCCACCTCTATGGGTATCCCCCTTCTGGTGGCAATGTTGTGCAGCATTGCACATACAGCAATTATCCGACAGCATGTTTCTGGTTGGTATAGCATGGCGCCGCCAGTCTTGTGGAGGATACGGAAGCGGCTCTTGAGAATCCCAAAAGTCCTCTCTATCACATTCCTCGTGCTGATGTGTGCAGCGTTGTAGCGATGTTCCTGCGGGGTTGCTGGATTTAGGTATGGGGTGAGTATGTATTCCTGCAGGGCGTAAGCACTGTCACCTAGAAGATAGAAGCATAGACTTAGCATTGCTGATGTACATACATGTGTGGTGTTGGTGTGGGGAAGCGTATTTCTACGTACCTAGCAGGAGTCCCTCTCCAAATTCTCCGTTGATTAGTCGCCTGTGCATTCCACTGTTGCGGAAGATGTATGAGTCGTGTGTGCTCCCTGGGAATTGTGCCACTAGGTCCGTTATGATGTTATTGGCATCGCACACAACCTGCACGTTGATCGAGTGGTATGACTTGCGGTTCCGGAATAGGTACTCATTTGCTGCGGGAGGACATATGGGGATATGCGTGCAGTCGATGCATCCAATCACATGTGGGAATTGTGCCACCTGGTAGAAAGCCTGTTTGGTGCGGTCCAACTGCTGTGGGGTTGTGGGGAAGCTGATGTGTGTGTGGAGCATTGTCAGCATGGCATCTAGGAATTTCTTGAAGAAGCGTGACAGTGCGCTTTGCGAAACACCTCCGGCCACCGCAATTACCCCCTGGAAACTCCCTGAGGCCAGTAGGTGCAGGCTGCATAGGACCTGAACGTGCGCAGGGATTGCATTTGTCCGGCGTGTCTGGTGCTGCAGTAATGGTTCCAGGTCTGCAATCAGGCGCATGATCATAGCGCGATTGAGGTGATACTTCTGGTACACCTCGTCCTCATTCTGCCCGAGCAAGGTTATGCGCAGTCTGAAAACTCGCTCCTGGACCCTTCTCCTGCGCTGTCCTGCTGCATTGATCCGCATCCTCCTTGCAAGCACGTAGAGGGCACCCATTTTGTGGGAGCCAACAGGGTCTCCTGGGCCACATTTAAGGGTTTAGTGATTGCCTCAATCATTTGCACATGTAGAAAATTGTTTTGCATTATATTTTTGTTTTTTTTTGTAACTTTACCTCCAGGTTTTGATTCCCCTTATTTAGCTCTTGCAAAATAGCGATTTTTGGGATTTTCGTTATTAGCGAGTTTTGTTGCATTGGGGTGCGATTCTTTATTTGCTATTGGCACTTTCCGGGAGCTAATAGTGATTTCGGTAACTGCTAATTCGGTATTTAGCGATTCGGTAACTTAGCATTTTTGGTATTACCGATTCGGTATGTTAGCGGATATTTATTTAGCGATTCGTTATTTGCTCATGTTTTGGGTTGATGCATTGGGATTGGGTATTTGGGACTCGCTACCGGGAGCTAATAAAGAATCGGTATTTTACCGACTGGATTTTGGCTTGATGCATGAGGCTGTATAATGTTTATTTTTAACTACGTGCTCTAAGGTGCAGTACTTTGGCTAACATAAGCTGACAAATGATTAAAAACAAAACCATCAGCATTGTTACAATACCATAGAAAATGAAGAGAGAAATCATATTACAAATGATAGCGGAAAACAACCACCCTCCCTTCGCTAGTAAACGAGTTTTATGAAACTATTAGAAGGTCTCTAGGCTTGAATGGGGAACCCCATACCGTAAATATCAGCTTAGGTAAATCACATCACAGAATCAGCTCTGCTCTCTGTGTCTGTAAGGTTTTCTCCAAATGTCTGAATCATGCATGCAAATGCAATATTAAAGGCACCCGAGTTTCAGATATTTACAGCTGTGTGCGTGTTATGGCTAGATCGTGGGCCGATCAACCTGAATTCAAAAGCATACACTGTTATTTGACCTTGACGGCTTTTGCACACAGTGGTCAGACCAAGGTCACGGTGCACGTCTGGGGATGTGAGCAACAGACCGTTCTCATGTGAAGAAAAAGCAAGCAAGCAGTTTTTCTAGTAATAACAGCTACCTGCAGTGTCGTGTGCAAAAGCAGCAAAGTGGCAAGATGGCGTTTTACATCGAAGGCACTTATGCTAACATAGCAATGTGTGTACATAGAACCTCGTCTCCACTACACCCCATTGAAGTCAATGGGAGCCTGTTGTACGATGCGTACATAGGCTCCCATTGACGAAAAAGGTACGTTGCGCACAAGGGCGCCCCCCATAGTGGGGACGCGTCTGTGCTACCTGCACTGTACATGCATGTGATCGACTCGTACGACTACAGGTGAAGGGGGGTCCGGCGCGGACCCCCGAAGTCTGCTTCCCGGAGCGTTTACGTGTCGGAGGCTACGACTCGATCCGGCTGTCCGAATCATGCATCGTACTGGCTCGGTCAGAAATCGCCTCCATTGCATGTCATGGTTTGCTTATGGACGAGACATACAGAGTGATTCAGACCCGGAGACGATTCGGTCGGCGATTTCGCGTTTCTCGCATCGAACTTGCTCGCTCGTACAGCTGTACGAGTCGGTCGGTAAACACGCGTACGGCTTGTACATTTTCCGGCCAGATCGCGTTTGGAGCCCTTCTGAGTGAGATCGGAATCGGCCCCTTAGAGTAAAAAAGAATTGTATATTTTGGCAGTTGGGGTCGCAAGATTCGCACGGGTGTCCTGTGAGTACAAAAATTAAAATATGGATGCCTGTGATTGGTGGAGAGGCTTGTTTTTCCCATGAGCCTTCACACTCTTGCTGGAGTGAGAGGCTCCTGCAAGTCCTGTGAGAGCGAGCACTCTGATTGGCTGGCTGTTGGAATTTTAGAAATGAAATGGCTGCTATTATTGTTTACTGTGATAAATTTGAGGTGTTGTGGAAATGAAGTAAAAAAGCTACATAAGGGGGCAGCAGAAAGGCATGCTGTCCCCCTAGATTTAGTGAGGAGATGTCTAGCGGAAAACTACTGAGAGGAAAATGTATGTATACTGTTTGTAACTTATTTTTTACAAGCTTGCGGGACTTAAGTGGGATTGTGAATAGTGATAAGGAGTGGATGAGTTCTCAGTGCACTCTACTCAGGAATGTATATTGTGGTCCTTTTTTCTCAGAAGAAGTGTGTAATAGATAATTACTGTGATGAGTAGAAGATTCATTCTTTTTTTTTTAAACTGTTACGATCTCGCAAGAATCTTGCAGGATCGTAAAAAATAGGAAGGAGTAAGTGATGTTTGAATACATGCTGGTATGCACACTTGTTATTATACGAAGGAGTCTTCCTGGAGATAGTGTTTATCAGAGTCTGCTCTTTACGCCCATCGGTTTGGGAAGAGTTGTGAGTAGAGTTAATGCTCTTCTCACACCCTACTATGCACACCCTACATTACAAAGAGAGGTCTCAGCAGAGAGGCCGGTCCCTCCACACACCGCATCATCTGAGAGGGAGGTCTAAAAGGAGAGGTCAGTCCTCCTTCACATCCTACTACGCACACCCATAATTACAGAAAGAGAGGTCTCACCAGAGAGGCCATTCCCTCCACATAACCTACTATGCACACCCGTCATCTGAAAGAGAGGTCAAAAGGAGAGGCTATTCCCTTCCCACACCCTACCATGCACACCCATCATCTGAGAGAGAGGTCTGAAAGGAGAGGTCAGTCCCTCTCCTCACCCTACAATGTACGACCATCATTACAGAGCGAGGTCTCACCAGAGAGGTCAGTCCCTTCATAACCCCACTATGCACACCTGTCATCTGAGAGAGAAGTCTGAAAGGGGAGGCCAGTCCCTCTCC
Organism: Triturus cristatus; assembly: GCF_964204655.1. Taxonomy (NCBI): domain Eukaryota; kingdom Metazoa; phylum Chordata; class Amphibia; order Caudata; family Salamandridae; genus Triturus; species Triturus cristatus. Next base: position 1,073,629,226 of record NC_140582.1, read on the forward strand.
ACACCCTACTAGGCACACCCATAATCTGAGAGAGAGGTTTGAAAGAAGAAGCCAGTCCCTCTCCACACCCTACTATACACCCCCATCATTACAGAGAGAGGTCTCAGCAGAGAGGCCAGTCCCTCCACTCACCATACTACGCACACTCGTCATCTGAGATATAGATCCGGAATGGAATGGGCAGTCCATCCACACACCCAGCTATGCATACCCATCATGTGAAAGAGAGGTCTCAGAGGAGACGCCAGTCGCTCCCCATTCACCCTACTATGCACACCAGTCATCTGAGAAAAAGCTCTCAAAGGAGAGGCCAGTCCATCCACACACCCTACTATCCTCACCTGTCCTTTGAGAGAGAAGTGTGAAAGGACAGTTCTGTATCTCCCCACTCACAACTATGCACACCCATCATCACCCATCATTTGAGAGGGAGTTCTCAAAGGAGAGGCCACTCCATTCCCACACCCTACTATGCACACCTGCCATAAGAGAGAGAAGTGTGAAAGGAGAGGCCAGTCCATCCTCACACCCTACTATGCACTCCCATTATGTTACAATAAAAGTTATTCCGTTTCAAAATAATGTCCGTACACAGGCTATATCCTTCGATTTTTCAACCATACATTGCACACAAAAAATTATTAATTAACATTTTTGAAAAAACTAGAAATTCACTGAAAAAACAAAGGTTTATATAACATTATAGTTAGGTGTGATGAAAAGATCTGTATTGTTTTTTAAAAACATCTTGGAAATTCACTGAAAAAAGTAAAAGGTTAAGTAACATTATAGTCAGGTGAATTTCTCAGTGACAGCATTAACGTTTGAACTATAAAAAAACACAGATATTCACCAGTTATAGTTAGCAGCCCTAACTATAACATGCGCCTCCGCCATGCAATGCTTATGACCTCACATATGACATCACTTTTGGCATGTTCTATGAAATCATTTATAACATCACTGATGACATCTTAATTGACATCATTGATGACATCACTGATGGCATTATCCAATGAGACTTGTAGTTTGTTTAAACAGTCTACATAGTGGCAGGTAACTACCATAATACATTTCTACCTAATTTTGCTCAGCCTTGGTTCAGCTATCATCACAATATTTTGCTCAGCAGAAAAAGTTTCTGACAGGAGAAAGATTCTTCATAGTAGATGCTAACATTTCTAAGCAGACTTAAGTTATTAACAAGAATTGTGTCAGCATGATAATTTATACTTAACATAGAAAAGCGTGTGCACCAGGTACTAACCTATGTATATGTACTTGTTTTGCTTCAGCAGATGGCCTATCTGTAAAGTTTTCTCCACAGTATGAAGAATGCAGGTAGTATTATCTTTAGCACCTCAGATCTTGGTTATTTTTTTAGCAACTAGTGTCTTTTTTTTACTACTGTTGCATATAATGTACACTGTTCATAGTAGATTCTTTTGATTACTCTGTGATGTATTTCTGATGAGAGATCCATTGTTAGCAAACAGTGCACAAAGAATGAACTCTCTATATAGAGTAAAAACTGTTTACAGTACACAGTTCTCTACTCGTATCAACTTCATTTCTTTATGTAGCTTTAGTTTGTCAGCGGTTTGATACAAATAAAAGCTGTCTGTAATAGCGCATTTGTTTTGGAACTGGCATTCACTACTTTGCTTTCTCTGAACAGCTGTATGCTGATTGAACAACATACTCAATCAGGGCTTCCCACATATCAGTGGTTGATTGTTATTGTAAATTATGCTAGTTGTAAAGTGTATGGCCCAGGGTCAACACTACACAAATGTATGCTTTTTACAGCTAACGGAGTTGTATCCGTGATGGTAGTAATGATGGCTGATATTCTCTTAATCTAATTTGTACTTATTGTCAGGCCTCTAATTCCATAATAATTTATAGACCATATTGCTGAAAAGCAAAATTTGGATTATGTTATCAGTGATGTCATTTGAGATGTAATTTCAGATGTCGTCAGTGATGTCATAAATGATGTCATAGAACATTTAATGAGTGATTTCATATGTGAGGTCAGAAGCAGTGCATGGCGGGGGCGCAAGTGTAGCTCTTTATTCCGTCATGTGTCTTTTTAGTCTCCTCCTCTGTCTTCTTTCATTACCATCTAAATCCCCCCCCACCAAATTTAAGATTTCAGTATTGCTCTCATGTTACAAATGTCCAGTGACTGGGTAACTCCAATTCCCATTCCCTGTAGCTCTCTGGTGTCCCGAATATAATTTACACAGCAGACAAATTGTGCTTCCTTTATATCCAAGTTTACACTGATATTTGATAGCATACACACTGAAATCAGACACACAGGTAATACATTTCTAAATCATCACTATTTAATCTGTGGTAAGTTCAAAAGTGGACTGATTAGTTCTCCCACTACCTGATTTCCACTTACCACATTTCAGAAAATGCTGTTTCGTTGATAAGCAGGAAGATTGCTTGTCCTTATTCCATTAGCCATAAACCAATATATATTTCAGAAAAGCAGCCTTTCTAAGTGTGACTGGTACCCTATTCTTTAGGTAACTACTGATTATATTGACCCATTTTTAGGTTTTGCCTGCACAGTGCTTGCACTGTTCTTGTGAAATCTATTGCTAATATAAATCTTAAAAAGGGCTTACATCCCATCCTTGCTTTTCATTGGTTGGTGTGCTTGCCGCTTACTTTTCCTTCGTTTCTATTGGTTGTAGCATACTATTTCCTGTTAATCATTGTGTGTTCTTCTTATCAGTATCCCATGAACCAGGTACTCCTTTTCATCCACGTTTAACTTATTTCTGAGAAAGCGTGTCAGCACCCCTGCTTGTCCCCCGCCTCCTCCTCCGATATCTTCCCCAGGCACAGCAGCTTGATCTCCCACGCCGTTCCTTCAACAAATACAATGTAACCCTCATCCAGTTTAGCCTTGATTCTTCTTTTTGAATATGTGAATTCTCATACAAACAAAGGTTTCTTTCTGCTCAGTCAAACCCTTATTCTGTTTGTGTGCCAACACGTTTTCAAAACATTTGCCACCAGAAAAACAAACAACTTCATGTGAACTATGAACAAGTTCGAACCTGTTTTTACAGCCAATTGCCCTCACTCTGCCAATGCTCAGTCATGCCTACTAACAAGCTCCCTTTGATCACTTCACTTGTTACCGATCAGAGACAGGTGGCGCAGCACAACGGTGCAATTGAGGTGCTTTTCCTTTTATTGTTTTGCATTTTGAAATATCGCAAATTTGTCCTCACCGGAAGGTAATGGATGCTTTAAATGAGCCCCAGTTACATTACACACGTTCTCATACATTCGTTTTTTTAAGGCACGGGACATATGCAAGAAGGTGAACTTCTCTGCTGTGGAAACACATTTCTTCTTAATTTACATTTCATTCATGTATCCCTCATGCTGGAGGTGGCCATCACCTAATTTGCAAAATACTCCTACTCTGATGAGCGTGTTATGAGTTGTGGTGCCCTGGACATGGTGCCCAGCAGGTTTCAGTTTTTTTATCACGTAGCATTACATATTCAGACTTGTTGTCTGTCATCACAAATTTTGCTTGTTGCATGCTCTCATCATTGTGAGTGATTCCCCTTAAGACAGCGAGCTCTCAAAGCAATTTGTTGGAGATTCACCCACTCTCTTGCAGACACTCCATCTCAAGGCACTTCCTCAGTACCACCCTTTCCCTATTTTATTCACTTCTTAATAAGAATGTGCATAACTTTCCTGCATTGCTTGGAAACCATTCCATGTCCCAGGAGTGCCAGGCTATGCAGTGGCACAGCCACACTGGATAAATCACCAACTGCAGTGTATGCGACCCCTCTAAGCCAATGGTTTGGCCGAGGCTAAATTTACCTTAGACTTTCCTCCTTTCTGGAAGGTCAAATGAGGACAGGATGCCACTGGTTCAGGCATTTATCTTAGTTAGATTGTGAAGCTTCTTGGAAGAGGCTGACTTGCTATGTAGGTGAAGTCTGTGAAAACAACAAAGTATTTACTTCCTCAGTGCAGCACTAAATAATTATAATGCTAGTATTGGTGAAACAGCTCACAGTTTTATGTCACAGATTTATCACACACTGGATTGCACCCTTTTCTTTTCTGACTCGCAAGGGAGCAGCAGCAGACTTCAGATATATTTTCTAACTGTGTTTTGGCTTTGGACCTCCAAATACATTTGTGTCACACATATGTCCCTCTAGGATTTAATGTTCTAAGACATTTAAAGTGGTGATAGGGCTTAATCCTTCAAGTATACAGACACATAAATCCTCTCTTGACCTATTGACTCATGCTTACTTTTTATATCTATAGTTTAACAATAAATAAACCATTCACTTAAATAATATGCTCACAAACCTATGAATGTTTCCATCACTGCTCTTGATTGTACCTGGAATTTGTAAAGAAAAAAAATAACACAGTAGGCCAACTATAAAAAGGTTAAATATGTTAATTCTTCTTTTTGCGTCACAGAAGGCGAGGTCCTTTTTCTCAGCAAAAAATCATGTTCCTCAAAGGCTACAGGTCCTAATAAAATTACTAATGATTTCAAATCAAAGCCCGCTTTATGGAGTTTTCCCTTGGATAACCTATTTTCATTCATTCTACAAACTGGCCACATTCTCCATTTTTGGACAAGTGCAATACTACATCCAATGTACTGAAAAAGGGACTTAAAATGGGGTTACACTATAAGAGGAACTTCTTTGAGAAATACTTACTGAATGCCCTCAGTTCTTGGACCATGGAACATAATCTTCTTCGACTACACTAAACCAGACTTAGATCAAATTGATCTACGATCGATAACATCTTCAGCTTAAGGCTACTGGTAGACTAAACATTAAACCCTGCAGCACTCATTGTGCCCCCTGCCCCCTGCTAAAGTAACATTTTAAAATGTCTCAGGCCTGCTCCTTCATCCAATGGTGCAGTTCTTAAACTGTCATTTTGACATAACAAAATGAATCCTTGCCAAGCTTAAACCTTCTTTTTTAATACATGTTAGTCACTCCTAAGGTAGGCTGTAAAGGCTCACAGGGCAGGGTACATTGTAATTAAAAAGTAGGAGATGTGTTCCTATATTTAGATGGCCTGGAAGTGGAAAACTACTAAAGTTGTTTTTCACTTTTGTAAGGCCTATCTCTCACATTGACTAATGCTGCATTACCTTATTACATTTAATAAGTGATAGCGTTGGATTCGGAGCAGATAGAGGTACGCAGATAGATGTACGCTGTTTACACTCAAATGAATTGTAATGGTAAAATCAAATTTTAAGTTTAGAATTCTGAAAATGACACTTTTGGAAAGTTGGCATTTTCTTGTCCTAACCATTTGTACCTTCTGCCAGTGTTTTGGGTCACATGAATGTGAACAACTCTGCTGTTGGGGTTCATGTATTCCTCCAAGACAGTGACACACATGGGACTAGGTGTGGGAAAGACGGGTCATTGTGCTAGGATGCCTAGGGTGGAGCTGTGCCCTTCTCTACTTGTATTTCAAAGGTCTTGCCTGCAGTGCACACAAAAGAACCTGACACCAGCCTTGTTTCACCCCAGACAGTGTGGATACATACAGGGGAAGAGAAGAACTTTCCAGAGCCAGAATTGGAGGTAGGGCATGGTGTTCCCACACACATAAATGCTGGCACCAAGTTTAAATATTGATCTCTTTGAACAAATCTTTAGTACATTCATGGAGCTGTAGGCATTACAGCAGAAGGACTGCCCTGCCACCTGAGAGCTGCCCTGCTGCTTGAGGACTGCCTTGCTCTCTGAGAAGGGCGACTGGACCCGCTCCCTTCATCCCAGCCTAACCTGAGTGACTCCAAGGGCCAGTTGGCTGACCTCATGTCTGAGCTACAACAAGCTCCAGAAGCCTCCTAGCAACTGACCAGCAGAACTGCTGCACTGACCCTGCCTGGACCTGCAACTGGACGTGGTTGAGACGTGCTCCCCCCCCCCGCTGAAGTGAGCTCCTGATCCCCAAGAAGTGCCTCCCCAGGTCCTGGACCTTTAGTGGCTGGCATCAGTTCAGCTCCTCCTAAGAAGAAATGTTAACTCCTGAAGTGTTGGCTCATTGTGACAGTGAACGGGCCCGTTTGCGCAGGGTCTTTGCCATCCACAACTGCCAGTGCAACTCTCTTGTGAACCTGACTCTTCATGCTACAGCGAACACCAACAACGATGGGCAATGGAAGATCTGCATTTTGTGCAATCGCCATGACTTCCCACAGTGACCACCAACGTGAGGGTCAAGCAACAACTGTCCGAGATGCCAGACTGGCTCTTTGCAGTACAGCGACAACCATCCTCCACCGTGAACGGAACTCTTCGCACCAGACTCTAAGGAGGTAACATTTGAAGCAGGACTAACCTGCGCTCCGCTACAGTCAGCCGAACATGCGACTTTCCCTCGATCTATGCAAAAACAACAATTGGCAGTTCGGGCTGGACTGTTCCCATGAGGCACAGGGTCAAGACTGATTTGCATATGGCCATGTCTAAACTGGGGTGGTGTAGTGGGCAAAAGAACGATGGATTTAACCCAGATCTCTTGACTGGGGGAGAATGTATGCATTGTCAGCATTCCGTCCATCATTTGTTTGTTGTAACGCTTTTCGCCCTAAGTGGGATGGGTATTCCCAGACGTGGGACCCGTGCTCACTACGCCACTGGAGTCAAGCTATCCTGGCTGATGACGGCTGATAGCCAGAAACCGGTCCTAGGATGCTTGATTCCGGTCCAGGGAAGACATGGCTTGGCAGTTCGGGCTGGACTGTTCACATGAGGCACAGGGTCAAGACTGATTTGCATATGGCCATGTCTAAACTGGGGTGGTGTCGTGGGCAAAAGAACGATGGATTTAACCCAGATCTCTTGACTGGGGGAGAATGTATGCACTGTCAGCATTCCGTCCATCATTTGTTTGATGTAACGCTTTTCGCCCTAAGTGGGATGGGTATTCCCAGACGTGGGACCCGTGCTCACTACGCCGCTGGAGTCAAGCTATCCTGGCTGATGACGGCTGATAGCCAGAAACCGGTCCTAGGATGCTTGATTCCGGTCCAGGGAAGACATGGCTTGGCAGTTCGGGCTGGACTGTTCCCATGAGGCACAGGGTCAAGACTGATTTGCATATGGCCATGTCTAAACTGGGGTGGTGTAGTGGGCAAAAGAACGATGGATTTAACCCAGATCTCTTGACTGGGGGAGAATGTATGCATTGTCAGCATTCCGTCCATCATTTGTTTGTTGTAACGCTTTTCGCCCTAAGTGGGATGGGTATTCCCAGACGTGGGAACCGTGCTCACTACGCCACTGGAGTCAAGCTATCCTGGCTGATGACGGCTGATAGCCAGAAACCGGTCCTAGGATGCTTGATTCCGGTCCAGGGAAGACATGGCTTGGCAGTTCGGGCTGGACTGTTCCCATGAGGCACAGGGTCAAGACTGATTTGCATATGGCCATGTCTACACTGGGGTGGTGTAGTGGGCAAAAGAACGATGGATTTAACCCAGATCTCTTGACTGGGGGAGAATGTATGCATTGTCAGCATTCCGTCCATCATTTGTTTGTTGTAACGCTTTTCGCCCTAAGTGGGATGGGTATTCCCAGACGTGGGACCCATGCTCACTACGCCACTGGAGTCAAGCTATCCTGGCTGATGACGGCTGATAGCCAGAAACCGGTCCTAGGATGCTTGATTCCGGTCCAGGGAAGACATGGCTTGGCAGTTCGGACTGGACTGTTCCCATGAGGCACAGGGTCAAGACTGATTTGCATATGGCTATGTCTAAACTGGGGTGGTGTAGTGGGCAAAAGAACGATGGATTTAACCCAGATCTCTTGACTGGGGGAGAATGTATGCATTGTCAGCATTCCGTCCATCATTTGTTTGTTGTAACGCTTTTCGCCCTAAGTGGGATGGGTATTCCCAGACGTGGGACCCGTGCTCACTACGCCACTGGAGTCAAGCTATCCTGGCTGATGACGGCTGATAGCCAGAAACCTGTCCTAGGATGCTTGATTCCGGTCCAGGGAAGACATGGCTTGGCAGTTCGGGCTGGACTGTTCCCATGAGGCACAGGGTCAAGACTGATTTGCGTATGGCCATGTCTAAACTGGGGTGGTGTAGTGGGCAAAAGAACGATGGATTTAACCCAGATCTCTTGACTGGGGGAGAATGTATGCATTGTCAGCATTCCGTCCATCATTTGTTTGTTGTAACGCTTTTCGCCCTAAGTGGGATGGGTATTCCCAGACGTGGGACCCGTGCTCACTACGCCACTGGAGTCAAGCTATCCTGGCTGATGACGGCTGATAGCCAGAAACCGGTCCTAGGATGCTTGATTCCGGTCCAGGGAAGACATGGCGTGGCAGTTCGGGCTGGACTGTTCCCATGAGGCACAGGGTCAAGACTGATTTGCATATGGCCATGTCTAAACTGGGGTGGTGTAGTGGGCAAAAGAACGATGGATTTAACCCAGATCTCTTGACTGGGGGAGAATGTATGCATTGTCAGCATTCCGTCCATCATTTGTTTGTTGTAACGCTTTTCGCCCTAAGTGGGATGGGTATTCCCAGACGTGGGAACCGTGCTCACTACGCCACTGGAGTCAAGCTATCCTGGCTGATGACGGCTGATAGCCAGAAACCGGTCCTAGGATGCTTGATTCCGGTCCAGGGAAGACATGGCTTGGCAGTTCAGGCTGGACTGTTCCCATGAGGCACAGGGTCAAGACTGATTTGCATATGGCCATGTCTACACTGGGGTGGTGTAGTGGGCAAAAGAACGATGGATTTAACCCAGATCTCTTGACTGGGGGAGAATGTATGCATTGTCAGCATTCCGTCCATCATTTGTTTGTTGTAACGCTTTTCGCCCTAAGTGGGATGGGTATTCCCAGACGTGGGACCCATGCTCACTACGCCACTGGAGTCAAGCTATCCTGGCTGATGACGGCTGATAGCCAGAAACCGGTCCTAGGATGCTTGATTCCGGTCCAGGGAAGACATGGCTTGGCAGTTCGGACTGGACTGTTCCCATGAGGCACAGGGTCAAGACTGATTTGCATATGGCCATGTCTAAACTGGGGTGGTGTAGTGGGCAAAAGAACGATGGATTTAACCCAGATCTCTTGACTGGGGGAGAATGTATGCATTGTCAGCATTCCGTCCATCATTTGTTTGTTGTAACGCTTTTCGCCCTAAGTGGGATGGGTATTCCCAGACGTGGGACCCGTGCTCACTACGCCACTGGAGTCAAGCTATCCTGGCTGATGACGGCTGATAGCCAGAAACCGGTCCTAGGATGCTTGATTCCGGTCCAGGGAAGACATGGCTTGGCAGTTCGGGCTGGACTGTTCACATGAGGCACAGGGTCAAGACTGATTTGCATATGGCCATGTCTAAACTGGGGTGGTGTCGTGGGCAAAAGAACGATGGATTTAACCCAGATCTCTTGACTGGGGGAGAATGTATGCACTGTCAGCATTCCGTCCATCATTTGTTTGATGTAACGCTTTTCGCCCTAAGTGGGATGGGTATTCCCAGACGTGGGACCAGTGCTCACTACGCCACTGGAGTCAAGCTATCCTGGCTGATGACGGCTGATAGCCAGAAACCGGTCCTAGGATGCTTGATTCCGGTCCAGGGAAGACATGGCTTGGCAGTTCGGGCTGGACTGTTCCCATGAGGCACAGGGTCAAGACTGATTTGCATATGGCCATGTCTAAACTGGGGTGGTGTAGTGGGCAAAAGAACGATGGATTTAACCCAGATCTCTTGACTGGGGGAGAATGTATGCATTGTCAGCATTCCGTCCATCATTTGTTTGTTGTAACGCTTTTCGCCCTAAGTGGGATGGGTATTCCCAGACGTGGGACCCGTGCTCACTACGCCACTGGAGTCAAGCTATCCTGGCTGATGACGGCTGATAGCCAGAAACCGGTCCTAGGATGCTTGATTCCGGTCCAGGGAAGACATGGCTTGGCAGTTCGGGCTGGACTGTTCCCATGAGGCACAGGGTCAAGACTGATTTGCATATGGCCATGTCTAAACTGGGGTGGTGTAGTGGGCAAAAGAACGATGGATTTAACCCAGATCTCTTGACTGGGGGAGAATGTATGCATTGTCAGCATTCCGTCCATCATTTGTTTGTTGTAACGCTTTTCCCTCGATCTAGCACAACCAAATGGCCACAAGTGGCGGTTTGTGCTTTTCGGAGCTATAGCTCCCGACATCTTTCAAATTCCATATCTTCGGTTCTACTATTTTGAATTTTGTTGTTCTGGTGACATTTTATATAATAAAATTCAGCCAATTTTTCTTAATTGTTTTAGGATTTCCCTTTTGTTGTATTTTCACTTTATTACTGTTTGTGTACTGCATACATTCCTGAGCGCTACTTTGTAATTCTTTTATTTTCGACTTTTAGAACCTTTTTTCCTTTTGAATTAGAAGATCCCAGCATTTGGATTGTGCATTTTTTAACAGAGCTCATATTTGCCTTCAATATTTTATCTTCGCAAAACTGATCAACCAATCCTTATAGTTAAGATGTAAAGGAGGCTTATTGATATTTTTAGTAGAAAAGAACTTGAAAATTGATACTAATGGTTGTCCCCATTCATATCACTAGGGACAGGTGCATGAAAGTTTAAATTATTGGATTTTGAAATAGAATCTTGATTTCCTAGCTGTTTTCCTTTGGCATGGTAATTTCCATCCTATTTTATAGTTTTCTGATGGGCTGTGGTTGCAGAAATGATAATGTTACAGTCTTCATATTAGCAGAGGTTGCAAAGTTTTATTTTGAGTGTCATGGTCACTATCTTTTATTGCGATAATTCACCATTTTTAGCATAAATTGAAAGCAGTGTATTAAATTAAGTATTGTCAGTTATGATTTTTGCGTTTGAAGATATAAAAGTAGGCTGAGTGGCTGATCTGTCGGCAGTCTTCCATTCAGTGTGTGGAACCCTAAATCAATGAATGATGTACAAATGTTACTATTTTTGGGTTGTTTGCAGATTAACCATGCTGCACAGTTAGGCAAAGGGATATTGAAAGAGAGGTCTAGAGAATTATCTGTCCTGCGGTTCTTCAGATATGAATATAATGAATTCTGCAGTGATAATAACTGTACAGTTCAGAAAAGAGTCCAAAATGTGAAGTAGGTAGCATACCAGTACCACTGAGTTGGCAAGACGCATCCTTTGTCAGTAGAGTTAAGTACTTTTAAATCTGAATGTATACTTAGAAAAGGACATGTAATAGCTGTAATACGTATAAATATATATCCCTCTGCATTCCCTGAACTCTTGTCATGGTAGCAAGGCCAGGGGTCCATCTCCGATCGCAGTAAGGACATTTCTTCTCACTAATGGCAGTCAGAGAAATTAAGTGGCTGCTTGTAATATATACATTCAGCAATTGAGAAACTAAGGTCAGAAAGAACCGATTAAATGATGTTCACATTTTCCAAGGATACCCTATGGAAGTGCAATATTGTCAATCCTATGGACATATGTAGATAAAATGAACGACAGAGAAATAAAAGCGGAAAAGCCTAAGCGAAAATGTATTCTTTAGTTTTAAAACGTAGACCGCCAGAAGAATTCGTCATCATCAGAGTAAAAAATGAAGCCGCGTCTATTCTTGTTGTAAACAAAGATGAACATTTTTCGAAAACGGTGCAAAGCCCATCTTTGTCTTTTCTGCAAGGTACGTCGTTATTCATATTTCATACATCAAACGCGTTCCCAATTAGTATTCTGTACAGGTTAGGTTTGTTTTTTATGATAGTCTCTTAAGCCATGTACAAAAGACTTGACATGTACACATCAAAAATTTAATTTCCTGAGTTCATTATCGAATAATTAGAACTAAATAACATCTTAACTGAGAGACAAGCCCCACGCAAAGCAAGTCAGTTCCGTTTAAGATTCCATTAGAAAAGTGTTCGAGTTAGTCTGTAATGGACCATAAAATTTAATTTGGAAATGATATTACCAAAAATGATGGAATGATACCCGTCACAAAGCGCCGAGGAGCCGGCCCCCTTCTTTTTCCAGTCGGTGTGAGCCTCTTCTATTGATTGTGTGGAATTAAAAAGGAATTACTTAATATTGCAGAGTTGAACACATGTAGGGTTTTTTCTTTCCCCGGCTCCCCAGTATTTAAAATTCGGCATTGACCAGTGTTGCAGCGTGTAATTACTAGGATTCCCTTATCGCGGCCCTTTGCTGCAGACGCCTCAAAGGAAGGGAGGGACCTCGAACCCGTTGGCTGTCTCATATCTCATTTACATTGGTGGTAATCCCCGGCCTATCTTGGCGTTTAGGTAATGACTTTGGGATTAAATTGCACCTCTTGCAATTCTTTCCTTTCGAATCACCATCACATATCAGGGAGGCCTCGCTGAATAGGCCTGTCAGGGCGCCCTTAAGGCAGCGCTGTAGGTAAAAAAAAGGATTCCGACATCGGTAGGGAGAGAACTTCTTTTCACAAAAGGCCTGCGCTGAAACCCTCCGCTCCGACAATGTCTGCTAGATTGTCAGAGCAAGATTCCCGGGTTTGGTTAAATTAGGGAGTGCTGAGCTGCAAGCTCATCTGTATGGAATTTATATTCTATAGATGGCCTTTAGATGCTTGCTTGCTGAAGGGGCTTGCACAGTCATGTTTTCTTTCCTATTGTGGTCTGTGTAGAATTCTGAGGGGGATATTCTCAAGAACGTGTGATAACCATCGCAAAAGTTACTTAAGGCAACCTACAACATTGCAGTCCATCGCGGGAAACTTACGCCGTGTTAACCAAGTATTCACAACACGGAGGTACCATGCGATAGTCACCAGACAACGCGTCAAATGGCCACGATAAAATCAACGCCACGCCGCAAAAATGTGAAACGCGAATGCAATAAATCCTGCGATGAGGCCAATCGCGGTACAAAAAGCACCGAAAACCAGCGACCGGCCTGCAAATCCCACGCATCAGGCGGGAAAATGCAACATAAAAGCAGAGTAAACAAACTGTGAGATGACAACCTGCAAGCACAACCCCACAGCTGTGACGCAGGACAAATGACCATTGTCCAAATCAGATAAGCATTTCCCCACAAACAGCCACAATGCACATAGACATGCATTCAGTATGTAACCTGCGCCAATGCGGAAACAAACATGGTAAAAACTGTGAAACCGCATCAGCCCCTCACATTGCAGAGGGACAAGCAACACCCCCTGCACACCGACGTGCCATGTCCATGACCAAACAAGAATGAAAGCACGGACCAATGTAGGGGCAGTGACTCCCTCTTACGCACATGTTGCCCATGTCGTGGGACTTGAGTCACAAGGTGCATCCCTGCATCATAGCGGCACATATCAGAGCACAAAAGAATCCCTGTTGTCACCTGTAGGCCACAAATGACAGCCAAAATGGAATGATTTGGGGCACATGTGAAACGTCGAAGAGTGGGATACCGTAACAACTGTGACACACAGAACTGGTAGTTAGAATAAGTGACACCATAAAGAGCCTCACTGCACAGAGGTGACACACCCACCATCCATCAACAAATCCCTCAATTGACAGCACAACATGTCACACCCACACTTGTCTGAGTGAAGTGCCTGTACAGATGAGTGACATGCACGCAGGGAATGTGTATCGGAATGCTTGTATTAGCACATGCAGTGCCTGTGGCAGTCAGCGTACTGTGCCATTACTGCAAAGAACCCACACAATGTGACGTCAACCAGAGAAGAAAGTGTCAATGATGTTGTCCCGGCGGGCTATTCCTGCTGGGGCTGCAGTGGTGTGTGGTCCACCTGCCTCATCTTCATCATCATTGTCCGGTGCATCTGGCACTCATATCCATGGGGCTTTGCTGCGTACACATATGTTGTGCAACACACAACATGCACCGGTCATCTTGCGCACGAGGTCTGGGCTGTACAGGAGCTTACCACCTGTGACGTCCAGGCACCTGAAACGTGACTTCAACACACCAAATGTGGGTTCCACGATGCCCCTGGTGCATTTGTAGGCCACATTGTACTGCCTCTGGGGCTGTGTGTTTGTGGCTCGGAGGGGTGTCATCATCCAAGCGCAGAGTGCATATCCTTGGTCACCTGTGACAGTGCAGAGAGACATGAGTCACGACTGCATACTGCATGATGTGTTGGCAGGCTCACAGGTTCATTGGTGTGTGATATGTGTGACTTAGTGATTCCTGTATGACGTACCGCGTGTTGCAAATGAGCTGCATCACTGTGTACTACGTAGCCTTATGGATGCACCTCCCCCTGAGCACATTCACTTGTGTGCAGCACGATTACATCACATGCACCCCAATGGCACACCAATGTCATGCCTGTCTGCGCAGGTCTACAAGCCAGAGTACGAAACAGTGATGATGCTGCGCAGAATGTGGCCGGCCACGTGTGTGTAGGCCCATTGCAAGGACAGTGCTGACACAGATGTAGAGCACCTGCCTGGCTGAACTCGACATGCCTTTGAGGGTACATCTTTGACTCATGCTGCGCCAATAGCGACACACACAACAGTTGGCATGTGTGATCCCTGACCCCGAGCGGGCATGTCCTCCCCCATGTACCCCTTCAGCCGACCACGCACACCGGGGACATGCCACATAGCAACATTGTCGATTGCGTGACGGGTGGCACAAACACTGCATCAGAGACACATGCATCAGCCACATCCTTGGCAAGGTCCACACTGAACCACACCCAGATCCACGTGTGGAGGAGCCACATCCCTATGCAGTACTGTCGTTTGCCTGTCCACCCCACTTACGATCACATGTAGATATGACACGGTTGCATGTCCCAGGTCTACACCACTGCCTGCGGTGACATGGTTGCGCACACTGTACACAGCACAATGCACTGTGAAATGGCACGGTCCCACATGCATATATAATGACCACACGGAAACACTGAGTGAGTTTCTGGGAGTAGCTACGGGCACGTGCGCCCGGCCCCTTTTATAGCCAGGGTCACATCTCCAGTAACGCCTGTGCTGGATGGGTGTTGGGTAATGTAAGCCACCACTCAGGGGTTGGTTGGTGCTGGCAAAAACCACAACAGTGAGCAGACAATCACCAGTACAAGGTACGGACATCATGGGTCCCTGACTTGAGCAGCACAGAGTTTTTGGCCCCGGATGCACAGCGGCCGGCACAGGCACACCGCCACGGGACGGTGCCTTGCGGTGCACTGAGGTAGGGCCACCCGAGCTGAGCGTGTACTCGTCGATGTCCAAGGGGAATGTCGCGGAGGGTTGCGTGGGACAGTGGAAGGTGTCCCTCCAGGGCATGATGCGGAGGGACATGATGCAGAGGGCAGAAGCAAACAGGAACAGGCAAATTGCGGAGTTGAATGCTACAGACTCCACTTTTCCACCTTGTCAATATCAGCTACATGTAGAGGAAGACAACCTCCAGCCCATGGGCCCAGATGCCACAGACAGATATCGACCATGAATTTCAGGGCACATACTCAGGGGCAACAGAACTGGAAGGGGATGCAGTATGTGATGAGGCTTGTACAATGACATGGACTCTGCCATGTAGAGGGCATGACTCAGATCCAAATGTGTGACCTACTAGTCTGCTGTGTATGCCGGTGGAGTACGTCAACGAGAAAGGAGTGCTGCAGGCCTGTGTCACGAAAGCCGTGATTGTCTGAGGAGGCTGCCAAGGTTGCGGGCCTTGGGCTTGGAGCTTGCACCGGCACATGGTGGGACCTATTCGACACACGTCAGTGTCGGCAGCTGGGCATAAAGGTCTGGGTGCGCAGGGACGGGTAAGACTGGTTCGGGGACCAGCTGCCTGGGGTGCTTCAGGCACACTGGATCGCAGGCTACATCGCTCACGGTGATGGCGTGGGCCTCGTGGCAGAGCGAGAGGCGCCGCCCTGGCAGAGACGTTGGGCATTCCGGAAGAGGACCATGCCCAGAGGTACGTGCTTTTTATTCACACCCCTACACTGGGCTGGCGTACGCCGGGCCAGCCCACTCCGCTCACACTTACAGGGGGGACATAACAAGCTACATTTCCGCGATCTTCCCCACTGGCTGGGGTGACATGGTTGCGTCCACTGTCCAGTACACTCCATACACCAGTGGTATGTGTTGACATGGATATGTGTGTGGTCTACATACTGCAGTCTGGCCAGCACATCCACGCCACACTTGGCATTGTGTACATGCTTATTAATGGGTCACTTGCCTCCTTCGCACATGCCTGGTTCCCACCTCTCCCCACAATCTGCTATTGTGTGGCATAGGTGCCATGCCGTTGACAACTTGTGTACATGGCTAGCCCAGGTTACCACAGTAAGTTGTGCTGTCGTGTCTGGTAGGTGGGCATGTTGTTTGGCATGTTGTATGTGAGTTTGTAACGTGTGCATTCCCAGAGTTGTGAGTTGCATGATTGTGGAGTTGAGGTGTGTTCATTTGGTACTTACCAACGAGCAGTGCATTTCCATAGGTGCCATCCCGGAAGCGCAAGTTGATGATGGACTGTCAGAAGATGTAGGAATCATGCACGCTGCCTGGGTAGCTGGCGACGACATAGGTGAAGAGTTCCCGGTTGTCCACTATTGCCTGCACACTGATGGGATGCGTGTGCTTTCTGTTGCGCTAGTTGTGTGCAGTGTCGGCAGGGGGCACAAGTAGGACATGAGTGCAGTCAATTGCCCCCAACACGTGCGGGAATGCAGCAATGGTGTAGAAGCCTTGCTTGGTCTCCAGCTGTTCCTATGCAGTGTGGGGGAAGTATAGGTACTGGGGTACCAAGCTGATGATGGCATCCAGGACAGGTTTGAGGAACTTTGATAGGGCTGGCTGTGAGACCCCTCCAACTCTGGCGGTTGTTGGTTTGAAAGTACCAGAGGCCAACTGGTGCAGCACAGCCAGCAGCTTTTTCTGAGGTGGGATGTTGGTTATCCGCTGTGTTGGTACTGTCAACCTGTGGGCAATGATGTTTAGGATGCGGAGGATGGTTGTCCTTTTGAGCCTGTAGTGGGCAATGACATACTCTGGTGTCATATCTGTGAGGCTGGTGCGTTTTCTGAAGGTCCGCGGTCTGTGTTTGCGCTGCCTCTGTGGTAGTCTGGGGGGTGGGTACGGGGGGCCCGGGGTGAGGTGGTGGTCCTGGGGGTGGTGGCGGTGGGTGTTGTGAGCCTGTTGCGGCTCTGAGCTGCGTGTTGAGTAGCTCCATGGCATCTGTTGTTCTTCAGGTGTGGCTGTGGGCTTGGCTCCCTTTTCTGGTGCCGGCTGCCGTCCGACTTTACACCAGGTCAGAGCAGGTATTAATTTCCTGCTGCTAACACACCTTATCACATGTTTTGTGGTCGTATCGCCGATGTGGCTGGTCATTGAGAATGTTGCGAAGTGGTATTGTTGCGGCTTTTTGCTCGGGAACGCCTACTCTGCATCTCATTAGCTAGTTGCCGGGGTCATCTGTGGCGATGTTTTATGCGCCTGCTATCGCAGGTAAACTGGTGCTATGGGCTGTTAGCACCAGCTTGTGCATGGGGTGATAGATTTATCGTGATAAAGTTCTGTTAACTCGGCGATAGCTCCTTGAGAACATGGCCCAGAGTCTTTCTCTCCCTCTCTCTCTCTTTCTATATATATATATATATATTTATATATAGATTACCTACTGGCGGTCGCCAGTAGGTAGTTATAGTTAGGACCCTGTTTCCATAGGAAATCCGCAACATTCTATTTTGAATAACTTTGGCGCCGGTCGACGAATCCTTGCGAATTTCTCAAAATAGGTGGGGCGCTACGCTCCGCTCCTACCCTGAAAGTCTCGGGGGGATTCGTCAAGCGGGGGCTGAGATAAAAGGGGGGTCCCAAAACGCGTTTTTCCCATGCATTTTTCCATAGGACCTTTAGACAGGGCTACAGCCCGAACGGCTGAACAGAATTACTAGAAATTTGGCAGAGAGGTAGTCCTCAGGTCAAGGAAGTGCCTTTTGTAGGTTTGGTGTAAATCTGTTCAGTAGATTCTGAGAAAATAGCCTTTAAATCAATATATATATCTGAGCCAGCTTACGGTACGCTTACCGTAAGCTTACCGTACGCGTACAGTGGCGTGCGCGAGCGCGATTCTGATTGGCTGTTACATCTAAGTAAACATTCGAATCGGTCGAAACCAGGAAGCGGCGGCCGCCATTTTCTCTCTCGCACTCTGAGGGGGGGGCTGTAAACAAAGGCAAAAAACATATAAAGGGGCTGTTTAGACAGCGCCCATGCACATAGCCATGTTAGTTGAGTCCTCAAAGATCCCCCAAGGCCAAAAACGGTAAATTTTTATTTTTTGAAAATTTCGCCGATTACGCTTACCGTACGCGTACGGTGCGCTTACGCTAAAAATTTTAATAAAAAAAAAAAAACACTCTCTGTGCATGGCATATTATTGTCATCACTTACAAATTAAATTTAACAGATTACCTATCACAAGGAAGCGCATAATATGTCCTCCATGTGCGCACGGTGCGTAACGTGGGCACGCGGTGCGCGTAGCGCACTGCGTGCCCACCTTGCGTGTACGGCACTAACTGCGTAAAGTGGGCGCGCGGTGCGCAAAGCGCACCGCGTGCTCACTGTGCGCGCACGGTGCGCGAAGCGCACCGTGCGCGCACGGAACGAACTGCGTTAAGTGGGCGTGCACGCCACGAATGGCGTAAAGTAACTTAGCATTTAAAAAAACGTACAAATTCACTGAAAAAACCATAGGTTTCACACACGTTATAGTTAGGAATTAGCATTTAAAAAACCTTGCAAATTCACTGAAAAAACCATAGGTTTCAGACATGTTATAGTTAGCGGAAATTTTACTGATAAAAAACCAATGAAATTCCCCCGTTATAGTTAGTGCAGGCAACTATAACTCACGCGACCGCAATCTTCTGCTGATGACATATGTGTCTTTATGAAAAAAAAATATTTGTAATATATGTATAGCTAAAAATTTATGGAAGAAGACATGGGCAAATAAGTGTCTAAATACAGTATTAGCATCAGCAGAGGATTGCGGTCGCGTGAGTTATAGTTGCCTGCACTAACTATAACGGGGGAATTTCATTGGTTTTTTAACAGTAAAATTTCCGCTAACTATAACATGTCTGAAACCTATGGTTTTTTCAGTGAATATATATATATATATACATATATATATATATATCTATATATATATATATATATATATATATATATTCATCCAAAAGTTGCCCAACAACAGAGGCGCACACGAAGGCAAGCAGACTCCAAACCTTGCATCAGAGTCTTTATTAACCAGGCTGCGAACACAACAGGAATTTCATCGCCGACCCTACGCGTTTCGGAGCGCCTCTGCTCATTGGTCACGGGTTGTGGCTGTTAGTATGCAGATACGTAGGGAGCAGTCCTTTAAATGGCAAGTGTCCCGCCCTGCATGGGCTCAAGTCGCTGTGCCTTCTGGGGCTGGTAGTCCCTTCGTTAAAATATTACCCCGGTGGGTTCCGCATTCCCAACAATATGTTCAAGCTCTTAATAGAGCCTCCCGTGTGTCTGCAGCTAGAGTATAACAACTTACAGTCCTGTTATGTTATGTTATGTTATGTTAAATTAAATTTATTAAGCGCACGTACGCCCGTAGGCTTCATGGCGCTGTGGAAGACTAGCAAAACATAACATGTGACAGAAAAAAAAGAAAATTTAACTAAGGATAAGCTTGCTTAAAGAGCCAAGTCTTAAAAGCCTGTCTAAAGGCTAACAGATCTTCGTGGAGTCTTAGTGGCAGTGGCAAGGAGTTCCACAGGGAGGAAGCTAGGAAGTGGAAAGATCCTCCTCCCTGACGTTGTTTCCTGATCCGGGGCACGACTAACAAATTCTTTTGGCCAGAACGGAGAGCACGGGAGGGAGTGTAACTGACCAGCAGGCAGCTAATGAATCCAGGGCCCTTACCTTGTAGAGCCCTGAAGATAATGCATCCCGCTTTAAATGCTGCTCTCTGCGCTACAGGCAGCCAGTGGAGACTGGCCAGTCCAGGTCTAATAGACTGCCACTTAGGAATTTTACAGATCAACCTGGCCGCTTGGTTCTGAACCAGTTGGAGTCTCTTGAGCTGCCCTGCCGGTAGGCCCAGATATAAGCTATTGGAATAATCCAAACGGGACAGCACAAGAGCAATGATGACCTGAATCAGAGCAGGGTGGGTTAAAAGGTGGGCGATCTTCTTAATCTTGCAAAGTTGGAAGAAACTTGCAGATACCACAGTCCCTACCTGGCTTTTGAGCGAAAGATCTTCATTAAAAGTGATACCTAAGCTCTTAACTGTTTGGGATTTAGCTGGAGGATCTCCCATTTCTGGAGGCCAGAAGTGTGGTCCCCAATGCAGTTCACTCTTCCCAGGCAAAATCAGTTCAGTTTTGCCTGGGTTGAGTTTCAGATGATTTAGGCCCATCCATCTCTGAATGTGAACCATGACCTCCCGAAATTCGGTGGCAGCGCCAGGGGAGTCCAGACAGAAGATCAGTTGCAGATCATCGTATATCAGGAATAAACAGTCCGATAATTTCTCAGTGGTGCTGCCTCTCCGGCCTGGACAGGCCGTATTTATTCATCCAAAAGTTGCCCAACAACAGAGGCGCACACGAAGGCAAGCAGACTCCAAACCTTGCATCAGAGTCTTTATTAACCAGGCTGCGAACACAACAGGAATTTCATCGCCGACCCTACGCGTTTCGGAGCGCCTCTGCTCCTTGGTCACGGGTTGTGGCTGTTAGTATGCAGATACGTAGGGAGCAGTCCTTTAAATGGCAAGTGTCCCGCCCTGCATGGGCTCAAGTCGCTGTGCCTTCTGGGGCTGGTAGTCCCTTCGTTAAAATATTACCCCAGTGGGTTCCGCATTCCCAACAATATGTTCAAGCTCTTAATAGAGCCTCCCGTGCGTCAGCAGCTAGAGTATAACAACTTGCAGTCCTGCCAAAGCGACTCCCGTATATCAGGAATCAACAGTCCGATAATTTCTCAGTGGTGCTGCCTCTCTGGCCTGGACAGGCCGTATTTATTCATCCAAAAGTTGCCCAACAACAGAGGCGCACACGAAGGCAAGCAGACTCCAAACCTTGCATCAGAGTCTTTATTAACCAGGCTGCGAACACAACAGGAATTTCATCGCCGACCCTACGCGTTTCGGAGCGCCTCTGCTCCTTGGTCACGGGTTGTGGCTGTTAGTATGCAGATACGTAGGGAGCGGTCCTTTAAATGGCAAGTGTCCCGCCCTGCATGGGCTCAAGTCGCTGTGCCTTCTGGGGCTGGTAGTCCCTTCATTAAAATATTACCCCGGTGGGTTCCGCATTCCCAACAATATGTTCAAGCTCTTAATAGAGCCTCCTGTGTGTCTGCAGCTAGAGTATAACAACTTGCAGTCCTGCCAAAGCGACTCCCGTATATCAGGAATCAACAGTCCGATAATTTCTCAGTGGTGCTGCCTCTCCGGCCTGGACAGGCCGTATTTATTCATCCAAAAGTTGCCCAACAACAGAGGCGCACACGAAGGCAAGCAGACTCCAAACCTTGCATCAGAGTCTTTATTAACCAGGATGCGAACACAACAGGAATTTCATCGCCGACCCTACGCGTTTCGGAGCGCCTCTGCTCCTTGGTCACGGGTTGTGGCTGTTAGTATGCAGATACGTAGGGAGCAGTCCTTTAAATGGCAAGTGTCCCGCCCTGCATGGGCTCAAGTCACTGTGCCTTCTGGGGCTGGTAGTCCCTTCATTAAAATATTACCCCGGTGGGTTCCGCATTCCCAACAATATGTTCAAGCTCTTAATAGAGCCTCCCGTGTGTCTGCAGCTAGAGTATAACAACTTGCAGTCCTGCCAAAGCGACTCCCGTATATCAGGAATCAACAGTCCGATAATTTCTCAGTGGTGCTGCCTCTCCGGCCTGGACAGGCCGTATTTATTCATCCAAAAGTTGCCCAACAACAGAGGCGCACACGAAGGCAAGCAGACTCCAAACCTTGCATCAGAGTCTTTATTAACCAGGCTGCGAACACAACAGGAATTTCATCGCCGACCCTACGCGTTTCGGAGCGCCTCTGCTCCTTGGTCACGGGTTGTGGCTGTTAGTATGCAGATACGTAGGGAGCAGTCCTTTAAATGGCAAGTGTCCCGCCCTGCATGGGCTCAAGTCACTGTGCCTTCTGGGGCTGGTAGTCCCTTCATTAAAATATTACCCCGGTGGGTTCCGCATTCCCAACAATATGTTCAAGCTCTTAATAGAGCCTCCCGTGTGTCTGCAGCTAGAGTATAACAACTTGCAGTCCTGCCAAAGCGACTCCCGTATATCAGGAATCAACAGTCCGATAATTTCTCAGTGGTGCTGCCTCTCCGGCCTGGACAGGCCGTATTTATTCATCCAAAAGTTGCTCAACAACAGAGGCGCACACGAAGGCAAGCAGACTCCAAACCTTGCATCAGAGTCTTTATTAACCAGGCTGCGAACACAACAGGAATTTCATCGCCGACCCTACGCGTTTCGGAGCGCCTCTGCTCCTTGGTCACGGGTTGTGGCTGTTAGTATGCAGATACGTAGGGAGCAGTCCTTTAAATGGCAAGTGTCCCGCCCTGCATGGGCTCAAGTCACTGTGCTATCTGGGGCTGGTAGTCCCTTCGTTAAAATATTACCCCGGTGGGTTCCGCATTCCCAACAATATGTTCAAGCTCTTAATAGAGCCTCCCGTGTGTCTGCAGCTAGAGTAACTGTTGGAATCTGATGCACGGATTCCGTTATAACAGGGAGACAGGCTTTCACATTGAACTGGCTGTGCAACCGGAGGCTCGGGAGAGCCATGAACAGAATCGGCTCGGCAGAACCCAGCATAGGGTATATATTGACGCTGTACTACGAGTCCCATAAGGCTGAGGAGAGAAGGAGCCCATTAAAGGGAGTGATAACAGTGAAGAGGGACTCCACAGCAGCGTGTCTGCCAGAACTTTTGACCAGTGAACAAGGAGCATGGGAGCACCGAAACGCGTAGGGTCCCAACAATATGAAATATTCGGAAGCGCTGCCAGTTTTACTAATAAAGAGCCCTGCTGATCCAAGCCCGGTTTTCCTGTCTTCGTGTGTGCCAGAAACTGTGGCAACCTTTAGATGAATTTTTACCGGCCCGTCCTGGTCGGAATGGCAGCACCACTGTGAAAATTAACGGACTGTTGGAATCTAATGCACGGATTCCGTTATAACAGGGAGACAGGCTTTCACATTGAACTGGCTGTGCGACCGGAGGCTTGGGAGAGCCATGAACAGAATCGGCTCGGCAGAACCCAGTGTAGGGTATATATTGACGCTGTACTACGAGTCCCATAAGGCTGAGGAGAGAAGGAGCCCATTAAAGGGAGTGATAACAGTGAAGAGGGACTCCACATCAGCGTGTCTGCCAGAACTTTTGACCCGTGAACAAGGAGCATGGGAGCTCCGAAACACGTAGGGTCCCAACAATATGAAATATTCAGAAGCGCTGCCAGTTTTACTAATAAAGAGCCCTGCTGATCAAAGCCCGGTTTTCCTGTCTTCGTGTGCACCAGAAACTGTGGCAACCCTTTGGATGAATTTTTACCGGCCCGTCCTGGTCGGAATGGCAGCACCACTGTGAAAATTAACGGACTGTTGGAATCTGATGCACGGATTCCGTTATAACAGGGAGACAGGCTTTCACATTGAACTGGCTGTGCGACCGGAGGCTCGGGAGAGCCATGAACAGAATCGGCTCGGCAGAACCCAGCGTAGGGTATATATTGACGCTGTACTACGAGTCCCATAAGGCTGAGGAGAGCAGGAGCCCATTAAAGGGAGTGATAACAGTGAAGAGGGAATCCACATCAGCGTGTCTGGCAGAACTTTTGACCGGTGAACAAGGAGCATGGGAGCTCCGGAACGCGTAGGGTCCCAACAATATGAAATATTCGGAAGCGCTGCCAGTTTTACTAATAAAGAGCCCTGCTGATCAAAGCCTGGTTTTCCTGTCTTCGTGTGCGCCAGAAACTGTGGCAACCCTTTGGATGAATATACATCTACATATATATATATATATATATATATATATATATATATATATATATATATATATATATATATATATATATATATATATATATATATATATATATATATATA
The DNA here is from genome assembly GCF_964204655.1 of Triturus cristatus. Lineage (NCBI taxonomy): Eukaryota > Metazoa > Chordata > Amphibia > Caudata > Salamandridae > Triturus > Triturus cristatus. The sequence continues at coordinate 1,073,653,463 of NC_140582.1, forward strand.
TATATATATTACCTAAACTGGTGCTATGGGCTGTTAGCACCAGCTTGTGCATGGGGTGATAGATTTATCGTGATAAAGTTCTGTTAACTCGGCGATAGCTCCTTGAGAACATGGCCCAGAGTCTTTCTCTCCCTCTCTCTCTCTTTCTATATATATATATATATATTTATATATAGATTACCTACTGGCGGTCGCCAGTAGGTAGTTATAGTTAGGACCCTGTTTCCATAGGAAATCCGCAACATTCTATTTTGAATAACTTTGGCGCCGGTCGATGAATCCTCGCAAATTTTTCAAAATAGGTGGGGCGCTACGCTCCGCTCCTACCCTGAAAGTCTCGGGGGGATTCGTCAAGCGGGGGCTGAGATAAAAGGGGGGTCCCAAAACGCGTTTTTCCCATGCATTTTTCCATAGGACCTTTAGACACAGCTACAGCCCGAACGGCTGAACAGAATTACTTGAAATTTGGCAGAGAGCTAGTCCTCAGGTCAAGGAAGTGCCTTTTGTAGGTTTGGTGTAAATCTGTTCAGTAGATTCTGAGAAAATAGCCTTTAAATCAATATATATATCTGAGCCAGCTTACGGTGCGCTTACGGTGCGCTTACCGTACGCGTACGGTGGCGTGCGCGAGCGCGATTCTGATTGGCTCTTAGATCTTAGTAAACATTCAAATCGGTCGAAACCAGGAAGCGGCGGCCGCCATTTTCTCTCTCGCTCTCTGAGTTGGGCAGCAAAAACGAAGCCAAAAAATGGCTAAAGAGGCAGTTTCGTCACATCCTAACCACCCAGCATTGATATAGGGGTCCCCAAACAACCCTCAAGCCCAAAAAAAATTCGGAAATTCGCCGATTACGCTTACCGTACGCGTACGGTAAAAAATATTTAAAAAAAAACGTATCCACATTCTCCCCACCCCGTGTGCAAATGGTGCCCGAAGGGCACCATTTGTGCATGGCATATTACACATATCAAATTAACAAAGAATACATTTCAAAAAGATGCGCATAATATGTCCCCCATGTGCGCACGGTGCCACCCCGTGTGCAAATGGTGCCCGAAGGGCACCATTTGTGCATGGCATATAACAACAATAAAATTAACAAAGAATACATTTCAAAAAGATGCGCATAATATGTCCCCCATGTGCGCACGGTGCGCGAAGCGCATCGTGCGTACATGGCCCATCCCGCATAATGTGGGCACGCGGTGCGCGCAGCGCACCGCGTGACCACCGTGTGTGCACGGCACTAACTGCGTAAAGTGGGCGCGCGGTGCGCGAAGCGCACCGCTTGCTCACTGTGCGCGCACGGTGCGCGCACGGCACGAACTGCGTTAACTGGGCGCGCAACGCCATGAATGGCGTAAAGTAACTTTGCATTTAAAAAACCGTACAAATTCACTGAAAAAACCATAGGTTTCACACACGTTATAGTTAGGAATTAGCATTTAAAAAACCTTGCAAATTCACTGAAAAAACCATAGGTTTCACACATGTTATAGTTAGCTGGACATTTTACTGATAAAAAACCAATTAAATTCCCCCGTTATAGTTAGTGCAGGCAACTATAACTCACGCGACCGCAATCTTCTGCTGATGACATATGTGTCTTTATGAAAAAAAAATATTTGTAATATATGTATAGCTAAAAATTAATGGAAGAAGACATGGGCAAATAAGTGTCTAAATACAGTATTAGCATCAGCAGAGGATTGCGGTCGCGTGAGTTATAGTTGCCTGCACTAACTATAACGGGGGAATTTAATTGGTTTTTTATCAGTAAAATGTCCAGCTAACTATAACATGTGTGAAACCTATGGTTTTTTCAGTGAATATATATATATATATAAATTCACTGAAAAAAACATAGGTTTCAGGGGTGTTATAGTTAGCTGGACTTTTCACTTGTACAAAACCATTGAAATTCCCCCGTTATAGTTAGTTCGGCTAACTATAACTCACGCGCCCGCAATGCACTGCTGATGACGTCACATATTACATCACTCATGACATGGTCAGTGACATCACTCATGACATCACTGATGACATCTCAAATGACATCACTGAAGACATCACTGATGACATCATCCAGTGAATGTGTGTTTTTCTGAAAATTAAATATGTTTTATATATGTATATCTCAAGGTCGATGGAAGAATAAATGGGTATATAAGTGTCTAAATGGATGATTTGTTTTTGAAAAATTGATTGTGTAACTGACTGATTAAGTGTATCATAGTGAATACATGGCTTAGTGAGTAATGTTTAAATATCTAAATATCTGTATCAGTCTCTCACTTTGTGTATAAGTGGCTGCATGGGTTGGTGAGTAGCTACATGGGTGTCTATATAGGTTATTAGTTGGTTTTTTGAGTATCAGTCTGAGTGTCTGCATGGTTCGGTGGGGGGTATTACGTAGTGCATAGGTGCATGAATGAGTGACTCACTGTTTGTATGTGTTGAAGACAGCATGTGTGCAGGACTGTATGGGTGGATGAGTGTGTGTATGGCTGTGTTAGTGAGTGAATGACTGTCTCAATAGTGTCTTTATGAGTAACTACATATGTTTTAAACTAGTATATGTGACTATTGGTGCATATAAGTGAGTATATGTGAGAGTGAGAGATTGAAAGAGTTCCTGAATGAATAAGTATGTGTTTCTATAAGTGAATGTTTAAAAGACTAAGTATGTGTAAGTTTCACTAGAAGTAAGTGTGGTGGTGTGTGTATAACTGTATATGCAAGTAAATGTATGTTTGATTCTTTATTAGCATGAGTGACTATGTGTGTGAGTAACTCTATGGATGAGTGGCATTGTGTAACAGGATGTATAGGTGTATGAGTACATATGATGAGTGAGTACATGTATGAGTGACTGTATAGGACTGTTGGTGAATGAGTGGATGTGTATGTGGATCTTAGAATTACTGAAGAGGTTGTTGTAACTGGTATTGGTATGTCCATTGTTTTGAAAATTTTAGTCTCTATTTTTGAATGTGTGTATCAAAGGTTATATTAGGGTGAGAGGAGGTCTGCCACTCTATCACAAGGATGATGTCATCAGTGATGTCATTTGAGATGTCATCAGTGATGTCATGAGTGATGTCACTGACCATGTCATGAGTGATGTAATATGTGACGTCATCAGCAGTGCATTGCGGGCGCGCGAGTTATAGTTAGCTGAACTAACTATAACGGGGGAATTTCAATGGTTTTGTACAAGTGAAAAGTCCAGCTAACTATAACACCCCTGAAACCTATGTTTTTTTCAGTGAATTTCTGAGGGTTTTTAAATGCTAATTCCTAACTATAACGTGCCTGAAACCTATGTTTTTTTCTGTGAATTTCAAAGGTTTTTTAAATGCTAATTTCTAACTATGCCTACAGAGATAGGACATGTGAAGAAAGAAGAAAAAATGCACAGAAAGAAAAAAACAGAAGTGCAGAAAGAAGCAACAGAAGTCCTCAAAGACGAAGAAAAGTGCAGGGAGAAGGATAACGTGCAGAAAGAACAAAAAGAAGAGCAGAAAGAATCCTTGTTGCAAAATCATCCTGTACCCTCAACTTTTTCAGACGGATACTGGTGGTAACTGAGTCTGACTAACCAATCCTAGAGCCAGTGCTATGTTAAAAGACACTTAGAATAAAGTGAAAACACCTACATACACTAGGGAACATTATGTGTTGGGGTCCCCCTGTGAGTAGCATGACCTCCTCTGTAAGCCCCTAGTATATAATAGGGCAGGGGGATTAAAACTACCTCTTAAAACAGGCCACAGGGCGTTTTTGCACACGTTAACTCAGGCCCGTCCCCTCCCTTCACCACTGTGTAAACACGCCCTGTGTCCGTTTTTAGTTGGGAGATTACGTTCATTTGAATCCCTAGGGTCCAACTAGCCCACTAGGTACCTCCAGTAAGTGCCACAGAGCTGCATTGCAGAGAGGTGTAAAAAGTGGCACGGCCTGGACCACCTCTCTGCAATGCAGCTCAGTGGTGCTTACTGGAAGCACTTGGTGGGCTAGTTAGCCCCCAGGGGCCCTCAGTATTGAAGGGAAATTATATCCTCAATTTAAAACGTGCCATAGTGCGTGTTTGCACACGTCACCTCAGGCCCCGTCCCCTCCCTTCACCACTGTGTAAACACGCCCTGTGGCTGTTCTAAATTGAGAGATTAAGTCCCCTTGAATCCTAAGGGTCCCTAGGGTCAAACTAGACCACTAGGTACCTCCAGTAAGTGCCACAGAGCTGCGTTGCAGAGAGGTGTAAAAAGGGGCTTGGCCTCAGAACACCTGTCTGCAGCGCAGCTCCCTGGCGCATACTGGAGATGCCTGTTGGGCTAGTTGGCCCTCAGGGACCCTCAGTATTGAAGAGGAATTAATTCCTCAACTTACAACTCGCCAGGGGGCGCATTTGCAGAGTGCTGCAAGGAGGGGGCGTGGCCTCCGGCACGATGCCAGTCTTTTATTTTAATTTTTTAAGAAGGGGGGCTGTGTGGTTCCCCTTCTTATTCTAATTTATTGGCCCTGATGACCCCATCCCCCAGGGCCTGTCTCCTAATTATATTTTTTTGACCCCAATCCCCAGGGCCGGCCACTGTTTTTTATTATTTTTAAAAAAAAATATATTTATAGACACACCTAGGACATGCTGGACAAACCGTACGTACCTATCACCATGACGATTTGCGTGATATTCATTAAAAGGCGACTATGCATACAATGAATCCATGTGGAATGTATTTACACCACTAGTGAAGCTCTGACACGTCTGATGCCCTACCGTGCCTAATCCCTGTAGACACCCTTGTCGTTTATTTATACAAACATGGGTAGCTATTGACGGGCGCATTTAATACACATGCACACCAAGCCATTCAAAGGGGATTCGACAAAAATTCGACCAAAACTATGCAAGAAACCCCCCTCACGGTTAATAAAACACACATCCACTGCCGGATGTGTAATACTTTTTATTTTACTCTCTGGAAAGGGGACGAACATCACTTGAGAGACACAGCGCGCTCCTGGCAGAGCTCAATGCTGTGTTACACCCACCATTGCCTGCCGAGTGCCACACACCTCTGTGTTGTATTCCACCAGCTAGTGCATATGCTATGACACTCTCTAGCCCATGTGCACTGTAACACCACCCCGTGAATATGTCATGCCACACTTGTCTTCGCACGGGTTATATTGCCCCATCTAACGTGCCTTCCTCGATGCCTATGTTATAACGCACAGTGCTATGCCATACAACTTTAGAGACTAGTTAGGTTACACAACACTGCCCTGTGCATATTACACTCCAAGGCGCATATCGCATAGTGTGCGCTAGTGCCTGTGCTATCTCGCGCTCTCCAATGAATCTGTCATTGCGCACAATGTATTGCATATTATATTTCACGCCCGGTTCATCTTATATCACACTTTTTGGTGCATAGTTTATACCATACACTATATCTAGTTTTCATTTTCAATCGTGCTCTCAGGACTATGTTCTATATAACACTGTGTTCACCTACCCTTTTCACGGGCATTACATTTTGCAATAGGGGGTGGAGGGTCAGGGGGTGTTTCTGCCAAGTGAGCCCGGAGTCACAGTCACAAACGTCCTCTTCTTCCTAAATAAAAGTGAGATTATGCTGCATACTTGTTCATATTTTAAGTAGTTCGCACAGACACATGTTTTAAAAACAATAAAGTTCCTAATACCCGCCTTCTCTGAACAGTTAGCTTGCTGCCCCATCTCCCTCCTCCCTATCCTCTGTTGTGTGAATCCATGGACTAGCCTCCTCCCTCCTGCCATGCATGGTCTGATGTGCTGCCACTGCCCTCAATTTAGTATGATGTACCAGTCCACTCCTCCTGCTCTCCATTGCCCAATTCTATGCCCCATCATTGACCTCCTGCTTAAACTCTGTGCTTAGCTTGCTGCCCCTATTCTCATTCCCCCTGCCCTCCGATGTCTTTGTGCATGCCCCTGCTCCATCCTTTTTGCCCACCATGTTCCATGGACCTGCCACTCCTATCTACTCTGAGTGTTCTGTTGAGTTGCCACTCCCCTCCCACCTGCCTAGCATTGTCAGATGACTGTAACCTGTCCCTGCCACCTCCACCCTGCCTGTCCACATGCCATGCCCCTATCCTCTTCCTCCTGTCCTACATGGTCCATTGTACTGCCACACCCTTCTGCCCTCCCTGGTCTGTTGTGCTGCAACTGCTCCTCCTGCCTGCCCCGTGCGGTCTGTTGTGAGGCCCCTTCCCCTGAACTTTCTTGTCTGTGCACAGGTCCTGACCCTCCCTTCTATCCTCCATCGTCCTTTGTGCATGCCCCTGCACCCTCCTTCTTGCCCATCATAGCCATTGTGCTACCACTAACCCTCCCACTTGCCATGCATGGTCTTCTGTGCTGCCATGGCCCCTCCCACCTTCCCTGTGTGGTCAGTTAGCTGCCCCTGACCCCCTCCCACCTTCCCTCCATGGTCTGTGTGTATGCCATCACAGTCTCACTGTTGCTCTTCACGGTGTGTCTTGCTTCTAGTGCCCATCCTGCCTGACCTCCATGGCTATCTTGCTGCTCCTGCCCTGCCCCCTTGCCCCCAGCCCTCTGTTTACATGCGCAGACGCCTACTCCCTCCCTCCTGGCTTGTCTGTTCCATTGTAATGCCCCTGATCCGTCCCTCCTGCCCTTTATGGTCTGTTATGCTGCAGCTTTCTCTCCTGTCTGTCCATTATGGTCAGCTAGCTACCATTGTCTCTTGCCCCTCTGTTCTCTGTTGTCCATGTGCATGGTCCTGTCCCCTCCCTCTTGCTTTCTATGGATTGTTGTGCTGCACTCCCGTCCCGCATGCCCTGTGTAGTGTATTGTGCTGCTGAAAACCCTGATGCCTGCCCTGCAGGGTCAGTTTGGTGCACCTCTCCATGTCCCTCCTGTCCTCTGTTATCCAAGTCCATGTCCCTACCCCATTTCCTTCCATGATCCAATGTACCATACTTGCGAACATTTTGAACTTGGTAAGAGGGAGATTTTGAAAAAAAACTGGGGTATTGATTTTCCCCTTTGAGTTACATTGAAAAAGAGGAGATTGTAGACAGGAGACAGATCAAATAAAGCCCATTTGTGCTTAAAAACATTGGACGTTTCCTGGCTGAATCGGGTCTGTTGGCATGTATGGTTGTACTACCATTGCCTCTTACTTCTGCCCACAATGATCTATTACATTGCCACAGCCTCTCTTGCAAGTCCTGTATTGTTGGTTTGTTGCCCCTGCCCCCCTTTCCACTGCCCTCCATAGTCTGTTGTGCTGCCACGGCCCTTCCTGCCTGCTCAGTGTGGTTAAATTGTTGCCTTTGCACCCTCCTACCTGCCTTCAATTTTCAGAGTCCGTGCCCCTGGCCTCTGCCTCTCAACAGTATCCTAATGAACAACTAGATTGCTAACATTCTATATTTATTACAAAAGTGTGGAACGCCTGACATCATCTTGATGTAATCAAAACTGTAATACCTAGAGCATTTCCTTTAGAAATTACATATAAGAAGAGGGTCTTATTGGCATCAAAATTATGGTTAGTGCTCTAAAAGACTAAAATAAGGACATATTTTCTGAGTTTTCAAATAGCGACAAAGCACTTTTAAATTATTTGTTATCTTTATGTTTTTTATCCAGTTGACCACTTGATTAAATGTTGCACTTAGGGGAGAGGATGTGGTGTTACTTCCAGAACTGCAGACTTTGCAACTGGGGAACCAGGTTGGAGTTTCTGCTTCAGCTCGACATTCTGTGATTCTGGTCAAATCACTTAGTCTCCCCATGTCTACAACCAAAATGAATTTGTTCTTGTGTGATGCAACCAATGCTCATGTAAAGCACTCCAATACCTGACAAGTCTGCACTATATAACACTGCAAAAACACAAAATAATAAGTGTTTTGCACACTTCTGTCATTGGGCTATATTTGGGCTACATCTGGGTGATTTTGGGCTACATTTGGGCTCTTTTGTCTACGGTGGCCATCTTGGGAGATTTATTTGTTCTGAAGTTTCCTAATTTCCTCATGTACTGCAGTCTCCTCAGTAGGAAATGCTTTCAGTTTTTTACTTTGATTCCATCATGAAGGTATTCAGATATGTCACACATTTGCCATAAATTCTGAAAGTTAGCACTCTAGTTGCTCATTAGATCACTGTAGTAAAACTACTGTTCACCATGGAAGTCTGCTCCTGGTATTGAAAGTGCATGTTTCAGTCTGCATGTCAGAATTTTTTAATGAAATAGAAGAGGATTTGAGAAGTCACTCAAAATGTGCCCTCATTTTCTTTCTTCAGCATTAATCATAATTTCTATGGTAAAATGAACCCCCTCATTGTGTTCCTTTTTAAATTAAATGTTTTAAGTGTTACCAGTTTATTCCAATCAAGATGGCTTCAGGTGTGCCATCCTTTTGTCATAATGAAGACAGTAAGCGCTCTAGTTGTTTTTAAGAACACTCTGGGACATTCTGTCATTGGGCTATACTTGGGCTACATCTGGGTGATATTTGGGCTACATTTGGGCTCTTTTGTCTCTGGTGGCCATCTTGGGAGACTTATTTGTTATGAAGTTTCCTAATTTCCTCATTTACTGCAGTCTCCTCAGTAGGAAATACTTTCAGTTTTTTACTTTGATTCCACCAAGAAGGCATTCAGATGTGTCACACATTTGCCATAAATTCAGAATGTTAGCACTCTTTTTGCTCATTAAATCACTGTAGTAAAGCTACTGCTCACCAGGGAAAACTGCTGCTGGTATTGAAAGTGCATGTTTCAGTCTGCATGTCAGAATTTTTTAATGAAATAGAAGAGGATTTGAGAAGTCACTCAAAATGTGCCCTTCATTTTCTTACTGCAGCACTAATCATGGAAAAATGAACCCCCTCATTTTGTACCTTTTTAAATGAAATGTTTTAAGAGTTACCACTTTAATCCAAGCAAGATGGCTTCAGGTGTGCCATACGTTTATCATAAGTAGGACTGTTAGCGCTCTAGTTGTTCTTTGGAACACTCTGGGAAGCTGCAGTAGAAGACAAAGGAATCAACTGACAGTCTCTGCCCTTGTTGGATGTACATGCTTTACTGAGAATGTCAGACTTCATTCTCACATGACTGAGAAAGATAATGTGAATTTACAGAAAATAAGCTCTCAGTTTAGCTTATAGATCACCTTCCAAACCTCTGTGAGAAAAGCATGAGAAAATATTTTTCTCTCAATCATGATATCCCAGCAGAAGGTTTTTTCACATGGTGAAATCACCTTAGAACATACCACAATTCCTAAAATGAGTATGGTACCATCAACAAATGATTTATAATGTAACTAAAGTCTTAAAACCTTCTATTAACTGCAATGCTTTTTAATGAGGTGCTATCATGTATATTGGTCCCAAGATGGCTGCCAACACTTCTTGGATGAAGTGCTGACAGCCAATCAGATCTCAGGATGAGATGTGTGGTTAGGCTCCGCCCACATATATATATGATTTTACTTTTGATTTTCTCAGGAACTACTGAACAGATTGACACCAGACCTGCAAAAGGCACTTCCCTGACCTGAGGACTACCTCTCTGCCAAATTTCAAGTAATTCTGTTTAGCCGTTCGGGCTGTACCTTGGACTAAAGGTCCCTATGGAAAATTGCATGGGAAAAACGTGTTTTGGGACCCCCCTTTATTCTCAGCCCCCGCTTGACGAATCCGCCTGAGACGTTCAGGGTAGGAGCGGAGCGGAGCGCCCCACCTATTTTGAAAATTTCGCGAGGATTCGTCAACTGGCGCCAAAGTTATTCCAAATAGAATGTTGCGGATTTCCTATGGAAACACGGTCCTAACTATATAACTATCTACTGGCGACCGCCAGTAGATAATATATATATATATTACCTACTGGCGGTCGCCAGTAGGTAGTTATAGTTAGGACCACGTTTCCATAGGAAATCCGCAACATTCTATTTTGAATAACTTTGGCGCCGGTCGACGAATCCTCGCGAATTTTTCAAAATAGGTGGGGCGCTACGCTCCGCTCCTACCCTGAAAGTCTCGGGGGGATTCGTCAAGCGGGGGCTGAGATAAAAGGGGGGTCCCAAAACGCGTTTTTCCCATGCATTTTTCCATAGGACCTTTAGACACAGCTACAGCCCGAACGGCTGAACAGAATTACTTGAAATTTGGCACAGAGGTAGCCATAAGGTCAAGGAAGTGCCTTTTGCAGGTCTGGTGTAAATCTGTTCAGTATTTCCGGAGAAAATAGCATTTAAAAGCATATATAAATCTATATGCGCGCAGTGTGCGCGCACCGTGCGAGCACCGTGCGAGCACCCTAACGTGCGCGAGCGTAATTCTGATTGGTGGTTACATGTTAGTCAACGTTCGAATCAGTCGAAATCAGGAAGTGTCGGCCGCCATTTTGTTTGTTTTCAGTGCGAGAGTGAAAAAGGAAGGTGGCGAACGTGAAAAGGGGGCAGGGTAGAGAGTTCCTGACCCCCTAGCCTTTGTCAGGGGGTCCCTGAAGGAACCCGAAGGCAAAAAAAAAATTATTTTTTTTTTTAAAATCGCGGGGGTGCGCGCACAGTGCGCGCACCCTGAAAAACACAAAAAAAAAAATAATAATTTTTAATACGTAGTTTATTGTAAAATAAATATATAAAAAAAATAATACATAAATAAATTAGCATTTAAAAAACCGTACAAATTCACTGAAAAAACCATAGGTTTCACACACGTTATAGTTAGGAATTAGCATTTAAAAAACCTTGCAAATTCACTTAAAAAACCATAGGTTTCACACATGTTATAGTTAGCTGGACATTTCACTCATAAAAAACCAATGAAATTCCCCCGTTATAGTTACTGCAGGCAACTATAACTCACGCGACCGCAATCCTCTGCTGATGACGTCAGATATTACATCACTGATGACATATGTGTCTTTCTGAAAAATAAATATTTGTAATATATGTATAGCTAAAGATTAATGGAAGAAGACATGGGTAAATAAGTGTCTAAATACAGTATTAGCATCAGCAGAGGATTACGGTCGCGTGAGTTATAGTTGCCTGCAGTAACTATAACGGGGGAATTTCATTGGTTTTTTATGAGTGAAATGTCCAGCTAACTATAACATGTGTGAAACCTATGGTTTTTTAAGTGAATATATATATATATACAGATATATATATATCTTTGGCACCGTTTGACGAATCCCCATGAAACGTTCTGAAAAAGTGCTCTCTATTACCTAATTTGTGCATGGAAAGTTTTGGAATGATCCGTCAAGCGGGTTCCAAGAAAAATAGGAGGGTCCCAAAACGCAAAATCCCTATGCATTTTCCAGAGACTTCTTTAAGAAGCACTTCCGCAAAAACTGTTGAACGGAATTACACCAAATTTGTCAGGAAGCTAGATCTTGGTCTGCAGATGATGCTGTTTGTGATTTGGTGTAAATCTGATCAGTAGTATTTGAGAAATGATTTATTTAAAATGTTTGTATACCTGAACGGTTGGTTTTGAGGGACTCTCGTGAGTGTCCGTGTAACCCAATTTAAAAACACAGACCACTCGGATAGGCCCAGGGAACTTTTTTTCCCCTTGGGCCATCTCGCTTTTGTGGGAGTCAGACTCCTGCATGAGCGAGTGCTGGAGCGGGTAGTACAACATTTTGTATACCCCCCCCCCCCATTTTTACATGTTTATATTAATCCAAATAATCTATTAATTATAATATTATTAATCTGTTTGAAGTGATGTCTAACCAATTATATTAACGAAAGAATTACACGTGGTATTTGCATTTGCATGGCTGAATTAATTGTATACTAATATATGTACGCATACTAATGGTAGAAAATTAGAATATTGCATGATACATGTTGCTTTTGTGACTTATTTGTAAACTGCATCAGATGACATCTTTGGGTGAATATAAATGCTTTGAATGTTGATATCATGGTAGATAATTACTTACACATAGGGGAATTGGTGAGGGTTTAACATTTTATTAGCCATTTCAATGTTTTAATTATGTTTTGTATTTGTTTTGTTTAAGTTGACCAATTTGGGCCTTCGTAAAAATGGCCGACTCCGACACGATGGTCTAGTCACTGTTCCACGAGGTTTCGGATGAAGTGCGCCCGCACCACAGCCAGCAACAAGTGGCCTCTTCTTGACCTCATGTGAGATGTACCCATCAAGGACATACTGGGAGAGTTGCCAAGTTGCCATACAAAAAGACTGTCTTTAAACCGGAACCAGCAAGTGTGATGACCTAACCTAACAGACTATGTGAGAACTTCACCGAATGACCCCAAATTATCCAATCAGGACTGTCTAAAACTGATTTTTGTTACATCTTGACGAAAAATTCATTATACAAGACGGTAAACTAGTGAGTTAGAAAAAGGGCTTTTCTTTTTCCTGACGTTATGCTGACGGAGAGGACGGTGACACTGCTGGACAGCTGTTATCATGAATCTTTGAAAGACTGAATTGCTGCCTGACTTTGATGAATTAAAGACTTTTCCACGACTTGATTGACTTAGAGGACGACTGATAGCCAGATTAGGTAAATATGATGTTCGGTGATTTGGCTTATGACTTATTAAAATTGCAATTGATTAGATAAACAAAATTATTATTCTAACGAACAAATGTGTTGGGTGATTTATTTAGAGAAATTAGAATAAGATTTTAAATGTAGATTAAAGAATTTTGTCACCAAATATCCAATATTAACTAACTGATCCATCGACTAAATGGAGGGAATATCTCGAGGTACTGAGTTTAATAAAGGTACTTAATGAAGGTTCAGGTAAATTAAGTTCTTTATTTGAAAAGGTATTGCTTTCATGTCAGCGTTTGGCCAATTTATCTCTCCCGTGAGAACGGATCAATGAAGTGTGAGTGTTGGTGTTATGGGCCCCACCAATGAATGCATTGCGTAAATGTGCTAGTGTGATATTTGATCTGTGACGAAGGGAGGATTTAAAATTCCACGCTGCATCAGTTTTTTTGGTAGCAGTATGATGGTTGTTATTGTTTTGGTTTGGTGATTATAGCTTGTAAATTGCTTATTGATTATTAGTTATTGATTGATATTGGTTTATTTATTAACACTCTATGTTGAGTCGCGTTGAGTTCTATGTTGTTTGCACGGCTTCTGGGATGTAGGAAGTCGGAAGTTTGTAACGGTTCCGTAGTAGAGCAGAGGTAAGCGCTGCTCTCGGGAAAGATGGAATTGTTGTTGCCCTGTAGGTACACGGGGAAAAACGTGTAACGATTGAAGTTGCATGATGCATTGTCTGGGCTCGATCAGGTGACATCGTCGCGTGTTGCCATTAGAAATATCTCCTGTATGAAAGAAGCGTATGGTAGCGAAGGTCACCTGTGAAGTTTTGGTCTTAGGTACCAGGAGTCCAAATGGCACTCTGATAACGCTTATCACTAGAAAGGTAATAGGTGCTCCCTAAGCTTGTTAGAAGGATAAAGTAGAGGGAAGTGCTACTTTATCAACGTATGTCATAATTCTGTAGAAGGACAGACTGTTCGCTGTTCTCGGGAAAGACAGGATTCTGTGTGAATGTACTACATTTTCTCGTGTGAAAGTGCGTGAATGTGAAGGCATTCGGGTTAATTGTGAAACTCTAGTTTTATTTCTCAGGAGCATTGCGTCTCCAACTAAGTGTCTTAAATCTGGAGAAACTGTTAGCTAATGCTTGTTAGAAGGGTAAGGTAGAGGGATGTGCTACTTTATCAACGGAAGTAATGATTCCGTAGTAGGGCAGAGGTAAGCACTGCTCTCTGGAAAGACGGAATTCTCGTGAGAAAGGTCTATTGCTATACCTTGGTTAGCGAAGCGGACAATGGTGGTGTTTTTGGGTTGTTACCAACAGATTTGTAAATTTGAAACAAAACTTACTGAGTGAATTTTGTAAAGGAGGGGTAGACAGGAGCAGGAGCTGCGGCAGCGGCTGCTGACGTCAGAACGACCACGCTGGGATTGGCCAGTCAGTCGGAAACGTAGAACGCTCCTGATTGGTGCATTAGTGTACGCCGCGCTAAGAGTGGAGAATCACAGGGTGACGTAGATGCTCATGATTGGTGCATTAGTGTGAGTCGCGCTGGGATTGGAGAATTGCAGAGTGACGTAGACGTTCCGGATTGGTGCGTTAGTGTGAGTCGCGCTACAATTGGTCAGAAAAGCGGTACGGTCGAGAGGAGAAACTAGAGATACACGAAAAGGCAGAAAAGATGTATTACGACCCCCCAGAAAAGGAGACGAAGTCCTGGTTTGGTAGAATTAAAAAATGGTTTAAGAAGGACAAACCGATTGTAACTAGGGAAGGACAATAACTTCCTCCACCGAAAACCCCCGCATCCTTTATGGTTGCGAAATATGGATATCACACCTGCATTTGGTTAGACAATTGGGTCAAGTATACTAAGAATGATGGAGTTTTGGCTTTTCCAGAACATGGTTCATTTAATTTGGCAGTTTTGAGAAATTCAAGAGAGAAAATGATGAATTTAGAACCAAGACCTAGACTGACACAATTTGAAGCATTGACAGAATGGGAAGATGAGATGCATGATCGAGAAAGACAGAGAAGTGGCGGAAGGTACAGGTACATGTTTGGTAGGTCATATGGACATGAAAATCATGATGATCGAATGAGAAGGTGGCAGAATGCGAGTATGACTGAGGGTTTGTTTCCCGTAAGAACTGCAGGAGAAAATGAAGGAAGAATATGCACAGAAAAGAAACATAATGTGGAATCGAGAGGGTATGGAGTGAATGAATCAGAGGATGATGTTCTTGATGACATGTTCTATAAAAATCTACCCCCATATCGGCCAGAACCAGAAATATTAACACCAAGTGCCCCAATGAAAGAAACTTTACGAATCATAAAATCGGAACCAGAGTTCCAGGATTTGGGAAAAAACAATTCCATTAGAGAGGTAGAAAGGAAGTCTGAAAGTAGAATAAATGGTGAAAATTAAGCAGAACTAGCAAAGACAACCTTAGAATTAACAGAGAAAATAAGAGAATTAACCAAAAATCTGGAAGCTGTAACAGTTCCAGTAACGATAGGTCCAGTAATGCCTATTTTCGATAAACAAAAAGATGGTGAACATTGTTTAACGGTCCCTTATAAAAGCAATAAACAGGTTGAACAGCCAAAACCGAGTCAAAATGAAAATCCATGGAGACAGACAATAAGTATGATTGAACCAAATGTTTCAAATAATCCGTTTGTAGGCCAGAATTGTGCAGAAAGACCTATAACAACAGTGGAGTCAATATTAGAAACACAAAAGGATTCAGAACAAGGTAATGTAGAGAAGTCAGTAGGACCATCTACAGAGGAATTAAGTGAATGGTTGAGAAGCTTGCAGAGAAAAGACAAAGAATCTCAGTCAATAGATGTGGCCAAACTACGAATGGTACTGGAAGAGTTAATAGTAGGAACTATCCCTACGGAGAAGTTAAAAACCTACCAGGATGAGGAGTTGTTATTTCTGTGTAAAAGCATAACTTGGAGAGCAAAAAGTCTCCATGAAAGATTAGAAGAAGTAGCAAATGAAATGGGTATAGATATTGAAAAGGTAAAAGCCCTACAGAAACCATATCGAATAGATTTCACTGAAAAGGAAATTGAAAATATGAATACCACAGGACGAATGAGTCAGGTTAAGGAAATAATTATCTTGTTGAGAAAATGGGGAGATGTGGACAAATGGAAAAGTAGATGGTATCGAAAATGAGATGATGCTTCAGATAAAACCTTTTCAGCTTTCCCTGTTAGAGAAAAGGAGAAGGTAGTAACAGGATGCCCTATGAGAGAAATTCCAGGAGGAGGATATGTACATGTCCCATGGACTAGGCAAGATATTTTGTCATTCACAAATGACTTCCCTCGACTACGTGAGAAACCCGTTGAGTGGTATAGACAGGTAGACAGATTTGTGAAATTGTCCAAAGTATTATGGATTGATCTAAACAGCCTGTTTGACATAATAGTACCAGCAGACCTATGGACAGAGTGTAAAATAATGATAGATTGGCCAACACAAGAATACCCAAGGGATCCAAGAACAGGGGCTCCAGACCCCGAGGTAATGAAGAAATACGAACAGGTTATTGCCTTTCTGAAGAATAAGGTTCCACCTAAAGAGACAGATTGGGTAAAAATTGACAGAACGCATCAGGAAAGCAAAGAGTCAGTACATGCATACTATGAGAGGCTGATCTTGGCTTTTAAACAGTTTAGTGGAGATGAAAATCTGAGTGAAAAGGATCTAAGTCATTTTGTATACAGGTTAGTATATGGTCTTCGTCCAGAAATTAGTGAGATGATAAAACAGCATAGTGTAGACAGGCAGAATAAGAAAATAGACGAAGTATTGAGGCACGCTAAATATTTCTGTGATGAGATTGAAGCTAAACAGCGAAAATTGAAAGAAAAGGGTATGTGGGCACAAGTGAAGGTAGAAGAGAGACAGGAAGCTCAATTAGCAGAACAAGCGAATAATACAGGATCAAGACAAAAATGTAGCCCTGGGAAAGGTAAAGGAAATATAGAGGAAGCTAAGAAGAAATTCCTGTGTCATAACTGCAGAAGAATAGGGCATTGGGAATCTGAGTGTATATTTCCCCCAAGTACTAACGATGAAAATGCATAATTGAATCCACAGGTGCAGAATGAGGTGAGTGGTCAACCGCAGTGACAGCAGCAGGTTGTTACCCAACAGAATCAGGTGCCAAAACCGCCTTTTCCACAGAGCAAAAACTCCCAGAGGTATAGTAGTGAAACGGGATTCTACAACGGAGAACAGGTAAATAAACTGCTGCGCGCTAGTGCTGTTTCGCACTATTGGCTGCAACGCGATGAGAGTGATTCAGAAGAAAGTTATTGACGGTGCCGAAGGGAGGAAGAAGAGTGCGTACTTGGCGCAACTCTAGAAGTAGACCAGTCAGGCCCATTTGTAGATGGAAAGATTAATGATGAAAGCATTACTTTTCTAGTTGATACTGGTGCTACTCGATCAACTGTCAGATCAGCTGATGTTAAGAATCTTCCTCTCTCGGAGGAAACGATCCAAGTAGTTGGTGTATCCAACAGGCAGATTAAAACTTACCTTACAGACCCAGTGAAAGTTCGCATAGGGAAATTTTCTGAAATGCACCGCTTTGTCGTGTGCGATACCAGTCCTGTGAATCTGTTAGGTAGAGATTTGTTGTGCAAAATGAACTGCACTTTATTTTGTACCCCTGATGGGATAGCTTTTGAAACCCCGGATGAAGATGTGCTGTATAAAATGACAATGAGAAACAGGGAAAATAAGGCTATTGAAACCTTTGCTGTATTTACTAGGCCTGGGCGAAGCACTACGCTACACTCACGTAGTTTGCGAAGTTCGCGCTACTTCGCACTACGCGAACTGCACGTAGCACAGTGCGAACACGCGTAGCGTAGTGTTGCGTAGTGCTGCGGTCATTTTTTGCTTGCTCGCGGTCCTCAACGTCAAGTTGGCAACCGCGAGCAAGCAAAATGACATCCTAGCGAGACTTTTTCCTTGTTCGCGATCGCGAGCATGGAAAATAAACCTCCCGGCGAGATTCCCAACGCGAGGAGGTCAGGTTTCTCATTGCGAGGGGTCGCGTATGCTCGCGACCGCTCGCGATGAGAAACTACCAGTTCGCGTTGAGAAAGCTGCCGCTCGAGTAAAAATCTACTCGAGCAGCAGAAAACTACAGCTCGCACTGTGCAAGATGCCATTTTCAATGATTGCACAGTGCCGGTTGCTTGTCCGCACTGTGCAATCATTGAAAACAACATCTTGCACAGTGCGAACATGTTACTACGCAGTTCGCGAAGTGCTACGCGTAGCTCGCGTAGTGCGAACTTCACTTTGCGTAGCTTCGCGAAGTGCTACTTCGCGAACTACGCCCACCCTTAGTATTTACCCCTGATCAATTACCTAAAGAATTAAAACAATCTGTTAAGGCAGAAGTTTGGGATTTCACAGGAGAAGACGTGGGATTAATGAGGAATGTAGATCCAGTAAAAATAACAGTAATAGAAGGAGTAAGTTATCCAAATTTTCCCCAATATAAATTGACACCTAAAATAATTGAAGGAGTGACTGCTGTGATTGAGAAAATGATAAAACAATGTATTTTGAGGGAAATAATGAGTAGTCCATGTAATTCACCAATAATGGGACTGAAAAAGCCTAGTGGAAAGTTCAGGATAGTACAAGATCTGAGAAAGATAAATAACATTGTCGTGTCATGTTGTCCCATTGTACCAAATCCATCTGTGATTTTATATCAGATTCCCCATGACGCAGAATGGTATACAGTAATTGATCTATGCCATGTTTTCTTTTCCATCCTATTGCACCATGATAACATGATATCCCTTGGGATCTTGTTCGCGATATATAAAACTTTATAAATAAATAAATAAATAAAGGAGCGAAGTGTTCAAAAGAAAAACAAGGGAAAACCAAAGAAAAAGACAGTGAAGAGACAATAAAAGAGATTAATGAGAAGGAAGTGCCAGATGAAAGATTGAGAGAAATTCCACCTGAAACAACACGTTTAGATGGACAGGTGCCAGATACAGAGAGAGAGGGAAAGATTATTTCGGAAGACCCCCGAGGAGCTGTAGGGAACTCCAACATCCAGTTAGAAACAGGGACAAAAAGTGAGCAGGAAGATTGCGTGCCGGAGATTCGAGGAGGGACAGAAGCAGGGAAAACTAAAGAAGTCGTGGAAAAAGAAACTGTTGAGAGTAAAAAGCAAGTTGAAACAGAGTCAGAAGAAAGCGAAGATGAAATACCTGAAGGTCGAGTTCTAAGAAAGAGAGCTTGGAGAACTGAAAAGAATAATAAAGGAAGTAGATTGAAAAGAGCAGCAAAAGATGATGTTTGGCCGAATAAAATAAAAAGGTTGAGATACCGACTGACACGAGTAAATTCACCAAGAGCTGAACAGGTGAATGAAGTGACAAGTCAGGTGAAATCAAAAGACGAAGAAACCACTGAAATTAAAGAGAGCAAAAGAACCAGAAAACCTAACCAAAAGTATAAATCACCAGAATGGACGTATGTGGCCCTGCCTGAAGTAAAAGAAGAGGCGGATAGCCAAGGAAATCCGGAGGTGGTTGTACCAGAAGTGGTTGAGGAAGACGAAGAATCGGAAATCCTGAGAGTTATTTTGTCCGATATTGGAGAAGAAGCGGATGTTCAGGACATTCTGTATACCGATCACAAAGGAAAAGTGAAAAATGATGAAATGCCAAACTGAATGAGACAAGAAAACAACTGATAGAAAGACAATAAAATACAGAAAAAGACGAAAACTGGTAGAACCAAGTAGATGCTTAGAGCCTTGGGTTAGAAAACTAGTTGTGAAGTAGAAGAGGCTAAGTCAAAAGACACAGTTCATTTTAGCAAAGATGGCAAACATAGATAGTAGAAAAGGTAGATGTAAATTTTTGAAGAGATGGTGTAAAATGTGTTGTTGTTGTACAGGATTATTAATGCTTCTATGGAGTGTGCTTGCTCTCCTGATCTCATTTAAAGTTATTATAGGACATAGTGAAAACATAACTAATATAGGGAAGATTCAAAAGGTAGTTCTGACTAAAATAGATAAAAAACTATCTACACAAAGACAGGTCTATAACTAAACTTTCTAATAATGTATTTTCGAAATTGTATGAATATGTAAAAACAATGGATGTAAGGGACTGCTATGTCTGTATGCAGTTACCTGCTTCTGTATCGGAGGGAGTGACTTATCACCACCTTCCAGTAACTTATGGAATAACATGTAGTGTAATAGCTAGTCTATTTTATCAGACAGGAAAATTAGAATATTATTTTTTAGATGTAGATACTATATTTTCACAAGTACCGTCAATTAACAAGGTAAATAAGATAAAACCTGCAAAGGTATTAGGTGAATTTTTCTTAGAGATTAAAGAACTAACATTAGAATATATATTTGAAAACAATTTGACTTGCAGTTTAAAGAAAGAGGAGAAGACATTTGTAGATATGGTTGAAGAAAGGAGACTGAAAATGCAAAGAAAGGCATTAGAAGGAAAGGTGGAGAAAACAGTATGGGATGTAGAATTAGAAAAACACTTGAAAGGGGAAACAAGTCCAACTATGGCTTTAGATTGGCCTCAGAAAGGGAAATTGTGTATTAGAAGGAATCAAACTGCATCTGATAATTATTTAGTAGGGAATAGCGAGTGCCATGATACATACCGAATCATGGGTGGATGGGGATTTAAAGGTGAAAAAGATCCAGTTTTTCCTGGATTATATTTTATTTGTGGGAACAGGGCATATTATCGTTTGCCAGACCATTGGTATGGCACATGTTATGTAGGCCTGGTTTTTCCGAAGATTTTTCACATGGATAGAGGAGAAGATGGTGTACATAACTTAGGTAGTAATTTAGTACATAGTAAGAGAGAGTCTTGGGCAGAAATTGTAGGTGATATTTTTGGAGCATTGATACCGGCAGTGGGAATATCTCTGAATGCAAACAAAATTAGAAGACTTTCAACAGTAGTGGATCGCTTGTCAACAAGCACCGCTGGAGGATTTTTATTGGTAAACACTGAAATGGTTGCGATGCGTGCTATGGTAATGCAAAATCGACTTGCCCTTGATATATTGTTACCAATAACAAGACTGGGTTTTGGCTGAATGCAGTAAAGCTAAGCCAACTATGATAAGTAACAACAAGGTGCTAGTACTGCAGATAACTTCATTATTCTCATTCGAATAAGAAAAAGGAATTTTGAGCTAAACAAAAACCTTGGACAAAATACTTTATCAAATGAGTAAATCAATTGTTTAATTATTTTGAGTTTAGTTGACCTTCAACTATATAGAACAATCAGAGAATTCTACAAAACACTTAAAGAACAATAATGTACTGAGATTTGCAAACCCACACATTCAATCATTCATCACAATTCAACTCATTTATTCACATTCATTCATACATTCACTCAGAAACATACAAGGAAATGATTCATCAAGTATTTTCAAGAAGAATCACAACAATTTTTCTATAAAAACCACAGAATAAGGAATAGACAATGTAGTTCTAGTATCAAACACAGTTAAATGAATTTCAATTCTTGCGGCAACAATAAGGTCTACGCGTTTCGAGTCCCCATAAATCGTAGGGCTCTCATCAGGACCTGTAGGCTCTGATAAGTAGGAAGTAGATCAGCCGATCTACATTCGAGATGAATATGGTGGATGTTGAGTCTTTTGTTGGAGACTTAAAAAGAAAGTGTTGTAGTCCGTATGTCGAAGCAAATAGTCGGACAAGTCTCGTTTATGTAGCTTCGTTGGCGCAGGTGCGAAGGTCAAGCACAGCAATTCATAAGTCTTTATCTTTGTTCAATGCGGGGCACTTAAAGCTTCCAGTTGTTTGTAGTTCGCTCCGTCTAACAAGTACGGACTACAACACTTTCTTTTTAAGTCTCCAACAAAAGACTCAACATCCACCATATTCATCTCGAATGTAGATCAGCTGATCTACTTCCTACTTATCAGAGCCTACAGGTCCTGATGAGAGCCCTACGATTTATGGGGACTCGAAACGCGTAGACCTTATTGTTGCCGCAAGAATTGAAATTCATTTAACTGTGTTTGATACTAGAACTACATTGTCTATTCCTTATTCTGTGGTTTTTATAGAAAAATTGTTGTGATTCTTCTTGAAAATACTTGATGAATCATTTCCTTGTATGTTTCTGAGTGAATGTATGAATGAATGTGAATAAATGAGTTGAATTGTGATGAATGATTGAATGTGTGGGTTTGCAAATCTCAGTACATTATTGTTCTTTAAGTGTTTTGTAGAATTCTCTGATTTTTCTATATAGTTGAAGGTCAACTAAACTCAAAATAATTAAACAATTGATTTACTCATTTGATAAAGTATTTTGTCCAAGGTTTTTGTTTAGCTCAAAATTCCTTTTTCTTATTCGAATGAGAATAATGAAGTTATCTGCAGTACTAGCACCTTGTTGTTACTTATCTTGATATATTGTTGGCAAAAGAGGGTGGAGTCTGTGGAATGCTGAAAGTTCAACATTGTTGTACTTACATTGCTGACGAAAATAAAGATTTGAAAATTTATATTAAAAATATTACAGAATTGCATGACGAAATTGCACCACTGGAGGTTGAAGGTGTATGGGAAAAGATTGGAAGGAAGATATCAGCTATTAACAATTTCTTAGTAAATTTAGGTAATACCTTCTTAGGAAAGATATTATTTCCATTAACACGTGTGATTTTTATAGTATTAATGATAAGATTAGGTTGTATTTGTTGTAAAAAGAATAAAAACCAGAAAGAGTTAAAAAGAGAAAATTTAAGGAGAAAAGACGTAAAACAAGAGAGAGAATTTGATGAGATAGAATTGGAGGAAGTTAAGGAGAGTATGTACAAATCAACAAAAGAGAAGAGACAGGGGAAACTGAATTATGAATAAAAACAAGAAATCAATTTGAAATTCCGTAAAAGGGATACAAAATTTTGATGGTGTGGTGATATAATCACCAAAGGGGGGATTGCTGGAGCGGGTAGTACAAAATTTTGTATACCCCCCAATTTTGCATGTTTATATTAATCCGAATAATCTATTAATTATAATATTATTATTCTGTTTGAAGTGATGTCTAACCAATTATATTAACAAAATAATTACACGTAGGATTTGTATTTGCATGGCTGAATTAATTGTATACTAATAAATGTAGGCATACTAATGGTAGAAAATTAGAATATCGCATGATATATGTTGCTTTTGTGACATAATTGTAAGTTGCATCAGATAACATCGTTGGGTGATTATAAATGCTTTGAACGTTGCTATCATGCTAGATAATTACTTACACATAGGGGAATTAGTGAGGGTTTAACATTTTATTAGCCATTTCAATGTTTTAATTATGTTTTGTGTTTGTTTTGCTGAAGTTGACCAATTTGGGCCTTCGTAAACATGTCCGACTCCGATACGATGGTCTAGTCACTGTTCCACGAGGTTTCGGATGAAGTGCGCCTGCGCCACAGCCAACAAGTGGCCTCGTCTTGACCTCATGTGAGATGTACCCATCAAGGACGCACTGGGAGAGTTGCCAAGTTGCCATACAAAAAGACTGTCTTTAAACCGGAACCAGCAAGTGTGATGACCTAACCTAACAGACTATGTGAGAACTTCACCGAATGACCCCAAATTATCCAATCAGGACTGTCTAAAGCTGATTTTTGTTACATCTTGACGAAAAATTAATTATAAAAGATGGTAAACTAGTGAGTTAGAAAAAGAACCTTTCCTTTTTCCTGACGTTATGCTGACGGAGAGGACGGTGACACTGCTGGACAGCTGTTATCCTGAATCTTTGAAAGACTGAATTGCTGCCTGACTTTGATGAATTAAAGACTTTTCCACGACTTGATTGACTTAGAGGACGACTGATAGCCAGATTAGGTAAATATGGTGTTCGGTGATTTGGTTTATGACTTACTAAAATTGCAATTGATTAGATAAACGAAATTATTATTCTAACGAACAAATGTGTCGGGTGATTTATTTAGAGAAATTAGAATAAGATTTTAAATTTAGATTAAAGAATTGTGTCACCAAATATCCAATATCAAGTAACTGATCCATCGACTAAATGGAGGGAACATCTCGAGGTACTGAGTTTAATAAAGGTACTTAATGTAGGTTCAGGTAAATTAAGTTCTTTAGTTGAAAAGGTATTCCTTTCATGTCAGCGTTTGGACAATTTATCTCTCCCGTGAGAACGGATCAATGAAGTGTGAGTGTTGGTGTTATGGGCCCCACCAATGAATGTATTGCGTAAATGTGCTAGTATGATATTTGATCTGTGACGAAGGGAGGATTTAAAATTCCACGCTGCATCACGAGCGCTTTGATTGTCTGCCAGCAACTTGAGACAAATGTTTCTGGCAGCCATTTCAGTACTCGGGGACTTTTTCCCCTCTCCTGAAGTTATGAAAAAAGTAATATAAGGGAGCAGGGTAGGGATACCCTGCCCCCCCCCCCAGGCCCTATGGGTGGGGACCCAGAGGGACCCCCCTGGGGCTAAAATTGAAAAGAAACTGGATTTTTTGCCGTGATCCAGCAGGATTGTAAAAAAAATAAAAACATAAAAAAATAAAGTGGTAGCCCAGGGCCTCATTCTGTAATTAAGGGGTGGAGGAGGTCCATGGCCCCTCTCCGCAGGCTTTTTTTGCCCCCTGGGGCGCAATTTATTTTGTAAGACACAGCCCCCCTCTTTAAGTCACATTTGGTCCTGGGGACCCCTTCCCCCCGGTTCCTGATATCAAAGATTAGAGGAAGGGGCACTCAGCTCTCATTCCCAGGCCCTTTTCAGCCCCAGGGACCCCATCCCAAAGGCTCAATTTATATAATTAGGGGAGGGAGCATGCAACCCCCTTCCTCAAGCCGCAACCGGCCCCTGGGGACTCCATATCCTGGGCGGGGGGCCACAGTAGTTTTTAAGGATAGGGAGCAAGAGCCTTTAAAAGATCTTGGGGACCCCATCCTCCAGGGCAGTTACTTTTTAAAAAGGGAGAGGCTCACTTGCTGTGTACCGGGGAGCCCACCCCCGGGACACAACATTTTCCCTGCCCACACTGGCATGGCGGGAGCATTTTTAAAACTCCCTCCAAACGGGAGCAAACACAAGGCCTGGTCCCAGTGGCTAGAGCTTTAAAAATGCTCTCTCCAGCTGGGAGAAAACTTGAGATCTGTTTCCCTGCCTGCACTGATGCAGGCAGATAAATAGATCAAGATATGGCTCCCACCTGGAGGAAGCAGCATAAATAGCTGCTCCTGGGGGTGCTGGCTCCCACAGCATGCGGGGAGCAGGCAGGGGCCCCTGGAGTGCTCCCGCGGCCTCAGCATTGTGTATGGTGGGTGTCCTAGGTGGGCACCAGGGCACCCAGCTATATTAAACTCAGACCCGAGGGGCAAAAATAGGATTGGGAAGGAAGGTCTACACGGCCCCCCTCAAGTTTAAAAAACATAGAGTCCAGGGTTCTTCCTTTGAATTGCTGCTGAGTATGCAAAGGTGCCAAATCACCTACAAGCTCAGCCTGTTTGGCCCCGCACCTTCCACGTTAGTAGTATGCAACTGTGTTGCTGCCATTTTCCCGGCTGATGAACCATGTGTTTTCTTTACAATAGCAAAAAAGATCTGAAAGTGTTGACGGAGGTGGACATTCTGAGGGTACTGCTCCTGAGGAACTTGAAATCCTGTCAATGACCAAAAGCTGTATGCAGTATGGGGTTTGCTGCATGTGGGAGGGGTTTGCTGCAAACCCCACCACCACGCACAGTCAGAGGCCATGCACGGGCAGTTGACTTTACTAATGGTACTAAAATATTACTTTGCATAAAAAAACTATACATTCACTGAAAAAAACAAAGTTCAAAGTAACCTTATATTTGGAAGAGTTTGTGAGGGTGCCCACACCTGGACAGCCTCTCAACACCAGAGCATGCCCGGCATAGAGAGTTCCTTTCTCTCCTCCTATAATAGAAAAAGTAAAGATAATGTTAAAATCCGAACTATCACACCTCACTAAAATTAAAAACAAGTTTATTTCAAACAGTAGGGCTAACACTGTGATAACCACAACAGCAATTATACAAGGTGAACATGCAATTCCTCCCAGAGTTAAGACCAAAGGGGGCTTTGTAATTAAGATCAATAATGTGGCAAGATTCACGTTTTCTCACTTTGAGAATCATATCCCCTCCTCTACTGTCCATGCCCACCCGCTCTATGCCATAGAAAGTGAGCTGGTTGCGTTCACTAAAATAATGTTGTTCGAAGTGTCTAGCAACAGGGTAGTGCTTGTCATGATTAGTAATTGCCCGGGCATGCTCCAGTGCTCGTTTGCATACTGGATTCACCATACTACCTACTTACCTCAGGCCACACAGATACTCCAGCCTATATATGACGTCACTTGTGCTGCAGGCAATGAACTGCGAGATCTTTCTCTGGGTCTTGGTGTGGGGTGCCTCGTAGTCCCCCTGATTGTGGACATTGAACAGGCTTTGCAGTTACCACAGGTGAAGAACCCTGTCAGATTGTGATTGTGTTCAATCCTGTCTATGGTGGTGTTTGTCACTACAGATAAGGGCATCCCTCAATCATCTGCTTCTACGGTATATAATGGCAGGCCTGTGCCCAACTAGATTGCCAATGGTTGAGTCACAATTGAGGAGATTCCAATTTTTTCTAAGTACTCTATTGATTGTATTGGACTCACAGTTAAATGTGGTAATCAGCCACATTCCTTCTCATTGAGGGGTTTAGCTGTAGCACCAAACAGTATTTCATCACAAGGTTTCTTTTCAGCTTTTATTATGGCCTGTCTGAGCACCCATTAAGGGTACCCTTGTTCCTTAAATCTTTCAACCATGACCCTCTGCCCTGTCTGAAAATCGTCCTCACTGCTGCAATTACGCTTTGCTCTGATGAGCTCTCCGCAGGGTATGCTCCATTTGAGTTGAGGTGGATGACTGCTCATTGCATAAAGCAACCTATTGCCAGAAGTGGGTTTCCTGTACAGCTTGGATTTGAGCATATCTCCAGTAACCATTGCTTCTACATCAAGGAAGATTTTCATGGTTTTACTCATGGTATTGCTAAACTCAAGGTTGAAGTCACTGGTGTTAAAGTGGTCTACAAAGATGTTGGTTTGTATCTCATCACCCTGCCATATGAGGAACAGGTCATCAATAAAGCCGACCTACATGACCACCCTGCTCATGTCTTCCTCAAATTCAGAGGCGGGGGACACCTGCTCCTTTCACTAAATGTAAATGTAAATGTTGTAGACTTGTAAAGCGCACAGCTGCCCCAGCAACGGGGCGTCCCGGCGCTGTAGACCACTGGGGAACCCGTCCTGGCTATCCCTGTGAGATGGTCCCTTTCTGGGAATCTCCAAGGTGAAACCAGGCATCCCCGTCGTCTGTGGGGGGCCGTTGTAGAGATGAGGCAAGCTTAATGCCCAGAGTTGCCGAGTGTGTTCCTGGTTAGAGTAGGTACCGAGGCGAGAATTATCGAGTCCGTTTTGACCCTGGTCCACGACCCTGCCGCGTCGGGAATTGAACCCTGGTCCCTGGCCGATTCTCTGCTTACGGGTCTGCCGCCTCTAACTAGTGAGCCACACCTCTCCACTAGCACATCAACGAGTAGCTGGGAGCATAACAGGTACCCATTGCCGTTCCCTGTTTCTGTCTGTAAAGTGCCCCATTGAAAAGGAAGATATTGTTTTAGAGGCAGTAGTCAATCATGTCAAGGATCATGTGTGTATGGGCATAGAGCCTGATCAGCCTGGCTCTTAAAAAGTGCTTGCAGGCAGCTGTGCCATCTTGATGCTGAATGCTGGCATACAGCAATTTTACATCAGGTTTAATTAACATGAAGTCCTACTCCCAATATACCCCTTCAATCTTCTTTAAGAAATCTTTTGTGTCCTCTATGTGTGAGGGAAGGGTCTGATGAAGAAATCAATGTCGTGGGACATGTCGTGGGACATGTTCTCCAAGAGGCTGTTTATTGAAGATACAAAGGGTCTTCCCATGGGTTTAGCTAAGGATTTATGTACCTTGGGGATTAGGTACAAGACTGCCAATCTGGGATGGTAATTTTCTCAATAAGACCTTTCCCCTTCCATTAAGATAGTAGCTCCCAGAATTTTACACAGGCTTCCTTATACTCAGATTGGCTGATAGATGTGTATTGCTATGGGGAAGCCAGCCTTTCCATCACCATGGTCTACCTGGCCCCGGTGTCCCTCAGAGCAGTGATTTGGATACCATTTACCTTGTACTGATGGAAGTGAGGACCCCCACCCTCAGGGATCACCAGTCTATGCTCTGAGTCTATCTCCTGATAGACTATAGCATGTTCTAAACGTGCCCCTCGAGACTACCTTCCCCTAAGGCCACATGGGCCTCTCCTGTTGAGTTCCCACCAGTGGGTGGGTTCTTGGTGAAAGCTGGTTCCCCTCGCTTGTGCCCCAAATGAGAGCAATCAAAGCACTGGGATTGGAAATTGGGCACCCACCAGAACCTCTCTTTCTATTTTTGGAAGGGGTATGGGAACCTTTTCCTCCCTCACTATTCTGGGACCTGCCTAGGTCACCATTGACTTCCACATCAATCTGCTACGGAAACCTGAACCACTTCTCTCAAGATCACTCTCGGGTTCTTCTCAGACACTCTGGTACTAACTCAGAGGTCAGCCTCCTTTGAAAACTCCCTGGGGTCAATGAGCTTGCGGTCAACAAGGTGTTGGCATACCCATGGAAAACAATGACTGAACATGTGCTCTCTGGCAACCAAATGGTACAGCCCCACATAAGTGTTTATGTCACTACCCTTCACAAAACCATCCAGTGTCTTACAAAAGCAGTCCAAAAAATTCACCCTAGACTGGTCTGGGAGTTTGTGGCTGTCCCTGAACCTCTAACCTTATTTCTCAGGGTTCAGCCCATCTTTAGAAACAAGGATGGCTTTCATGGGGACATACTGGGTCTGGTCCTCTACCTCAAATGTAAGAAGTATGTCCCTCCCCACTGTAGGAATGTGCTTCCATATGCTACCCCCCCAGTACTCCTCTGGGACCTTGTATACCCTCAGAACAATCTCCTATGCAGAAACCATTTGCCTATGTCGTCTTCCACCATGTAAGTGTGAACTAGGCCTTGAAGTATGTGGATCCTCAGCTCTCCAGTGCAATCAATCAATCAATTTATAAAACGTGCTACTTACCCGTGAGGGCCTCAAGGTGCTGGGGGGGTGCCGCTACTGCTCAAAGAGCCAGGTCTTGAGAAGTCTTCTGAAGGTGAGCAGGTCTTGGGTCTGTCGAAAAGGTGGGTAGGGAGGGTGTTCCAAGTTTTGGCAGTGAGGAAGGAGAAGGATCTGCCGCCGGAGGTCATTCATTGGATGAGGGGGATGGTGGTGAGGGCGAGGCTCGCGGAGCGGAGCTGACGGGTGGGGGTGTGGAAGCTGAGTCTGCTGTTGAGGTAGGCTGGTCCAGTGTTGTGGAGTGCTTTGTGAGCGTGGGTGAGCATCTTGAAGGTGATCCTCTTGTCGACGGGGAGCCAGTGTAGGTCTCTCAGATGGGGGGTGATGCGGCTGCGGCGGGGGACGTTGAGGATCAGTCAGGCGGAGGCGTTTTGGATGCGTTGCAGTCGTCGCAAGTGTTTGGCTGGGATTCCTGCGTAGAGTGCGTTGCCGTAGTCCAACCTGCTGCTGACGAGGGCCTGTGTCACCGTTTTTTTTCTTGTCTCGGTGGGGATCTACTTGTAGATCCTGCGGAGCATGCGGAGGGTGTTGTAGCAGGAGGAGACGGCGCTGACCTGTTTTGACATGGAGAGGGAGGAGTTGAGGATGATTCCTAGGTTGCGTGCGTGGTCGGTAGGTGTTGGTGCTGTTCCCAGCATGGTCGGCGACCAGAAGTCGTCCCAGGCTGAGGGGGTGGATCCGAGGATGAGGACCTCCGTCTTGTCTGAGTTCAGCTTCAGTAGGCTGGCTCTCATCCATTCGGCGACGGCCTTCATTCCCTCATGGAGGTTGGTTTTGGCGGTGTGCGGGTCCTTGGTGAGGGAGAGGATGAACTAGGTGTCATTGGCGTAGGAGATGATGTTGAGGTTGTGCTGGCGGGTGACGTGAGCGAGGGGAGCCATGTAGACGTTGAACAGCGTCGGGCTGAGGGATGAGCCCTGGGGTACGCCGCAGATGATGTCGGTGGCTTTGGAGCAGAAGGGGGGGAGGCGGACACCCTGGGTTCTGCCGGAGAGGAAGGATGTGGTTCAGTCCAGGGCCTTCTCTTGGATTCCAGCTTCTTGGGAGCGTGTCTTTAGTGTGCGGTGGCAGACCGTGTCAAAGGCGGCTGACAGGTCCAGGAGGATGAGGGCTGATGTTTCGCCGTTGTCTAGTTGGATCCTGATGTCGTCTGTGGCGGCGATGAGGGCTGTCTCGGAATCCAGACTGGGATGGGTCTAGGATGTAGTTGTCCTCGAGGTAGCGGGTCAGTTGCATATTGATAATTTTCTCAATGAACTTTGCCGGGAACGGGAGCAGGGAGATGGGCCAGAAATTCTTGAGGTCCTTGATGTCCGCCTTGGGTTTCTTGAGATGGGCGTTGATTTCAGCGTGCTTCCAGCTTTCCGGAAATGTAGCTGTCTCGAAGGAGATGTTGATTACTTTCTGTAGTTGGGGTGCAATGGCTGCATCTGCTTTGTTGAATATGTGGTGTGGGCAGGGGTCTGATGGTGATCCAGAGTGGATGGAGTTCATGGTCATACGTGTTTCGTCGTTGTTGATGTTGGTCCAGGAGGTCAGGCGATTGATGCGGGTGGTGTTCGTAGGGGGGGTGGAGTCTGATGATGTCGGAGTGGTCGTTGTGGTGTTGAAGCTGCCGTGGATGTCAGCGATCTTGCGGTGGAAGAAGGTGGCAAGCGAGTCACACAGTTCTGAGGGCGGGATGTTGTTGGCATTGGCGCTGGGGTTGGAGAGTTTCTTCACGATGCTGAAGAGCTCCTTGCTGTCATGTGCATTGTTGTCCAGTCGGGATTTGAAGGAGGATCTTTTGGCTAATCTGATGAGATGGTGATGTTTGCCGGTGGCATCCTTGTGGGCTGCGTGGCTGTCCGGTGTTTGTTCGTGGCGCCATTTCTTCTCCATTTTCCGGCATGCTCGTTTGGAAGTTTGAAGTTCTTTGGTGAACCAGGTGGCTTTCTTGCTGGTGCGGCTGTTGGAGGGTTTCTTGAGTGGGGCGAGGGTGTTTGCGCAGTCATTGATCCACTGTCTGAGGTTGCGGGCGGTGGCGTCTGGGTTGGTGGGATCGGTGGGTGGTGGCTAGTTGGTCTTCGGTGATATTGTTCCAGCATCAGCGAGGCAGCTGTTGGGTGTGGTGGTGCGTGGTGGGCTTCTTGTAGGTGAAATGGATGCAGCAGTGATCCTTCCAGTGGAGTTTGGTGGTGTGGTTGAAGGAGACGTGGGTGCTTGTGGAGAAGATGGGGTCAAGCGTGTGGCCGGTGGTGTGGGTGGGCGTGGTGCCAAGTTGTCTGAGGCCGAGGTTGGCGAGGTTGTCTATCAGGGTGGCGGAGTTGGCGTCGTTGTTGTTCTCGAGGTGGAAGTTCAGGTCCCCGAGGAGGATGTAGTCCGAGGAGGTGATTGCGTGGGTGCTGACAAGGTCGGCGATGGAGTCGCTGAACTGTGGTCGGGGTCCTGGAGGTCTGTAGACTAGTGTTCCTCTGAGGGTGGTGTTGGGGTCAGTGTGGATCCGGAAGTGCAGGTGTTCGGAGGTGTTGAGGGAGTTGTCTGAGTTGGTGGAGACCTTGAGGCTGGACTTGTGGACGATGGCTATTCCTCCTCCAGTTCCGTTGGTGCGGTCTCTGCGGGCGATCTTGTAGCCGTCCGGGACAGCTATGGCGATGTCGGGGGTCGAGGATTCGTTCCACCAGGTCTCGGTCAGGAAGGCAACGTCTGGGGTGGAGGTGTCGAGCAGTTCCCAGAGCTTGACGGCGTGTTTGCGTGCAGAGCATGTGTTTAGGAGTATGCAGCGGAGGTGGTTGGGTCCATTCCTTGGTGGTTTGGTGGCTCTGTCGCAGATGAAGCTGCAGGTGCTGCAGGAGAAAGGTCCATGGGTGCGTTTCGGGGTGGCCTGGAATCAGTTGTGGTCTCGGCCGGTGTTGAGTGCATGGAGGGTGCTGACGTCGTGGCATTCGCGGGGGCCAGAGGTTCTGGCGCTGGGCGCGGTCCCGGCACGGAGGGGAGCAGACGGGCTTGCCTTATGCACGCCTTCGGCGCGCCAGCGGCGTGGCCACGCAGCGTCCGTCATATATGGGGAGGTGGGAGGGAGGAGCAGCTGGGAGGCGGGAGCAGCGAGTGGGCAGGGGGTGGGGCCGCAGGGGGCACAGCGGCGGGGAGAGCGAGTGGCTCAGAAATAAAAAATGGGGCGAAGGAGGGGTGAAACAGTGGCACAGGGAGTTCTGAGCAGTGGCAGCAGGGGCACAACGTCGGCGCTGCGTGGAGGGGGAGTGACCTACCACTGGGGTAACAATGCCACCACTTCTGCTGGATTTTCAGGCTTGTTTTAGCTATAAGTCTAGTTTCTTCAGACTCAGTTTATGAGCCAACAACAGTTTATTTTCCTCCAGAGCTAGTTGTTATAGATTATAAAATCATAGTGATCCAGAGGCATAATTTCATTGAGCAGAGGACATTCGTGTTAATATTAAAGGTATGCTTGTGTTTGTAGTGTAGAGTCAAATATGTAATCTACACCCGTACTGCAATAGACCCATTTTGTCAGTGCAGGCACTCCGTGGGACCAACAACATCGAAGAGGGACAAGGTCAGGTAGCAGAAGAGACGATGGACAATGAAGCATGGAGTCCAACAGGAGGAGGGGTTCCAGAGCAATGCACGACACTCGAAAACAGAAGTGGTCGACTAGGAGGAGAGCATGAAGCAACAGGGAAGCCACACTGGCAGAGAAGAACAAACACAACTCATACCGAGGAGGAACTCTGAAGTGGAGAGCAGTGGACTATGGGGGGAGGGCTATCAGTTGGACGAATCGCCCAGCTCTCCAGTGCACACTGGGGTAACAATGCCAACACTTCTGCTGGATTCTGAGGCGTGTTTTAGCTTTAAGTCTAGTTTCTTCAGACTCAGTTTATGAGTCAACAACAGTTTATTTTCCTCCAGAGCTTGTTGTTTCTCCTGCAGGGCTACAGTTCTCTCCACTTCCACCCTCACTGCTTGTGTAGGCAATTAAAGCAGGTCCAGCTGGAGCTAGTACTCTCTGTCAGCTCTCCTGTCCCCCATGTCCCTGTGGGTCTCCCACTCTCCTCTGGTTCTGGGTGGGGCCAGAGGGAAAAGAAGTTACTCTCTCTCCATCTCTGGAGCTGTTGCAAAGTAGTCCTCCTTGGCCTCTATTTCCCCCTCCTCTTCATCCAGTACATCCTCCTCCCCATAGCTCTTCTGTGCAGTAGCTTGCATTCTGCAGACCTCCTACTAGACTTTAAGGGCTATCTAGTAATCAAACTTTGGAGTGCTCTTAAGTGGTCTCAATCCCATCTGGGGTGTGAGCCCTGGTCAAGAAACACCCCAATCCCTAGCAGGGTGAACCACAAAAAATCACAAAATTGACCTGTGCTTTACCCTAAGTAGCTTGGCACAAAAATCAGTCAGGCTTAACTTATAGGCAAGTATTTATAGAGCACACAAACAGCAATAACACTGAAACACAACACAATAAAAATCCCACATCAATTTAGAAAAATAGAGTCACTTTTATTAAATTATTTGACACCAAAACAACAAAACCCCAATCATTTTTAGTAAATACTAGCACCTAAAAGATCAAAGCACCAACTATGGACATCTAGTCACACAAGACCGGGTCAAAATTAACATATATGGCCAACCACGATGGACAGCAGGTCAGATACAAGTAGAGGATTGGGCCCAGTCAGCGCTTATGTTCAGACTTGGAAGAATTTTTGTAAGATACCCCTTTGGCGAACGACTGACTGCTGAAAGGATTTGCTTCTGCAGATAAGAACATAACGGGAACAGCCATGAAGTCAGGCCTACCGCCGATGCACCTTGGGAGGATCAACAAGCAGGTTCTCGGGCATGTGAGGTCTCTATCTTCCCTTGGTTCGCAGAGCAGTATTTCACCCAAAAAGTTTTTTAAGTCTCAAGTTTTGGGTTTTGGCTTTCAGGGCAACATTAGCACCACAACCAAGGGTCTAAGACCAGTGGGACACCACTTGGGGGTTTAGTACTCACTTGGGCTGGGTCCAGGTTCAAGTTCAAGATGGGGAGCCTTTTTTGTCCCTATGGCTCTGAACAGGAGGCCAGCATATTAGCCCTTGGGAGTCCTGGGTTCAAGTGAAGATGCAGGGCTCAAACAGCAGGGCTGGCCTGGCCTCTGGGAGTTCGGGGCAACTTACAGGCAGCAAAGCAGTCCTTCCAGGTACAGCAAAGTTGTCTTGTAGAGTAAACAGCAGCAGCCAGTCCTCTGGGAGTCCTTCCAAAGATCCAGAAAGTGAACTGAAGAGTGAGTCTGAGGGCCCTATGCCTGGTGCCATCTATGACGTTAGGAACAGTTTGTAGAGATTTCTCTTGAAGTGCATGGAATCTCCTGACTCCCCTGCCCTGACTCCAAGGTGGCTGCAGAGACAATGTGGAGGTGACAAGGCCTTTGTATGAAGGCAGAGCACAGCCTATTCAGTTGCAAGTGGGTTGCTGTACCCTGCTCTGCCCCCCATCCAGCCAGCAGCTGGCCCATGCAGGCATATCTAATCCCTGTATTATGTGACTGTCTGGTAGGAATTCACAAAGTCTGGTTATAACCAGTCATGTGACTCAGGGGAGGCTGCAATCACCAAATGGCTAAAGGCAGGAAAATGATAAAATTCTAAAATTGAACAAAAGTGCCAACAAGGGATTCATTTGAATACAAAGTGATAATAATCAAAATTATTCGGTGATGTGCAATAGTAACATATCAATTCAATTGGTTGTACTGTATACAAAATAACAAAGTTTTACAAGCATGATGAATGAATCACAAAGGAAGGTGTATATGAATATTGCAAAATTGTATTGAAAGTGAAATGAATGAAAATTGAAGGGGTTCAAAATAAATGAAAACACAGTACATTGACAATGTGTTGTCTACAGCGCAACTGAAGACAGAATTTTCTGTGACATATGACAATGTACTCAAAGTCCACTTGCTTGGTGCAACAAAAGAATGTCCATCTTAGTACTGAGACAAAGACTTGTAGTGAAATAAATAATCCAGATGGACTCTGCATTGACAGTGCGGTCTCATAAGGTAGTAATGCAAGAGACCATCTTCAGGACTGAGATGTTTATGTTTTGAAGGAAAAAGGACCCCATTTATGAACAATATGAAGGAAAATCTCCTCTACGGTAGGAGAGGGGAGCATCTCAAACTGTTGTTTAATTGGTGTCAGTATGTAGTGAGATTGGGATGGCCTGGTAGAAAGAGTATGTAACAGTGATGGGGTCCGCTTTGATCACTGAACTGTGAACATGAATGTTAAATGCACATTTACACAAGGAATGTGTGTGCTGAGGTATCAATCTTTTTTTGGATATGTCTGTGCTGGAAAAAACGTAAAAGCTGGTGTAAGTCAAGAGTGTGGACTCAAGACTAGATTTGAAGGCGGACAGCCGGGTGCTAGGTCCGTTGCTCCATGCTGATTGCATTAAAGTAATGCCAACATGAGTAAGTAAAAGATCGGAGAATTGAGTGTGGCAAGCGCTGCATCGTATTATTTTAGTGTGAGTCTGTCCCGATGTATTGACGTGCAGGGAGCCAACTCCAGGCTAGGTTAAAAAACAAAAAGACAGGCGCAGAGGATGCTGCTCTGTGCTACTCGCATACATGTGATAATTATCAACTCAGCAATTTTATTAAACAGTGCTGGTTAGGCATGTGAAGTGCTGCTCCTTACTGAGTTCTCTCAATTACTTTAAGGATGATGCTGCCCGCCAGTTAGATGAGTCACTGCAAATCAGAGAGCCAGGTGCCGGATGTGCTGCCCAGAGCTGCGATGGAAAACACTTTGGTGCGGTCCTGCTGAGAATAGTGGCTTAGTCACCTTGATCAAATGCACGAGCTGCAAGTTCGGGGGGCCGGTAAACAGCAAACTTCCAATGTTGGGCTTATAAGTAAATTAAATATAACAATCAGGTGTAAGTAAATCGTACCATGTTTAAAGGAGAGAGCACAAGCACTTTAGCACTGGTTAGGAGTGGTAAAATGCACAGACTCCTAATGCCAACAAAAACAAATTCAGCAAAAAAGGGAGAGAAAAAGGCAAAAGGTTTGGGGGTGGACTCTGCAGAGTGGGCCAGGTTCAACAATCAGCGATTCAATACAGGTATGCAGGTCAAAAATGTTAATTTAAGAATACTTATTCATCTGACATCAGTAACTGCATTTATCTATTGAAATGTCCCTGTGGCAAGACTTATTTTTGCAAAAGGTGAAGAAAAATCAAAACACATTTCTATGAACATTAAAGTAATATCACAAACAATTTTGAGAAATCAATTGTTGCCAAACATT
Source organism: Triturus cristatus (assembly GCF_964204655.1). Classification (NCBI taxonomy): domain Eukaryota; kingdom Metazoa; phylum Chordata; class Amphibia; order Caudata; family Salamandridae; genus Triturus; species Triturus cristatus. The sequence continues at coordinate 1,073,689,724 of NC_140582.1, forward strand.
TCAACTAAGATGGTCATAATATATGCCAATTAAGATTTCAGGTAATTTAAAAAATAGCAAAAGGAGAAGACATACACAACAACAGAACTTTCTCACAATGAAAAATGTCTTTGGTGAATGTTGTGGACATCCCTTCCATATTGCGAATCTGTACCCTATATAAAAATTATCTGTGACCGTAATTCTGGCCCTGTAGGATCTTTTCCCGTTTCTTTTAAAGAATCAATGTTTTAAGTAAATTGTGCAGCTCTAAAGAAAGGAAGTTTCTTTTTTTTAACGCAAACACAGACATGGTGGTCTGCTGACCCTTGCAGGCCACCGTCTCTGTGATTGTATCCAAATTTGTCAGTCGTAATTTGCGACCTATGTAACGAATATTAATTAGCTAGGTCAAAATACAACTCACTCCGAATCTGAATTTTATGAACTGTCCTATTAGTAAATAGGTCTGTTTACAGACTTCAGTTCTGGTTGCAAAAAATGCTGCCTTGCTATGTGACTAGTATGTCACTTACTATTTCACTACATCTATGTTTCATGTTCTTAATGTAATGTAATGTAAGACACTTAAATATCATGTTACATATTCAATTACATACTGTTAAAAAATGTTGGTAATTGTCTTCACGAGGTTTCCTTGAGAAACTTCTGACATGCTACCACAGTTATAGCATGTCCAAAGGTTATGCAATCTGGGGCAGATTCACAAAAGCAATCATTGCTCTCATGAGCCACATGGTTTGAGTCATGAAAGCTATGCTAGTAGGCTGCGCCCACTCAGCCAACATAGCCCATTAGAGTGCATTACTGTAGACTGCCATTATAAGGCTTGGGTTTATACGCATAGCGAATCATATTCCCGAATCTGCGGATTTATTAAAAACTTTGTATTTTTATTTATGATTTGTATTCGGTGTTGTTGAGACCCATATGGAGCATCAGTGCCCTTTACAAGTTTCAGTGTTTTGACAAGCAACAAACTCAAGATATCATGGTTATGTAGGAACCAGTTACAAAAAAGGCCTGTCTTGCTTCCTTAGTTCAAGTGGTAAAAAGTTCCACTGTACCCCCAGATAAATGTAAGGAGTCTGGACTCTAGCCATAGCCATTTGAGATCAGTTAACTCAGGATCTAAGTGATCAAACTTCTAGTGGCCATGCAGGTGTGTTGTACAAGCTAAATAAAATCTTTCACCAGCAACATTGTAAGGCAGCCGGGCCGAATATTCAATTCCAGTTATCAATAGACATATCCAATAAAATACAGGCAATTTAAAATGATTTAAAAATGAAAAGTGCATCATTATTGAAAGATGAAAACTAAGGATTGCAGAACAGAATTTGTTCGACCACTACAGAGAAACATCCAGAATATCTGAAGAAAAACAGGCAAAATTTGCTCTATTTATGGAACTTTTACAACATGTCAGTGTTAGACCTGGCATCCTTTTGTGGTTCCCCCTAACTTTTTGCCTTCAACTCTCCTGTTTTTGTTGAATTCATTTGTGCTGGCTTTAGGACTCAGGACACTTTACCACTGCTAACCAGTGTTAAAATGACCGCGCTCTCTCCTTAAAACATGTTTGATTGGGACATACCCAATCAGCATATTTAATTCACTTGTAAGTCCCTAGTAAAGTGGCACTTCAGATGCCCAGGATTTGTAAATTAAATGCTACTAGTAGGCCTACAGCACTGATTGTGCCACCCACTCAAGTAGCAGTTTAACATGTCGCAAATGTAATAAGGCAACCCATAGCTATCCTTGGGAAAGGTAGGCCTCACAGTAGTTAAATACAAATTTAGGAGCTTTTCACTACCAGGACATGAAAAACCTAAAAGTACATGTCCAACTTTGCAGGCCCGTAGCCAGAAGTATATTTTTAGAGGGTATGGCCCTCAGCTATGACCAAACATTAAAGATGCACTCTATAGATGCATTCTTTCCCAAATACTGGTTGTACTGCTAAATAACAACTCCTAGAATATCGTGGTACAAGAATATAAAGGACAGAATATTGAAAGGTATGTGCATATATGGAAGTATAGATTAATTATTCTTAACTCCACATTTACATACTTTAAAGATGTATAAATTGCGTGGATGCATATATGTGGAGCAAGGTATAGAAAAACTATACTTACCTTTCGGTATTTTGGCTTTGATAGTCTATCTTCAACATACAGTGTCATCGATACTGTAGTTTCGATATTAACGGTGCACACAGTGTGATTCTATGTGAAGGAATATGTGGATTTTTAAAGTTCATATTAAAGCACACTCAAATGACTTTCCACATTCAAATTTTATACCCTATTAATTAGATGGGATTTACAGTAGAAGGATTTAAAGTTGTAAAGTAGGGTGACCCACAACATTTGTATTTTCTAAACTGTTTCGGCATTGTGCAATGCAAATCCTATAAAGTTCTTGTTTTAAAAAACATAAGCTGGTCTCAGCTCAGAGCTCTCCCTTCCACACCTCTTACCTGAGGTGGTGGATGTACAGTCTCCACAATCAATTTTTGTTTGCTGGGTGATGTCCTGCCTTGGACATTCTGCACCAGGAAACCATTGCATCTGGAAGGCTTGAAAGGATAAACCTCACCTCAAGTAAAGTTAGGAAACTTTCTCTGCTAGGGAGTTTCCTAAATTAAACCAACTTTATGAGAAAAGCTTTATTTTAATTCACCACTGATTTCAAATAACTTCTCAGAGAGCTTGGAACATATCCATAAAGAAAATGATGGTAAATTAGTGGCAATGAGTGTGTTTTATGCATTTAAGGGATACAACAATGGTGAAAACTAAAGAGGATTTAAATGTCATTTTACAGAGGAAGTTGCAAAGGTCCCACAATGACTGTAACTGTAAGGTTGTGACATAAGATGGAAAGTTCAATTAACTTTCATAAATAGCACCAATAAAAACTTCACAGACTTGAAGCTGGCTCCGACATTGGCATACACACCTCATAGTTAAAGGCAGGTTGTGCAAAAGGTTTTGTACATAAAGAGACCTTCATCAGACATCGATCAGCAAAGCAGGTAAGCATGTCAAAGTATAGGTGATTGTGTGCACATGGGATGGGTCCATTTGAGGCCTGTAGCCTGGCTAAGGACACTAGCAGCAGCACTCCCTCTATTGTTCTGAGTTGGTGCTCTGTGATAACCTCTCTCTTGCATGGTGCTTACATGGTACCTCCCATGGGGATGCAACAGAGACCCCAAATTCCAGAATTATTGACATTCTTTACTCTTTCATATGCAGTAGACTCCTTGCATAGGACCCTCAATGTGGCACCACCTTAAATGTGCCTAACATTGCTTGGACAAGCATGCACTGGAACTGGAGAAGTCCTCTATGATCATGACGCAAAGAGGTAAATGCAATGGGGCCATCATATCCCCGCAGCTTGCTGTCTATTCTTGATGGTCAGGACATCAGGCTTCATGATTTTGGTGGGTTTTAACTGCTTTAGGGAAGACGACGATCCTTTGCCGTCCACCACACTACTTTCACAGTACTGTGTACTTCAATATGAAAATGTTTCTGGTAATAACACCTGAAACGTTTATTTTTCCAAAATTGGCATGCGATGAAAATGCTTCCCACGAGTCCCAAGTTTGAATTTTTGTTTTGATGCATTTCACAGCACGCAGTGTGCACTGGTGTTACGCAGCAAATCAAGAGTGAAAATTGCACTAATGGATTGTGCAGGAATCCACAAGGGTCCTACCACACATCATTCCTTCACTTCTCCATATAACAGTAGTAACCCACTTTTGTGACTGAGCTATTGCCTGTGAAAGAAAAGCCTCCCTAAGGCCCCTAAGACACAAGGAAAGATTAAGATTTTGCCTTGCAAGCTGGCACATTCTAGCGATGAGAGTAGCTGTGGTATTAAGTCCAAGGCCCGGTCGGCATCCAAGGAAACCTTCCAGACCCAGACATTTTGGAAAACAGGGTACCTAGGGAAGTCTTGTGCGCTATAGAACCCAATAATTTTTCTTACCCAGAATGCCCTGTAAACACCAAAACTTGGCTAAATCATAGATTTTCCTCATATTTCTGTGCAGGGCAATTCTAGAATATGTGAGGATCTATATAATTCCTACCACCCAGAGTTCACACACTTCTCCCAATAAAAACACTATCCCAAATGTTCACCAAATATTATGTATTTAGTTCATTAATTACAGAAGCCCTCATGACAGCATGATTTAGATAAGCAGATTTAAAAGGATTTAAAAGGAATTTAAAAGGAGTCAATTCATTTCAAAAAGCAGATTCATACTACACAGATCATACTACATAGACCTTAAGTTACAATATATAAAAAACATAAAATTTTATTTGATGTGGTGCAAAGAAGTCTACAGAGATGAATTATATACAAATGCTTTCAGCCTCAGATGTCCTAAGTATGGCTCCAACAATATTTGTTTCAAGGAGATAAATCCTCATAGTGTTGACCCTGACAGGGTTATCTAGATATGAAACCATTTTGGAAGGTAGTTTGTTACAGCAGCCCTTTGTAGCATGGCAGGCTATATTGGGTCATTTCTGATTCACACCACTGCTAGGTAGGTTATTTGCTCCCCTTTGCAGCAGGTACATTAGCCTAAAGTACTATTTGGCTCCTTCAAACAAAATAATGATCTGTAGAGTAGATAGAGTATCTCACAGGCTATATTTCGCAACCAGTCAGTGTAGGCTGGAGCAATGTCAGTCAAATATAAGTCATACCCGACTTGTGATAACTCTGCCCCAGCACAATAGGCTATTCAAAGCACCCTGTCATACTGGAATCTAGAGTTTCCTGATTGGACATTGATTCTGAAGAACTGGTAGGTTTGGGTAGTGGAAACTACTTATGTATAAGAAATAGGAAAATGTCATGAAAGTTGCTGGCTTAAGAAAAGCCTGACTCAATGTAGTGTACAGTTGTGCAATTTTTTCATACAGTAAATTGTTGTTTGACCTACCATATATGAAACGTGAGAAGGGAGTTGTTATTGTTATTTGTTATAGGATTTTATTAAGCTCACATTTCACCCAAGAGTTTCAAAGCACTAGCCTATCCCGAAAAACAGCCGAGGAGAAGGAATGAAGAGAGCAGGCTGAGGGAAGAAACATCAGAACGGTCAGGTCTTGAGAGCCTTACGAAATTTTCTATGGTTGGTCTCCATACATAGATGCAGAGGGAGTGAATTCCATAGGGTGGGGGCAATTAGGGTGTTTCCATAGTCTAGCCGAATGATGATTAATCCTTGAACCAGAGGTATCCGAGATGCCATTGGAAGCCATTGGAAGATCTTATGAAGACTGCACATTAATCTATTGCAAATGCTGGCAACATGATTGACATGATCAGTCATGGAGAGGTAATTGTCAATCAGCACCCCTAGGTTACGAGCTACCGACTTGGGAGATGGACAAGGGCCGAGATTGGGAGGCCACCAATCACTCGACCACAAGGTTTGGGCTTTCCCCAAAGAGGATGATTTTCGTCTTGCTGGCATTCAGTTGCAAATGATTTGTTTGCATCCAGATGTGTATGTCAGACATACACTTCATGAATCGAAGTTTGGTATCAGTCAGATCTGGGCCTAACATGATTAGCAGTTGAGCATTGTCGGCATACGATACTGTATCAAAGCCATATGAATTGATCACACTGGCTAGGGGTGCATCATACAGATTGAAGAGTGTGGTGCCTAAGATAGAGCCCTGGGGGACAGTAGACAATCTATGGATTTGCTACTTATGACAAAAGTACCCATGTGTACTCTCAAAGTTTGTTCTGTTAGATAACTCCTGAGCCAGTTCAATGCAGTGCCCCTGACACCCATCTCCCACAGACGATTCACAAGAGTGCTGTGGGAGATGGTGTCAAAGGCGGTCGACAGATCGAGTAAAACCAAGATGGCTGATTGACCAGCATCAAGGGAGAGTCTTATGTTGTCAACTACCTCCAACAAAGCAGTTTCCGTACTGTGAAAGGCTCAAAACCCAGATTGAAAAGGGTCCAGTGGTTATTGTTCTCCAGAAAGGTGGTAAGTTGTTTGCTAATTAGCAACTCCAGGACCTTCTCAAAAAAAGGGAGTGTCATAAGGATAGGTTAAAAAGCTTGGTGAGGCACGTGAGATGGGCTGGCCCGATTATGGACAGAATATGAGGGGAGACTGGGCCGGCGAGGGAGCCCGATTGAACCTTGCAGAGGGCAGTACTGACTTCCTCTTGGGTGCATTCAGTGAATTCATTCAGGGAGGTTGGATTGGAGGTGTGATCACTGACGGACCAATGGTACTGATTTTCGTCAGCCTTGTGGGGAAAGAGGATGTGAATGTTGTTGATTTTCTCCACAAAAAAGGTGGACAGAGTGTCTGCCCAATCTTGCAAAATGAGTTGTTCCAGCTGACATGAGGCGGGATTGGTTAATTCTTTTAATTTGAATTTGAATTTAAAAACATTTATTGAGCGCTCTTTTACCAAGCGGTTTCATGGCGCTATGTGTGATGCAGTGGACGGCAGCAGCTGGAAGGGCTAGGCCGTGTAAGCTCGCACAAATAGGAAGGTTTTGAGATCCTTCCGAAACTGTAAATAGGAAGGCGATGTGCGAAGGGCAGCAGGAAGGGAATTCCAGAAGACTGGAGCAAGAACAGCGAACTTCGCTCCACCAGACTTCTGTTTCTTAAAACGGGGGGTAGCTAAAAGAGCCATATGAGTGGAGCGAAGTTCTCTGCCCGGAAGGTAGGGCTTAATAGCTGAGCATATGAACTCGGGGGCAGTACCCGACCTAGCCTGAAAAGTGAGGCAGCCAAGTTTGAAAAGGGCGCGCTCTCTCACCGGAAGCCAATGTAGTGCTTTGAGCAGTGGAGTGGCCCGATGGTATTTAGGTAGGCCATGGATCAGGCGAGCAGCCTGGTTCTGTACCAACTGCAAGCGGTGGATCGCATAGGCAGGAGCCCCATTATAGATTATGTTGCCATAATCGATACGCGATAATACCATGGCCAGCACAATAATTTTTAAAGCAGAGGGAGAAAAGAAGCGGGAGACTTTCCTAATTATTCTAAGGGAAAAAAACCATGAAGAGACCACTGAACCAACTTGTGAATGAACAGAAAGTTGTGAGTTCAGGAAAATCCCAAGAGTTTTAACTTTAGGTACGGGGAGTGGAGGGACACCAAGTGACAGGGGCCAACAGGAGGGAGACCACGGACTGCAACCACCTCCGGTCAAGACCAGCTCGGTCTTGTCCGGGTTGAGTTTGAGGTGGTTGCAGTTCATCCAATCCTGAATGAACGTCATGACTGTCTGGACATTTTGGGCGGATGAAGATGAGTGGGAAAGGTTGAAGATTAGCTGGAGGTCATCGGCGTAATTAAACACCGTGACCTCCAGCTGTTGTAACATAAAAATAAGTAAATGTATAAATTAAATAGAAGAGGGGAAAGTGATGAGCCCTGAGGGACCCCGCACTCCACCTTACGGGAGGCCGCAGTGAAGCCAGCCAGATGGCGTCTCTTTCTGGATGAGCGCGGGGATGCCCAAGGGTAACCAGGCGCGTTATAAAACTCATTAATAATAATAATAATAATAAAAATAATAATCATTAATAAGATGGACCGCTTGAGCTCTCCCGGCCAGGAAGGACTCAAGCCATGAGAAGGCCAAGCCCTCTATGCCCGCCGCCCTGACACGGTTAAGGAGGATAGAGTGGTCCACCGTGTCGAAGGCGGCGGACAGGTCCAGAAGGATCAGGGCTTGTGGAAGGTTGATGTCAATACCTTCACGCAGCTCGTCCATTACTGAGATCACTACCTTCTCCGTGGAGTGCAGGGGGCGAAAGCAGGCTTGACAAGGGGTGAGGCAATGGTTAGCCTCTACATGGGTACTCAGGGTAGTCGTGACGTGAGTTTCAAGAACTTTTGCTAGGTAGGGCAGAAGGGAAATAGGGCGGTAGTTGGAGGGGGAGGATGAGTCGGCGTCAGGTTTTTTTTATAATAGGAATGACAACCGCTGATTTGTGTGAGCTGGGGACAATGCCTTTTCTAAGCGAGTCGTTAAGAAGAGTCAGGGGTGGGGTGGGGCAAGCTAGTTAGATTTCCCTGAGGATATGGGCTGGGGCAAAATCCAGGGGGGAACCTGATTTAACCCGATGAAGCAGCAGGGGAAGTGTGTCATTGGTTAGCAACGGAATGGTATTCAATTTAAGGGCCGTAGGGGGTGGAGAGGGATTGACAAATGTAGGGGAGGGCGGGGAGATGTTGAGTTTAATATTGGCAACTTTGTCTATTTTATAGAGTTCTTTGTGGGAGTTGGAGGCCTTATTTATTCTGTCGCCTAGATAGATTTTTTTGGCCATTGCTATATGATCAAGGTAGCGTCTATGGGTAGATTTATAGGCCTGTCTGTCAACGGCACTTTTGGAGTGCCTCCACTTGCGCTAAGCTAATGCCCATTGAATTCTTGCCCTCTAAGCTGTGACATAGCAGCTTCTCACACACAACACAGGGGCATCCCACAGGGGTCCATCATATTCCCTCTAGTATTCAACATCTACTTAAAATCCTTACCAAACCTGAATAAATCAATCAACCTCACCTGTTAGAACTATGTAGATAACACCCAAATGATTTTTTTAAATGGATGGTCTGAAAGACTTCTTCATTTTAAAACTTGATAACTGCCTTCGGGCCGTAAACACATGGATGATGAATAAAAATCGAAATTGAAATACTCAAAAGGCAGAGCTTATAACCTGTGGCCAGGGACAAAAAAGCAACCTGCCACCATATGGCCTAAGAAATATTGGGCTGTTTTAGTAATATCAAGAGAGGTTAGAAACCTATGGGTAACTATGGATTCAGACCTATATTTGATACCGCATGTTAACATAGTAAAACAGAGTGCCTTCTACAGAATGAAAACCCTATATTTCATCCTCCCATACCTGGATACCAACAGAAACTACAAGCCATCCTCACAGTTGTAATCTGCATTCTTGACTATACCAACAGCTTATACCTTGGTGCAGTATTCATAATACACAAAATACACATCAAAAATACTGCTGAAAGATTTCCTCTGTGCCTCCACCCAAGAGAACACGTGACCCCAGTCTTGCAATCACTCCACTGGCTACCTATAAGAAGAAGGTCAATGTTCAAGGCACTTTGCATTGTTCACAGAGCCTCCAAGGAAAAAGGCAGCTACACCTATAAGTTAAATTCAAGCAATACAAACAAATCAGCACACTGTGCTCCAGGCTTGCACCACTTACATACCACCTTACCATGAGAAATCCGTAGGAGGCACTGCTTTCTCAGTACAAACCACCAAGCTCTGGAGCTCACTACTAGTCAGCATTCAAAGCATCCAAGAGTATATACACTTCCAAAGACAGTTGAAAACATGGCTGCTTCCAAGACTACACCACCACACATCCCAGGAAGAGAACCTGGAAAGACAGTTGCACCCTTAAGCTCAATCTTTACCTTACAATCCACAGATTGGAAACAACCAAACCAGCAAAAGACTTTTGAGAAGCAGGTACATTAAGCAGCGCTGATCTGTGCTTTGCCAGGTATTTCACACTTATGTAACTTCATACATAATCATTCTGGCTCAAACTAATACCATAACACCCTGTGTTCGGCACCAACCGTGACATATACCTCTTACTTATTTAATTAAGGAATATGTGCTACTAGGCATGTCCATCACCAGTACTGTACAGCCAATAAACCAGTCGCCACTACATGAACAGGCATCGAATAAAGGACGAGATCTGCCACACACTGTGGGCCAATTGGAGGATTTTAATGTAGTCCATGGCTGCAGGTCTCAAATATCTATACTCTCTGGCTGCTGCTTTACACCTCACAATGGCTTTCAGATATGAGAAGATAGTAACAATGCACATCTCCAGCAGATCTCCCCACGTCTCTCTCCCTCCAACAATGCCAGTTCTAGCTCGGAACTATACACTAGGGGCAGATTGACTAAGATTTTGCATCAGGGTTTCGTCACTTTCCAAATCATTTTTCATATTAACTAAGCAATTAAAGCTACCTTGCATGGCTTTGCATACTTTAGTAAACAGAAAGTGCACATCGCTGCCTTGCATTGGGAAGACATTCCATGGGGCTAGCATGGGCGTTCTCAAACATCCACCCATGGATTTTGGCATTCCCAGATTTACTAACCAGCATTGGCGCAGGGCACCTTAATTTAGCGCCAGCGCAGGGAGAAACACAGGGGTGAGCTGTATTATTTTGAATACGGCACATCACTTTGTTTCTAAAGTGATGGAGCGCGGAGTTAGCAATTTTGGTGCTAACCCACGCTCCACCACTTGCTTTTAAATATGCACCGTTGTTTCCATCACACTTCAGAATTATAAAACAAAATGTACTTCATGTGTCCTTTCATAACAGTTCATATTTGTTGAAATATTTGTATAGTTCATTTACTGTTTAAAAAAAAAATTGGATCAAATTCAGATCCTACAGTATTAACGCTTTGTTCTTCTTGGCACTATTTTCACTCAAATATTTAAAATTAAATATCTCTGGGTCTACTAATTGGATTTCTGGTCATTTTGGTCTTGTTTTATTAATTAATTAAAGTTCTATTTTTCTAACTTGGTGTGGGATCCTTTCTGTGTGGTGTATAGTGTGCCCATTTATAGCTGCACGGTGTCCCCATGGTAACTGATAAAGGCAGTTTTCTTTTTGGTGTGGTTTCATCAATTATTATAGGTTTAAACCTACAACAGGATAGCCTATGTATGAGGAAGGTGAAAAATTAGCATATTTGTTTGCCATGTTGAGCCACAAGATAGACAACACTTAATATTATCAATGAGTCATCTAACTAACAAGACTACTACTCATGATCAAGAAACAATCCTGTCTTAATTTTCAGGTCACTACCAATCAGTTCTCAAAATGATTATTGCCGGCTCAGGGAGAACTGTAAATGGTGTCATTATAAGATGTTTTAAAGTCCCCTAAAGCTTGGGTCACATTGTCTAATCAAGCTATTCAATTCTGATTCTAAAACTTTGGCCAACGTCATTACTAATTAATTTCTACACATGCCTGCTGCATTTAACCATAGCGATCAAAGTGGTTTACTGCCCGGATATAATATTGTTATCAATACATATTTTTTTGCTGAAGCTTGCAGTTACCTTAAACTAACAACACTCAACTGTGCCAACAATCGTTCGGCTTAATGCTTTTGACCTGGAAATTCATATTTTTAATTCTTACGGCATTCAAGAACACCAGGCTGATACCTTCCTTATTTAACAAGGCTGCTGCACAGATTATCATTGATAATAAATTAATTGATTAGGTAATTCCCAAGCGATATGCCTTTTCTTTCCAGTTATTTTCCCGCTGTTTATTAAACCTTTGGCAAACTGTATCTTCTCCCTCTCTTCTATTCATCTTCCAGGGATTGTTTCCACACATTACACTGTATGCTGATGTTATTGCCTTCTATTAACCCCTTCAGTGCCACGCCCTTTCCCCCTTCTGTGCCGGGCGTTGTATTAGTGGGTGGGGTTCATGACGAGATAGTCTCGTCATGGGCACAGCGCAACCGTGCTCCATGACGAGACTATCTCGTCATGGGCACAGAAGAGGTTAAACAACAGGCTCTGAAAACATTCACTCTGTCCTGTCTCCTTGTCAAGCAATATTTTAAGGTGGTGAGTTACCTCACTGATGAGCTCAAAAACCTCCTCTAAAACCCTTACCCCTGTAAAACTGAATCACTATTATTCCTTTCCCAAAAGGAACTTGGCAATCTATTTCACAATGATCCACATGCTCTGCAAGATAATTATGTTCCGCTAAAGGCTAAAATGAAAAGGTTATTTTTAAAATCAGGCAAGCTTCAACTGTCCATAACTGGTTACATTTCTATGATTAATGTTGGTCATATTGCTATTTTTGCTTTTCTTTTTTTCTTCCCATGTTTTCCCACTAAAATGTTTCCATACTTGTCCCTATCCTTTATTATAAGGAGCTCCCCGCATCTGGGGCAAAGATCTCTATTTGGGAAAGTGTAGGGAAAAGTAAAAATGACTTTTAAATTTGAAACATTTTGTAAAAATATTTTTATGTTAAATATTAATGTAACTTATTTTGATATATGTGTTTTGATTGTAGAACTAAAGAAAAATGCTGTATCTCTATTAGCTACATTTGACCTAAATCTTTGACCTAAAAATGTAATCATTTAAAATCATTTAAAATATTTTAAATTACAATAACATAATTGATTTCTAACATTAGTTTTCTCAAGGTTAAATAAAAAAAATAATTTCCACATAAAGTAAAAGTAAACAAATATGCAGTAACAGTTATTAAAAGTGATGTATAGAATTGATTAAAGGTATTTTACTTATAGTTAATAAAATGTATGGTTACATTAATCGTGAATGCAACAATGGTATTAAAATATCTCATAATTAAATCACAAATATGCACTATTTTATATTCTTTAACATTACATTAAATTTATTAATCTTTTCAACTATACAAATTAATTTATTGTAACAATTATTTCCAATGGGATTTACATTTAAGTCCATTTTTCAATTATTATCTAGGGGAGGGTCTTGCACTTGCAGGGGTTGGCAGTGTGTGGTGCTAGACTTACGCTGTTTTCTTTTTAGTAGTAACTTACACTTGTAAGTTAGCTTCCACCCCCTTTTTTAGGCAGTGAAGACATGTAAGTTACATTTTTTAATAACTTTACACTCGGATTTTGTGAACAGCCAAAACCAATAACATTATTCAAAAGTGTAATTGTAAATTTACATGTGTAAATTTCTCGCAAGTGTAATAGCTCTGTGTTTCCTAACTTAGCCCTCCCTCTGATCAAAAGCTGAGTCATCAGGCAGACCTAAGATGTCAAATGTGTTCACAATACCTAAATCCAAAATCACAAGCTTTGCAGGTTCACCATCATTGATGACCTAGGCCTCAAAACCTCTCTAGAATGTGGTACAGTTTTTGATGTCATGAGAGGCAAGCGTGAAACTCTACATTCTCTTTTGGCATATCCTAAGGTTCATATCTTTTCAACTGCGTGTTTGCGGGTATTTGTTTTGCAGCTAATTTCCAACCAACCATAGAAACAGAATCACATTTTCTGAAATACACAAATACGTGCTTTCCCAAGTGGGAAGAGGACGGGATTTCTCCTCATGGAAAATATATCGACTATGGCAAAACCAGACAATACCTATGCAAATTAATATATCCTTTATTTGTTTATTTATGCAAATTCTGTAAGATAGTCACAACACTATTGTGAAACTACAAATGTTGTCAATTTTCAGGTGTACTTATTGAATTCTTTGGGAGTTCCATATAGGAGGGAAATCTACTCCAAGGGTGAAATCACACTTGGTCCTCGTTATGCATGTTAAATTCTGGTATATTCTGGAAATACACTGAGGGAAAAATGCCCTGCAAATTCTTGAACATGCAGGATTACTGCAGTATGCTCCAAATCTACATTTTAAGCCACATGTTTGCAATGACATTTCAGGAAAATCAAAAATTATCACCTCATGGTTGGAGATAATTAGTACACCTGATGAAGTCAGAACGTGTCGAATTCTATCAGGTGTGATAATTATTGCATTGGATAACAGCCACTCACAATGCGGGCCTAAGTCTTGGTGGACTTTAATTCTGGTCCCTCAACCAAGTACAGACAAAGTAGAACCTTCAGCCACATAGGGTTAACTAACACCTGCCTACGTATTTCAATGAAATACCACAACAGCCATTCTGGTTGGGCTGTTTACAGCTCTTTGCTAATACCAGATGCACAAACATCCCAGAGCAAACAGCATTCGCACTAGGGTGCATACTTACCAATACGCCGTACAGTGCAGTGCATCAAGTCACCTTGCAGCACTGCGTGTCAAGAGAAAGGCAAGAATGCATTGTATTTAATACAATACAGTACATTCCTGCCTTTCCCTAGTGCAGATGCACAATGTGCTGCCTAGCGCCAAAGTAGCGACTCTTTCACCGTGGTTCAAAGGTGTCTGCCTTTTTAGCAGCATTGTGGGCCATACTTATTGAAGGGTTGCAGCGCTTTTGCACCATGAACAGGGTGCAAAAGCATGGCAACCCTTAAGATGCGATTTATTAAGCCATGCAAGACCTCCTTGCGTGGCCCTGAACGGCTTGATATATCCAGAGTAATGCAATGCAGTGCATATTACTGCGCTGCATTACTCTTCCCCAGGGCGGCATTCCGTGGGTGGTGCGTGGGTGTTCCAACGCTAAACCCATGGATTGTGACGCATTCCCAGATTTCTCATTAGTAGTAGACCTGGGAATGCGCCAAAACTGCTACACATATCCAGTGGAGGCGCAATGGGAGAAATAGCTTTCTTTCTCCTTGTTTTTTCTTCTTTTTATGTGTACTGCAAGATAAATGCCTATGAGGATTGTTGTTGTGCAGGAAGACTTTCCTTCATGCACAAAAACAATCCTGCCTGCAATGCAGACACCCTTGGTGCAAGAGTGCCTGCATTGGCGTTAGGACGCATATTGTGCACCAGCGCTGCGAAAAGGCAGGAATGTGCAGTATTATGCTAAATACGGAGCATTCCTGTAATTTCCCTGTAACACAGTGCAGCAAGGTGGGACGGGGCTGGAAACAGGGAAGTCGACAGATGCCGAGATAGATACATTTAAATAAATAAAACCACTTACCTTGCGCTCGCCACATCACTGAAGCAGCCATCGCAAGGTAAGTGATTTTTTGTATTTTTTTATTTAATTTTACTTATCCCGTTGTCTATCGACTTCTCACCACCCCGGCCCATCCCGGCCCGCCCCCGCCTCACTGCTCTTACCTGTGCGCTAAATGACTTAACATTTTAGAGGTCCAGATGTGCAGTACTAAATTGTATGGCATTGCAAGAGCGATTGTACAAACTTTATTAAATGTGGGTCAAATGTTTCATTATTTAATCATAGCAAGCACCGGCATATTTGTGCTCTGCTCCTAATAGATGCTAATGCTAAAACAGGAGCAACGCCCAGCAGGGCCACTTTAACCACAACCACCACTGGTAGAGAGAGGATTAGCTTTCATATTTTTGTGTCTCTTAGAAGAGTTTGGTCTAACTTTTCTTTTTAAGGTGGACTACTGTGTCCAGGGTGATGCATTGAAAGGGATATAAACCAATGAATTTCTTTTAACTCGGCCTGCTTCACATGTTGTATTGGATTGAGGAGGCGAAAGGAAGCAAGAGCCACATGACTGTGGTGTCGTATTGCAGCCCCACTTATAATACTGTACTGAAAAGAGCATCTAATACAGTGAATGCATTCGGGATCTGGGGTATGCTGGCCTCTGGCTGAATGCTGAGGTCACTGTGCAGACAGGAGGAATTGATGCCGTGTCACATTCGCCCCAGTTTACCAGACAGACAGAGGTCTGCGAGCGTGCATGCCGTCGCCAACATGATGGGCAAAACAAGCAATGAGATTTCCCAGTGACAAGTGAGAAATTGCCTGTGATTGTCATTTTTGGACTGTGGTATTGCACAAGTAACCTACTCAGCGGGGGTACTCAGAGCACTTAAATGGAGATTTCATGTGAGGTGAAGTCTACAATTAAATTAACTGTGACAGATACAGCGACACAGTGAGTCGCGGCATGACAAACAAAAATTTATGTGGCAGGAAAACACAGAAAGGTGCCTTGCAGACATTTGTATGCGAAAACCCCCCAAAACAGACCGAAATTACACCATTACTACATAAACAATAATGTCTATGATGTGATGTTTCTTTGATGGGCTTAGGAAAATATGTTCGTTTACTCTTTCCTGATGTCTTTGTTTCATGGAATTTTATGTTATTGTGAATACATTTGGAGTTAAGGGGTCCATGAAAGATAAGTGCAATTTGGACCCATATCCATCCCTTATCCACAAGACCCACTGCTCATTCATATGCAAACACATTATTCTAGAATGGCAGGATTACTAAACAGTAATCTCCATTACTCTGAGCCCTACTATTTCTCATCTCTATCCTAACTGCATAAGTGTGAAGTCATTGGCCAGAACCCATGGCCAATTACTGGTCGGTAATGCTCCTTAATTGACCTACCCAACTAGAAAGGTGACAAATAATGGGTTAGAATTGAGGGACATTTACACACTGCCTTGGAACCGTTCTAAGGCAGGGCCAAAGGGGCCTTCTGGTAAAACAAGTGGGACAGTCGAGATTCCCAGCATGGTAATATTGCTCATAACAAGCAGCTTATTTTTCTAATTGGACAGCCGAGCCTGCAAAATAGAAATGCAGGGCCAAATGTACTAAAGGTTTGAGCCAGGACAAAGTGAGGCAAAGCTGCACAAACGCCTACAAGGGTGTTTATTATCCAGAGGAAAAGGTATTTTGTGCTGGAAGCTGCTCTTTCTTACCGCAAACAGCACTTCGCACTGCTTTGCATCACTTTGTGTCAAAAGGGCATTGCTTGGGTGGACTTACAGATGTTGACGCTAAGCTTGATCTACCAAGATAACCAGACTGCACTTTGCATTAAAAAACACCTCCTTGAAGCAGGTGCTAACATTGAATAAGGTTTTAATTTCCCCAAACATTCCACACATTGCATTTCTGCTGCACTATACAGCACAGGTGTGTGATGGAACAACGAGGGCATCCACCATGAATGCCTTTACAACACTGAAACCACAACAGCATCTTTACAACGAAAGTCTTTATAACGACTTTTTTTTTACCACGAGTATGCCTTTACCACGAAAATGTAAGAATTTTAAAGGTAAGTATAAAGCCTTTTTTTATATATGTGTGAATGTGAATGTGTGTGTGTGTGTGTAATGGGTTTATACTTACTAATAAAATACCTACATTCCTACATCTCCATTGTAAATGCATGGTAAAGGCATATGTGTGGTAGAAATTAACAGGTAAGTTTAACCCCATTTCTATTTTGTATATATATATGTGTATATATATACATATATATATTCCTTTTCGTAGATCCTTCTCACGGATCGCAAATGAGGCGCACTCCAGGGGAAATATATTTATAATATATTGATTGCCACAAAGTAAAACAAACACCCGACATATATATCTATATATATTATCTACTGGCGGTCGCCAGTAGATAGTTATAGTTAGGACCGTGTTTCCATAGGAAATCTGAAAATTCTATTTTGAATAACTTTGGCGCCGGTTGACGAATCCTCGCAAAATTTTCAAAACTAATGGGGCGCTCCGCTCAGCTCCTATCCTGAAAGTCTCGGGGTGATTCGTCAAGGGGAGGCCGAGAAAAAATGGGGTCCCAAAACGCGTTTTCCCCATGCATTTTTCCATAGGACATTTAGTCGAAGGTACAGCCCGAAAGGCTGAACAGAATTACTTGAAATTTGGCAGAGAGGTAGTCCTCAGGTCAGGGAAGTGCCTTTTGCAGGTCTGGTGTCAATCTGTTCAGTATTTTCTGAGAAAATAGCATTTAAAAGCATATAAATATCTATACGCGCGCACCGTGCGCGCACTGTGCGCGAGCGAAATTCTGATTGGTTGATAGATGTCAGTAAACATTCGAATCGGTCGAAATCAGGAAGTGTCGGCCGCCATTTTGTCTGTCGCACTGAAAAGGAAAGGTGGAAAAAAGGTGGAAAACGTGAAAAGGGGGCAGGGAAGAGAGTTCCTGACCCCCTAGCGTTTGTCAGGGGTCACAGAAGGAACCCCAAGGGTGAAAAAAACATATTATTATTTTTGAAAAAAATTGCAGGGAGCTCGCACAGTGTGCGCAGCGCACCGTGCGCCCAAAGCGCGTGCACTGTGTGCGCAGCGCACCGTGCACGCACGGTGCGCGCACGGTGAAAAACCTTGAAAAAAAAAAAAAATTATAAATACATAACTTAGCATTTAAAAAAACGTACAAATTCACTTAAAAAACCATAGGTTTCACACACGTTATAGTTAGGAATTAGCATTTAAAAAACCTTGCAAATTCACTTAAAAAACCATAGGTTTCACACAGATTATAGTTAGGTGGACATTTCACTCGTAAAAAACCAATGAAATTCCCCCGTTATAGTTAGTTCAGATAACTATAACTCACGCGACTGCCACTCTATCACAAGGATGATGTCATCAGTGATGTCGTGAGTGATGCCATTGACCATGTCATGAGTGATGTAATGTGTGATGTCATGAGCAGTGGATTGCGGGCGTGCGAGTTATAGTTATCTGAACTAACTATAACGGGGGAATTTCATTGGTTTTTTACGAGTGAAATGTCCACCTAACTATAACCTGTGTGAAACCTATGGTTTTTTAAGTGAATTTGCAAGGTTTTTTAAATGCTAATTCCTAACTATAACGTGTGTGAAACCTATGGTTTTTTAAGTGAATATATATATATATATATAACCTACTGGCGGTCGCCAGTAGGTAGTCATAGTTAGGACCTAGTTTCCATAGGAAAAGCGTTTTTGTTTTCCCAATAACTTTAGTGCCGGTTGACGAATCTTTGCAAAATTTTCAAAACTCGTGGGGCGCTGCGGTCAGCTCCTATCTTGAAAGTTTCGGGGTGATTTGGCAAGTGGGGCCGAGAGAAAAGGGGGGTCCCAAAACGTGTTTTATCCATGTTAATTCCCCTAGGAAACTTTAGACACGGCTACAGCCAGAACTGCTGAACGGAATTACACTAAATTTGGCAAAAAGGTAGCCCTTGTTTCAGAAAGAACTCTTTTTCTTAAATGGTGTAAATCCGTTCAGTAGTTCCTGAGAAATAAAAAAAAGATGTCAAAAAATGCATTTTCCATAGGAAACTTTAGACACGGCTACAGCACGAACTGCTGCACGGAATTACACCAAATTTGGCATAAAGGTAGCCCTTGTTTCAGAAAGAACTCTTTTTCTTAAATGGTGTAAATCCGTTTAGTAGTTGCTGAGAAAATAAAAAAATAAAAGTTTTGATATATATAGGCACAGAGGATCCGCGCACCCTCCCGACCACAAGCTTTATTGTAATTGGCTGTCAACACTCCAAATCAGGAAGTGTTGGCAGCCATCTTGTGCCTCGGTAACCGAGGCACAAGAAAAAAGAAAAACAAATGCGAAAAACAAGAAAAGGGGGCAGGGTAGAAACACCCTGACCCCCTAGGCCTGCTCAGGGGGTCCCACAAGGACCCCCAGAGCCAAAAAACGGCGAGATTCGCGCACACAGCGAGAATTTTAGGCGGAAAAAAACCGAAGTGCGGGCTCCCACCCTTCGTTAGTATTTAGCCCCCGGCAGGCCAAGTCCCGGGGGCAAGTAAAATTGAAATTGCAGGGGCCCAGGCAGGCCCCCGCAGAGTCGGGGACCACCACCCCCGGGGCTTTCATTAAATATTTTCAGGGGGGTTCACGGCCCCCCGCAGCCCCGGGGACCGCCACCCCCTGGTTTTGCTTTTTATATGTGTGAAGGGGCCTCCAAGGCACCCCTTAGCCCCAGGGACTGCCACCCCCGAGGCTTTTAGTAATTATTTTGTGGGGGCACATGGCCCTCCCGCTGCCCCGGGGACCGCCACCCCCGGGGCTTTTTGAAAAAAAAATCATACACCTGTGTGGGGCGCTCGAGCCCCCCCCACACTCCCTGGGGAGCGCCACCTCACCGGGCACTAATATTCAAATTTGGGGATCCGTAACGGACCCCCGAGCCCCGGGGACAACCACCTTCCCGGGGCTGTGCAGACATTGGGAGGGGAGCCTCGCGACCCCCTCCTGTAGCCCTTGATGGGCCTGGGGACCGCCACCCCCCAGGGCCGGCTCCTGCAGTGTCCTGGGGTGTCCACTTGGGTAAAAGACATTTATTTTATTTAAACAAATTTCAGCGGTACCCACTGGGGTGAAATATTGGGGAACTACAGGGACCATGAGGCTTTGTGGCCACACCCTCTGGGGCAGGACCCAGGACTATATCAGGTGTTCCTCATTGCTGCCGTGACTTTTGTTGCCAGTGATCAAGAGCAGAGTGCTGCCTGAAACGCGTTTGGCCATTTCATGTGCACAAGAGGAGGGGAGCTGTTTCTGCTTGCCAACCTACAAAATAAAGGATTCAAAGCTCTCTCGTGTGTGGCATTTCTACAGGGGCAACCTCGTGGATTGATATATATATATATATAATATATATATATATGTCCCGCTCGTTCGTGATGTGTTTTTGCATGCTCGCGGGGAAATATCTCGCTAACTTGCCCATGTGGTCGCTAATGGGCACGGCCATCTTGTTTTTCACTTGTCCCGCAGGTTCGCGATGCCTATTTCATGTTCCAGGTTGCGTATTGCGTGCTCCCGCCCGTTCGCGATGAGTATTTCCTGTTCGGGAACGCGTATTACATGTTTGCAACGCTTTTTTGCGTGCTCGCGGGGGAAATATCGCGCAAACTTGCCCATGCGGTTGCAATCTTGTTTTTCACTCTATTGCTATGGTTCTGGGCCTGCTTTTCTATCCTCCCTCTATCTTTGTAATCCTTTGTTTCAGTACACTTTTAAAAAATATTTATTTATTTATTATCTATCTCTCTATTTTCCTGATTCTATATTTTGATTCTATATTCTACTTTTTGTGACCTTTTTACTAATATTTCACTCTTTTTCTATAACTTGCTTTTTTCATTTCTTTTACTTACTTTTCGAATTCCTCCCTTTTCTTTTCCGCCCCTCGAATCCCAGAACCATGGCCAAGGGTGTGGGCAAGTCGAAGGGCAAGTCTGCTCATGCTCGCAGCTGCAGCCGTGACTGCCTTCCCTGCGGAAGGCGGCGCCCACACGAGGTGCAGGCACGGGCCTTATTTAGTGAGGTGGAGGTGGCCGCACTTGTTTTTTTTTAATAGCGCCACCTCCCCTTAACCCTGGCAGCAGGCGGTAGGTCTGGGTCCGGGTCCGGGCACGGAAGCATCGCCAGCAGTGGGGAAAGGTGCGCCGGGCAGTGTTTCGCTGCTCTGGGGTCCGGCGCACCCCTAACCAGCTGATGCTCCGGTGGTCCGATATCCTGGACCGGGAGCAGGACCTGCTGGACCTGCTAGGAGTGGAGGTCCCGGGGTTTGGAGAGTAGCTATTTAATATTACTACTTTGTGTTCTTCTGCTGTGTGTTATATATTGCGAATATATTTTTTTTCCCAAACAGCAAGAATGCTGCTGTTTACAATGCAGGTAAATTACATTTAAAAATCTTCTTTGATTGTTATAACACAGGTGCCCGGCGCTACTAATCTTACTTTTTTGCAACTTTGCGCTCGCTTGGCATGATTATGTAAGAGTTTACTTTAGAGAACTTAAGTTAGGTAATGCTAGAGAGACTCTAACCCTTCCTTTGCCCTCCTGCTACTAAGAAGAGATAGTGGTGGATTGATAGGTTTAGTTACTTATTAGTAGGTAATGTTTTAGTGGTCTGCGTGACGCATCCTCTGTCATGTCACGTGTTGCTGAGTGCTGCTTGCCCCAGTCCTTAGTAGAACCTTTTGTAATTTGTTTAGTGAGTGGTAATAGCCTTATCACTAGCAGAACATCAGCAGCAAGCAACCAACAATTTGGTGTATGCATGTGTCCTCCTCTATGCATTTTTGAGGACTGAAATAAATGGAAATGCAGTCTTAGTGAACAATTGGCCCGTCTGGAATAGGTTGGCTAGGTCAGGTGGTACTTAGGCTTAGTTAGTATTCTGGAATCACTGGATTAGGGTTCATAAATAATAACTAGACGGACTGTGAATCCCGCAATACTAGTCGACCAGATTTGATAGGTCAATTTTATTGCAATTGTTGTTTCCATAAATGTTTATATTTGAGCGTTTTTTAAAATATTGTATTTGTTTCACACCAATCATCCATGTTTGTCTCTTTCTTTCTTACATCTTTCATGAACAGCACCCAGGGGCAAGAACACGGGGTCGGAGTCTGCGGGAGCTGGAGAAGATGCCTCCCAGGGCCAGGGACGCTCCTCTATCAAGGGCTCTGCTGCTGGCCCCAGTAAGTCCTCCTGTTCTTAATATTAATAAGTATACTTCCCTAACTTCTACTGCAACTTATTTTTTCCGAACTATTATTTCGATTTCCTAATTCTATTTTTTACAAAATCTTCTTCAGTCTAGACAATCTGTTTCTAAATTCTTGTTATCCCTGCCTCTAACTGCCTCTGCTATAACTCTCTGTACTATTACTATTAGTCTGTCTGTAGCTAAGCTTGCGCAGGTGACCGACCAGCTATAGTGTCTCTTAGCCCACCGATCCACCCAAAGATACCCAATGATTAGACAACCCAGAACATAACACTACACTCCCGACATCTCACACCCTTTCGCTCACTCACTCGTCTAAGTCCACACCAAATACCACAAAGTCTATGTAAGTTCAAAAGGTTTATTTTCAACTAACAAGCTCTGTACGTTGTTCTATAATTCAGTATATGAGCCAGCACCAACAAATAAATGCATAAGATTAAAATTTAAAGCAATAAAAATTGTAACAAGTACAAGTCCATAAAAGACAAAAGGGGAAAACAATCATGATGATAACTGAACAGTGGTGGAAGAACCACCCTACCATGGGTAGGAATATAGTTTATATAAAATTATAAATGAAGATCTCTGAGCCAATTCTGGGGGACCCCTCACCTTAGAAGGGCCTGGAAGTACTGATTACATCATAATCTTTGCAAAGCTCTGGTTCATAGAAGGGAATCATCCGTCTGTTATGAGAAAAATGGTGCGCGTTAGTATATTTCAGGCATTTCCCAGTCGTTCCAAAAGTGTAGCATGTTATGGCTATGCAATACGGACTGACCACCAGAACTCCATAACAAAGTGGCTTGTTTTTGCGACCTTGTATGCAGCGCTCAGACAGTAGCAGTACTACGTGAGCTCATGTGGGCTCAAAGGCGTCTTACACAACAAGCTGCGAGGTAACGTGCGCAAAAATAAAAGATACAAAGCTAAAATGGTTGCATGGCTCAGGCTAACTTAGCAAAGACTAGAATGACCTTAGGGGCCATGATTTAACACTACTAGTGTCTACTGTACACTAGCACCCGATTTGTACTAGTGATGTAGGTTGTATATGTATGTATTAATTTTTTTTCAATCATGCTAGTGAAAAAGAATAAATAGGGGGATGTGTATATGGCATCTAAAAAATGTGTCATGTTTTTTCTAGGCGTACTACTGACCACCAGTGCCGGAGCCAGCGGCGATGGCGATGCGGCCACAGAGGGAGCAGGAGGAGAAGGAGATACGGAAGTTGCAGGAGCTGCAGGGGGTGAGCCAGCAGCAGTGGCAGGCGGTGGTAAGTTAAATTCCTTACTTATTGAGATTACACTCGCTGCAAGGATGTACACTGTACTGTTGATACTTAGTAAGTAAGAAGTTGTTGGGAATGGTTGGAGAAGACACCCTTTACTTAGCAATGGCATTAGCAATAGCATTAGCAGTGGGAGTGTTGAGTAACCAATGGCCTCTCTATCTGACTTCAACTCAGCTGTGAAAGTTTTATGGAGAAGACTAAAAGTCAGATCAGATGACCTTGATGGATGGGTTGAACAAAAAGGGGAAAGAAGGGTGGAAGGAGGAAGAACGTGCAAGATGTAATATTTATGACTGGCAGAGAAGAGAAGGATACGAGCTTCCCGACCTGCAGACAGTAGTAAATAAGACTAATGTGAGTCTGCATCATGACTCGAGTATGTTTGTCTTGAATGCAAGCTGATTGAGCTGACATGCCGGCTACAACAAGGTTACGTAATTTCGCTAAACAAGAGAGAAGAAGAAGATTGGTGTACTGTGTACTCGAGTCCAAAGTGCTAGTATAATGCCTGAAACTCCTACAAATGTTAGAGGCCGAGGAAGTGGGAAGATAGATACATACCACAAATATTATGTACTGTGCTTGCTAGTGCTACTGTGCTACTATGTGTTGAATTAATTTTGTGTTACTGTTTTGCTAAGAGTATTGGTTACAACAACAGTATTTTTTTCTTTCTTGACATAGCTCCTCCTTCCCAACAAAACCAACCAGGAAGGAATTGGCAGCTATGGCCTGGTGCCGGAAGCTGAAGGCCATCTGCAAGGAATACCGGTGGCTGGTGGTTCTGGCGGAGGAGGAGGAGGAGGAGGCGGCAGCAGCTGCAGCCTCCTCCAATGCCCCAGGCCCCAGCCAGGCCCCTCCAGTGTTACGGCGCCGCTGTCTGTCTGTCAATCTCCCTCTGCCGCACTTCGATATCTAGCGCTGCTGCCCCCCCTGTAGATGCAATTGTCGCGCATTGAAGCGCCGCGTGGCCCACCTAGAGGAGAGAATTAAGGTCCTGGAGAGGCAAACCCGCTGATGAGTTGTGAGCTTGGACCCTGTTGGATTGCCCCTTTTGAAATGCTTCTTTTCGTGGGTGGGAATTGGGCGTTGGGGTTTATAATGGACATGGACATGGTTGGACTATTTCGGTTCGGACATTGGTTGGGGTTAGGGAGAGGTGTGGGTCAGGTGTTGTTTTTGGGATTTATTACATAGTTTATTTTTGTTAGGAGATTAAATTATATTTATACTTTACATACGATGTTGTTAATGTTTTGTGAGTGGGGTTACAGTTTTATGTCACACTGTTTTCTTATCTGCTGCAGGGCAGGGCCACAGCCAGTGTTTGATTTAAATAATCGTCTGACTTTGTAAGACACAAACAGATAGATGCGGTACCCCTCACTGAGTGACTTGTCCTACTAGTACTGTCCGTCTCTCCTCCTAGTCAATGCATTCTGCAACTGGACTCAAGGGGTGTGTGAACTAATGAAAACATTTCCAATATTAATTATGCCTCCCCCAAACTGATTCTCTTAACTGTGCTTGATGTTTAGCACAAGACACACAATTGATGGACGGAATGCAGAACAAATCGAAACATTCACCCCCAGTCAAGAGATCTGGGTTAAATCCATCATTCTTTTGCTCTCCATGCCACCCTAGTTTAGACCTGGCCATATGCAAATCAGTCTTGACCCTGTGCCTCATGGTAACAGTCAAGCCCGAACTGCCAAGCCAGATCCTCCCTGGACCGGAAACAAGCATCCTAGGACCGGTTTCGGGGTTTCACCCCTCTTTAGCCAGGATAGCTTGATTCCAGTGGCACAGTGAGCCCAGTACCCACGTCTGGGTATACCTGGCGCACTTAGGGCAAGAAAGCAAATGACACAGAATTGATGGATGGAATGCATAACAAGTCGAAACATTCACCCCAGTCAAGAGATCTGGGTTAAATCCATCATTCTTTTGCTCACCATGCCACCAGAGTTTAGACCTGGCCATATGCAAATCAGTCTTTACCCTGTGCCTCATGGGAACAGTCCAGCCCAAACTGCCAAACCAGGTCCTCCCTGGACCGGAAACAAGCATCCTAGGACCGGTTTAGTGGTTTCACCCGACTTTAGCCAGGATTGCTTGATTCCAGTGGCACAGTGAGCCCAGGACCCTCGTCTGGGCATACCTGGCGCACTTAGGGCAAGAAAGCAAATGACACACAATTGATGCACGG
Organism: Triturus cristatus; assembly: GCF_964204655.1. Classification (NCBI taxonomy): domain Eukaryota; kingdom Metazoa; phylum Chordata; class Amphibia; order Caudata; family Salamandridae; genus Triturus; species Triturus cristatus. Next base: position 1,073,715,327 of record NC_140582.1, read on the forward strand.
AATGCATAACAAATCAAAACATTTACCCCAGTCAAGAGATCTGGGTTAAATCCATCATTCTTTTGCTCACCATGCCACCCCAGTTTAGACCTGGCCATATGCAAATCAGTCTTGACCCTGTGCCTCATGGGAACAGTCCAGCCTGAACAGCCAAGCCAGGTCCTCCCTGGACCAGAAAAAAGCATCCTAGGACTGGTTTCGGGGTTTTACCCCTCTGCAGCCAGGATAGCTTGATTCCAGTGGCACAGTGGCTTACTTTTAAAGATAACAAAGAAAATTTAAAAATAGCTGTAGGGATGAATTATAATAAGCAGAGAGCAAACATTATTAACAACAACACCCAGTCGTAATGATTGAAGATAAAAAATGAATCAAATTATTTAAAAGATGAGGACTGTTGATACTGTTACTGTATGTTGTTATCCTAGTCAAATTGGGGGCATTGCTCTTGGTCCTCCCTTCCATGGACGCTCCGTCCATCAATCTTGGGTGATGCCACAGCCTGCCTGGCGGATGTGGATTGGTAAGGTAACTGTGAGTTTTTTTCCCCAGTATAGCACAGGGTAAGGGCCAGCTTGTAGTTGTAGATGGAAAAACAAAAGGGATATTGATAAATCAAGGAGAAAAAAATGCATAAATTACGGTGGAGTGCAACAAGAACACTTTCAGTGGTGGCATGGATACATCATGTCTACTCTGTTTCCAGCATTAACCTACAACAACAACAATAGGACAGAGCAGGCCCAAATGGAGGACCTATCCTCCATTTAGCGTACATTTTTTGACAGAGGCAGATAAAGCACATATACAGCAACATATAATTTTACAAATTAAGTGACTAAATCAATGCACCGCTGTCAGTCATACCACTACACTTGACTCAACTTCACCACTACACAGACATGTAGGTCTGCTGTGGTTGTTGTTGACTTGTTTACCTTTTATGCCACTCATGAAACGCCCTGACTTATTCCATAAATCATCTCAGGTCCTACTGAGTGACTGCGAAGATATTATGTCACTGTGGTCATCATCATGGTGTTGTCCAACTCAGTGTGCAGTGTTCAGAGTGAGTCCACATTCCATATACAAAATGCAATGGATCAGCCTGAGGTAGAAGTACAATTTTGTTATTAAAAAAACAAGAAGGGAAACATTGACTTGAGTTACTTTAAGTGTTGATTAAATAATAATACACAATTAATTCACTTCATGCACAACAATAACACAAATCACTCAGTCATCATCCAATGCATGCCATCATTCGTTACCTGTTTCTTCTCATCTTAAATAAGGGGCAGTCTCTCTCAGCTCAGAAAGAAGGATAGCTATAATAGTCATCTCATGTTCCACTTCTTTTGGAGGGACTCAACGAGGCAACATTTTCTTTTTTCTTCTATTCTACATCCAATCATCATCTGGCTTGAGGGAAATGGATTTAGGGCGAGTAAGGAAGAAGGAGGAGCAGGACTCTGAGGAGTGGACTTCAGTGAAATGCAGACAGCTGCAACTGCAGTATGGCAATAAAAAGACTAGAAGACGGTGGAGATGGATTTGTTGTGATTCAAAGTTTCTAACCAGAAAAACAGACACACACAAATAAAAGTAAATAAGGGAGGAAGAAAGTAAGAAGTTCAAGCATAGTTGTCAGGGAAGTAAAGGTCGTCCTCAAACTCTGGGGGTGCAACCAGATGTAGGTAATCCCAATCTTACACACTACTTCCATCAACTAAATTGCTTTCCTCATCTTCCTGCATTGATTCATGTATTGTGCAATTCGGTGGTATAAAGTGCTGATTCATTTTGATCATGGTTAACCTCTCCACGTTTTTGGGCGAGAGACTGGTCCTTTTCACTGTTACAATGGCACCAGCAGCACTGAAAACATGTTCAGAAGAGATACTTGCAACAGGGCAAGCCAGATAGTTTATCACCAGCCTGCTGAGCACTGGCCATTGGTTCCTTTTCCCATACCAACACTGCAAAGGGTTTTGATCAATGTAGACCTCTGTTGGGTCATCCAGATAGGCCTGGACCATCTGCTCAATGTTTAGGGGTGCTTCAGTTTGTATGGCCCCTTTTGTCTTTGCATCAGCACTGGACCTAGCAAGCCCTTGTTGTAAATACCAATCCTGTGCCGATTTTACTGGGGCTGATGATCCGGTTCTTGCTGTTGTTATCGATAGTGTTGGTGACTGCTCTGAGCCAAATGCACTGCCCTCAGGCTCTGAAGTGAAACTTGACGCCAGATGCCCTGCTGCAGTACTTGTTGTGGGTTTGAGTAGCGGGCTTTTAATTGCCAGCCGTTCATTTTCAAAAAGAGTGGCTACCTCAGCTATCCAACTTTTGTACCGGGCAACCTCCACTTCTGAAAAAGGAATTAACATCTTACTGTTCAGTGCCGATTTGTACCGTAGATCCAGAATTGTGGCACAAATGTAATGTTTTTCTGACACAATCTTAGTTTGCTCCCTTTTATTTTTAGCTAAGCGACGGGATAAACTCTCCACCTACTGATATGCTTCATTATTTTCCTCCACACCTATGTACGCTTCAGACACCTCCTTCAGCTGTTGCTGTAGCATGTGAACAATGGGATAGCTTGGCCCATAGTACAGTCCTCCTTGCTGACTTCACGTGTGAAGACCTCGAAAGGAAGAAGCATCTCTGTCAGGCATTTAACTAGGCACCATTGGTCCATCTGAAGGGTCATGCCTTTCACAGTAGCATCCCCTCTTTGCATGACATAGTCATTGATTGGTCTGTACTGCTCAAACAGACGGTCAAGCATGTAATAAGTTGAGTTGCAACGTGTTGCCACCTCCTGGATAAGTGCTTTGACTGGCATTCTATAGTCACGTTGAATGATCCTCAGCTGCTTCCGGGCTTTAAAAGAATTGCTCAAATGTGTGCATATTCTTCGGCAGGTGGTCAGTAAGTTGTTGACAATGGCTTATTTTTTCAGAAAGTCTTGAACAATAATATTAATGCAGTGCGCCAAACACGGGACCCTGAAATAGGCACCATCCTCCATGGCCTTAAGTACATTACTGCCATTATCCGTGGCAACAAAACCAATGTTAAGCCCTCTTGGGCACAGCCATTCAAAGACCTTGCTTTTAAACTCTTCCAAAATGTTTGCAGCAGTATGATATTTTTCCATGGCGAACATGGCTACAGTTGCATGTTTCCGAGCAGCATTAAAAATCTCAGCAGTGTCAACAAGACCTGCTTCAGATATCTTTTCTCTAACCCCCACAAAAGAGATCCAGTGTGCAGTGGTGCACATGTAATCAGTGGCTTGGCAACTGGTCCACATGTCTGTTGAAAGGTGGATATTGTGAATAGCACTCTGCTACAAAGCTTGTCCAAGCAATTCCAGCACATAGAGATGTAGTGCTGGAACAGCAACTCTGGCAAAATAGGACCGGCTGGGAACCTTCAGTAAGGGCAGATGGCTGACACAAATTTAAGGAAACACACTCCTTTCACAAAAGATAAAGGGAGAAGGTCCAGCGCTAACATTTTAGCCAGCTTCGCATTGTACACATGCGCCGTTGGGTGATTGCGTACGTACTGCCCCTCCGACGTAAGCATGCTGTCAATGGTAGGCTGGAATCTTTTCCTTTGTGGAGCAGCTGTCTTCTTGAACCCAGTTAGGCTCAACAACGCACTTTTTTACATTGCAGTACTACTCGGTTGCCTTGGTGTTTCAATCTGACTCTGAGTATGACTACGGTGCCACCGAGATGTTGCTGAGGATGTGGGCGGTACCACTACACTGCTGGGAACAGGGCTAAAAATGTCCCTCTCTTGTTCACCTTCCACCGCGATCATATCTTCTTCTACTTCTTCATCCCCACCAACACCAATGGGTGCAGTTTTACTTTTTTGTAAGCAAAGTAGGTGAGCCTCCCGCTGGATGATGTGGTGTTTTTTGAGAGGACTTGTTTAACCTCCGGTATATGTGAAAAAGCCATATAGGAAACACAATAAATAGTGGACTACCAAGTTAACACAAATATTTATGTAAACACCCGAAAATTATTTAATCAAAAACTCATATTTTATTGATTTTTTTAAATAAAAAAGGTTTGCTCACTTATTTTTTAATAAAAACTGTTAATATGTAGAACAACCATTAACTGTATATAATGTATATTTGAGTAGGACTGTTATTAGGTAACCCTCAAAAGAATTCCCCATTTTTTTAAAGAATAAATTCCCTTTCACCTTTTTCTATTTTTCAGGTTTCATATTTTACATGGCTACCTGATGAAGGCATAAGGCCGAAACGTGCATAGGATTACATTTTTAGCCATGAGATATGAATATGAATGTCATTGTTTGTATCTAGGTATTTTTGTAATTAATAATAAGAATATTTATGTCTGATTAAAGAGACACTGTCTGTATAGATCAATGAATATATTTTACACAATTCACTGACCCAATTGACAACTGCTTGCAATTGATTGGCTGCACATCATTATTAATCTTAACTGAAGAGTTACCAATTGAATGAAATTAGCATCTTTAGACAGACCAGTACCATTGTAAATGAATGTCGATAACATTCAGATCTACACTTGTTCCAAAATGTATGTGATACATATATCATTGTTGGGTGTCTCTTTTTACTAGAAAAAACAAGAGGGGGGAAATCTTTTTATTAAAAAAATTAGTGTACAAACCTTTTTTATATAAAAATCAATAAAATATGAGTTTTTGATTAAATCATTTTTGGGTGTTTACATAATTGTTTGTGTTAACTTGGTAGTCCTCTATTTATTGTGTTTCCTATATGGCTTTTTTACATATGTTATGTAGCCCCTGATATAGGAAACGTTAATATGGGTACCCCTTTTTGTATAAATTGTTTAAACTACGGTACCATAGTTTGTACCAAGCTTACCCCGCCTAACAGCGTGTCGACAAATTGAGCATATAGCAATGTTCTCCTCGTTACTGCTAACCGAAAAGAAGTCCCAAACTGGGGACGTGTACTTTCTGGTGCTGCTGGAGGTGCCACTTCCAATGCCAGATGAACTGGAGGGTGGACGTGGAATTTGACTCTGTGCACTTACAGTACCACTACCTACTAAGGTGGTGGTTGGGCTTGATGTTGGTCCCTGCTGGGCCTTAGCAAATGCAAATATGGAAGCTGGAGGTGGTGTTACCTGTCTTGGTGGTATCCGTGCTACATCCCTCGCAGCGATTTTGGATAGAGTAATAATGTTGGTCTCCATCGCCTCTGGGCCGGGAGTGTTGTTCATGATGACTGGCTCGTCATCATCATCCCCCTCTTCTACATCTACCTCCATAACTCTAAGGCTTTCTGGAACCTTCCTTTTCACTAGCCTTGTCTTGTGGCGTGCATCACTCTCAGACTGAGCTGGTGGATTCCAAGTGGCATCGAGATCATCAGAAGCGGGGCTTGAAGAAGTTGATGGACTAGCCCTCCTTTTCCTTTCTGGGGATCTGGAAAACAATGGACCTTCTGAAAGAGTGGCTTGCTCCTCTTCGTCTGCAGGAAGCTCGATTTCCAGAACTGCCCCTACTTCAGGAGGAACAACTACTATTGTGGGCTGTTGTTGCGGCTGTTGATGCGGCTGTTGTTGCCCACTTATCTGCTGAGTTTCCGCCTGCGTTGATGGATATTACTTTGCGATAATGACATTTCAACATCACTGCTCGTTAGTAGACTGGCTACCTCTGCAACACTCATGGGCTTGGGCCTAGGTTGGTGGGGTGGGCCCACTCGTGCGGAGGTGCTGCTCCCAGCTTGGTCCCCGGACATCGCTGCTGCAGGCGTAATTTTTTGTTTCCCAAAAAACATCATGACCGAAACACCAGTCTTGGTAAGTGCCACTTCCTTCTTCTGTTCCTTCTTCTCACTGGCAGCTTTCTTGGTACTGGAGGACCTGGTAACTTTCTTTGGGGCCATCTTCTTCAGATGTCAGCAGGACGCTGTTGCACAAGTTGCAGAGATGTCTCTGGCCACATGTCACGTGACGTTGTGTGCAGCAGGACTTCTGTCTGGCAGTACAACGGGTGATGATGACACCTCCTCCTCTGTCTTTTTGTGCAACTAAAAGCAAAGAAGCCAGGAGAAGAACATCAGTGAAATGTTGCATTTGTTGTTGTGGTTCAATTACTACTAGTACAAACAAACAAATCTAATATATAACTTAGTCTGTGGTGGTCACACTTTTTAGTGTTATATTATTAAATTTAATTAACTCAGTTTAAGTTATAAAAAAAAACATAACAATGTAACCATTTGTGAGACTTTGACAACAAGGGCTTTCATGGTATACTGTGTACACTCAGGAAGCATAGGAAATATGCCCTAAATGATGTTTAAATTCAACAGAGCACACAGAAACAGTTGTTTCATGCACCCATGACTACCTCTGAGCCTACTGGATGAAAAAAGGCCTGTTGGCATACTAGGCCACAAGCTTGCAGGCCTATGGCTAAAGCACACTGCCTGGCTTCAAAATGGCCACCAGTCACATGGCCAGGCCCACAACAACAATAAGAAAGCGAAGACAGGCAATGCAGGCCTATGGCACAAGCACACTGCCTGGCTTCAAAATGGCCGCCAGCCACATGGCCAGGCCCACAACAACAAGAAGTCTAGGCCAAAAAGGAACAACGGAAACACATGCAGGCCTGTATGGCAAAAGCAGCACACTTATAACTACCACCACAAAATGGCCACCAGCCACATGGACACTCACAGTCACAAACAACAAGCAGGAGGCCTGGAAAACAATGAACTGAAACAGGCCTATAATAATAGCCAGGCAAAGGAGGCATGGTAAACAACACAGCTTCAATGCAATAAAATACAAAAATGAAAATCCACAGAGCTAAACAAGGTGTGCAAGTTACACAACAAACACACCACACACAACAAAGGCATTTATTTAACACACACCCAAAAAGTGAAATACCCCAAAAAACACATTTTGCAATTCAATCCAATGCCATCCATGCCCTAAATCATATTTGAATTCAACAGCACACACAGAAACAGTCGTTTCATGCACCCATGACTACCTCTGAGCCTACTGGATGAAAAGCCTGTTGGAAGATTAGGCCACAAGCTTGCAGGCCGATGGCAAAAGCACACTGCCTGGCTTCAAACTGGCCACCAGCCACATGGCCAGGCCCACAACAACAAGAAGCCTAGGCCAAAAAGGAACAAAGGAAACACATGCAGGCCTGTATGGCAACAGCAGCACACTTATAACTACCACCACAAAATGGCCACCAGCCACATGGACACTCACAGTCACAAGCAACAAGCAGGAGGCCTGGAAAACAATTAACTGAAACAGGCCTGTAATAGCCAGGCAACGGAGGCATGCTAAACAACACAGCTTTAATGCAATTAAATGCAAAAACGAAAATCCACAGAGCTAAACAAGGTGTGAAAGGTACACAACACACCACACACACATAACAAATGCATTTATTCAACACACACCCAAACACTGAAATACCCCCAAAAATACACATTTTGCAATTCAATCCAATGCCTTCCATGCCCTAAATGATGTTTAAAATAAATTCAACACACACCAAAGGAACAGTGGTTTCATCATGCACCCATGACTAGCTCTGGACCTACTGGCTGCCCACAATAATTATTTTTTTAAATGATGAAAAGTACCACAATTGTAGTTGCAGCAACTGTAATGCCCCAATCAAACAAACAACAACACCAACTTACTTGTAAAATCTCAAATCCAAAAGTCCTCAAATCCAATGATATATGATGCAGCAGACACAAAGACAGCTCCAAATCCTACTGAAAAATTAACAGGAGATGGACAAAGCACTGGGAGGAGCCTGCTGGGCAGGAACAGGAAGTTGGAGAATCTGTCGCACTTCCTTCCTCTCCCCAAAAAAAGTTTTAAAAAAAGGACTCCTTGCACAAAAAAGTACAGCCAAATGTCAATCTGAGGAGTTTTTTTCATCCAAATCATCATTTTATAGAAGGTTTTATGCTGCTCGAGATATTATTCTTCGCCAGATTGCAAATTTTGCGTGGTTGGCATCGCGAGCTTCACCAAATGTCCGCCGGATGTCTGATGGTGTCCGATGGCTCGTCCGAATGATGTGTTCGCGGTCGCACACTCTTGCGGTGTTTGCGATCGCACAGTTTCGCGGGATCGCTCGGCCGGCTACCAAAATCACGTGGTGCACGTGAACGGACAGGAAAACTCATCGGCGAACGCAGAGATACCGGTAAGTCGCTATCGCGCGTGCGAAAATGCATTTTTTAAGCGCAAACAAGTAAATAATTTCGCTACGCCGCGGATCGCGGAATTTCTGGTAATTCCACGTTCTCAACGGAACGCGTAATTGCCGAAATTCCACAAATTCCACGAGCGGAGAGGATTTTACCGCCTAGCGTTACTGAAAAGGGGTACAAAATTCAAAGTTCTTCCAAACACAACTAGGGTTTCACAAACCCACAAGTTAAGATGTCGGCTGCCATGACTGCTGCCTTGAGGTAGAGGGGATATAACTACATTTCCTGCTTCAGTAACACCCATATTACACAGTCCTGCCTCTCCCCCAGGTCATATTTATTAAGGGTTCGAGCAATGGCTATCCAATTTAGAGATTACACTGATCAGCGTATTTGATAAAGGCAAGGTCTGACTACTTTGCTTCTCAAGTGGCAAAACCTAGGCCACTTTTCTACGCAGTGTGGATAATTTTATGCTTAAATATGTTGTTGGAAAAACGGGCATTTGAGGTTTGCAGATTGGTGCTGGAGGTGTGCTCTACAAGTGAGAGCAGCTCTTCACTTAAACCCAGGGATTTCCTTTTGGAACAACCCTTTTGCCCTCCCTGCGTGGGTGATTGGGGAATTTAGTCCCAATTGGCCCCCATGGGCAGAAGACCCACTAGTAGTAGTAGTAGTAAAAATACTTTATTGCATTACTCATTTGATTACAATAATAGAGAAAAAGCAGGCATTAAAAATAGAATAAAAGGTCACATAATTTCCATGCGTGGTATCATATAAAATCATACATAGATCATGATACCTGTTTTTACATCTATAAACATATCCATATATTAAAGCCATCTAGACCTTTAATGTTTTATAGGCATGTTCTAAAAACTGAACTATCCTTCTGAGTGCTCTTTCCCCTGTGAGCCTAAAACAATAGCGTACAGCCTCTGTATTTGTTCTTATTTTGACATTATTAAACACAGGGCGTAAATTTGTCCTCCTTATAGGCAACAGCCTCGGGCAGATGCATATTAAGTGTTCAAAAGTTTCCTTGCCGATTCCACAAAGCTGACATATCTGTATATCTTTGAGAGCCTGATTCCAAGTCCCTTCAAACTCCCCTATTGGAATATAAAACTGTCTAAAGCTTAGGTATTTCTATTTAATATAACTGGTCAGATTCCATCCCAAGTATTCTTGAGCCTGCAAGGTATATGTATCAATTATTAAACCCATATGTTTGTATTTCCCGGCTTGTAGAAGATCTAAATTCCACTGTTTTAACTTCAGTGTTTTACGTATTACATTTTTCCGCACATCCCTGTCATTCATCCCATCTCCTGTATATCAGGCAGATCATAGGAGCCTATTTCCATCATTATACTAGATAGTTGCAGATCTCTTACTTTTTTACTCCGGAGTTCTTCCATTATTAGATGTTTCAATGTGCATGAATCGGCCTTAGCACAGTCAATAATATAGTTGACACAACTATTCTTATGCAACATTTCCAGAGATTTTAGACCAAATTCCAGCCGTATCATACAATGTGGAGTAGCCTGTCGTAGATGAGTATGGTGCGTACACATTTCATAAAACATTTTTCATGCTCAAAGATGACTTTCTTGTTCATAGTAGGAGATGCGTATCATAAAAAAATGAATAATTATCCTTTGTAAAGCTTTAAGTAATGGAATACTTGCATTCCCTCCTAACATTTTCATGAATCTCGCGATTGATTTTGTAATAGCTGTAGATTTTACACTTTTACTAACCTTATGATTTAACCATGATAACTTTTTGTCAAATGTTATGCAGAGGTAGTTATATTGGTCCACTACCTCAATTGTGTTTTCTCCTAAAGTCCACATTTTTGATTGTGTAGACTGTCCAAATGTCACAATTTTTGTTTTAGACAAATTAGCTATCAAACCATTCACTTTGTTATATGTGTTTATTTGATTCAGTTGGTGCTGGAGTCCATTTGGAGTTAAGGATAAAATTACTAAATCATCGGCGTATGCTAGGTATGGTGTTTTTTTGTCACCTAATTTAGGTGCCACACCCATATCTGAACTTGACACCGAATCTATATCTGCAATATACAAAGAAAATAGCAACGGAGTGAGGACACAGCATTGCCTGAGACCATTTGTGGTATCCATTTTTGGCGATAATGTATTATCCTGAGCCAACTTCACTCTGACCCATGTATCTGAATTCAGGCTGATAATAAAATTTAGAAGCTTCGGATCAACCTCCCATGCTGTTAATTTACTCCACAGCCTTTGCCGATTAACCTTGTCGAATGCTGTGGAATAATCCACAAAGCAGGCATACAGCGTTATATTCCGCAAGCTTGCCTTTTTTCCTATCATGGCCAATGAAGAAATATTATCAAGTTTCGAGCACCCTAAACGAAATCCGGTTTGAGTTATTGGTATTAATGATTTTTCCTCCTCCCATGCCCTTAATTTTCCCTTCAAAATCCAACAATGCTATTAATCTGTAGGTGGACGGATCATCTTTTGGGCTTCGCTTGTAAATTGGATGGACAATCGCTCCTTTCCAGGAAGATGGTATCATTCCACATTTAATTACCTGTGAAAACAACTGTTTTAACATCGCACTCCAAAATGTTATGTTTAACTTTATCAAGCCTATAGGGATCCCATTGGGTCCTGCTGCCTTGGATGAGCGAGAACTCTTTATTAGTTTGACAATTCCATCTTAAGTTATTTCTGCAAACGAACCATCCGCATTAGATGTCCTATATTCACATATAACAGATGATTTGTATAAAGCTTTGATGTGATTTTCCCACTTATTGCTTGAGATAAAAAAGTCATCTGGCTGTTTGTATGAAATTGTGCCGTGTCCCACGAGGGACCAGAATTCTCGCTCGTTCCTAGCCGATATAGCATGATAAAATTTGGCATAGGCGGTGTTCACACTATCCCGCTTTATCTGTAAATTCCTATTCTTGAATTCTTTCTTTATGTCTTGTATTTTCATATTGCGCTCATTTGAGATTGGAAGTTTTAAGATATGTCGCATCTTCTTACGATAGATTCTCTTTGATTCAGTTAATTTTGAAGTCTTCGTTACGTTAACCTTTGATCGCGGCTCCTGTATACTTGCCACAAGACTGGATAATAAATATTTTTTAATAGATTGCCAGGTATCCGACCAGCTGTCTCCAGTCTTTAATATAATCATGTCTTTTTCAGTACTGGCTATCATGGTTGCTTCAAAGTTCGATGCCTTCACTTTTAATGTATTGTTCCAAATAAGTCTTTTCCTACTCACAGCAGTCAATCTGCCACTTTTGGCCGATGCATGGGTTTCCCAGTGATCGTGCTTAATGCTGATGACCTACCTTTGAGGATCATGGTCACGCTCGGCTCTTGGTATAATGGCATACTTTTTACACAAGTAAAAATAGGCGTATATCCTAGATATCCTAGAGTTCTATATCCTAGATCAGTCAATAAGTCATATGTGTATTTAAGAGATGTACCAATCTTTTTTGCCTTGTTTTGTGAAGGAAATACTACTTGCGGAATATTGTAAGCCATGTCTGGTTCATCGCTCGTTATAGGATTGACCACCAAGGGCAACAGAGTTTGGTTAAAATCTCCCGGTATTATGACTACCATGTGTTCATTCGCTGTCAATATTTTTTCCAATTCATTCAATGTTGCCTGAGAACTGCACTTGTTTTTCACCAATTGAGGAGGGAAATAGATGTTGATTATCAAACATTTAGTAGAGTTTTGAGGTGTTAAAATAACTGGCAATATATATTTTCACGGTGTTTTAAGTTTTTTGCTTATCACGCATAATTTGGTACTTATTGATGTTGACAATCCTCTGCTTGATCTTCCAAAGGCATTTTTTTTTTGCCTGGATTTCATATGTTGTAAAAGTTGGTATATTTAAATTCCCTGAATGCCAAGTTTCCTGTAGACATATTACACATTGATCTTGTAGAAAGCTCATCATTTTATCCCCGGCCTTTTTTAGTTGTCGCTCGAAACCCGCTATGTTCCATGACAATATGGCGAACTCACTTTGTTGGACTTTCCTTACGTTAGTCCTATCAGGAGTATTTCTTAGCCCCATCAGATGGCTGATTATTATCCTGTATTTTCTTTGCGGTGATTTGAAAATTCTCAAATCTGATATTATCTTCAGCACCTTTATATCCAAGTCTGGTGCTTAATGGCGGTTTTTCATATTCTGTTTGTATGTTGGCAGTTCTCAGAATATGTGGATATTTACGTTTCTCCGGCTGTATGATTATAATTCCCCAGTCGGTTAAGAAGTCTTTAATATTTAGAATCTTTAGAGCCACACTCTGGGATACCCATGTTGTTCTAGTGATTTCATAATCAGAGTTGGCTTTATTATCTGAGACAATGCAAACAGCAACAAGTGATTTTGAATTAACTTCTTTCAAACTTTCAAAACAGTTTAATAACTTTAATATATTTTGCCGATTTAATATGTCGTGGAAACCTTCTGACTTCTATACAGGTATAAAATCAATTATACAAATGTCATCACTACATGAGGATTCATTATATAGTGACTTTGTCTCTAGGCAAATTTCCCTTTGTTTGATCTTTGAGGTTCCCCCCTCTGTATCTGTTGAATTCCCACAAAACCTTCCTTTTGTACATTTTCCGAATCCCTACAATTTTCCGCTCCCTCTGGTTTCTCTATAATCACAGTTTTTAATGGACTTCTTGGATCCCTGTTTTCCAATTTTTCAGTTATCCCTAGTATCCCATCCATAATCTTTTTCAATAAAGTTTCATCATTTCTTGGTAATGGCATAATTCTATCCTCATTCTGTGCGCATAGATTAACCGAGGAAGTACTAGTGTTTTGTATTCCCTGTTGTACTACTTCACTGTACCTTAGCTGTGGCACTGTTGTTACAAGACGAGTACTTGTTGGTATCTTAATATTGGAAAGAATAGGTGAAGTCGATATGGTTCTAGTTACCACTCTTGGTACGGTTTCATGCTTTGATGTTCTGTCTATTGATGTTATAACTTTAACTCGGTTTACAGAGAGACAAGATTCTTTGTAACTTGGCCTGTTTCCATCAGACTTATGAGCTCCATTCAGATTCTCTTGTTCCTTTGCCTTTTTTGCCGATTTGTTAAATATTGGGAAGATCACACTCTCCTTTGGCACCGGAGCTTCAGGCGATGTTAGTTATCTCATTTTTTTCTCTTGAGCTTTCTTAGTTTTTTTTACCTCCTTTTGCTTAAATAGGGAGTGAAGCCCTCTGGATATCCATTGACTTGTAATCCACTACAGGGGTTTATCTTATTTAATTTTGGCTCTAACAATATGTTCACAGCGTCTTTTCTTTGATCGGAGCTGTCATTAATTACGTTGCTTATTTCGTCTTTTGTTTCTGTAAGCCTCTCTCCAGTACCAGGAAGAGCATTTTTATTGATGCAGTTCACGCCGCAATTCCTGATTTTATTTGGTAATAGTTGTAATAAATCAACAATGTCGTCCATACGCTTTAGGTGTTTTACGGCTTTGATTAGTTTGCCCATATCCTGTTTTATCGATGACAATATTGAAGAATTATCCTTTATTGATACCATTTTAGCTGCAATTTTTCTTTGATAGTCGACCTGTTCTGTTAATAGCTTCAATTGTGTTGTTAAAATTTCCGACATTTGAGTCAATATACTACTTATTGCCCCCATTGCAGATAGTACCAAGAATTTAGGCGGTGTGTCTCCCACCCCTATGAATTTGCCTTAATTTTTTCCAGTTTCCTGGCTTTTTGTTCCCAGGTCCTGATCTTGTTTACTACATCGTTTTATGTTTGTGCCGTTTTGTGTGGCATTATACTGGATCCTCGGTGTAAATGAGTATATATACTCGATTTTGAAAATGAGTTTAATGAGTTGGCTAAGTAGCTCCCTCATTTGACTAGATGAGATTGAAGCATTAAATGACACATACAAGCCTTTGACTTGTTCGAGATCCGAATCGCCGATATTATCCACTTCCCCTGATATATTCGGATCTTCACGACCGTAGATTGATTCTGTTTTCGAGTTTGTTACATCTTTACTCCCTACTTTATTTGCTGGTTCTGATTTACCAGGTACCGTTACATCCACATCCACATCCACATTCTTTTTTTCCATCACTCCACACAAGGTAGAGAGGAGCAGGCCTTCGGATGTAATCAGGAGGTCCCCTCCATTAGTATTTTTGTTACCTCCTGAGGTGCTCTGCGTAACTGGTGTGGATTGTATAGGTAACATAGTTAATGTAGGGAATACGTTTTCTTTAGCTTGAATCATCGGAAAAGGTGATGGTGCAACTTGTAACTTGGAAGTACATGTGGATGTACTTGTGCCACCCTCATAACTTGCTTTGGCATTATCTCTAAAACCAAAATCAGCCGTACTCTCTTTTCTCCCAAAACAGTCCTTGATTGACTGCTGTTTCAAGGCTGATGAATCCGTTAAAACCATTAGATCATGAGATAGCTTTCTTGAAGTACCTTTTACATCTCCAGATCGAGCGACAAAGCTCTTCTCCACACTTCTCTTTTTTGCTCTGGCTCCACGGTGTCTCCCTTGATGCAACGCCATATTCAAAGCGGTTGGGCTTGTCTCTCTCCCTCTCCCCATACCACTTCCTGTACAGGTTCATTTAGTCATACCCTTTCTGGGGTGTCTCGCTTTCCCTTGAGACTCTTGAGTCCTTCTGCTTGTATTTTGCTTCTTCTGAACCGAGGTTTTTGCTGATCTCGTTTTCATCATCAGCTCACCTCCTATTATTATATCAATATGATGTAAAATGCTGCAATTCGAACAGGACCCTCCTTCTCTGCTGTTGGTTCTGCAACTACAACCCAGCTACTACATTTGAAAATCAGCTGGATTTCAGTAAGTGCAGTTGTGCGCCCAGATTCAGGTCCGAGCTCTAGAGTGGGCACTCCTATTTGGCATTTAAAAAAGATTGCAGGCCACTCGCTTACGACCCCAGATTTTCCGCTCTTCGGCTCTTTTTCTGTGTGTCCCGCTCCCCCTGCTCCCTGCTCTGTAAATGTAAATTTGATACTTGTATAGCGCACTACTCACCCGCAAGGGTCTCAAGGCGCTTGTATGAATACCGCTGTGGAACCCATCCTGCCTTTCCCTGTGAGGCGTCCACTCATGGGCACCCCCAAGGTGGAGGCCAGGCATCCTTAGTGTTGTGGGGGCCATTTTGGAGATTAAGCAAGCTATTGCCCAGAGTTGCAGAGTGGGACTCCATGATTTGAATAGGCACCGAGGCGAGAATTATCATGTCCGTGGAATTTTGAGCCCAAGACCCGCCGAGGCGGGGAATTGAACCCTGGTCCCGGGCTAGACCTCTGCATCAGGGTCTGCCGCTCTAATCAATGAGCCACACTTCTCCACTGCTCTGCTGACTAACTCGCTGACTTACTCGCTTACTGGCTTGCTCGGCTGCTCGATTACTCCACCGTCAGTCTCAAACAGAATCCGCACACCCCAGTCACAGCTGACCGTCAACTTTCTCCAAAACGCTCCAGTTGCAGCCGTTGCGGTCCAACTCAACTCCGCAGAGCACCTCACCGCCTTTTTCTACCACCCCAGTTTCAATCAGCCCCCCTCGGCCTCTTTCCCAATGGCAACTCGCGGGGGGGGGACCCAGAGCAGTGATTAGAGTGGGGGTCCGGCCTAATCCACAACCCAGCAGCAGCGGAGTTCTCAGCGGTGTTCTTGTCGGTGGCGTTCATAGCCCGGCGTTCCTCAGTAGCTGCTGTGCATGCGTCACTGAAATCGAGTAGGTACTGTTAGTTTCACAGAAGCACTTGCAGATGAGGGTCACTTTCACAGCAGCACCCACTAAGACACCAAGGATTTTTTTGGGGGGGGAGAGTGGCCCCTTAGACAAGGGCAGGTACTTCACTCCACGAAGATAACATTGTTTCTGTTCCCTGGTAGAAGATTAGAGGTATACCTTCAACAGTGTATTATAGCCCACTGCAACACCAAGACCAACTACCCACATTTTCAAAATGGGTGAATTTTCAAGCTGAAAATTTAATTTCTCAATGGTGTGTTTTGGGGGCTATTGTGTCTTGGGTTGTAGACCAATCCATTCAAGTGGGATGCTGTTTTTATCAGAAGAATTGTTGAAATACTGTGTGACAGTAGTCAAAGTTTAAGATTTACATGGCATTTTAGGTAGGAAAGCGTTATAGGATCCATACAAGTAACACCACCTGGACAGCACCTGGACTCTGCTGCAGAAATAGCTAGGTTTTATAGGTTTCCCAGGATATCGGCTGAACTCTGGCCCAAATAACACAGCTACCCAAAACGCTAAAATGGGTACATTTGCCTGAGAGAATTGAATGTCTCCTTGTTTTGTTTTTGGACATATCATGTCAAGTGTGGTTGGCCAAGCCACACAAAAGGGGTGCTGTTTTTATTGAAAGAAGTGTGGTAACTCTGGGTGGTAGTTATTTTATGTATACCCATAGATTCTTGAACATTACCTCACAGAAATTTGAGGAAAATGACTGATTTTAGTCATATACTGAGATTTGCAGGGCATTATAGGTAAGAAAATATCATGGAATCTCCACAAGCCAAACCACCATGAACCTTTGTGGGTGTTCAATTTTCAGAAATACACAGTCCTAGTTTGGTTCCCCAGGTGGTAGGTGAGCATGTGCCCAAATACCGCAGCTACCCACGTAACCAAATGGGTCAATTTTCATGGCAAATATTTGATGTCCCCACATTGTTTTTGGGGCCGTTCATGCAATAGGCCCAGCCACACAAGTGTCATGCCTCTTTTATAGGGAGAGTTGTAGACACAATGAATGCTCAGAATTGTGTGGATTTCTGCAGATTAAGGAACTTTCCCTTGCAGGAATTTGAGGAAAATACATAATCATAGCCAACGTTTGAGGTTTTCATGGCTTCTGGGTAAGAAACCATCATGGGATCCACACAGTTCACTCCTCCCTTGACCTTTCCCATTGTCTAGTTGCAGAAATATCTAGGATTAGTAGGTTTTTCAGAGTGGCACCCAAACCAGGTCCCAAATTCTGCAGCTACTCACATCACCAGAACTGGTCGATTTGCAAGGCAATAATTTTGATGTTACCAGAATATGTTTTGAGTGCTTTCCTGTTGCGGTCTGCACGCCCATTCGTACAACTCAAGTACATTTTTTTCAAGAGAAGCACAGGAATTCAGAATAGTAAAACATTTGTTAATATCAATTGAATTTCTCTCCATTTTCAGCTTCTAAATGTAATCCAGTGTAAAAGGAAGAACACATTTTGCAAAATGCCCTCTAAACTACATGACAGTACTGGTAATCCTAAATTCAGAGCTGTACAAATAACCCCTGTTCCTAAACGCAGTATCTAGAGCACATTTAAAAAATGCATAACTTTCCTGCATTCCGATTTTTCATTCATTAGATTTTACCATATGATTTGTTACATGGTTGGTACAGAATTAATTAAGTACTTTTATAAACTAAAGCTCAGGGGTTGATCGCAAGTTTTTGGACAACACTATATATCTATGTGAC
This sequence comes from Triturus cristatus, assembly GCF_964204655.1. Lineage (NCBI taxonomy): Eukaryota > Metazoa > Chordata > Amphibia > Caudata > Salamandridae > Triturus > Triturus cristatus. The sequence continues at coordinate 1,073,733,202 of NC_140582.1, forward strand.
TATAAGGGTCTGACAGACATAATGGTATGTTACTATTCTAAATCGGCCCCCAGGGCTAAAAAGTATCGATGAAAACTCTGTGCTGGGAAGATGGTGGTCGTAGGGCAGCACACCTTTTTATGATAACATTTTTAAAAAACAAATTACGCTTTTTTGCACAGCAACTTTTTCCACTTTTCATAAAAAAATAAATGGTGCTACATTTTGGCTATTTCCTTGTTTACCTTGAGCACCGTTACAATACCCAACATATGGAGAATAAAGGACACAAATCTTTTGTGGAAAAAGAAGTTACGAAGGTTTGCGCATGAAGTGCACCAAATATCAAAACAGAGCTCAGCCTGGGTGGGAAAAGCCGCCGAAGCTGAAGGGGTAAAACAATTTCCTACAGAAACAGATATTTGAGGAGGACAAATTTGAGCATTGTTGGTGTTGTAATTGAGCGTCATTAACAGCAGCAACTTTCCACCTAAACGCGGAAACTACCCAGAGTTCCAAGCTACTATTGATAGGGACTATGTATCTCACTCCTATCAAATCTTTTTTCTATGAGAAACATTTTAATAAATGTTTAAGAAACATATACAAACTTTTGGGCAGCACAAGTTTTACACTGAAACCTATGCATGCCAAGTGGGAAGATGAACTAGAAACAGAAACAACAGATGAATCTTAGTTGAACATATGGTCCAGGACCAACACATTTTAAGTATGTTCCCAATGCAAAGAATATGCCTACAAAATCTTTATGAGATGGGATCTAGCTTGTGTGCGCCTGAAAGGCCTAGATATGTTGGAAGGAATGTTGTGAAAGGGAAACAATGTTACACACAGTTGGCAAAAAAGAAGTGTTTTGTGTAGATTTATATTCCGTATATAGGTTTCCCGATTTATGCCCTTATATAGGTACAATTCATATTGCCCATATTTAGGCATAGAAAATCATGCCCTTATTTAGGCATTGTCCATGCTAACCAGATGGTCTCCTACATCCGTCCATCCACGTCACAACGAGTTCTTTGAAAACCAGACTCTTAAGCCTTTAGGAATTTCCCTTGCTTGGATATTGATTTTTCCAAGAACTCATTTAGCATGCATGAACATCTATTCCTTAGGTGTTCATTCATGATATTCCGATGCTCGACTTTTACGTCAATGCATGCATTCCTAAACACCTTCAAGGTATAAATATACCTGCACTTGCCCTGGCAAACCACGGTTCTGGCACGATCCAGCTCGACTGCCTACTTGCGGTTCGCCACGGCAAGTTCGGAAGGAAATCGAGTTCCAGCCTGGCGCACGGACCAGACGCTGTCATCCTCTACGCAGAGAATCCAGCTCCAGTGTTTCTGACTCCCCTTGCGGGGTGTTAGATATCGAGTCCCGGAAAAGAGATTCCAATCTCGCTCATTCTAAGGTATGGAGCAGACTAGAACTTAGAGAAACTTTTGGCAACTCCTGGCAAAACTATAGCTATAGCTAGCTATACTTTAGACAACAGCACCTACTTCTTACCTCGTACTACACTTAGGTTAGGTACACTGGGGTAGAACAATTTAGAAGCATCAGATGAGTATTCACCTTTTAGCTTGTGTTATTTATGTATGTATTTGATGAATATATGTCATAGCTACAAACCATGCTATTGCAGTATTATTTATCTTACTGCTAACTCTGTACATATTGTACTTCGCAGCCTGTCTTTCGATTGTAGCAGTTCATATCTCTTGCATGAGAAATAAGACTGTTCAATAAACCCTTTTATTGAAACGCCCGTCTCTCTATTTAAGGCAACTCTGTAGAAACAAAGCATGCATGATTTACTGAGTGAAACTGTTATCTATTGTTTCCACGGTTCTGAGATTGTTCCGACTCTAAGGGAAACAAAGTTGTCATGTTTATGCGGTTGTCAGAAACTAATCCCTTCTTGTATATTCGAGAAGTTTCTAGTGACCTCTGAGTTAGCTGGCACACACAAGTAATTGTTATGCTATGTTATGTTAACCTCTTTTTGTAGCGCGCACAGATACTAGAAAGTGTCCCGGCACAAAAGCCAGCAGAAAGAGAGGAAGGTAAGCTGGAAATAACAGCAAGAAACCATGCCCCAACAGGCAATTACTTAAAAAGCAAAGTTTTTAATTGCTTTTTAAATTGCCTAAGGCTCTCCATGTTCTGTAATTCAAAGGGCAAGGTATTCCAAGCCGCTTTCACCGAAAGAGAGCAGCCACCTAACCTAATCAAAAGGAATCTGGGGACCAGCGCAAGGTATTGACCCATCAAGCGAAGCTGCCGAGCAGGCTCATAGAACGAGAAACGCCTTCTAAGGTAACGAGGCCCGGTCTGATAGAGAGCACCATGGGCCAATACCAAGGCCTTAAACCGTCCTCGCTGCTCAACCGGGAGCCTGTGTAGCTCTCGAAGGTTCTGGCTAGCACTGGATCTACCTGGCATGTCCAGTGAAGTTCTAGCTGTCACGTTCTGTACAATCTTTGGCTTTTTTAATTGGTAAGCCGGAAGTCCGATATACAAGGCGTTGGCATGATCTAACCTGGACAAAATAAGCGCCCGGGTTACCATTTCCTTAGCCTTTTTAGGAAGCAACGGCAAGAACTTCTTGAGATGTTTAAGCATGCCGAAACACGCACCCGCTAGTTTGCTAATCTGGGTCAGAAATCTCAAGTCCTCACCAAACCAGACACCCAGGTTTTTTGCTGGGCATCCGGAAGAACTCGGCAGAGGATAGCCAACCGGCCAAATCTCTTCTCTAAAGTTAGGGGGAAAGGCACCATAGAGGAGCACTTCCGATTTCTCCTCATTACACTGTAATTGGGCCTTTACTAACCATTTAAAAACCTCTGCAAGACAAGTCTTGGCAATAATCGGGGAGAAGTCTGTTTTGCTCCATGTGAAGAGGAACTGGGTATCGACAGCGTAGACTCTGATCCTAGCACCCAGCTCCTCAGCTAGATAAACCAAGGGAGTCATATAAACATTAAAAAGAAGAGGGCAAAGTGTAGAGCCCTGAGGGACGCCCGTATTCAGACTTCGCGGGGTAGAGGAAAAAGGCGGCAGCCACACTTATCTGTTAGCAAGGAAAGATTCAATCCATTTCCTTACCTGCCCAGTGATGCCAATGTGGGACAACCATGCCAAAAGTTGTTGATGAGGCACGGTGTCGAACGTGGACGAGAGGTCTTGAAGCACTAATGGTGCTCTGCCGCCGGCATCCAGACAGTCTCTAATCACCTCAGCCATCTTGACCAAAGCTGTCTCGGTACTATGAGAAGCCCTAAAGCCCGAAGGCCCGAATAACATACTGACCTCAGTCCTATGTCAAATCTATAGTGTATATTATTCCAATGCGCAGACCTGATCAGGGATATAGGAACTACACTACATGGCACCCAACGGTTTGGTAAGGCACTAATTTAACGCTAGATACTGAAGTAATTCAGTCATGCTTTTCTCAGAGTCCATAAGACGTCTCAAGTGGGTAGGGATAATATCCGCCATAGCTGAGTAGGACAAAAATCCTATTTATTAGCTGTTTGGTTTGTTCAACGCTGAAGGATACAGTGCTCCAAAATATTGTGCACCTTATCTTTGTTCCCTTAAAACTTGCTCTGCATTTTTCATTAAACAATGTCAGACCACGGTGATGTTGTCGTTGAAAACGGTACCGCTGCGGCTGACGTTACAGGTTTTAATAAAGACGAAGCGGGTGTTATACACATCCCACCAAATTTAAGGAGAGCAATCACTCTAAAACTTATAAAACATAGCCTAACACCAAGAGGTGGAAGAGCAGTTTTTGTGAAAGAGGCGCATGAATCTCACCAGACAGAGGTATTCTATTCCTTGATAGTATTCCCAGAATCAAATCCAGTAACTAAAATGTTTCACTTCTACAAAGAAGATGATCTACCGGAGGAATATATACCTTTCAAGGATATTGAAATTCCACTCACATACCAGGCGCATGAGCTCTGGTTAAAGGCGCCCTAAAACATTACAATCAAATTACCAGGCTCGGTCCACTAGGTAGACCAGGAGCTACATGGCCGATTTTAGCCGGCTACACACCTGACCCTGACATTGAATCAATGTTGGACAAGGAATTACTTAATAACATACAAAAGTTAATAGAAATATACAGTTCAACTGTCTGAAAGTCCTGATAAGACCTTTACTAAAAACAATTCAACCTCTTCTAAAAAGAAGTGGGAAAATAGCAAACAACAGTCCAAAGAGAAGCGTTCTCTTTCCCGAGGCAGGTCTCACCAAAAGAAGCCCTCTGAAAGCAGGTACAACCTCAGGAATAGGGATAATTTGAGAAAAACTGACAGATATCAATATACTGACACACGTTCCTCTCGTACCTTTCAGATATCATCACAGACATCAGAAAGAAGAGGATGGTCAGAGAACAAAGAAGAATGCGTGAAGTCCAAAGACGATCAACATGTTCAGGAAAACATACCAAAACCTCTATTCTCCAAAAAGAAGGTAGAAGGTCTGAAGATCAGACATGCCGAGGATTCTGAGAACACAACTCAAAAACTGAGAATGGGTTCAGACAATGTTGGACAGTGCAGCAGAAGTTACAGTAGCTCGCCAGAACCTGAAGGGGCTTCTGGAGAGAGTGGACATGAATGAGGACATTCAAGTTGAAACTGCAGACACCAGGGTTAATTCTCCGCATAGGTTATATGAAATAACACTCCGGATGGAGGGAGACATACCAAGAAAAGTGAAAGCATTCTTTTGGGAGCATCTTTCAAAGGGTTATGATATACTTCTAGCAGAACGAGACACGCCACCAGAATTTGCCTGGGAGTGCCCACATGGCGAAGACATCATTATGCCAGCCTTCTCTAGCCATGTTCCAATACATTTAAAATATACTTCTGCCAGGAAATGGACAGTGGCCCAGGCCCCAGCATTATATAGGAATCATGTAGGATGGGATGAGGACTCTCCTCAACATAAAAACCAGTTAAAAATCAACCAACTGCACAAAGGCAGTACCCAGTTAAGCAAGAGGCTAAAAAACAAGTCAGGGAGATCTTAGATCAACTTGAATACCAGGGGGTGATTGAAACATGCACCTCATCAATGAACAATCCTTTGTTTCCTGTCTCCAAACTAGACAATACATATCGTCTAGTTTTGGATTACAGACACCTAAACTCTTGTTGCAAAACATTTGCAGTGCAAAATGCACTCAGTACAGCATTAATGAATAACATTGTGAGTAAAAAATATAAAACCACATTAGACATTTCAAATGGTTTCTTTTGTCACAATATTGCACCTGAAAGTAGATATTTGACTGTGTTCTCAATAATGGGGACCCAGCATCAATTTTGTAGACTCCCACAGGGGTTCAAGCACAGCCCGGGGTTATTCTCAGCAAGAGTAACAGAGTTACTAAAAATTTATGATGGCAAGGCTTTGTCATATGTCGATGATATATATCTGACAGACGATGACTTGGACAGACACTTGAACAGGGTAAACACCATTATATTGGGCTTCCCCTCTGAGGGTTCCAAATTCAACTTTAAAAAGTCCAGAATTGCCCATCTCAATGTCCTTTTCCTAGGTTATAAACTTTCAAGTGAAGGCAAAAGCCTGGCAGCCAACTTTTTAGAAAAGTGTGCGCTGCTCCAACCTCCAAAAACGTTAAAAACTTACAGTCGATTCTAGGTTTCCTGAATTTTGGAAGAACTTACATTCTAAACTACGTAGAGAGGGTTAAACCTCTCTACGAATTAATCAAACCTGATTTCAAAACCACAACATGGACACAAGGACACACAGAAATTCTGAGTTCACTTCAAATAGACATGTTAGCAACAAAACACTTGCAAACACGCGTAAACATTAAGCCTGGGCGTTGAACTACGCTCCGTTCGCGGAGCTTGCGAAGTTTTGGTAACTTCGCGCTTCGCGTAGAGCGCGAAGTTGCAGATTGCTACGCAATCTAGCGCGTAGCGTAGTAAATTTGCTTCCTCGCGCGCTCAATATTCATTCTCGCGCGCGCGGTAATGTCTTACCTTGATTCTGCGATCGCCAACTTGCTTTTCTGTCTGTTTGCGAGCGCCACGAGATTTGTACTATGGCTGCCCAAGCCCGCGAGAGTGTGCGCCCCCGAACACGTCATTGGTGCGCGCGAACTGACTTCCGGCGGCTGTTTTGGTAAGATCGCGATCCCGAACATGGAAAAACTGCAATCTGGCAAAGAATATCTCGCGAGCTTCATAAAACCTTCTCTAAAATGTTCATTTTGCTCAGAAAACTCCTCAGATTGTGATCTTGCTGTAGTCTTTGTGTAAGAAAGAGTCCTTTAATTTTTTTAACACTTTTTTTTCAAGAGGAAGGAAGTGCCCCTGACACTGCAACTTCCTGTTCCTGTCCAGCAGGCTCCTCCCACGTGCTTTGTGCATGTGTTGTTCACTTTCATTTGGATTTGGAGCTGGAAGGATCACTTTTTGTGTCTGTCTGCTGCATCACACCATTTTTTTGGATTTATTTGAGGAATTTTTGATTTGAGATTTAATTGACGACAAGTAAGTTGGAGAATTGGTGTGATTGTTTCATTGGGGCTTGTTTGTACCTACATTTTTCTGGGATTTTTATTGTTTTAAAAAATTATTGTTGTGGTGGGTGGCCTGTACTACTTTCAATATGGGCCTAGTTGTTTTTCTCTGCAATTTCAGCCAGTAGGGTACCCATAGGTCCATGTTTTGTGGTGTCTGTAGAATTTCTACATCATGTAGGGCATGGATGGCATAGGATTGAAATGCTAAACGTGGCTGTGGTGTATTTCACTGTTGGTGTGTGTGTGTGATTTACCTTTGTTGGATGTGTGTGCTTGTGGCCTAGTAGTCTTCCACTAGGCCCAGAGGTAGTCAGCCTCCAAGCTGTGGTGCGTGATTTTGAATGTACAGTTGGTGTTGTCTGGTGATTTTCCTTTACTCCACGGATGGCTTTGGATTTTGTTGCAAAAGGTGTGTTTGGGGTGCAATAGCATTTTTTGGGTGTGTGCTAAACAAATTGGGCTATTTTGGCCTGCATTTAAGGCAAGGGATTCAGCTCGCGAACTTTCGGTAACTCTGCACAGCGCGACAACGCGGACTTACAGTTTTCGTCATTTTTGCGCTCGCAATATGCGTGTTCGCGCACGCGAGAAAGCCTTTTTGTACAGTTCGTGATCCCGAACACGCAGCTTTTGCAATCTGGCAAACAATATCTCGCGAGCAACATAGACCCTTCTCGAAAACGCTTTTTTGTGCATTTCTGCACAAAAAACTCCTCAGGCTGTCATTGAGCTGTAGGTTTGGAGCAGGGAGAAGCTGTTATTTGTCTGGAAACCATTTTTATGAGAGGGATTAAGTTCCACAGACACTCCAACTTCCTCTTCCTGTCCTTTCCAATCACTTTCTTGTGTGTTATTGTGGTGGGGGGGCTGGGCATGTGTGTGGCGGCCATTTTGGGAAGGCATGCATTGTGCCTTTGCCATAGGCGTCCATTGACTGTCTCCCATTTCTTGTGGTTGTTGTGGGTGTGTGGCGGCCATTTTGTGAAGCCATCCAAGCAGTGTGCTTGCTTTTGCCATCTGGTTCCAAGCTTGTGGCCTAGTAGTCTTCCACTAGGCCCAGAGGTAGTCAGCCTCCAAGCTGTGGTGCGTGATTTTACATGTACAGTTGGTGTTGTCTGGTGATTTTCCTTTACTCCATGGAAGGCTTTGGATTTTGTTGCAAAAGGTGTGTTTGGGGTGCAATAGCATTTTTTGGGTGTGTGCTAAACAAATTGGGCTATTTTGGCCTGCATGTAAGGCAAGGGATTCAGCTCGCGAACTTTCGGTAACTCTGCACAGCGCGACAACGCGGACTTACAGTTTTCGTCATTTTTGCGCTCGCAATATGCGTGTTCGCGCACGCGAGAAAGCCTTTTTGTACAGTTCGCGATCCCGAACACGCAGCTTTTGCAATCTGGCAAACAATATCTCGCGAGCAACATAGACCCTTCTCGAAAACGCTTTTTTGTGCATTTCTGCACAAAAAACTCCTCAGGCTGTCATTGAGCTGTAGGTTTGGAGCAGGGAGAAGCTGTTATTTGTCTGGAAAACATTTTTATGAGAGGGATTAAGTTCCACAGACACTACAACTTCCTCTTCCTGTCCTTTCCAATCACTTTTTGTGTGTTATTGTGGTGGGGGGGCTGAGCATGTGTGTGGCGGCCATTTTAGGAAGGCATGCATTGTGCCTTTGCCATAGGCGTCCATTGACTGTCTCCCATTTCTTGTGGTTGTTGTGGGTGTGTGGCGGCCATTTTGGTAAGCCATCCAAGCAGTGTGCTTGCTTTTGCCATCCGGTTCCAAGCTTGTGGCCTAGTAGTCTTCCACTAGGCCCAGAGGTAGTCAGCCTCCAAGCTGTGGTGCGTGATTTTACATGTACAGTTGGTGTTGTCTGGTGATTTTCCTTTACTCCATGGATGGCTTTGGATTTTGTTGCAAAAGGTGTGTTTGGGGTGCAATAGCATTTTTTGGGTGTGTGCTAAACAAATTGGGCTATTTTGGCCTGCATGTAAGGCAAGGGATTCAGCTCGCGAACTTTCGGTAACTCTGCACAGCGCGACAACGCGGACTTACAGTTTTCGTCATTTTTGCGCTCGCAATATGCGTGTTCGCGCACGCGAGAAAGCCTTTTTGTACAGTTCGCGATCCCGAACACGCAGCTTTTGCAATCTGGCAAACAATATCTCGCGAGCAACATAGACCCTTCTCGAAAACGCTTTTTTGTGCATTTCTGCACAAAAAACTCCTCAGGCTGTCATTGAGCTGTAGGTTTGGAGCAGGGAGAAGCTGTTATTTGTCTGGAAAACATTTTTATGAGAGGGATTAAGTTCCACAGACACTACAACTTCCTCTTCCTGTCCTTTCCAATCACTTTTTGTGTGTTATTGTGGTGGGGGGGCTGGGCATGTGTGTGGCGGCCATTTTAGGAAGGCATGCATTGTGCCTTTGCCATAGGCGTCCAAACTTGTGGCCTAGTCGTACAGTAGGCCCAGGGGTACAACTCAGCAATCATCACGGCGGGTTTTTTTCCCTTGCTATTCTTCTTCCTAAGTGTACACTACACAGTACAAATACAAAAGGATCCCTGGCCTTGTCAGTCTCTTAATGGCTGGCTATACTGTTGATGTTGTTCACTGACTGCATGAAATTTAATAATTGTGATGACAAACCACGAGACACTAATAAATTATATATTATATTATGGATCTTTTGACTGATGTTCTTCTGGCTTTTTGCTTTTAGGTGCACAAAAGACAGAGGTGTGTCATCATCATCCACTGTTGTGGTGCCAGACCGACGTCCTGCTGCTGTAGTGTACACAACGTGACGTGTCAGTGACCTGACCAGGCATCTCTGCAACTTGTGCAACTGAGTGCTGTTTTGACATCTGTTGAAGATGCCCCCAAAGAAAGCAGGTAGCAGGTCCTCCGGTACCAAGAAAGTTGCCATGGAGAAGAAGGAACAGAAGAAGAAGGAAGTGTCACTTAAGTCTGGTGTGCCTCCCAAAACCTTTTTTGGTTCACCAAAAATGAGGCCTGCAGCAGCGGTGTCGGGGGGGCAAGCTGGGGGCAGCACCTCCACATCAGTGGGCCCAACCCACCAACCCATGCCCAAGCAGATGAGTGTGGAAGAGGTAGCCAGCCTTATGGTAGAAAGCAGTGATGCTGAGCCTGAACTAAACTTATCGCTATCTCAAAGTAGTACACAATCCACGCAGGAGGGAACATCATCAACACAGCAGATAAGTGGTCAACAGCCGCAGCTACCGCCCGCAATAGTAGCTGTTCCTCCTGAAGTAGGGGCAGTTCAGGAAATTGAGCCTCATGCAGAGGAAGAAGAGGAAGCCACTCCTTTAGAAGTTGCATTGGCTTTTAAATCCCCAGCAAGGAAAAGGAGGGTTAGTACATCAAGTTCTTCACCAAGCCCCCCTTCTGATGATCTAGATGTCACTTGGAAGCCACAAAGTGAGTCTGAGAGGGAAACACATCACAAGAGCAGGCATGGCAAAAGGAAGGTTCCAGAAAGCCTTACACTTATGGATGTTGATGTAGAAGAGCAGGTTGATGATGATGATGATGATGAGCCAGTCATCACAAACATCACTCCCGGGCCTGAGGAGATGGAGAGCAACATTTTTACATTATCCAAAATGGATGCGAGGGATGTAGCACGCATACCTCCAACACAGGTAACACCAACACGACCTCCAGCTTCCATATTTACATTAGCAAAGGGCCGGCAGCGTCCTACATCCAGCACAACAAGCACCACCTCAGCAGAAGTAGGTAGTGGTCCTGCACAGAGTCAAATTCAACACACACCCTCCAGTTCATCCGGCATTGGAAGTGGGAGTGGCACCTCCAGCAGGAGACAAAAGTTAAGCTCCCCAGTGTGGGACTACTTTACGGTTAGCCCAAAGGAGGAGAACATTGCTGTATGCTCCGTTTGTCATTCCTCTGTTAGCCGTGGAAAGCTTGGTACAAACTATGGTACCGGAGGCCAAATGACCCATCTGAAAAAACACCACGCAATCCAGTGGGAGGAGCACCTTAGGCTCATCAAAACTGGAACCATTGCTGTTGGGCATAAACGAGTAGAAAGTCCGCTCACGGTGGAACAGGAAGAAGAGGGAGACATTCTCTGTGCTAGTGGTAGACAAAGTAGCCCTGTCCCCAGCACTGCAGTGGTAACGCCCACATCCTCAGCCACATCTCATTGGCACAAGAGTAAGAGCCAGCCTGAGACACCAAGGAGTACAGCTGGGCCAAAAAGTGCGAAGTCGACCACAGGAAGGAATACCATGCAGCCTACCATTCTTAGCATGTTTAGTAGGCCGGAGGGGCAGTACGAACGCAATCACCCAATAGCACGTTTGTACAATGCTAAGCTGGCAAAAATGTTAGCACTGGACCTTCTCCCTTTTTCTTTTGTTGAAGGGGTGGGTTTTCTTGAGTTTGTGACCACCATCTGCCCAAAATGGAAAGTTCCCAGCCGCTACTATTTTGCAAGAGTTGCTGTTCCAGCACTACATCACGACGTGCTGGAATTGCTTGGAAAAGCCTTAAAACAGAGTGCTGTTCAGAGTATACACCTGACAACAGACATGTGGACCAGTTGCCAAGCCACTGATTACATGTGCATCACTGCACACTGGGTCTCTTTTTCGGGTGTTAAAGATAAGATATCTGACGGCGTTGTTGACACCGCTGAGATTTTTAAAGACACTCGCAAACATGCAACTGTAGCCATGTTTGCAATGGAGAAATCTCATACTGCTGCTAACATTTTGGATGAGTTTAACAGCAAGGTGTCGGAGTGGCTGCGACCAAGAGGTCTTACCATTGGTTTTGTTGCCACGGACAATGGCAGTAATGTAGTTCGGGCCATGAAAGATGGTGGGTATTTCAGGGTGCCATGTTTGGCACACTGCATTAACATTGTTGTGCAAGACTTTCTGAAAAATGAAAGCAAAGTCAGCAGCTTACTGACCACCTGCAGAAGAATATGCACACATTTCAACCATTCTTTTAAAGCCCGGAAGGAGCTGAGGGTGATTCAACGTGAGCATAAAATGCCAGTCAAAGCACTCATCCAAGAGGTGCCAACACGTTGGAACTCAACGTATTACATGCTTGAGCGTCTGTTTGAGCAGTATATACCACTTAATGCTTATGTCATGAAAAGGTCAGGGGATCCTACAGTGAAAGGCATGAGAGTTGAGATGACCCAATGGGACCTTGTCAAAAGCCTGACAGAGATGCTACTTCCTTTTGAGGTCTTCACCCGTGAAGTGAGCCGGGAGGACTGTACTATGGGCCAAGCTATCCCATTGTTGTACATGCTAGAGCAACAGCTGAAGGATGTGGCAGAAATGTACGCAGATGTGGATGACAAAGTAGAAGCACATTCTTTGGCAGACACCTTATCCGCTCGCTTATCTCACAATACAAGGCTTCAAAATAACATTCTGTCAGATCCACATTACATTACTGCCTCAATTTTGGATCCACGTTACAAATTATTGCTGCGCAGTAATGAAGTCATTCCTTTTTCAGAATTGAATGTTGCCCAGTACAAAACTTGGATAGCTAAGGAAGCCACTGAGTTTGAAAACGAAAGGATCTTCATTAAAGGCCCGCCCCTCCAGGTCAGAAAAAGTACTGCAGGGCACCCAGAACGAAGTTCTACTTCAGAAGCCAAGAGCAGTGCGTTTGCCTCCCAGCAGTCAACACTGCCAGCAGCAATAACATCAACAGCACCAACAGGATCATCAGGCACATTTCCAAAAACGGCAGGGGATTGGTTTCTACGGAAAGGGTATTGCACATCAATGACTGATGCAAAGGCAAAAGAGGCCCAGGAAATCGGAGCACCCCTGAACATTGAGCGGATGGTTCAGGCCTATCTAGATGACACAACAGAGGTCTACATGGAGCAAAGCCCATTGGTGTATTGGTATGGGAAAAGAAGCCAATGGCCAGTGCTCAGCAGGCTGGCGATAAAGTATGTGGCTTGCCCTGTTGCAAGTGTCTCTTCAGAGCGTGTTTTCAGTGCTGCTGGTGCCATTGTTACTGTCAAAAGGACCAGTCTCTCGCCCAAAAGTGTTGAGAGGTTAACCATGATCAAAATGAATCAACACTTTATACCACCAGAGTACAAAATACGTGAATCACAGGAGGAAGAGGAGAGTGACTTTGATGACATAAGTAGTGGATTGTTAGACGTACTGCTGTCCGAACCACCAGAGTTTGAGGACGAGCTCCTCTTCCCTGACAACTAGGCTTTCAAATTGTTCTCCCTTCCTTTATTTGTGTGTGACTGTGTGTATCTGTTTTTCTGGTTCAAAATCTACATTCACAACAATGCCATCAACAGTCTCCTTTTTTTATTTCCCTATTGGAGTTGCACGTCTGTGCATAACTGTCCACTCCACTCCTCAGGGTCCTGCTCCATGTTCCGTACTCTCCCTAAGTACATTTCAAGCAAGTCAGACATTGGATGGAGATGGAGAATAGTACAATACATGTTGCCTCTAACAGTCCCTCCATAAGAAGTGAAACGTGACTCCACCTATATTCCATTTTGTTTCCAATCCGAAAGAAACTCATCACTGACTGGCAGAAGGCTAGGCAGGCATCAGATCAGACAGCCAAAGAGAACACAAAGACAGGTAATGAGTGATTATTGTGAATGATGGTGGCATGCATTGCATTGGATGCTGGCTCACTACGAAGAATTGTGCATGCCATGAAGTAGAACTATACTAGTTTACCGACAAAGTACAAGTGACTCAGGTGTGGTGACAGTTAATGTTTCCTTGCTGTTTAATAATGACCACATTGTACTCCTACCACTGCAGGTGCCGGCCAATATCCGTTGCAATTTGGTAATATGGAATATATTATAAACTTAATCAGTCACTACAGACTGAGTTGGTGTTGGAGAATACGTACCACACGGTCACCATCATTGAGGATGCTGAGCATACTATCTTTGCACACAGTCAGTTGGATTGGAGAAAATGTATGGAATAACGGCGTTTGATGGGCTGACATAAAAGGTAAAAAGTTTGAACAAGAACCACAGCAGACCTAGGCTAGATGTCCTTGTAGTGGTGTGGACTGGAGTAGAGTGTAGTGGTATGACGGACAGTGGCGCATTGATTTAGTCACTTCATTGGGAAAATTCTAGGTTGCTGCAGTGCATTTGACATTTCTCTGGCTCGGTCAAAATGTAAGTAAGGGGTAGGGTGCCTGGCCTGTGCCGCGGTTCTCCTGTCCTGTGGCTGTGCTGGCTCCTGAATCCTGTCCCGTTGTTGTTGTACCTTAATGCTTGCTGTAGAGTAGACACACTATGTAGCCTATCCAAGCTGCCTCAGTCTGAAAGTGTTCTCTCCAGAGTGTTGTCTTGCACTCCACTGTAATTGAGTTTATTGTTGTAAAGGCTGTAATTTTTCAATACCCCGTTTGTTTTTCCATCTACACTTACAGGCTGGCCGGCCCTTTACCCTGTGCTACAGTGGGAGAAACGACTCACACGTACCTTACCAATACGCATCAGGCAGGCAGTGATACCCAAGATTGATGTGCGGAGTGTCCATGGAAGGGAGGACCAAGAAGAATGACGAGAATGATGCAACTCCTCATTTGGACCAGGATAATACAGTAACTTTAGTATCATCATTCGTCTTTACATTTATTTGCTTGCTTTTTTCTCTTTAATCATTACGACTGTGTGTTGTGGTTTGTTTGTTAATTGATCCAACTTTTTTTTAGTTTCCTTAGCTAGCTTGAAAAATGAAAGTAAGCCCGGTAGAGCAGGCAATTGGGTTCGGTCTGAGCTCTGAGGGCGTCAGACAGGCAAGGCAAATTTCAATTTCGTCCCTGACTGTACTGTCTCATTGGGTCATAGTAGTTATAGTACAACTCATTATCTCATTAACCATCAAGTTATCCTCCTCAGCATGCATGCATTTGCTTTCTCTCACTTCATACTTTGATTTCTTTGATAATGGATCATGGTCGTCTTACAAGATTGTGTTTTACTTTTGTTGTGTCCATGCATATTGTCTGTTTTTCTTTCTCAAACCTTTCCCAAAACCCCACTTCCCATCCAATCATCAATCCCTAACCCTCTTCCCCCGGGCTGTGTGATTTATATTGAGGTGTGATGTGATGACTATGTACACCAATTGATCACACGCTTGCTGGGGCAGATGTGGTGAAAGCAACAGTAATTCAATTTCAACTAAGGCAGGGCAAGGATCTTCTTCTGCTTGACCACCCATGCTGTAGTTTACTTTGTGTTCTGTTCCACTCCTCCTCCCTGAGTCTCAGTCAAGTGACTTTCTCTTTCTTTTTTCAAACGCTATTGCCAGTGTCTACTACTACCACCACTATAATGGCATCTACTCCGTCAATTTGAGAAACCAACCATGCAGCCATCAGTGTGCCGAACTTCATCATCAATCACAGGTAAGAGTTTGGTGGGAGGTATGGACTAGGAGGAGAGACTGACAGTACTATGACAATTAAAAATAACTCAGTGAGGGGTACTGCATCTATCGGTTTGTGTGTTACAAAATCGGCAGATCTTTTAAATCAAACACTGGCTGTGGGCATGCAGCAGCACGGAAACAAAGTAAACAACCATGTAACTTACATTGAATTCGGAAAACTGTAACCCACCACAAAAAACATTAACATCATATAAATAAATAGTAAGTATATTTTTAATATCCCCTAACAAAAATAAACTATCCCGCTCTGACCTAACCCACCCCCCTCCCTAACCCCAACGAAACGAAAGTCCAAAGTCCCAATGTCCGTTGAAATCCCCAACGCCCACAAACCCACCCACCAACAAAAGGAATTAAAAAAGGGGCAAACGACGAGGTCCTCTACTGTCGGCGGGCCTTAAGGTGTTTATCCACCAGGATCTTGACCCGCTCCTCCATGTTCTCCTCCCAGCGGGCCATCCGGCGGAGCAGCTGGCGGCGAAATGCCCTAAAGTTGCTTCCAGGGTGGGGGGCAGCAGTGCTGGAAATCGAGGCGCGGCGGCGGGCAAATGCCGGACCCCGGCGCCGTGAAAGTGGAGGCCGGGCCTGACTGGGGCCCGGGGCATTGGAGGAGGCTGCAGCTTCAGCCGCCTCCTCCTCCTCCTCCTCCTGAGCCACCAGCCGGCGATAATGCTCGCAGATGGCCTCCAGTTTCCGGCGCCGGGCCCTAGCGGCCAACTCCTTCCTTGATGGTTTTTGGGAAGGAGTATCATCTATATCAAAAAAGAAAAAGAACATGTTGGAGCCAATACTCTTAGCAAAACAGGAACACTAATCATTCAACACATAGTGTCACAGTATCACTAGCAAGCACAGTTCATAACATTTGGGATTTGGTGCTGGGGTAAGTATCTCTAATCCTACTTCCTTGGACTCTAACATTTGTGACCGTTTCAGACATTATTTATAAATATAATCGTACTATGTATGTACTGCGGTACACCAGTCGTGCTGTTCTTATCTGTAGTTTAGCCCAATTACATAACCTTGTTGTAGGCGGCATGCCAGGTCCATCAGCTAAGCTTGCACCCAAGAGAAACAGATATGAGCCACATGATGATGCAGACTCACGTTACTTTTATTTACTACTACTGTCTGCAGGTGGGGAAGCTCATCTTTTTGTCTGACGCCTTACGTCCGTTGGCACTGGTCATACTCTGTTACATGAGGGCAAATGGCATGCACAATTTCACTTACACCCTACCATGGGTACTACAAAAAGGCTGATTATTTATTTATCGGATCCAATGATCATTGCTTATATTCATATTATAGATGCTGCTAGTGCTAATACGATATACGACATCAGGTCGGTAGCGGTCGGTGGTGGGAGTGCTGCCGGTCGGTGACGTGGGAAGGTGCAGGGTGGGGATAGTAAACGATGGATTAAGGACATTCACAGGTAATTAAAGAATACATAAAAAAAAAAACATTGCTGCACACAGTAGCACACACTGCATCGCATTCGGCGGTGCAGTGCGCACCTTGAAAATAGTTTAATTTATTTTTATGTTGATTACCTGTATTTGGCCGTAACAGTAATACACAGTTTACTCACCAGTGCCACCCACCCGTCCCCTCCCCATGTCGCCGCCCGCCAACAATCCCACCACCAACCGCTACTGCAGAGGGTACATTGCTTTCATTGCTTGTGTAACCAATATACATAAACATTAAACAAGAGATAGGCCACCCTTTGCAGGCTGGCTGCCCCAATCGAAAATACATTAATAATAATAGGTAGGGAGTGGTCCCCAGAGTGGGAGGAAGGGGTTTCCGCTTGATAATATATGACGTGCTTGCAAACTACTGCAAGTGTACTGTATGCTCATAATACTACCTTGATTCCTCTAGGCTTTGCTACTGTCGCGCAGTTTCTGTTACATTTTCTTCAAGGTAAGAATCTCCTTTGACACTTTCCACCTATACTGTCTCTTGGTGATAGTACATCCAGGCATACATCCATTAAAGTAAACGTCTATCCTTTTGTATATATCTCTTAACAAACCTTAGTTGGTTTCACCAACAAACACCCATGCTTCTGCTCCTTCCTTCCTTGCCTTGGCTTTGAGTTTGAACCAAAAACACCGCTGATTCTTGCTATCTAGTACTATCCACCCATACTGTGTCACCCACCCAGGCAGGCATTCTTTCACCTTCCACCCATCCTTCAACAACCCATGCATCTGATCTTATTACTATCAGACTCCTATACATGCTTCCAACAACATATCCTTCTCTGCCGGTCAGTCATATTGTTTATCTCGCCCGTCCTTCCACCCTTAGTGCTTTCCCTCTATGTTCAACACATCCATGAAGGTCATCTGATCTGAGTTTGTCTTCTCCATAAAACATTCACAGCTGATTTTGGAATCAAATAGAAGAGGCCATTGGTTACTCTACTCACGCTGGTAATGCTACGTAAAGGGTGTCTTCTTCAACCGTTGTATAATGTCGCACAGTACAGTGAAATAGTGAACACAGTTCCATCTAGCTGTAATGTCAAGAAGTAATGAATATAACTCACCGCCGCCGGCCACTGCTGCTGGATCCCCCCTGGGCCCTGTGTCTCCTGCAGGTGCCGCCAGTTCGCCTGCCCCCTCCGGAATGGCCGCATCTCTGGCCCCGACGGCACTGGTGGATGGTAGTGTGCCTAGAAAAAAGCATCAAATTTTTTAGATGCCTGTAAACCTCCCCCTATTTTAAGTGTTCACTTGGAACATTGAACAAAAAGTTAATGCGATGCAAAATACATCAGCACTAGACAGTAAGTACAGTCAGTAGACAGACACTAGTAGGATATGGTTCCACTTCCGAGGGTCATCTAGTCCTACTCTACTCTTTTGAAAGTTAGCCTGAGCCATGAGTAACCCTTTTAGATTCATCATGTCGACTACTACTCTTTTGGTGCATATTATACCTGCCAGCGTATTGATGTGCAGTAGATGCCTTTAAGGCCGCTTGACTGTTGCGTACAAGTGAAGAGGTCGAAAAAAAAACAACATATTGACTTTGTTTAGTTTATATTGCTTAGCCATCACACATACATGTTACACTTTTTGGCATGACTGCAAAATGCTAGCATCATTCACCAGTATACTATCTAACGGCTAACTCGCAGTGTTTTTCTCATATATCATAGGCGAAAGATTCCCTTCTACAAACCAGAGATTTACAGAGCATAGTGGATGCAAGATGATGTAACCAGTATTTCTACGTTCTACGGTGAGGGATCTTCCACAATTATAAAGATCTTGGCTCTTGTTCTTGTTGTCAATCATGCACTTGTAAATGTTTACTGTTTTAATGTTAGGCTTTTTGCTGGCTTATTGACTATGGCTGTCGTAAATTAAATTTCATATTAACGATGTACAGAGTTTGATACTTGTTTCAAATAAACCTTTTGAACTTACACATAGACTCTGTGGTATTTGGTGTGGTGGAGTGGACTTACACAAGTGTGTGAGCAAAATGGTGTTTGTTATTATGTTCTGGATTGTCTCTGTCTCCGTCATCATCAACATTGTGTATCGTCTTCGTGGGGGGGTCGGGAGTGGGACCCTAATGTGAGACACTATAGCTAGTCTGTTAGGGGATCCTGGGTTTTTCTGACTGAGGTGTGATCAGTAAGATCCAACCTCCCATCACCACCATCCTATTTTGTTGTGCATAGTTCTGTATGTGGCTCTGCAGAATCATAGACAATAGTAGTATCATGTACTATCCGATCAAAAATACTAGTCAAATATCTGGTTGGGAATTTTGTTTGTGGTAATTGTCAAAGCCTCAACATTGAGAAGACTTGAAGAGGACAACCAAAGGACAGGACCCAGTGGCTAGAGCTATTGGTCAATCAGAGTTTAATTGTTGCAAAGAAAACCGTCTATTAAAGAGTGGGCAACTGTGCAAGCTTCGCTACACACAGTGTAATAATAGTAATAGTAGTAGTAGTAGTATTAGTAGCACAGAGAGTCATAGCAGAGGGAGTTAGAAGCAACTTCGAGGCAGGGATAAACAGAATTAGTAAACAGATAGTCAAGGTCAAAGAAGTAAGCTTTTGTAAAAAAGATTCAGAAAGTGGAACCATAATTTAGAGTTTGGGAAAAAAAAGATGCAGTAACATAACATTTAGGGAAATATAAATGTCAATCTAACCAATGGAGGACTTACTGGGGCCAGCTGCAGGAGCCTCAGTAGAGGAGAGGTCCTGGGGTTCCCCCGCCGACTCCGACCCCGTCTTCTTGCCCCTGGGTGGTGCTGATGATCATGTAAAATATAATACAGAAAGAGACCAACATTAAGGAGTGCTGTGAGAAAAATAATAAATCATTTGGAAAAACAATAAGTCAAAGAACATTTTAGGAAACAACAAGTGCAATAAAATTGCCCTATCTAATCAGATGGATCGACTACTGGCTGCTTCCTAGTGCATTTACGGATCGTCTACTTATTTATGAACAATCCAGTGTTCCTTGATCATTCTGATTCCAAATACTAACAAAGCCTAGTAAGTACCACCTGACCTACACCACCTATTCCAGACGGGCCAATTGTTCACTAAGTCTGCACTTGAATTTTTTTCAGCCATCAAATGCATAGATGATGAGATGGAGGACACATGCATAGTTGCATACATTAGTGCATACATACAACAAATTGTGGGTTGGTTGCATAATGCTGATCTAGTTCTGCTACTGACTGACCATGCTAAGCCTACCACACACTAAACAAAGTACAAAAGGTTCGACGGAGGACTGGGGTAAGCAGCACTCAGTGACAGAGGATGCGTCACGCAGACCGCATAAAACAATTAGTAACTACTACTAACAAACTAAACCTAGTATCCAATATCCATCCACCACTATTTCACAGTAGGACAATGGAAGGACTAGAGTCTCTCTAGCAAATCGCATTACCTAACTTCAGTTCTGTAAAGTAAACTCTTACATAATCAGCATCAGCACAAGCTAGCGCAAACTACGTTGCAAACAAGTAAGAGTACCACCGGGAACCTGGGTCCTTAAATCAAAGAACATTTTGCTTTTTGGAACGTAATACCAGCAACGCTTGGCACGCAGCAGTAATCTTGTTGTTCATCTAATTTAATATACACAATCAGTTACTCACCAAGCCCGATGACCTCGACACCTAGCAGGTCCAACAGGTCCTGCTCCCGGTCCAGGATGTCGGACCACCGGTGAGCTAGCTGGTTGTGGGTGCGCCGGATCCCAGTGCACCGGAACACGGCCCGGCGCACCTTCGCCCACCGACGGTGCCGCTCCTGGGTAGCGTACCCGGAGCCGGGCCTGCCGCCTGCTGCCAAGGTCAAGGGGAGGAGGCGCTGGATGAAAAAAACAAGAGCCGCCACCTCCTCCTCCCCAAACAGTTGCCGGGCCTGCACCCCTGCAGGACGCATTCTGCCGCAAGGCAGGCGGCGCTTCTCTGCGCCTGCAGGTCCCTTGCCCTTCGGACTTGGTGTGCCCTTGGCCATGGTTCTGGGGTGGGTGGGAGGCGGAAAAGAAAAGTCAGAAGGGGAAAAAAGTTAGGGGGAAGAAGATAGAAAGAACTTTATAAAAGTAACAAAAACACAGTAAAAGTAGAAATAAAATGCAAAATATAAACTGAGGCAAACAGAGAGATAGATAATAACTAAAAAAAGTCAGGAAAAAGGCTTAAAAGACAAAGGATTGCTGAGATAAAGGGAGGATACAAAAGTAGGCCCAGAAACATGGCATAGAGTGAAAAACAAGATGGCCGCGCCCATTCGCGACCGCGTGGGTAAGTTCGCGCGATATTTCTCGCGAACATGTACAATTTATCGCGAACAAGTAAAATGCGCTCCCGAACACGTCAATGCACATCGCGAACACGCTATCCGCGACCCGGAACAGGAAATAAGGCATCGCGAGCGGGCGGGACTATAGAAAAACAAGATGGCCGCGCCCATTGGCGACCGCATGGGTAAGATCGCGAGATATATCCCCCGAGCATGCAAACAGTTCCCCGAACATGCTTACCGCGCTCGCGAACAAGAAAAAGCCATCGCGAACAGGTTGCCACAAGCAACTACGCAAGCTCGCGAAGCTTCGCGAAGGTCGCGTAGTGCAATGACATCTTCGCGAAGCTTCGCGAAGCGCGACTACGCGAACTACGCCCAGGGTTAGTAAACATACGCAACTTAGTGATCCGAACCATTCTGGGTCAATGCGGATTCACCTACTTAACTTTTAACGAAGGTGAAAAAGTACCCATTGCATACAAATCACATTTGTATACACAAGCAGAAATGAAATTCACTTCTACAGAAAAGATTCTGACAGCAGTTCAAACCGCTGTAGCAAAAGAAAGAGCCCTAGCACAGGGGAAACGAATAATGGTTGTGACTCCTGTACCAGCCTTAGAGGCAGTTACTAAAGCAAGCATTCCGAATGCAAAATCTTTACATCCAAGATGGATACAATGGGTTAATTCTCTTACTGCAACTGATGTTGAATATGTTTTTGATCCTTATTTAAAAACACAAGCATTCCTGCTATACGAACACGAATGCCCTCTGCCCACTGAAATTCTCCCTCTTGATCAGTACGAATTTATAATTTATAGTGACGGATCTGCACAACCCACTACGGAGAGTAAACAAGCTTACAGTGCAGCCTGCGCGATCGTTAAAGGTCATATGCGCGATGGCAAATTCAGACCAATGGTCCCAAAAACGCAATCTCTAGGAGATTGTACAGCTCAGCGAGCTGAACTACAAGCATTCAAGATGGCACTTGAAAACACGGATCGTGAATTCCCCACACTCATAGTGTGTGATTCTTTTTACTGTGTTCAATCTTACAATGAATATTTACAGAATTGGCTTCAAAATGGATTCAAAGATGCAAAAGGTGGCACAATCAAGCACAAGATGCTTTGGGAACTGGCAGTTCGGCTGCGAAACGGACTACAAAACACTCATATGATACACACGCTGAGTCATCAACGTGAAGGGAATTCATTGGCTGATGAAGCCGCAAAAGGGACTATGCAAACGGCTTCCATAGCTGCAATCACTCGTTCAAAAACGAAAATAGACAGTGAAATAATGCTGCCTGTCAATGCTTCAAGCAAAGGCAGTGGTGCAGCGTTACCTAAAAAATATCTACTCATATATAATTGATGCGAACAATGTTCCGTTTGCTCGAATTCCTGGAGTGGGGGATAGGGTAATACCAAACATGGAACACAGATTAGGACTAATCCTAGCACCACATGAAGGGATCGCCTCTGCCCATGCAGGTGTTTGCGCCACAGTGTCGTTATTAAAACAGAGATACTGGTGGCCAGGCATTAGGAAACTGACCAGGAATTATGTTTTGGAATGTGAAATATGCCAGAAGATGAAAGTCTCTACTGTGAAACGTCCTGCGCAAACGTCTTGCCTTGGATTAGCTAAAATCAAAGACATGAACACACCGACCATGCCTATACCTGCAAGTAATAGCACTACACGGGGGGTGGTCGACGTACATAATATTTTGCATCACAATAGATCAGATTCAGAATGGAAGAAATGGTTGCTCTGGTTCACAGACACAAACAACTGTCAAGATTGATTCCTGACTAAAACACAGGGTTTCACTATCAATAGGCCAGACCAACGCTATGTTCAAAGACAGCATCCAGGGGTAGTAACAACATACAGTGTAGGGAAACTCTGCCTTGACTGGCTACAGAAGGCTACACTGAAGGATGTAAAACAACACTTAACTTTACTTCAAGAAGTCGCATACCTTAGGGAATTCTTGCTAGGACCAAGAAAACCGCATCAAAAACGTTTCATATATGCCAGTATCTACGCTGCTTATAATGGAGCATGGAAGGTTACCCAAGCAGAGACTGCAGAAGGAATATGAGAAACTGATCGTATTAATTTAGAGAAAACTCTCTCTGTAGTAGACAATGGGTTAACGACTCTGTTGTCCAGAATATATTCATTGGACAGCATTGTGTCTTCTGTTATAGACATCATGGAACAAGACTTGGTCATGTTGCAACATGGTCAGTCTCAACTACGTTCTAGCATACTATTAGGTTGGACGCTACAAAACTTGCGTGCAGGCTATGTGCCTTGGCGTTTAATCAACACTACGTCACTGTTATCAGAATTCAATCTCACTGATGAACAGATCAGACTGGCACAAAGGGGAGCAGACTACACTATGCTGAGCATCGAAAAACTGGAAGAGTTTCCATTCACTGTGGCAGAAAAACCAGCTACTGAGTGGATCATACATGGTAAAATAACTCTGCCTGTTACAACTTTCCATTTTCAATATTGCCTAAAACATATACCAGTTGGCAAATATGAAAGGTTGGGTAAAGGATACATCAAGACATCCTGGGATTTACACACATAAATGTTGGAGTGGGGAACGTGAAGTGTTTCTTAGCGGTGAAAACTGTGAACACACACTAAGCGGTTCTCTCCTTTGTCAGGGTATTAACTTACAGGGGGCCTGTGATGGTTCCACTAAAAACTTATCCTGTCACCTGCAAGGTTCACCGGCTGCGGTGATTAATTCAATTTTTGGCCAACTTTCTAGTGGGAGTTACATTATGTTGAATGATCACAGCTTCTGTGGCATGTTGCCAGGTATTCAATATCTAGTTATGGTTACATTCAGGGTCACTTGCTGTATGCAAGTCTTGTTTCCACAAATAGACACAGTCAGGGAGTCGCCTTTGTGGCCTTCACTGAACATCTCTTCTATACGAATTGATACTCTAAGCAGAATGAAAGCCATTCTTTTGCAAAGACAGTGCCACTGACCTCGGGCCAGAGAAACCTATGATCTCCAAGTCGCAAGGACTTCTGCAGAGATACATACCCTTTTGTATACAAACTGCCCTGTACATTTCTCAGAAATGTTAGGTTGTATCTTAAACATGTCTGATACGAGCTGTATTATACATGTATTTAAGAACGTTTGTGCAGGACTTTTAGCACCTTTTCAAGCAGTCCTAGGAATTTTTCCAAACTTTGTGCACTCTGTGTTTGGTGGACTGCCGCTCCTTTTAGCACTCATTGCAGGGATCCTATGTTTGCTCCTACTGCTACGATATGGCAAGCCAACTCACCATCGACACCCAATTCGCCATGGAGAGAGCTCTTTTGGAGATGAAGTGTCGTTAGCGCATCGTACAAATTTTGGGTTTACCTCGTCTACGAGAATTAAACACCACATGGTTTTGGTCATTCAGACCAATCTGGCAAGATTGCATCTTACCTGTTCTACGCTGCCTGCTCTATGGTGAAGAATGCGTGCTGGACATCTGTCTAACACTCCCATCAGTCATGCCTACGGATATCGATACTCTGCTGGACCCGGTTACCGCCCATGCTCTGTGTTGTCCCCAGCGGCTACCAATCCTGATGACGGCATTCATTGAGATCTCACAGACGCAAATTGCTATTGCTGAGGTACGAGATGAGACATCAGGCACGCAGGTAACATCCGATTTGAACATTGCTGATGCAACCAATGCTGAAGGCGATAGTTCACATCTATGTGCAGTTAATCTTCTAAGCGAGGTATTCCAACTTTCACCTACAACGGTAGACGACTTTCTGTCTACAGGATTTGAAGATTTCATGTTTTCTCCAGGCCCGCACACAGACTTTTGATTCAGGCACACAGTGTTCCGAAGAGACTTTAAATTTGGCCTTCATTCTTTTCAGACAAGGGACTAACTTTTGAACTTTTTCCTATGCTTATTTTTTTTCTCCAAATTTGTATTTTTTTCATTTTTGGCACAGTCATCATCTGCTTATAGTAGAACTATTCATAGAGAACAGAATTCTTTGAGAATCTTCCAGGGACATTATGCCACCTTGTCATAAACAACAATTGATTTATGTAACCTAATATGAAATGGTTTTGGCCCTTTTTCTTCTGTATCAATGAGTATGTATTTGATGAATATACGTCATAGCTACAAACCATACTATTGCAGTATTATTTTATCTTACTGCTAACTCTGTACATATTGTACTTCGCAGCCTGTCTTAAGATTGTAGCAGTTCATATCTCTTGCATGAGAAATAAGACTGTTCAATAAACCCTTTTTATTGAAACGCCCCTCTCTCTATTTCTGTGCAAGTCTGTAGAAACGAAACATGCACGATTGACTGAGTGAAACTGTTATCTATTGTTTCCACGGTTCTGAGATTGTTCCGACTCTAAGGCAAACAAAGTTGTCATGTTGAGTTAGCTGGCGCACACAAGTAATTAAGTTTAACGTACTCGATAGAGACATACTGACCTCAGTCCTATGTCAAATCTACAGTGCATATTATTCCAATGCGCAGAGCCTATCAGGGATATAGGAACTACACTACAGAAGTGCCTAGATTTTCTGGAAGAAGCTCTACCTAAAATTGAAGTACCACTGGACCCTCTACTATTGTTACTGAAGGACACCTGGGAGAATCCTGCTCCTCCCCGTCGTTAGCTGCACAGTTTACAATTACCCATATAAGTTAATTGAATGCTACTAATCCAGTATCAGTGTCATACTGTAAATTATGGTTGATTTATGCGTTGGAAAAATGTACTGCTTTTATAAGTTAGAGAATTAATAAATTAAAAAAATATGTAACCCATTGCAAAGCCTTATGAAAAATGCAGCAGTTACAGAAAGGGCCCAGTGTACATGTCAAGCGTTTTAAATTGTTCAAGGATATGCCTGCCAATGGCGTCCTTTAGGTCATCCTCGCACATTTGATATGACTCAGCTCTGTACCTATTTCAAATGTACACCTGATGTTTTTTGCATAAATATGATTTTGGTTACCCGCTTATAATGCAATGTAACAAATTAGAGTACATTTGAATAATGATGATGTCAACTGCATTCTTTCAAGCTATACAGAGAATTTGCAGGGTTTTTTTACCTCTGTACTTGTGCCGCAAATCAATGAGGAGGCACTTTCAGTTATCAGCCATACATATAGTTTTTACTGCTAGCTTTCTGATGGGTTTGGGAGTGCTCAAGACTGTGTGATGACTAGTCTGTAAGACTGTTGTTGCTAGTATATGAGTGCTAGTCTGGGTGTGGAGTGAAAGTGCTTCCAGTACTGTGTGACTTCTGGTCTGTGAGGAGTGTGAGTGCTCCTTTTTGAAGAGTATGAGTGTTGCCAGTATTGTGTGCCTACCAGTCTGTGATGGATGGGAAAGGGTTGTGTGTGTCTGTTGCTCTGATGAGTGTAGTGTGAGACCACTAGTAACTGGAGTGTGAATGAATGTTTTCTTTAATGTGTGTTTCGTAGTATCTAGGGGGTGTGAAAGTCCTTCTGATATTGTGTGAAGGCTAGTCTGTGAGGGATATGAGGCTGCTGTTGGTATTTAGAGTGTTTTTCTTTTTTCCCCAGGAGGAATTGAACTATTTTCCACCTGTTTAATTGAGGCCATGTGTAAAGACACTGTGTACTTGTTTAACAATGGACAAGCCTCACTTTCAAACAATGCTGCAGCAATCATTGCCCAAATATCACAGTGGAGGGGCATCAACAACCCAATTGTCAGTTTATTTACTTTTGAGAACTGCTGCCCATACAACACTGGCAGTCTGCTAGTGGGTAAAGATAAATACCTTTTGCATTCAGATGCCGTGCATGCAAGGTGCAAGTAAAAGGAGTAGAAGCAGAAAGCATGCCAATTTGTTACTTTTATTTTGAATGAGAAGGAAAATGTCCATCCTCTCATGCACAAATTGCTTGTAAGTGTAGAAACCAAAGAGGTAGTTACTAGAAAGATGAGCTTCTGATGGCAAGGAAGTAAAGTAACATCAAGCTTCTGCATAACATTTTAAACAAAAAGCATTGCTCAAATATGCACGAGCACACCTTTCCTCCCTTTATTTAACATCATACCTTAAAAGGTAAATAAGGTATTGGTATAAGAGGCAGGGTTACGCACACAGGTGTGTTGTTGGAGGGGGCAAAGTATCATGTGTTTTGAAATGCATCAACACATCTTTTTAAGGTCTTAATTGCCTGCAAATGCACATCTGAATCCCAGGCCTAATATTATTTGCTGCACGTGGGCTCGCAATTCTGTAAAATTATGAGGAGAGCGGCAGTTGCAAAACTCTCGTCCACACCCTTCGAACAATGCACAATGAGAGGGGATACATGATGACAAATAGACAGAACTGAATTTTACCACCACATTGGAGCAGTGACTCAACTGTTTTCAAAACTTCTTTTTATACATATCTTCCTAAGAATATTAATGTCATACTGCTGAATTTGCTTGAATACTTTTGATGTATATGCTTGAAAAAGTGTTATTTTTGCGACCGGTAACATGCATTTTCAAGTGTATTAGCGCTATTTTGCGAGTCGGTTGCCTATTACTGACTGGCAAAATAGGGTTTGCTAATCACTATTAGGAAGGGGCATGTCGAGGGCGTCAATTCCTAATAGTGAGTAGCAATGGTATGTAGCAATGTTTTGCAGCCGTGAATGTGATCTCAAAACATTCGTAGTTTTCCATCAATTTCAAATTGGAGGTAAGTCATTCACAAATGAGAAAGGGTCTCCAAGGGACCCCTTCCCCTTTGTGAAATGGGGCCGCAACATTTTTTCAGAGCAGGCAGGGGTCCCACAGACCACTGCCCCCTCCAAAAAAATGAAAAGAAACTTTTCATTTTTATTTTTGAAAATCATCCTATTTTCCTTTAATGAAAATGGGCTTCATCTGACAAAAATGCTTTATTTTAAAAGTAGCCACAGACAGATGCACCAATGGGTTCCAAATTGCGTACTGCCTCGAGAATATTGATGAGGCAGGTCCATTGCAACCCATTTGGGAATCGCTAATGTGTCTGAGACACATTAGTATATTACATTTTGCGAGTTTGTAATTGAAAGTCGCAAAATTCACAATTAGAAACTCACAAAATTAAATAGTCATACATCTAGCCCTAGATACTTAATTGTATGTCTGAAATACGTAAGAATGTTATTTGAAACAAATGCATGTTCCATTTTTTTTATTTTTTATTTGATTTGCTCCCTTACACGAGTGGTGAAAAGCAAAATTTACACACATATGTTCAAATAACTTACGTCAACATTTTTAATTTAAACTTCTGAACCATAATTTGAATTTGTCAATATATTCAAAATAATAAATCTTATATTTAAATTAGTTGTGCTGAACATTTGGAGATGTTTTGAAAGGCGATCACAAGTTTCATGTGACTTAACAACGCATAATTGTTTCAATGCTATCGTCAAATCTTTTGTTTGGTTAGTAGAAGAACACCTGCCAAATAATCTTGAAACTTATTTCAAATGAGATTTTAAATTGACTATATTCTAAATAAATATAAGTATATTATGTATGCCATTGTATTTCCTTTAGATACATCACAATTGATGTATTTTGTTGTCCCGAACGAATAATATTTGTACTAAAATTTATGATTTTCTGACTTCTTTTCAAATAAATTCTGAATCAATCTGAGCAGTGTGCCTTAAGCCTTTTCAGAATATAAAATTATCATTTGCGGGCTATCCACTGTGCCTTACTATTTTGATATATCCACTGATGAGAGATAATTGAAAATCATCCTTTGCTGTTAACCAGAATATAATTGAAATTAATATTGCACTTTGCAAAAAGCTTGTGCCTGAAACGTTGACCCAGTCAATTTGCATACTCCATTGGTGTATTATTGCTTGCAGAGTACACCCCCTCTGATTATTTCTGTAATCTTGTGCAGTTATATGGGCATCTTAATGAAATCTGAATTACCAGAAAGGTATAATCCTATCCCAGAAGAAGATTAGCAGTGTACACTGTTACAACAACACATGTAGCTGTGTAATTGATTTTAAAAATCAGTTTTTATCTCCAAATTATGAAGTGCTTAGCCCATTACTGGAGGAGAAACGTGTAATGACAATATCACATTAGAAAGCTGCATATTCACGTGAGTCCATCACATCTATATTCCTAAATGGAAATATACGTGTGAATACATTTTATGGTGGTGTGAAATTGATTTTATGTGTGAAAATAATCAGCCAAATAGGAGTTTCTCCGTTCATGACAGTTTGAGTGAGTCCTCCGCTTTTCAGAAGAATATCCGATGTTTTTTGTGGTATAAGAATGGAAAAATCAATATTGGTTGGGCACTTTAGGGGAAATAAACACATGCACCATATTGTGCCATTTGATCAGCTGTGACCCGAGCACCAGCGTTTCATCTATGACTAATTCTTCTAACACGTAAATTGTAATGACTGTCGTGATTTAGTGAAGAGCAATAATGTGTAATACTTTGAAATAGTAGTGGCTGCAAGTTACATTTACCTCTCTTTAAGCACTTTCTCTCACCAGGAATAAACGCAAATCACACCTGGTCCAGTTCTTGAGCTGTTATGGGCAGCTTAAAAGAGTGTAAAGTGTCCACAAAACAAGAATGATAGGGGTAGTAACACGGGGAAAAATACTCCACGTGTTATTCCTCATTACTTACCAATGATTTCTCAATTGACTGCAAATGCAGATCTGAATTCCAGGCCTAATATTTTTTGCAGTGGGTTTTTTCTGCACCTGTTATTACCTAATACGTTATGTACAGAATGCAATTGTTTTTAATGACAGCACATGTATGTCGAACAGTGAATTTGTAAGATGCACTCTGAAGGGATCAGTTATAAGAAATTCATTGATTTTTGCTTTTGGGTATTTTGTTGGTAAATGTGCATCATATATTTCCATATTATATTTGAATTAGTGTAGTGTGTGTAAGCAACATAATGTATAGTATAGAAATTTGAAATCAGCGAGGAATACATATATTATATCAATCAAAGCTTTATTTCGACATAAAATGTCATAAAAGCACAAAAGTACATAAAACATAATTTCATAAAAAATACATTTTAAAAACATGTCATAAAAGAATCTATTTAGTTTATATACAATAAATATTTAAAAATGTATTCAACTTTGGTAGCTTTGAGGAAAAAAAAAGAATAATCAACTGGAGCTAATTAGCCTCTGCCTGATCAGCCATGCCCAGCCTAAGAATTTAGCCACCCCGCAAACTAAAGTAGTATTTGTGTCTGTTTTGAGGATTCTCAGGGCGGCAAGGTGGTCCCTTGTTCCTAACTGCAGACAGACAGGCCTGAGCCATTTCATTCTTGGTTGTGCATAAGCTGGGCAAGCGAAGAAAAAGTGGGGAATATTTTCAACAGCACCCAAACAAGTTGGACAATCCAGGGGAGTCTTGTGCGGAGGATTCCACTTGCTAGTGCGGTCGCGAAGGGAAAGAGTCCCAAACCTGAACTGAATGAAGAGTGATCTGTCCTTGGGCTTCGTAATGAAGTCCAGATAGGGTTCTAGAAAGGGCGTAAGCTTGTGCTGACGAAATGCCTCTGTCAATCTGCCAAGATTGGGGTCTCTTGACTCCAGAGCATCAACCCATGCCCAAAAAGCTCTTTTGGTTTCCTCCTTGGATAATGGTGCCCCCAGGTCCCGTTCGGAGGCGAGGCCTGTTGCGACCAGAAGCTTCTTAATATTTGTGAGCCACTTGATTTTATGGGCTCCTCGCAGATTCATAACCTCCCTTAGGCCATCGGCGTAGTTGGAGAGCTCAGGGGTACGCCACAGCCGGGCACAATATAACAAAGGGCGGAGTGTAACTAAATCTCTAATGGAGCGCCTACCAAGGTCGCTCAGCAGTGGTTTCGTCGGGGTACGCCTTGGGAGCGATACAAGGTCTCTAAAGAACCTATTTTCATTGGTCACAAGGGCATCTACACAGCAGAAGCCCCATAATTCCGCGCCATAAAGAGCACTACCTACCGCCTTTGCAGCGTATATGTCCAGAATAGGAGCAATGGGTTTAGTAGTGGCGGCACGGAATTCCTTTCCCAGGGCTCCAATTACCCGTCTATGGTTTAACACCATTTTATCAATATGGGGCTGCCACTTGAGTCTGTCAGAGATTCTGATCCCCAAATAATCGAACTCCTTGACACGTTCAAGTGGTTTCCCATCTAAAGTCAGGGTGGATCTGAAAGATCTGGTTGGGTTGAAATAGAAGAGTTTGGTTTTGGAGGTATTGATGACAAGGCCTCTCAACTCGCAGAACAGAGAGAAGCGATCTAAAAGCTTCTGCAATCCTGCTGGTGTTTTTGATATTAGAAGCGTGTCATCCGCAAAAAGAAGGGCCGGGACTTTGTCACCTGCCAATGTGGGGACATCAGCTTCAACTTCGAGCAGGTAAGAGACTACGCCATTCACAAACAATGTGAAGAGCGGGGGTGCCAGCACACAACCTTGGCGAACCCCTCTATTCACCGGGATTTTATCAGTTTTTTGTTCCTGAGACCCCCATCTGATGCGAGCAAAGTTGTCTTCATGCATCCGAATAAGGAGGTTTAGGATATATGGTGGGATCCCCATCTCCTCCAAGATCAGCAACAGGCGGTCACGGGGGACCAGATCAAAGGCGGTCTTAAGATCGATAAACGCCAGATATAGGGCGCCCTTACCAATAGTGACCACCTTCCAGTATAAAAGCACTAGCCTAAAAGCCTGGTCAATTGTACTAGTGCAGGCCCTAAAGCCTGCCTGAAACTTTGTCATAATGCCGTGTTCATCCACCCAAGAGTGGATCCTCTCCAGGAGGACCCTGCCGACCAATTTCTGTCCAGAATCTATGAGACTGATTGGGCGGTAGTTCGCTGGGTCCCCCCTAGAGCCCTTCTTGAAGATGGGAATTACTTTGGCTCCCTTCCATGATTCAGGCACCGGTGAGCCTTCCAATAAAGCATTAATAAAGATCACAAAGTACGCAGCCCATCCGTCAGTGTTGGCTTTGTATAGGTCACCCGGGATACCATCTGGTCCCGGGGCCTTTGCAGGTACAATTTTATTAATAGCGATCTCGACCTCTTTCTTCTCAATCCTAGGGAATAAAAAGTGATCTAGATGTGTGGCTATGAGCCCCGTTCGGGTGCAAGGGTCCTCCATATGTTCCACCCCTACATATAGATTCCTGAAATGGTCAAACCATTCCCTATCCGTAATATGGTTGGGAATTTGGTCCAGGTCGTGGTTAGTGAGTCTTCTCACTATCGACCAAAAAAGCTCGCCATTTTTTGAGTGGCTCGCAGATTTTAAACAATCCCAGCGCTGCTCTTCCCAGTCCCTCTTAGCAGAAGCAAGGGCCTGTCTATAAAGCAGCCTCGCTTGCCTGACCTCTCCTGGATTGTTGGATTTGATAGCAAGGATCAGGCTGTTTTTTTTTTAATCTACAGCCCTTGTTAAACCACTTATTTTCTGACTTGACACTTAGGTTAAGTTTTTTCCTATGATCAAGAAACAGAATACCAATCGAGTCCATAGTTTCCTCGAAGACTTTGGTGTGGCCAGCCGTGTCCCTAGATGCTAAGGATAGCCTGGCGATCTGGTCAGCAAGGATTTTCTCCAGAGTAGCTAGTTTTGTGTTGCACAGGATAAATTTAGGCCATTTAAGGAACCTCTTACAATTAGAAGGCAGGAGTGCCTTGGTTGTCATTTGCGTTCCAAATGAGGGGGTTTGCTCTTGCCTATGCCACATCTCCCGCATGCTGAGGGACAAAGGGTTATGGTCACTATTGATTGATGGTGTTACAATCATGTCGACAACAAGTTTCCATCCCCTCCTGTCGACCAATATGTAATCAATTCTGCTTTGGCAAGCGACGCTATTAAAAGTGTTTGCACCTGCTGGGTCTGAAATTGTACGCCCATTAGTAGCTCTTAGCCCGAATTCTATTGCTAGAGCATTTATTTGGATTACAACCGGGAACCATCTTTTTACGGGGTTAAGAGATAGTGACGGAATACCCCATCTGGTGTCCTCATCGTGTGTTCCCAGAATATCATCTATAGCAAGCGGTTCAAATGAACAATTAAGATCGCCAGCGGCGAATAAGAGGGAGTCAGGAGGACAAGTAGAAAGCATATTTGAAAGGGCTGTGACAGTAGAGGATTTAGCTCCCCCTTGGGTTCCTCGGGCATAAACATTAAAAAGTTCCCATGAATAGTCGCTCTTAGTACCTTTGATGGTAAGTCTCATTATGTCTGGCGTTGAGCAGCTGTTAAGGGTAATTCTAAGGTTAAGTTCTGCTCTAACCCATACCATGAGTCCGCCAGAGGGGCGACCACGGCCAATTGAGGTAGCTGGTACAAAGAAACAACAAAACCCCGGCTTATACAATGGCTCAAGGCTCCAGGTTTCCTGGAACATGCATATATCCTGTTCCTCGATAAAATCACTCCAGTCTGGGAGGGTGAGCTTGCTGCGTAGACCTGCCACGTTCCAAGAAACAAGCTTAAAATGGCTAGAGTGATTTTCCCGGGAGTTGAAGCACTTGGGGGGTGGTCTTGGTGATAATCAGTGCTATCAGTGGGCCTCTGAGGTGAATTTGTCAAAGTAGGTGATTCCAAACCCGGGTTTTCTGAGGGTGTAATAGTTTCTAATGGGCAGCAACCTGAGGGGGGCAGGGAGCTGTTTAATATACCTCCATTACCCTGCAGTCAGTCAACAGCCTCTAGGCTGCTGTATCGATTTTCCATAGGGATAAAGTCTAGTGGCAGTGGGGGTATGGGTCAGCCTCCTTGCGAGAAACCCCTCCTATTCCGGTGAACAAGCGTCCACACATCTGTGAAGTGACCAGGGGGATAGAAATAGGTCAGGGGAAGGGCTCTGATGGATACTCCTGGACTAGAATATCTCCAATTACAGATGTACTCAACAGTTTTGGGGTCATTCAAATTGATGAGGATACAGTCCCCCCTTATATTCTTTGCCAGGTGGCCTACCCATGGGACCCTTCTTACCATGAGTATTTTACTACTTTTATGCATTGGCAGTGGTCTATTTTTATTAAGCCAGTGTACCACCCTGTTCCTCAAGGTTGTGGGGGACTCAACTTCGTTTTTGCCTAATTCGGGGACCCCTGTTAAAATTACTACAAATGGGGAAGTTTCAGGTGGCAAATTAGGGATATTTGCCTCGCTTGGGGTCCTAGGTGTAGATATCCTAACAACCTCTTTTGACTGGATTGTACTATGCTGTGTGGATTTCCTGTGATCGGGAACAAGTATAGGCTCATTAGTTGCTGTTAATGCTTGGTATTCAGAGGGAACTACTGATTGAGCATGAGGGACCACCGGGTCTTTTTCTACTCTTATATTAACCGGTGTTTTCAAAGCCCCTGATTGATAACAATTATTCGAAGTGTTAGTCAATACCCCAAGACCACGTTCAATCCTAAACAGATGTTGTTCAATCTTGTGTATTCTGTCCTCCACAGGACGAAGGAGATGCCTAATTGCATCATATATATCATGTATATTCAATAGGTCTGAAGCCCTTCTCTCAACCGCTTCACTTATCCCCCCAGTAACATCCTGACACACCATTCTAGTTAGCGATGAGTGTGGTGGGGAAGTGACTTTATCTGGCAATACCGCCAGTAAGGACTGCTCGGGCGCAGCAGAAGGTATTTTCGCTTTTCCAGTGTGGCTTACTGGTTTTTGCTTTCTTTTACTGGTCTTACCCTTCCCACCATTAATGGAGGAACACCCTTGTTTGTTTTTAGGGAATTCCCCGGGGTTTCTCTCTCGCAGCTGCCTAG
Source organism: Triturus cristatus (assembly GCF_964204655.1). Lineage (NCBI taxonomy): Eukaryota > Metazoa > Chordata > Amphibia > Caudata > Salamandridae > Triturus > Triturus cristatus. The sequence continues at coordinate 1,073,768,038 of NC_140582.1, forward strand.
TGCCAGACTCTGAAGCTATGCTAGAGGCAGTCGGCAACAAACGAGGGGAGATTAACAAAGAATCAAAGGCCATGGACTGGTCTTCCAAGGAAGCAGCAGCAACTGTTCCACTGGGTAGCAAGTCCTGGCCCGTAAGATCCACATCAGAACCAGTAGTGGCGACATGATCAGGAGTTTGCTGTACAGGGGAACGCACGTTGACGAGATGACCCATAGAGGACCTCCTGGCTGCCGCGAGGTCCTGCGAAACACGGCGTTCCAGGAGCATGATTTCTTGTTCAATCACACAATTAACCTTGGTGACAAATTGGTCCATCGTTCCAGTGAGGTGTACATTAGCCACTCTACCTTTAATATCTTTTGGTGGCATGATAGAGGCCAGGGGGTTGGTTGAAGATGGACCAAACACAACAGAGATTATAAGAATAACCGTCCAAGTATACAGCCACAGAAAACAGTGTTCCTCGCAATAACTCTCATAAATAAAAGGACAACAGTACCTTAGCGTGTATAATGAGAATACGACGTTAGGGGGATTGCCCAGTCCAGTCCGCTCCGGTCAGTGACGGGCAAGTACGGGCCCGCCCTTCGCCCGGGCGCTGCCTGCGCGCGTCCCGTGCTGCGGGCAGCCGGCGGCTTTTGTGCTGTTCCGGCGCGCCGAGGTGACGTCACCCGCAGCACCGGTTGCGTGGAGTGCTGGGTAAGGTGGTTTCTTCAGGGCCGTTCCCCTCACGGCGTTGAGAAATGGAGAGGTAACCAGGATTCCCCCACTGGCGAGGCCGTTCCCCTCAAGGCGGTTCAAAGGTATGCAAATGAAAGTATTGTTAGCTTTCTGGCGCGTCCCGCCACATATATTATAAAATTGGTAACTCATTTCAGCTGCCACTACTTGTGTACTGGCCCATTGAATAGAAAAGGCAAGTTGCACAAACTAGTACATACATGGCCTCGCTAATGCATGGTTTGGAAACAAAGCAATAGCCACACTCAATGATCTTCTGCCTCTGGGACATAAAACATCCTGAAAAGTAGACAAGGCAAAACCTCAAGGAGGATTGGAGCCAGTGGACGTCAATACTCTCAATTGTTTGCACTGTATACTCTGAATACTACATTCTGACATTTTTGAGTGCTTAGTGGCCCAATTTATCTTTATCCTTGATTGCTATGCGATCACTGTAGTGGTCTGCTGCTCCCAGATACAATGAATGCTTCCTTGATGAATTTCTTGAACTCATTCTACATCCTCACAACAAAGCCAAAACATTCTGATTAGGCAAGATTTTAATCTGTAGCTTGACAGTCCTGATGCCACAACAGTTGCCTTCAATGAAGTAGTGAATGACCCAACACACACTGCTTGATATACACTTGGCCTCATGTTCCCTTCAGTTACTATAGAATTATAAATCTAGAGTTTCATCTTCACTTATAGACCCACTAGAATCTATCTATCCACATCAACTGGCCGAGGCACGACTTCTATCACAACATATAATTTGCACTTATTTCTCCAGCACTCTCTAAATCTGGAAACTGAATGTGTGCATTAATTGCCACAAAAAGGGTTCAGTTGAGAATTTGCTCAGCAGAAACATGGCAAACAACAGTAAAACGTCAATGATATATGTTTGAGAGCAAGACGCAGAGAGCCAGAGTAGGATAGCGAGCGGTCATATCGCGGCCCGCTATCACAACAGTCAGGAAACTGTCCGACAAGCAGGTGGCAGTCCAACTGCCCAATTACAAAGTAAGCCTACTCCTTTCTTCTACATGCTGGCACTCACAGGACCACAAGACAGACCTAATGCATATGTCCTAGGATGGCATTTGGTGCAATATAGTCAACGTCTTTTGACGTCACCGTAATGTTTCCTCCACTATCACTTGTCTTACATTTTTTGCTTCCGATGATCACCCAAAATGTAAACGTTAAGGCAACTAAATCAATGCTCGGCTACTAGAAATACTCGAGAAACATATCAGCTCAAATGTGGTGGGCTTTGAAGAAATATATTAAGACGTGCATACCAGATCACTTTGGAATAAACTGTCCCCCACCCCCCCAAACTCCCTTTAATTTGCAGTGCTGAACTCCAAATCACATGTCACTTTAGTGGTGCGGTTGTGTCCGACTGTAAGTCAAAAACAATTACATGGAATAGCATGTAGATAAGTAACCACCAGTGTCTTCATATCCAGTAGCTTAGGGTACCTTCTAGTGTGATCGGTGATACTGATTCACATATAGATCACAGTAGATTTTTTGGGAAGGACTGGATAAAATGCTGGAGCACTTATCCTTGTTGACAGTTCACAAGTTCCATTTAGTTGCAAATTGGTGAGTGAAATGTAACTCCTAATGCACTGAAAGATTTTAATGTACTTAATGTCCCATTAATGTTTATACTAATTGTTTTCCAATATAACTTAATTCTGCTTTCCTTCAAGTCAAATCTAAAATGTTGCTGCATTTTTGTTGTTGTTCCGTATTGTTTGTTAAACTCCACAAAAAAATGTAAAGAGAAATAAGTAAGAAATTATTAATGCTTCCAATCAATACAACGAGGGAAAACACTCAAAGGGTATATAGTGACCGGTAGTAAATGCAATTAGAATCAAATATGCATGTCCATAAAAATGAGAAATTTACAGTTGTATCTATTTCTTGTGCACTTTGTTATCTGAAATAAGTGTTTAAGAACTGAAGTAGGTTGAAAATACAATGTCCCATTTCTTTGACTCGATATTTAATGTGCTTCTAGAATTGGCCCTCAGGTTTGTATACATCCAATTTCCAAAATTACCATATGGCAAATTTGTGCAGGTTCCTCTGCAGAATAAAGCTTGGTGTTTAACACGCCTCAGTTCTATACCCTTTATAATTACCCTAATGTGACCAGCCGAGTGCAACTCTGCATTGAGCCGCAGATACGCTGTCATTCTAAACAAGTGGAAATAAATTGAGTTCATATTGGAGGTCTAAACATGCGTTTCGGTTCCTTTACATTGCAGATTTCGAATGGCAGGAGAGAAGGGTGGCTATAGCTGCAACAGCAGTGCTAGCGCCACTGTGCCAAAATGCATGACTTTCTATTGAAAATACTAGTTCTCAAAAATGCATGCATGTTTGCTGAAATAATGAAGAAAATGTTATAGTTTAATTACTCAACCAAATATTTCAATATATTGCGGTTCTCCTTTTTTTTTTTACTGATTTTGTTTTTCACAATATGGCTTGACATATGCATGTTTAACATACCATGCACACTATTTTTAACCATCAATTTCAGCATAATTAAACAATGGTTAATTAGGATGAGAACTTTGCAGTCTGGTAACAGGCAGATTACATCGCCATTACTCAAAATAGTATCTTCCCAAGAGAGGCCCTTAATCCTGCCTTTCATTGGAACCTATTTACTTGTGTTTCCAGGGTGAAAACAAATGTGTGTGAATAGCCATAACCCTCCGAGCTTCTGAGCGTTCACATAGATATGCTGGGTTCGCAAACCTTGGGGCCTAGTCACAAACTAGATGTTGTAGTAGTAGTAATGGTGGGTGAGCCACTGAGAGCTTGAGCCAGGCTCGAGCTTGAAGCCTTGCTCTGGCTCAGCTCGAGGTCCTGTTGGAACCTCGTACCCATAACGAGCCGAGCCGAGCTTTCATGTGGCTTCTGCCTCCAAACCTCTACTCTGGATGTGGTGTTTTATTGCTGGGGCTGCCGACTATGGAACTTGGTAACCAGCTTTGAGTCTCTGTGTCGGCCCAACACTACGTAATTCTGGGCAATTCAATTAATCTCCCTGTACCTATAAACAATGCATTTGAACTTGTGTAATGTAACTGGTGCTCTTGTAAAGCGCTCCAATACCTTAGGGTAGAGTTCGCGCAGTATTTTAAAAACTGCAGAAGAATGCACAAAGAGGTAAAACTAAAGCCTTTACATAAGGAAAGACAAATAGATACCCATTCACTGGCTGATTTGTACAAATTGAAACCCAAAAAAAACTGGATTAATCGTGGTTTCCCTGCTTAAATTGTGTGATGGACAAATATTTTATTTCACCCAAACTCTTTTTTTCTTCATTATCGCGTATGAAAGCACTTTCGAATAAGTGAGATCAGACTACCAGTTGTACAAGACTATCACTTTTAATCAGTACTACTCAGTGCTATAATGTGCACAATTCATGTCAGAGCTTACACATATTAAAGAAATACACTTTTGTAACTTTGAAGAGAATTTCTTGGATTTACGTAGCTGGTTGTATGTTGGTCAGCTCATTCACGAGCTCTGGAAAACAAGCCAGACCCTTGTCTTAGCTCTGGCTCGGCTCTCCATGTTAATTTCTTGGCTCACCCACATTTAAATAGTACTACTCCTGTTCTACAAAATGCTATTCAGAGGCCCATATCCTGAGAACTCCGCTTCTCCTATCTTTTCTGTGGAGTGATCTCCAACAAGGAGGCATAGATTTCCGCACATGTACTTATACATTTTTATATTAAATGTGCAGGGGTGCATGAGGATCTGTTGGACTTCTACTAAATGGGAGGGGATTAGGAAGAGGTAAGGAGGAATTGTGGGACACCTAATGCAAACACCCCTTCATAAAAGGGAAAGACCATTGCTTTTCACAAACTACACTTCTAAAGCTACTACTGCCCAAAAGGTCACAAAACCATAATAAATGTACTCCAGCCAAGCATTGGAGTAAGTAAAGCACCCCACATGGCTACTTTCAGGTACTGCAACTGCAACTCAATCCAATAGAATATAATAGAGGCAGGGACTTAATAAAAACACATAGGAAATAATATTAAAAACATTACATTATAATATTTTAAGTACTTAATTATTTAACAAACATTGCATTAGATAAGTAAATATGCTGTAAAATGTTAGTTTATGAAGTCTACTCTAATAATAATTATTGTAAATTGATTGCCATTTTTATTTTGCAATGAAATATATTTTCTATATTTTAAGAATTCATCAACTTTATTATATTTCCATATACTTTCCCATTGGGAGTTCTGTGCCTTGAGGCCGAGATGTCAGCCGATGTGAGAAAAGTCACTAGAAATAACTTTACACTGGTAAATTCTTTCTCAGATATTTCCACTGCCTGATTTCACGGGGTGGAGACATGCAAGTCTGCGCTAAGGTGAAAATCCATTGTCTGTGCTCTGAGAGCAGTATTTAACACCAAACCAGCACTGACAGGCCAGTTTCAGGCATTATAATCCTAGTTATCGGCAGTGGCTTTGAGCAGGAAGAGTATACATTTTTAAAAGTTACCTTTCCTATAAAGTTATCACAATCCAACTTTACCGTTGAATTGTATTTTCAATAAATATTAAAAACTATGCTTGAACCATCTCTGTAGCTTTTTCCAGGCCAAAGAGGCAGTGGACCTGGTTGAGGGAGGTCCTGAAAGCGGTTCAGTCTTCTGTCTTTTTGTTGCTGCACCACTTCCTTAGTAGCTGCTAGCAGTTACATTTGGTGGAGTGCAGTTCCTCAGTGAACCCACTTGCTCTTTTGATTGGTACTTTTATTTTGGCTGTCTTGGGGAGTGCAATGGTTTTGGCGTATTCTGTGATTCACTGGGAGATGTTTTTTGCTGCTTACTCTGGGTTGTGTGCAGAGGTTGGGAGGTGGGAGCAGACAGTGTTCTCCACTGGTCTTCTGTTCCCTTTTCCAGTCTCTGTGTGGTGGATCTGGGAGGGCCGTGCCAGAGTTGGTCGGTCCTGAGATAGTGAAGTGGACGCTGTAGTGATAGGACCAGGTGAGTTGTGTGGTGTGGTTGTATCTGACTCTGTCACTGGAGGTGAAGATAGGATCAAGCGTGTCCTGCAATGTGGGTGGGGTCATTGACAAGGTGCTTGAGGCCGATGTTGCTCTTGTTTTCCAAGAACTCAGTGGTGTTGCTGTCGCTGAGCTCGTTGAGGTGGAAGTTGAAGTCCCCTAGAAAGATGTAGTGCTCGGCGTTGATTGCAAGCGGGACGATGAGGTCTGGGATGGTGTTACAGAAGCTTGTGCATGGTCCTGGTGGTCTGTAGGCAGGGGAGCCCCTGATGGTGCCTTTTCCGTCTGTATGAAGTTGGAAGTTGAGGTGCTCCATTAAAGGGGTCGGGCCATTAAGGGATGTTGTGCAGCGTATGCTGTCCCTGTAGATGATGGCAATTCCACCTCCGTGTTTGTTGGTTCGGTCCCGGTTAGTTATTTTTTAGTGGAGCCAGGTTTAGCCAGGTGTCCTTGAGGAAGATGATGTCCGAGGTGAGGGATAAAACTGTGTCCCAGATCTCCGTGGCGTGCTTACTGAGTGATCGTTTGTTGAGGAGAATGCAGTGAAGGTTGTCTGTGGCGGTCTTGGTCTGCGTGGTGGGCAGGGTTGTGTTAGTGATGTCTCTGGTGTTGTACGCTGCTTCGGTGCTGCAGGTGAAGCAGCAGTGCCAGCAGGAGAACAGCCCACTGGTGGTGCCTGGGGATGTGTGGCAGCATTAGGTGTTGGTGCGTCTGGGGTCCAGGTCTCGGAGGTCTGCGGCAGTGTAGCTTTGTGGAGTAGAAGGGCCAAGGGTCCTGGCGCTGGGCGTGGTCCAGGCACAGAGGGGCGCAGACGGACTTGCCTTTGGCCTGCCAGCAGCGCAGCCGCTGTGCGGCCACGTAGCAGCCTTCATAATTAGTCGTGGGAGGTGGGAGGCACTGGTAGGGAGGCGGGAGAGTGGAAAGAGGTAAAACCAGTGGGAGCAGGTAAACGGTGGGAGTGGGGCAGTGACTACCAGATGGATCAACCAACTAGAAAGAATAACCAGAGGAAACCACAAAAGCAATATAGGCCAGATCAAAAGTAAAGTGTCCCAGACTAAATTACCACATTTCAATTAAATTACTAGGTTGGCCAGACAGCGGTCACCCAACAGGGGATCAAACAGGCAGCCTTGAGTGCTGTCTGCGAGGCACAGTCTCATAGAGCTTGGCAATAGCAGCGGGGAGAGTGGCGCACTACACCAGGAGGTCAATGGCTAAATATCAGGCAACCTACCTTGTTGAATACAAGTACTAATTAGCTGTGACTTATTTAACATTTAAAAATCAGGGTTTATACCGATCAAAAGGTTTGCTTACCAGTTTAAAACCTACAGCAGACAGGCTACATACGTAGGCTTGAAGCCATGTTTTGCTTGTCAGTTTAGTGAATGACACAATAGGTGCTACAGTCCACAGGTAACATTTAACTTTTTTTTCCATAGGTGTATTTACTTACACAATATACCCTGGCCTTGTATGTCTGTATTAGTATTTCTATAATACAAACCTAGCTGTAAAACACAGGGAGTGCTGTATTTTATGGGAGGGGCCAGGAGACAATCTACAAGATTATGCACATCAATGGTGGATTGCTCAAAACCCTTATACACATTTAGGCACAGGGGGATTAAGTGATATGCCCAGACTCACACAATGTTGAGTCTAACTCCAAGGCTGTGATGTAAACCTAGATCACCAGATCCTAGGCCGACAGCTAGAGCCACTAGGCCACATCTACCCTGATATGCATAGAGTGGACTTTGACTCCACCCTGATTAGTGCTACCCACTGTGAGAAGTTGGCCTGATATATGATGTCACTAATTCTAGTGTACACCTTGTATCAGTCCAAACAACCCTTATGGTGATTAGTTGTAAAGTCAACCTTATAGACCAGCTATCCTAGTGGTAGCATGGACAAGAGCAGTCTTAGGCTAAACTCTGAATGGCATGTGAAGTCAGCTGTTATACCATATGTAATCCCTTGAATACCAAATGAAAGGACACCACAACAGATATATATAAAAATAGAATGTATTTATTCTAGTCAAACCCTCAGCACTCTTTATGAGATTCGAGGTAAGTACAACACAGTCTTATTTAAGCATACATTAAGTCACACAGGTAAGTAATACAGTTAGGCCCTAGGGGCCACGCAAACCATATACTAAGTAAGTGGTATAAGGACCAATGTCACGAACACAGGATAGGCCTAGGCCTAGGGAATCGCTGGGGCTACACTATACTACCAAAGGTTAGGAAGTGGGAGGCCCACTGGATTCAGGTGCAGAGTGGAAACACTCACGCGTAATGCGTAAAAGTCGTTTACTCATCAGTTGAGGCACATTATAGGTATTAGTCCAACATAAATTTCATATATCAAAAAAAGGTTGAAGAAAGTTTTAAAGTCCACAAACAGATCAAAGAATTTCATTAATTCTCATTTTTTATTTTTATTTTCTTGTATGGTTCAAATTTCATTACAATACAAAACAGCCGACCTGTTTGTGGACTTTAAAACTTTCTTCAACCTTTTTTTGATATATGAAATTTATGTTGGACTAATACCTATAATGTGCCTCAACTGATGAGTAAACTAGTTTGGTGACCTTAGTGAAATATCCTTTGGGCTTTTCTACGTGTCTATTTTTTCCTTCTACAAGCAGAGAGGGAGGTTAGGTTTGAGAGCACTATAGGTCAAACAGGAGAAAAAAACGTTCAGATAACTGTTGTGAAGTTATAACTAAAAACGATTGATATGGATGTCCATGTAAATTCTGGCTAACTGCTGCTTAGGTCCATATGTGTTATAATGCGTAAAAGTCGATAGAATTACTAGCAGTTAGAAATTAACAGTTTTAGGACACTTCTGGTATAGCTAGAAAGTCGAGACTCGGAAACTAGACCCTAGGATAGTCAATACCCTTGTGAGCACCGAAGTACTCAAGTTACTTAGCCCACGGGCTGCGGGTGCATAGGTGTGAACTTGCGTCGGGTTTCGTCGTTGACTTCTATGGATGCCTGAAGGAAAGTTGCTGACAGGCAGTCAGTGAAGAGTGTCCGGTGGATCCCAAGGTGGGGATCAAGAAGGAAGGAACCTGCAAGCAGAAGGGACAGAGTCTAGGTCACCAGCCAGGAGCCGGGAAGGAACCAGGAAGGAACCAGGCGATGTCGTGAAGATGCAGGTGAAGAGGTGAAGCTTGTCGCAGCAGCCACGGGTACCAGGAGACGTCGAGGACAACCAGGACCAGGAGATGAGCTGTCCCACGAAGGCTCTTGCTGTCGGCGGCGTCGAAGTCGAGTCAGGACGCAACAAGCCTTGGCAAGCGGAACCCACGCAGGATGGAGGACTTGCTTCTGGTGCAGACCAGGAAGGTCTGGGGTGCTTCTCTTTCACAGAGGAGCGGGTGCCAGTCTGGAGGAGCCGGACCAGCAAGATGAAAGTAAAGGTTCATCGTCGCAGAGGCTACTAACAAATGGGCCAGCAACCAGACAACACGTCGAGCAACACAGGTGCAGAAGGGCCCCACGCAGAACACGTGAAGTGTGGGGAGCAGGTCTTCTTTGCAGATGGTGCTCGGGAGTGGGGCTTCTCAATTCCCCAAGCACAGCCTCGAGGGAGCCTCGGAAGTTGCGCTAGTCAGTTACTAGCCACTTTTCCCAAGTCGCCGGTCCCACGTCCCTCGTCACCTCCACGGGTCTCAGCTTCGCTGGAGATGTGAATCTGGTTCAGAGGTGTCTGGAAGTCTCGGCGCTGGTCAGTCTCTGCAGTCGTCCCTTGTAGGATTCAGTCGCAAAGCAAGCAGCGGTCGCTAGATGGTGCCAGGTTGCCCAGGGTGGTCACTCCTTGGCCACAAGGGAGATTCCTTCAGTCTTCTTCCTGAGGTCGAATGTCGAAGGTCCAGAGTTTCTGTTCAAGTTGCAGATTCAGGTTAATCTACTTTAGCAGGGCTCAGCTAGCTACTAATATACTGGGCTAGTGGGCTGGGCTACCTGCAAGGTCCCTCCTATGGGTGGGACCAGGAAGGGGAGTGGCTACACCCCCTTTCCTTTGTCCAGTTTCGTGCCAGAGCTGGGGCTGGAGTGCCACAGCACCGGTTTGAACTGGACTATGCATGGGACACCTTGTGTGCCCCAGGCATGTCTCATTCCTTTCAGCCCTCCCTGCCCCAATACACTAAAGTCTGTCTGGGGAGGTGCTAGCACCACCCCAAGCAGGAAACCTATTGTCCAGGCCTCCCTGGCTGGGAGGGCTCCCAGCTGCAGGAGGTCAGACTCGTGTCTGTGGCAGCAGCATCCATTTTGTGATGCTGAGGCTTTGGTGAGAGTTAAACAGCAAAGTAGGATTTTAACATGTCTCTCCCTCTAGAAGAGGGGAATAATATCCTCATCACCAGAAATGGTATGGGGGTATTATTCCAAAGTGTTAGACACCTTACACAACATGTTTTGATAAAGCCAAACCATAGTTACCATAACCGTTTAAGATTATAAGGTACTTTAAGAGTATATGGTAGGCTATATCATAGAACAGCTATAAGGACATGGTTCCGAAAGCTGCTGACAGGCTCAGTTCATGCTAGAGCACCATCTCACATGTTACCAAGCACTCTGCCTCCAGGATTGTTAAGGCCTGCCATAGGAGTGGCTGATAGGTACACATGTGTCTATTTTAAGGGTAGATATAGGTGTACTATATCTAAGCAAGGGGTGATTACACGACCTTGCCCCAGCTGAGTGATCAGCCAGTTGTGTCTGATTGGAAGGCCAGACCAGGGGTGGCATAATACATGCTGCAGCCCCTGGGAGGCCTAGGGTACACCTATGCCCTGGGTACCTAGGGTACACTGTACAGGGGCCAAAAAGGTGATCCTTACCAATTGGGTATGTACCTAGGGTACATGGAGTCCATTTTAAAGAGAGAGCAGACAGCCTGAGACCCTGAATGGCAGGATCTCAGGCCACCTAAGTCGAAAAACCAGCTAGACACTAGGCAAAAAGTTGGGGGTAACCATAGTCAGATATCCACCTTCCTACACCCACATACCACATGTTATTGGATATTTAGCGTATAATTCCACCTTCTATGGAGTGTTGTCACTGCAATGCATGAGAGACTATTTAACATATGAAAAATACACTGAATCACCAATCATTCAATTTTTTATCTCATTTGTGCACTGTATACAGAAAGTAGTCCATAAATGTGTACATTTTAATGCAACAGGTTTTTCAATGTTTTTGACAGTATGTGAATGCAGCCTTGACCTTTAGGTAATCAATCATTTGTGTTTTTTCACTTTTACCCAGGTTTGCTTCTTTTTAGTTCATTGCCTCCATAACAACCACCACCACCATTACAACCACCATTTACACCACTATCACCATCACTATCATTGTCATTGTCTTTACCGCCACCACAAACATCATAACCACAAACACAACCCAAACCAGTAGGTCTGGTTTTAATGAGTTTAATACAGGCAAATTCTGGCATGAACAAATGAAGTCTGCTTGTATTAGCTCAATAAAGTCAGATCTGTTGAAGTTGCCAATGTTTGCTATAATTTGGACCTATTTTTTCTGTTATCCTCATTGCCAACTAAAAAGTGAATTTGGAACAATCAGAAAAGTCTAATCTGGGGTATTATAACTCATAGATGCTAATTGCATGGAAAAAACTCCCATAATGAATTCCTGCATCATGATAAATACCAAAATGCACAAATATTTGAAATTATATTTTCTACAAGTAGATGGCAGTCGTTGATGTACTTGTTCCTCAACTGATAGCATTTTCCTGGACACAAAGCATGAGAAACATGGAGAATCTGCTCATTTATAAACTGCATACTAAAGCCAATTTGCTCTCTTTTGACTATAATAATCTACTAATTGCTTTCTACACACATTTACAATATCTTCCCTAAAATTCTCAGACAGCTAATTGCCAAAAGACAGGAGAGCTAATTATCGGCTGCTTATCACAGCCTTCAGTTTACCAAACATGTGCAGTTGCAGATGACAGGAGGAGGGGCTGTAATGAGCAGGAGGGGTAGGATGCCAGCTCCAAAGGCACTCCTTTGAGGTCAAGGTCTTTCTCAGGTCAGATGCCCATTAGCCAATCCAGTGGCGAGCTAGGGTGACTCAGAGGTCAAGCCTTACACCAAAGGGCTATTCTGTCCAGACACATTCCGTAATTGGAATAACAAAGTCAATATACATTGCCGGTTGTAGGGACACAATCTTCGCCTGATCTCCTGCAATGCAGATTAATTAAGTGTTATCAATTAATGACCTGGTAAAAGTGAGCACCCAGTTAGTCCATTTTCTGTAGAATGTCAAGCATATGAAAGACCTGAGGGGGAGGGAGAGGTCACCTTTCTGCAGAAACGATTCTTTTCTGGGAGAATATTAAATGGGAGGCTAGGACTTAAAAGTGCTGCAGCAACATGAGACATTATTTACACAAAGGACGTTTGCAAGGTGTTTTAAGGGGATTTGTCATACTTACTTCTCCAAGTAAGTGCCTGGTTTTCTTCAAGAACGAATTCAACAGCCACTCGGTGCTCATAAAGCTATCTACATTTCCAACAGATGCAATTAAGATCAATATCAGACGATAGATGCCCACTGTGGGCGAACACACTGGGCTAATAAGGAAAAACATTTTTCTTTTTTTAATGTTGTTTTTAACAATGCATACGGAACACTACTAACCCTGGATAATTATGTATAGTGGAGAACACACAGGCATCGAAATGTAATTTAAACAACACAGTGTATGTGTGCTTTAAAATAATTATGCACATATTGCAGGCTTTAGAGCAGGGATCTAAAAGGCCGTATCCATGACAGATATTCCTAATAGCCGTACGAGATAATTGTACATAAATGAATCTAATTTAAATGCCACTGATTTACCTGGTGAGTGTTTATCCTGAAGATGAGACATGGACCAGACCCTCCTTAAGCCACAGTGGACACCTCTGCTTTAAAGGACTCCTTTTGTGCTTATGTATTCAGAGGTGAGTGTTCAAATGTGCGAGAAACGAGTCCCTAATTTTTAATGTTCACTATTATGGGAAATTTGTAAGCATTTTTTTCATCAGCAACTGAAAGCATACGTTTAGGTCATTATGTTCTTCGCCATCCCAGCATGTGGTTGAGAGATAGTAAGTGAGTGAGTGTTAAAGTGCGGGAATGAGTATGAGTGAGTGAAGTCATTTATATGGTGCACTGTGGTGTGAACCACTTTTCTTCATTTTTACTGTGGTTTTATATTCTTGGGTTTAATAGGCTAGCATATGGATCCCATACTTTAGTTCCTTAAATTTCGAAGAAATTGCCGTTACATTTAATAAATTAAACAAGCCTTTCACCATTGAACACAGGCGTCCGTAGTCAGCCAGCGTAGTGTGCAACATGCAGAGGAGGTGTAATCAGGGCTTTAAGTGGGATGAAAAAACTGGGGGTCTCTCAAAGGGGCGTGGCCACTGCAATTAAGGGCGTGGCTTAGAACACGAAGGGAAACATCTGTGCTTAGCATAGTGTGCTGCCCGACTGGTATTTTGCTGCTTCTGTCATTGCATCCAGATATAATAATACAGGTAACACGACACCTACAACAAACCAGTACTATTGCCTTTGCCAATGGTTGTTAGTTGCATAAGCAACAACTATGACTTCGTTAAATGTAATATGACAACCTTACCATTCAGCTCTAAAATGATAAGACTGTGAAATAACTAAAACGAGTCTCTTCGAAGTTACCCCAAAGCCAGTGAACGGTGGCACTACTGCCGGTGCTCAACACCGGCGGGACCCTGTCCACTTAAAGCCCTGGGTGTAATAATCATTGTATCTAGAATTCATGGTGGATGCACTGCTTTGTCGTTGGAGGGCTGGATTAGCAAGTATTGAAGAACAGGGCACGATGGCATTATTCGAGCAGCAATTTCTTCAAGTTTCAGGTATAAAGTGTGAAGAAAGGTGATTTCTGGTCCAAACAGCAAACTAAAGCAAGCACATGGGAGTGATGTAGAGTAATGAATGTTTGCTACTCATAATTGTTACAGTGTTTGTTATCTTTCCCTATGAAATCAATTTACGTGAACTAATAAAAGAACTGCAGCAAAGAAGGTGAAATTTCTAGAAACATTTGCAGTTATATATCAGCAGGCTTAAGCACATGGATGGCGAAAGAAATTAGTATGCTGAGAGTGTCATTACCGGGGATTAAGACTGAATAGAGATGTCAGTGTGGAGAGAGGTGAATAGTGAGCATAGACTTCACATATGCACCCAACAAAGAAATTTAGATTCAGAGAAAAGGAGTTCCAAAGCAGGACTATCACAGAAAGGATGACCACCATCATGGCTCTTTCTGAACTTGAGAATTTCAAGTGGCAAGCATATTATACTGAAAGAGTGGTCAACATTGTTAGCCCCAATATATTTGATCAGTTTCCCATTTTACAGCCAGTGTAAGGCAAAGAAAGCAGGAGACACAAGTTCCTGATGGCTCAAACCATCCATAGCAGGAGAGCTATCCACCTTGGAATCCATACATCACCTGCACATTTAGCAAATGGGTCACCAATCACCATCATCTCCATTTTTGATGAATTAAACTTTAACCAATTTCGGGTAATCCATGTCTTGACAGTTCATAGGCACTTGAATACGTTTTATATCTCTTCCATTCTGTGGGAAGAACATAGACAAAATTGCTGCACGTCATCAACATAATCTAAAACCTCAGGGCCAAAATAGTGAATTAACTTGATAAAAAGAGAACATACAGATATTAAAGCAGGGATGATAAGAACTGATCTGCCTGGAAGGTTCATACCCCTTTTAGGGCTTTGGACTGTTTCCAAAAGTCATACAATCTTCATGGAAGGATACCAAGATTAACATCACTGAATGCCACCTACAGATCAATGGAAATAGATGTAGCAACCCTGGCCTGATTGAGATCTGCAGCAATCACCTGTTCCAGCAACAACGTGAATGAAAGTCAACTTCAAAGAAGTTGAAGAAATCACTACTCTTGACCTTTAGTTGTCAGGCCTACAAATGCAGATTTGAGATGGTTTCCTAGATAAAATTTAGTATGGTCGACTTCAGGCGACTTTCAAAAGTAGATACACCACGGGCCACCTCAACAGTGATGGCACAGAGCCCAGAGTTATTGAGGCTCCCAAGAGGGACACAACAAGATTCCTGGAGAGGGAGACTGGAAATAGATCCTTTGGTGAGTCAAAATATTTCCTACACTGTGTATTTATGTGCATCAAGACTGGTAGCTTGAAAGCGCTTGACCATAGGATATGGAGCAGCAGTAATGAGGTTGGAGATAGTGCTACCCCCACGGCGAAAGACTATTAATCAGCAGGCAGACATTGGGTCTCACAGATCACTCTGAGGACATTTGTCTGATGGGTTATCTAGGCCCAGTAGTCCTTCTCTTCGAAAGAGAATTATCAGAGTCACATACTCATGTGTCAGAAGTAATAATTTCTGTTATTACTGACTCCCATCTGCAGATTATGGAAGATTTTGAAACAAAAAGGAGGAGCATGTCACTAGAGAGTTTGGAAATTAGGTGTAATGTTATGACTCAAAGAAAGAAAGGTAAAAAATAATTATATTCTTAGGATATCCTTAGAGAAGTTCCAAATAGAAAATGTCTGTAGTTCAGTAATTGTAATTGGAGCCTGTGTGTTGGACAAATTGCACAGATTCCAAGCACATGTTGATTACTTGCTTGTTTTGAATAGATTATATTTAGGGCTCCCAGTTTTCCGTTTTTACTGATTTTTACAGATAAATACAGAGAGAAAACTATTTTTTTCCTGTCTATATTTATTTTTAAATACAGAAAAATACGCAAAAAATGTCTTCTTTGGATGTTTTTTTCTACTGTCAATCATGAGTGCCAGGTCAGTAAGTGTACAGATTGAGAGGTAGGGCAGATGAAAAAAAGACAATACATTTCCTAATTAAGCTTAATTAAGTGCAGATCTACAGTTATTTATGCTATTTTGCAATGCAAGTGTTTTCAGATAATGCTATTGCACTGTATACTGCTGAAACCTTTTGGACATTCAAATGCAAATGTTCATTTATCAGTCTAATAAATGTGGAAAAATACCCATTGCAGCTTCATTTATACAGAAAACACAAAATAGAAATGGATAAATACAGACAAAATTAGCAAAAAATAAATATGGATAAATACAGACGGAAATGTAGAAAAAATAAATACCATAAAACCGGGAGCCCTAATTATATTAACGCTTTTACAGATTATATAAGGAAACTGTCACAAATCAAAAAATAATAGGTAAAGATGAAAACACCTATTATATAATAAAACAATTCCAATAATGTTCATTAAGTGTTAGATGTAATGTGAGCCTTTACATATCAACACATTTCTCGATAGACACAAAATGGAAAAAACCTTTGAATAAATGAAATGATAATTGTATGGTGCACAGCTACTCCTTGGAGTGTCCTTGTACTGAACAAACAACAGCAAAATTGGAGATCCAACACATTTATATTGATGCTCAGTATCAGGTTTAAAAAAAAATCCTACTCTGCAGTTCATTGGTGGTCCTGCGAAGATTGAGAGGAAGTCGATTCCAGGCTTGAGCTAGCAAGAAGAAGAAGGATGAATGGCCTAGAGTGACAGGTTTGGCCTTCATAATGGCCCCCAGCAGAGCACCAACAGAACAAAAAGATCTGGGTGGTTGGTACTGGGAAAACCTTTCTGACAGATACTCAGGGCCAGTTCCTTAGAAGGCCTGATGTACAAATACCAGGGCTTTAAACAGAAATCTTTGTTTGATCAGCAACCAGGGCAGGACTCTAAGATGGTGGGACATAAACACACGCTGGGGGATTTCAAAAAGCAGGTGTCCTACTGCATTTTAAACCATCTGCAGCCAGACATTGGCATAATCCAGTCTGGGTGCAATAAGGGCATGCACAACAGTTTTCCGGTATTGAAGTGGTATAAAAATCTTTTTTTTTAATGCTTGGAGCATCACAAAACAGGATCCCACTTCTGCCACCACCTGCTACTTAAATCCTGTGCCACTGTGGTTGGAGGAGGAGGGGCTGGCAAGATATCAGGCCAACAATTCTCCCACCACTTGTACTGGAAAGGTCAAAATAACATGATACAAACAATAATGATCTTCCTTGGTTTGCAATGGAGATTGCTGATACGCATACAATTCATTGCTGATCCTAAACAGGACTTAAAAGAGTCCTGTATTACTGATTCCTCCACACTTTCAAATGAGAGAAGCAGTTCTGAGTAGTAATAAGAGACTATCCTGACACCAAAGGACTCCAACAGGGGGTCTTACGGGACCATATAGATATTAAAGAGAGTAGGGCTCAAAGATGAGCCCTGAGGCACCCCTAAGTGAAGAGCCCTGAAAACTGAAGAGTGAGGGGCCATTGACAGCTTGAGTTCTGTTTGGGTCAAAACGAGAGCCAAACCCACAATCTCAATGTCCTCAAAAACGCTATAGGAGAACAAGGGGTGTGAGACGGCATCAAACACCGCTGAGAGATCTAATATTATCAAGGCTGTGTTACTTCCTTTATCTAATTTCTATTTGATGTGATGTAATATTCTAACACAGTCTCTGTACAGAATGGGGATGAAAGCCCAATTGAGCAGGATGAAGCAATTAAAATTAAATGCCCACGTACTGTAAGAAAAGGCATTTTTTAAAATAACATCTAAGTAACACATTAAAGCACAAAATTGTCTAAAAAATATATGTTGTTTGATATATCAGACCATGTGTGACAGTACATACAAGATGAAAAACGGAAACCTTTCATAAAACAAAAAAGAGTAAAAGAAGATTAGGGAGGAAAGGAAGAAACCAAGACAAGAGAAAAAGCTTAAAAATATTCTGCATATAATTCAACAAGTAACGAGGCACGTAAGAGTAAAACAGTGCATCATATAATGAACACAGTAGCTAGAATTATTGTTACAATAAGTGGGATTTCAAAGATGCCTATTAATCTTAATTATATAGTATAATACATTTAGTAGAAATGTCATAATAAGAAGAAAAATAAGATGTTAAAGGTGACCACTATAAACAAAGATTGGAACTGTTCATGTTAGCAATTTTATGATTAAAGCATATTGCTTACCACCAGGTCAAATACAATATTCTGAAGTTATCTTATTCATAAACATGCCGAGGCAATGAATACATGAACAATTTCACTTTTTGTAGGGAGGCTCTGTCAGACATCAGTTATACTGCTCAATAATATCTTTTAGAAAGAAAGTTCTCCCTTGGTCTTTAAAATAATGGTAACTTTGACCCAAAGTTGAGTCCAGAAGAAATGGGCAGGTGAGAAGTCAATGTCCCTGTATGCGAGAGACATGATCAGCATTGAACAGAGATAGAATCACTAAATTTAAGATTAAAATCCGGGGTAAAGCATTCCATTATATAAGAAAAATAGCATTTGGGTGACATTAGAAGCACATTATTCTGAGCTATTCCTTTTCCTATTTTATTCCAAATATAGGAAGATCAAGACACTTTTGAGTTAATCTCCCCAACATTTTCAGTATTAGAGGCCTCTAAGTTGGTGCCTCTGTTTGCACGGTCCCCCCCATTTTTTAGTGGGCTGATGCTGCTGACTTTTGGACTCTTTGAATTAGGACACTGATAAATAGGTCCCAGTGCATGTGCTCTGACCCCCATTAACATGTACAATTGTCTAACACCTAATTGACCTATTCAACTTTCCTAGAAGTCCATAGTATGCAGTGTCCAGAGAACACCTATAGCCTGGAAAGTTAAATGTCACCTACGGAATACAGCACTACTGGGTCATCCACTAATGTGGCTCAGCAAACATGACTTTACGTCTGCAACATCAACCTGGAAGCTACAGTTCAAAACTGCACCCTGACCTGTCAAGATAAACTTTTTAACTGGATAAAACATTTCTTTTAAGTATTATTAAGTTACCCCTATGGAGGCCTGGTAGCCCACAAGACAGTGTGCATGATATTTAAAAGTAAGACATGCAGAAATGTAAAGTTAATATGTCCTTTCAGTGACTAGCACCTAAAAGCTATTTTCACTGTAGTAAGGTTGCTTGTACCATAAAGAAACGCTGGGATGCACAATTACGGGTAACAATGTAATCTGCAGGTAAGAAGGAGTAAAAAATATTATTCTTGTTAATATATAATAACAGCCTAACTCACAGGGAAGTTGGATTTCTAATGAATATTAAGAAAAAGGTACTTTAAGAAAGTTACCTTTTTCCAGCTTTAAGCCTCTAGAGGCTAATTAGCATTAGATTCCAGTTGCCACCCCTCCGAGTGCTCAAGCCCTGAATGAGGTGTAAAAATTGCTCCCAAAGAAGAGACAAAGGCCTGGGTATGGTGAGGTGTTCTGTTTCTCTGGCAGAATGACAATTTGGGCAGCACCTAGGAACTTGATTAATTTCAAAGGGGCCACCCCTGTCACAGGCAGGTCTGAGAAGACACCTGCACAAGATCTTTATTTGTTTCTCCAGTGAGGCAGGCTCCAATCCCAGTAGGTATGGAGCCGCCCTTAGAACTGGTTTGAAGTGACCACAGAGGAGTGTTTGCTCAATTGTCTGGCCAAACCTCTATGGTGGGCACACAGACTCTGCATAAATTCAGAAGGGTTTCACCATCTTAGATTTAGGAAGAGAGGGGCACTCTGGGAATGTTTTCAGTAGGGCACACAGGTAAAGCTGCAAAAGTGAGAAGGTTTACCCCTGAGAACATTTTTTATGGGTTAGGGAAGACCCAGGAGTCAACCCAACCCGCACGCCAGTGATTAATGTAGCTTCCCATGACTTCTTCCCAGAACAATCTGTACATGTGGAAGAACAGGCAAAGGACTACATCTGGTGTTGAGACCTGTGAGGAGACCTAAAGGGTTGGACCGGCTCCCACTTGTACCCCAGTGGTGCAGCAAGGGGGTACGCGGGGAGGGCAGTCTGCCCAGGGCAGCATGAGTTTTGGGGGCGGCGGCCTCCCTCCTCTCTTATGTGTGGCCGTTCGGGCGACCTTTGCGGGAAACGCCAGCAGCCACCCCCCCCCCACTCTTCATGCAGCCACAGGGCAGCAAACGCAGTGACCGCTACGGGTGGCCAACAGCTAGCATGAGTTTTGGGGGCGGCGGCCTCCCTCCTCTCTTATGTGTGGCTGTTCAGGGTGACCTTTGCGGGAAACGCCAGCAGCCACCCCCCCCACTCTTCATGCAGCCACAGGGCAGCAAACGCAGTGACCGCTACGGGTGGCACAACAGCTAGCTACTCCATTGTAGTACCCAGGACAAAAAAGTGGACTCCAAGGGTCAGTTGGCTGACCTGTGCAAGCTGCAGGACTGCAACAAGCTGCAAGAGGCCTTTTTACTGAAGAGCCCAGCTGACCTGTAACAACTGACTTGGATCCTCCAGGCATTCACTGCTGGAGTGAATCTTAACGCCCAAGTGCTGTTCCTTATGTCCTGGAACAATGATTGTGTCAAAGGGTACTCCTCCCAACATCTCTGAAAAACTTGAGACTTAAAAATGTTGTTTTGGACTTAAAAAGTTTCGATGATGAGGACAAACCCGTCAAGGCGATCTGCCAGAGGTACATAGCTCAGCACATTTCTCATGTTCTGAACTTTTCTGCGGCAGCAAATCCCATGCAGCGGGACGTTGCCAAGAAGGTATCCAGCATTGTGGAACCCTCCTTTGATACAGCCCGCATGAAGGTGAAAAACATGACAGGGCTAAGACGTTCAACGTATCTGACTGGCAAAAGTACTTTCCAGGGCTCACAAATTTGAATTTCTTCCACTTGGAGCTTTCCAGCCAAAAGTCAACAGCTTCACAGGGACTTCATTCAATGGCTATCTTGGCCTCCTTGAACCCATCTCTGCCACTGTCTGTTGCCTTGTCCCGCTGAGGATTTTCAACTTCCTTTTCAGAGAGTAAGCGAGAAGGCAAAATTCTCAACTGTGATGAACATGGTTTCTGTATCCCACACTCGACCTTCACTTTTACCTTGGCTTTCACGCAACCAGTTACCTGCAGTTGCGTTTCATGACTTTTGGTACCAGAAACCTCCAAACCTTTGAAAAATCATACTGCTGCTTCCCTGCATCTGATTTTTGTCATGTTAGTGTCTATTTGCTCATTCAAATGTTCTCTAGTTCTATAAATTGGACTGGGATTTTTTAGAGTTACCAAAACTATTTTAACAGTTTTGGTACTGATAAATGCTTTTACACATTGCTCCTAAGTTACGCCTGCCTGCTGTGTTCTACAGATTTCAATGGTTGAGTTCAGATTAAACAAATATTAACCAAACTTATTAAGGGATATTGCCATTATTACTTGAAGAGGACTAGTATCCACTTTGACTAATAACCCACTTTCTCACAATTGCACAAGAGAAAGTGTATAAATAGTGCTCCAATCTATCTGCAAATAAATAGAAAATGGTCTATCGCCACTAGGCTTAACTTACCTTGGAAAGTAATTTAGAGAAACTACATTCAATAACTCGAAATATAGTAGACTTGCCTTGCGTGACTGGGGATGAATCAAGCTGCAGCCATCTTCTTAGGCTCCAAAGCCTTACCACTCCCACATTTCAAAATGAGACTAATAAAAGAAACTAATACATTTCCCATTGAGATTGCCTTATTGGAATGCCAATGGAACCTTGCTCAGCACATCACTCTGATGTTTGAATGACTTCCCAAACACAATGAGATCATTAATGTAGTTAAATGCTCACACAACAGAGTAAACTTCACAATGCACAGGATCTCCGTAATGTTCAGCTGCCAAGGAGACCCCAAAGGAATTGCTTTTAACTCAATAGACCCACCTGCGATGTAAGTGTGGTGATATGTCTTCTAGGTCCAGTTTTAATACTGTATAATAAAGTCAAGCTTCACATTTATATTCCAATTATGCGAGAAACGTCTCTTCACGAAACATAAGTCAAAGGAGGGTGATGCATATTTGAGAGCATTGGATTTAACATATTCATTTGAGTGGTGCTTAATTTGAAAACATAAATATATAAACAAAAAATAAGTCCACAGGGCCAAGATTTTTTCAGAAGCCAGCTTCTGTGTTGTTGAATGTGAGAGTTGCAGAACATCAAAGCTGCTCCATTGTATACCCTTTGCAACCACTCTGACTCTTTATTTCTTGCAAGTTATTTTTAGGCATTCCTTTCTCTGAGGATAAACATATACATACTGTGGTTCCCAGATACCCTTTTACAATTTTATTTCATTTTCATTAGTAGTATTAGCACATGACCTACTCATTTATTTTAGAATCATGCTGTTTGTTTGTCATGCTTCTCTTTCAGTACTTCAATGAAGCCTCAGATAGAGATGTGTTAATATGCACATCTAGGTCGAAGTCTGTGTTTTCTAATCATGACAGTTTTTTTTCTGGGGCTTCCAGTAGAACATTACATTGTATGCGGGTCTCCTTTCCCCCAGTATGATTATTCCATTTATTTATGGATGTTGGCAAGATGCACCTCATTCAGAATCATTACGTTTCACAGTCAGTAAGAAATATCAGGCATTAGGACAGTATTGTATGAAGCATTAATTTCTAATCAGTGATTTCATGATCATTTTTGCCTCTAAAACAAAATGTAGCAAAGCACATTTCCAGGAAACCAAAAGAAGACTGTTGTTTGTAAGCATCATATACTACGTAATGGCCCCTTTCCAATACAGAGGTCTTTAAATTTAATTAAAACAACCAAAGTAAAAACCTGTGTGTTATTCTATTATGATCACTGAACATATTTATTCTGTGATTCCCTCCGAATCACGCAATATCTGCCATTTGGGATCTCATATACCATTCCAATATGGCCATGCTAAACACTACCACTCAATGAAGACCGCTCAAGTCTGAATTGTGCAAAAGTCCATCTCCAGCAACAAGCTGCCAGTACCAATGTTCAGACCTGGCATTTGCACAAGTCATTGCTGCACAATACTAAACAAAGACAGCTTACAGTGCATCACATGGACTTCACTCATTAGGTGTCTGTATGTAATATGATAATATCCACCTATGAGCAAGACCACATGTACCCCAGATGCAACACTAAGTGCAGACCTCAGCAATCAGACCCCCACTCTGGTATACCCGCATAGTGTCCCATTGCTTTAAACTGAATCGGTATGATGAGCACAGGATGAAATGTAGGATTTGTATTTTTCTGTACCAGAACCACAGCTGCCTACTTACTGTGAATTAATACCCAGTGATTGTATAAGCAGTGGTCATTCCTAGTATGTATCACAAGATGTCACGGAGCAGGGTTCTACAAATTCATACCAGCCTTTACAAAAATATGTCTAATTCAATGCTATTTTGTCAAATTCTCACTCCGATAATTGTTCTTGAACTTCTATGGGAGGTTATCTTCCACTATATTGTCGGTGCCATGAGTATGTTGTTGTTTATTCATTTTCTGTACCTAAACAACCATTTGCCAGCCAAATTCTAATGCATCCTCCGGGCATGAAGTTGTGTCTGATGCCTCATGATCTCCTTACATTCTGTATGTTCCTGAGTTCCTCATGACACCAGCCCTACTGCTTTCTGTCCTGCCCACATGATAACCTCTGCCCCAGAAATACAACAGCCAAATCCAAATATAGATCAATACTATTTATAAAGCCCAAGAGTGCAACCAAGCACTCCTCAAAGCATGAAAAATACAGAACAATGAGCAGATAAAAAAAAAAGATCTGATACAATCTTCATAGTTCCTCATTATGTACTCCCATTGCATTTCATATATTTATTTTTAAGTGTACATTTCTCATTTATAAACTCATGTTGAATGTGCTACTGTTTCCACATAAATACCATATATTTGCTTTATTATAGTTTGATAATTCAACAATAAGTCATATATGTAGTCACATAGTTCATAATGTTGCTAAATGTAAGTGAAGGTGCAACAAGACTAATATGTTAATTCTTACATTGGACATAGCTCAAATTAAACATAATGGGAAAAGTGCAGTTGAGTTGGATACAGACAAATAGAAGACAGGGTCTTCAACTTCCTGGGAGGCTCTGAGATTGAGCAAGCAGAAGCTGTAAATACCATTTGTGAAGGCCACAGGCCGGCCTTATCGGCTCGCTGGGATGCCATAGCTACTGAGCAGAGATTGACAAAGATGTTCTTTACATTGAACAAGACCTTTGTTAATCTATGTGGGGGGAGGAGCCACATTAGAAACATCAAAGGCCATTTTTGTGCTGAGACATCTTATCCACAGGCAAGAGGGATCGGTTGGAAGAGAGAGATCGACTCCATCTTTTCACGCAAGACAAATCTCAGTTATAAACCACCCTTACACTGTTGTAATTTGTTTTAAATACTGTTTGCTAATCATTGTAATTGCCACTATTTTGTTCATTTAATTACAACTATACACATTCTATTCGCTACGATATGTGTTGATTTTAATTAAATCATAAAACTTATCCTTATTTACATTTATACTTATATCACATTATACTTATATTATATTATACTTATATTACATTTGTCAGTGTGTCTTTTCAGGATGAAAAGAGATCCTGATTTCAACTAACAACAAATAATCCTGTGAAGTCTCACAATGATGATTGTTACCAAGAACACACCATCCTCGTGTAATGCTTAGGTGCTTCGGAGGCTACAGACCACCGGATTTTATGGCTCTGGCTAATCAGTTGGCATTGAACCTATACTTACAAGGGTTTTTTAATGGAATTGCAAGGACAGTATCGGATCTTCACTTGCTTCTACATGCAAGAAAGATTTCTGTCTATCTTTCTAATGGAAATGGCTGGGCTGGTGAAAATGTTCTGTCACCTGCTCTAAACTTCTTAGTCTTTGAGACTGTCATCATCTGACATGTGAGAACAGCTGCTACATTGAGTGGTATACTTTACTGTGCTTATTTGAAGTGGCTGGGAATATGGCTGTACATATCACGATATGTAAGGGACAAATTATAAAATGATGTGCTTCTTCAAATCGAAGTTATACATTGATGGACCTTTCCACCATTACTCCCTAGATTAATGAATCTTGGGTATCCTCACATAGGCTCTTAGCCGTGTTGCTCTGCAACACAATGCATTCTAATTTGAGTGTTTTTACAACAGTAGTTTTGCCCAGAGGGAGACCATGCGTGACTCCCTAACAGATGCCACTGACTCTCTACCTGAGGGAGGAGTGGATCCGCAGCATTCTCCTACTCACTCATATACTTGGCTCTTGATGTCCATCCTTCAGGTCTGTCTGCCCCTCATGCATGTAGACTCCTTAACCAAATCCGGAGCTGTGGACATAATGGTTGGATGATGGCTTCCGACTCTTGACTTGCACGCGAAATACACCCTACTGTGAATAAGATGACAACGGTTGACAATGCAGTGTTTACCTGCAGTACATTCTTATTGTTGTATTGAACAGTCACAGCTTTATTGTCATTCACTACACATAAATAATGTGTATCTTTAAAGCAGTCTTATTGTCAATTATAAATTCATTCATTCATAATTAAATATGCACTATATCCCTGTGAGAGCACTTTTGAAAATGTCTTTCAGTGCCTAGAATGTCCAGTGTTGTTTCAATTCGCCTGCAGTCACAAATCGTGCAGTCTATAAATTAAATGAAGTCCTCATTTAAGGGCTATGATGCCACTTCTAAACTGAATGGATTTCTACAGATAAGACCTGCCTAGAATGAGTCTCTGCATACTGAGTGATGAGGATGCAAACCATAATTCTATAGCAGAAACTTGGCGGGATAGTTTGTCTTAAGAACACCTTCAAGAAATGTATCTTCAAGTCACAATCATATTTTTAGCGTAAAAAGCTATCTCTCATCTTGGCCTTCAGCTCCAATGATTAAACTGCAGATTTTTTCCCAAAGGCTTTGCTTTATTCCACTTTACTTAACTGAAAGATGCTCCTTTAAAAACGCTCATATTTTTTAAATATGTTGTGTTGTGATTTACTGGGTTTATCTGACAAATCTCAAAACAGATCTGTTTCTATTTCAATTTCCATAATATTAGGCGTAATAGTGGTGACAGTCGGTATATTTCTTTAGTGATAAGATGAAGGATTTTGAATTTCTTTGCGCAGCATTTGTTATTTTGTTCCCCTTTATCATGCATTTTGCTTAGCTATATATTTGCCATCCTGGAAGGTTGGCAGTGCTCCATTTTGCAAACCTTTTCATACTAAGTTTTATTGTGTTCCTCCTCTCAGCTATCTCCCTGCAGCATTGGATAGAAGAGAGATATCAGTTTTGGCCTATACTGTCTAAGGTGGTGCATTATAGTGCCTTCAGCTGCAACAGAACCTCATCAATCTGGGACAAATGTACAAAGATGGAAATGTAGATAATAATAATCCAAATGTGTTAGAAACGACCACACATTTTAACAGGCCCACACTTTTATCTCTAATTAACAAAAAGCCTACCTGCTGCCCAAACCTTAAATATAGAGGTGAAGTCAATAACACACAAGCATTGACAAAGCCAATAGGTCTCACCTTTGGGACTTCTTGGCTTTGCCAATTCATTTTGCCATGGTGTACAGCCTCAGTGAAAAAGCAAAATACTTTTGGTCAATACTGCGTGGCATCTGTCACAAAAAAAGATAAAAATTGTGTCAAGATATGATAAGGGCTGAGCCCTCATCACCAACATCATTCAGTAGACTTGCACACGCATGATGATATATGTGATCAGGTGCCACCACGCATGTGCATACCTACTGAATGGCATGTGCACTGTTTTATTTATCTATCCAAGACAGCAGGTGGCACTTGGCATGGTAGATAAAAAATAATTTCACAAAGCACATTTCAGCAAATGGAGCAGTCCACAGCAAATGTGACCTGCAGGACTAGCCAAGAAATGTAAGAAAAAATGAAAAGTACTGCAAGGAGTAACACACATTTCTACAAAATCAGCAGCTACTCTAAGATAAGTAAAAGAAATGTAAAAGTACTACAAGTGATGGGTGAGCAAAATGGAGGGTGGGTGAAAGCAGTAGACAGAGTGGGTGGGGATGAAATAAAAATAAAGTTGCCAAGGGGAGAAGTGATAAAGGAGGAGCAACACTGAGCACAGGAGGAGCAACACTGAGCACAGGAGGAGGGTGGCAGGTAGACGAACACAAGAGAGAGCAGCACACGAAGGAGAGAGCAAATGGGGAACAAGACGGGTATTTGGAGGGAGAGGAAGATACACGAGAGCTGGAAAGGACATGCACTCTAATGGAGTGCTTAAAGAAAAAGAAAAAGTAGTTCCCTAAAAGTGAAACGTGGAAGGGCACAAGTCAGCCAATTGAAGGATGGCAAAGAGGTCAAACTCCAGGACATAGATAAACACAAGAAGAGGAGGTAAGCCATGAAATAAGAAGCAAGCCGAAGAGAGAGATAAGCCAACCAATGGTAAGCAATGGGCAGGCTGTAAGCTTATTGTAAGTTTTTGACATGATGAACAAAAGGCTTTGATCTACAGGGAGCTACAATGCAGACCCATGGTATGCAAATTAAACCCACCACTGCAGAAAGCAGATAAACACAACCCATTAAACTATTTTCTTTGGATAAGATCCAAACAGCTGCTGTGTTTAATTGGCACATTTGCGGCTCCGCGTTTGATCAAAGAGAAGCCAAGGTACTTTTTAAACAAAATTTTAAAGGTTACGGTTTCACCAATGTGAATGATGGTAGAAGAACACAGACAAAACGGAGGAGTACAGAAAGTGGTGAGGGGTGCAGAGAATCACATGGGCAAGGTAGAACATTATGAGCATGGGTAGGGCGATAGAAGCACACAGTAAGACAGCAACATTAAAGGAGGTGCACAGGGGCATGTGGTGCGAGTGAGTAACACAGAGCACGGAGGAGAGAGAATCCATCACGGAAAAAAAATTTAACACACAGGAACTCTCATAGAGTGAGTGCTTAACAAAAAGGATAAAATTCTTCCAGGAAAGCCGGTACTCATGGAAGAAGAGAAGGAGAATGTCAGAGTGTGACAAACAGGAGGGCTAACCACTAGGCTAAAACAAAATGGAAACAAGCAAATGCGGGTCAGAAAAGGCAAGGCCAATGATGAGCAATGGGTGGAGTGCATTTCTAGGTAAGCTTTTGGCATGTCTCAAATATGTCTTTTCATCCAGACAGCAGAGTAATGAATGAATGAATGAAATGCGACCTGAATAGCGCACAGCTACTCAAAGGAATAACCTGGTGCTGTGTGACAATTGGACTGTCTATTATTGCTTAAAAAGCTAGGTTTTCAGCTTTTTTTTTAACACCGAGATAGCATCCACTGAGCCATCTAGTTGGTTTTGACCAAGAATACACTATCTACTTCCATGACTTTCTACTCAATCTAGTACAATTCACAAAGACAAATGATTGGATTAACAATTGTTTACATACCGCAAAAGGTGAATTTGCAGTCCTAAATCCTTTTACTCTTGAGGGATATTACCCCCATTCTTGTGTGATATTATGTGGGACTACATTCTATTCAAAGAGGTGCAGAGTAGGCATTTCAAGGTGTGACTAGTCTTGAGAGTTAGCGAGCCACCACAAACATATATGTCTGTGGCCAATCACAAACTCCTTGTTAAACATTTTCCAATTTATTGTAGACCTACTCCAGTCTATGGCTAGAGCAAATCTCTTTCCTTGATCGGAAGGGGAAAAAGCACTACACACTTTGTGTGTGGTAAGGTAAAGCATTAACAATGGAGTAACAAAGAAACTTTCCCTCATAGAGAGAAAAGAGAAAAAGAAAAGACTGTGCCATTGCCAAGAGGTGCGAGCTTTCTACAAGGCCAATGTTCCATGCACTTGCAATTCTGTATTCGGGAACTAGCAGCGCCAAAACAAAACACTGTCAAAGTGCACAAGTCTGACTTTCATGTAGTTAAGCCTCCAAACACAGACAACTACCTATGCTGTTTTGATGGTGTTGCTGATGGTAATGGTGTTTAATGATGGTGGTAGTAAAGGTTGTGGTCGTATGCACTGAGAAAAAGATTTAAAATACCTGTAGTAAAAATGACAAAACAGCATTCTTTTCTGTATAAAATGAATGTAAGAGATAAAGAATTCAATGTGTGATGTTTGAGTGTATTTTTCACTTATAAAATAGTCCCTCCTTCATTGCAATTAAAGTACTCCATTGAAGCAAAATGATACGCCAAATCACCTTGGTAATTTAAGTCCTACTGTCCTGTCAAGTCAGATCTCAAAAGGGTAGTCCAATGACTTTCACAGACTTACACCTTGAAAGCTGCAACAGGTGCAGCATTCAAAGCATACACCTTTAAGGTTTTGCAAATTACATAAAGTTGTAAATATACACTCATGAGAAGTTGCAGATATATATGTGCTGAGTTAGAACTCGGTATTCAAATCAGGCTCTTAACATTTAACCTCAACAACCATAGTCAAGTTTTATTGAGATTATGCAGTCTATGAATACTTACCTGCTGGATCACTTCATATATAGAAAAAGCCCTAAGTTAGGTCCCTTACTGTAAAGTTTGATTTGGGAATGCTCTTACATTGCTTAAATTTATTACAAGGCTATCTGTACCTTAGAAAATCATCATAACCATGGTTATACTCTCTTTTATTAATTAGGGGCTAACTTAGTGTCAGAATGAATAGCATAGTTATGAAGTGATGGGCATTGCAAAAAGGTAGGCAAATGAGAGCAGGAACCACTTTTGGGGGGTAGAGAAAGAATACTGAAAGAAAAATGAGTTGAAACACTCAGTGCGGTTTATATTAAATACATCGCTTTCCTAGACAGTTAAAAGACTAAATGCAATGCATATGGTGCAGTTTGTTTTTATATTTTTGGTGCTTTTCTGAATGACAGATTCTGAGAGCGGGTTTCTGGATAGACTGGGAGCAATGTTAATCCTCTCAGAATGTTGGTGCTCCACACACAAGCCTGGTCACCAAATCAATCCATTCAATATCATACAAAACACATTAGGCTCCACAAGAAAGGCAGAGAATATTTCAGCATCCAACCATCAAAGTTTATTAAAAGTAAATGGTTTACAGAAGGCAAAAATCATGCACGCAGCAATTCATAAATAGAATGTATATGCTTCAATCAAATTAGAATAACACTCAAGTAGCAAAGGATGAACTAGCATGCGGTCGTCTCAAAGGGAAGGACAAAGAAAAAGTCAGTCCTCTCATTTAGAGAATACTCTAAAATCTCCCAGTCTGCTCTGCTCTATTCTGCTCTGACCTGCTCTAAAAATGAACAGAACTTCAACATTTTGAGCAGCTATACGCAGTTCCCAAAGGACTGCCTAATCAGTTTACAGTGAAATGATACAATTAGGTCCTTGATAGGTTCTCAAGGTTTCTCATAATAGAAGCTCTTTCTACATCTTTCAAACTTACACTATTCGTAACTAGATTAGATACATGGACCTGTCTGCACACTGCAGGTGTCTCTTGAATGTGCTATTAAACAACACTTCACGATAATCA
This sequence comes from Triturus cristatus, assembly GCF_964204655.1. NCBI lineage: Eukaryota > Metazoa > Chordata > Amphibia > Caudata > Salamandridae > Triturus > Triturus cristatus. The sequence goes on from NC_140582.1 coordinate 1,073,798,506, forward strand.
CAAAGAAATTAAATATTTTTTCACATGGAAGAAGAGGAAAAAGGACAATGCATTTGATAATTAGAACAGTAGCTTACCTGGAGATAAAATGTTCACATGTCACAAAACAAGATGGCAAACAAATTAAGCATCTTGAAATTCAGGCTTACATTAGCTATAATCAATCAAAACATAAATAAACATAATCTGTCTCTACAAAAAGTGCTAGCATGTTTGTGTGTTAATGTTGTGTTAATGCAAAGAAGGTTGTTCATCCGTTTTTGCAATCAGCAGCCAGATGTGGAACTGTCGGAGGGTTTGACACTTGGAGTGGTCAAAGAATGGAGCTTAAACATTCTAGGAAGTGAGCTTTCAGTGTTTTTGAATTCAGTAAGGAAGTGTTTATCTGCATGCAGAGAACATTCAAGGGAAGAATGGAGGCATCTGACCATGATGGGTCACTCAGCGGTTTGGGAACAGTTTGAAGGTAGTGACTCTTGAAGGCTATGCCATAAAACTAGGGCAGACAAGTAATCTTCAGTCACAGCAAGAGAGGCTTCATACACACAGACGAGTAGTTTCCAGAGAACATGATACACAGCAAAAAGCAACCTAATTGGTCACTATGAGATGTGATGGGTGAATAACGAGGTAGGCTGCACAGAGATGAAATTGATGACTTAATCCAGGGCAAGATGGCCCACTAGGAAGTACAGTACAAAGACTGTCATGATGTACACATTTTGTCTTCACAAGTATGTACATCATGTATATTGGTTTTATAGAACACAAACCTAGCTTAACCCTTTCCATGCATCGGGCGTCCGGGAACTGTCCGACGTCACGGTGGGTGTGTGTGTCGGACAGCTCCCGGCCATCCTAGCACCCACCCATGGGGGAAGCGCTGGTGCTCCCCCGTGGGTCGCCCTTGAAGCTGCCCCCACCGGAAAGGCAGGGGAAGCCCTTCCCCTGCCCCCCACCCCCTCCCTCTGCGTCATTAGAGCATACCGGATGCACTGGAAGCCATTTGCTTCCAGTGCATCCAGGGTAGAGGCGGTAAGTTTCTCCTTGGGGAGGGTGGGGGGTACGTTTTAAAAGGCATCAGAGGGAAGGAAGGGTTTTCCTTTCCTCCAATGTCTTTTAAAAAATCAATTCTGCTGCACGATCGCGCCTGGGTGCGATCGTGCAGCAGGAATGCCCTTTTTTTAAAAATGTATATATATATATGTATGTGTCCATCGGGCCACCAGGTTTTTTTTTTTTTAAATGCCCTTGGTATGTCAGGGAGCGGCCCCTTGGGCAAGGGTCGCTCCCTTTGGGGGTGCAATATGTTTTTGGGGAGCGGCCTCTTCAGCAAGGGTCGCTCACCTTTGGGAAGCATTTATTTGGGCCGTTTCTGATCCCCTGAATGGGCAAATCGACCCAAATAAACACTTAATTTTATTGTATGCCCACTAGGCCATAAGGTTTTATTTTAGTGTTTTTGGTAGCGGCCCCTTGGACAAGGGTCGCTCCCCTTTATGGGGTGAATATTGTGGCCATTTCTGCCCCCTTTGGGGGCAGATCGGCCATATGGTTTCAGGCCTATCTGTCCCCAGGGGGGCAGAACCCACTAGACACCAGGGCTTTTTAAATGTTGATGTTGGGGAGTGACCCCTTGGGCAAGGGTCGCTCCCCCTTTATGATGGTGAATTATTTGACTGTTTCTGCACCCCGCGGGGTAGATTGGCCTTATGCTTTTAGACCCACCTACTACCTTTGCTTGGCTGGTGGATAGTGTGTGGACTAGTGCATTATTTGCATATGTGATTTTAATGTGTTTTTTCTCCTTTTTATTGTAGTGCAAAGCTTTTGATTTTTGTTTGCAGTTTCGGCAGTGGTTGATCTGCAGTTTTGCGTAGTTGCATTTTTTTGGGAAGAAAAACATTTTTGTTGTGTTTATTCCAATTGAGTATTAATGTCATGCATTAATTAATTTTTTGTAAGTGGTATCATAATAGCAGCATTTTTAATTAGTGTTTTGTGCATGAAATTCTTTGCGATATGTTTTGTGTTGTCTTATGTGTAATTTTCTTTTTCTTTTCTTATTTAGTGGGATAGGTGGTGGTGAGTCTAGCTGCTTCTGGCAAGAGAGTGGTATAGTGTTGGAGTATATAGGTCTTTGTGATAAAGCTACATTTTGTTTATTTCTTTTTTTACAAAGGGTTTGTTGTTGTAGACTTGTTTGACATGTTATCTTTATTAGTAAGCATTATGGCTAGCTGTAGAATTACTGCTCAGCAGGTGGTTGGTATACTTCTTGAATCTTCTTCTGAGCAAGATTATGAGACTGACAATGCGCCTGAGAGAGAGGAGGGAGGGGAAGATTCAGGCAGTAAGCTTTCTCTCCACATGGAATCATCGGATGATGAAGCTACTCTCAGTGCGGATGAAGCTACTCTCAGTGTGGATGAAGTGCCTGTTTCAAAGGAGGACACTGATGTGCGGATGGTGCAAGAGGCATCTGGATTGCAGCCTGGGGCTTTAAGGCTTGCCATTGGCAGTGCTGGACTCTGGGTTGATCCAAACATGATGCAGCCGATGTTGCCTGTCTTTAGTGGTGATGAAGGGTGTAGAGTGGATTGTGAATATTTTTTGCCTATAAAGTTTTTTCAGTTGTTCATGGATGATGTATCTTTGGGTGAGATTGTTGAGCAGACTCATTTGTATGCTGAACAGTTTTTGAGGGACAACAGTGCCAGACTTAGGCCCCGACCTAGAGCTACCCGGTGGACTCCCACAAATCTGGATGACATGAAGAAGTTTTTAGGTTTGACTTTTTGATGGGCTTGATAAGGAAGCCGTCCCTGGCTTCATATTGGTCTACCAGTCCCTTGATGGCAACGGCCATATTTCCTGCAATTATGTGTCGCGATCGGTATTTACTTTTGCTTTGGATGCTTCATTTTGTTGATAATGCTTTGGAATTGCCACGAGATAACCCAGACTGTGACTGTCTTTTTAAGATTTGGCCTGTTCTTGATCACTTTATAGTCCAGGCAAAGAAATATCTGTTGATGAGTCTTTGGTCCTGTTCAAGGGCCATTTGGTTTTTAGGCAGTACATCACTACCAAGAGGGCATGTAATGGAATTAAGATGTATATGTTGTCTGAGAGTAGGACAGGATATGTTTATAATTTCCGGCTGTACACTGGTAGGGCTTCCACTATTGACCCCCCTGGTTGTCCGTCCACTTTTGGAGTTTCAGAGAAAATTGTGTGGGATCTTGCTAGAGGACTGTTTAACAGAGGCCACCATTTGTATCTTGATAACTTCTACACTGCTTTGCAATTGTTTAAGGAATTGTTCAAAGTGAATACTTTTGCTTGTGGCACAATCCGCTCTAACCGTAAAGGTTACCCAAAAGAGCTTGTTTGCAAAAAGCTTCAGAGGGGACAGTGCACTGCCTTGCGTAGTGAGGAAGTGCTATCTGTGAAAATTATGGACAGGAGGGATGTGTACATGCTGACCACCATTCATGAAGAGAGTACTTCACCTGTGACTGTTTGGGGTCAGGTTGCTGAAGTGCACAAACCTGTGCACATTGTAGACTACAATAAGCACATGGGTGGTGTTGATAGAGTAGATCAGAGGTTGGAACCTTACACTGCTGATCGTATGGCTTACATTTGGTATAAGAAGTTGGCCATCCATCTCTTCAATTTAGCAAATTTCAATGCTTTTGTTGTGTTCAAGGAGAGTGTCAAAGATGACTTTTGTTCAGTTTCAGGAGTCTGTGATAGGCAGCCTTGTTGTTGTGGAACAGGTGTGTGTTCCTAGAGTTGGAGTGGTGGAAGATGTGGCTAGATTGAAAGATCGCCACTTTCCTGATTTAATTCCTCCCACACCCAAAAAAAACAATCCCTGTAAGAGATGTAGAGTCTGCTTGCGAAGAGGTATGCGGAAGGAGAGTCGAATGCACTGTGCTGATTGTCCTTCTAATCCTGGGCTGTGTGTGCCCACATGTTTCAGATTGTATCATACTCAAAAGAGTTTTTGGGAGCAACAGTGAGTCTAATATTGTACTGCCTGGTCTGTATGGTTTTATACAGTTGTTCAGTTTCACGTTTGGCAATAGAATGATGTCTTTAGTTACTGCTGTTGTTTTTGTAGTTATAGTTTTGTATCTAGTTGCAATTGGTTTGTGTTTTCTTTCTTGTTAAAAAAAATGTAATGACGGTGTGCGTGGACTGGTGCTTGGCTGGCGGTGTGCGTGGACTGGCGCTTGGCTGGCGGTGTACGTGGACTGGTGCTTGGCTGGTGGCGTGCATGGATTGGCGCTTGGCTGGCAGTGTGCGTGGACTAGTGCTTGGCTGGCAGTGAGTGGACTGGCGCTTAGCTGGTGGTGTGCGTGGACTGGTGCTTAGTTGGCGGTGTGTGTGGAATGATGCTTGGCTGGCGGTGTGCGTGGATTGGCGATTGGCTGGCGGTGAGTGGACTGGCTCTTGGCTGGCGGTGTGCGTGGACTGGCGCTTGGCTGGCGGTATGCATGGATTGGTGCTTGACTGGCAGTGTGCGTAGATTGGCGCTTGGCTGGCGGTGTGCATAGACTGGCCCTTGGCTGGCGGTGTGCGTGGACTGGCGCTTGGCTGGTGGTGTGCGTGGACTGGTGCTTGGCTGGTGGCGTGCGTGGATTGGTGCTTGGCTGGCAGTGTGCGTGGACTAGTGCTTGGCTGGCAGTGAGTGAACTGGCGCTTAGCTGGTGGTGTGCGTGGACTGGCGCTTGGTTGGCGGTGTGTGTGGAATGATGCTTGGCTGGCGGTGTGCCTGGATTGGCGCTTGGCTGGCGGTGAGTGGACTGGCTCTTGGCTGGCGGTGTACGTGGACTGGCGCTTGGCTGGCGCTATGCAGGGATTGGTGCTTGGCTGGCAGTGTGCGTAGATTGGCGCTTGGCTGGCGGTGTGCATAGACTTGCCCTTGGCTGGCAGTGTGCGTGGACTGGCGCTTGGCTGGCAGTGTGCGTGGACTGGTGTTTGGCTGGCAGTGTGTGAGTAGTGACTTGCTGCTGGTCACTATACACACTGCTAGCTAAACGCCACGCAATCGGTGAGCTGGTGTGGTTGCTGTGTCAGGAATGTGGGCGTGTGAAAGTGAAGGGCCCTTGAATGGCGCTGTCTGCTGGTGTGAGTATTGTAATGAGCTGAGCCCGCGGCTGGTGGTGTGAATGGTGTTGTATGTGTCACACGTGTGAAAGGTGTATGAATGGCCTGTAAAGAGGTTGGTGCCTTGTCGTGGCTTTACAGCTCACGAGCTGTGAGTCAATGGTTCAGTTTCTTGTCCTTTCAAATATTAACAGTGCATTTCATTTTTGTTAAATCTCTGGTTAATACAACTTTATATACTGAACCATCACTCACCCTCATGCCAAATTCAACCGGTATGTATGTGTGCTTGAGGAATAGGTGGGTGTGCAGAAATATTTGCCTTTTCTATCTTTCTCAAGCAGGGTGTACCTTGTCCCTTTTTGTGAATGGTGTAATGTGCTGGTTTTTTGCCTGGTGGTGTGAATGGTCTTGCGTTTATCACGTATGAAAGGTGTGTGAAGGGCCTGAAAAGCAGTTGGGGCCTTGACGTGGCTTTACAGCTCACGAGATGAGAGTCACTGGTTCAGTTTTTTGTCCTTTCAATTATTGACAGTGCATTTCATTTTTGTGAAATCTCTTGTTAATAACATTTTATATACTGAACCACCACTCACCATTGTGCCAAATCTAACCAGTATGTGTGTGTGCCTGAGGAATAGATGGTTGTGCAGTAATCTTTGTTTTTTTGTCTCTCTGCCAAGGTGTAAATTTCATCTAAGAAAAACCTACTAACTGTAGATATTGTCGTAAACTAAACACCCATGGGAGTACATGGTTATGTCTCTCTTGTGGATCCCAACAAGTTATCTTACCCACAATGTCCTACAAACCTCAAAATGTGACTGTCACATTTTCCTTGCATTATTGTGCCAACATTTTCATGCTGCAGAAAGAAACAACAAATTTCCTATCCCCCAAGCATTTCTCCAAGTATCCCAATAGAAATGGGTGTTCACTTGTGTGGGTGGGCCAAGTACCCGCGGCAGGGAAGGGCCCAAAACCTAGTGAGGCGACATCAAAATTACCCATCACCAACCAACCTGGTTTTGTAAGAGGGGGGTCCGATGAGTTTTTGGCACCAGGCTCGGCGGCCATCTAGGGAAACCTACCAACCCCACACATTTCTGAAAACCAGACACTCAGGGCAGTCCAGTGAGGTATGGCTTGCGTGGGTCGCCTAAAATTCTCCTACCCAGAATCCCCTGAAAACATCAAATTTAGCTGTAAAAATCATTTTTTCCCCACATTTCTGTGTGGGAAAGTTCTGTAATCTGCGTGGATCCACAAATTTCCTCCCACCCAGCGGTTGAAAAGGCCTAGCATCGAATGGGTTATAAGCTGCAGAGCACTCAACATTGTTTACAACGAGCTGGAATTTTTGTGGTTGGTGATTCCCATCATGAATGTTTATGAGAGACATGGAAATAGAACATGTGGGATAAGAACCGACTTTTCTAACCATGAGGAGTTGGTATGCTGTGTCAGTGACAAAGAGGGATATAAATGACTCCTGATTATACCTGTGTCAAATAAAATGCCTATATATCTAGCAGGAGGGAAGGGGCATTAGGGTGAAATGGCACAGAAGAAAGAGTATTTGGGGCAAATGATGCTGTGAAATACATGTTTTCAGTTTTTGAAGAGCTGAGCATATGTGAGCAGAAGGCCATCTGAAAGATTCAGAAGTTTCTTATTGGAGGAGACACGTCAAGGAAGACACAGAGACTAATATTTGTGGATCACAAGCGTATAATTGCTAACAAAGAGAATATGCTGTCACCAGGAGCAGTTGTACAAAAGAAGATGAGAAGGGGTCTGAGAACTGAGCATTGTGGAATGCCCACTGGTAACAGACTCAGTGATGAGAGTGTGGAATACAAGAAAACAGAAAATGAAACATTTTAACGTTAGAATGGGAATTATGATGGTGAGATCCATAAGCGTAACAGGATTGTATTGTAGGAAGCACTAATGTCAAGGAGGATTTAGAACTGAGGAAAGATGATTAAGATGAGCAGAAGTCATGACGTTTTCAACATCCCTGAGGGCAGGGTTGCTTCCTTGGAGAGCAATGGAGGAATGAGAAGTATGGTAGGCATGGCATGAGTAGAGTCAGTAAATGCCAGTTAAACAGTTTTGGGGAAAATGGAAATAGAAGGTAGGAAGATAAGTGAATAGATATTTATTTTGGTCGTACTACCCCTTCTGTTTCTGTCAGTATAGGTAACATAACTACATATGCAAAGCCGTCTGGATATTAGACAGACAGTAAGAAGTTATTTAAGAAAGTGAAATGATAGACCAGAACATGTGATGAAAAGCTTTCTCTATGGATCAATGGATTGGTTGCCATTATTGGGACAGCTCAGCAGTTAAGGTAGGAGAGGAGGACTCAAGATGGAAGTGTTAATATAGGTGGTGTACAAGAAGATAAAGGTGTAGTGTAATTGGAAGAACGCTGAGCAGATAGGAGCTTTGCAGAGCATACTTATTTTGAAGTAACCAACCAGAAGATTAGATAATGTGATACCTGCATTTGATAGAGTAAGGAAGGAGTTGATAGTATAAGAGTATTTCTAAGCTGAGGTGTAAGACAAAATAGTATGCAAATTTGGTTAAAATACAATTCAAGGTGTCTATAGGAAATATTTCTATGTGGCTTCAATCATTTCTTTGCTGGAGCAAGGTGGTGTGGTATCATGATTCAGACATGTAAGTCCCCAACATCATGTATTTCACAGACCAGCTGTGGACCAACAACATTATTTGGCTGGATCAAAATGACATTTATATGAACAGGCTTCCCACCTTCTCTGACAAATGTCCATGTCCTTTCAGGTTTGGGAGTAATGGAAACCTCAAAGGAAGTTTCTGATGCTCCATTGAAATCTTGTTGGACTTCACAAGAGTACAGCAAGACGTCACATAATCACCGTAAACTCTTGACTCACAAGAGTGGCAAAAGTCCTGTGAAAATAGCAGCAATGTCAGTTTTACCAGCAACAAGGACTATAGTTTTTGCTTTCTCTGGTGGACTTCCGACCCAGAACATATGTACCTCATTAGTTTGGACCTCACCTCAAAAGTCAAAGCGACACTGGAGGTTAAGTCCCTGCAATAAAAAAATAGAACTAGAACAAGGTTAACATTAATTAGATTAAAGAAGGCAGTTGCTGGAAATTTGGGACTTCATGTGCTCTCTTTCCTCTGTGGCTCAGCCATTTTATTAAATATCATCTGGCTGCCACCCATGACATGAGAGTCTGGCATGTGAGCAGCAACCTCGAGGTCTTTTATCAATTTTTCTCATCAGAGTGAGTTTGGTTGGTGATGTATTGACTTGTGTTCTGAGCTAACTTTTTAAATCCATACCTCAGTTTCATATAACAGGGAAAATTCCAAAATCTTGGAAAGGCTCTCTGCTTAGGGCTTTCTGCAAAACTAAGGTAATCATTTTTAACATTTTAATTGGTATATTTGACTTCTGAAAAAACCCTCAGCCTACATAAAGCCAGATACGATATGTGTGATTTTTCATCAGTCACATGTGGAGCAAAATCAAGTGCATGGACTTAGAAGCTGCCATGGCACACAGCATATCAAACCTCAATGTTAGACTGCAAAGTGAACCCATTTTTAAAAGCCTACTTCTTTCAAAATTTGACTTGAAAATGATGGGAATGTCATTCATATGACTTGAAGTTAATCAGTGAAAATAAAAATCATGAGGCAACATGAATTTTTATTTTATATGATTTTATATGCTACAAAAAATATATAGATACAATTGCTATTTTCCGTCATTAAAGAAAAAAACTGTTTGGGTGGTAATTGTTTTATGCTAGTGACTACACCTCCTTAAACCACATATCAAAGGCTCTTCCAGGACTGGATTACACGCTCCTTTTTTTTGACACTCCTCTGTTATGAGCAGCCTGTTCTGACTAATAGCTTACTAAGATAAGGACCTGCCTGACATAAGCGCCTTCCTTCTTAGCAACCCCATGTCCAAGACAAGGTTACTATTATTTTAAAAGAGTTTTCATAAAGAGCATCCTGCCTTGTTTTTGTCAAAGGAGAATCCGCACCAATGTCCATTGAATCTTAGCATTCTCATAGACTTTTAGGAGCCTTACTACCTAGGAGAGAGAAGGTAGATATGCCTAGAAAGGGTGAGTTTTGCTTTGCCAACATAAGGGACAGTAACAGACATCATTGGGAGTACCTAGGCTAACAGTAAATGTAAAATTTAAACAGGACTCTAGTCTGCCATCTTTTGAAACTGGTGCTAAAGACATGGTTTTTTACTTTAACAATACATCATCCTGCTGAAAGGCAAGAGAGGGCATTGCATGGGCATTCTGTCCTGATTTGTTCAAGGAATTGGCTAGTCACTAACATATTAGTATCATAAAATATGTTTCCAACCACTCTCAAATCGCAGTGCTGCTTGGAAAAGAGTAGATATAAAGGTAACAGCAAGTTGTAGAATTCCTGTCTGTCGAGGAAATGACGAAAGAGTACTACTGCTGTTCCCCTTCACTTTCTGTCTCTGAAACTATTCTCCTGGGTCAAGGAAACTAGCCTCTTGTTCATTTGTAATGGTGAAGAGAGTGCTGCACATTTCACTCTGTCCTCTCTGGTAGTAGGGAAAAGCCTTTGCTCCAACTCAAACCTATTTCCTGCTATCCTAGGAGCAGTGCCTGAAGATCTGGGAACTTTTACAGACCTGAAGTTACATGGTTGTTGCCATATGTTCTAAGTTTTAAATGTTTTGATTAAAAACGTTTGTCCTCTGGAGAACCTGTTCAAGCTATCAAGGCTACCTAATAAGAATGAAGGATCCTCCAAAGCATGATTTCTAAATTTTCCTGTTCAGAGCCTGTTATCCAAAAACAAGGCTTCAGCAGGGCCTTGTGAACAAGGTATCTATTTTTGTACAACGCTGCCAAGGAGAAGGCTACAGACTTGCCCTACAGTTGGATCATAGCCTCTAGAAGATTTTCTAAGTCAGAAGCAAAACAGCAGTAGAGGGCACCTAGGTTTGCACTATGATGATGAAACTTCATAAGCTATATTATTAGGGCTGCCCTGCTCATATATTTTTGCAGGGGGGTTGAAGACCCAGGGAATTAGTTTTATTAGCCTGTCTAACCCTGCTGCTGGACTTAACCTTTCAGAAATGTCACAAGACACCAGAATTAAGGCCATGTTTAAGGACATTCTTGCTTCTATGTCCTGGAAACCTAACAGGGGTTTTACCTGGTATTATTTGTTCTAGTGCAAGATATTGTCGAGTAGTTCCTATAAATCCATATAGGATCTGCACGTTTAGACAACATAAACTGTGGGATTTGTGTACGAACTGATTCCAGACACCTCCACCGGGTATGTTAGCCTGTAGACCAGCTAGCTCACAGTGCCACTATAAACCCCTCTTACCAAGGAGAGACTAGATCTTGGCAACTATCGAACATGACAACTCTGTCCTGTCAGGCATCATGGAAACAGTGCTGTACTTTTCGCTCAGTCACTCGTGCTCACTTCGTTTCAGAGGAATACACAGAATAAATGGTGGGGACGTTTTTCAATAAGCATTTATTGAACCAGGGTCATTGTAATGTAAAATAGGTGTGCTGAAAAAACCAAAAAACAGACACAGATATAAATGATCATAAGCACCAACAGAGAAAAGGATGGTAGATTCATACCATTGTGCTAAAATAATGAATAGAGGCAGGTATACAACTACATGACAGTAATAATGCGTACTCCTACGATGCAACCCTAACTAGATGTACCTAAGTGTACCTAGCATGTATGTAGGTGTAGAGCCAAGAATCCCTCTAGGATAAAGCCAACCCCATTACCTAAATTGAGAGACTGTGGGACCCCGTCTTGGTCTCAAGAAGGGCACCCCGCGAGGGATGTCAGACCACTGCATGCTGTATTGTCTGCATGCGGGAACCTCAGCGTCTTGCGTCAGTGTGTCAGCATGGAAGTCCTTTTCTCCTCTGCATGTCGCAGCAAAGATATGGTGCTTATATACCCAGAGTGATACCCTCAGGGATTATACCTTGCTGTGTCATGTCGGACTAGGATGGCGGAGGGAATGACCCTTATACGTAGTTATTATGCAGGAGATGGTAGTCCTGCTGAGATTCCAAGAATCCTCATGCATAATGAATGAGGCTAGTTTTCAGAGAAAACCCCATGTCATGTAGGCATTACCATAACTAGGTAAAAGGTCAGAACCAAGAACCGTAATGCAGTGTAATGGCAGGGGTAATATAGGTGAAAGGTCTGGTTTCTACCTGAGCCTATATCGGGCACCTGTATGAAACATAACAATTTATATATGTTCAGCTTAGAGACCTGCCTAAAAGCAAAGATGCATCCCAAACCATTTTGGCTGCCTATCGATGCTTTCAGCAGTTCCTCCCAGCAATGACCAACCCGTGCATGGGATATCTACACTGTGTAATCTGGCAATCTACCCTTTTTGAAGTGAACAATGAGCTATCTGGACCAAGGAGAAATTCAACTCAAGAAGGCTCCACTTTCTCCTTAGGAATCAACTCTCCTTTGTTTATTTCATTGATGTTCTCCTGCTTGTGAAATGCTCAAGAAGGTATGCCCGGGGCTGCTTCGAGCGGATAATGAATTTCAAAAGGGGCAGACCTTTTCAGTGGCACTGTTTTCCTGGATGTTCCTAGAAATGTATAGGAGTGACTACCTCCACCTACCCCCCTCTGAGCCTGTTCACTAAATCCATATTTGATGGAGCTAGATAGGATGGCATTAAGAAGCCATTTTGAAGGTTACTATATATTGGTGCTTTCTCCCAAGCTAGGACTAAGATTTGTAGAAATCATTTGCACCCTCAATGACTGTGCATGGTGGTGAATCTGCTTTACCATTTCTCCCCTACATTGCATGGTCTGACTTCCCCATTTCTTCAGAATGAAAGGGGTTTGGGTTGTTTCCATTTTGCTCTAGATAATGACTTTGTACCTTTGGCTGATGCTTGTCATTCTGATTCAGGAACTGTTTGAACCATCTCCCTACAACCCATGGTTCCACCATAATATTGTTAAAAATTCAGTGGGAGCCTTACCCTAAACATGAGTTTCTCAATATGTCTGTGGGAACCTTTTATGCATGAAAAGTCATTTGTGAGATACGGACCCCCAAAGAGCTGGACCATAAGTGAATTTACTTGCGCTTCTAGTTCATTTACAGGACAAGAGGTCCCACTTCTGAACATTGACTTTGGAGACCAGTTGTAGATGTAATTGGTCTTTCCAGGAATTGCCTAGTGCCCCTAGTCACTGACCACTGGATCTCTGGCAGTGATATTGACTGAACGTTGGGACTTGATATGGTATCAGATTCTACTTACCATCAACTCTATAACCACCCACCCAATTAAAAGTTTCCTGCTGTGTTAATGAGGAATTTGTAATGAAATTGTGCCCATTATCACAGCAACAACAAACTGCAATTCTAGTGGGCCATGTTCTATTTCGGTTCAAAGACAAAGTTGTATGTTCATTTCTGGAGATCACAAAATAAATGTTATTAATGTGCTGGGAGAAAATACATGGGAGATATTTTAATATTTACATTTTTCCTTTTAGTAAGAAAAGATAGCCTCAGCAGTACCAGCCTAAATCTAGACAGTCCTTTCAAGGCTGTTGAGACAGCCAACTTGTGATGGTTCGCCCATTAGTGGGATACCACTAACTTCCCAATAATCCCTTTAGCTCTGACTGGTCAGTGACAACCTCATCAGTTCCATAAGCAAACTTAGCCTACTTAACCATTCTACCTCATGGTGAACCTTTATCTCTAGAAATACTTGCAATCCAATGAGCAGTGCTATAGAACCAAAGGCTCTTGAACATGAGTAGTTAATGGCACAGTCATCTGAGAGCTGCCTAGTAACTAATGTGAAGTGACACCATATTACTCATGGTGAGCCCTGAGTAAACGTAATGTAAAATAGTGAAGGGTACCTAAATAGATTATTCAAGAACTCTATTCAATAAATCACAATGTGCCAAATGGCAGTATTAAGTGAATGCAATTGATGATTCTTCAAAGAACCATCTAACAGAAGAATGATTATCTGAAATGACACAATTTTATTCAAGCAAATTATTTCCACGTACTAGAAAAAACAATCATGTTGATAAAATATGAGGGATGTCACATATTGCGGCGAGATTGGAATATTACTCCCATCCATTTTGAGGAATTTTGTCCACAACCAAGCAGAGATAGTTTGTTCTATATACTCACTGTTCATCATGCTCAGGGCTCCAGTAATTTCAATAGATTAAATAATCAAATCTTTGCTAGTCCTATCCTTGAAACCGCCAGTCTGGTTTAATTTAGAAATAAAGCATTCTATTTCCCACTGTGAGATAACTCAGAAGTGAAACAGTAATCCCATTCTGGATGGAAACTCTTGTTTTTTTGGTTATTTAAAACACAGGTAGCGCCTCCTGCTTTACTTGTACCCTCAATGAGCACGATATCAACGGGAGAGGTGTCGAGGTGTGTGTAGTGCCTCCTGCTTTACTTGTACCCTCTGCTCACCTGTTGGACATACACGTACTACGTAGGGCGCTCTGCTGCTCTGCCCCCGCTCGGCAACTCAGCTGCCGCCACCGCTAATGCCAACACCGCCAACAAAGTAACTCCAATATCACCGATACCGCCGGGAAGCCGGAATCCGTATCCTGGATCCCGATAGGACGGGATGGGACGGAGGAAGTAGACGGCCAACAACAGAGCGGAACAATTAGACCGCAACTGATGACTGCCGAAGTCAGGTGAAGTCAGCCAGCCAGCCAGCCAGTGTGAGGGTTGAAGATAGAATTCTCCCCTGAAGAGACCCCCCAGGAGGACCATGAGGCCTGGTGGGGCCGGGGGGATAAGCCGTGGTGGCAGGGATTGCCTGTGTACCTCCGTTGCCCAGATTGTGGTGTTAATTGACCCTGGAGGTTTGGTGGGCGCTCAGGGAATACAGGGCCTGGGTCGGGCCCCGACCCCACATGGGGGACCGTGGGGCCTGGAGGCCCACTCACATATGGAGGAATCTGGCGCTGGGAAGTGCCGGGAAGCTCAGCACAGCCCAACTAAATGACAGTGCGCCTACCCCCCGATGTACTACCTTGAGGATAGAGGCAACTGTGGAGAAGCAGAAAACGGGGAGAAGGTAACAGTGCTTTGAATTTAATTTACTCTACCTATGCCCCAAAGACTTATAAAGTAAAAAAAAAACTTGAAATGGAGCATGGCAGTAGGTAATAGCATAAGGCACCGAAACACAGTAAAAGGGTTGGAAACCAGGTTAAAATATTGGAAGGCGGATATAGGGTACAGTAATTGCGGCAAGCACAGAGGCAGAGCAAAGAAATAGGAAATAGCGAATGGTAGGTGAGCAGAGGTAAGTAGCAAATATTCTGATTGAATATGTAAACGTGTGGAAGAGGAGTGAAGACTAGCACCAGAAAGTGAACAGCAGGCCGGAAGACAGAGCGTGGGAGTAAGATCAAAAGACTTTTGAAGCTGATTCATGGCAATAAGGGTAATAGAAGGCTGACGAGATAAAGGAAAAAATGGCACTCGGGAAAACTAAAGTGCTTAAAAGACAGAATAGCCATGGAAAGACAAACTGTCCCTCAGAGAAGGGAGGAGATGAGAAAGAACTATGGAGTGAGAAGAAAGAAAGAAGCAAAAGCGCCACGGAAGAAACTTCCCCAAGCCCTAGTGGCAAAACCCTGGAAAAACTGCCCCAAACTAAAACACCACGACATATGGCAGTAGGGGGTCAAAGAGGAGACCATGGAGGTGGAGCATCAGTCACCAAATCGATAAAGGATTTCATGGATAAACATTTTAAAAAGAACTAATCATTGGAGATAAATACAAGTGAGGGAAAACAAGTAGTGTCCAACAATTCTGCACTACAGAACCAGGAGATGCTAGACTTAAGACATTATGACATCTCATATATAAGCGACCTGCATTGGAACCAATACTATCGTCATTTCCTCAACTATACTCTGCACTCAAGAGGCAAAACATAGAGGAAAGGGAGGCGGAGAGGAGGAGTACAGATATAGAACAGGATAACACCAGAATTGAAGAACAGAAGGAACAGGAAGAAAGGTGTCAGAGACTGAGCACACTCCCAGCAAGGGTGAACGACCCCGTAGAAGGGTCAATATCTAACCTTGAAATTACAGCTTCATCTAGTGCCTCGTTGATAGAAGTAATGTTGATCCTACAAAAGACTCTGCAAGGCCTGCTGGAAGTCTCTGTAATGAACAATGATATTTTGAAAGATCAAAAAGAACAGCTACAAATAGTTGTGGGTGAGTTAAAGCAGATAAAGGACCATATGCCCTCTATTGTGAGACCGGTTACAGGTGACGAAATGGGGTTACAGAGGGAGGAGGGGGATGAGGAAAAGGTTCAGGCATATAAGGGAAAACACGGTGTATATAAATCACGATACCCGATGCTTATAAAAAAACGGGGAGAATCTACGAGATATAAACAATATATACCTAGAACAAGGAGACAAGTAAGAAGGGGTAAGAAGGGATCGTTCACAAAACAAAAGGAAAAGGATGAGGTGACTACAATAGAAGGATATAAGGGTCCACTGAAAGATGTAAATAAAGATCACGAATAGAGATTAGTGATTAAAGATGTAAAACATACGAATATCAAGAGTAGAATACAAGATGATAAATCAAAGAGAAGGTTGTTGAGCCCTATAATACAATCTATGAACAACAATGAGCAGGTGGGGAGGTATGGGGACAAAAGAAAAATTGAAGAACAAATGAGTGAAGGAAAAGGTTAGAGAAGAAATGGAGAGGGAAGGCTAGTAGAACTTGCAAAAAAGGAAATGAAACAGAGAAGGATATATTGGTATACTTTGAATCGTTAAATCAGAGGAAGGGTGGAAAGAGAGGAAGGAACTAAACCCCTTAAACCGAACACAATTGCTCCATACCTTCTCCAAATGCGGAAAATGTAGGGACAGAAGACCTCAAACAAGTGGCTTTCCCAGAAAATAGGCAGGGACAAGAAGTAACAAAGGTTTTTCTCTATTCACGATTGGTAAAAACAGTCCTACTGAGTGCAGAAATAGATCTACTAGAAGAAGAAATCAGATTAGTCTCAGAACAGGAATTAGGAGAGAGGGACCCGGGAAACATTATTTCCTAAATAACCATGCAGGACTGGGAATGAGGCAGGTCCAATTGATCAAGCAGGTATAGGGGAACAAGAAGATTTAAAAATTATGTTGCATACCGATAAAATGAAGGAGCTCAGAGAAGGAGTAAAATTGCTAAACAGATATAGGCCTTTGACACCATTGGAGAATGATCAAAAAAAGTTGGTTAGATGAAGTTGATTAGGAGGCAGGGTCGCCGCACAGCCTGGGCATACTTACGTGGAATATCAATGGGTACAATAGAATATCTAGAATAGATGCATTTAAAAAAACAATTAAAGGTTTTGAAATTGTATACCTACAAGAAACCTGGCTGTTCGACGAAACCCCCCTGCTGGAAGGGTACGTACAACTGAATTCACGAGCTCAGAGAGGCAAGCTGGGTCATCCGGCGGGTGGACAAATAATTATGATATCAACTAAAATAGCTAAACAAGTGGTCCCCTGGAAAGTTAAAAGCAAATGGTTTGTGGCGGGAAGAGTGAACCCGCGGGATCAAAGTCCCGATTATGATGGTATTATCATCATAAATGTTTTTATGCAGGGCGGTGGATACAAGGAATACAATGTATACCTGAGCAAATTCAAAGAGGACATTGAGGAGATCACAGATGACTATCAGAAGGACTTAGTATTAGTACTAGGCGACTTCAATCATAAATTGGACCCCAGTAAAGCTGATCTAGGATGTGGCGAGTTAATAATGGACTACAATATAAACATTTCCAGTTTCCCAAGGGGGGAATTATTACATGTGATATGGCCTTATGTAATTTTATGAGCTCAATGTGCTTAGTTTGTGCGAACTGAAGAATTGAGTCAGATCGGCCATCTAGTCGCACATTTAAGAGAGGCAACCAATTATGCCCAATAGATTACATATTTATTCATGCATGGAATTTTGTACTGGTGAGGGATTTTGAAGTGAAGAGGGTTGAAGTAAGTTATCACTTTCCTCTCAGCGCCAAGATAGTTGGACAGATTAAAGAACTAAGAGATACAATTATTCTGATACAAATGGAGTACCCCATAAGGTTGACTACTCATATGAAGGAGGAGGGCTTGTGGAAATTGAGGGCATTTCAACAGTATCAAATACTAGCTGATGTCCCAAGGATTGGTAATATAGGTTGGTTTGAAAACGTAATTACTCAAGTGGTCCAATGTCTAAGAGTTAAACTCACAGGGGGAACCGGTAGGGGAGATATGAATAAGAAATAACATAAAGAGAGAGATTGGTTCAGTGCAGAATGTATGGAATTAAAGGCAAATATAAGAAAAGGGGAAAAAAGTTTGAGACTGAAGTATGACATAGATATGGTGACTAACTTACAGAAATTAAAGAAAATGTATAAAAAAGTCATTAGAGATCAGAAGAGAATTTATAAAGAGAAATGCAGGTGTAACCTTTTAGAGACAATTGAAACTAAGCATGGAAACTGATCCAGGAGGGGTCGGGAAAGACACAGGCAACTATGAATTGTGTAGTGACAGAAGAAGATAGGAAAGGTTACCTGGACGAAATATGTAGTATAGGAGAATGGCAAGCAACTCTGGAACACACAATATGGCCAGAGATGGGGGAGGATACCAGACTGTCATTCTCTGAAAGTAACGTTAAACGTATTATAGCAAATCTAAAACTGAAAGTAACGTTAAACGTATTATAGCAAATCTAAAACTAACTAGAGCAGCCTGTCTTGATAATCTTCCGGCAGTAATCAAAAAGACCGAATCCGACTGGTGGGTAAAATCATTTACAAATATGTTCTCTGGCATTGTAGAGACAGGTAAGATGCCCCAGACCTGGAAAGGTCATTAGGCCCATCCACAAGCGCGCAGATGTAAAAATGCCCAAAAACTATAGGTTAATTAACCTTTTGGAGGTGGGAAAGTATTTTCTAAAGTAATCTTAGAAAAACTAAGTGAATGGACAGAGGTCAACCAAGTGATACCCCCAGATCAGGGGGGTTTCAAAAAGGGGCATTCTACAATAGACCATTGTTTCTCCCTTTGGTTTATCGCACGAAAGTCAGTGGAGCAAGGGGGTATGTTCAGTTGCTTTATTGATTTTTGGGCTGCGTTTAACCTGGTTGACCTCAATCGGTTGTGGGAGATGTTGATAAAGATTAACATACCTTAGGATCGTCTGGTTATTATAAAAGAGCTCCATTGGAACAATTGGGCGCAGGTTATCCTAGACACAGAGGGGACATTGTCAGAGAAAATACCAATCGAAAATGGGATAAGACAAGGGTGTGTCTTGGCCCCCTTGCTCTTTTCCTTGTTCATGGCCGATTTACCAACTATACTAAAGAAGGTATGAGGTGTTAGCCCTAAATTAGATGGGAAACACATTGCTTGCTTACTCTATGCAGATGATGTGGTAATTTTAGATTGAACAGAGATAGGTCTGCATAGGAAGCTGATTGTGTTTAACGAATACTGCAATCAGAAAAAATTTGTTGTGAATTTAGACAAAATCAAGGTCTTAAGCTTTGGCAAGAAAAGCAAAAAATGTAGTTGGTTTCTGGGCTCTACTAAAGTGGAGGAAGTGAATGAGTATAAATACTGGAAAATATGGTTTGAAAGATCCCTACAATGGGAAAATCATCTGAATACATTAAGAATACATGCCCTGGCCTCAGTTAGTGGGATTAAAAAGTTTAATAGGAAGTATGGAGAAGGGTCAGATAAACCTGTCTTAGCCCCTTCGCTGCCAGGCCTTTCCCCCCTCCTGTGCCACACCCTTTATTGGCTATTTGGGGTAGTGCGCGCTGAGGCCCCTGTAACTTTTTGACCACATAAGGTATCCACGCCAAATTTGCGTCCTTTTCTTCCAACATCATGGGAATTCTGAAGGTACTCAGGGTTTGTGGATTCCCCTGGAGGGGTCACAGAAATGAGCCAAAATACAGCAAAATTTAGGTTTTTTGGGGGAAAATGGGAAAAACGAGCTGCAAATGAAAGCATCTGGGTTTTCCCCTGCAAATGTTATCAAACAAAGGTTTATGGGGCTGAAATCACCATTTTCCCAGCTTTTGGGGGATGCCAGACTTTTGTCAGAAACCCAAAATCTTTTACACAGTTTTGGCATTTTTCTGGGACATAGCCTATTTTTGCTATTTTTTGTGCTTTCAACCTCCTTCCAGTTAATGGTAGAAATGGGTACAAAAGCAATAATGGATCCTGGAAAGCTATACATTTTAGAGAAGTAGATAAAATTCTGAATTCAGCAAGGGGTCATTTGTGTAGATCCATCAAGGTTTCTTTATAGAAACTAACAGTTAAATATAGGATAAATTAAAAATTTGTTGAAAAAAAGCGCCTTTTGTGTCAACGTTTTCACCTGTAACTTCTTCTAATTTTGACAGCTCTTTCAAAGCAATATACTGTTACATCCGCTGGACATTACTGGTTGTGGGGATATATAGGACTTGTAGGTTCACCGAGAACCCGACGAACCCAGAGCCAAAAACTGAGCAGCAACTTTAAATGGTTTTTTATTATGTACCGGGTATATAGTAATTATTCGCGGGTACTTGGGCCTCCCACATGAGTGAGGCACCGTTTTTATCGGGAGACCCGGAGGAACGCTGGGTGGTAGGAAATTTGTGTCAGCCCGGTGATGCCACAACTTTCCCACACAAAAATGTGTGAAAAAGGTGATTTTTTCAGCTAAATTTGAGGTTTGCAGGGCATTCTGGGTAAGGAAACATTGGGGGATCCACGCAAGCCATACCTCCCTGGAATCCCCCGGGTGTCTAGTTTTCAGAAATGTGTAGGTTTGGTAGGTTCCTCTAGGTGGCCGCCGAGCACCGGGCCAAAAACCCAGGTGACCCCCCTTGCAAAACCAGGTCGTTTTGAGGTAGGCAATTTTCATGTCGCCTCAATACGTTTTGGGCCCTTGCCTGTCACGGGTACTTGGGCCTCCCACACGAGTGAGGCACAGTTTTTATTGGGAGACCCAGGGGAACGCTGGGTGGTAGGAAATTTGTGTCAGCCCGGTGATGCCACAACTTTCCCACACAAAAATGTGTGAAAAAGGTGATTTTTTCAGCTAAATTTGAGGTTTGCAGGGCATTCTGGGTATGGAAACGTTGGGGGATCCACGTAAGCCATACCTCCCTGGAATCCCCCAGGTGTCTAGTTTTCAGAAATGTGTGGGTTTGGTAGGATCCCCTAGGTGGCCGCCGAGCACCGGGCCAAAAGCCCAGGTGACCCCCCTTGCAAAACCAGGTCGTTTTGAGGTAGGCAATTTTCATGTCGCCTCACTATGTTTTGGACCCTTGCCTGCACGGGTACTTGGGCCTCCCACACGAGTGAGGCACCGTTGTTATCGGGAGACCCGGGGGAACGCTGGGTGGTAGGAAATTTGTGTCAGCCCGGTGATGCCACAACTTTCCCACACAAAAATGTGTGAAAAAGGTGATTTTTTCAGCTAAATTTGAGGTTTGCAGGGCATTCTGAGGAAGGAAACGTTGGGGGATCCACGCAAGCCATACCTCCCTGGAATCCCCCGGGTGTCTAGTTTTCAGAAATGTGTGGGTTTGGTAGGTTTCCCTAGATGGCCGCCAAGCCCTGGGCCAAAAACTCATGGGACCCCCTTTGCAAAACCAGGTTGTTTTGTGATTTTGATGTCTCCTCAATAGGTTTTGGGCCCTTGCCTGACGCGGGCACTAGGCCTACCCACGCAAGTGAGGTACCATTTTTCTCTGAAGACTTTGGGGAACGCAGGGTGGGTGGAATTTTGTGGACCCACACAGATTCCAGAACTTTCCACCACAAAAATATGAGGAAAATGTGTTATTTTGGACACATTTTTAGGTTTGCAATGGATTCTGGGTAACAGAACCTGGTTAGAGCCAGTGAAGTCACCCCATCCAGGATTCCCCTCGGTGTCTAGTTTAAAAAAATGTACAGGTTTGCTAGGTTTGCTTACGTGCCAACTGCGCTAGGGCCCAAAATCCACAGGTATGCACATTGCTAAAAACAATTCAGAGCCCAGTGGCCCTTCTGCCGCCCTGGGGGTGAATCGGGGAAGGGGGTTTCATCCTGATATGCCCCTAAAGGGGCAGAAAGACTGTGGCTATTTTTTGTGGGGGTGTGGGCATTGGTATGACCATTTTGGGCAGCTCCCACCCCCACGCATAAAAAAAGCCTGCGTACTCGCTGGCGCCTAGTGGGCTTTCTGCCCCCCCAGGGGGCAGATCAGGGGCCACTGCCACCATCTGCCCTCCTGGGGGGGGCAGAAAGACTGGAATTTCTCTGGGGGTGGGGTGGGGTATTGTCATGCCCATTTTGGGGAGCCCCTACCCCTACACTAATAAAACTAAAAAATCCATAGTTTCTAGTAGGCATTCTGCGCCCCCAGGGGGGGCCAGATTGGGGGCTACAGCTCCCATCTGCCTCCTGGGGGGCAGAAAGACTGTCATTTTTGTGGGGGGGAGGGTGGGGGCATTGGCGTGCCCGTTTCGGGCAGCCCACACCCTAAAAACAATTGAGCAAAAAAAATCCCTGGTGTTTACTGGGCTTTCTGCCCGCCCGAAGTGGCAGATTAGGGGCCAATGCCCCATCTGCCCCCCGGGGGGGAAAGAAAGACTGTAATAATTGGGGGCATGGGCCTGCCCGTTTTGGGCAGCCCCCACCCCTATTTTTATTTTTTGTAAAATTCCCTGGTGTCTAGTGGTCTTTTTGCCCCCCCCGGGGGGGGCAGATTGGGGGCCAATGCCCCATCTGCCCCCCAGGGGGGGTAGAAAGGCTTTAATGGTGGCGGGTGGGTGGGGGCATTGGCATGCCCATTTCGGGCAGCCCCCACCCTAAAACAAACTGAAAACAAATCCCTGGTGTATAGTGGGCTTTCTGCCCCCCCCCGAAGGGGCAGATTAGGGGCCAATGCCCCATCTGCCCCCCAGGGGGGGCAGAAAGGCTTTAATGGTGGTGGGTGGGTAGGGACATTGGCGTGCCCATTTCGGGCAGCCCACACCCTTAAAAAAAATGAAAAGAAATTCCTGGTGCATAGTGGGCTTTCTGCCCCCCCCGAAGGGGCAGATTAGGGGCCAATGCCCCATCGGCCCCCCGGGGGGGCAGAAAGACTGTGATAATTGGGGGGTGGGGTGGGGTGGGGGCATGGGCCTGCCCGTTTTGGGCAGCCCCCACCCCTATTTTTTTTTTTTTTTTAATTCCCTGGTGTCTAGTGGGCTTTTTGCCCCCCCGGGGGGGCACAAAGACTAAATGTGGCCAAAATTATTTGGGGGGAGCAAAGGCCCTTGCCCAAGGGGCCGCTCCCCCATCCCTGGTGTCTAGTGGGTGGATCCCTGCTTGGGGATCGCCCTCCTGTGGCGATCCCCAAGCAGGGATCCACTGGGGAGGGGTACCATTGGAAAGGGGAGATTCTCCCCTTTCCAACGATACCTCTCCTGTCTTTCTACGTGCTCATGGGGCTGACGTCAATCGGCCATTACAAGCCCTAAGTCCCTGCCCTGAGATTAATCGGATAAGTTGTCCAGCTGCAACTGTACAAGGCGTTGCGGGACCTGCCTCCAGAGGGGGGATGTTGTTAGCCAGATCCAATTGTCATTGCCCCGTTGTTGATTGTGCTCAGAAGTTTATCTAGCAGTTCTATGACTGGAGATTCTTTACTAAAAGGACCAGGTCTGTTGTTGATATTTATTATGTAAATTGGGGTTTCATCAGGTGTATTTACCTCTACCCCCATTATATCTAATGCTGAAAATTTCAATTGAGTTATATCCACATCTAGAGTAATTTTTACCCAAAGAACAAGGCCACCAAAAGGTCTACCTCTTACTGAAGGAATGGCACTAACACTAAAAGCTTTGTACCCACGTTTATGGGGAGTTTCTAGTGCCCAAGTTTTCTGTAGCATGCAGATTTCGCTTTGATTACTATACTCCTGCCATTTATCATCTTCTAATTTATGTTTCAACCCTGCTATATTCCAAGATGTCATATGTAATACTAATTGGTCATTTAGTTAATATGGATTGTCTGCAACACAGTCGACTCCTACTTCACTCCCGGCTACTTGAATAGCATGATGCTTGAAAGTAGAATCAGATGAAACTAACTCTTTGTTCGGAGGCGAGTAAGACCTCTTGCAGTATTCAAGTGTTGGGGGTAGAAGTGGTTGTCAATCAACTACCTCCAAATTGTTTTCTTGGGCATCAGGAGACAATTGTGATCTGGGATTGACAGATGCTTGGGGACTCCTATCTATGATTTTACGAGGATTAAATAATCTAAATCTTACAGGGCTACCAGCTAGTGGGCCTGTTCTCAGGCAAAGGGCCACCAATCCCTCAGCTATGTTTTTTGTTTTCAATGTTAAAATTAGGTTAAGCGTTCCACCTCGAGTAGGTCAGAACGTATTATGGATCTGCAGACACGATTATGCCTAATCCAATGGATTACTTTGTTTTTCAGGGACTCCTCATCTTCCCTGTAAGAGGAGAGGCTGAGTTTGGGAATATTTGTCATAGCCACTTTCCAACCCGTTGGTTTTTGGATACCAGATTTCCTACAAATGTTGAAGATCTGTCTATCTGCATTGTAGCCAGCGGGAAGATGGCCCCTATATTGTGTATCATGATGATCCTGCTTCCTTATTATACTTTCCCTGCCTATGCTACGCATGTTAGTATAGTCCCCCTTATTATATTAGATTGTTTTTAATTAGGGTACCACTCCTCAGAACTCCCCTAGTCAATTCATCCCCAATCACAGGTCTTTGGTTTCCCCAACTATGTATCATTTTATGTTCCCAATCTTGCCTTTTCTCAAAATTGTTACCACGTAATTCGGGTTGTGAGCCCTCAGGATCTATAACCGCTTTTTGTTCCTCCAATTTTTTATCTCCTTTTGCCTGGCCTTCTGTACTCATGTTATTCTTTCTTTGGAGTTGAGCAGTTAGTCAGTGTCCTCTTACATCATACACAACATTTGTTTTGGTCAGATTCCCTGGCTAACCCGTTATGAGTTGTTATTTCACTTATTATTGCTTTTATGTCAGCGACCTCTTTTATTAATCAGTCTATTTTCTGAACTAGATTATCTATCATATGTGTGCTTTCACTAATTTGTAAGCTAGCGGCCTGTGTAACTGACCATTCTATAGGCTCATCAATTTCACTATTTTTCCCTTGCAAATTAACATGTTGTTGCTGTTCCTGCATGTATAAATCTGATGACCGTGTGTGTGTTACCATAATGGAAATGTTTGAACCTGTTTCTGGAGCTAGGTCAGAGTATCTGTTAGTACAAACAATCAGTGAAGGTGGCTCTCCCTCTCTGACTAAACTGTTTGGTATGGCTGATATACAACCCTTTGGCACCTGATGAATAAAGGGGTGATTATGACTATTTGAGGTGTATTGAGGAGAATCGCTAATGGTGGTCATTTGCGGGGTTTCAATACTTACCATTGTCGAGTCCTTAACTATGGAGCTCTTTATTTGGGAGTTAAGATGACATTTAGTATAAAAAGCGGTTATTTCTGCATTATTTTTGCCTATTGTATTACATTTGGTGTTTAGCATAGACTCTACTTCTTCGATTAAGTTGTCTATTTCCTTAATAGAGCAGTTTTCAGCTGCACCTTTTCTCATTTTAGAGGATTTGCCCTTAAACTGACCATCAGGGGCCTTACGATTACCCATTTTATGTATATATGTATGGGGATAATGCTTAATAAAGTACACCCGCAGTGCAATTCTCTAATAAGACCTCCTTTTCTTATTATGAATATAAAATTCAACTGGGTATAGGCTAAACAATTAATAACAAGGCACGAAAGAAAAAAGAAAATAAAGGGAATACAACCCAACGGTCCACTGTCCACGTTACACAATGCTGCCACAGTTCACAATTCACCCCTTGCCTGAATGATGGGTGTTAGTAGCTCATATAAACTTCTCCTTTGTGGTTGCTGGTATCCGAGATCAAATGATCTTCCAGGTTTGTTTGAGAGTGGAAGGTGAGCTCAAGTCCCACTTGTAATAACACTACAATGTCACTGATGCCAGGAATATCAAGGTGAGTTTGAATGCCCTTCCTAGAAAAACGAATAGTGGAGCATAACAGCAGAGCCAAGGGGAATGACCCTGACCCTGTCTCCTCCTGGCGCTGACGGGCGCGGGACAGGCCCACCCTTGGCCCGGGCTCTGCCCAGGCAAGGACCGCACGCGTCCCGCCCCACGGGGGTGAGGCAGCGCTTTATGTGTGAGGCTGGCGCCTCCCCACTTGTCAGTGGTGGCGGGAAAGTGCAGCGTTGCACCCTTGGACTTGTAGTCCTGACCAGAGTGTGAGCGGAAGACTGGGGAAGCAGCTAGCGGAGTGGCCAGCAGCAGGGAGTGTTGGACTCTCGGACAACGGTCCCACAGAGTGTGTGGCCCAAAGACAATGCCCCCAAGCAGGAAAACCAACAACAGTGGATTTATTCTATTACCAACATTATGGCCATCATTTTTTGAATAAAACAAACACGTTAAGACCGATTTTTAATTTTACCCAGTGGGAACATTGTCCGACTCCTTTACGGGGAGTTCTAATGCTCTCCGGAGTAAGTTCACATACTTTGCAGATTACAATTCGTCCAATCCAGAGTCCTATTTCTATAAGTTAAAATTGCATCTTATTCTAAATTCATGTTGACTCACACAAAATTGATTTATTCTGACCCTGTAGGACTGTTTTGGCCTTGTTTTATTTTTTTATTTATTGAATATTTTATAAAACAGTGCCAGAAGATACAAATCATTAAGGGCAATTTAGTGAGTGCAGTTTATTAAAAACATCATCAAGTGCAGCGTGCCATGTTTGTAGTTGGAAGAGAAAATAAAGAAGGGGAAAAGAAAGAGCATAAGCCTGTAAGGGAAGGATAAGAAAAGGAGAAAATCGTGTAGAAAGAAAGAAAAAGAGGAAGGGAAGTAAGAAAAAACTGAAAAGGAACAAAAGCCCCAGGAACAGGGGAAAAAACGGTACAGCAACAAAGTCACGTAATAAATCAAGCTAATCAGATCCTCAGTCATGTTAAATAGCCACAATTAAACTAGAGGAAGGGCTCAGCATTATACCCTGTAATATACACTTTATCGTAGGGAGGTATGTCTTGACGACAGTAGGTCACGGCAAGCTGTTCTGTTTGAATCATTCAAAAATCCAATGAAGTCTAGTGCAGCCCTAAGACTCAGGTGAGACGGCATTTAAAGAGTCTCGAGATCTAACCCAGTCCTGAAAGGGACCCCAGATGTCCTGAGGTCTGGATGCCTGCGGCATCAATTCCCAGAATATATCAAGTTGTTCCTGACAATGTGCAACGTCCGTAACCCAATTTCAATGTTTTGGGACCCTAGCCCGCCCCCAGGTCATAGCAACCTGCCTTATTGCCAGCAACAATAACATCGCCAGGAGGCGTATGGTCTCAGCCTCGCAGTCTTTTGCATATCCTAGAATGCCCAATAGTGGCGATGGTTCCATCCGCAGCTCAAGTATCTCATTAATGGACCGAAAGATTTCCACCCAATATTCTGCTTTCTTAGGGCAGTACCAAGCCAGATGAAGAAAAGAAGCCTGGGGTGAGCTGCATATCCAACACCTGGCATCCTCACGAAGTCCCATTCTAAAAAGTTGTGCAGGCGTTCTATAGAATCTATGTGAAAATGTAAAGTGAACTAGGCATAGTTTGTAGTTCGGGGATAACATCTCCAGCTGTCCACAGCAGAATTTTCACTGGTCTTCCGATAAAGGAATGATTAGTTCTGCATTCCAACTCTCAAATGACTTGGGACAAGTGATTGGGAAAGAGAGTTGCATAGTACTATATGTTCGGGTAATTAGTTTACATTGTGATGTGTTACTGAGGACCTGCTCTAGGGCTGTGAGCGTGGGTTGGGGGGGCAGGGAAAGAGCCATGCAATTTGCGACATTTAGCCCGGATCCGATAGTAGAGGAGTAAGTCAGAGAAATTCACTGTATCATCTCCCGCTGCCGCCGGAGGGGAAATGAAGACATTCCCGGGGTATAGATCAGCAAATGTCTGCCATCCGAGTTTGGGAGCCCTCAGAACATCACTTCGATTTGCCAATGCCGACATCTGGGGATTGAATGCGAGGAGGGCAGAGGGGGTGTATAACTGTCTCATCCGCAGTCCATCCCACGCCCAGCAAAGCGTTTCAACAGTATCGATTTCTTTTCTCGGTCTGCAATATTTGAAGAACACAGCAACATTTAATGGGACAGGTGACGCTCTGTCCAGCTCAATGGCAACATGTGGTTGAAAGGGTTGGGAAATACCCAATAATGTAAGTATTGAGCTTGTGCGCAATAGGCATATAGGGGGTATCCGGTGCACCCAGTCCCCCTGACTCAGAGGCAGAGTCAAGAGTTCCCAGGAAACACGTGCCTGTTTCCCAGCCCATAAAAGTTGTATCATCAAGGACCGTAACATCTTCAGGAATGCCTGGGGGAGGGGGATGGGGAGATTGACAAAAAGATATAGGAACTTTGGTAGCACATTCATCTTGGCTATGGCAATTCTTCCCACTAGGGAGAGAGGTAGTCATGACCAGGTTTTAATTTTCTCTTCCAGCCAGCCAACCGTGCACCAAAATTCATCTCTCAAAGTTACTACATATCACGGCTGAGCCAGATCCCCAGATATTTAATAGGTCGTTCTACCCAGCTAAGGGGGTATTCCAATGTGGATAGGAGGCCATTGACTCGAAGTCTGGTGGTGGGACCGGCATATAGAAGCTTTATCTGGGCTATAAATGTCGGGCTGAAGCCTAATCTGCCCAATATGATGAATAGATACTACCATACGAGTGAATCGAATGCTTTAGTTGCATCTAGCAACACGGCGCGACAAGGGTTTGAGGGTGTAGATAATAGAGTAGAATAAAGAAGGTCCTCAGGTTATGTGCAGTCGACCTAAAATCCTAAATCCGACTGATCCGGTTTTCTATCGAGGGGAGTAAAGGCTGAAGTCTTTTAGCTACCAATTCAGCATATATTTTGTTGTCCACGTTAATGAGTGATATTGGGCAATATGAGTTGCGGCAAGTGGGATCTTTGTCGGGTTTTAGCCATGTTAGGATTACAGCTTCGTGGACTGTGGGTGGGAGGCAGCCCTTGTCGATTGATTCCTGGTACATTTCTAATAAATGCGGTGCTAATATTGTACTATAAGTTTTATAAAAGGAAGTGGTCAGGCCATCTAACCCGGGGGCTTTATCATTCGGAAGGCTATTTATGACTCTGACAATATCTTCCACTGTATGGGGCTCATTGAGGTATTTCCAAGGAGCAATGCCAAGCCACAGCAGCTCTATAGAGTCCAGATAAGCATTCAGTTCTGCCTGCATGTCAGGAATGGTAGAGGAGTATAAGTTGGCATAAAATGTCACTAGGTGGTCTAAAATCTGTTGCGAACCTCTAATGGGATCGCTGTTTTCCTGTTTCAGCTCTGTGATGAAGGCAGACATTCTCGGGGGCCTAAGCATAGATGCTAGGGTTTTACCAGGACGACCCCCCTCCCCGTATCTAGCATTATAGCAGTACTATATTTCCCCATGAATCTCACTTCTCGGTTTGCCTCCTCAGTGTATTCAGAAAGGTGAGTATGAAGTGAAGCTAAATGTTCACCTTCACCTGTGTTGAAATACTGCGTTTCCCCATTCTTAAATAATGCCTGGAGTGTCTGAAGTCTATGTCTGATGGAGCGCAGCATGCCTGCTTGTTTGGCAATACAGCATCCTCTTATGACCACCTTAAAAGCCTCCCACAGTGTACCCGCCGCCTCAACCAAACCTGTGTTGATAGTAAAATGATCATTGATATTCTCTCCCTATCTCCTCGCGGAAAACAGGATCTAGCAGGGCCAAATGTGGGAGTCTCAGTGTAAAAGGCTTTCTAGCGGGAGCTGGGATATCTAGCTGTAGGATGCAAGGGACGTGGTCAGACAGGGTCCGCGGCAGGAGGTCCACTCCCAAGGTCCATAAAGCAATGTCCCGGGAGACAAGCCAGAAATCCAGTCTGGACCAGGCATTATGGTGAGAGGTAATGCAAGAGCCCACTTCGCTGTCTGGGTGGTATCTATCAGGTCGTTGTCTTGGATAAGTGAGTTGAGAGCCATGCTTGTCGGTGGGTGTCGTTTCCGTGCCACCCCCATCTGTCCAGGGATTAATTTAAAATGGTGTTGAAGTGGCCCCCCCACATAATCATATCAAAACACAACCCAACTATCTGGGCCTATACATTATGATAAAAGTCTGGGTAGTCCAAGTTGGGAACGTAAATAGCTGCTAACATTATCTCTAGCACATACAAAGAGCCCTTAAGTATAACATATCTGCCCTCAGGGAACGATATGCGTGGTTGACCATTACAATCCTTTGCACGTGAGGATAGCAGTTCCCCATGCATAATTAGAATACCCAGCAGAGTATGTCTCCCCCAATATCTATGGTGTAGTTTCGTTTTGGAGGTGTCAGTTATGTGCGTCTCCTGCAAAAAACAGATGTCGACCTTATGTCGTATTAAGTATGCTTGAATGAGCCTCGCCTTTCTGTGGTCATTCAGACCTCGGATATTCCACGTTAAATGTTTTAGATTGAGCATTGTCGTGCATGATAATGTGACCAGAAAATGTCACGCAACCCCTCATCATATGCCTGAATAATCAACAACCATTAGATAGTCATAGCTGGCAGCTCCACCTCTACTGTCCTGGCCTTTCTGATGACACATAACTACAAAATGAACTGTACTTTGTGACCATTTAGTAACACATTTCTGTACCATAACTACAATCCCAAACCCCCACCCACACCAACCCCCCAATCAGGTTGAGTACAAGTATCCCTCCCCACACACAACTTCGAACAGTATCCCAACATAGGCATGTAAAAAGAAGAACAGGAGCTCTCCCCTGGGGCAAGGTGTCCCCGGCATACACCCTGGCCGTGAACCAGGTGGCTGAGAGTCACAATGAGAGAATATTTAAAATTGTCTGTTCCCTTTGTAGCACTTCCTGTGTTGCCCACGGAGGGAGTCAGAAACCTTTATAGATATAAAATATCATATGACGAACCTCTGCCTGCTCCTTACCACACTACTAACAATACTAGCAGATTATATAAAGGGTAGGATTCATTCATTCTCACTGAGGGTAGCTTCCAATCTTCCGGATGCTTTAGGCAGACGCTTAGCACTAGTAGTATGTTTGGCAAACTTCGCCGCCGACTTGGCATCAGTGAACAAGTGGTGACTACCTTTGTGTGTGATTTTGAGTTTCGCGGGATACAGAAGGGCATAATCTATTCTCGCTTGGCGAAGAATACATTTGACTGGGATGAATTATTGTCTTGCAGCCTGAACCACCGGCATAAAGTCAGGAAAGAGGAGATCTGATTTCCTTGATCTGTGATCTGACCCATTTCCCGTGCCTCACGGAGTATGCTGTCTCTGTCCCTATAATTGAACAGATGTGACAGAATGGGTCTCGGTGTCCCACCCACAGGAGGTCTCGAGCCAGGGACCTATGTGCCCTTTTCACAATGAACATAGCTGAGAGAGACGACCCAAAAATGTCCCGGAGTAGTGTGTCCAAAAAATCCTCAACCTTACCCATAGCCGTTGTCTCTGGTATTCCCGTAATGCGGATGATATTTCTTCAGGACCGGGCCTCCAAGTCCTGCGTTCTTAGCCTTAATGACCTCCAGGACCTTTTCTAAGTTAAGTAATTGTTCCCTGGATTCGGCTTGAAATTCGAGGGCGTCAGTGGTTCGGTTCTCCAGCTCATGGTCGTCCACTTGCCTTTTGACCTGATCTAATCTGTAAGCTTGTCTATCTTTTGATCAATTGTTTTGAGACTTGATTTCATTTCTAGAATGATAGCACATAGGTCTTTGCTCCCCTCAGCAGCTTCATCCCTGCGCTCTGAATCTGGGTCTTGATCTTGATCAGAGTCCATGTTTCTATTGAGTCTTTTGTTTTCGAACGAGAGTTTGGACTGATTTGCATCTGCCTTCCCCATGTTGTCTGCAAGGGGAGTTATCGGGTTGTACTTGCAGAGGAGGACCAAGGATGCACAAGCCACTATGTACCTCCAGCTACTCCCTGAACCAGCAAAGGGGGAGGTTGATTTATGACCCTGCACAAGATGATCCACTTGGGTAACACAACGCAGCCACTCCCAGTCCGAATCATATGAATGTCCACTAACCAGTAACTGAGGGTGCCCCCGCAATGTAACCTTGGTACATAAGTAGCTAGTATGCGTCCAATTAGAGAGGAGGGTAACCCACGAGGATAGGCCCGGTCTCCCGCCCCAGTGCAGACGTATGTATGGGCAGAGTGAGTGACAGATATTGTCCATATACAGCAAGTTCATACAGATGTATCACTGCGTCCCCACTAGTATCCGGTACACATTCACGTAGGAGTCCTCCTTGTCTTGGGGATAGTAACAGGATTTAGGTGCACTCATGTTCGCTTGAAATATCACAGTGCGCTTTCAATTCAGCACATTAATATTGGGCCGGGAGGAGGCACATATGCAGGGCAAATGGGGCTGTGTGAAGGAGGAGGCCCCCCAGTGGGCCACGGCACCACCCGCAACTCAAAAAAGCAAATTTGGCCTTATATAGTTACGAACATTAGAAAGATTCCATTGATTTGAAATCCTTTTGCGGCACTAAAGATTGGCAGGTCCAAGGTGCTGAAGCTCTGCATCGTGCGTGTCTGATTCTGACTCAAATTTTGATGTTAAATGACACGGTGCAGCAGACTACTTGTTTTGGTTTGGATACAGCCAAAAATTTGAATGTTCCTTCAATTCCTTCTTTGGCTGAGTACGATACGTGGCATAAACACACCAGTCTTACGGTTGATGTGCTGTTTGCCCTGTTCAGAAATGGTAGTATATATGTTTCTGACGTCAACCCTTTAGGATAGTTGTTGTGGGCAACAAGTTCCAATGCATGTCAAGTAATTCAACGACAGTTTCACACAAACTAGACCTGATCCACGTTTCCCACATTCTCATTCAGTCACCACGTATTCGGTGGGGAAATTGTGTCAGCAATGGTTGACACACTCCACACTGATGTCAGTGAAACAACACCTGTCACTTTTGTCGAGTGACATCAATTTGGCTGATTTTATTTTGTGTCCTAAATCACCTAGATCTAAATGATTTATCTATGAGGCATATAATGAATTATGAAAACTTTTTCAGATGGAAGCTGCGGTGCGTCTGCGCCAAATTGACCGGTCTAATTTGAAAAACGTTCTTGCGGTTGTACATAATAGCATTAATACATTATCCTCCCGCATTTAAACCTTGGATAATATTGTTTCATCTGTTATTGATATTGTTCAGAATGATGCATCTGTGTTGTATCATGGTCGAAATCAATTGTGATCTGTAATGCAATTTGCGTGGACGTTACAAACGCTCAAAATGGAAAAAGTTCAATGGGATTATTAGAATTCATCTAATGCACACAGCCATCTTACTGGCTCCAAAGACATTTAAAAAAAAGCAACTCAGAAGGGCCGTAAAGAAGACATTTTCGATGGAAGGATTCACTGCAGCCCCAACTGTTAAATAAAAAAATAAAAATATGCAGAGAAGATTTCAATCAAACAAAGCAGGCCTGGACTGCACTTTCCAGCTCATACATGGAGGTAGAACTAGAGGAGCTCTTCCCAGCAACATCTCAGTAGAAGGTGGGGGTCTCTCCAAGGTAGGCAGCCCATCAGCACTGAGTGATGTAGCTTCATTAAGAGTGAGCTGAGAAATGAGAATGGAAGGGCCAGTGCACGCGTCAAGCCATGGGAATAGTTAGCATGCAAATCTAGCAACAGGCATTATGGATTTCAAAGTTCAAAACAGCATTTCTTTAACATGCAGAAATGTTTCACCTTAGGACATCACAAGCACTGGTCTCTGGTTGTCCCACTTTGAAAAGAGTCAGAGTGTAGATGTTAATTGTGAAAATCAGCACCCTGAGCAGAATGGGAATTACCAACAAGTCTCTGAAAGCAGCGCACTGTTCTGAAATGTATATCTATCTTGCATGGTGCTGAAGAAGTTAGAGACTGACATCACTGCACAACACAGGTAACTGGACACAGGACACTGAGGTGTCTCATTCTGTCATATTATGTATATTTTACCATGACATCTGGTCCAGAAACCATATGGTCGGCCTCCCGGATTTGGATCGCATGCTATATAATGTGATTTATCAATATGTCACCAAGAGGTTTAAGGTCCTGTGACATTATTCCTGGGGATGTCTTTATGTTTATTCGCAATTTCTAAACTTGAAACATCCAACCTCTTTTTGGCCTCATGGTGCTGCCGAGTACTTTGGCACACACATGAAGCATTCTGAAAGAAATGTAAAGCACAATTGTGAAAAAAGAGGGACACTTTTTACTACAAGAAAAGAATCATTTTGGGGACTGTAATGGAAAGGGGCTGTTAAAAAAAACATTAAGACGTGGAGGACAGGGCCGGACTGGCCGTAGGGGGCACCGGGCAATCCCCCGGTGCACCGCACGGGTGGCCCTGTAACAAAATCGGCCGAAAACCGGCCCTGGCAAAGAGCTCGGCGGCAGCCCCAACCCACCCCCCCCCGCAGGGGGGAGGAGGGGGACGGCCGAGCACTTTGCCAGCGCCGGTTTTGGTTCCCAGTCCGGCCCTGGTGGAGGAACTCAGTTCCTGATCACTCTAATTTCCGCTGACTTTTGTAGCTGGCCTTCGGTGAGCCCGACCTTGTAGCCAAACACAGCAAACACTGGGTTAGCTTCTATATTTTACCATGACATCTGGTCCAGAAACTTCAATTTACTACCACAAGCCTCTTCAGAGCCAGCCCTTGGGTGACCGCTTTACAATTGCAGTGCTATTTAAGTGCCCACACATGAATTGTGAAAAATGTCCCATCTTCAAAGACAGGTGAACATCTGCTGCTGATGTGTGTGCAACCTTCCGGTTAGAAGTATGAATGCCAGAGATTCTCACTGCCTTTCATCCTTCTTGTTTGGATAGACACGGTGCTGCAGAGTTTTATTTTAGAACATGTTATTTACAACACCTGGAAGCTGAAGGCCGTGGCAGTAAATTGCATTTAAATAGCGCCTATTTCTCCTGATGGCGCATTGAAGCGATATATAATGTAAATAGTGTTAAAGTTATAAGTTTATATATTGTGGATGGTATACCATGGTAAGTTCACAGTATACTGTGGTACATGGGGTGAGAAATTAGTATGTGATGAGCTAATGACTGGGTTTAGCAAAGGCAAAAGACAGCCATGTAGTTTTTAGCACATTTTGGTTGAGTTCTTCTTTTCGCAGCTATCTGGGTTATGGTCTTGGATATAGGTAAGTAGTTGATTTTATTGTTGTTCAATACCTAGTGGTAGTAGAGAAATGTATTTACAATTTACTGCATACTGTTGTAACTTTTTTTAGTCAATATAGTGTATTAAAGTGTAGTTTGCTTTTTTCACATATTTTTGTTTTAGTTATTTATTTTAAGTGCCACAGTATTCCTGAGGCACTACTGCTGTGCTACATATATTTTATTTTAAATATATAGTAACTTGTATATATTTTACCCGCCTATTACCAATTGGTAATAGGTAGAGGAAATAACAAAGTGTACCTAAAAACAACATGACTGCCTTAAAATTTTGTAAAGGCAGGCAATAACCATTCACATAATGACTTGTCATCTCTATGCACCACATTACTTCTGCAAAATACAGCAAAATGTCGCGAATGTACTGCAACAACCAATATCACTAAGTTAAAATGCCTTATAACTTAAATGTTATTTTCCTTACTTAACTCGAGTACCCAAAAAGATCATCTACACACCATAATGTGTAACACTGCCAAATTTCATTTAAATCCGTCCAGCTGTTTTCACCTATGCATGAGTACAAAGTATATGTGAAATGCATTGGTGTCCAAACACATTTTGGGAACCCCCCTTTTTCTTTGCACCCCCCTGCAGATTCTCTGCTAAACTTTGCATACTCTGCCAATACAGAAAGAGGAATAAGTCCGCAAAGTTTTGTGGAGATTCGTTGAATTAGCTATCAAAAATCTGATGAATTCCTATATCTGGGAATCCTAACTATAACTACAGTGATTACCTACATATATACTTTCACTGAAAAAACGAGTTAAAGGGACGTTATATTTAGGCATGGTCCTAATATCTTGCTTTGTATTTAAAAAAAAAACTTAGAAATTCACTTAAAAAACAAAGGTTATAGGGACATTATAGTTAGTTGAAAATAACCTTTTTGCCAAATCCAAACCTACCTTTTTAATGTCCATAGGTTACCCCTCAGGTAGGACGTATATGAAAAAGCAGAACAAGTCAAAATTACACCTTGTATGTCCTGACAGTAAAAACTTGAAATTGTCGTTTTTACCGTAGTAAGGCCGATAGCCCCATTGACTAACAAGGAGTTCAGTAGCCCATGCACTAATTGCTGACTACAATATAGGACCACCAAACATGGAACTTCAAAGTATCAAATTAATCATTGCATTAAACCTGACTCATTCCTATAGTCAGATTTAAGGTAACTTTAAAGCCAAAGGTTATTTATGAAAGTAACCACGTTGTTACCCAAACCTCTGGGGGGCCCTTCCCTGTCTGCAACGACTGTTACCCGAAACAACAGGTGCCCCCATGCTTAGAGGTGTGAAGCGCTCGCGTGGACAGGGAACAAAGAGAACTGTTGGTGGGAGGAAGTGTGACCTCGTCATGCAAGGTGTCTACTGGGCTGTGTCCACAGATGTCCCAGCTTCAAAGAGACTACTGCCTCAGTGAAGCAAATGGTGATTACACCTTAGCCTGCCCGCTCCTTTGTTTGGGCAGACACGTAGGCATCTGCTCCAGATGGGGAAAACCCATTGTAGAAAAAGGTTTCCAGGAGGAATGGTTCATTATGTTGGATATACATTAGATGTATGCCCGAGCTCCTCGCAGGGGAAGAGGACCTGATTCAACTTTGATTCAGACAAAGAATGGAACTCTGTGATTGCGTTGGGTCCAAACCACCAGGAAGTCATGTAAAGTGGGAGGGGTCGTACCATGGGAACTGTTGCCTCATTAGCTACTGAGTCCTTCTCGCCCACCAACATGAAGATGGCATAAAGGTGGCACCCCTAGCACTCAGATCAGTACTCTACTGAAAAAATACAGAAGAAGGACTCCCCACTGCTCCCTAGACCCAGCAAAGAGAGGCTGCACCAAAGACCAAACTGCACCCTAGATAACTCGCGTAGAAAATTATGCTGCTGCGCCCCCTCATGGAAAAGAGTTCTACTTCTCCCACGACAGAAGAAGTAACTCCAAGGGCTGGTTGGCTAGCCTCCTCTTAAGCTCCAGGACCACAAAAAGCTAAGGAAACATGTACCCCTTGCGGGCCCAGCTGCATAGGAACACCTGACCACCACTGGATACCGAAGGGGCAGCTGGGAGACCAAGCCCTGACCAGTTGACTGGACCTGCTCTGTTGTCCCCGGTAGAAATTCTAGTCCAATGTCTTATATTTTAAACATGTTTCCTACTAAATCATGTGGCTGGACATGACCCCTGACACTCGTGGATATCACGTTGGCCCCAGGAACACTCACCACATCTCTTCAGCATGTCCAGCATCTGGTATCCCCAGCATCAGGACCATTTCTTTCCTGCACCACAGTAAAGGAAGGATAAAAGTAGAGTGAGAACCCTGAAACTGCTGGATCCAACATGTAACTGTTTCCCTGTACCTGATTGGCCCATGTGACTGGTTCCGGACCTGTTGTGGCCAGTCCAAGAGAGTTTTAGTTGACATTCTAGCTCGTTGGCTAAGAACTGCTAAGTCAATTGCAACGATTATAGCACTTGAAAGAGTGAACTACAGTTATTTACTTACCTGTTAGAAAATATCATATCTCTGGTTCCCTTGAAAGATGGTTGTTGTTTTGGTGTCTATTTAAAGATAAAAATATAACCTGTTTTTATAAATCGATGTTGGATTTTTTTTCTGTTAGGTTTCAAACTTACATTCTGTTTTAGTACTTCTTAATGCTCTGCACTTGTTCTTGACTAAGCGTGACTACTCTGTGCCGCAGCTACCCAGGACTATGCTAAGAGTGTTGTTAAAGAACCTACCTGGACCCAGAAGAGGTTGTGACATTATTACATGGTTGGGTGAGGGTCACAGAATCACACCATATACTCCACTTCCTACAGTTCACCAGTTCTGTGTATTAGAATAGTTGTAATTCTTATGTGTGAGAAACTGAGTTTATTGGGTGAATTGGGCGTGACACCTGTTCAAGCAACAGCCACAATCCCTTCAGGGTGAACCACAAAAGTCACTAAATTAACCAGTGCTTAACCCTCTGGTAGCTTGGCACAAAAGCAGTCAGGCTTAACTTAGAGGCAAGTTGTAAAGTATTTATGCAGCACAAAAACAGTAATAAAGTGAACACAGAATACAAGAAAAACTCACACCAATATTGAAAAATAGAATAGATTCCGGTTACCGCAAAGCAGTTTTGAGGAGTACAAAGCATACCACAACAGCAGGCAGTCCTCTGAGAGTCCTTCTGCTGGTCCAGAAAGTGAAATGAAGAATGGGTCTGAGGGTCCTATTTTTATACCTGGTGTATTCTTTGAAGTATGAGATTTTTCTAGAGAATTCCCTTTTAAGTGCTTGAAGAATACTGACTCCTCTGCCCTGGCTCCAAGATGGCTGCATGTATAATGCAGGGGAGTCAAGTCCTTTGTATGGAGGCAGAGCAGAGCCTATTCAGTTTCAAGTGGGCCTGTGCCCAGCTCTGCCCCCCCTTCACCATGCCATGTGATGGCCCATCCAGGCACACCTAATACCTCTATGGTGCACCTGTGTGGGAGGACTAAACAAGTCCAACTGCCAACTACACCAAGTCAT
The DNA here is from genome assembly GCF_964204655.1 of Triturus cristatus. Lineage (NCBI taxonomy): Eukaryota > Metazoa > Chordata > Amphibia > Caudata > Salamandridae > Triturus > Triturus cristatus. Next base: position 1,073,836,873 of record NC_140582.1, read on the forward strand.
GTGACCCAAGAGCAGGAACCAAATAGTTATGGCAGGAAAATTCCAACTTTCTAAAAGTGGCATTTTCAAAATTGTTACTTAAACTCCTACTTTACCATTAAATATGTTTTTTTATTGCAATTTCTCAGACACCAAACTTGAAATGCTTACCTGTTCCCAATGAAATGTTAGCACTTACTAAATACAATATGGCAACCCAATGTTATCCTAATAGAGTCGTAGGTCTCACAGCAGTAAAAAACGAATTTAGGAGTTTTTCACTACCAGGACATGGAAAACTTAAAAGTACATGTCCAACCTTTTAATTACAGTGCACCCTGCCCTAAGAGGGCACCCAGGGCCTACCTTAGGGGTGACTTATATTCAATAAAAGAGGAGTTTAAGTCTTGGTAAGCGGTGAAATTGCCAAGTTGAATTAGCAGTGAAAAAATGCATTCAGGCTGCTATGGCAGACCTGGAATATGTTTTAAGGGACTACACAAGTGGGTGGCACAATAAGAACTGCAAGCCTTCTAATAGCATTTAATTTACAGGCCCTGGGTATAAGATATACCACTTACCTAGGGACTTATAAGTAAATTAAGTAGGCCAATCAGATGTAAGCCAATTGTACCATGTTTAGAGGAGAGAGTACAAGCACTTTTAAACTGGTTAGCAGTGGTAAAGTGCACAGAGTCCTCAAGCCAACAAAAACACATTTCAGCAAAATGTGGAGGCTAAAGGAAAAACATTTGGGTTAAGGCTGACAGTTCTAATATCATTGCATTCTTAACAATAATAGTATGAAACAAGATGAATATTAGAAACACCTTAAACATTTTACATTGCCCATCCCTAATTCCTCTACTAGATTATTCTATCAATGTTGCATTGCTATCTCCTTTCAAGCCTGATTTGTGCATGGCGATGTGACCCTGCAGCTCTACTCATTTTGCACAAAGTACAACAGGTTTAACAGGATAGAAAATGTGATTGTGTGTATTGCTAGTGTGACTAATGTCATCTTCCTGCCCTGAAATAATATCTGAATATAATATTGAGATCTTTCACACACACTGTTAGCATTACTACATGTGAGTGTTCTGGGCCCTAAGAATGACACACGCATACTGTAAAGAAATAGTGCTCTCGTGCTGGTATACAAGCAGGCCTGACGTATGTAATATGTATGGTCTGTATAAACAGGAAAGCCCTGCCGCACACATCATCATATATCATCTATAAGCATTTTTATTTGAAAATGTGAGAGAATCATAAATGAGAGAACACCACTTTATGCCCTGCCCTGATCTATCCTTGGTGCACATTTCATCTGATAAACCTGTTTAGAGGTTTTCAAATAATGGCATATATGGCAGCATAGGCATATGGAGAACATGATATATCCAAGAACAAATAAAATGGATAAATAGGAGAGCTGAAGTTGTAACTGGGCCGCCAACTTTCCACTTTTCCCCAGTACTACATTTTGAGAAACAGACCAAGAAACTGTGTTCTAAAATCTCAGGTATGATGACCAATTTGTGCAGTGGGGTTGACTGGGCATTATCTGAACTGGGCTAATGCTAGGCTGCATTAGAAATAGCAGTAGCATATTGTAATTTGTAAATACAATTGTTAAGCAGGCAGTTTAACAGGCCTGTAGATGAAGAGAACTGATCAACTGATCCTCTATGAATGTATATGGGTATAGATTTTTTTAATGACATTATCTGAGGCTGGGAAGACTGCTGAAGCTATCTCTATGTCAGACTTAAAAAATAACTTATCACACTGACAGAAATTCTAGTCCAATGTCTTATATTTTAAACATGTTCCCTACTAAATTAAAATGTCGCCATTATTGAGCAAATATAATTATCTGGACCTGTATAACAATAATTAAAAGGCTCTTTGGTCATCCAAAGCTTTAGCATTATAAAATTCACTCATTCTAATCTTCCACGAAAGGCTTTGGGGGACTCGTGTGTTTTGGTTTACGGCCTCTGCCCTGCAGATTTTCACATTCCCCCTTATTAACACTTCTAAATAGAAGTCTGCATTTTGTGGGACACCCTCAGTATTGCAACTTCTCCCTCCATTTGCCTTGAAACAAAAGCACTGGCACTCACAGTTAGTAACTGATTCAGGCCACTCAAGGAAGAGACCCCAGTCTACATGTGTTTGTCTCACCCACTTGAGTGACAAGTGTTTTTGGCAGATTGATGTTGTTGTGGGCATCAATAGCCGGTCCCTTCTGCTTCGGCCACAAAATACAGGACAGTTGGCATCCCATTCCAGCTGAGTGTCGGAAGGAGGACAGATATCCAAATACCAGGACAAACCCACGCTAAAGAGGATGATAGGCCAGCCTAAGCCAAGTAAGCCTATGAAGAACAAAGTTGCCTTCTTCAAGCAACACTTTGACCACCCTGAGGCAATGACTAGGAGACAAAAGGGAGGACGTCTTATGCATTAAACAGGTTTCTGATGTGTAGAAACCGTAACTCTTACTACTAAGAATATTTTTTGCAGATGTTTGTCATTTTTTTATGGCTTTGCTCTCCTAAAATAGTTTGCTTTTTATTGCTGACTGCTAAATATTTCCCAGTTTTTTCATGTGTATTTCACAGGTAAATCAGTGTTTATTTTCCATTTCAAGAATTATGTTTCACTTCTGTCTGATTATTGGTACCTTCGTCAATCTTAGATCTTAGAAATGTTTTCTATATTATCTATCTGCATAGAATTATACAGATTGAGGAGCACGTGCAAGCAAGTCAAGCTAAGCAGTCTGCAGCCCCATAATAAGTTAAACAGAAACAACTGGCGGGAAAAGATCCGGGTACAAGTATCCTTTGCCCTCTGTAACTGAGTGTGTTTTTTGCACCCAATTATTTCTATTGTGGTTAAACTAACAAACTTTTACATGCCTTCGTGAAGCAAAAGCTATATAAATCTCATGTACAGTATATGAATGAAAGGAAAACAGGGATCTTTGAAAACAATCTTTCCCATCCAACACTTGTCTGGAATTAAACCCTTGTTTAGTATGAGTCACTCATTCTTTTTAGGAATACTGACTCACAGCAGAGAATATTAATATGGAAATTCGGTGGAGTGGAAATATCATTTATAAAATATCACGGGGTCAAAAATATTGTAAGATAAAATATCTTGGGTACGTATATCGTTTTGCACTTTTGTTTGCTTGTCTGAAAGGGCATTTATGGTGTCTAATACTGTTCTGGGAATTATGACTAAACAGGCCATTATAGCCCCTTACTTTTCTTTTCCAATTGCAATCATGTAATTATTGCTGTAAAACAGAAGTTTCTGAAACTAATTTGCATGTTAAGTGGCTTAAGTGCTCAGAGTTAAAGTATGCAATCCAATACTCTGGAGAACATCAATTCAATTTATATAACGATGCTGGTATTTCTTTTCTTTTCTCGTTTTTTTATACAAACAACCTTAACTTAAAATAATTAACTAAGCCGTCTTTCTCGGCTTAGAGAGTGAGCCTGACAATACGTCTTAAATTTTTGATGAAGTGAGTTGTAAAAATGTTAATTATGAGCACAATTTTACAACAATTGATTCATGTACTTGCACCATTACAACACATTACACACCTTATGGCTTTATAAAGCCGAACTAAAACATGGAATAATGAATATGCGTTTTTATTGTTTAGCTGTACGGCTAAGTAGTTGGACAAACGCCATTTGAGAAAACTAACTGGATTAATTTACAAGCACACTTTTTATCTTCAGGAATAGCATGTAAATTATCTGCTAAATTATGTAGCCTAAATACAGAGAAGTAATTAAATGTGCTTTTACTTTGTTTCTCTCTAAAGAATACGTACCTGCTCTAATTGTGTCCTATTGATCTCTTTCCTGCATCTTTGAAACAAGCCTTGTTGGCCATAATGAAACTTTTATTTTCCTCTGAGCTTCTATTTTGTGCCTCTTCCTGAAAAAAACAGCACTCGTTTATTGCTCTGAGCTGAACAAAAACCTATCCTCAAAAATGAGGCAAACAGAATGCCCTTCATTTCGGCAATCATTAGAATTGACGTTTGGGCAATCGATGTGTTAAATGATGTAATTATCCAATGGTCGTTTCCCCTATTTAAACCAGTTTGAAAGTTAAAGGTTTCTTTAAGATCAATTCGGACCACTTTGTGTGCAAATTACACATCTACCCTTTTCTTTAGTTTATCGCACAAATGCAGTTCAATAGAAGCATGTCCATTTAAAATGTCTCTTTGGCGATAAGTACTTTGGAGTTTGAATACCAGCTTGTCTAATGGTGTAAAGATGTAAGCAGAAACCAAAAATACAAATGACCTCATTAAATGTTGATGCTAATATGAAATGAAATATAAATGGAACCCTCTCCTCTGCTGATTGAATCATGGGGGGTATTTTACGGTATAGAAATATTAGTAATAAGTAATACAGTAACAAAAACGTCCTACATCATTTTATCTGAATCTTCTGAAAATTGCAAACTATCCGAATTTTACTTATTGTTGTATCACAAAAAGAACACAGATTTAAAAGGAGAACAGTTCAAATTTCACCAAACTGCAATTTTGCATTATAGAATTTGGAATACGGGTCTCTTTCATAAATTTCTTGTGCAAACTATGTTCCATCTTAAAAGCTGTACTCTAGACATTTTTTTAACTCCTTAAGCAGATGTATTATGTAAAGCAAAATGCTCTTGATAAGGCATAAGGCAATTATTTATATGGGTGATGTTCGATGTATGTCTGAGAGCTCTGAATATATATCTGGATAGCCATTGGCTATGTAAAGATATATCAATTTACCGTATATCGATACACAGAATATGTTGTAAGAATATGGTCCTACTGGATACATTTTGAGCCCATCATTAGGTCTCACACAGATGGTTCTGATGGAGCAGGTAAAACAAAGTTTTGTATACCTGCTCTAAATTGCACGAAATTAATTACGTAACCATTCTAAATCTAACTTGTACTAACTGGTTTGCAGTGAAATTTACTAATCAATTTTACACTTTGATAAACACGAGATACACATGGGACTAACATGCTAATTGCACGGCAGAATAATTAATTAATTAATTAATTAAGGTACGCAAACTAAACTTAGATTGTGGTGAAAAGAAATATTGCATGATTTTTTATGTTGCTTTGTGATTGTGCTTTAAGGATTACAAAATGGTGAGTTTTATCTCTTTAAATGTTGCTACAGCTAGGGACATACTAATATATATTGGGATTAGAGTGGGTTTAATCATTAGAATCTCCATTTCTATATTTTAATTACTGTTATGTGTATTTTTTCTTAAGTTGGCATTCAGGCCTACTAGGCCGCAGTACCCAAGATGGAGACTCAACAAAGACTGCCACCATGTGAGCGCGATGGTTTCTGCGCAGAATCGGATGGCTATGGAGATTTCCATATGACCTCAGATCTGTGATACCGTGTTCCTTGTCAAGAATGAACATGTTTGTCTGCCAACTGATGAGACTGTAGAACAGCGGAAGGGACAATTCAGAACCTGTGGAGAAATGTCTTCTCTCATTCTAAATGTTACATTTGCAACTTTCAACTGGGAGGGAAAAGGGAATTATACAAATTACGCCTTCCTATGCCAAGTCTTATGGAAAACCAGTTTACCCTGGGAAACTTTAGAAAAACTCACAGATAACCCTGAACTGTCCAATCAGAACATTTCTCTACCCCTAAATTGTTGCACATTAGCATGAAGTAATAGGGAAAAAGGGTATATAAGATCCTCATCCGCCAAAGGGGGGTGGTCATCGGGCTGATCTTTCATGGTGTTGGGTCTGCATTGAGCTGGTGAAGATTTCCATGGTTTGCCTTGGGTTTCTTTTATTTTCGGGAAGTTTTTTCGTACCAGAGAATGCGGATAGCTCCTTGTTTTATTCAGAAAGTTGCCGACGCTTGCTAATTGTTAATTATTGAATGCGCTTTCTAAATCTATGCTTATTTACCAAATGTCCGATTTCTCTTTGAAAATAAACTGAATTTATACCATGAAATGTATTGCGTAAATGCTAACGCAGAGAAATGTATTATTAGATAAACAAAAACTGATTAATAAGACATGATTTTGTGGTTCTTTAATTGATTACAGAAATTAAACAAATGTTTCCTAGGCTTTAATTGTGTTTTAGCTGGTTCTAATTCACCATCAACCAGTCCAACTAATTGGTCCATCGACTAAGTGGTGGAGTGCCTTGATGTTAAGGTCAGGATTCTGTAGGTGCAAGTGTATAAAATGTATATATTGTAAAGAAATGTACTCCTGTGAGGTAATAAGGTACCCACATGTCCAGCGCTGTTTCTCCTATACTTGGATTCGAATGAGACGAGTGTGTGTTGGTGTTATGAGCCCCACCAATGAATGAGTGTATGGATGAGTTGTTGTGGTTACGAATCTGTGACATAGGGAGAATATGTCAATTTTGCCTTATGCGCTGCATCAGTTCTTAGCTGTCTATTAGACAATCTCAGAACTTCCAGTGGGTTTTGGGACAGGCTACTGCTTCTATTGCATTTGCTTACTTCTTTAGTCAATGACTATTATTCCACTTCTTGTTTTTGTCCCTTCTCTGGAGCATTGCATTTTTACTAATCTCTTGATAGGATGACTTGTATCCTTCCACTCTCACTTGGGGACCTACTTTTTTCTTTTGATTTTAGTAGTCCAGCGGATTGCATGGGTTTTCTTGTTTTCTCTCCCATGTGCTGCTTCCTCAATAAAATCCCCACCCCCTGCACTCTCTGTGTTCCTTCTCCCATTTCTTCTCCCATCCATCACAGTCCAGCATTTTTTATTTTGCAAATCTAACTTCTCCAATCTCCTCCGTTGTTCCCTTGACCCTCCAATCCCCATTTCTCCCTACCCGCCATTTCAGCATTCACATGGTAATGCATGTGCATATATATATACACATCTTAATGGTAGGCCACTCTAGTGATCCGCAATTGTGATACTGTAGTGGAAGGAATTCTGGAACAAGGGTTTCAGATGACTGAGACATCTAAATTTCTGCTGGCTGTAATCCAGGGGTTAGTTTATTTGGGAGGGAGCTCTGCTGAAGTCTAAAGGATCCCTTTGGTTTCTTAAACCCCTCTTTATGGTTTCCACTCTTTCCTATCTATCAATTATTCTGCTGACAATATTACTGTAAACTGGTAAAAGGAATGGCTTCAGTTGTAACCGCTAGCCTAGTCAAAGTAAAGGCATGTAGATTGATGGATACATGTGTTTTTTCTAGCAAGACACTTAGGTGTAGCTCTCTGATCTCACAATAATATACATTTCCCATCACATTTTGTTTTATAGCATAAAACTACTTTTTAACTAATTCCACTATCATAACTATACCGAGATTGCATTCAGTAATTGTCATTGCCATCGCGAGAATCTGGCTGATCTTCACTGGCTAGGCCAAGGCATCCAGTCAATCCCCAGAGAAAATGTTATGTGTGAAAGCACAATCAAGTCTCTGCCAAATTTAAATTCGAATAAAAAATTTAATGCAACAAATTATCAGATGAACAAGTTTTTCGCTGGGTTCAGAATTGTAAAAAGTATGAAAAATATAGTACAGGGCCATGTCTAACATGTATATTAAGGCTGGCCTACTGTTGCTGTCATCCCCTGCACTGGTACTCAAACAAGGCTTCCTTGCACGATGCAAAGCTTCACACCCAGGTGCAAAGGTGCGTGTGCCGTATCTAAGAAAGGATTTTTACTGAAAGCATACCTTAGTTATCCAGTAAAATTCCAATAATTAGACAAACTCAGAAGGATCCACACATTGGATGTGTGATGTGCACTGCATCAGACAGGATGACTGGCACAATATCGACAACAATAATATGTCAATAATTTTGTTTACAAAAATATCATGTCCCTATACTTATAACATAAGTATCAAAAATAAAAAAACGTTTCACACTGACATAGTTAAAAAACATGCAAAAATATTGTTTTTAATATAAAAATATACATATATATATATATTCACTGAAATAAAACACAGGTTTCAGGGATGTTATAGTTAGGAATTAGCATTTAAAAAACCTTGGATATTCACAAAAAAAACACAGGTTTCAGGGACGTTACAGTTAGGCTCACATTTCACTCGTACAAAACCATAGAAATTCAGCTGTTATAGTTAGCTGAGCTAACTATAACTCGTGCCCCCTCAATGCACTGCTAATGATGTCACATATTACATCACTCATGGCATGGTCAGTGGCATCATTGATGACATCACTGATGACATCTCAAATGAAATCACTGATGAAATCACTGATGACATCATCCAGTGACTGAGTATTTCCAAAATGTTTAAGAATGTTATATATATATATATTACCTACTGGCGGTCGCCAGTAGGTAGTTATAGTTAGGACCACGTTTCCATAGGAAATCTGCAACATTCTATTTTGAATAACTTTGGCGCCGGTCGACGAATCCTCGCGAATTTTTCAAAATAGGTGGGGCGCTACGCTCCGCTCCTACCCTGAAAGTCTCGGGGGGAATCGTCAAGCGGGGGCTGAGATAAAAGGGGGGTCCCAAAACGCGTTTTTCCCATGCATTTTTCCATAGGACCTTTAGACAGGGCTACAGCCCGAACGGCTGAACAGAATTACTAGAAATCTGGCAGAGAGGTAGTCCTCAGGTCAAGGAAGTGCCTTTTGTAGGTTTGGTGTAAATCTGTTCAGTAGATTCTGAGAAAATAGCCTTTAAATCAATATATATATCTGAGCCAGCTTACGGTGCGCTTACGGTACGCTTACCGTACGCGTACGGTGGCGTGCGCGAGCGCGATTCTGATTGGCTCTTAGATCTTAGTAAACATTCGAATCGGCCGAAACCAGGAAGCGGCGGCCGCCATTTTCTCTCTCGCACTGAGAGTGATTTCTAAAATATAAAGCCCAAAACCATGTAAAGGGGCTGTTTAGACAGCTCCCACACACATAGCCATGTTGAGGGAGTCCCCAAAGATCCCCCAAGGCCAAAAACGGAATTTTTATTTTTTCGGTAATTTCGCCGATTACGCTTACCGTACGCGTACGGTAAAACATTTTAAAAAAAAAAAAATTATCCACACTCTCTCCACCCCGTGTGCAATTGGTGCCCGCAATGCACCAATTGTGCATGGCTTATTAGAGATGAGATAAACTAAAATATTTAAAAAAAAAATAATAAAAAAAAACATTATCCACACTCTCTCCACCCCGTGTGCAAATGGTGCCCGAAGGGCACCATTTGTGCATGGATTATAAAATATACGAAAAATTAAAATATTACCTTTCAAAACGAAGTGCATCATATGTCCTCCATGTGCGCACGGTGCGCGAAGCGCATCGTGCGTACATGGCCCATCTAGCGTAATGTGGGCACGTGGTGCGCGTAGCGCACCGCGTGCCCACCGTGCGTGCACGGCACTAACTGCGTAAAGTGGGCGCGCGGTGCGCGAAGCGCACCGCGTGCTCACTGTGCGCGCACGGTGCGCGAAGCGCACCGTGCGTGCACGGAACGAACTGCGTTAAGTGGGCGCGCACGCCACGAATGGCGTAAAGTAACTTAGCATTTAAAAAACCGTACAAATTCACTGAAAAAACCATAGGTTTCACACACGTTATAGTTAGGAATTAGCATTTAAAAAACCTTGCAAATTCACTGAAAAAACCATAGGTTTCACAAATGTTATAGTTAGCGGAAATTTTACTGATAAAAAACCAATGAAATTCCCCCGTTATAGTTAGTGCAGGCAACTATAACTCACGCGACCGCAATCTTCTGCATAAGACATATGTGTCTTTATGAAAAAAAAATATTTGTAATATATGTATAGCTAAAAATGTATGGAAGAAGACATGGGCAAATAAGTGTCTAAATACAGTATTAGCATCAGCAGAGGATTGCGGTCGCGTGAGTTATAGTTGCCTGCACTAACTATAACGGGGGAATTTCATTGGTTTTTTATCAGTAAAATTTCCGCTAACTATAACATGTGTGAAACCTATGGTTTTTTCAGTGAATATATATATATATATCACTGAAAAAACCATAGGTTTCACACACGTTATAGTTAGGAATTAGCATTTAAAAAACCTTAGAAATTCAATAAAAAAAACCAAAGGTTTCACACATGTTATAGTTAGCTGGACATTTCACTCGTAAAAAACCAATGAAATTTCCCCGTTATAGTTAGTTCAGCTAACTATAACTCGCGCGCCCGCAATGCACTACTGATGACGTCACATATTACATCACTCATGACATGGTCACTGACATCACTTATGACATCACTGATGACATCTCAAATGACATCACTGATGACATCACTGATGACATCATCCAGTGAATGTGTTTTTTTCTGAAAATTAAATAGGTTTTATATAAGTATATCTCAAGCTCGATGGAAGATTAAATGGGTATATAAGTGTCTAAATGGATGATTTTTTTTGAAAAATGTATTGTGTAACTGATTGTTAAAATGTATCATAGTGAATACATGGCTTAGTGAGTAATGTTTAAATATGTAAATATCTGTATCAGTCTCTCACTTTGTGTATAAGTGGCTGCATGGGTTGGTGAGTAGCTACATGGGAGTCAATATAGGTTATTAGTTGGTTTTTTGAGTATCAGTCTGAGTGTCTGCATGGTTCGGTGGGGGGTATTACGTAGTGCATAGGTGCATGAATGAGTGACTCACTGTATGTGTTGAAGACAGCATGTGTGCATGACTATATGGGTGGATGAGTATGTGTAAAGGTGTGTTAGTGAGTGAAAGACTGTCTCAATAGTGTCTCCATGAGTAACTACATATGTTTTTAACTGTTATATGTGTCTTTTGGTGTATATAACTGAGTATATGTGAGAGTAAGAGATTGAAAGAGTTCCTGTATGAATAAGTATGTGTTTCTATAAGTGATTGTTTAAAAGACTAAGTATGTGTAAGTTTCTGTAGAAGTAGGTGTGGTGGTGTGTGTATAACTGTATATGCAAGTAAATGGATGTTTGATTCTTTATTAGCATGAGTGACTTTGTGTGTGAGTAACTCTATGGATGAGTGGCGTTGTGTAACAGGATGTACAGGTGTATGAATACATATGATGAGTGACTACATGTATGAGTGACTGTATAGGACTGTTGGTGAATGAGTGGATGTGTATGTGGTTCTTAGAATTACTGAACAGGTTGTTGTAACTGATATTGATATGTTCATTATTTCGAACATTTTAGTTTCATTTTTTTAAATGTGTGTATTAAAGGTTATATTAGGGGAAGAAGAGGTCTGCTACTATTTCACAAGGATGATGTCATCAGTGATGTCATCAGTGATGTCATTTGAGATGTCATCAGTGATGTCATGAGTGATGTCAGTGACCATGTCATGAGTGATGTAATATGTGACGACATCAGTAGTGCATTGCGGGCGCGCGAGTTATAGTTAGCTGAACTAACTATAACGGGGAAATTTCATTGGTTTTTTACGAGTGAAATGTCCAGCTAACTATAACATGTGTGAAACCTTTGGTTTTTTCATTGAATTTCTAAGGTTTTTTAAATGCTAATTCCTAACTATAACGTGTGTGAAACCTATGGTTTTTTCAGTGAATTTGCAAGGTTTTTTAAATGCTAATCCCTAACTATAACATGTGTGAAACCCATGGTTTTTTCAGTGAATTTGCAAGGTTTTTAAAATGCTAATTTCTAACTATAACGTGTGTGATACCCATGTTTTTTTCAGTGAATTTGTACGGTTTTTTAAATGCAAATTTTTTTTTGTCATTTTTTGTAACCCTTTGTATAAAATAATATATGTACTATATCCTGCATTATGGAAAGGTTTTTTTTTTTTTATTTATGCATTTTTTTCCGTGCGCGTACGGTAAGCTGACGGTACGCGCTTCGTACGTCATAAGTACGGTGCGCGTACGTGAGTGACGTACGCGTACACCCGGAAGCAACGTCGCGGGTACGCAGGGGCGTGTAATGCGCATGCGCGATACGCAATACGTGCGTGACGTACGCGTACACCCGGAAGCAACGTCGCGGTTACGCAGGGGCGTGTAATGCGCATGCGCGAGTGTGACATACGCGCTGCGTAAGCGCACCGTAAGCGTCACGTGCGCGAACGGCAGGTCATGTGACTTACAAAGAACACTTTTTATTGGTTGAAATTACTTTCACTTCCAGAATCTTCCCACACCACACCCATTCCCCTCATTACTGCTTGAAAGAACACTTTTCATTGGTTGAAACTACTTTCAGTTCCAGATTCTTCCCACACCACACCCATTCCCCTCATTTCTGCTTGTGATTCTCTAGGAGCAGGAGCTGGATTGACATTGGGATACAATGGCAGAACAGCAGACCTCTTCTGAGAGTGAGGCCAGCAGCACCGCCATGATCCAGAGAAGGAGGAAACAAAAGACTTCTTTTGTATGGGAGTATTTCACTTTTCCAGAGGGGGAGAAAAAGGTGAATGCTCCATTGGTCACTTGCAAACTTTGTGGTCGTGTTTTATCAAGAGGAAATCCAAGGAGGAAATACTCCTTTGGAAATCACTCTATGAAGAGACACCTCCAGGACAGACACCCAAGGACCTTTGCTCGACATGCTGAAGAAAACCCTTCAGTAAGTCACCAGAGCCCAGCCTCAGATGCTCAGCCGAGTACATCATCGGCAGCTCAGCTGAGCCCTTCCTCTGATGTGGGAGCATCACCTTTTTCTTCTCCTGTGGACATCAACCCTCGATTTGGGAGCGTTGAAATGAGGTGTACAAAATGTGGTGGTCTTATTGTTTTTGGGGAGATCAGTCTTACCCTTATTAACAATAAGATTGACCAGCATGTTTGTAGACGCTTATAATACTCCCATTCTTTCTTTCCTCCATCCCTGTATGAACCCAACGGCTCTTATAAGAGCCAACCTTACCTCTCAACTTTTTTTTATTTTTTCTTTGAAACTTTTTTTTAATTTTTTTTTACCGTACGCGTACGGTAAGCGTATTATTATTTTTTTTTTTTTTAAAACACTAAAAATCAATTACCACATCTCAAGATCCTTGAGAAATTAATAACTAATTTTTTAAAATCTTTTAGAGATAAAGTGGACCAGACCACAAAGTATGCAAGTGACCAATTGAGCATTCACCTTTTTCTCCCCCTCTGGAAAAGAAAAATACATTATGAATCCACTTTTCAGATTCTTAAAAAAGCACATGTCCAAACTGCTTTTTCAGACCACCACCATGTGTATCCTGGGTGACTGCCTACATACCAGCAAGGGCAACCAGCCTTAGTGATGCTGAATGTATTTGCATTACAGACTGAAACCTCAAACCCCACTCGCTTGTAAATACTGTGCATGATTCCACATGGAAAGCAGCTGGGTGTGTGCTAAGAGTCTGCTTCTGCACCAAAAAATGACTCCCCCTTTTTACTACTAATGCAACTATGAAATCACCAGAGCAGTACACAATAAATCTCTGCCTGTAATTCCTATATGCACACAGAGTCATATTTTCACATTAGTCACAAAACGAAATTTCTTTGCCAATTTGAAAGCACACTTACTGCTCTTTTCTTTGACAAGTGATAATCACTTTTACAGACTGACACATTATGAATCCACTTTTCAGATTTTTTTAAAAGCACATGTCCAAACTGCTTTTTCAGACCACCACCATGTGTAACCTGGGTGACTGCCTACATTCCAGCAAGGGCAACCAGCCTTAGTGATGCTGAATGTATTTGCATTACTGACTGAAACCTCAAACCCCACTCGCTTGTAAATACTGTGCATGATTCAACATGGTAAGCAGCTGGGTGTGTGCTAAGAGTCTGCTTCTGCACCAAAAAATGGCTCCCCCTTTCCATGTAATGCAACTGTGAAATCACCAGAGCAATACGCAATAAATCTCTGCCTATAATTCCTCTTTGCACACAGAGTCATGTTTTCACATTAGTCACAAAACGAAATTTCTTTGCCAATTTGAAAGCACACTTACTGCTCTTTTTTTGACAAGTGATAATCACTTTTACAGACTGACACATTATGAATCCACTTTTCAGATTTTTTTAATTGCACATGTCCAAACTGCTTTTTCAGACCACCACCATGTGTAACCTGGGTGACTGCCTACATTCCAGCAAGGGCAACCAGCCTTAGTGATGCTGAATGTATTTGCATTACTGACTGAAACCTCAAACCCCACTCGCTTGTAAATACTGTGCATGATTCAACATGGTAAGCAGCTGGGTGTGTGCTAAGAGTCTGCTTCTGCACCAAAAAATGGCTCCCCCTTTTTCCTACTAATGCAACTATGAAATCACCAGAGTAGTACACAATAAATCTCTGCCTGTAATTCCTATATGCACACAGAGTCATGTTTTCACATTACTCACAAAACGAAATTTCTTTCCCAATTTGAAAGCACACTTACTGCTCTTTTTTTTGTCAAGTGACAATCACTTTTACAGACTGACACATTATGAATCCACTTTTCAGATTCTTAAAAAAGCACATGTCCAAACTGCTTTTTCAGACCACCACCATGTGTATCCTGGGTGACTGCCTACATACCAGCAAGGGCAACCAGCCTTAGTGATGCTGAATGTATTTGCATTACAGACTGAAACCTCAAACCCCACTCGCTTGTAAATACTGTGCATGATTCCACATGGAAAGCAGCTGGGTGTGTGCTAAGAGTCTGCTTCTGCACCAAAAAATGACTCCCCCTTTTTACTACTAATGCAACAATGAAATCACCAGAGCAGTACACAATACATCTCTGCCTGTAATTCCTATTTGCACACAGAGTCATATTTTCACATTAGTCACAAAACGAAATTTATTTGCCAATTTGAAAGCACACTTACTGCTCTTTTTTTTGACAAGTGATAATCACTTTTACAGACTGACACATTATGAATCCACTTTTCAGATTTTTTTAATTGCACATGTCCAAACTGCTTTTTCAGACCACCACCATGTGTAACCTGGGTGACTGCCTACATTCCAGCAAGGGCAACCAGCCTTAGTGATGCTGAATGTATTTGCATTACTGAGTCCAACCTCAAACCCTTAAACTATTCTTTTTTTATACCAGTACACCTTAATTTATCGTGAAAACATAGTCCATATTATTTTACATGTTCCTCACATTTAAATTTCTCCCAAAACAGAAAATGATAAACACAACTTCAACAAAAGGAATTCCATTTCTATTATTCATTTCTTAATTTACCATATACATCCCCTCTCAAACTCTAAACTCACCTTTAAAATTAGTTAGCTGTGAAAGAAATGTGGCACTCAAACAGCAGATTATCAGAGCCAGGATCTCTTTTCTTTACACCTCTCTCCTATTCTCTTTCTATTGGTTGAAAACCAACCCTTTTCCAAAAGTACCCTTCCCCCAACTTGACTTCTGCCTAGTACCCTTCCCCCAACTTGACTTCTGCCTGCTACCATAGCAACAGCTCATGGAACACTGCTGTGTGGAGTTAGGTCAGAAGTTCGCCAAACAATGTTTCAA
The DNA here is from genome assembly GCF_964204655.1 of Triturus cristatus. NCBI lineage: Eukaryota > Metazoa > Chordata > Amphibia > Caudata > Salamandridae > Triturus > Triturus cristatus. The sequence continues at coordinate 1,073,852,453 of NC_140582.1, forward strand.
TTCCACAGAGCAAGAGTGCTTGACTTTTCAAACCTAACAGCAAATCCAAAGTACTGTTCTTTGGTAACACATTTTTCTGTACCAATACAAAACATGCTTCTATTAATTTACACATGCAGCCTAGTTTTTATTCTAGAATGGTATGAAACAGCCAATCAGTTCTTTTTTTTATGAAAAAAATATGTATGCCTCCATTTCCAAACTGTCTTTCATTTCATTTTCCCATTCTACTGAATTACACCTCCTGAGTGCATCCAGATCTCCTTGGAAGATGTTCACAGTGTGGATTGTAGGGCACAGCTATGTCTTCTGGAGTGAAACGTATGCAGAGAAAACAGGTATGGTGAGAGACCTTGCTTTGCCAAATGTAGACATTAAATGGATTGGTCAGAGAGGGTTAAAGTGGCACCAATTGATGCCATTGGTGAAATCCTTCATGCAAATCCAACACCCTGACCTCATAATAGTGCACTGTGGTGGCAATGACCTAGGCACTTTGACTGGGGTAGGTCTGGAAATGCTTATGAAGGACACCTTTGCACAACTGTTTTCACTTTTCCCTAAAACTGCCTTTGTGTTTTCTAACATATGCCAAAGGCAAAAATGGAACTGGTCCAATCATTTCTGTCCGCAGATTGACAAAGCAAGAAAGCACGTCAACAAATCTGTTTCTGCTTTCCTCCGTGACTATGGTATGGGTTCCATTTACCACAACAACTTGCGTTACGACATGCAAGACATTTATAGAGGAGATGGTGTACACTTCAATGATGAAGGGAACAGAGTCTTCCTCTTGAACCTTAGACTCTGCATCAGTACTTACTTGTAGGTACCACTAAAAAATCACTTCATAAACACAACGGCTCTTTTTAGAGCTCCCTAATATCTAAACACTTAAATCTGAATTTTATTTCTCTTTTTATTTATTTTTTCTACTGTACGCGTACGGTAAGCTTACCGTAAGCTTACCGTACGCGTACCCCGTGATTTTTTTAAAAATCAATAAATGTTTTCCTTGAACTTTTCTGTCCTTCTTTGACCCCCTTACAAATGTTAGGGGGTCTGTAACTCTCCACCTTGCCCCCTTTTCAAGATATCACTCTTTTTTTTCTGAGTGAAAAACACGAAATGGCGGCCGCCGCTTCCTGGTTTCGACCGATTCGAATGTTTACTAAGATCTAAGGGCCAATCAGAATCGCGCTCGCGCACGCCACCGTACGCGTACGGTAAGCGCACCGTAAGCGCACGGTAAGCTGCCACAGATATATATATTGATTAAAAGGCTATTTTCTCAGATTCTACTGAACAGATTTACACCAAACCTACAAAAGGCACTTCCTTGACCTAGGGACTACCTCTCTGCCAAATTTCAAGTAATTCTGTTCAGCCGTTCGGGCTGTAGCCCTGTCTAAAGGTCCTATGGAAAAATGCATGGGAAAAACGCGTTTTGGGACCCCCCTTTTATCTCAGCCCCCGCTTGACTAATCCCCCCGAGACTTTCAAGGAAGGAGCGGAGCGTAGCGCCCCACCTATTTTGAAAAATTCGCGAGGATTCGTCCACCGGCGCCAAAGTTATTCAAAATAGAATGTTGCGGATTTCCTATGGAAACGTGGTCCTAACTATAACTACCTACTGGCGACCGCCAGTAGGTAATATATATATATATATATATATATATATATATATATATATATATATATTCATTCAATTTAGCCCAAGGTCGGAGGCTTCCGGGTGCTCTATGGCGGTGCACGCGAGGCGCAGCAGGACCCGCTGCGGAATAAAGAATTTGGTTTTTCCCGTAGGGAAGGTTTGTTCCTCGTGCACTCCCGTGTCCAAAGTTCAAAGAAAATACCACCAGGTATTCGTTTAAATTTCCATGCTTTTATTGCAGCATCCAGCAAAGAAAACCTTACGCGTTTCGGTCTCTACGGAGACCTTGGTCACAGGTAAAGTGGACGATTGTGATTTTACTTTTTAAATTAAAAAAACAAACGGAAGAACCAATTCGGGTTACATCACTTCCTGTAAATTATACAGGCATTATGGGACATGTAGTTGTTTCGACTAATTACGAAAACTTTACGCAAACATTGATTATGTCATTATTAACACACCGAAATCACGAGATGCTCTCAGTTTGTAAGGTTAACACATTTCACTTAAAAATTAATTCTCGACCTCGTTAACATTGAAGAATAACATTCCGAAATCCATCACATGTTATCGAAGCCATCTAGTGGGCGTATCCAATTCACCTAATTCATTTTTCTTATCAATTAAATTGTTGAGGTGAGCAGTGGCTTAATCTATTATCATTCAAAGGAAAAATTAGTGTGTATCACTGAGATTATAAATACAAATTCAAAATCAAAATTGAGCCCTCTAGTGGGCAACCTTGTTCCACATCATAATCTGTGGAGTGTCCCAAATCCAACAAGAAATTCAAACATGTCCCAATTGAAAAGGGATTTTTTTGAAATAAAGTTTATGAAAATTCAAGAAAGAGAGAGTCGGCACCATCTACTCTCTGATAAATATCTTTACAGGTGGCAGTGTAATTCTTCATCTTGATTATGGCCATATGGGCTCAAGGTACGGAAGTTCATGATATGTTTGGACTCTTTTTGTCTCATTACCAGTTCGCGATCTCCCCCTCTTTTGTTTGGTCCAACACTTTCAATGCCATAGAACTTTAGGGATTTCCAATCCCCTTTGTGTTCCTTTTCCATGTGTCTTGCCATCGCGTTGCTGCGATCAGAATTAATTGTGGCACGGACATGCTCCAAAATTCGTAATTTAAGTTCTTTTTTTGTGCTTCCAATGTATTTCTTAAAGCAAGGGCATTCAAGGACATACACAATGAACTGAGTTTTACAGTTAATTAGTTGTTCAATTTTCCATGTTTTGTTGTTTGCCATTAATAGTTCCTTCGTTGTTTTCGCGATGCAACAGACTTTGCATCCTGCACATTTGTAAAATCCTTTCGGTCTGCACCATGTCTCTGGTCTTTTTGATTCCTGAAAGTAACTGTGGATCAATTTGTCCTTCAGGTTTTTTGCCCTTCGATACGTCACATTAGGATGGTCTCCCACAATTTGAGATATTGTGGGGTCCATGTGGAGAATGTGCCAGTTCTTTTTGAGAATTCTTGTAATTGCATTGTTGGCCGTTGAGTGGGTGGTGATGAAACGTATTTTGTCTGATTCCTCTTTTAGTGATTGTGATTTATCCATCAATAAATCCGTTCTGTTGATCATTGTAGAGCGATTGGAGGCAATTTGTATCCATGCTGGATTGTATTTTCTTTTTAAGAATCTGTTTGTGGCCAGTTTCTTTTGTTCTTGCCAATCATTCTCGTTGGAACAGATTCTTTTAATCCGGAGAAATTCTACATATGGGATATTTTGTAGGAGGCTGAGTTGATGAAAGCTCTGAGCATGTAAAACCACATTTGTCGCGGTACTTTTGCGATGAAGGGTAGTATGAAGTACATTATCTTTGACAAAGATCTCAGTGTCCAGAAAGACAACCCTCGAATCACTGATTGTGTACGTGAAGTGTAGACCAAAATTTGATTCGTTCAAAATTTCAAAATACCTTTCAAATTCTTCATTTGTTCCTTCCCAAATTAGCAATAAGTCATCTATATATCTTAGCCATGCAATGGTTTTTTGGACTGCTTGATCATTTTCCGATCTCCATGCCCATGTTTTTTCCCATTGTCCCATTGTTAAGCAGGCGTACGACGGGCTAAAGGAAAAGCCCATGGCAGTCCCTTTTGCTTGCCGGTAAATTTCATTGCCAAATAAGAAAATGTTTTGCTCCAGGCACATCGAGATCATCTCCAACAACATGTTTTTATGGTCAGTTAGCTGTATGCTTCTGTCTTTAAGAAAAGATTTAACTGCTTCAATGCCAATTTTATTTTCAATGTTGGAGTATAGGGATATTACATCCATTGTAATCAGTTTATACGTTGGTTGCCATGGAGTATCCTGTAATCTTCTTAACATATCACCTGTGTCTTTTATGTAAGATGTTAGGCCCTTTACATATGGTAGCAGAAATACATCAATGTAATTGGCAATAGGTTCTAGCAATGCCCCTTTGGCAGAAATTATAGGTCTCCCTGGCGGTCTGGTGGCATGTTTATGAATCTTGGGCAAGAAGTAGATTGTAGCCATTTTGGGAAATTTAGTTCGAAGATATTTAAGTTCATCAATGTCTAAAAGTTTTTGTGAGAACCAACAATCCAACTTTGTGTCCAAGTCTTGTTTTAGTTTTTGTAGAGGGTTGGTTTTCAATTTTTCATAATATTCCTTGTTGTCTAATTGAGAATGAGCTTCTCGCATATATGCCTCCTTATCTAGAACAACCACATTGCCACCCTTATCTGCAATTTTAATTTCAATGGTGTCATCTTTTTGCAATGAGTTAAGAGCCTGGCGTTCTTGTCTGGATAGATTGTCCTTGGTGAACGGTATCTTTAGCTGGTAAAGATCTTTTACAACGCATTCCTGGAAGAAATCAATTTTGTTCCCAGGGGGGAGTTGTGGATAAAATCTAGATTTAGGTTTGATATTAGAGATTCCAGCCCCTAGCTGTACACAATATGTTTGTACTTGTCCACCTCCTTCTTGTGGCGTTAGACTCAATTCCATAAGGTTTACAAAGTGTTCTGCATCATCTATGGGAGTTTGGAGGGTTGGTTCTCACAAAAACATTTAGACATTGATGAACTTAAATATCTTCGAACTAAATTTCCCAAAATGGCTACAATCTACTTCTTGCCCAAGATTCATAAACATGCCACCAGACCGCCAGGGAGACCTATAATTTCTGCCAAAGGGGCATTGCTAGAACCTATTGCCAATTACATTGATGTATTTCTGCTACCATATGTAAAGGGCCTAACATCTTACATAAAAGACACAGGTGATATGTTAAGAAGATTACAGGATACTCCATGGCAACCAACGTATAAACTGATTACAATGGATGTAATATCCCTATACTCCAACATTGAAAATAAAATTGGCATTGAAGCAGTTAAATCTTTTCTTAAAGACAGAAGCATACAGCTAACTGACCATAACAACATGTTGTTGGAGATGATCTCGATGTGCCTGGAGCAAAACATTTTCTTATTTGGCAATGAAATTTACCGGCAAGCAAAAGGGACTGCCATGGGCTTTTCCTTTAGCCCGTCGTACGCCTGCTTAACAATGGGACAATGGGAAAAAACATGGGCATGGAGATCGGAAAATGATCAAGCAGTCCAAAAAACCATTGCATGGCTAAGATATATAGATGACTTATTGCTAATTTGGGAAGGAACAAATGAAGAATTTGAAAGGTATTTTGAAATTTTGAACGAATCAAATTTTGGTCTACACTTCACGTACACAATCAGTGATTCGAGGGTTGTCTTTCTGGACACTGAGATCTTTGTCAAAGATAATGTACTTCATACTACCCTTCATCGCAAAAGTACCGCGACAAATGCGGTTTTACATGCTCAGAGCTTTCATCAACTCAGCCTCCTACAAAATATCCCATATGGAGAATTTCTCCGGATTAAAAGAATCTGTTCCAACGAGAATGATTGGCAAGAACAAAAGAAACTGGCCACAAACAGATTCTTAAAAAGAAAATACAATCCAGCATGGATACAAATTGCCTCCAATCGCTCTACAATGATCAACAGAACGGATTTATTGATGGATAAATCACAATCACTAAAAGAGGAATCAGACAAAATACGTTTCATCACCACCCACTCAACGGCCAACAATGCAATTACAAGAATTCTCAAAAAGAACTGGCACATTCTCCACATGGACCCCACAATATCTCAAATTGTGGGAGACCATCCTAATGTGACGTATCGAAGGGCAAAAAACCTGAAGGACAAATTGATCCACAGTTACTTTCAGGAATCAAAAAGACCAGAGACATGGTGCAGACCGAAAGGATTTTACAAATGTGCAGGATGCAAAGTCTGTTGCATCGCGAAAACAACGAAGGAACTATTAATGGCAAACAACAAAACATGGAAAATTGAACAACTAATTAACTGTAAAACTCAGTTCGTTGTGTATGTCCTTGAATGCCCTTGCTTTAAGAAATACATTGGAAGCACAAAAAAAGAACTTAAATTACGAAATTTGGAGCATGTCCGTGCCACAATTAATTCTGATCGCAGCAACGCGATGGCAAGACACATGGAAAAGGAACACAAAGGGGATTGGAAATCCCTAAAGTTCTATGGCATTGAAAGTGTTGGACCAAACAAAAGAGGGGGAGATCGCGAACTGGTAATGAGACAAAAAGAGTCCAAACATATCATGAACTTCCGTACCTTGAGCCCATATGGCCATAATCAAGATGAAGAATTACACTGCCACCTGTAAAGATATTTATCAGAGAGTAGATGGTGCCGACTCTCTCTTTCTTGAATTTTCATAAACTTTATTTCAAAAAAATCCCTTTTCAATTGGGACATGTTTGAATTTCTTGTTGGATTTGGGACACTCCACAGATTATGATGTGGAACAAGGTTGCCCACTAGAGGGCTCAATTTTGATTTTGAATTTGTATTTATAATCTCAGTGATACACACTAATTTTTCCTTTGAATGATAATAGATTAAGCCACTGCTCACCTCAACAATTTAATTGATAAGAAAAATGAATTAGGTGAATTGGATACGCCCACTAGATGGCTTCGATAACATGTGATGGATTTCGGAATGTTATTCTTCAATGTTAACGAGGTCGAGAATTAATTTTTAAGTGAAATGTGTTAACCTTACAAACTGAGAGCATCTCGTGATTTCGGTGTGTTAATAATGACATAATCAATGTTTGCGTAAAGTTTTCGTAATTAGTCGAAACAACTACATGTCCCATAATGCCTGTATAATTTACAGGAAGTGATGTAACCCGAATTGGTTCTTCCGTTTGTTTTTTTAATTTAAAAAGTAAAATCACAATCGTACACTTTACCTGTGACCAAGGTCTCCGTAGAGACCGAAACGCGTAAGGTTTTCTTTGCTGGATGCTGCAATAAAAGCATGGAAATTTAAACGAATACCTGGTGGTATTTTCTTTGAACTTTGGACACGGGAGTGCACGAGGAACAAACCTTCCCTACGGGAAAAACCGAATTCCATATATATATATATATATATATATATATATATATATATATATACACCGAGATGTATTGAAGAATAAGTGGGTGTATGAGTGTCTGAATGGATGATTTAGTGTGTGCGTGACTGACTGTATAAGTGAGTGATTAAACGTGTCTTAGTGAATGCATGGGTGAATGATTAGTCTGTGTGAATGTCTGTATCAGTCTGTCAGCTGGTGTGTATGTGACTGCATGGGTTGGTGAGTAGCTACATGAGTGTCTATATGGGTCAATGATTAGTTGTCTGAGTACCTGTATAGGTGCCTGAGCATCCATGTGAGGGGGTGGGAGTGTGTGAATCCCTGCATGGATGTGTGAGTGGGTGATTCACTGGGTGTATGGGTTCAAGAGTGCATCTGCGAGGGGCTGTATGGGTGAGTGATTATGCGTATGGCTGTGTTGGTGAGTAGATGGATGTCTCAGTGGTATTTGTGTGAGTAACTACATATGTGAACGTCAGTATATGTGAGTGTTTGAGTATATAAGTGACTATATGTGACAGTGAGTGTTTGTGAGAGTGGCTCTATGGATGAGTGTGTGATTGTGCCAGTGATTGTATAAGAGAGTAAGTATGTGTTAGTATCTGTATGAATAAGTGACGTGGTGTGTGTATAACTGTAGGGGTGAGTAAATGGCAGTGTGATTTATTTTTTGGGCGACTGACTAGGTGTGTGAGTAACTCTATGGGTGAGTGGCGGTGTGTGAGTATATGTATGGGTGTATGAGTGCAGATATCAGTGGTTGTATTGATGATTCACTGCATGTATGAGTGACTGTATGGGTGAGTGGATATGTGTGTAAATCTATGAATCAGTGAGTGGGTATGTACTAACTGATATTTGTGTGTCTATGGTTTCGAGAATGGTAGTCTGTATTTTAGAGTGGATGTATGAAAGGTTATATTAGGGTGTGAGGAGGTGCATCAGATATTAAGTAGATGATCTCATCAGTGATGTCATTTGAGATGTCATGAGTGATGTCACTGACCATGTCATGAGTGATGTAATATGTGATGTCATCAGCAGTGCATTGCGGGAGCACAAGTTATAGTTAGCTCAGCTAACTATAATAGCTGAATTTCTCTGGTTTTGTACAAGTGCTATGTCAGCCTAACTATAACGTCCCTGAAACCTGTGATTTTTTCAGAGAATTTCTAAGGTTTTTTAAATGCTGATTACTAACTATAACTTCCCTGAAACATCTGTTTATTTCAGTCAATTTCTAAGGTTTTTTAAATGCGAATTCCTACCTAGGCCTACATGGGTAAGACATGTGCAGAAAGAGTCAAAGAGGCACAGGAAGAAGCAAGGAAAGTGCCGAAAGAGGCAAGAGACATGCAGAAAAAGGAAGAAAGTTGCAGAAAGAGGTAGAAAGATGCAGAAAGAAGCAAGAGAAATGAAGAAAGTGGCAAGAGAAGTGCAGAAAGAGGAAGAAAGGTGCAGAAAGAAGCAGCAGAGGTGCAAAAAGAGGCCTACTTTGACTGTACCTTTCCACAGAATCATACAAAGTAGACCAATCACTAATCCTTCTCCCAAGATGTCTTAAACCTCCCTTTTCTCTTGAAGGTTCACTATTCATCGACTGCTCAGAATGTTAGGCCTTCCGAATATAAAACAGCAATCCTAATCATATCACTGCTGTAAGTTTCACCACGTTTGTGAAGGGGGAGCACATGTTTCTCTGCATCTACCTGGGAACATTGCCTGCATCACATTGAGTCCTGGTGGGACGGGAGTCCCAGGGCACAAACACCGCTACGCACCTCGCATCCCAGAGGCCTTGAACATCTGACAGGGGACTCCCTGTCCCAGCATGCCTTGCTGTCAACACAGGTGCCGCCAATCAGGGGGAGGCGCCAGTTCACCTTCGCGCATTAAGCGCAACCTCTCCCCCCGCAGCGCGGGGGCACATTTTTCTCTGCATCGACCTGGGGACATTGCCTGCATCACGCTTGAGTCCTGGTGGGACGAGAGTCCTAGGGCACAACCACCGCTACGCACCTCGCATCCCAGAGTCCTGGAACATCCGACAGGGCACTACCTGTCCCAGCATGCCTTGCTGTCAACACAGGTGCCTCCAGTCAGGGGGAGGTGCCAGCTCACCTTCGCACATTAAGCACAGCCTCTCCCCCAAGGCGTGGGATGCACACGGGCCACGCCCAGGCCGAGGGCGGGCCCATCCTTGGCTGTTATTGATGGGAAGAGACAGGGCAGGGCCACCCCTCTTTCATCTACGGCCTGGGAGAGGATGTGATGCTATGGCCGCCATGAGATTATCGGTTTGAAACCTAAGGTACTGTGTTTTTTTCTCGCGTTGCCTATCGAGGTTGTAAAAACATTAACAATCTTTCTGGCGGACTCTGTTGGATTGTTAGACATTGTGGTCATCTTCTTTTTATCTTCCCTTCTGTAGTTACTAGGGGACACGGGCTTGTGGGCTATAGTTGTATCATAGAGCTCTGCGGTGTCCTAGCTTCCGTGTGCAGAGGCCAACAAAACCGGTAGGACTTTCTGGGAACTATCTAACTGTACTGGGAGCAGCCTGTGGAACCAGGGTCAATGCAAACTGATGATTTACTTGGAATAATTTGTGTTTTTTTTATTAACTCTGACATCCAGCTGACCGGTTATCTGTTAATCTGACTCTTGGGACTGCACTAACTTAACTTTCTTCTTGCATTGTTGTATGATTGTGCGTCTTGGGGCTTCCTGATCTTCCTGGATCTACCTCTGGGATAACCTGAAACTGTTTTTTTTTTCTTTTTGGACATGGGGAAGCGTGGCTATGTACCAAACAAACATCCTCTGGTGTTAATACCTGCCCCACTCCCCCAAACCTCAATTGACAGGATGCTCCAGAGAGCTATAGGGGTAGCCTCGACTGAAATTGAGCTTACAGAGAGGCAGTTATCCCTAACCCCAGATATGTTTCTTCAATCTTCTGAGCTACCAACTTCTGAACCATCTAGCCCTGGACCTATTTCTGGCCCACTAGAATCCTTGCCTGGACCAAGTGAGACTTTACCATCACCCCTACAACCTTCTCCAGTTAAACCACAAACCAGTAAAAGTAGAATGACTACTGCTTTACCTAAAGCCGTTAGGCGAAATGCGGGTAATGGGACAGGATCTAAGAAAAGGACTAGTCCAGAAACTAGCCCCAGTGAGGGGGAAGCAGTCAGTCTGGGGGGAGTGGTAGAACCCCCTCCAACTCTTATAAAGATCCTGACTTCTCTTCATGGGTGAGGAACTTGATATTGGAACTAGAGCCATTGTGAAGGAAGAACTAGCGCTCCATCTTGGGAATTGAGATAGTGGCCAGATGCCCGCTTTGAGTGCAGAGGCCAATCCTCTGGTTAATATTTTACCGGCTGTAGTGGAGAAGAAAGACTGTATCACACACACGGATAGAGTAGGGCAACCTCCTCTAGTTAGATGTGGCCCTTCCAGTGCTCCATCTTGTCCAGCTCTAATGAGTGCTGGCAAGACAGGGGCTTGTAGCGCTACACGAGAGGGAAACACACACTCTCCCTGTGAGGAACCCGGCATACACCAGGTCCAAAATCGGAAGGATACTCCTCGTCCCAGGGGCCCCATCAAGCAGAACGTGAGTTCCCAACATGCTCCCAACAACGTAGGCCTATGTAGAAGCAGACTTGCCCACTTCAACCAGATGATAGACAGGGAAGTGCCTATTCCTGCAGATAGTGAGAACTCAGGCCCAGTCCTATCGGCCACGCCAATAATAGATCTACCCCCAGCCTCACTCCCCTATGTTATAGTCTTAACTGGTGTCCCTGAAATTAAACCAAGAACAAGAGCCTTTTTTGGTTCACCAGGCATGGACAGCTTCCATATGACAGGGCAAGTGAGATATTACTAGTTCGAAGAGTGGCATGGGTTGGTAAGAATCCCAAATCAATCAAAGGAGACTGTATAGTCATTAACTTTAGTAACCCCCGGACAGTTCAAATCTTGGCTGATCAGTTCTCCTGCTCTTATGCACCGCCTACAGGGATCCAACCACACACCCTGGACTTTTTCTATTCCTGTAACTATCCACCACCCTGGACTCCTTGCACTAGAGTCCCAACACAATGGTTTCAACCCCATCAAACACTTGGCCAAACCTCTAGAATACAGTATAATGTTGCAGTAGCAAACAGGTTTGGGGCCTTTGAAGAGGTGGATTGACTCATGACAACATCCGATCCCACATTTAGCCAGGGGTTAGGGGGGCCAACAGAGAGCCTAAATTGAAAATCATTGGGATACAGCCCCAAAGTATTGCTGGTGTCATAGTAGATGCCCCATGGGAGCCCCATCCCGAATCTCATCAGGGACCTCAAGGGTACAATGGTGCTACCTTAGATGTATTGAAAAACCTAGTTCCTCTTACCCCTGAATTTATAACTTCAAGCAGGGCCAGGAAAAGATCCCTAGCAGAAGTGGGACCACTAGACCCCGGGTCCGAGCCAGAGGCGACACAAACCCCCGAACCCCTCTGGTCTTAAAGTACACAATGTCACCTCGAACACAGGCCTCAAATTGAGGGTCTTGACGTGGAACATCGCTGGTATTAAAAACAAACTCCAAAATCCGGATTGGACACAATTTGTACAGGATTATGATGTGTGTATGCTTCAGGAGACCTGGGCTAGAGAGGACACCATCATGAGGGGCTTTGCAACTATTAATGTGCTAGCAACTATGGGGGGCAGAGGCAGACCATCGGAAGGCCTAAGCACATGGGTTGCTGCCCATTTGGACTGTACTGTTGAACAGTTGAACACTTCATCGGATAATATCCAGTGTACCCTCCTTTCTTTCTCTGCTAGGGCCAAAATTGCCTTTATCAACATCTATTCACGCCCGGTAACCTTTGCCCAGGAATCGCCGACCATAGACATACTTACCACATTTATTGAGCTAATTCCCCCTAATACTAGGATGGTGATAGGAGGAGATTTTAATTGTCAATTTGAGCCTCTAGCCCTTCCTACCGATTCTTTGCTCACTGCAGAGGATTCCCTTTGGTTAATCCCTGAACCGCAAATTCCTCCGGTAAACGCCTGGACTCCTTTGGTACTCCAGATCAGTGCAGTAACACTAACTCATGCACTGAGGGCATGCAACGGTCGTAACAAGTCAGACCAACCAGGGAAGCCTACTTTTAATAGACCGGGGCAATCATCCCTACTGGACTAAATTCTAGTGGAAGCAAGCATATGGCACTGGTGAGTCGACTTTGTTGTCTTGCCAAGACACGACAGTGACCTTAATGCTTTGGTATTTGACCTTAAGCTTCCGGAACTTCATAGTCCCCCAATCACTAGCTCCTCCCCTGGCACTAACTTAACACTAGCTAATAACAGAAGGAGAATTAGATGGGAAACCATGAAGCAGTCACCATGCAAGGCTGATGCCCTGTATTCCTTAATTATTTCACCCTTAATGGCAACGGAGAAGGGTGCCTAGACCCTTAATTCTCCTGATACCATCGCTCAACTTACGGCTATCCACGTGGATCTGACCACTAGCCTGACCAACATCTTTAATCCCCTGATCCTCTCTAAAGGCAAGAGTAGCCCTAAATCCACTTGGTTTAATAATACCTGCCGAATGGCAAAGGGTGCCCTCATTGACGCCATAAAATCCAAAGACAGATCCCTGATAAAAACAAGGAGGGCTCAATAGAGTGATAGTTTAAAGCTAGCCAAAAAGAACTTGGAATGCAAAAGATGTGATGCTATGAAACAGGTTCTCACCAACAGTAATATGAGGGTGTTTTGGATCCCGGTTCGCACAGTTAGTTCCGCAGAGAACTCACCAATTGAGCCCAACATCGCTGCAGACGCTTGGAAACTTCATTTCCAATCGCTGTATTCCACTCAGGACACCATAGAACTCATTGAGGGAACTCTGCCAACCGATTCATGGAATCCCCTTGAAGATGATGCAGGGTTCACCCTGACCAAAGTGCTGAGCGCAATTGGGAAGCTCCCCTTTGGAAAGGCCCCAGGACTAGACAAGATTCCGGGGGATTTATATCGGGAACAACCCAACATCTGTGGCCCCTATCTATGTGTAATATGTAATGCCATATTAAACGGCATGAAAATCCCAGACACCTGGCTAGGGGCAGAAATGTTTCCAGTATACAAGAAGCGCTCACCCCTCCTGCCCATTAATTACAGGCCAATCAGCCTGATTGACGTAACCCTGAAGCTGTTTGCCGGGATTGTTCTGGAGCGCCTTCAGTCCTGGGTGGACGAGCGTGAGATTCTGAGTGCGTATCAGGCTGGCTTCCGTAAAAATATTTCTACAATCGACCAAATCTTCAGGCTCCAATTACTATATTGGGAGACGGTGACAATAGAGGGTGGGAGCCTCTATTTGATCTTCGTTGACCTTAAATCAGCCTTCGATTTGGTACCTTGTGACAAACTCTGGGCGATTCTAGAGCAAATGGGCATTCCGCCCTATCTGCTGTCCTTGATCAAGCTCCTGCACACCGGATATTTTGCCCAGGTGAGATATGGGAAATATGGGGAATTAACCTCACGCTTCCCAGTGAATAGAGGTGTAAGGCAGGGGTGTGTTTTGGCCCCCACACTGTTCTGTCTTTTTATTAACGCTTTGGTGGACCGATTAAATGAGGTACCCAACATTGATGCCCCTAAGCCTGTCCGTGACAAGGTGCCAGCAATGATGTTTGCGGACGACACTTTGTTACTATCTAAGTCACCCATGGGCATTCAAAGGATCCTTGATAGCTTTTATCTTTTCTGCAAAGGCAGGGGGCTGGAGATCAATACACTAAAAACTAAGTATATGTTTTTTAATCCCAGCAAAACATCTCGCCCAAATCCCTCCCTAAATGGGTATCCAGCTAGAGAGGGTTGCTGTCTTTGACTACCTGGGTGTCACGCTGATGGAAACTTTTGGATGGGGCCCGCAGCAAGAAAAGGCAGGTTTAAGGCTAGTACAAATGGCCGGGGGAATAGTAAAACTACACAGGAATTCATCATCTAGACAACCGGGACTGCTGACTGAGATTTACAAAGTTCAAATCAGGAGAGCTATAATGAATGGGGCTGAACTCTGGGGTCATCTTCCTGCAGGTAGACTGGTTAAATCAGAGAACAAGTTTATGAGGCAGCTCTTGGGTCTACTGCTAAGCACCCCTCTCATCCCCTTACGTATGGACCTTGGGATCAGACCCATAGAGGTGGAGATTGGACTGCGCCCCCTGACCTATTGGCGTAGACTATGGGCGACCCCAGAACCAGCAGCCTACCAGTGTGAACTCAAGGCGATTTTGGGGCTCCCAGGGGTGGGAAAACTATCCTGGTTTGTACACATAAAAGAACTGTGCTTTAGACTAGGTCGGCCAAACCTATGGACCCATCCTGAGGAAGTGTCCCCGACAATATCGCGGACTGTTTAAATTGTCCGAAACCCAAGGGAGTACAAAATTAGGCCGTCTAACCTCCGACTTCCTCAATTTTAAAGATCAGTATTTATTTGAGGCCTTCCTTGATGTTGTTCATCCTCGCATGGCTAGGAAACTTTATACTAAGTTCAGATTGGGTTGCCTGCCGGTCCACGCAATTACAAGCAGATGGTCAAAAGCTTCTCCTATCAGATGTCCTGCTTGTAATAGTCAAGAAGAGTCAGCCATTCATGTTTTCTTCTTTTGTCCAGGCTATAATGCACCCAGGAGGTATTGGCTCCTACCATTATGCAGGAACATGGGGTACACGCGGTGCCTGGAGGTCTTTAGAGTTTTGAGAACTGACACTCATCCTTCAATTGTTTTTGCTGTGTCCCGTTTTCTCAACCCCATGTGGCATAGGCGCCGCAAGTCTTTAAACTCCCCCCGCACTTGATAAATGTCCCCTTTTTATCTCCTACTGTTTTAACTTTGTTAACTTATGAAATCACTGGTTTTTACCCTTTTTAAATTTTAATATCTTTTTTTAACTGCCATGAAATTTGATCAACTCATTTGTACTTGATGATATTTGGAAATGCTCATTGATGTTTTTACTGCCCAAATTCAGTGATGTATGTATTTTACCTTTTGCTTTTATGGTCTATGATGACCGAAATAAAGCTTGCAAATGGAATGGAATGTATGTGTGTCTGTGCTTTCACCTAGTGACATGTTACATAAAAATAAACATACAAATACTTGAATACCTGTGTTTCAAACAGCATACTCTGTAAATGTGTGTACACGAAGGTGTATGTATTTCTTTCTTCTCCTAATACAGGGCACATGGGTATTCAATAGTATATTTGAGGGGCTCTATAACACCTACATACGTAGGACATGTCAGCCTGTGTAACTGAATGACAGAGCAGAACTGAGAAGATTTGACCACCTATAGGAGAAGCTATCCGCTTTTTAAGCTACCATCTTTAGATGCATAACACATGTGGAAATACATGTACAAGTAGATATTTACCTCAGTCATGAGAGCACGCAGATCTTAAACTTGACAGCTTGCACTTCTCATTTGAGTACAGAAAGAGGTGAGAGAAGTATAGAAAGAGGCAAGAGAAGTACAGAAAGACGAAGAGAAGTGTACAAAGAGGCAAAAGAAGTACAGAAAAACGCAAGAGGAGTAAACAAAGAGGCAAGAGAGGGGTAGAAAGATGCACGAGAGGGGCAGAAAGAAGCAAGAGAGGTGCAGAAAGAGGAAGAAAGGTGTAGAAAGAGGCAGGAGAGGTACAAAAAGAACATCAAGAAGAATCCCCGAAGGGAAAAAAAGGGGTCTAAGGGAAAAGTTTAACGACCAAAACAACAGTTCAAATCCCCTATCCTTACATACGAAAAACAATAGTGAACTGGTGGTCGTGAAAAAATGAGGAAATGAATGTGAAGAACAGATGAAATATAGAAGGTTACTATAATCAACTATTATCAGTGTGGTTGACAGAAGTAGAACATTGTCCTCTAGATGCGGATTCCCATCAACTGCCAAGGGAGGCCAGTGTCATCACTTGGTAATCCTTCCTTCCTGTCACTACTCCTCTTAGCCAAGAGGCAGATGTAGTAGGCAAGATCAGAGCAGAGTACAAGTTCAAAGGAGAAATCGACCAAGAGTGGCCATATGTAATCCTGTTGAAGGGTACTGTGTGTAGTGAGTGCAGTGCAAATGAAAACTTTAAAAAGGGAGTTGGACAGGGAAAACTATGTTTATTCAATATCTCTGTTCCAATCCTATTAAAAAGACATGTAGCGGCAACTTTTAGCAAATAGGTTGCGTCATATAGGGGTCAACTAGTTTCAGCCAGATGGGAATATTTTCCCGGCTTTCTTCAGGACCAATACATAATTGCTACTGCAAGTGAAAAAGAAAAAAGAAAAAGTGACAAGTTGTTCAATAATACAACCTGGTACCTATCGACCTCACGGCAAGTAGGGTGTATTTCACTCCTGTTGAAAGAAAATAAAATACAGACGATAGGAAGTGTTCTATTTCAATATTCCTCAATACATACAAAGTTAGAAATAGGTTATCAAGACAGTAACAGCCAATATGTCATCTTATGAGACAGAGCACATCAACTCACCTGACTAGTGTGAGCGTCAGACCTCACCTCACCCGGTAACAACTCAGGTAATTGAGACCCCGCCCTGTAAGTGTGAATCAAATACGGGCGGATTATTCAACAAACTAAAAGATAGTGTTGAGGGTTTAAAAAAAAGGCGGTTTAAGGACAAAATTCACAAGCATGTGTCCAGTAGGAATAAATCACCAGGAGAGTAATGTGTGTGCTGTAAAAGTAGATGTTAAATTGCAGTGCTTAAGTTAAAAGCCGAGCAACGTTAAAAGATGGCACACTCGCATCTTTCTAAACAGAACCCAAGAGAATTAATAAGGGTTAGTATTTCGGCATTATATAACGATATGCACACCATTGTCGCAATATTACGGTCACAGAGACAATATCAAACGAATCAGGCTGAAGACCTAAGCCGGTCATTGTTTTTGCAAAACACAATTAATTCGTGATTACACTGGCCCAATAAGATGTAGTTTGGATCCGTCTCTAAAAGAGGAAAAGCAGACTATTCCAATAACTCGCGATGCCTATCGCGTCAATATGTAAAACATCGTAGGCGTAGCTGTAAGTTAGCTAGGGGTGGATAATTTAGCCGTGCCGGCTAAGGAATCACACCACGATTGGGACACAATCAGAAGCAAGCCAAATGTAGACGCGCATGAAGACAAACTCACCTCTCCGTCGGTGCCTCGGTCCTTCCTGTGTTTGTGGGAGGTGCCGAGGCGTGAGTAGGTCATGTGACGCTCCACGCTGCGCACTGCAATTGACTCGGGGGAGTGACGGTGCAGGACTACAGGATGACGTCACTATACCCGGAAATGGTAGTTTGTTCACAAACATGTGAATCTGTCGGTGAATAAACAGGAGGACTGGTCACTTGGGGGACAGGCAGCGCTATCAGGTATTGCGGATGTAATGCTGAGTGTTCCTGAGGCCAAGACAAGAAACGCCAAGCTGTCTGTATTTAATACACAGGTTAGAGAGTCTAGTCAATAGATGTAATGTTCAACTAAAAATAGTCATCAAGGCATAGGTATCAGACTATGACCTATTATAGAAGAGTCCATGGAATGGAGTCATTCAGGCCTTTTGTGTCACTTTGGAGTTTAAAAACCCAACGTTGCTCTTTAGTGAACAAAAATTTGGCCTTATCACTCTGGTGGGACGGTATGAATGGTTTCTCCAAGACAGTCCAAGAGAAATCGTCTGCCTGATGATTCAGATCCAAGAAGTGTCTAGTGAGTCTCGTGTTGTCCTTCTTACACCTGAAGGTACTTTTGTGTTCGAGCATCCTAGTTTTAACCTTACGCGTCGTCATGCCAACATATTGCAGATGGCATGGACATTGTATCAAATAGATAAGGTTATCACTATTGCAGTTGGTGTAGTTCTTCTGTACCCAAGACCTGATCAGACCTAGATCTAATGTTTTGGTATGTTTAGTCTGTGGGCATACTGTACAATTTCCACACGGGAAATGACCCTGGACAGGTGGGAGGTTCCAAAGGGTGCCTACTCTCCTCGGTTCTAGTTCCCTAGTGCGTGTATGTACTAGTCTATCCCTCAGGTTGGATCCCCGTTTGAAGGCAAAGAGTGGTAGTGGAATCTTCGTTTTCGTGGTATTCAAAAAACGCCAGTTTCTCCGAATGCACTTCTGAATGCCATTGGACAGAGTACTGAAGGTGTTCACAAAGGTTAGTCGACCTGATGGTGGTTTCTCTATCTTGTTCTCTAACAGAGCCTCTCGGTGGTTGTTGAGAGCCCGTTTACGGGCATTCTTAACCAGCCTCTTAGGATAGAGTCTAGCTGAAAGTTGATCCGTGAGGGCATTCGCATGATGATTGTAGAGATCAATAGATGAACAATTACGTCGCAAGCGTAAAAATTGTCCATATGGCAGATTGTCGCGCAATGCTTTCGGATGCTGACTATCGTAGCGAAGCAGCGAATTGCGAGCCATAGGTTTACGATAAAGCTCGCTACCCAATCCAGTGCATGTTGAAAAAATGGATAGATCGAGAAAGGCTATCTTTGATGGATGCATCTCTAGAGTGAACTTCAAAAATGCATTCTGTGTGTTGAGCCACTCTTGGAAATGTCTGACCGATTGTTGATTGCCCCGCCAAATCACGAGGATATCATCGATATATCTCTTCCAGAGTCTGATAGACTCATGGAAGGGATTTACCTCGTTGAGGACGTGGTTCTGCTCAAATTTATGCATGTATAGATTCGCTAGAGATGGTGCAAAAATACTCCCCATGCTCGTACCTGACACTTGTAAGAAGATCTTGTTCTCAAATTTGAAGAAATTCTCCTTCATAGCCAAACGTGCCAGGTCCATGATGAAGTTGACTGGAGTAATAGAGTTGAGTTCTGTTTCTCTCAAGATAGAGGCAATTGTATCTAAAGTTTCATCTTGTGGAATAGAGGTGTAGAGTGATTCTACATCAAATGAAACAAGTAGATCTAGACTGGGATTAAAATCCACAGTGGGAAGCAGACGTAAGACGTCTTTGGTGTCCTGGAGGTAAGTAGGCATCAAGCGCACCAGGGGTCTCAGGAAGAAATCTACAAATGTAGATAGAGGTTCAAGCAGGGAACCAATACCGGAAATGATGGGTCTTCCGGGAGGTGGTCGCTGCAGCTTGTGTATCTTTGGAAGTATATAGAAGTATGGCATGACCGGATGAGAGGTCTGCAAAAACTCCTTTTCATGAGATGTAATCCATCCTTCATTAAAAGCTTCCTCTACCTTGTTGGTTATGATTCTGCTGATTCTTTCCGTTGGGTCTTCCTTCAGTAATCGATAGAACCTCTTATCATCAAGTTGTCTCAAGCACTCGGTGCGATAAACTATCGTATCTAAAATCACTATGGCACCGCCTTTGTCAGCAGGTTTAATAGTGATTTCACTGTCCTCTGTTAGTGCATGGAGTGCCAGCTGTTCATTTTTGGGTAGATTGCTATAGCCCCCTCTGTTGTTTTGACATAGGGTATTGATTTCATCGAGAACTGCTCTTTCAAAAGCAAGTACCTGGGGTGGAATAGCATGTGTCGGTGGATTAAAAGTTGAGCGTTTTTTCAGACCAGTGTTGATGTTGTCTGTGGAGGGCTCAATCTCTTCTTTATTTTTGAAGAAATGATGAAGGCGAACCTTCCGGAAAAATTTGGCAAGTTCACATTGAACCTGGAAGTTGTCGCCTGTAGATGTTGTCACGAAACCGAGCCCTTTGTTCAAAACTGTAATTTCAGCCTGTGTGAGAGTCTTGGTACTCAAGTTCTCAATCAAGTCTCCTGTGGGTTCTGTTCGGGTGTTGGAAGGTTCTGTTTGGCCCTGCTCCGGGTGTTCATTTGAGGAGCAGTTGGGGTCTTTTGGTCGTTCCAGTGAACTTGAGCTTGTCGGTTTCTCCTCCTGCCTCTTGATCTGCCTGGGCCTACCCCTAAAAAAGACTGGTTATTAAAGTCTTGGGGGTACATCTGATAGGGCGCATTGGGTGCTTGAAACTGCTGCGGGGGAAAGCCCCATGGGGTCGGAGGCCACCACTGTTGGAATTGTGGCATCGGATACCCTCTCCATGGGCGTCTCATCCCTCTACCTCTAAATTGTTGTTTGTTCGTTATTGGTGTATCCGTGTCACTCAAATCTTCCTCGGAACTACTTCCTGAGTAAGTTGACCCATACCTTTTGCCTTTTTTATTAAATTCAGCTGGTGTGTAACCCTCACTTGTATAGGGGTAAACTACTTCCAGTTTAAATTTGGCCAGGTCTTTTTTAAACTTCTCAATCTTAGAAAGAAGGATGCCTTCTTTGAAGTCTTTATTGGATTTGTTAGCTTCGTCTTGTTGTTTCTTAAACAGTGTACTGGTAATAGTTGTTTTGATTTGTGCCTCATTGATTTGAATTTCGACCAAGATAGCATCCGCTGCACGCTTTGCCGTGCTGATTATAAGAATCAGCCAGTCGCGCGTGCAGCGCCATGCTATCAGTGACCAATCCTTTAGAAATTTCTTGTCTTGAAGAAATAATCGAGGGACATTAGTCACGATCAGACCTGGGGGTGCGCAGTTACTGCGTAGATATTCTGCCATTATCGCACCATGGATGACCGTGCGGGAATGGGACTTCTTAAGAATCAGAATCTTGTCCCAATCTTCTATATTAGGTGTGCTTGTAGAGGCAGCAATATTACCTAAAATACTAGGTGTGTTATCCAAAATGGACTGATAGAATGAGTCATCGTATGTGAGTCCGCTGAATTCTGCCATATCGTGGATAGGACAGAGAAATACAGCGTATCTGTGTGGCACAGTGTAGCAACTGTTCCTGGGGAAGAGATATTCAAACTGGTACACAGCTTGGACAAGTAAAAAAACCGCTTTACAAGATTTATCACCATAAGGTTGATACTTTAGTTAAAAAAGACCCGCAGCCAGCAGCTGCTCAAGAACATCAAGAAGAATCCCCGAAGGGAAAAAAAGGGGTCTAAGGGAAAAGTTTAACGACCAAAACAACAGTTCAAATCCCCTATCCTTACATACGAAAAACAATAGTGAACTGGTGGTCGTGAAAAAATGAGGAAATGAATGTGAAGAACAGATGAAATATAGAAGGTTACTATAATCAACTATTATCAGTGTGGTTGACAGAAGTAGAACATTGTCCTCTAGATGCGGATTCCCATCAACTGCCAAGGGAGGCCAGTGTCATCACTTGGTAATCCTTCCTTCCTGTCACTACTCCTCTTAGCCAAGAGGCAGATGTAGTAGGCAAGATCAGAGCAGAGTACAAGTTCAAAGGAGAAATCGACCAAGAGTGGCCATATGTAATCCTGTTGAAGGGTACTGTGTGTAGTGAGTGCAGTGCAAATGAAAACTTTAAAAAGGGAGTTGGACAGGGAAAACTATGTTTATTCAATATCTCTGTTCCAATCCTATTAAAAAGACATGTAGCGGCAACTTTTAGCAAATAGGTTGCGTCATATAGGGGTCAACTAGTTTCAGCCAGATGGGAATATTTTCCCGGCTTTCTTCAGGACCAATACATAATTGCTACTGCAAGTGAAAAAGAAAAAAGAAAAAGTGACAAGTTGTTCAATAATACAACCTGGTACCTATCGACCTCACGGCAAGTAGGGTGTATTTCACTCCTGTTGAAAGAAAATAAAATACAGACGATAGGAAGTGTTCTATTTCAATATTCCTCAATACATACAAAGTTAGAAATAGGTTATCAAGACAGTAACAGCCAATATGTCATCTTATGAGACAGAGCACATCAACTCACCTGACTAGTGTGAGCGTCAGACCTCACCTCACCCGGTAACAACTCAGGTAATTGAGACCCCGCCCTGTAAGTGTGAATCAAATACGGGCGGATTATTCAACAAACTAAAAGATAGTGTTGAGGGTTTAAAAAAAGGCGGTTTAAGGACAAAATTCACAAGCATGTGTCCAGTAGGAATAAATCACCAGGAGAGTAATGTGTGTGCTGTAAAAGTAGATGTTAAATTGCAGTGCTTAAGTTAAAAGCCGAGCAACGTTAAAAGATGGCACACTCGCATCTTTCTAAACAGAACCCAAGAGAATTAATAAGGGTTAGTATTTCGGCATTATATAACGATATGCACACCATTGTCGCAATATTACGCTCACAGAGACAATATCAAACGAATCAGGCTGAAGACCTAAGCCGGTCATTGTTTTTGCAAAACACAATTAATTCGTGATTACACTGGCCCAATAAGATGTAGTTTGGATCCGTCTCTAAAAGAGGAAAAGCAGACTATTCCAATAACTCGCGATGCCTATCGCGTCAATATGTAAAACATCGTAGGCGTAGCTGTAAGTTAGCTAGGGGTGGATAATTTAGCCGTGCCGGCTAAGGAATCACACCACGATTGGGACACAATCAGAAGCAAGCCAAATGTAGACGCGCATGAAGACAAACTCACCTCTCCGTCGGTGCCTCGGTCCTTCCTGTGTTTGTGGGAGGTGCCGAGGCGTGAGTAGGTCATGTGACGCTCCACGCTGCGCACTGCAATTGACTCGGGGGAGTGACGGTGCAGGACTACAGGATGACGTCACTATACCCGGAAATGGTAGTTTGTTCACAAACATGTGAATCTGTCGGTGAATAAACAGGAGGACTGGTCACTTGGGGGACAGGCAGCGCTATCAGGTATTGCGGATGTAATGCTGAGTGTTCCTGAGGCCAAGACAAGAAACGCCAAGCTGTCTGTATTTAATACACAGGTTAGAGAGTCTAGTCAATAGATGTAATGTTCAACTAAAAATAGTCATCAAGGCATAGGTATCAGACTATGACCTATTATAGAAGAGTCCATGGAATGGAGTCATTCAGGCCTTTTGTGTCACTTTGGAGTTTAAAAACCCAACGTTGCTCTTTAGTGAACAAAAATTTGGCCTTATCACTCTGGTGGGACGGTATGAATGGTTTCTCCAAGACAGTCCAAGAGAAATCGTCTGCCTGATGATTCAGATCCAAGAAGTGTCTAGTGAGTCTCGTGTTGTCCTTCTTACACCTGAAGGTACTTTTGTGTTCGAGCATCCTAGTTTTAACCTTACGCGTCGTCATGCCAACATATTGCAGATGGCATGGACATTGTATCAAATAGATAAGGTTATCACTATTGCAGTTGGTGTAGTTCTTCTGTACCCAAGACCTGGTCAGACCTAGATCTAATGTTTTGGTATGTTTAGTCTGTGGGCATACTGTACAATTTCCACACGGGAAATGACCCTGGACAGGTGGGAGGTTCCAAAGGGTGCCTACTCTCCTCGGTTCTAGTTCCCTAGTGCGTGTATGTACTAGTCTATCCCTCAGGTTGGATCCCCGTTTGAAGGCAAAGAGTGGTAGTGGAATCTTCGTTTTCGTGGTATTCAAAAAACGCCAGTTTCTCAGAATGCACTTCTGAATGCCATTGGACAGAGTACTGAAGGTGTTCACAAAGGTTAGTCGACCTGATGGTGGTTTCTCTATCTTGTTCTCTAACAGAGCCTCTCGGTGGTTGTTGAGAGCCCGTTTACGGGCATTCTTAACCAGCCTCTTAGGATAGAGTCTAGCTGAAAGTTGATCCGTGAGGGCATTCGCATGATGATTGTAGAGATCAATAGATGAACAATTACGTCGCAAGCGTAAAAATTGTCCATATGGCAGATTGTCGCGCAATGCTTTCGGATGCTGACTATCGTAGCGAAGCAGCGAATTGCGAGCCATAGGTTTACGATAAAGCTCGCTACCCAATCCAGTGCATGTTGAAAAAATGGATAGATCGAGAAAGGCTATCTTTGATGGATGCATCTCTAGATGGCAGTTGATGGGAATCCGCATCTAGAGGACAATGTTCTACTTCTGTCAACCACACTGATAATAGTTGATTATAGTAACCTTCTATATTTCATCTGTTCTTCACATTCATTTCCTCATTTTTTCACGACCACCAGTTCACTATTGTTTTTCGAGGTACAAAAAGAGACAAGAAAAGTGTAGGAAGATGCAAGAGAAGTGCACAAAGAGGCAAGAGAAGGGCAGAAAGAAGCAAGAGATGTACAGAAAGAGGAGGAAAGGTGTAGAAAGAGGCAAGAGAGATGCGAAAGAGGAAGAAAGGTGCAGAAAGAAGAATCTAGAAAGACTAAACCTGAGGTTACCACTCCACAACACAGACTACCATACCACATCATTTCTCTCCATAACACATAATTCCACTCCTATACACTAAGTACCTCATACTTTCTATCCACATAATTTCACTGCACAACATAACACATAATTCCTCTCCAGACAACGTACATCCACTCCACTCAAAAAAACATTAGTAAAAAACGTTTACATCTACAACGCCAATAGCTCTAATTCTCACAAATGCGAGACCTATTGCATTACAAATGCTTCTTTAACTAGTCGTTGTGTTTGCAGAGTGGTGGGGAAAAGAGGCTGGGCCTCTGACCAGCGCTCAGGGATTCAGCTGTGTAGGACTTACAGGAGGTCCCAGGAAGGCTTCTTGGCTCCCAAAGTCCCTCAGGAGTAAAGTGGACGTCATCCCCAACCAGTAGTATGCCAGGAGGGGTGTTTGCAGAGTGGTGGAAAAAAGGGGCGTGGCCTCCGAAGACCTCTTAGCAATCCCACTGTGTGGGACTTACTGGAGGTAACAGGAGGGCTAGCTGGCTCCCTAGGACGTCCTGGGGGGCCAACTCCTCCTCCTATTACCTCCAGTAAGTCCCACAGAGCAGAATTACTAAGCTCTCATAGCGGGCTATGCCCCCTTTGCCCACCACTCTGCAAACACGCTCCCTGGCACGCTCTTGGATGGGGATTGAAGTCCCTTTTGCTGCTGGGGGATCCTAGGGGCCAACTAGCCTACCTGTTACCTCCAGTAGGCCCCACACAGTGGGATTGCTGAGAGGTGGACACTGGCCACACACCCTTTCTCCACCACTCTGCAAACATGCCTCTTGGCATGCTCTTGGTTGGGGGATAAAGTTCCCTTGCCTCTTGAGGATCCCTGGGGGACAACTAGCCCTCCTGTTACCTCTAGTAAGCCCCACACAGCTGGACTGCTGAGAGTGGTCAGAGGCCACGCCCCTTTTTTACACCACTCTACAAACGCATCTCCTGTTGAACTGCTGCTTTGGGATGAAGTATACTTTAGTCCTGAAGTCCTCAGGACACAATGGGACCTCATCACCCTACCAGTAGTGTGCCAAGAGGCATGTTTGCAGAGTGTTGAAAAAGGGGTGTGGCATTGGACCACCTCCTAGCAATCCCACTGTTCGGGGGCTTACTGGAGGTACTTGGTGGGCTAGTTGGTCCCTAAGGATCATCAGCAGTGAAGGGGACTTCATCCTCAAACCCAGAGCACACCAGGAGGTGTGTTTGCAGTGTAGTGCAGAAAGGGGGCGGGGCCTCTGGCAAGTTGTCAGTTTCTTTTGTATTTTTTTATTTTAGGAAGGGGGCTGTGTGGCACTCCTTTCCTTGAACCCTTTTGGGCCCCGGGGACCCCAACCCCCACGGCCTGAGCCATTTTTTTTAAATAAAATGAAAAGGGAGGGGCACTCAGGCCCCACTCCTGAGGCTGATTATGCCCCGGGGACCCCATTCCCCGGGGCTAGGCCTTTGTCTAATTCTTTATTTTCAAAGCAGAGGGGGGCCGTGCATCCCCCCTCCCCAGGCTGAGTTCAGCCCCGGGGACCCCATCCCTCGGGGACCAGCCTTTTTTTGTTTCTTTTAACATTTTTTAAAGAAGGGGGGCCCCCTTCCCTGGGCCAGTTTTGGCTCTGGGGACCCAATCCCCAGGGGCCTGCCCTCTATTTGAAAAACAAAATGGCGTCGGAGGGGGGCCACGCAGCCCTACTCTTAAGGCCGCTATAGCTCCAGGGACCCCGTCCCCCGAGTATGGCCAATTCTTTATTTCTATACAATGGTTAGGGGGTGCCTTTGCGGCCCCCCTACCAGGCCATTTTGGGCCCTGGGGACCCCATCCCCCAGAGCTTGGCCTCTGATTGGGGACACGGAGGGAGCCCCAATGCCCCTGCGGTTCCTGCCGGCTCCTGCAGGAGCCAGCATTGCTTTGGGCAAAGGGAGTTGCTAAGATGCAGTTCCCTTTGCCCAAAAGCAATACTGCTTTGCTTCTTGGATGCGAGAGCAATTTCCCTGCTCTAGCTTCCATGAAAGCAGACGTTTGCTATGGCATGGTGGGAGCATTGCTCCCGCCATACCATAGCAAACTGCAATGTCCTGGTGGTGGGCACCCCAGGGCATTACTGGCACTGGCCCTGGGGGGTGGTGTTCCCCAGGGCCATGGAGGGCTCTAAGAGGGGGGCCGCATGGGGAGGTGGTGGTCCCTGGGGCCAGGGGTCCGCAACAGACCCTGCATTTAAATATTCATGCCCCAAGGAGGGGATGGTACCTGGGGCAATGTGGGGTACTCGAGCCCCCACACACTTCATTTTAGGAAGGTAGCCCTGGGGAGTTGGTGGTCCCTGGGGCTTGAGGGGGCCCATGAGGCCCCCAGCCTATTAATAATTAAAGCCCCGGGGAGGTGGCCATCCCTGGGGTTATGTGGGGGGGCAGGAGCCCCCTACGCTATTTTTTTTTAAATCTCCGAGGAGGTGGTAGTCCCTGGGGCTGCGGGGGCAGGAGGCCCCCCGCATTTCATGATTCAAGCCCGGGGAGGTGGCGTTCCCCAGGGCTGCCAGGGCCCACTCAGGCCCCCTGTATGTATAATATTTGATTATGCAGAAAGTCGCATTGACATGTATACATTTGTACGGAAGTTAAAGTTGCGCAAATCTCATCTAATGCAAGGACCCACGAAAAGAAAGCAATTCATGATTCCTACTGATGCAACTAAGAGCCCTCCAGTACTAACAGTGGGTGACATTGGGCTATCGGACAAGGGCGGCAACGTCGTACTCTGGCCCCGCAATATGTATGTGACTGAGGCCATGAGTCAATTAAACGACAAGGACTGTTACAGAAGGAGTGACATGGTAACTGTTAAAACATCTTGGAATACATTTTTTTCAAATTTACTGGCATGGAAAAGTACGGGTCTCTTGACAACTGATGAATTTCTCTTTCTCAAGAATGACCACCCAGTCATGCCGGTAGTGTATTTCATACCCAAAATACACAAGGATGCTCATGTACCACCCGGTAGGCCAATAATATCGGCTCATAACAGCATCATGGAGAATGCCAGCAAATATGTTGATTTCTTTCTTCAAGAGTTTGTGAGGACATTGCCCTCTTTTATACTTGACACAGGGGATTTACTATGTAAATTGAATGATGTTGTTTGGCATGATGATTATTTGCTCATATCTTTGGATGTCTCGTCTTTGTACACGAGCATCCATCATAGAGATGGACTCAAGGCAGTTGAGTACTTTCTAAACCCACAACCCATTTGTTTCTATGAGCATAACAAAATTCTGATGGCCATTATATCTATGTGTCTGGAAAACAACTTTTTCCTGTTTCAAAAACAAGTCTACCAGCAGGTCAGGGGCGTGGCTATGGGGGCCTGTTTCTCCCCAAGTTATGCCTGTTTGCATATGGGGCTTTGGGAGGAACGGGTCCTCTCAAGCCAACTTTTGAGGAAATCATGACCAATCATATAAGATCGTGGTACAGATACATAGATGACCTGCTCATAATTTGGAAGGGCTCGGAGATTGGGGCCCTACAATTTATAGAGAATATCAATGAGAATAATCTAAACTTGAAGTTTACAGGTCAGATCAGTCGAGAAGCAATCTGTTTTCTAGATGTCGAAATCCTGATAAATAACACACAATTGCACACGAAACTGCACAGGAAAGCGACCGCTGTTAACTCGCTGTTACATGCAGCGAGTTATCATCCAGTGCATCTTATCCACAGCATCCCCTTTGGGGAGATGCTGCGGATCAGAAGAATTTGCATTACTGATACCGAGTGTATCAGAGCTCAGACTGAATGCCGAGCTAGATTTCTCACACAAGGTTACACCTCTAGTGTAGTGGATAAAGCCATGTTTAAAGCCAATGAGCGGGGCAGATCACAGGCATTGGCCATTAAATCACCTAAAGAGAATAAAAACACATTGGAGACATCACAGCCCTCAAGATTAATTCTGACTTACAGTAATCAACATCAAACTATAAGAAGAATTATCAAAAAGAACTGGGCTTTGGTAAGAAACGATCCTGTGTTGGGTGGTACCCTTATTCGGTCCCCCAACTTAACATTCAGGAAAGCCCGGTCAATGAGCAATTCCTTAGTCACAAGTAGTCCTGAAGTGATTCAAAATACAACGTGGCTTACGACTAGCAAAGGCTTCATCAAATGTGCAATTTGTAAAGCATGCAAACATGGAGTGAGCAAGACAGAATATACAACATCATTTAGAAGCAGGGCTACCAAATTTGACAAAAAACTTACCTGCAGAACAGAATTTGCGATTTATGTGCTGAAGTGTCCCTGTGGCCTGCGCTACGTGGGTAGCACGAGGCTTCAGGTTCACAAGAGGATACTCCAGCACATAAGAGCAATCAATAATGGTGATACAGCGTATCCTGTTGTTCGCCACTTTGAAGAATTTCATGCAAAAAAATTGTGTGAGTTGCGATACTTTGTGGTAGACTCGGTTCTACCATTAAGGAGAGGTGGAAACCGAGATGCTTTGTTGAGAAAACTGGAAACAAAATATATACTAAAAATGGATACCAAAACACCGAATGGGTTACATTCCAGTGAGGACTTTTTTACCCATCTTTGATATGTTAGTTCCTCATTAGTCTTTTTGAATGTACCCGTTTACGCAAGCTGCTGCTTCTTTAATAACTTTTATTTTGCACATTTTGCACATTAGGTAATAAGGGACTTATATGTGACACTGAATATGCACTGACACTTTGAATCAAGACTTGGAATGTTTGGATTTCAGCCCACTTGGGCGTCAGTGTCTTTACTCTTAGTAGGGTAATAACGGTCATATTCTCAAACTGTGCTACAGGATATCCAGTACTGGGAGAACAAATGCTGCCACATCTATTACGATGAAAATATTTTACATTTGTACCCCTTTTCTTTTAGTTTTTTTTGCAATTTTAACAACTGTATACATATTTAAATGTATTTATATGTGTTATAGTGGTTGCAAAACCCTTTAAACTGGTATCCTTTTTATGACGATTTTTAAAGGTCTGGTTTTACAGGTTAATCAGGGAACCTTTATGATATTTATATCATTATTTTGCGTCAGTTTGCACAATTACTTCATGAATTTCTGTAATGGAGAAAACTACATTGAGAATATTTTGGCTTTCTTTCATGTCTATGATGACGTGTAGTTTGTTTTGAGCACTGTCACTTTAAATTGTGGAGATCGAACCATGTAACGTGTCATGTGATCAAAGCCCCACGAGGGCTGAAACGCGTAATGGCGGCAGTGCTGGGCATAGAATAAAGTACAAAGAGCACTGAAATTTGGGTTTGCTTCGTCTTTTCTGCCATAAGAAGTTTGAGACGAGTTTTAAGATATATATGTATATATGTATATGTATATATATATATGTTCACTGAAAAAACCAGGTCAGTGGCTTCACTTATAACAACACTGATGACACCTTAAATGACATCACTGATGACATCTTCCATTGATTTTGAGTGTTTTCTTAATGTTACTGATTGTTAAACATCCATACTAAGGCACCACAAAAGTTAAATTAGTATACTTTCAGTACTACTAATGAGTGTTTCCATATTCTAACATAGATTCTATGAGTGGCTGTGTGCCTGTATGGGTGTGTGAGGGGCTGTATGTGTGTATACACAGGTGTGTGAGTAGCTATGTAGGTAACATAGTGGCTGTATTGGTGAGTGATAGGGTGTGTCAGGGAAACACACTTTTTTGAGCCCCTTTTTTCTCAACCCCCACTTGATGGATCACCCCAAAGCTTACCATGCACAACTAGAATCAGTGGTGCACTTTTTATTGGCAAATTTCATAAAAATTTGTTAAACAACACCAAAGATATAGGCTAGTCAAAAAACGCTTTTCCTATGGAAACTAGGTCCTAACTATAACCAGATATATATATCAGCATGGAGAAGAAAAGCTGCACACGTCCAAGGTATCAGTGATTCATTTATTTAATTTTAGCACCACAGCATCACCATTTTGTTCGAGTAGGGCAATATAGCTAACACATTTCAGCATCTCTTCCTTCAGATGGACCATAGAGTCCTTGCATATAAACACTCCATTTGAAACTCCATCAACATGTTCATCATCAGTGGTTATTAAAAACTTCTAGCATGTCCATGTTCTCTGTTCCCAATTCCTAAAAATGCAGCCAATTTTTCTTCTCAAAAGCCAGAGCATGTTTTGCACTCTTGATTGGCTTTATTTCATTCTTGCTATAAAGTACATGTAACTGTACATCAGAACATGTTAATTGAGGTTAAAAAAAATTACCTTTTACATTTTGGCATGTTTGGGGGGTAAGATTTACTATTTCCACTACAATCTGTGGAACAGTAGGGAAAGCTTTGGAGTTCAGAGGGGTTACAGGTTCTATTCCCATTACAGTCTAAGCAACAGTGGAGAAAGTACTTCACTTTAAACACTTTACATATATATACATATATGAATAACCCTATTAATTTAGAACAATTATAAAATTCTTAATATGAACATTATCAATTAACCAAAATAGTATGTATATATATGTGTGTATCAGTCATCATGTGTCATCAGTGATGTCATTTGAGATGTCATCAGTGATGTCATGAGTGATGTCACTGACCATGTCATGAGTGATGTAATATGTGACGTCATCAGCAGTGCATTGCGGGCGCGTGAGTTATAGTAAGATGAACTAACTATAACGGGGAAATTTCACTGGTTTTGTACAAGTGAAATTTCCAGCTAACTATAACACCCCTAAAACCTATGTTTTTTTCTGTGAATTTCTAAGGTTTTTTAAATGCTAATTCTTAACTATAACATACCTGAAACCTATGGTTTTTTCAGTGAATTTCAAAGGTTTTTTAAATGCTAATTCCTAACTATAATGCCCCTGAAACCTATGGTTTTGTCAGTGAATTTCAAAGGTTTTTTAAATGCTAATTCTTAACTATAACATATCTGAAAACTATGGTTTTTTCATTGAATATCAAAGGTTTTTTAAATGATAATTTTTTAAATATATTAATTGTTATCTTTAGTTTTTTTATTCTGTTTTTGTACATTTTTTAAACTATTTATTTTTACATATTTTATTTTTTAAATTACATTCCATATTTTTAATATAAATTGAAAAAAAATGTTTTAAAAATATTGAAACTCTAATATTGTTTATTTTATTTTATATTTTTTTAAATATATTTATATTATTTTTTTATTGTTTTTTTTTCTTTTTTTTTGGAGTCGCGCACCCAAAGCGTACCTTTCTCGATCACTGCGCGGAACTTAGCCACCATTTTACGATTTTTGTGTAGGACCCGCGTAGGGTGTGCGATGGGTGCGTATTTTCCTGCGCGATTGCTATGCGACCAGTACGCAACTTCAGGCACATACGCGACACATACGTATTACCTTACGCGACGCTCATGCACTTGCGCGTGATGTCATATACGTGTTCGACGTGTTAGGAGTCGCACATGCCAGCGCGTGCACACCAGGGGGCTGCGCTGAGCGTCGCGCTGGGTGCGCGACTCCTAATTTTACCGTAAAAAAAAATAGCACCTATCACTAATTTCTATTCTCCCCGGGACCTCATCCCCCGGGGCTCATATATAACGTTGGAGACCGTGGGGGGAGCCCCAATGCCCCCATGGTCCCAGCCGGCTCCCCGCGTCCTTTGGGAGCCAGCATTGTTTTTCCACACGGGGAGCTGCTAACATGCAGCTCCCTATGTGGAAAAGCAAGGTTTCCCTGCTCTCTCTTTCAAAATCCAAACCAAGTTTGCTTAACAGGATAAAAGGCAAATTTGACGGAAGGGTTGAAATGTATTTCAGTTGGAAAGGGTTGAAATGTTTAACCAATAGAAATGTGTGTTTGCTTTTGAGTTTATATGTTTATGTGTGAAGGATTGTGGTTTGATGTTTACATGTATATGTGTGGGAAATGAAAGGGAAACTTTTCCATTCTTTGTTTTTGCTGAGAGGTGCACAGTGCAGAGATTCTGTAAAAGAAAATATGGTGAGTGACTGATATACTTCTTAATCTACAAAACAACTTGAAAGGTGAGTGGATGTATGTAGACTATTTTGATTTTAATCAGACTAATATATTTCTCCTGCTAAAGTGTAGGGAGTACTTTTTTTCTCTACAATCTTATTGACAGTGTCTGTGCATGTAGAAACCATTCTGTGATAATCATTTGTGTTTTTCATGTGTTTGCAGACAGATAACTGTGCTGTTTTTATATTTTGGTAGAATTAGAAACCAGTCATTGTTTATGAATTTGTGAAATGAGTTATGTTATGTTTCTATACTAAAATGTAGTACTTCTTCTAGATGAAGAAATGTGTTTTGGTATAGTGCAAGGGATAGTGTTGTTTGTCTAGAATCACACAGTGAGTATGTGTGCATTTGGGAACCGCTGTGAGAGAAGCATTTGGAAACATCGTGTATTTGCTGACAGATAACTGTTTTAAAACCTGTCATGTTGTCAAGTTTTAGTAGCATTAGAAGCCAGTGTTTGCTTATGCATTGATAAAATAAGTCATGCTTTGAGACTAATGTGCTGTACTTTAATATGTAGATTGTGTGTAGTCTCCTTACCCCTTGCACAGTAGTGAATGAGTTTTGGTAAGCTGCTAGGGATAGTGTTGCTTGTCTGGAATCACACTGTGAGTCTGTGTGCATTTGGGAACCACTGTGAGAGAAGTATGTAGTAATATCGTGTATTTGCTGACAGATAACTGTTTTAAAACCTGTTTTGTTGTTAAGTTTTAGTAGCATTAGAAGACAGTTTTTGCTTATGCTTTGATTAAATGAGTCAGGCTTTGACACAAAAGTGCCGTCCTGAAATATGTAGATTGTGTGCAGTTCCCTTACCACTTGCACTGTAGTGAATGAGTTTTGGTAAACTCCTAGGGATAGTGGTGCTTGTCTAGAATCACACTGTGAGTTAGTGTGTATTTGGGAACCACTGTGAGAGAAGCATTTGGTAACATCGTGTATTTTCTGACAGATAACTCTTTTAAAACCTTTCATGTTGTCAAGGTTTAGTAGCATTAGAAGCCAGTCTTTGCTTATGTGTTGATTAAATGAGTCATGCTTTGACACTAATGTGCTGTACTTAAATATGTAGATTGTGTGCAGTACCATTACCTCTTCTAGACTAGTGAATGAGTTTTGGTAAACTGCTAGGGATAGTGTTGCTTGTCTAAAATCACACTGTGAGTCTGTGTACATTTGGGTAAGGATTGTGAGAGAAGCATTTGGTAACATAGTGTCTTTGATGACAGATAACTGTTTTAAAATCGGTCGTGTTGTCAAGTTTTAGTAGCTTCAGAAGCTATTCTTTGCTTATGCATTGATAAAATGAGTCGGGGTTTGACACTAAAGTGCAGTACCATGTACTATATGTAAATGTAAATGTAAATGTAAATGTGCAGATATTTATATAGCGCAAATAACCAACCGGTCTCTAAGCGCTTGCTTAGGGAACCCGTCCTGGTATTCCCCTGTGAGATAACCCAGCAGGGCATCCACAAGGTGAAAGCCAGGCATCCCGCCACGAGGGGCCATTGTGGAGATTAAGCAAGCTATTGCCCAGAGTCGCAGAGTGTGAACCCATGAATCGAGTATGCACTGGAGCGAGAATTATCGAGTCCATGGACAATTTATGGACTCAAGACCCAGCCGAGCCGGGAATTGAACCCTGGTCCCGGGCTGACCTCTGCTTCCAGGTCTGCCTACTCTAACCAGTGAGCCACACTTCTCCACTATTCTCTTCACTGTGCCAGAACTGAAAATTTAAAAGTTTTACCCAGGCACTAACCGAGCAGTAGTCTGATGATTTAGTCAGTTTCCAAGTACTCATGTTGTGAACCATACATTACCACATAGATTGTTTCAAATGTCTATGCAGTATGCATGCAGTCTTCTAACATACTATACACTTGTCTTTCACATTTTCAATTCGCTAGTCAGTATCCATACACTTCCAGGAAACACCCTGTAACTCCCTTTGCAGACCTCTAGTGATCCATTCAGCATCATGTACTAATCCATTCACTGTGCCAAAACCCAAACACTTATAAATCCACCAAGATACTATCTTTGGAGTACTCTAATCATTCAGTCAGTGCCTAAGTATTCATGCACTGAGCCAGGCCTTAGCACATGGACTGCTTCAAACCCCTATCCACTATGTATGCAGCCTTCTAACCACCTAGACACTTGTCTTTCACACTTTCAATTCACTAGTCGGTATCCATACAGTCCAGCAAACATCCTGTCACTCCCTTTGCACTCCTCTAGTGACCCATTCAGTACCAAGTACTAATCCATTCCCTGTGCGAAAAGCCTACCACTTATAAATTCACCTAGGCACTCTCCTTGCTGTACTCTAATTATTCAGTCAGTACCCAAGTAGTCATGCAGAGAGCCAGGCCTTAGCACATGGACTGCTTTAAATGCCTATGCAGTATGGATGCAGTTCTCTAATCACCTACACAGTTGTCTTTCACACCTTCAATTCCCTAGTTAGTATTCATATACTTCTAGCAAACACCCTGTCACTCACCCAGTGTGTCTCCTTATAGTACTGTAATCATTTAGTCAGTTAGCATGTAGTCTTTTAGTGAGGTAGGCTTTAGGGCATGAACAGCTTCAAAGTAGTATGCACTATGCATGTAGTGTTTTAACCATCGTCACAATTGTGGTTCAGGGCTATAGTTTCTTAGTCAGTTTTTATATAAAATTTGTTTGTACAGTAATGGAATAGTATAAATTTGAAAGTTATTAATATACATTTATTTGTGATTCTTTTTTTCAGATACAGAACAGGAGTGTTTCTCATCTGTTTGCACTCTTCTCGTGCAAGATTGTTTGGATGAAGGGTCCTTATGTGTTTCATCATACTTGCTGTGCCGCACAAGTATTTTTTGTTAGGATCCCCTCGTAACAGAACTCTTTTGCAAATCTTGCGCGTGACGAAGGTGGCATTGGTCTTTGTTTGCCCCTCGAGAAAAGTAGAACATTTCCCCACCACTGAAGGAAAACGTTGTGGGCGTGGTGCATCCTCCAAAAATTCATCCTTAGATTCGGTGAATATTTTAAAGCGACAACATTTGCAGTTTTTGTAAGTTAAACTTATAAAATAAATTTAGCTGAATGCATTTTATACATCTGTGATTTGTATCTTGTTTTTTTTTTAGAATAGCATGTTGGGTTCTTTTTAACAATCTTTGAGATTGGTTTTTTTTGCCCGCTGTTAAGTGATGAGTACGATTGAAATCACTATTTTTAGTGAAATTTAATATATTCTGAGAACAGCAAAAAAGGCAAAAAATGACTTTGTGCAAATTGTGCTGTGTTGTAAAAAATGTATTATTACATGTTATAATTTTTTTTTTCCTTTTCTTTCACAGATCCAAATTTTAAAATATGCAATTTTTATGAATTTAGATTGGGATGAAAATGTGAAAAAAATGTGTACCATTTTTTATTCCTATTACTGTGAAGGTAAGTTTAACTAAGTCTCAATATGCAGAATGAGGAGGTCTACAAGAAGCCACAAAGTTGAAACATGTTTCTAAAAACACTCTGTTTATACCTTTGTAGTTTTGAAATCTGACCATAATCAGATATCATGTGACCTGCAAAAAAAGAGATTTGAGGGGTTCATAATATTTCCTATTTTAGCTATTGAAGGACCGCAATTATTTCAATCATTCTTCTTTGAACATCTTTGCAGACAAACTCTGTGCTTACCGTTTATCATTCGCAAGGAATTTTAAAAATGGAAATATGTCACTTTTTGTAACATAGTTATTGTGTAAGATACTCTTTCATATTTACAAAGAGAGGAAAAGGCACTCTATGCACTTTTTATACTCCATGTAAATACAACCTCATCATGCAGACCACTTTGTGTTGAAAGGGTCTTCTATAAGTGTTGTTGTGCATGATTGCAGTTAATATTCATAGAACAAGACACATGTCTAGATTTATCAGAAATCATGAATCTCGATATGTGTGTGAATGGTGCACCATTCTAAAATTGGTGTAGGGAAGCACAACAAGGAGAATTGTTTTAATTTCTCCACATTTTTATATCTGCAATGCATGCTAAATTGTTCAGCATACATTGAAGAAGAAAAATGCATTTTCTCATTGTGTTTGTGCTGGAAGGTGTGTCTTCCTGTAGAAAAACAAACAGCACATGACACAGATATGCACTATGGTGCAAGGGTGCCTTTGTCACCACATGGCTGCAGTTTAAGCAGCCGTGCAGACAGAAGCATAAATTTGCAACATATTTATGTACATATGTTGCATCCCTGTGCTTCGGAAGTACTACAGCACACTGCAGTTAAAGAGGTTACTGTGTGATGCTGCAGCACTTCCTCATAGTTCTGCACTTATACATTCACCATACGCTACTAATGCATTCATTCAGTCAATTACGTACTACACATACATTCATCTAAACTAACACTAACAAAGAAATGTAGCTCTTTTTTAAAACCAGGAGAGTTAGTTCTTACAAGAACTTTTTTTTTCTTCTTTCTTCTTTTATAATTTTTTGGGGGTTTTCTGAACAATTTTAATTTTTTTGGGGTTTTTCTGCAAAAAAAAATAAATAAAAAAACAGGAGAAACCAAACAATGAACTTCAGGGAACAATTTAAAAAAATAAAAATAATAAAACTAGCAAATGTGACTTTCTTGCCGGCGGCAGATCAGATCGATCGACTGCTCACCATAACACAAAGTCTTATTGCACTTAGTGCAGAGCACTTTTAAAAATTGAAATTGAGGACGGATGTCCAAGGTTTGGGCTGATGGATGCACTCTTGATGTGCTCGGCTGCGATGAGTTGGATGGCGCAGGAGCAGGAGTGTTTCTCATCCGTCGGCACTCTTATCGTGCAAGATTGTTTGGATGAAGGGTCCTCATATGCTTCATCATACTTGCCGTGCCGCACGAGCATTTCTTGTTAGGATCCCCTCGCGACAGGACTCTTTTGCAAATCTTGCACGTGACCAAGGTGGCATTGGTCTTATTCTGCCCCTCGGGAAAAGTAAAACATTTTCACACCACTGAAGAAAAACGTTCTTTGGGTGGTGCCTCCGCCAAAAATACAGTTTGGATGGTGGAGCATTGATATACTGTTAAAATCGAATACAAATGAATTTAAACAAAAGGTAAAGTCTACCAAACTCAGTATTCAGGTTGCAGATTTTCTGTGTTCATCACTCCTTCTTATTCTGGATCTTTGCAACTTGCAACACCACAGCTTCTTAAAGCATGCATCTACAGCTTGCTGTCTTTCCAACATAAATTAGTTTAAATGTTCTTGAGCCCTGACCAGTAAATTAGCTCCCCAAGTTCTGTAACAATGTCCTGAGTTCAACAATCACAATTGGGAATAAAAACTGTTGAAATGTGAGACAGCAGTAATGTATATTTTTCCTCTTCTGTGTTCAAAGCTAGTTTTAAAATGCCAGCGGGCAAATAAAGGGTTTCTATAAGGGTGACCAGCATGTATACTGGCCATAAGCCAATCTTTAAATGATAACACACATCACATTCCCATTGTTACTCTATATTCATGTCGTTCCTGTACCAACAGGATGATTGGGGTACCGAACTTAGGAAATTGGATACATTTCAGTGGGATACCAGAATTCATGGATGTTGATTCACCAAAAGGCTAGGAGTAGTGAAAATGGCATCATACACTCAAACATAATGAAATCACAGGAAGTAACATCATATGACCTTTGACCCTGAATCTTCCCAGGAAGTGACAAACCTATTAACTTAGCCCTAAGGACATCACAATAGCTGAAGTTCCTTATTAACTGTATGATTAATATAAGACAACACAGACAGATGTCTGTTTTATATTTCAAGGGTGCTAACATGCCACCCCAGGCAAACATTACTCCTATCTCTTTGTATTGCATGACAAATTCTATGTTCTTCTGAAGATGCTATGTGCCACAAAACACAGAACTTCACTGGGAGCCGGAATTATTTTCACGATAAATTGTCATAATTTGATATTCCCTAAGTGTGAACTACCCTGAGAAATATATAGATTACTCACAGGGAGAGGAAAAGGAGATTTAAAAAACACAAAAGTAGTTATGCCCACATGTATTAAATAATATAGACCATATATTGTTTACAACCTGTGATAATGCCTTAAAATATTCCTTATTTTAAGGCGTTTTGATTCATGATCATTTACAAGGCACTATCACTCGTGAAGCACATAGGTGACATAATTTTTCATGCTTTGACAATAATGTAACATAGCAAACACTTGTTTAAAATGTGTTTGTTGTTTAGTTACATTTTTTCTATTGCGAAGAGTGCACATTGCACTGTTGAATTTATTTATTTTACAAAACCAACACAATAATGTCCTGGCCCCAGTGGAAGCTGTAGAAAGTGACTAGTGCTCATCGAGACACTGTTTATGTTCTATTCTTACAGTGCTGGCCGGTGATGTTTGAAGGTGGTGGAGCATAATACTTGCCCTGAATTATAGTGAGCAAAACACGTGAGCCTGACTTCTTCTAGAGGGGATTCAGGGAGGATTCTCCTTAGAAACCTTTTTTAAACAATGGGTTGAAACAGTGCATTTTAAAGCACTATTTTCACATAAATTTGCTCAGAAATCATTGGCTCTCAAATGGCACTCGTTATATGTTCAAGTCCATTTATGGACACTTCCCAAGAGTTGAACCCATTTTTTACAAAATGTGCTATGAGTGCCCCATGTGTTAATAATTACCTCATTTGTGCTATTACTTTGTCATTGGTTCACCCTAGGCCAAAAATACATACAATATGCCAGTGCCAGAATTCTGTCATTAGGGCTGTTCATGTACCATGGGCGACCATTAGTTTAAAAATGACCTCTGTTATATCTGTCCAGCATTTTGTTATAGTTGCTGTCCCGTCAAATGCCTGGTTGTCATCCCTTATTCCAATAATGGCATTTTGCCACTGATGCCCCATCTGCCAAAAATGCTCTCCAGTTTGCCAATGGCATAATTTTTCAAAGGGTGCCCCATGACGAAAAATACTTCCACTATGCCAGCGTCAGTGTCCCATATGTCTGGTATTCCCTCTAGTATGCCAGTCCCAAGTGTTACCTCTAGTATACCAGTGCCAAGTGTTACCTCTAGTATGCCAGTATTTTGACATAGGTACCTGTCATGCTCAGAATTGTCTCCAATTTGTAGCGCCAGTATTTTGCCATGGGTGCCTCTGTGCGCCAATAACTACTTTCAGTACACCGGGCCCAAAAGCAGACCCGCAAGCACAACATAACATTCTCACTCACACTCACTTACATTCACCTCAATGTTAGGAAGCAGAGTGTTTGATTCACCTAGGAGAGCATCACCGAACCAACCACTGTGTAGATAGTGTATTGTTTCTGGTCCTGATGAATCACCACATGATTTCTTACACGCTAGGTGAAAAACATGTTGACCACCCACTTGTAGCCACCTTTGACCATTATATCAGCGGTGACACCATTGATGTTTTTAATTGGGGCCAGTGGTCTCCCATATTAAATTCATTTTGGAGCACCACGGTGCCTCATTTTATCCCTCCACACACCCTTTCACCACACACCTTGTCCACAGCTACACCACGAGGCCCCACACCCGCACCACACCTTACAGCTTAGGAAAAAGATCACTGACAAAGAGCCCCTTATAGGGTGCCTGTAAGCATTGCCGCGCCGGCCTGATGAGGAGCAAGCCCAATGATGAAGCATGATACCCAACCGGGTGAGTGAGGGCCCCACTTCCCAAATTGGGAGACACCCCGTCTCCACCTTAGGGTAAGGGTGTTGACCGAACCAGCCTCCTCCTACCTACTCCGCAGGAACTGCATACCTCTTCTTCTCATTTGTGTTCTTTGGGGCTCGTACGCTGGACCTACATGCGCCCGTGATCTGGCTCTTAGTTATAGTAATGAAGGTCTATACTTAGCCTCAACGTTCGGAGCCTTACTACACCTGCTAATGCTTAGCTCTCCTTTCCTTCCTTAAAGTCACTAAATGCGACCTTTGTATGCTACAGGAAAGAGTGATTGGCAACGGCTGCGCTCTCGCAGGTTCGACCGTCAATACATCTCATCCAGGATGTCTGAGATGGCTGGGGTGGCAATCTTGCTCGCTACTCATTTTCTGGGACAGGTGTATTGGGTTTTTATGGTGATCCTGGGCAGACTGCTAGCATTGCATGTCTTAATCCAGGGCACCAGATACACTATAGTCACAGTATACGCACCTAATGAACGCCAGGAAGCTTTCCTTAGGAACTCACTGGGCCGACTGTTGACTTCGCTAGACAAAGACTTAGTGGTGGGTGGGGACTTCAATATCGCAATCAACATACACATGGACAAGTCTACTCTGAGGGTGGGACAGGTCGGGGGACTTACATCGGGCTCTAGGCAATGGTTGGGAGAAGCGGATTAACAGATGTATGGCAGCATAAACATCCTACAACTTTAGACTACACTTTCTTCTCAGCTGCCCACAAGACAAATGCCTGTATCGATTATGTCTTCCCCTTCCCTGGGTTGACTCAAAACATAGTCTCTGTGGACATTGGCGCGGCAGCTCTCACCGACCACTCCCCATAGTTCTATGGCTCAATCTTGGCAGACGTTCGCCGACTCCCCTGTGTTGGCGGCATAATGTAAAACTCACCTATGACCAAATACGAACAGATACCCTGACGGCAATAACCTCCTTCTTGAAAATCAACGACACGCCCAATGTCACTGTTGCCACACTGTGGGAGATGTTAAAAGTCGTGGTCAGGGGCCACTATAACAGGGAGTGGCGAACCAAACATCACTAGCTGAAGTCGCAGGTTAAGGAACTTGAGGCCGCTCACACCCGGTCAGGTTCAGTGGCAGTCTTCCGTCAATTGGCGGCTACTCTAAAACAATTGTGGGCGATAGGCATGGGGAGAGCAGAGTATGCCCTGCTTTGAATATGCCAGAAATACTATGCTGGTGGTAATAAGGCGGGCGCATGCTAGCACACTGCCCTTGAGCCCAGGCAACTGATCAGAGGATCCCTGAAATATGAGGAGCGGACGGTGCCCCGCGATGCCAGGACAAGGACATAGCTTACGTCTTCCGGCCTTTTTATGCAGCCTTCTATACAGAAGTACCCCTCCTGGAATATGCTGTAAGGGCATACCTATCGCAGACGCCCCTCTCCACAGCCGCCACAAGTATGTTCACCGCTCTGGATGTCGATATCACTCTGCAGGAAGTCCTAGCTGCCATTCAAAAGCTACATCCTAACAAGGCACCATGCCCGGATGGCTATGGCACTGAATTATGCAAAGCTTTCGCCACGCAGCTGGCCCCTGTCTTAACTTGGATGTTTAATTCTTTTAATAAGACTAAGCGCGGGTGGAGAACTCCGCTCCACCAGCGGAGTGTGCAGAGATTTCCCTACTCCTTGCTCCGATGAGAACGCGGAGTAGGGAAAAAAACATTGACTCTGCAGCGGTGCGGAGTTAGCCAGCCCCACCCTGTGGTACATTGGCCCCATGCCTCCACCCCCCTCATAAAATAATAGTAACAAGTTAATTTAAAAGAAATAAGACACTTACCGGAATTGTGGCGTCCCCGGGTTGCCCTCCTCCTCAACACCGTACATCTTGCACGAACTGCGCATGCGCGCTCACGCATTTCTCACAAAGAAATGTGCATGCAAGTGCGCACGCCCATGCATAGTTTGTGCAAGATGTACGAGATGAGGAGGAGAGCAGCCCGGGGACACCGCAATAGAGGTAAGTGTCTTTTTATTTCTTTTAAATTAACTTGTTACTATTATTTTAATTAGGAGGGTGGAGGCGGGTGGCGGAGCGGAGTTCCATAGAGTTTCACCCCAACTCCGTGGACCTCCGCGTAGTTCCACTCCACCAGCTCTGCCTGGGGTTCAATAACACGGATACATTGCTGGACTCCATGTGCCTAGACACTATCATGGCAATCCCCAAGGCAAGCAAGGAACCCAAATGCTGCTCCTCCTACGGCCGGATCTCGTTTTTAATGTAGATGCAAAAATGTTACCAGTGTTCTGGCCCATAGATTGGCCCCCTGCATTCAGGGTTTGGTTGACCCTGATCAAGCTAGCTTTATCCCGGAGTGAGGATGCAGCAATAACACAAAATGATTGTGCCATCTTTTGGACATGGTGAAGCGCTCATGGGTACCGGCGCTTCTGCTCTCGGTAGACGCTGAAAAAGCCTTTGATCGGGTGCATTGGCCCTATTTGCATCTAGTTTTACAAAACATGGGAATTGGCCCCTGCTTCAGCAGTTGGGTACATTTGTGTTATCTCGTCCCCCAGGCTAGAGTGTGCGTGAACGGTGTGATGTCAACCCCATTTTGGATCATGCAGGAAACCAGACAGGGTTCTCCCTATATCCTCTGCTTTTCACGCTCTATATGGAGTCCTTCGCAGAATGCATGCAGAGCAAACCCCACGTATGGGTCATCTGGATGGGTGGGAGAGAACACAAGATCAGCTATATGCAGATGATGACATCTTGAACCTCACCGACCCAGAAAACACCCTGATGGCCCTGAAGGCAGAACTAGCTGTGTTCAGTGAGGCCACAGGGTTTAAGACCAACTTGCCGAAATCCTTGATTCTTGGCATAACCGTCTCTGAGATGGAGAGAGCCCGGCTTGCTGCCCAATTCCACTTTCAGTGGGCGGAGGGTGGTATTCCATATCTGGGGATACGGGTCCATTCCACACTCACGGCTACTGTGGCCCATAACTATGGAAACCTTCTAACCGTCACGCGGTCCGATCTCGCTAAATTGAAGCACTTCGTCCTTTCTTGGCTTCACTGCTTCCCAAACTCCTTTATGTCATGCAGACCCATGCCACTTCAACCCCCCACCCCCTCACCCCCCAAGGATGCTAGACAAATTGCAATCCCTTATTTGGGACTTTATTTGGGAAAGTAAGTGGGCTAGGATGGCCAGAGCCCATTCCTATCTCCCGCTAATGGCAGGAGGACTGGGAATCTGGAACATGCGCTGCTATTATCAAGCGGCACAATTGCGCTACATGGTGGGGTGGTCTAGCACTCAAAAGGAGAAACACTGGTGTTTCATAGACCAGTTGATTGCGGTCATCCATATTTGGAAGAAACTATGGCTGCCAAGACCTCGCAGGCTAACAAGTGTCTATGTCTCGCCAGTTGTGCGGGCCACAATTGGGGTTTGGGACAGGGTCCAATTGCA
This sequence comes from Triturus cristatus, assembly GCF_964204655.1. NCBI lineage: Eukaryota > Metazoa > Chordata > Amphibia > Caudata > Salamandridae > Triturus > Triturus cristatus. Next base: position 1,073,896,241 of record NC_140582.1, read on the forward strand.
ACATGGCCTTTCTACACCAATATCTCCACAGACACCACTGATAAGTAACCCAGACTTCCCACTAGCTGCCACGGAATGTGCATTCATGACCTGGCAGGAAGACAACTGCAAATGAGTGGGGGGCCTGTTCGATGCTGAGGGGCTTATGGACTTCCCTACATTGCAGTCTTTCTCGCGACACGACGGCAGTATCTGACAGTTGCACGTTGGGTGACTCAGCCTTAGATTCGACTGCACGCTAGTAGGGTACTAACACCTTTTGGAAAGGGGCTTCTCATATGTACCACCAACAAGAAACTACTGTCCGACCTCTATCCTTGTTTGGTTATTCCGCAGATTCCCCTAAAATCACCCGTGCGCACCAGATGGGAGGGGGAATGAGGGCGACCTCTCACAGACAGAGAATGGAATGACATCCTACACACACCCAAACATTAATTCTTAGCACCACTAGCAAAGAAATGCTCCTAAAGACTGCCCACTATTGGTACCTCACCCCAACCAGGATCGCCGCCTGCGATACCACTGGTGATGGCCGCTGTGGTCATCAAAGTATTCTTACGCACCTTTTATGGCAATGCCCCAGATTGAAGTCTTTCTGGGAAGGGGTCTTGGAAGCGGTAAACACTATGTTCACGACTGATATATCCAGGTTCCCTACCTATATCCTCTTGGGCCCACCTAACCCCCTCACCTATCCATTACAGTCCACCGGAGGCAAAGCCATTACCCTAGCATTGGGAGCAGAAAAGCAGCTTATCCTCGCTAAATGGGGTACAGATGCTGTACCAGCACACCTGGACTGGCTACATAAACTATGGGACATAATAGGGATGGAAAAGCTAACTGCAGTGACTATGCCCCACCTTCACCTGTTTGATAAGATGTGGAAACCCTGCCTCAAATATTTAGTGGACGAATTCAGTGAACTGACCTACCCCTGATACTTGGGAATACTGCATTTAACCTCAACTGCTTTACCTGACAAATACTAGATCGTCCGAGCTCACCTCAATAGGCCTTCACATTGGCGCACACCCAAACGCAACCTCCTCCCTGTTCTTACCCCCTTCTATCTCCTTCTTTGCCATGTTAATTATCTTCTCTAACTCTCCATGATGCATGCTCACAATGCCTAGTACTCAAGTCACCACCAGCCATTGGATGTAGGTGGGCTTGAAGAACCACGATCTTATTGACCTGGCGCCGCAGGGTACGCCTTAATCTCCTGAGTTCACCTGCTTTGTCGAACAGAGACACGGGACACTCCGTTAGGCGTGGGAGATCAGGTTTATTAGCTGCAGCTAAGTACAGTTGTCCCAGAAGTACACACGGTATGTTCTTAGGAGACTGCCACTTTACTTCGTGGCGCACAATCTTTTATAACGCACATATTCACAAAAAACACTCCCAATGCATACAGGGTTAACCAATGAGAAGAATGTCAAAACAAGATATTAAGTAACTCAAATAAGCCTCCCTTCCAATTGTGTTTGTCACCCTTCTCCACAAGTTAATCAGTGGTAGTGTTTATAGTTCGACTTGCAGGTGGCAGGACACATTTGTATGCCCCAGAGGGCAGTTGTGAAATGAGAGAATACGAGCAAAGAATAGCGAAGGCCAGAGGATAAGATAAAGTCAAGAAAGAATGGTGCGAACCGATCAGATAGTCGAGACAGGGATCAGTCGAACCAGACGAGGATTGGTGGAGTCGGCCAGGCCCTGACACCAACTTCAAACAGAGGCAGGAGGTTGTCTGACACGTTGTAGTAGAAAGAGGAAAACAACACCTCGTTCACCGTGCTGCCTGAGTGAGGGCAACACAAAATGGCGGCGGGACACAAAATGGTGGTTAAATGCGAACGGGATCGGAAAACTAAATTACCTCAGGCTACTCTGTATCGCTTGACTCTTAAAAATTAATAAAAGGTTGGAGCTCTGAAGCCTATAAAGCACTCATTTTGCCATCTCTGAAGTCAGGGGTTGCAATGACACTGCCAGGGCAAGCAAGAGATTGCACCTATGACTCTTAGCAACCCCTAAATGATGTTCATGACAAAATTATTATATGGCAAATAGTTTTTGTCTATAATAAAGATGGACAACTTTAGTTGTGTCTGGCACACCTTGAGTTTTTGTTTAACTCTGTCTGTTTCTTTGTTTGACTATTCTGCGTATAGGTACCTCTTAGAGAATGTTATGATCTGTGTGCTCTGTTATGTTATGTTAGGTGCCATTTGTAAAGCGCACTAACGCCAAAGCTTCCTGGCGCTGCTAGACAGGGAAAGAGAAAACGGAATACAGAGCAACCTAACATAGGGGTGGGAAGAGATGGGTCTTTAAGAGTTTTCTGAATGAAAGAAGAGAGAGGGAAGATTTGATAGACAGAGGGAGGGAGTTCCAAAAAGTGGGGGCCAAATGAGAGAAGCGGCGACCACCAAATTTCTTGGTTTTGTTTTTAGGGATAATTAGTAAGTCATTGCGGGCAGAACGAAGATTGCGTGTAGGGCGGTAGGGTCGGATGAGGGAGTTGAGAAACCCTGGACTGGGGCAGTGAAGACATTTAAAGGTGAGACATGCCACCTTAAAGGCGACCCTTTGATTCATTGGGAGCCAATGGAGGCTGTGAAGCAGGGGTTTAGCGGATTGCCATCTAGGTAATCCGTGGATCAAGCGGGCTGCCTGATTTTGTACGACCTGAAGGCGGTTAAGCAGATAGAGTGGGAGACCGTGGTAAATAGAGTTGGAAAAATCAAGACGAGAGAGTACAAGTGAGGTGACAGATTGAGTTGCCTTGTTGATGCTTCAGTTGTTAGTAAAAAACATTTAAAGGGATTGTGCTATAGCACATTTCATAAATAAATTCATGAAAACATTTTTAACTAAAGCCTATTTACTTCTCTAAACATTTTTGGTGAGTCAATTATGTTTTTTTTTTTTTAAATAAACATGTGAAAAAAATCAAGGGGCCCGATTCACAGAACTAACTTAAGACAAAATCCTAAACTTACTACCATTTTGGTATTCACAGAAGGCACTTACTCATTTTGGTATTCACAGAAGGCACTTACTCATTTCGGTATTCCCAGAAGTTAGGAGTCCTAACTTTAGGACTCCTAAATGCCTTCTGTGAATACCGAAAGTCTTAAAATTAGGATTTTTCTCAGTTTAGTAGTAGTATAGTTAGGACTCCTAACTTTAGGACTCCTAAATGCCTTCTGTGAATACCGAAAGCCTTAAAATTAGGATTTTTCTCAGTTTAGGAGTCCTAAGGTTAGGACTTCTAACTTTACAACTACTAAACTGAGAAAAATCCTAATTTTAAGACTTTCGGTATTCACAGAAGGCATTTAGGAGTCCTAAAGTTAGGACTCCTAACTTCTGTGAATACCGAAATGAGTAAGTGCCTTCTGTGAATACCAAAATGAGTAAGTGCCTTCTGTGAATACCAAAATGGTAGTAAGTTTAGGATTTTGTCTTAAGTTAGTTCTGTGAATCGGGCCCTATTTATTATTTTATTAAGCAACACATATTACACCACTACACAACTAATGCTCAGTGCTAAGATCTTTTTGATTGGTTGATGGGTACATCCATGAAATTGAATAAAGATGCAGTAGTATTGAAACAGAAGCCGTTACTTAGAGTCACACTGAATGTTTAGGATGTTGTAGTGAGGTTGATAAATGTATTTGTTGCAATGGTAGACTTTAGGCTGCAGTCTGAATGATGTAGATTTTCTAGCACAAAATGACTGGTGCATTGTTGCTGTAAGTGGATGTGTGGTGGTTTGTGGTACAAGGAAGGAATTAATTTTGATTCCTTATCAGATTTTACCTGCATCAGCGCGGGCTATTTGTCTCTTCACTAATAAGACTACAATAATTCAGATTCAGAAATGTGTTGTAGAATAATTGAAATCATCACAAATTATAAAATGCAATGTGACATCTCCATTTACAGAATCTAAAAATTTGTTATTTTTGCTTGACAATCGAAACCTATACACGCTAACACACAATAACACTATAATAAAAGTTATTTCAGAATTCTAGAATGGCATTTATTCCTACTTTGACTGTATCTAAATGCTTTTGCTTAACATCCTAAAATTAAACAATTTGTTTGCAGGTACGAACTACTGCCTGAATGGAGAGAAGATTCAATCATAATGTCCTTCCTATGCCCAAAGTGCCACAAATACATAAAATGTGCAATATAATGTAATTGTTGTATCACTAACTGGGACCCTATAAAAACATAATTGTATATAAACAAACAGAGTTGATGTACTGAGGTTAACAGCAAATCCATATTATGAGTTCTTACCACCAAATGTATTCTTTTTCAATCATCTCTAGCAAACGTGGCTGGTGACTCGAAGTTCAAATGTAATGTTTGCCTATTAACTTGGTCTGTGCTTGGCTAAAGGCAAATAATCAGTTGAGTAGGGATAATCTTCCAAAGGTTGACCAGTATCTCACACAATACACAGTGGAATGAATCGGGTGAGACACTTGAGGGGGATCTGTGTCTCAGTCATGATGGTGGAAATTGATTTGGGTTGATCAAGGCATGAAATGCACTCAGAGGAATAGGTTGGAGACTGGGTGAGTATGTTAGCATGGTGCTACCAGAATTCAATATGGGTTCTCCATGATGAAGAGTGTGGGGATAAGAGCATTAGAAAGTGATTTATTTTCGAGATTTGGGGAATTTGTCTGTGCTAGGGGCACATGAGCCCAAGTAATCTTCTGTAGAGCACTGAGGTAAGAGGCCTAACAAATCACTTATGTGTATTTCGTGTATGGTAACTTTTTGGATCTGTTCATGAAATTTTGCTGAGCTGTTTTTTTGGGTACTCCTTTGCAACCTACAGCGCATTGTAGAGAGATGTGCCTTTTTTTACCTTCGGCAATTGTCTGTCTGCCTGCCTGCCTGCCTGCCTGCCTGCCTGCCTGCCTGCCTGCCTGCCTGCCTGCCTGCCTGCCTGCCTGCCTGCCTGCCTGCCTGCCTGCCTGCCTGCCTGCCTGCCTGCCTGCCTGCCTGCCTGCCTGCCTGTCTGTCTGTCTGTCTGTCTGTCTGTCTGTCTGTCTGTCTGTCTGTCTGTCTGTCTGTCTGTCTGTCTGTCTGTCTGTCTGTCTGTCTGTCTGTCTGTCTGTCTGTCTGTCTGTCTGTCTGTCTGTCTGTCTGTCTGTCTGTCTGTCTGTCTGTCTGTCTGTCTGTCTGTCTGTCTGTCTGTCTGTCTGTCTGTCTGTCTGTCTGTCTGTCTGTCTGTCTGTCTGTCTGTCTGTCTGTCTGTCTGTCTATCTATCTATCTATCTGGAACAATCATGCTCTGGGGTGTTGTACCGACAAACTCTCAGGTTGCCAAAGGACCCAATTCCATGACTTGAGTGTGTTAAACAAACCAGATTTGTCGCCAGTGAGTCCAATTCCACTGCAATGTCCACCAGTGTTGCATCGCATTCACCTCCCCCAGCATGGAGTTCGTACAGATACAAATTCCAGGTGAAGAAAACTAGGATGATACTTACCAGGCGCACAGGGCAACACCCATTGGGCTCACTGGGCTTCAGCACCCCCATGCCCCCGTGGTGTGTGTCAGCCCGGCTGAGACAGCTTCGCGGGCAGGCGACCTAATTGCAGCCGCACCCGAGTACTTCACAGGTCTTGTAAAGACCATTTACTTGTTCATCAGCCTTTTCTTGTGTTTTCACCCCTTTTTAGAGCCACTCTGCCTATGGCTGGAAGAATTACCCCCTCCCCCCCCCCGAAATATTGTTAAGCCCCTCCCCCTCCCCCCCCCCCCCCGAAATTTGGCTCTAGTTGCCCACCTGATACATACATCTGTGAGGAATTCCAAGTGTTTGAAGGTACCTCGTCATGGCAAGAGTGTAGCAGACAAAATGGAACGTTCGGGAAGATGTGGCACTGAACTCTGAACAATGCCGTCCACAATGATTTTAGTAATTTTGTTTTTGTTTGTTTGTTACAAATGCCGCCACTGCAGCGACACGACGTGAATAAGTTTCAGAGAAGCAACCACAACAACAAAAGCCCGATGTCTGAGCGCATTTATTAAACTGAAGGAATGCCAATCTGTTCTTGGGCGTTGGTTTAAAGGAATCTTCAACATGGAAAGAGCAGCCGGCCCAGCCGGCGCGCTGTAGGTTCCTTTCTCTGAAGCCATTATAAAGTCACACAATATTTTTCTCCAATTTTCAGGCGGTATTGCAAGGCGCAGCGGCAAAGATACTGAAATCAGCAGGCGCCGCGCAGGAGTGTCAGACTTCAGAGCGGACACTGCCTTGGGACCTGGGGGGGCGCCGTAAATCAGTGCACGCTTGTCAACAGTTCAAGCCGCAGGAGTTACTCGAGCGAAAATAACAAATGGCTGTCATTGTGGAGCCAAAAACCTGTGATTATAATTATCACATCCCCGGTGACCTTGCATAAACTTTAATCCCTCTCCAATGGAGCATTTAAATAGCCCGCATCTACCAGCAAGGGACCGTGTCCCTTTAGCTGAAAAGCCCGAGCCCGGGAGGGACGTGCGTCGGAGAGAAGGCGCCGGACCTTCGCGGCGTCCTCGCGGCCTGCGCTGAAAGGGAAGGACACGAAAAGCGCTGTCGCTGTCATTTTAATTGATAACAGGTTATCAGGACAAATTCAGATTGTCGTGTTTTATTAAAATGATGCTAAGTAAACCCAAGCATGATGAGGTTTCGAAAAGATCAGTTATTTGGAGATTTTCATGCGAAACCAATCAGTTACCGAACAGAAAGCAAGAAGGCTATTTTTGAGGTGAATCTAAGGAAAGAAAAAATTAAAAGTGCAGCCTGTAAGAAGACTTAAAGTAATTGCAGATGTTTGAAGGGGACATTTGCGGAAATCACATTTTAATTGTAGGGTGCATTATAATCACACGTGTAGGGTGCACCCACATATCGTTCGTTGTTGTATGAACATAGAGTGCTAGAATCGTGAAATGTACTAAAATGGAAACATGATGTATTTAGCTGTTGAAAAGTAACATGGAGAATCAAGGTAGAAAGTGAATGTAACTAGCAGTTCAACATGAACGTGAAGAACTCCTGTTGTGCAACTGACAATTATTCATGTACTAAATGTGGTTATTAATTTTGTCCTTTTATATGTAGGTAAATAGATTCATTGAAAGTGCCTTATTTTCCAAGAAAATTTGTAAAGCTCATTTGCTGATTCTCTTATGTTAGCTGAATTTTGGAGGCCTGAAATGCAGCTCCCTGGAAACTCGCCAAACTCCACCCACGGATAGTTCTCCTGCCGTCACTGCTGCTAGACCCTCACCACCGTCCGCACCCCCCCCCCGGCCACCACCGCCGTGCCGAACGCCAACACCTCCGAAACCCTGAGGTGCATCCTTCTCAACATGCGCACCCTGCACAGACATGCCGCAGAGATTTGGGACCTCCTCGACACACTCTCACCAGACGTCGCTTTCTTTACAGAAACCTGGACCAACGTCTCCTCTGCCCCCGACATCGCCGACGGATACAAGACCCGGAGGAAAAACCGCCCCAACTGCCCAGGAGGAGGACTCACCATTACACACAAGAGCTCCCTCCGACTCTCCACCTCCACCACGAATAGGCCCCTCTCTACCACCGAACACCTTCACTTCCAGATCCAGCCCTGCCCTAAAACCACCCTTCGTGGCACCCTCGCTTACAGACACCCCGGCCCCCATGCATCGTTCACCACGACCATCACCGACCTCATCACAACCACGCCACCGCCTCCATGGACTACATACTCATTTGAGACCTGAACTTCCACCTCGACAACCCCAGCGACCTCAACTCCACCACCCTCCTGGACAACCTTGCCAACATCGGCCTGAAACAGCTCGTCACCACGCACACCCACAAGGCAGGACACACCCTCGACCCAATCTTCGCAGGAGGCAACAACGTCCATTTCAGCCACACTACACAACCCCACTAGTCAGACCACCACTGTGTACACTTCAACATCGACAGACCCACTGCCCCCAAACTTGCACCGCACCCTCCAAGAAGGAACTGGAGCAAAATCATTGAAGAACAGCTCAACTTAGCCCTCAAACCCGACGCCCCCACCACCTCGACCAACGCCAAACTCGCAGCCAAAGAACTCCACAGATAGATTTCCAACTGCGCAGATGACCTCGCACCCCTACGCAACTCTGACAGACAGTGCCCCAGGAAGGCCACCTGGTTCACTACCGACCTCCAAGATTCCAGACGCACCTGCAGACGTCTCGAGAAGAACTGGAGAAACAGCAAAACACCAGAGGATCGCACCATCTACAAGAACGCCATGACGGAATACCACCAATGCATCAGATCCACCAAAAGGACCCTCATCCAAAACAAGATCCTCGCCAACTGCAGCAACTCCAAGGAACTCTTCAGAGTCATCCAGGAATTCACCAAACGCCCCAGCAAAACCACGGACATCACCCCCTCCCAGGACCTCTATGACAAGCTTGGATCCTACTTTCATCTGAAAATCAAGAGCCTCTACAACCATTTCAATGACCAGACACCCACCTCTGCAACCACCTCCCTCCCCAGCAATGCCAGCCAGCCCACCATCTCCTCCTGGACCCCAGTCACCACCGAAGACACCACCTCGACCATGAAAGGCATCCACTCAGGGGCCCCCACAGACCCCTGCCCACAGCACATCTACCAATGAGCCGCCAGCGACATCGCTCCAAAACTACGATGCACCATCAACAACTCCTTCGAGACCGGAACCTTGCCCAATGACTGGAAACGCACAGAAGTCGGATCCCTGCTCAAGTAGCCCTCAGCAAACCCCACGGACCTCAAGAACTACCGACCCATCTCCCTCCTCCCCTTCGCAGCCAAAGTCACAGAGAAGATTGTCAATGCCCAGCTAACAAAATTCATCGAAGAAAACTCCATACTTGACCCCTCCCAATCCGGATTCCGCAGCAACCACAGCACCGAGACCGCTCTACTCGTTGCCACAGACTACATCCATACCCTCCTCGACCAAGGACACACCAAGGCCCTGATCCTACTCCACCTTTCTGCAGTGTTTGATACCATCTCCCACCGCACACTCACCGCCAGACTCTACTATGCCGGCATACAGTGAACCGCCCTCAACTGGATCTTCTCCTTTCTCATCGGCAGAACCCAAAGGATCAGACTGCACCCCTCCTCTCCTAACCCACAGAAATCAACTGCGGAGTACCCCAAGGATCATCACTCAGCCACACGCTCTTCAACATCTACATGGCCCCCCTCGCCGCCATCGTCAGACAGGACAGACTCAGCATAGTATTTTAAACCGACGACACCCAGTTCATCCTCTCCCTCACCAAGGACCTCACCACCACCAGACTTAACTTCCAGGAAGGAATGAAAATGTTGCGGCCTGGATGAGCAGCAGCTGCCTGAAGCTCAACTCGGAGAAGACAGATGTCCTCATCCTCGGACCCTCCCCCTCTGCATGGGACAACACCGGGTGGCCCATCCCCCTTGGCAGCCCTCCCACTCCCATGGACCACGCCCGAAACCTTGGCATCATACTCGACTCCTCTCTCTCCATAACTCGACAGGTCTGCGCCGTCGCCTCCAGCTCCTTCAACACCCTTCACATCCTCTGAAAGACCTTCAAATGGATCCCCCCGAATCAGGGAAGACCGTCCCCCACGCACTCATAACCAGCAAACTGGACTACAGAAACGCCCTCTACACCGGGATCAACAAGTTCCTGCTCTACAAACTCCAGACCATACAGAACACCGCAGCCAAACTCGTCCTAGGCATCCCTCGGCACGAACACATCACCCAACACCTGCGTAACCTCCACTGGCTCCCAGTTGAGAAGAGAGTCACTTTCAAGATACTCACCCATGCCTACAAATGCCTCCACAACACCGGACCTCAGTACCTCAACAAGAGAATCGCCTTCCACTTACCCAAGAGAAACCTCCGATCTGCCGACCTCACCCTCACTGAAACCCCATGCATCCGCGGCGCCAGAGCAGGTGGAAGAGCCTTCTCCTGCATCGCAGCCAACACCTGGAACGAGCTCCCGATCGACATCAGACATGCCCCCTCCCTGAAAATCTTCAGGAAGACACTCAAGATCTGGCTCTTCGACTGAGTGGAGCTGCATAACCCCCCCAGCACCTTGAGACCCTCAAGGGTGAGTAGCGCGCTTACAATTGCCCTGATTGATTGATTGAACAGTTTGAATTTCATGTGTGCTGTGGAATTTGTTCTTTCTCTGATTTTGTGTTGCAGGTGAAAGAAGCGCTCTTGTTAGCTAGAATAATGTCTTTGTTTTACTAGTCAGGCAAGGAGAGAAGAAGTTACAATTGTGTGGCTTGGAGGTCGCTAGGCTCCACACAGGAGAAGGCCTGGGAACCAAGGACAAAATGTATCAAGGGAAGAACACTAATGTCCTGCTGAAAAACACCTTCAGGATCGTACCCAGAGCAGATGGCGTGACCCGCAATGGATTCTGGGAATGCTACCTACGAATAATGTGTTGTTGGGAGTAGGGGAAAGAACCCACTTCTTCCTTTGCCTTTGGGAAGAGAGCATCTGAGAGCAAGCTCTGTCTCTGTAGCTTTATGCTACATGACTCACCGATTGTAGAGAGACTTCTTAGGAAGACTTCACGAGCTGACACCCTTTATCCTCATTCCTGAAGATGCTTAAGTAGGGATGTCACCTTAGTGTTAGTGTAGGGATAGATTAACCCCTTCGCCGCGGCAGGAATTCTGCCGCGGCGCTGGGGGGGGGGGGGTTTGGGGGCACAGCGGCGGCGCCGTGTTCATGACGGAACCACTCCGTCATGAGTCACGGGCGAGCTGGGCTCATGACGGACGGGTTCCGTCATGACTCCGCCCACAGCGCTAATCGCCCGCACAGGCGGGGAATTAGCGCCGCGTGGGCGGAGCGGCCGCCAACGGCCGCAGCATGACGGAACCACTCCGTCATGAGCACACGGCGCCCGTGGCTCATGACGGAGTGGTTCCGTCATGAGCACGGAACGGGTTAATGCTTTTTACACATCAACTCTTGATGCATGGAAACTTGGACTCATGCTTTCTGATCCTCTGCAGTTTGAACTAATCGTATTACTCATGCTACACCGCCTAAGCTGGATACGCAGATTTGGCTTTATGTTAATTCCAATGTATTTCTACACTCTAGTATTGAGGTATATTTATGTTCAGCTATTTTTGGCTTTGTAATAAACAAACTAACCTTATGTAGTTGTCTGTGGTTACTATGTGACCAAGAGGATTACTGATTTGTTGATTGGTGGTCTAATTACTTTTCTCCCCTTTACACTTTCATGCAGTGAAAAAGAACCATTGGATTCTGACTCTAGAACAGGTCTAGAACTTATGGGCCCGGCCCTTTCAGTTGGTAGCAGTGTAGGATGGTTCGCACATGTAGTAAGTGGAGGATCCAGAATCAGTCTAAAATAAGTGGAACCTAGAACCCCATAGCTCCGAACTAGAGCCCAATGACCGAGAATTGAAGGCAAAGGAGTTTGGCAGAGACTGACAGAGTTTGATGGTGTGGAGTGATCAGCGGCAGATGGAGGAGTGAGTATTAATAGGGCGTATGTTGTGTGTTAGATTGCGAGAATGATTTGATTGTATGATGTCTTGCGGAGTTGGTGTGGTTTTGGGTCGGACATGGTCCAAAGACTGAGATTTGAGTTGGAGGTCTCAAAGTGGCCTAAGATCCTGGGATATATTAAAGGTGCAGAAGACACAGAGATTGTGATTGCCTAACCGAAGAATTGAGGAGTTGTCATGAGACGTAATTGGCAGTTCCACCTATGACAGGGAACTTTGTGTGAATGTAACACATTAGAATTGTTTAGTGGACCTTGTGTACAGAGGTGAGATATACTAATTCAGGTGACCAGAGCAGAACGAGGGTTACTGTGTGTGAATGTTCTTGGATGATTGAATTCTGTAGATTTTGTAGATAGCAGAAAATTACGGATTTTAATATGACTATGTGAATGAATGCATACGGAAAAATTGTGAAGGAGGGTGAGCCGCTGTGAGGAGTAAAGGCGACGTCAGAGATTGTTGTGCTGTAATAGGTCAGTTGGTGTAACGCTGCACTGGGATTAGTTTGTAATAATCAGGAAGAGTGGTTAAAAAGGATTTTTCCATCGTAATCTATTGAACAACAAATTACAATTTGAAATCAAGCGACGTTTTAAGCTGTTGTGAGATCTGTTCAGGGGTGATGAATGGATTGTTACTTAAGTGGGTAAAGAGGCTTCACCTGAGGACCAGCACATTACATGGCAACAAAATGTGGGCTTCATACTATAATTTGGCTTCAAAATTGGCATAAGATCACTGTAAAAGTGGGTGAATTGTCCTTCCCACGCTTTTGTTCATTTCGGCTGGATGTATTGAATCAGTTAAGAGGAGCAATATTTGCGTTGCGACCTTTGCCTAGACCAACCCAGTTTGAAGTGTTAATTGCATGGATGTGTGCAGCACATGCTAAGCAGAGGGAGAAATACCAAGGGAGAATGAGGAACACTGTGAGGGTTTATCAGGACACACAGTGGGATGCACCTCTTAAGAGATGGAGAGTTGATACTATAGAAGGAGAAAGGTTATACCTGGTGTTGGTAAGAGAGGGAGGTCTCCAGGTCAGGAGTAACAAGGCAAAGGAAAGAAACAGTAGTGACAATGAAGACAGCTTGTTGAATGGGTTGTTATCTGAGCAAACTCCACCTTATAGTCCACAATCAGGGGAAGGGGGTGTGACTCGGGAGGTGCAGAAACAGTGGGAAGTGCAGCAGCTCAAGTGGGTCCTGGTGCAGGAGTGGTGGGAAGGATTTCCAAAGGAGTAGGGGGGACAGGAGTGTCCACCTTGGGAGGGATAGGACAGAACAAAGCTAATGCTGCTTCATGGTTACCAAAAGTTCTTACTGTGGAGGTTACTATTGGTCCTGTTGTTCCTGTGTATGACCCAAACTCAATGGGAAACCTTGGTCAGAGACAGCCTATACAGGCGAAAGGGAATGGATTGGGAAGAACAGGAAGCACAAGTGGGAATTGCCCATTTTTAGTGCCAATGGAATCTAATACCCCTTTAGCGGTTATTGCCAATCCTTCTGGAGCACGCATTGGCTCTAGTATTATACTTCCATACCCATGACTAACACAAGTTCAGATCTGCGGATGTGGGAAACTCCAGTGTGAAGACCAAGTGGTGTGACTTTAGAAGCAAGAATAAGTCAGGGAGCCTCAGAAATCAACATGTCTTCGATATTGCAGATTTGGAATCTGGGTTGAGTGGCCATAACAACAGCAAGGAGAGTCGAGTAGTACATCGAATCAGGGTTCCATCAAGGCTGCAGTGAAGTCAAAACTATTGGATGTGGTGAGGCTGAAGGATGAGGTAGATGAGAACATCATTGGGAATTTACCTTTGGACAGCATAGAGATCTATGAACCAGACGACCTGTTGTTTTTAGCGAAGGATGTCACCCGAAGGGCGAGACAAGCACATGAGAAGCTGTCAGAATTAGCTCAGAGGTATGGAGTGAACTTGTCTCAAACGGAAACTTTGCAGAGAAATCAAAGGCTCACTTAAAGTGACCAAGAGCTGGAAGAGATGAGAGTGACGGGGTTGAAGACGTACATTCGGGTAGTGGTCATAGGAATAAGGGCTTGGACCATGCTGGATAGATGGGAGGAGAGATGGTCAAAGAAGAAGAGTGTGAGAAAGGTGATGGGAGAAACAGCAGCTCTAGGACGGGGACACAGGGAGTCGAGGCATACCCGTTACAGGAGATGGCTAGCGGAGGGTATGTGCATGTTCCTTGGAGTAGAGGTGACATTATGAATAATTTTCCCAGGTTGAGGGAGAAACCTGCTGAATGGTTTAAACAAGTTGATCGCTTTATTAAGATCTCGAAGGTGTTGTGAATTGACTTAAATACCTTGTTCGAATTTGTGGTCCCTAGTGATCTGCAGTCTGCTTGTAAAATAGCTATTGAGTGGCCTGCTACTGAGCTAGAGAGGGATTTGGTAACTCATGGTCCTTCACCTTTGGTTATGAAGAACAACAATCAAGTGATCACATGGTTGCAGTCCATTAAGATCGGGCTCTCGACGTGCGAGTGTCGTCTAAATCCTGTGAATCTGGTGCAGGAAGGAGAACTCGTGCAGACGGCAGATGTGGTGAATCAGTTATTGACGGTGACTAGGCTGAGATTTCGTAACACGGGAGGGAATCAGAACCAGTTTGTTCAAGTGCCTCGACCTCCGAGAATCTGGCAGGGCAATCAAACCTATCATCAGATGCCCCTAATACAAGAGCTGGATGGATTTGATCAGGACCCGTCCTCATGACGGTGCCTCTGGTGGGTGGAAGACTATCCACTTGGTGCAGTTTTAGAGGTAGACCAGAGTGGACGCTACGTAGAAGCAGACGTAGATGGTCATCCTATTACATTCTTGATTGATACTGATACTACCCGCTCTACTGAGTCTCAACCCTGCCCTCTCAGGAAAATTGATCCAAGCTCTCGGAGTCTCTAACAAAAGAATGACAAACCCTTTGACAGAAGAGGTGTGGGTGAAAATCGGAACCTTCCAGGATCACCATGAGTTCGTGGTGTGTGATTCGAGTCCAGTCTGTTTGTTAGAGCGTGATCTTTTGTCCAAAGTCAATTGTACCATCTACTGCATGCCGAAGGAAATTGAATTGCACACTAATGATGAGGACATTGCATTCAAGTTGACGAATCAGAATCATTACACAGCCATGTTCCCTTTATTGACGGTATAAGACATGCCGCTGGATCTGAGAGACACCATCTCTCCAGTGATATGGGACTTCTCGGGGGAGGAATTCGGAATGATTAGAGGAGTTGAGCCAGTCCACATACAGATTAAGCATAAAGCAGAATTTCTGAGAACACCTCAGTTCAACCTGACCCCAGAAACAGTGGCAGGTATTACACCAGTAATTGAGTCCATGATTGCGCAAGGCATTCTATAGGAGATCATGGGAAGTCCGTGCAATTCGCTCATCATGGGATTGCAGAAACCAAGCTGCAAGTATTGCATTGCTCAGGATCTTAGAATGGTCAATAACATAGTGATTCCATGTTGTCCTGTGGTAGCGAATCCATCTGTGATCCAGTTTTAGATTTATTGCGAGGCTGAGTGTTTCACAGTGATTCTCCTCTATCAGGTAATTTTCTCCATTCCATTGCATGAAGAGAGACAATTTTTATTTGCTTTCCGTCTGGAGGATCATGTCTTAATGTGCTGTTGTATCCCTCAAGGATATACTGTCCATGCATATTCAATCAGGTCTTGAAAAAGAACCTTGATAGTCTGATTTTTCCCCGAAACTCAGTGCTAGTCCAGTACATAGACGGCCTCCTTATTACATCTGAAACACGGGAGGCTTGTACGGACGATACTATCGCCTTACTGAACCATTTGGCTGACAATGGACATAAGGGGTTCCCAAATAAGCTTCAGTACTGTCTGAATGAAGTACAGTATTTGGGTCATTGAATCGAATAAGGTAAGAGGAAGATGTCACCAGAATGAATGGAGGCAATCATGAAAATAAATCCGCCCAGTATCCAGACAGAGGTCAGGATGTTCTTGGGAATGGTTGGCTACTGCCGACGATGGATTCCAAATTTCTACTTGATAGCAAATCCTTTACAGATGCTGACACACAAGGATGTGTGCGATCCGGTACCTTGGGACAACAACTGTTTGCTAACTTTCCTAAAGTTAAGAGAATGTCTAGTATCCTGTTCATGCTTGTTTGGACCTCATTACTACAGAATGCTTGTGTCACGCTCCGGCTTTAGGAATGCCTGATTAACACAAAGCGTTTTCACTGTTCTGCCTGGAGAAAGATGGTTGTGCTCTTTCTGTACTCACCCAGACACATGGAGGTGCCCGTAGACCAGTGGCCAATTTCTTAGCTACATTAGCTCCTGTAGCTTCAGTGTTGCCTGAATGTCTCAAATCCGTTGATGCAACAGGTGTCAGTATTGAAAAATGTGAGAGCATTGTGATGGGTCACCCTCTTACTGTATATGTACCACATGTAGTTGAGCTCCAGATGATAAGGAAGAAAACACAGCATTTGACAAATAGCAGGTTGACAAGATATTAGTAGGTGTTGTTCGCTAACGAGAATGTGACCCTGAAACGTTGTCCTGTGTTAAATACAGCTACGTTGTTGCCTGTTCCAAATGCTGATGGGGAAAATTGTGAAGACCATGACTGTTTGGATGCCACTGAGCTTTGCACAAAGCTGAGACCTGATATTGTTGATTAACCATTGTCTGATCCTGATTAAGTCCTTTCTGTTGATGGTTCATGCCTAAAAGACAAAAAATGTAATTTTAGAGCAGCGTTTGCTGTCTGTACCATCTCTGGAGTGGCGGAAGCTGCTCGTTTACAGGGAGTACACTCCACACACGTAGCTGAGTTCAATGATAGCCATTACGGTTTCGATGTGGTTCATGACTTTGGACAGCTATTGTCACAGAGAGGGTGCCTAATGTCATCAGGTTCTTCAATCAGGAACGGAGAGTATGTGAGACAACCGTTGGAAGTTTTGTAATTACTAAGAGAAGTAGCTGTTGTTAACTGTGCAGCCCTTCGAAGAGGAGATAACTTTGTTACCATAGGGAATAGATATGCAGACAAAGTTGCTTGTTTTTGTGCTACACATGCATGTGTTTTCAATGGGGAATATATAGGCGAAAATACAGAGAAGACCGAACTCAGCCTGATGCTAGCTGTTGCAGACACATGGGATGAAGTTAGGCGTTTGTAAATGGAAGCCACAGACAAGGAACAATGAGGGTTGGATCAAAGCAGGTTGTGAGAAGGGAAAAAATGACATATGGGTGTCAGCTGATGGTAGGACAGTGTTACTGGATTGTCTGTTACACCCAATGGCAAAGCAAGTTCATGTAGCAGCTCATATAGGAAGGGATAAAATGGTGATATTGTTCAGGCAGACTTGGTTCAATCTGAGGTTTCCTGTAATTGCAGAAGCAGAGTGTCATCGGTGTGCCATGTGCCAACAGATGAATGCTGGAAAAAAGACTGTTGTTGCCTTGAGCCACATTGGCAAATCAGGGGTCCCTTCAATTAGATCCACATGTTTTTTGTGGAGAAGCCTGTGTGTAATAGGTTGAGATACATCTTCGTTGTTGTGTGCATCTTTTCTCGATGGGTGGAGGCTTATCCAACTTGAAGGTGCAATAGTTTCATAGTAGCAAAGTTATTGTTGAGGGAACTCATTTCTAGATTCGGATTTCCAACTACATTGGAGTCAGATAGAGGAATGAACTTTCACAACAAAGTTATGAAATTGTTGTACAGCGCCTTGAGTGTGGATCAAAGACTGCATTTTAGTTACAGGGGAGACGCTTCGACTTGGGGGAATCCTACCTGGCAGTATCGAGTCTCTGTGCACACCGGGAGACACCAGGAGTGACGGCGGCAGCGTGAACAGCGGAGGCCCCGCCCCCTTGACCCCTGTACCTACATCAGCGCCTCACACCTCCCGCTTCGCGGGAGACGCTTCGACTTGGGGGAATCCTACCTGGCAGTATCGAGTCTCTGTGCACACCGGGAGATACCAGGAGTGATGGCGGCAGCGTGAACAGCGGAGGCCCCGCCCCCTTGACCCCTGCACCTACATCAGCGCCTCGCACCTCCCGCTTCGCGGGAGACGCTTCGACTTGGGGGAATCCTACCTGGCAGTATCGAGTCTCTGTGCACACCGGGAGATACCAGGAGTGACGGCGGCAGCATGAACAGTAGAGGCCCCGCCCCCTTGACCCCTGCACCTACATCAGCGCCTCGCGCCTCCCGCTTCGCAGGAGACGCTTCGACTTGGGGGAATTCTACCTGGCAGTATCGAGTCTCTGTGCACACCGGGAGACACCAGGAGTGACGGCGGCAGCGTGAACAGCGGAGGCCCCGCCCCTTTGACCCCTGCACCTACATCAGCGCCTCGCGCCTTCCGCTACGCGGGACCCGCGCGGGCATGCGCCGGGCTAAGCCCGGGCAAAGGGCGGGCCGTCTACGGCCGTCCAAGGCCGGTTGAGGCTGGGCTGGGCCATTCCCCTGAGGTCCACTTCCCGACGGTAAGACCAACCAGATTTTAGTACTTGCGTTTGACAATGACACACATTTCTGATAACGAGAGGAAGCGCCGCCTTACACCGGCAGTTGCCGGCGGAAGACTTACTGGCACTCTTGATGATTTCTTTCTGAGAGCAGCTAACGCCATGGGCAGGGAGATAGCCCTGACTGAAAAGCGCCTGTCACTCGAACTTCTGAACGTCAGACGCTCCTCCCTAGGGGACTTAATCAATGCAGTGTCACCGGCTAAAGCAGACTCGAATACACCATCTCCACGCAGCCCTATTGTCCTGGAAAAACAAGATTTACAGTGTGATTACTTGCTTGGGGAGGAAGTTGTGTCCAACATGAATAACTCATTCTGTAGTCTTGCCTCATCTGAGGGTTTCTATCCGATCGAGGCCAGGAAAAGTTTACAGCCTGTAGATTTTGTTGATCTTGAAGCCATTACTGAAGCGGCCCCATTAAGTACTAGCTTGAAAGGCAAAAGGAAGAGGGGCGGGGGCTGTCAAGCAGGCAGGAAACCAAAAGTGCTAAAGTTGTCTGGTACCCAGAGTATATCGTTCCCCAAGAAATCCATCAAAATATCCAAGAGGAACATTAAAGCCCCGATTGACCCGGATTCTCAGTCTTCTGATTTATACAATAGAGCCTTATTCAATGGGAAGGATGAGGAAGCAGTGATATCATTTTCAAACTTAACTCACCTACTGCGTTCTTTTACCCTACCAATAATCGAGAGATTGAGAATCATCAACGGGAAGCTAGACGCCCTGGGCGAACTAGCCAACGACAATACATGCAGGCTGGATACCTTAGCACTATCCAAGTTGATTAATAGTACTGGGACAGTGTCTAGTAACAACTTAGACCCCCAAGGCGTAGCTATTCCTGTTGATGTAGCCCCCCCCAGTTGGAAACAGTACTACCACCATACCTCTGAAACCCCCTGCAACTAAAACTGTTGCAACCACACTATTTACTATTACATCTCCACAAATCAGTGAGAATTTTAAGGGGGAGACAGTCCAAGTTGGCCAGGATGAGCGGGTCTCCTTACCAGTCATTAATCTCCCACCAGCGTGTTCACCTTTAGTAGTAGTGCTTGCAAATGTCCCTCTATTGAATAAGGGCGTAAGAGAGGATTTTGGGCAATTAAAAAATAAAGCGCTCCACTGGATCACAAAGAATACATCGGTGGGGAATAACATCTGGAAAGATATTATTATGGCACGCAGAGTGTCCTGGGTCGGCAGAACCAGGAAGAATAGAGCTGGGGATTGTATCATACTCAATTTTAATAGTCCCACTCCGGTCAGACGTATCATTGATGAGTCCATATTCAACGCTAAGTCACAATCAAAGGGCATTGAGATCCTCCCACTTGATTACTTTTATAGGGAGCTGAACAGAACAAACTCAAGTAGGGTTATTGAGTATGGGGGTAGGAAGAGTTATCGCATCCCATTAACCCCGGGTTGGGAATACCCTAGAAAGATGTTCCCCAACAGGTCGTGGAGAGGGAACGACTGGCAATATCAAAGTTATGAAGGGGTCAATCGCTTCTCAGTCTTGAGCGGACTTGAAGGAGTTGACTGACGCCCAACTATTGAGGAAGCTGTCACTTCTGATTTGAAGGAAAAAATAGTGGTATCCAGTATAGGTGATCAATTGAAGGCAACACATATGCCTGAACAACCCGGGGTTCATACAAAGAAAGGGACTAGGATCGCTTTTTGGAATGTAGCAGGCCTCCGCTCCAAGATAAACAATCCCATTTGGATTGATTTCATCAAGGACATAGATATACTATGCTTGCAAGAGACTTGGTCTCTTGATGCCATCCATATTACTGGGTATAGAACTTATCATCAATCTGCTAGTCCCTCTAATTCTGGGAGGTGTAAAGGTGGCCTGACTATTTATATATCAAATTTGTTGGAGATATTATCATTGACAACGGTGGGCTCTTGTAGCCACTATCAAATTATTTTAATCCGGGTGACCCCTAAGGTGGAGATTATTATTATTAATATGTTTAACAGTATTGAGAAGGGGTTAGTTAATGATATGACAAATACCCTCATTAAGGAATTAGGGGCCCTAGTAGATAAATCTTCAAGGGATTCAATTATTATCTGGGGAGGCGATTTCAACCCCTACCTCTGTAAACAATACCAGAGTGGTTGTGGTGATCAGGAAAAATATAAATCTGAAAATCATCCCCACTTTGCCCATAATAGCGGGGGCGATTCATTTAACGATATGATGGCCTCATTTGATCTGGGCTTTGTCAATCTGCTCTGCAGGCCCCCGGCGGAGTTTAGCTCAACGTATGTGGGGAGAGGGTTTAGCACGCTGATTGATTACATTACCATCACCAACTCTCACTCATGCTGGTTAACTGATTTTGTTACACACACAATTGGGGTGAGTGACCATCTCCAACTTAGTTTCTGCATTCAGCTCCCTTCTAAAACAGATTGCACTCTGGTTGAGAAGTTGGCCTGGACAACTAATTATACCTTAAGTAGTTTGAACGGGTATGCTCTTAGATGGTCACAGAGCAACCCAGAGGTTACTAATAGAAACATTATTAAACAGGCGTTAACTTTTATCAATGTATGCCTTGAGGATGAAGTATCACAAATAGACGTCCTGGACTCTTTTGCAAACATTACAAAGATTATTAAAGAGGACCTACAACGTCCAAATAAAGATGGGAAACTAAGCAGTAAAGGGTGGTTCGACTCAGCTTGCACTAAGGCTCATACACACTTAAAGAACGCTTTAAGAAAAAATCCGAGAAACCAAATTGAAATCAGGCATTTTAGGCATGAGTATAATCAGGCTAGAAAGTCACGTAAACGCGAGATTAAGAATGACGCGTGGGTAAGTTTATATAATGCGTCTTTAGATAGGGATTGCTCTGCCTTTTGGTTAGCTGTTAAGGCTCCATTCTTTAACTCAGGGGATGTGGCTAGAATGTAAATGGCTATCACAGAGGATTCGTGGATAGATTTCTTTGCCGAGGTCTATAACCCAGGAGGGAAAGACAAATTGGTAGAGTTGGGGAGTGCTACCCAGGGACAAAAGGAGGGTAATTTCGCCCCGATTAAGCTAGCTGTTACAGTAAATGAAATCTCTGACGCAATCACCCAGAGCAGGGGTAATAAAGCGCCAGGTGCAGACGCCGTCCCTATAGATCTATTCAAATATCAGCCTGAGCTCTGGTCGCCCCTACTCACGCGCGTATTGGATGCTAGCTGCGTGCTGGGCTTTATTGACACTTGGGCAGACTCTATAATTATACCTATATTTAAAAAAGGGGACCGGGAAAAACCCTCTTGTTATCGTCCTATGTCCCTACTGGGTTCTTTTATGAAAGTCTCCGGGCGAGTCATTTTGAACCGCCTTCAACAATGGGCGGTAGAGGCTAACATCTTATCCCCGGTACAATATGGCTTTCGTGAGGGCTGCGGCACCTTGGAACAGGTCCTTAATTTTACATTACTTTCAGGTAAATATACCCAGGCCAAAGAAGGCAAACTTTTTGTAGTGTTTGTCGATCTAAGCGCTGCTTTCGACTGTGTTATTCATAATCGATTGTGGAGTGATATGAAGGTGGACGAAGTGCTTATCTCCTTTTTAAGGCAATTGTATGTCGGGGCCAGGGCGAAAGTTAGATACGGTACCAAAGGTGAATGCACCAAGCCTTTTTATGTAAAGCGGGGATTGAGGCAAGGGTGCGTACTCGCCCCATTTTTGTTTAACTTGTATATCAACGATCTAGAAAAAGAGTTAGTTGCTGTGGTGTGCGATTCTCCTCAGGTTAACCAGCATCAAATTGCGTCCCTGTTATATGCAGACGACGCGGTGATCATGTCCCGGACTCAAAGAGGTCTTCAAACTGCTCTGGATACCTATTTAAATTTTATGAACAATAGGGGGTTAAAACTTAATGTATCCAAAACATTTGTAATGACCTGTGGTAGATCTAAGAATAAAGAGTGTCGTTTGCATGTCGGGAAGGAGAAACTTGCTTCAACTAAAACTTTCTCATACCTGGGTATAGTCCTTGTAGAAACAGGGTCCTGGGGGCCTGCCATTAGAAATAGGACCTTTTATTTAAGAAAGCCACTGCTGCACTCATGTCTTTTTCGAAAAAGCTGGGGAAGAGACCACCTGCGATTCTGTTAAAAATCTATCAGGCGAAGTGTATTAGCACAGCCATATACGGGGCAGGTATTTGGGGGATTTATAATTCTTCCTCAATACAAAAGGTAGAGAACGCATTTCTTAGATTTATCTTGGCAACCCCTGTCAGCTCCCCTGTTTTTAATTGTCATGCAGAGTTGGGAGTGCGTTACGTGAGTGACTTGATTAGTATACAACCAGTTTTGCTCTGGTATAGAGTATGGACCTCGCCGGCCCTATTGTTAAATAGAAATATTATTAAGGAATGCATGGGGCTGGATAGAGCCTCCAGGATACCCTGGTTGAAGTATATATGCAATTTTACTAGGGACCTTGGAAGACCTGAGTTTTACCACCAACCTGAGTCAATGTGTAGGATTACTGGCAAGGCCTTGAAGGAGTTGTGTTGGTATCATGTAGAATCTCTTAGACTTGGTGTAGAACTAAATAAGAAACTTGTATTGCAACATCAACTTACACTAGTCTCTTATACCATCCAGCCTTTTTAATTTGGTGTCTGGAGGGTTTTGACCGTTATTTACTAACCAGACTTAGGTTTGATGTTTTCTTTCGTTTAGTCACTTTTCCCACAGTAAATGACTGGGCCAGAAATCTTTGTAACTGCCCGTGTGATAATTTGTCTACCCAATCAACTCTGCATGTAATTTGTTTTTGCAAATTTTATTCGTTGGAAAGATCAAGATGGATCAAGCCACTCTTGGTTCATGGAGACAATGTCGCCCAGCTTTATTGTTTTTAGTCTCTTTAAATGATGAATATTGTGTGTCAACAATGCTGTGTTTTTTAAAAAGTATTTTAAGGAAAAGGAAAAGTTTAATCAATTTTTAGAAAAACTTCGTATGTATTTTAAAATTTTTTATTGTGGTTTACACTTGTCTTTGTAATGAACCTGTTGCTTTTATGACTTCATGAATTTTGAATTCGAATAAAGTATATTAACTTACAGGCCGGAGGCATCTGACATGGTAGAACAGATCAACAGCACCTTGATAGCGAGACTAGCTCAAGCGTGTAGTTCGATGTCTTTGAAATGGCCTGATTCATTGCCTCTGGTTTTAATGAGTTTACGCAGCATTCCTGACAGGAGAACTGGGTTATAAGCCCATGAGATATTGATGGGAAGAGACATGTGGTTGCCTGCTGTGACTGCCACTGTGTTGATAAATATCACAGATGACTGGATCCTTGACTACTGTAAAGGATTGGCTGATGTGGTTTGTTTTGTGTCTCATCAGGTGGATGCTGTGACTGCACATACCTTGAAAGACTTCTGCCACGACCTGAGCCCAGGTGATTGGGTGCTCATCAGAAAGTACGTGAGGAAAAACTGTTTCGGCTCTTAGTGGCGTGAAACATGTCAAGTGATATTGGTGATGAATACTCTTGTGAAGTGTGGAGGAGTACCCAACTGGGTTCATGCTTCCCATACCTGACGAGTCACACGTCCTTCTGATGAAATAGCTCCTCTCCCATAAGTAGTTCTAGCCATGACCGAGGGGGTCACTGGAGAGGGCAAGCCAAGTTGTGGTGTTTCCTGAAGAGTCTGGACACTCACCAAATAAGGCTGAGGGGGCCAAGGTACACAAGACCCTGGTATAGACTCTGAGGAAGACAGTAACATTGCGAGTGGTAATGAGTCTGACTCAGCAGAAGAAACTGGTGTGGAAAATAGTTGTGTGCAGTTAAGTAGGAAAGATGCTGCAGATGAAACGTGGCTTGTGAGGCAGAGAAGAAACTTGAACCGATAAGTGAATTTTCGGAGTCTGATCTGAGTGGAACTGAGCAAGGTAGAGGAAGTGCTGGGATGTCCAGGAGGGCAAGTGTGCTATGTCGGAGATATTCCTCTCCCAAGTGGACTTATCTAGTTACAAATGCCGGGGAGAGCGAGGTCTGAGATTTCGATACTGGTTGTCAAGATCTTGTTGAAAGTTCCTGAAATCGAGACTAATGCAATTCTGTCATTGACTGTGCCTTTTCCACCAAGGTTGAGTGGCTTATGAACTCTAATTCTGGAAGACATCTAATTCCCAAGTTTCGTAGCTCCACAGTCTCCTCAAGAGATTGCAGAATTGAGAGCTGAACAGTTGCACCGAGTCATTGAGTAGATTGGCTCTAATCTCCTAAGGGATGTGAATTGAACTCTCGAGCTGTGAATAAGTTGCTTGAAAGAAGATAACCTAGGCCCGAGTGGAAGAAGAACAAAATAGGGACTTTTTATTTAGAAAAAGAAAGAGGGCTAGGGAAGCCTTCTAAGCTGTATAAATATTGTGCAAACGACTGCTAAAAGAATTTCCCAAGATCCAAAGAAAGTTGCACAAGAACTTTTTGTTGCACATGAATAAGAGGGAATTAGATATCATCAATTACCCCTGAAGTATGGCATTATTTGTAGTTTGCTCCGTAGCATGTTTTATGGAAAAGGTCATTATGAGTACTACTTCTCAAATTATGATGTGGTACTCTCAGAAATACCTTTTTATTAGGCCAGGGCGGTAAATTCTGTTCCGCTCACAGAATTTGCGGAATTTGGGTAATTTCGCTTTCAGCGCAGGTCGCGGAATTGCCAAAAATTCCGCGCTCCGCAACTTTGCGGAATTTTTTGCTTGTTTGCGCTTTCAAAATGCGTGTTCGCGAGATATTTCCCCCGAGCACGCAAACAGCGTTCGCGAACAGGAAAAGAGCATCGCAAACGGGTGGAACAAGCAATTCCATGTGTTTGTGTAATTTCTGCGTGCTCGTGGAGATTTTTTACCGTTTTGCAGAGCTTTGTATAGCGCGACTATGCAAATTCCGCCCACCCCTAATTTTTATAAACATTTGAACAAATACTATTATTATAAGAAAGAGAGAATGAGAAAATATTTTGCACCCACTGTAACATTAGGCACTGCTTACGAGCATAGACATAACCTAACCTGCATATTAACAGACATAGAAATGACATTTGTAGATCAAGTAGAAGACAGACAAAGGGGATTAGTTAAGTTTAACAATCAGGACATGTAGAGGCCCATTAGTATGTCGGGCGGAGCGCCACCGCCCGCATGGTGGTGGCGATCCGCCCAACATATTCCACCACCCACATGCAAATTTCCCCCTGCCACATTACCATGGCGCGGGGACCCCCGCTGGTTTTCCGCCCGGTTGATGAGTCGACTGGGCGGAAAAGCTGTTAATATGGTGGCGGTGTCTGGTAGACACCGCCACCCATATTAGATTACATGCGGGGATATGCCTTTCCGTGTCGGCACCACCGCCACGGAAAGGCGTGCGGTTCTCTCTCAACATTGGGATTCTGGGGGGCGCACATGAGGGGTACCTATGGTACCCCCCAGCATTTGCATTTGCATTTGACAGGCATTTGCGGTGCCTGTCACGTTGTACTGTCAAATGCATTTTTGGCTTTCAGCACCGCCCACCACAATGTTAGAAATGCGGGACACGCCCGCCAGTGTGGTGGGCACATCCTAATGGGATGTGCGAGACCGCCGCATGCATTGCGGGCGGTCCCATATCCTGGGGTATGGCGGGCAGACAAAGTCCACCCGCCATGCTAATGACCCCCAAAGTTTGAATGGACTAAATAGGAGTTAGCTAAAGGAAGCTATGTCCTATAGCTTTAGATTGGGAACCAGGCAAGCTTTATAAAAGTCAAGTTCAGAGTCATTATGACACTGCATTTGTGGGACAGAGTATGTGTGATCATATCTTTCTGGTCAATGGTCCTTTCAAGACGTTTCTGCAAGAATCAGTACAAGTGGTGCCAGGTGTATATTTTGTGTGTGGGAGGAATGTATATGTTCGACTTCCGAACAATGGGTATGGTACCTGTTATGTGGCAGTTCTGCTTCCAAAGATATATCATGTGGAAGATTTGGATGGTTTGGAAGGAAAATCGAACCATAGAAAAAAATGCGGATTAAGTGCTGGTGAGGTCGTGGGAGACATATTTGAAGCGCCGATCCCTAGTTTAGAAGTGTTGCTGAATGACATCAAGATCAGGAAGTTGTCTACTCTTGTGGATAAGTTGTTGATTATCACAGCTCAGTCATTGCTACTCATATAAGGGGAAATGGTTTCTTTATGGGCGATGATGATACAAAACCGTCTTGCATTAGACGTGTTACTGGCAAAGGAAGGCGGAGTCTGTCGGATGCTGAAGGTCAACAGTGTTGTACTTATATTCCTGATAGAAGTAAATATCTGAGGGAATATATATATAAATAATATCACTGAGATTGAAGGAAGTGGCCCTTAGGGGCCACCCGGGTTACTTACAACCACCTGCTATGCCTTCCCAAGAATGAAGAGTCGGTCAAACAGTAGCGAATGCAAACTTACATCTTTTATTAGCAATGCTCTGCAGAGGAGTCCATCATGACCTGCACCCTAAGATGTCTGCCGAGGGACTGGGCCCCCAACAGTCTACAGTGGATAATCATTCCTCCCGAGAAGCCTCTAACCACGCCCATAAGGGAAAACTACCAGCCTGGGCCGAATATGAACAAAGAGGCACAGTAGGATGAGCTAACACCTGCCAGATGGGTACATACTATCAGGAATCCATGGCCGCAGTGCTGGGTCTCGGCTTCTCCTAATGTGGGAGCAGAAACTACACATTCAGATAGGTATGCAAGAGCAGAATGGCCTATTCCTTAGCAAGTCGAGAAACAGCCTTGAACAGAAGAGAAAATAATAACGAAATACAGTAGTCTGCTAAGGCAAGCAATATGAGCAGTGAAGCCTAACTCAAGTACACTCTAAGCAGCCTGTTAGGGATTACGAAATGCAAAATGGAGTCACACTCGCTAACTGAGGCCTGCACATTACGGGAATAACTCAGTGGGTTGCATAACGTGATTACAAATGGCATCTATTTAGCCACGCACTGCCAACCTAATATAGCATAAAACAAGTGCATTGCATAAATGGGAATTTCAAACCTAACAAGATACATCGTGAGATACGTGATCTGGCATATGAGGGAGTTTGGGATACGATTGGAAAGGGATTTGGTGCAGTTTGAAGTTGGTCTGCCAACCTCGGAAAGGGAATTCATGGATACATTCTGAAGTCACTCATAATTGTTGTAATTTGTCTAATCATCTTTGTAGGTATGATAAAAGCATACAAATGGCACAAGGTGAGGCAAGTGGAAAACTCCTTAAGGGAAAGAAAGAGAAGGGTAGAAAGACTGCACGGTAGTCATTATGAGAATCAGAAGTGATTGGAAGAGTTCAGATAGAGGAGATTAGCTATGACATCTGTTTAGATCGGTCTTCTCTACAGGGATGCTAGAGTATTTTGTGATGACTCAGCATCATCAGAGGGGGGAACTGATGTAGCGGAAATTGCATTTTAATTGTAGCGGTGCATTATAATCACATGTTTAGAGCGCACCTGCATATAATCAGTTGTTGTATTAGCACAGAGTGTTAGAATCCTGAAACATGCTAACATGAAAACACGATGTATTTAGGCCGTTGAAAAGTAACATGGAGAATCAACTTAGAAAGTGAATATAACCAGCAGAAAACATCAATGTGAAGAACTCGTGTTGTGCTGACAAATGTTCATGTACTAAATGTGGTTATGAATTTTGTTGTTTTATACGTAGGTAAATACATTAATTGAAAGTGCCTTATTTTCCTAGAAAATTCATAAAGCTCATATGCTGATTCTGTTATGTTGGCTGAATTTTGTAGGCCTGAAAATCAGCTCCCTGGAAACTCTCGCTTTAAAATTAACAGTTTGAATATCTTGTGTGCTGTGAAATTTGTTCTTTCTCACGTTTTGTGTTTCAGGTGAAAGAAGCGCTCTTGTTAGCTAGAATAATGTCTTTGTTGTACTAGTCAGGCAAGGCGAGAAGAAATTATAATTGTGTGGCTTGAGTCGATAAAGGAAGGCCGTTGTGCATCACATAGGAGAATGCCTGGGAGCCAAGGACAAAATGTATCAAGGAAAGAACACCGTTGTCCCGTGGAAAAACAACTTCAGGATTGTACCCAGAGCAGATGGCGTAACCCGCAATGGATTCAGGGAATGTTACCTGCGAATAAAGCGTCCACTTCTTCCTTTGCCTTTGGGGAGAGAGCCTCTGAGAGCAAGCTCTGTCTCAGTAGCTTTATGCTACATGACCCACCGATCGTGTTGGGACTTCGTAGGAAGACTCCACATGCTGACACCGTCTATCCTCCTTCCTGAAGATGCTTCAGTAAGGATGTCACCTAGTATTAGTATAGAGATAGAATAATGCTTTTTACTCAGCATCCCTCGATGAAAGGAAAGTTGGACTTGTGCGTTCTGATCCTCTGCATTTCTTTCTTGAACTAATCGTATTACTTATGCTACACTGCCTAAACTGGATACGCAGATTTGGCTTCATGCTAATTCCGATGTATTTCTACCCCCTCGTATTGAGGTGTCTTTATGTTCAGTTATGTTTGGCTTTGGAATAAACAAACTAACCATACGTAGTTGTCTGTGGTTACTATGTGTCCAAGAGGATTACTGATTTGTTGATTCATGACTGTTCTCCTGTTTACACTTTCATGCTGCGAAAAAGAACCATTGGATTGAGACTCTAGAACAGGTCCACAACTTATGGGCATTTCAGAAGCATTCTAGAATGTTGTTTTGTTTGATGAGTGTGCTGGGGTTTTGATATCTTTTAATATCTATTATGACACCATTCACTGGGTTGGCTTTTAAGTGACAGAGGTCAATGAGCAGGCTTGGGGATGTTGTCTTTTTCAGAATGGTCTCCTAAAAGCGTGCACCAAAGTGTGCATTTTCTAGCAACTCTGTAAGAGAACTATTGATTGAATGTGTATGTATGGTATTTCTGTAGCACAAATCTAAACAAACGGCACTGGTGCAATGTACATGGTCAAAGCAAACATACATTGAACGAGTAAGAAGAGGAGAGAAAGCTGGGTTGTGGATGATTAATGCTTTATGATATGTTCTTTAAAAGAGGTGAGTCTTCAACTCTTTCCTAAATTGGAGCAGCATTTCCCTGATATTACAACAAACATTGCCTGTAGCAAGCACAAATGCATTCAGTCTCCCATACCCTATAGAACATCTATACAACATGTCTTTACAGGTTCAAAACTGCCCAATTGAAAATGTGGGCCACTTTTGACCTATTTGAATCGCTAAAAAGGGCCACTTTTGCTGTGGTGCCCAGGCTCATTTTCTGTCCCAGTCCGTCTCAGCCGAGGCTGCTGGTCGTGATAGATTTGTAAATGATGAAGCTGGTTTTGAAGATGTTGCAGGCAGGCAAGGGGAGCCACTGAAGTTCAAACTGGGATATGGACGATGGGATCTCCTTCTACCGGCACTGGATGAAACATACTGCAGCATGGAGAATGTCCCTAAGGTGTGCCGCCAGTGTGGAGTCTGTGAGGCCATGGAGTAGAGCATTACCACCATCCTGATGCAAGAATACAAGGGCTTGGACAGCAGTTCTGAAGTCGCTTTCTGGAAGAAACAGTTTGACTTTCCTTAGAAGAGAGAAATGGTAACAGGCTGTGAACCTGTGAGTCCTTAGGGTGATCTTCCTCCAAACCTTTTGCCTATTTCCCTCCTATTTTTACTGAAATTAGTTTTTGTTGGACACTGTGAACATTACCACAGCCAACGAGTGGTAAAGTGCTTGTGCTCACTCCCCTGAACATGGTTTGATTGACTTTTACCTAATTGGCATTTTTAATTTACTTGTCTCATGTAGAGTGATATACCATATACCTAAGGTATGTAAATTAAATGCTACCAATGGGCTTGCAGCACCTATTGTGCCACCCACTTAGGTAGGACCCTACAACATGTCTTAGAACTGCCATTGCAGCCTGAATGCAGTTTTGCACCGACATGTCGACTTGGCATTTAAACACCCTTTCCAAGCCTTAAAGAACCCTTTTATTAGATATGTCACCCATAAGGTAGGCTCTTGGTGGGGAGGGATTACGCATGCCTCAATGGGAAATCAACTGGCAGGATAGGGGGGGGCAGAGCTGAGCACAGACCAACTTGCACCTGAATAGATTGTGTCTTGCCTCTACACAAAGGACTTAAACGCCCTGTATTGTCACTGTAGCCAGCTTGGAGCAGGGTAGTCAGGAAATTCCATGCACTTCAAAGAACCATTACAAAAATGTCTCCCACCTTCCAGAAGAAGGGCAGCATGGTATAAAAATAGAACCAAATAATCATGAACAAAATGGAGAAGGAGGGACTGAGAGTGGGTTAGGAATAAAAATTAGGTCCAGAACCAATACTCCCAAAAATGAACGTTTAGTCACACTGTGGTATCTGTTCCTTACAGGTAAGAAAGTTCAGAGACAAGACTCAGTCACTGAAAAGTAGAGAGAAGAAAAGGAAGACAAGAGAGAAAACAAATCTCTGAAACTGAGGTGCTTTCCCCCTAGGGGATCTCTCCTACTGAAATGTAGTGCCCTCACACACCCTTGCGAGTGTCATGCTTCATCATAGGGCGATGCTCCTCGAGGGTAAGGACAAAAATATAATAACAGAACAGGGCCTAGGGACTCTCTCTATTGATAGATGGCATAGAGGTCGGGGTATTACTCCGCTGTTCCTAGGACCGTGTGTAGAGAAAATGTGCACTGGTCAACATGTTTGGTGCCTTCAGCGGGTCCCTAGTGGATCCCTTTGCGCTTCTTCAGGACCAAAAAGGTGAGTAAGGTGGTGTAAGGAAGAGAGTTAAACACTGTTAATCCCTAAAGTACTTTAGTCAGGTTTCTTTGCATGCAAATTATGCAGCAGCGGACTCCACGTGGTGTGTCCCAGCCTTGACCTGTGGAGACAAAAGGGAGAAAAAAAAAGAAAAAAAGGGGAGGGGAAGAAAAGGGGACACACACAAAAACAGAGATTGTAAAAACAATGTCATAGTTCACATTGTACCTCAAGTAAAGAGAGATCTATAAAGGTACATCCTGTCGTGTAGTGCAATAGTAGTCAAATGACGACCACAGACAGAGGTGAACTTTTCATCCTTAGAACACACGTGAGTACTCGCACCAGTGAACCAGTGCGTATGGTGGCGGAGACTGGTTGTTGCAGAATTGTTTATCACCCAGTAATCGTGGTTGACTGGGCCACGGTGATGGTTGACGTAAGTAAATAAACTGTTTTTTTGTTCAATCATGCAGTGCCGTGCTAAGTTCGGTGAGGGGATTGATGCCTCTCAAAGCATTGGCATGCGGCTCAAGTCTAAAATCAATTGAGCCCATAACATAGATTGAGTACAAAGTAAATAAAAACAAGTAAAATTGAAATTAGATACCCCAGGAGGAAAGAGAAGTGCCCCCTCACACGTTCGTCCGGCAGTGGGGGTGGTTCTCTGTAAAGTTAAAGCACAATGATCGTGTGATTGTGAGATCGAACACATACCTTGCAGAGCCTGGGACGTAGGAGCAGTGGAGTAGTACTTACTTGGGACCACCCGTATCAAGTCTATTAACCCTCCCAGCTGGAACACGAACTGCGGAGTGTTTGTTCCGGGCTTTGTTGAAGTTAAATACAGCGAAGCTTGGCGGGAGATGATACAGGTGGGGGCGTGTCTACACGGTACGTGACGCCGTTGCCTGGGAGATGAAAACGGAAACATAGAAAATGGTGGCCATCTTGGATTGGGGTGAAAGAATGATGAGTGTACGTGAAGACGAAATATCTTCCGTATTGTCAAAAAATGCCTCTAAGGACATAGAAATCATATCGAGTAATTTGATATGTATGTGTGCAATATCCGTGCTTACTTCAAGCAAAAAGAGAGGGAAGTAGTCAATGTAGCGTCCCTAATGTAAAACTGACAGAGAGTATCGTTGTCGAGATGGGGGCAGACATGTTTACATACTCTCAGAACAGTGAGTGAGATGCAAAATGACTGGTAAGATCAAAGGTACAACTCAATTTCAGAGGGATGCGTAAGGGAGGTGTGTAGGCTGTTGTCAGAACTGCTTGGCTCGATGTGAGTGATGGTTAGGAGACTCAATTGACAAGTGTGTCTCGGACAGAGCAGAGCCATGTACATCTAATGGTTTCATCTACAACAATGATATACGCTGTATGATAGGCTGGTGTTCCAGCTATTGTCTGAGACGCCTGAAGGGTCTGGATGTAAAAGAGCCATTTTGTATTGAAATGAGTCCTGACAAAAAAGTTAATGATTCTGGGAGAAAAAGGTTGTTTTTCTTCCTTTTGGTGACAATGGTGTATGGATCAGGTCACAAGTTCAGACCAAGGTATATCATCGTTCAGTCCTAGACTATGACTTTTCAGACGAAAAACCCAACGTTGTTCTTGTCTGAACAAAGTGGTGTTGGTCCAGTTGGGACTGGACTCTATGATGGTCCACCTCAAGTCAGTCATAGTGTGTTGTTTCTCTAGGAAATGATTTTGAAGTTTAGTATTCATTTTCTTACACCTTATTGTACTCTTGTGTTCCCCGATGCGGATCTTAATCGGTCGGGTCGTCATCCCCACATAGTGTTTATCGCAAGGACACGTGATAAGATAAACACAATTTTTTGTGTTGCAATTTGTGTGCCGTTTTTGTACCCAAGGTCTTGTGAGTCCTAAGTCTAGGCTCTTAGATTGGGTAGTCAGGGGGCAGATGGAGCATGTCCCACGGGGTAGTGGCCTACGATAGGTGGTAGGGACCATAATGTGGGTTGAATACTCATGGTGTGTCTGGGTCGTGTATGGACAAGAAGATCTTTTAGATTCTGGGTTCTCTTGAAGGCGAAGAGTGGTACTGGGCCAGGTTCAAAAGTGCCTGTAGTCAGTATATTCCAATGTTTTTTGATAGTTTTTTTAATGTTATTGGAATTGGGTGTAAATGTTGTGACACAGGTGAGAGTTTTATTCTCTTTTTTGTCTTTAACCTCTAGTAGAGATTCTCTATGGTTATTTCTAGCTCTTTTCTGTGCTCTATTGATAGTTTTTACCGGGTAATGGCGGTCCTTAAGATTGCGTGAGAGGATAGCAGATTGTGCCTCATATTCACAGGTAGTATTGCAATTCCGTCTCAATCGTAGGAACTGTCCCACCGGAAGGTTATCTCTTAGTGCCTTAGGATGATGACTTTCATATAGTAGGAGACTGTTCCTATCTGTAGGTTTGCGATAGTTGGTGGTAAGTAGAGTACCGTTGTGTAGGGAAATAAGAAGATAAAGAAATGGTATGTTGTCTTCTGAGCTAAAACCAGTGAATTTAAGAAAGGGATCAAGTGTGTTAAGCCAATTGAAGAAAGAATCACAGAGGTCCACATCTCCTGTCCAAATGAGTAGGACGTCGTCGATGTATCGACGCCAGGTCATGATATTCTCTTTGTATGGATTGCTATCAGTCAGGATGAATTGTTCTTCAAAATTGGCCATGTACATACATGACAGACTCGGCGCAAATGTACTCCCCATGCTGGTGCCTTGGGTCTGGTGATAAAGCTGATTCTTGAAAGCGAAGACATTTTCTTTCAAAGCCAGGGATGCTAGGTCACAGATGAAAGAGATGGGTGTCTTGTGGCTCCATGGGTTTACTCTCCGTAGCATGGCTTCCATCACTTCTAGAGTCGCTTCTTGTGGAATGTTCGTGTACAGGGCCTCTACATCTAAGGTGGCTAAGAGGGTGACGGCGCCAGGGTTCTCATATTGTTCAATGATGTTCAGTACTTCGGTAGTGTCCCTGATGTACGTGGGAGTCTTGGTCACAATCGGTCGAAGGAAAAAGTCACAGAATTTGCTGAGTGGTTCAAGGAGGGAGTCGATACCCGATACTATGGGTCTTCCAGGGGAGGGGGGTTGACACCTTTATGGATCTTGGGTAAGGTGTAATAGTAAGGAGTCCTCGGGTTGGTATTACATAAGAACTCTGCTTCCTGCGTTGTAATCCAGTCTTCTCCAACGGCTTCGTTGACTAGTATCCTGATCTTAGAGGTGAGTCGGGGTGTAGGGTCTTCTTCAATGGGTCGGTAATAGGTGGTGTTAGAGAGTTGTCGGTTGCATTCGGCTTCATATATTTCAATATCCTGAATGACCGTGGCCCCTCCTTTATCGGCTGGTTTGATGATGATGGAGGTATCATTAGCGATATCCTGAATGGTTCTCCTTTCTTCTCCAGTGAGGTTGTTGAATGCACGTCGGTGTGGTGAGTTGGTGATGTCCTTAAGAACAGCCTGTTCAAAAGTAAGGACCTCATTGGGAGTCATGGCTGCATTGGGGGTAAACTTGGATCTGTTTCTCAATCCGGTACCCGTCTCAGCATTCTCTGGTTTCTCATTGAAGTAGGCCTTGAGTCTGATCTTTCTGAAGAAGAGGTGTAGTTCCTGATGCAATCTGAACGAATCCTCTCTGGGGAACCTTCAGACCCTCTCTTCAGCTCACTACTGTACCGGTGGATGGACTCTCAGAGGACTGCATGCTGCTGTGTCCTGTTGTCCACTCTGCTAGACTGTTGCTGTACCTGGAAAGACTGCTTTACTGCCTGGAGCTCGTCTTGAACCTTCAGAGGCCAGTCCTACTGTTGAGCCCCGATCTTCACCTACACCCAGACCTACCAGAAGTGGCTCCAAGGGCTAGTTTACTGTTCAGAGCCACAGGGACATAAAAGGCTGCCACCATCTTCAACCCACGCCTGGACCCACACCTGGGTGAGTGCTGACCCCCCCAAAGACATGTCCCACCAGTCCTGGACCCTTCATTGTGGTGATAAGATGCCTAGATGGGCAGTTTCCAAAACTGAGGACTTGTTATGCTCTCTGTCTTCCCGAGCCGTCTTCCGAGTGCGGCGGGGGGTGAAGCATGTAGCAGTTAAGAATGGCGTAGATGGACAGGAAGCTGCTTGGGGTTCTAGTGTTTATAGCCTGCAGCTTCCTGCCGTTGCATCTGTTACCTGAACTTCAGGTTTCTCCTTGCTGGTTGCGGTGTCCTCTTGCGGCTTTCCTTATCGGGCTGAATTTTGTTGTGATGCTTGGTGTTCATTTCCATGGGTGGATTTCTCTGTATCTTCTCGAATCTGGATTTTGTCACCGCTGCTACTCCTGAAAAAGAAAAGAAAGACAAAGCAAGAATCAAGACACTACAAACAGTTTTGGGTAAAGCGCTAGTGCGGTCTGTGTGCATGTCAGGTATTGCTTTAAAAAAGGATACACTTATCTGACTTGGAGCTCTACGATGCAGATACTGTGAGTCCAGGAGGAAAATATATGTTCTTTGTTATCTAAAGAGATAAAACAAGAAACTAACTTTATTATTGATGATTACTTCAGATTGGGTAGTTACATAATAAAACATTGAACTCTCAGCATAATCACTTGTTGTTTTAATTAGGCTTAATCTTTATTCATTTTTGTTGTTTGACCTTTTTTGGGGGGCTGGGTACTAGGTCCATAAAGAAATTGATGGATCCTATCTATTTTTGCGTTTTTCTCTCTTTTGTACTTGATTTTCTAGCCATGCCCTATGAGCTTAAACTATGAAGACGTAATTTATGCATGAGGAATGCTATGATTGTTGTATACTAAATAATTCAGGAAGTGCTACTGTGACATCTGTTCTTATACATCACCTTTTCCTTTTGACCTTTAGATATATGCTATTTCCAATTGATCTTGATATATCTAGATTAGGACGGAAGAGGGGATTCATACAGGTACTAGGTCACTATCTGATAATTGCACCTGATAGAAAGTGTTAGAGACACGCTTGGGTATTTTCTCTGATGCACCTTTTGATTGTTTTCATACAGGGAGAGTCTTAGGCGGGTCCCGATAGACACACCTCTTGCAGCGCAGCCATCGGTGGAAGTTTTCATCTTTTTCTCTTCCCTTCCCCTCTTTGGTCGGCATTGTCTTTGACCACTGTTGGGTGATCTCGATTGATAGGGAGGTTGGGACCTTGCTTTGTGACACCCTCTCGCTCTAGTGGGAAACCCAGGTGAGATTGTGACAGAACACCATGCCAACGCTGAGTTTTCACCCAAGCAAAATGGAGGCATGAGATATCACCCTAGCAGACCTGGCCCATATGATAGGCATTCTACAAAAACAAATGCAGGCATTGACCCAAAGCGTAGATGCATTACAAGGATTGGGGGCTGCTGAAATCAGTGGACAAATGTCAGGTCAAGGTGCAAGGGCAACGGGTAGTACATTTTCCACATCTACCACCACAGGCAGCGACAATCATACATGATACTACCCCATCCACCATTCCATTAGCTCCTCTTTAAAGGTTCACAGGGGATCCTGTGAAGGTTGCTTCCTTTATCAACCAATGTCAAATGCATTTTATGCGCAAAGCGCCTTGTTTCCCTAACGACAGAATCAAAGGTTGCTTTCGTGTTATGGGACTTAAGGGGCAGAGCACCTACATGGTCCATTCCATTATTGGAACGAAATATTGCATTATTATACAATTACAATCCTCTTAAAACCAAACTGAAAAGACTATTTGTTCATCACTCTTTCAAGCAGTCAGTAGATACAGAGCTACTGAATCCGCGGCAGAGTAACAAGGATCTCATGACTCATATTTCCAATTTTAATAGGTTGGTGGCAGAAGAAGGATGGCCATAAAATAAAGGTAGTTCTTTGTTTTACAGAATCCTGAAAGACCAGCTGAAGGGTCTATTAGCTCAGGTGGTAGATGCCCCAAAACCTGTAACAATTTAATACAGAAGGATGTAGGGATAGGGGATGTACTGGTACCAAGGTGCTTGTGTATAGAGAAAGAAAACCAGAACTAGAAAAAAGCACAGAAGAACCAGAAACTGTGCAAATAGGAAACTTAAGAGTCACACTGAGTGAGGAAGAGTGACAGAGACGTCAGGATCTGAAATTGTGTTTATATTGTGGCAAGAAAGGCCACTTCTTACGTGACTGTAGCTTGAAGCTAAAAAGAGGGGGGAGTTGGGGAAACTAGCGCCCCGAAACCTGTTGAGACGAGTGTTTTGGGTTGTCCTAGTCCTTCGATCTCAAAATCCTTGGCAAAAATCACTTCTATGCATACCTATCATCATTTCTTTGTTCATGCCAGGGTGACCTGGGGGGAACACTCTACATAACTGCATATATTGATTGATTTCTGTGCTACAAGTTCACGGACATAGCCTTAGCCAATCAATATGTATACCTACCTTGGGTAAGGATGTGGTGGATGAAGTAAAGACTATTGATGGAAGTGCTTTGAAGTCATTTAGTTTTACCATTCCACTGGGGAATTGTTATTGCATGTACAGGAAAACCACAAAGAAGTAGTATGTTTTTATTTGGTCTAGGCCACTCAATTCCAAGCTATATTAGGAATACCCTGGCTAGGGAAGCACAGCCCCTGACATTAATTGGACTGAGCATACTTTGGCGTTTTGATCTGGTTTTTGCATTAAGAATTTGTTTATCTGGTACTCATATAACTGGTTCCCAAAAAGAGGTGTTGGCAACTATGGAAGTTGCTACTCCGATTAAGCTGTAATGCTACCAGGACCTTGCTGAGATATTCGATAAAAAAAGGCTATAGGCCCTACCTGCACTAATACACCCCAACCAATCGGATTTTTCAAGGGACGACAGACCCATGATAATCTACGCAGGATAATACACCTAATTGATAAAGTTCAGAAGAAACATATTCCGGCAGCCCTCTTATCATTAGATGCAGAGAAGGCCTTTGGCCGGGTTGAGTGGCCCTTCTTAAACTGCACCCTATGCCACTTCCGGTTCAGTGAGACTTTCCTAGGTATGGTGCAGGCAAACTATCACTCCCCCAAATCCCGAGTTCTGGTAAACAGAGTGGCCTTGGACTCTTTCCAGCACTCACGAGGCACAAGACAGGGCTGCCCCTTTCTCCCACGCTCTTTGCCCTCTGCATCAAACCACTTGCAGCGCAAAAAGAGCTAACCCAGAAATCCAAGGAGTCAGGTTCGTTCCAGGTTAGAACAAAATGATGCTCTTCGCGGACGATGTTCTGCTACCCTTCACTGATCCCACTGCTTCGCTGCTGGCCATACAGGCCAAACTCAATCATTTTGAAAAGGCAGCGGGACTTAAAGTTAATCTTTCTAAATCTTTTCTACTTAACCTGACAATGTCCCAAGGAAGGATGGCAGCGATTGATGAGACATCTCCTCTCCGATGCCTCATGTTATCTGAACTCTTCAAGCAGGGAGAATTGCGCATTGTCAGGGAACAGCTCCTGTCCCAGGCTCCACCATGTCTCATTTGTACCCACCCCCTAGGCTCCTTGGTTATTATCCTTTATAGTGTTTTAAATACTGCTTCGACTTTCACTACTGCAGGATTCTATTGTTTGTAGAAATGCTTGTTTAATTCAACCTGTAAATGCCAATGCTTGTTTAATTGTAGCAATACTTGTTGCACTGTCTTCATTCTGACATGTGATAGCCAACTGTCACATTGGTGGGTGTGGCAAACCTTGTGCAACTGCATGTGGAGGGGCGTGGTTTGCCATGTGATAGTCAACTGTCATATTGGTGGGTGTGGCAAGCCTTGTGCAACTGCATATGGAGGCGTGTGGTTTGCCTCATGTGGAGGGGCGTGGTTTGCCTCATGTTTACAAGCACCTGTCCTGTTGGTTATAAAAGGTCAAGCCCTGCACATGCCAGTGCTTCGCTTATTTCCTGGATTCCTACAGGTTGCTGTCTCAACATCTCTCCAGCTGTCAGTGCCAACGCCCGATCCGACTTCTTCGATTTGGCTTTCAAAAGGATACCTCATGCGTCAGACAAGCTAAGTGCTGCACATTTCTTCTGCTTATCTTTTCATCTTGCCTGTGACTTCTTGACCTTGGCTACTTCTTTCGCGCTCGGTGTAGAACAATAACCAGTGACTCTTTGAAGTGACAACATTACTTTTGAAGGTTTCTGTCTAACGTCCAAATACG
This sequence comes from Triturus cristatus, assembly GCF_964204655.1. Lineage (NCBI taxonomy): Eukaryota > Metazoa > Chordata > Amphibia > Caudata > Salamandridae > Triturus > Triturus cristatus. The sequence continues at coordinate 1,073,935,589 of NC_140582.1, forward strand.
AGATTTTTGGGAACAAGGAAACAAAGACTTTTAGTGTGCTTATCGCCCGTTAGGAATTAATGAACAGTGTTTGTATTCAGCATTTCCTCAGCATTTCCTATTGTTAGTATTGTGGCATGATGTGCTGTACTTTCCTGTGACAAGTTCAGACATTGGAAACTCTAGTGCATGTTATGAATGGTGATATTTATCCTTGAAGCACAGGTGCACGTTATGAATGGTGACATGTGCTTCAGTCCTTTTATTGTTCAATTGTGCTTTATTTTGTTTTTCTTTTGAATCTTGTATTTTGAAATACTTACTCCTGTTGGAAGAAGAGACTATACATGTAAACCACAGCACAAAGTATACTATAAAGAGAAATCATATATTCATATCTACCACCCCTTTGGATTGAGATATTAAGAGGCTGCAAGTGGTCCTCGCATAAGGTGAATACACGTTTATTATATGACATTGCTATATCTAAACTTGTGAGTGTGTATGTGGGCGGAGAAGTGTAACTGTACTCATCCTTACTATTTTTACAGTCAAAGTATTACACAAACAAACGCTGTGGATTCCTCAGAGACATAAGATGTGGTACCCGGCTGGACCAGGCTGAGTGAAGAAGCAGTGTTTTTCTCTTCTCTTTCTCATCCACATTCCCTTCCCTTTTGGGAGATCTGCCAGAGTGACAGCGTTCTAGTCGCAGCACTGAGAGGTGTTCCAAGAGGTATTGGGAGCATTGGTCATTCATCCCTCCTGCAGACATACTGAGATTTCAGGTGCATGGTTACGCCACAACCTTACATTAAGCCAAGCCACAAGAAAAACAGGGCTGCCTGGGCGATGAATGCGGAAGGGGGTTTCCTAAATGCTTTAGCATAAGCCTTACCAGAAGAGGCTGAGGTCTCCCTGTCAGATTTAACCAGACTACTAACTGATCTACAGCTTGAAGTCTCCTCCCTTAGGATAGAAAACCAGGATTTGCAGTGCGAATTTCAAGGGTACAAACCCAGAGAGAACCCATGGGAGGGAACTAAACCCAAGGACAAGACACCCTTCATGCAGCCCCCTGGGTTTGAATTTCCATCTACTACAGTCACACCAAGTGCTACCACTAATATGGCCACACAACCCTTGCATTTAAGCGCTACAACTCCCACGCCGGTTCCTTTTTACTAGATTCAAGGACGCTATGCACAGACTCTTTGATAAACATTTATTAATCCAAGCTAGTGACAACGAATTACTCAATCTAAATGAGGGAAACAAAGATCTGTTGACCTATATCACATCATTTACTTGTTGTAGAAACCGCTTGGCCAGAGGAGAAAAGACCATCTCTTTTCTACCGTGGGCTTTGAGATGACCTGAAGGACGTTCAGGCTCAGATCGTAGATCCTCCTACCGAGTGCTCCGAATTTATAGATTTGGTGGTGCGATTGGACAATTGTTTAGGAGAGCGTAAATGAGAAAAAGGACGTAGTGAGCAACGTCTTTTACTAGTTAGTGCTGAAAAGAAAGAGACAAGCACTTCTGTCCCGACGAAGGTTAAATCTTTGTTTATATTGTGGCAAACCCGGGAATTTTGCTCGTGAATTTTCTCACAAACCTAGACCATCTAAAAAGGCTATTACAGCACTGATAAGCAAGGATACCACTGTGGAGCACACGGAAAACTAGTCAGCTCGATAAAGTCCGAGACTGCCTTATAGAGCTCTTACATGCACAGGGTCTCACATCATATAGCAAACACCATGACTCCCACTCCCCGTCCTCTCACTCTCATTGTAACACTTGTTCTTTCCCCACAAGCACGGAAGATTCTGCCCATATTACTCGATTCTGGCTCCACCGGTAACATTTTGGATCTAGGACTGGCCAAAACATTGGGTATACCGTTAGTACGCAAAGATCAGCCAGAACCAGTACGGGCTGTTGATGGCTCCGAATTATCCACTGGGTTAATTGTTCATCATCTGGACCCTTACAGATGGTATGCACACATATGCATTCAGAAGAAATTTGCTTTGATCTTATTGACACCCCATTGTTTGGCGTCATTTTAGGAATACCTTGGATGCAGCTACATAATCCGACCATAGATTGGGTAGCCAGGACAGTAACATTTGATTCTCAGTATTGCTGGCAATCTTGTTTCCAAGAGAAAACGCCTCTAGTACTTCCATTGCATTGTGCTTCAACACATTCTGTTTGTGCCAGCTCTTCAGAATTACCTGCACCTTATCTTGATTTTCATAATGTGTTTAGTCAACAGCTGGCCACAAGATTGCCTCCCCACAGAACGTACGACTGCCAAATAGACCTGGTCCCAGGAGCTTCATTGCCCTAAAGCAGAGTGTATGATCTATCCGAACCAGAGACAGTGTATCTTCGTGAATATTTGGACGGCTTAATAGCAAAAGGGTTCATTAGGCATTCTACCTCCCCTGTCTCTTCTCCCCCCTTCTTCATTCCAAAGAAGAGTGGCGAGCTGCACGCTTGTGTTGACTATCGCGCATTCAACAAGGTGACAGTTAAAAACCGATTCCCTCTTCCATTGATCCCTGTCTTATTGGAGCCAGTTCGTTGTTCCACGATCTATACAAAACTTGACCTGCGAGGTGCTTATCATCTGATCCGCGTAATGGAGGGAGACGAATGGAAGACGGCATTCCGGACCAAATACGTGCTCTTTGAATACACAGTGATGCCTTTTGGTCTGTGTAACGCCCCTGCAGCCTTCCAATTTTTTTATAAACGAAGTGCTGCAGGAATTCCTTGACATCTGTGCCATCGTATACATAGATTACATTTTAATGTATTCGTCTTCCCCAGAAGAACACATTGGTCATGTTCAAGCAGTCCTCCAGAAGCTCAGAGAGAATCACCTATTTGCCAAAAGAGACAAATGTGTGTTCCATGCTAGAAGTGTAGACTTCTTGGGATATGTCATCTCACCTGATGACATAGTAATAGATACTTCTAAAGTACAAGCCATCCTATATTGGGAAGCACCAAGCTCAGTGAAAGAAGTACAACAGTTTCTCGGATTCGCCAATTTTTATTGGCGTTTCATTCCTCAATTTTCCAACATTGTGTCACCCATCACACGTTTGTTGAAAAAGGGTATACCTTTTCTCTGGGATTCACAGGCAGAAAGGGCATTTCAGCAACTGAAAAAGACCTTCACAGAAGCCCCGCTCCTTCAGCACCCAGATCCTTCACAGCCATTTTTTGTCAAGGCTGATGCCTCTCAAATTGCAGTAGGAGGTGTCCTTTCCCAGCGTGACTCAGAGTCTGGGCGCTTCCATCCTGTTGCATATTTTTCAAAAAGGTTACAACGGCAGAACAAAACTACATGGTGGCCGAAAGATAGCTCCTTGCCATTAAGCTCGCCTTTCAAGAATGGCGCCACCACCTGCTGGGAGTACGACATACTATAACAATACATAGTGACCATTGCAATCTACAATTATTTCAAAACATCAAGGCCTTAACACCTCGTCAACTCCACTGGTTGTTGTTCTTTAGCAAATTCAATTTCGTTATTACTTACAGGCCAGGGAATACACAACAGAAAGTAGACACGTTGTCACATTTAGGTTTCTCCTCGTCTGACCAACATCAGGAAGAGGCAAAGCCTATTATACCAACAGAACGGATAATAGCAATATGTTCGACACTTGAATGTCATGAAAAACTCACGCAAATGAAGGCTATTACTCCATATCCCCCTGATGTGGTGGAACGTAAGGGTTAACTCTATCACAATGAACAATTATACATCCCCACCCAAGAACTGCAAGAAACGGTATTACATTGGAACCAAGATTCAGTTCTTGGCAGAGCTGTGGGTTTTTAGGAGACTTCTGTCATATATTGTTGGACTGCCCTTCCATCCAACCCTTCTGGAAAGAAATCCTATCCCAAATCAAACAGATTTTGGCAGATCCAATCCCAGATTCCTTAGGACACACTATTCTGGGGGTGTGGGACCCTAGTTTGAAGCACCAAACACTGGGCTATGTCTAGGGGTGGCCAAAATGGCAAAAGCCGCAGTATGGAAGAAACGGGAGGCCCCCTCCCTTACCCAATGGCATGCCCGTCTGTAGCGAGCCCTGGCCCTTGAACGGATGACAGATATAGTTGAGGACTCTTGCAAGAGCTTCGATTACATCTGAAGTCCCTTGGTGGGTTATTTGTCTGAGGGGTTGCCCTTATTTGCCTGCGGGCCCAGATTGCGAGCCCTCCACCTCTTTCAGATAGAACAGATACCAGTCTTGACTGACCTGGAAGTTGGGCCCCTGGGTCCTACACTGCCTCCCCCGGGGGTGGTCCTGCTCCCCCTCCCAGGTTTGGTGCGGGGGACCCTTAGGTCCTCCGGGCCCTGGTTGGCACCCGCCCTCCACCCCTCTCGGTCAAGTTAGGGTCATTGACATGGGATATCACGGAAATGTTTAATTGTTTTTTTTAAAGTTATGTTTAATTTGTTAGCTCTCGATTATCGACCGCAGACGCATTCTGGGACATATACGCTGTGCATCTGAGGCGCTGTAATGATGGGTCTACTGCGCCTGGAAAATGCTTAAAGTCACGCTGAGAACTCATGAAAAAGCTGTGTTTTACCTTTAGATATCTATTGACCGTGGCATATTAACTGCGCTCGGTGGAGTTTCAAATGTTGAGTATCTTTATAAAAACCCCAAAAAAGATTTTGACAAAAAAGGCCATAGTTCTAGCCCCTCATCCACCCTACGATTGCTAAATAGACCGCCTACCTGGGGCTCAAATGCCTTGAAGTAGGATATACGCCTTGACAGAGAAAGAGAGACTCTCCATCTCAGTGAATACATAGATGAAATGCGTTAGATAGGCTTTATCACACCTTCCCAGTCTCATGGCTCTTCGTCTTTATTTTTCCTCAACAACATGACCAACAAAAATCGGTACCCTCTGCTATTAATACAGTAATTACTAGATCAAGTCAAGAATGCAAAAATCTTCACTAAATTACACTTAATTAGATAGGCCAATTTGTACGTGTTAGAGAAGGAGACGAATGTAAAACAGCCTTTCATACTAAATTTGTTTTTTACAAATACCTGGTCATGCCCTACGGGCTCTGCCATGTCCCAGCTGTGTTCCAATTCTTCATTAAAGAGGTCTTGAGGGAATATCTGATTTTTGCTCTGTAGCATATATAGATGACATTCTGATTTATTCCTCTTCTGTACAGGAACATGAAAAGCATGTCAGCGCCACATTACAAAGGTTGAGGGAGAACAGCTTCTTTGTCAAACTGGAGAAATGGCAATTCCATGTGACTACGGTCTCCTTTTTGGGCTATGTTTTGTCATCACAGGGGATTATCATGGATCCACAGAAGGTATTGGATACACCATAAATCACCCCAGACAGTAAAGGAAGTGCAGAGTTTTCTGAGATTCGCTACTTTTACCGCAGATTTATTGATAGCTTTTCCACCCTACTCTCCTCCATTGACAGGTTACTACTCAAGGGTAAGATGTTTCGGTGGACTGAGGAAGTAGAGAAGGCTTTCCAACTACTAAAGAAAGCCTTTATTAGCGCCCCCATTCTACAGCACCCAGATCCCAGCCAACCATTCATTGTTGAAGCAGATGCCTCTCAAGTAGCTGTGCCTGGGGTTTGTCCCAGAGAGATAAGGTAACTGGAAACCTGCATCCTGTTGCATTCTTCCTCCATAAATTGAGCCCGACTGAAATCAACTACACAGTGGGTGATAAGGAATTGTTGGCCATTAGGAGGGCTTTTGACGAGTGACATCATTACCTGTTGGGGTCCTTACAAATTCTCATAGTCCTGGTGGAACACAGAAATCTGGAGATTCTGAAATCGCCCAAACTCTATCCATGCAGCAATTGCGATAGACTCTAATTTTTTTTATGAATTTGGCTTCATTATCCTGTTTCAGGCCGGCAACATGGTAAGGTTGATGCCCTTTCTTGTTTGGAGTACAAAGTACATGAACCCAAGACAGAACTTCCACACATTATATGGGTTGAACAACTCTTAGGGGCCTTGTACTCTAAATAACAATTTACTCAGGCACAAAAAAACAAAAAAGCAGAGATACTTGACAATAGACATAATGGTCAAAGTATTTATGATATGGTATATGTCCAAAAGGGTTTGTATGTTTCCACTGTCCCGCTTCAACAACAGGCATTAGAATGGTGCCATACACAATTAATAGCTGGGCATCCAGGTGAAAAAAAAAACTTGGAACTCCTTAAGAGATGATTTTGGTGGAACTACTCTCACCGCTGACACTAAGCAATACAACGGGGTCTTTTGACCCAATTGCCCATCCCTACCACTCCTTGGCACACCATTTCTATGGATTTTATTGTTGAATTGGCCAAGACTGAACATGGCATTACCACGATTCTGGTAACCAAGATGTCTCATTTCCTCCCTATGAAGTGCTTGCCCACCTCAAAAGAGTTTTCTGAGGTATTCCTGCAAAACATAGTACTCCTTTATGGTCTCCCATCTGTTATCAGTTCAGAGTCCCAAGTCTGTTTCCAAATTCTAAAAGGGGTTGGGTGACATTACAGATAGACATACATTTGTTCTCGAGCCACAACCCACAGAAGGACGGACAAACAGAGAGGGTGAATCAATGTTTAGAACAATATTTATGGTGTCAACTGTTAGATAATGCTACAGATTCATATATATACATATATATATATATATATACAGCCCTGGGTTTACGCCTTTCCCACTGCTCACACACCAGGGATGCCCAACCAATTGGAGCGAGGTGTCCTGTTTAAAAGATGGCGGGAGAAGCACTGACTTTTTCTTTGGCGGCATCTGAGGAAGTTTATTACTAAACGAAAAGCGTCATGTATACGCCTAATTAAAGAAAGAAATCTGCAGTCTGCCTGAAGTCCCGTGTGTGCTTACTTCCTCGCAACGGAGGGGGAGAGTGGAATTTGATGTTTGGGGATGCAGCCACGAGCATCCCAATGAGCGCCCGCCCTATCTGAGTCCGGCGATTCTGGTGGCAACTTTTGGTCTCACTACAAGCTCTGTGGTAGCGCCTGGACACCCGCTTACCTGTAACCAGCTCAGTCACTACACAGTGAACCACGACTTCGTGTGAGCTTGCCGCCTACTTAGGGGACAAGCACAAGCTTCTTTTGGGACACTAAGCGGCAGGGTGAGGGAGAAGGCGAACTGCAATTCCGCCGACTTGAAAGGACTCGGTGTGCATTGGGGAGAAGGGAGCGGACAACGCCCACTGGGGCCAGTACTGACGAACGATGCCTGCTCCACGTGAACCCAGCCCTGGGTTTAAGCCTTTCCCACTGCTCACACACCAGGGATGCCCAACCAATTGGAGCGAGGTGTCCTGTTTAAAAGATGGCGGGAGAAGCACTGACTTTTTCTTTGGCGGCATCTGAGGAAGTTTATCACTAAACGAAACGCGTCATGCAAACGCCTAATTAAAGAAAGAAATCTGCAGTCTGCCTGAAGTCCCGTGTGTGCTTACTTCCTCGCAACGGTGGGGGAGAGTGGAATTTGATGTTTGGGGATGCAGCCACGAGCATCCCAATGAGCGCCCGCCCTATCTGAGTCCGGCGATTCTGGTGGCAACTTTTGGTCTCACTACAAGCTCTGTGGTAGCGCCTGGACACCCGCTTACCTGTAACCAGCTCAGTCACTACACAGTGAACCACGAATTCGTGTGAGCTTGCCGCCTACTTAGGGGACAAGCACGAGCTTCTTTTGGGACACTAAGCGGCAGGGTGAGGGAGAAGGCGAACTGCAATTCCGCCGACTTGAAAGGACTCGGTGTGCATTGGGGAGAAGGGAGCGGACAACGCCCACTGGGGCCAGTACTGACGAACGATGCCTGCTCCGCGTGAATCCAGCCCTGGGTTTACGCCTTTCCCACTGCTCACACACCAGGGATGGCCAACCAATTGGAGCGAGGTGTCCCGTTTAAAAGATGGCGGGAGAAGCACTGACTTTTTCTTTGGCGGCATCTGAGGAAGTTTATCACTAAACGAAACGCGTCATGCATACGCCTAATTAAAGAAAGAAATCTGCAGTCTGCCTGAAGTCCCGTGTGTGCTTACTTCCTCGCAACGGTGGGGGAGAGTGGAATTTGATGTTTGGGGATGCAGCCACGAGCATCCCAATGAGCGCCCGCCCTATCTGAGTCCGGCGATTCTGGTGGCAACTTTTGGTCTCACTACAAGCTCTGTGGTAGCGCCTGGACACCCGCTTACCTGTACCCAGCTCAGTCACTACACAGTGAACCACGACTTCGTGTGAGCTTGCCGCCTACTTAGGGGACAAGCACGAGCTTCTTTTGGGACACTAAGCGGCAGGGTGAGGGAGAAGGCGAACTGCAATTCCGCCGACTTGAAAGGACTCGGTGTGCATTGGGGAGAAGGGAGCGGACAACGCCCACTGGGGCCAGTACTGACGAACGATGCCTGCTCCGCGTGAATCCAGCCCTGGGTTTACGCCTTTCCCACTGCTCACACACCAGGGATGCCCAACCAATTGGAGCGAGGTGTCCTGTTTAAAAGATGGCGGGAGAAGCACTGACTTTTTCTTTGGCGGCATCTGAGGAAGTTTATCACTAAACGAAACGCGTCATGCATACGCCTAATTAAAGAAAGAAATCTGCAGTCTGCCTGAAGTCCCGTGTGTGCTTACTGATGAATACAGGCCCCAGCTAGGCCCGCAGGACACAAGGGTTCGCTCTCCGGCAATGGAATCTACAAGGAAGTTGGCACGGAAACTGCAAAGTACAAAGACAAAGTTTATTAACCCTTAAGGGTGGTCCTACAATCCATACAACACCCTTCAGTATTGCATAGAGTAGCACAAAGAACTTGCATACACGGTCCCCTTTTATACACAACAGAGGGGCTCATAAGTGGGTGGATACATCATGAGGCACACATCTTTACCTTTTATGGACATTTTCAATACAGAACCAATATGTGGGCGGAGTAACCAATTTCCTGAGCCCGCGAAAACATGGTCAAGCGAGGATTAACTGATAACAGATGTGGTCAAATCTGGGCATGCGCCAGACGGACAAAGGAGCTATTTATAGACTGTTACTAAGCAGATTACAAGAGCAACTGACGAGAAGGTAGGACTCTTCTCGTGTACAGCACGTGGAAACATGACAATACAAAATGGAGTCCGGACATTAGACAACATAAGAAGAGAAACCCGTTCCGGGTAGAGGGGAGTTCATGTCTTCAGTGAATGCTTAATCAGATCGCTGTTTCAATTTTCAACAGACGACCCTTTCAGCATTTACTGAAGACCTGCTTAGTGCCCTTGAGGGCGAGAATATCACTGGTGCCCCGCTGCTGTTCGCGCTGGTCGCGCGCCTTCTCTGCTTAGCTTATTTTTAAAATATCCCGTTTTCGGATTTCTGTTTGTGTTACTTTTTGCCTTCCCCCCTGTTTTTAAAAGCGCTCCTGGCCCCTACCTTGCACCGTAATTCAGGAATCACCACCGCTGTTTGGCGGGTCCGGGTTACCAGGAGGTTGTGGGTTTCTGTGGGTTTCAGCGCCATCTTGCTTTGGGAGGAAGCGCGAGCGCCATCTTTGAGCGTCCAGGTCACCTGGGACGCCGAGACGACGCTATTTAATGCTCGCTGGTCTCGCGCAGCGGTAACGCGCAGCGGAGCGCCTTCCCTGCGCCTGAGTCGTGCCAGAGTCCTGCCCGTCTGCGCTCGTCCGCGTCTCGGAGGCGGACGAGGTTGGACTCTGGTCCTCGGCTCTGCCGGGTTAGAGGTTGACTACCCGCAGCTCTAGGATGATTACGTATAGCGCTGCTTCCTTGTTTGCTTTGCGCCCCCCTCGCTCGGCCTGTCTGTCTCTTTTCCCCGGCGGTCGCCGTCTAGGCAAGGGTTGCCCCGTGTGTAACTGGCTCCCCACATTATCATCTACTCATGGTCCATCTACCCCTCCTCAGTACTGTCATTGCGCGTTGCTTAACACTAGGTCCCTTCCTCGTCATACCTCGGATATATGGGATCTTCTCGCGCACTCCAAGATCTCTTGCTTATTTCTAACTGAGACTTGGCTGGGAGTGGGCTCGGAACCCGACATTGCCTGTGCTGTCCCGCCTAACTATTCCATCTTACGGAGGGATATAACTGAGGGAAGAGGCTGTGGGGTGGCTCTGATAGTGGACAAGGTCTTTGATTGCTCCTCCTTTGCGGTGGACAACATCGCCGGATGTGAAGCCTTAGGTTTTACACTCCATCTATCGGCGTCCCAGACCTGTACCGGAATTCTCCTCTATAGATCCCCTGGACCCATCGGGTCCTTTTTCGAGGACCTACAGTCGGCCTTATCAGTACCTTGCATGCGTTCTGCGCACTGCTTGTTATTAGGCGACTTAAATTTGCACATGGACTGTCTAACCGATGCTGAAGCTACCAAACTCCGTGATATCACGGCGATGTTAGGGCTAGCCCCTTTTATCCACAGCCCCACTCACGTGAAAGGCCACACATTAGATGTGATCTTTTCCTCCAAGCCTATTGAGGTGTCCCCTCCACTCCCGGTCCTCTGGTCAGATCATTATCTGATAAACTTTGCCTTAGTGTTTGTATCTAAGCTTAGCCAAAGGGCTCTGAAGGAAGGGTCCCGGCAATCTAGAGCCTTCCACCTAGTGACAGCAGATATGCTCTCCGATGCTCTCTGCCAATACCCGTGTCAACTGACAGGGGTTTTGGAAGCCGACCTAATCCTGGTCCAGAACTGGATGCAGGCAAGATTCGAGGAGCTGGCCCCATTGAAGCCTGCTAGAACAGCACCTCATCTTAATTCTGCTCCTTGGTTCTCTTCCACTTTACGTACAATGCGACAAGACTGCAAAAAGTTGGAAAGGCGGTGGCGGCGCAAGTACGATCTTGTGGAGCTAACGAAATACCGCGACGCGATAAAGTCCTACTATAAACAGATTGCCGCAGCCAAAAAGAACTATCTTGAGCAGAGAATTGACAAAGCCGATAATACGAGCCGGGAACTCTTTAGGATTGTGAAGGAGTTTGTCAACCCTGTAGTAGGGACCCCGGTCCATTCACACACGGAAGAATGGATCAAACAGCTCGCCGACTTTTTTGTGACTAAAATCTTAAAGATTCAGGACACTTTTCCATCTGTGGATTCCCGAACGGCTGACGCTGTGTTAGGGGATAAGTCGACCTATTTAGCTCCCTCACAGGCTGAATCTGGGCCTTTACTATCTGTCTTTCCCCAGCTGTCCTGTGAGACATCGCTTGAGCTGTTATCCCGGCTGCAATCTGGCTCGCCTCTGGATGCTTGTCCGGCGAAATGCTTGGGCAAGGTGGCCTCAGCGTTGAACAGCTTGCTGAACCCCCTGCTTAATCTATCATTGAGTTCAGGGGTGGTTCCACGACAATGGAAACACGCACTCATTCTGCCGCTGATTAAGAAGCCTCTGCTCGACCCCCTGCAATGCGCTAACTATAGACCAATCTCCCTCCTCCCTGCTCTGGCGAAGGTGTTGGAGAAACATGTTCAGCATACTCTGACCACCTTTATTGAGAACAACAAACTGCTGCATGACTCCCAGTCCGGCTTTCGTGCGAATTACAGCACGGAGACGGCTCTGGTAGAGGTTACCGACGCCATCAGGGAGTCGCACGATCATGGGGGAAAGGCTATGCTAGTCATGTTGGACCTATCGGCGGCGTTCGACACCGTCCCACACGCAGGTCTCCTCTCAAGACTCAGGGAGATTGGTCTGCGAGGGACGGTGCTGGACTGGTTTCAATCCTTTCTTGCCGACCGCCGACAGGTGATCTGGGCTCCGCCGTTCTCGGCCGAAATGCTTTCGCTGGAGGTGGGGGTGCCTCAAGGTTCCATCCTGAGCCCCACCATCTTTAACATATACATGGCCCCTCTAGCGGAGGTAGCGGAGGCGTTTGGGGCCCGGGTCATCTCATACGCTGATGACACCCAGCTCTTGTTCACTTGCAGGAAGGGAGAGGCCTTCAACGGCGGCAGAATCAAGGACTGTCTGAGCGCAGTCTTTGCGTGGTTTCAGCGGCACAGCCTGAAATGCAACTCAGACAAATCTGAGCTGCTCTTTTTCGGCTGTGCCCCTGATCCGGGCTGGAAGACATGGTGGCCCCAGGACATGTTCCCTCCAGAGAAACCATCTTCTCAGGTAAAAAATCTCGGAGTGGTGTTTGACGATGATTTATCCTTCCGTCCACACATCCTGGGATTAGCAGGGAAATGTTTCAGCATCCTCAAGATGCTTAGGAAATTTCTTCCTCTGCTCTCACTGCAGTATTGTAGGAATGTAGTCCAGGCGCTTGTGGGCTCCCGCCTGGACTATGCAAATGCACTCTTTGCAGGCCTACCTAAGTATCTGTTATCCAGACTGCAGATTGTCCAGAATTCGGCGGCCAGAGCCATCTATGGGCTGCCCAGGAGAGCTAGCGCCTCTGCGCTCCTGGCTAGGCTGCACTGGCTGCCAATTTCGGGGAGAATCAGATTTAAGCTCCTCACTCTGGCATTTAAAGCCCTCCATGCGATTGGCCCTAACTATCTGAGGAAGCGTATTGCTTTCTATGTGCCGCGGAGGTTGCTGAGGTCGGCGGACCTGGCTAAAATGGAGGTGCCTGTGGTCAAACGTGTTCGGATGGGAGGTCGTTCCTTCCAATACGTGACAGCCTGCTTGTGGAACGAGCTCACACTTTCCCTTCGGAAAGCGAACAACCTCCTGGCTTTCAGGAAGGAGTTGAAGACTCTGCTCTTTACCAAGTAATCCGCTGTGACTGTAGTAGGTTTGCCTTTGGTTTCCTGTTTCTCTGGGCCTCTTTGCTAAAGCGCCGGGACACCCTTTTGGGGTAGCCGTGCGCTCAAAAAGTTCGGCTTAACATAACATAACATAACATCCGGTTTATGAAAATAATCATCGTATATGTCAATTTTCATCATTTCTTCTATTTCTTTAGTCAAATGTTTCTGGTAAGTGACATTGGCAATAGCTTTCTTATCAGGAATACAGAGTGACACACATAGGGAACAGGGTAAAGGACCACATTGGATACAAATGCAACAGGAAAACAAAATTGCTACGATAATACAGAGACCAGTTAAAACCTTCCATCCCCATGTGGTGATCAACGCCCAAAACCATCCAGAAAAGGTCCAAGTGCCATTTTCTGTATGGATTTCAGCTGCAATTTTATGTAATTTGTTAATAGCATTATAAACTGATGGCGTGTGGTCAGCAATAAACACACAACAACTACTTCCGATAATTTTACATGCTCCACCTCGGTCAGCTAACATAACATCTAACACCATACGATTCTGCAATGCAACAATTCTAGTAATTTGTAATTCTTCCGTAAGATTCCCAAGAGCAGCAGTGGTTTGATTTGTCACAGCCTCTACAACTCTTGTTAACCTTCGAACTTTCCTACTATTTAAGGCAGCTCCAACAAAGAAGAACAATCCTAAATTAAAATCAATATACTGTTGCAAACTAGTATCGGTCTGGTCGACGTCATCAATGGATAGAGTACGCTTATACCTATTTACAGTCACATTATTCAACAACTTCAAATCTTTATGATAAGATGCAGGTGCCAAGAATACAGGAGGTAATAGGAATGACACATAACATACCCCAGACCAACCGGCTGGCAAGCGATAATAACCCTTATTCCCACATACGAAGTATGTGTTATGGGATGCTAAAAAGGTACTGTTATTCAACCCATCAATATTCAGGATGGTAACACAATCGCTAACACCAACAGGAATATAGCCCACACTCTGGACGCACAGGTCCGCTTGAGCCTGTGCCACTTGAATCACAAATCGGTCCTTCCCCACAGTGTCTCTAGTGTTCGTGAAAATATAGGGAATCGATTCATTGTCTGGTCGATACTCTTCCCATTCCCAAATTGTCCCATTCGCTTGGGGATAACCATCCTTATCTTGATGACATTCCCTATTAAGTCTGAAGAGTAACCGTCCCACTGTAGGTTTCCGTGTGGCAAAAAGCAAAGTGTACCATGCTCTACAAGAGCCATTATGAGAGAAAGGAAGAGGTATGAACGGAGTTCCTCCTTTCTTCTGGTGAGCTGGCATCATACCACATATCCAACAGTTTGTAGCATTCGTGGCAACATGGGTATGATGCAACATCTGGATGAAAGTATTATTCAAATACGATTGACGATGCTTCAATTCTTGATACGGAAGGGTGTAAAAGTAGTGCTCCTCAGGCACTGGAGTAGTCAAAACAAGCAACTCTCGAGCAGGAGTCACATCCTCCACAAACCATGTGGTTATCCCAACAATAGCTACTGTAAGAATAAAAACTGTTGCACAAAGGATTTTCTTTTTCTCCATTTTTAGAATGAAAAATCAATATCTTCCTGAAAACTAAAAGGTTGTCAGAACTCTTCCCCTTAGGCAGCGGTTGATTTCTTCACCAGCGGGCCAAGACGGGTGTCGCTACACTAATGCAGGGCTGATCCTCCCCCCTTGCCACATCGGCTCTCCGTTTCACTAACCTAAGGGCCGTTCTGACAACCTGTCCTGATACTGAAGAATTCACTTCCTGGGTCTAAGATGATATCGCCTTCCTCCAGGAATCACGTGGTCCGGAAAGAGCTCCTCAGTGTCGTTCGGTTCCACAGCACGGCCTTTCTCTGCAGTCAGAATTTCTCGATGGTCGGTCAATACAGCAGGCTCCACCAATCCGGGCGGCACTTTGCGACAGTGCAGGGAATGGATCCAATTCTTTCGGTTGGAAACCCGCACAGCCGTCCTTGTTGCAAGTAAGACTTGCTCAGGACCAACCCATCTCGGCTCCAAGCTGTTCGTCCTTTCAAAAATCTTCAGCATAACATAGTCTCCATGCCGGAGATTATGACCTTCACCTGTGGACCGATCAGGGAGCGCCTCTCGGACCTGTTGATGAATAGAAACCAAATTATCCGTTAACTGTGCCAGATAATCATTCATCATTACACAAGGTACATCATACACAGACTTAGGTTTTGGTGGACCCCAAATATTCATTGGGCGTCCAAAGACGATCTCATAAGGTGTGAGACCGGTTCGAGAATGCGGTATCGATCTAATTGACAATAATGCCAGCGGCAAAGCGTCTGGCCAAGTTAAAGAAGTTGAAGCTTGGATCTTAGCGATCTTGAGCTTCAGCGTACCATTATACTTCTCAACCAGTCCTGCAGACTGAGGGTGAAACACTGCATGAAACTTCTGGGTAATGCCCAGACCCTTCAGGACATACTTTATAACATCCGCTATAAAATGAGGTCCGTTATCACTCCACAGCAGTCTACAAACACCATATCGAGGGAAGAACTCCTTCAATAGCATCTTGGCTGTAGTCATTGCAGTATTATCTTTCGTAGGGTATGCCTCAACCCATTTACTGAAGGCACAAACCACTACTAGAACATACTTCAAATTGTTACAGCGCTCAAGCTGGATGTAATCCATCTGCAAAACTTCAAAGGGTGCAGTAGGTGTCACAAATCCTCCTGCTGGAGTTCGAGTACCCTTTCCTGGGTTATACCTCAGACAAATCATACAGGTCTGCACTACCCTCTTTGCCATGCTAGCAATCTCTGGGTGCTCCCAGACTTGAGTAAGCAATTTTACAATTGCGGAAGCCCCAACATGTGCTAGCCCATGTGCCATCTGAACCATAGGTTGTACAAAAGCTGTGGGTAACTTCCATCTATCCATCTGCTTATTTCTCCAACAACCCTCATCATCCAATTCTCCATTATTGGACCACTGCTCCCGTTCTTTGTCAGAAGCGGTCCTCTGTATTTCCAGCACTTTTCTCTTTGCATCGTGCCATCTTTCTACCTGCGACTTCACTGCGTACATGGCAGTAGCACCAGGCTGCATTGCAGTCTCCTGTGCCACCCGGTCTGCCAAAGCATTCCCTTCTCCAACTTTATCAACCACTTTCTTATGGGCACTACATTTGATTATAGCAATCTTCCTCGGATATGTCAATGCAGTCAAAAGATTGTGAACTAACTCTCCATGCATTATCTGTACTCCATGCGACGTTAGAAACCCTCTCTCCTTCCAGAGCAGGCCGAAATCGTGCGCTTCTCCGAAGGCATAGCGACTATCTGTATAAACATTCACACACAATCCTGTACTGAGCTCACATGCTCGTGTTAATGCTATAAGTTCTGCTGCTTGAGCTGATTTCTGTGGTATGCGTGCTGTCTCCACTATTGTTTGCAGTGTGGTAATTGCATACGCTGCTGAAGTCGTACCATCTGGTAGCTTCAGGCATGATCCGTCCACCCACAATTCTCCATCTACATCTGGAAAGGGCGTATCTTGGAGATCAATACGACCCTTTGTCTGTTCCTCAGTCACAAGAATACAATCATGTGCTTTTCGCGCTTCAGACTGAGTTTCCGGGAACGGCAACAATGTAGCCGGATTTAACGTTACACACCTCTTTAACGTAATATGAGGAGCCAAAAGCGTCAACTCATATCCCGTTAAACGGGCACTGGTCAAATGCTGCGTTTTTGTCTGATTAAGCAGGGCATCAACAGCATGGGGGACTAATACCAACAGTTTGTGAGATAACACAATTACCTCGCTTTGGCGTATTGACACAGCTGTCGCCGCAACCAAGCGAAAACAACCAGGCAATGCTCGGGCAACAGGATCAAGTACAGCCGAAAAATATGCACAAGGGCGCTGCTTGTCGCCGTGCATCTGCACTAAAACTGATAATGCACATCCATCTTTCTCATGCACATACAGCGAAAAGGGTTTTGTATAATCAGGGGTCCCTAACACTGGTGCTGAACAAAGGGCCTGTCGCAATTGCTGGAAGGCAATGTCACACTCATTTGACCAGGGAAGCGGAATGGGTGTGTCTTTTGTCAAAAGGGCTAATAATGGCTTGGCTATGTGTGAAAACCCTAATATCCATTGCCTACAAAAAGAAACAAGACCCAAAAATGCACGCACGTCCTTCTGTGTGGAAGGCACTGGCGTGTCCAAAATTGCTTGAATACGATCTGGTGTGAGTGCACGCCCCTCCTTAGACAAAAGGTGACCCAAATAAGTCACCTTTGGTCTACAGAATTGCAATTTCTTCCTTGATACTTTGTGATTGTGAAATGCCAAAAAGGAAAGCAAGGATAACGTACTCTTCTCACACAGCTCAGGAGTGTCAGCCGCCAACAAGATGTCATCGACATATTGTATAAGGGCGACACCCTCGGGCAAAACAAAGGAGTCCAATTGCCTTTTTAATGCTTGACTGTAAATGCTAGGGCTTTCTGTGTAGCCCTGAGGGACTCTACAAAATCGATAAGACCTACTATTCAGAGTGAAACCAAAAAGGTATCGGCTATCAGGATGAATAGGGATCGAAAAGAAGGCATTTTTCAAATCAATAACCGAAAACGTGGTCGCCGTTGGCGGGACCAAAGTGAGCAACGTCGTGACATCAGAAACCACTGGATACTGAGGTATCACGATCTTGTTCACCTCCCTCAGATCAATAATAAACCGATAAACTTTGGCATCCGTATCTTTCTTCAAGATGGGTAAAATCGGACTGTTACAGACGTTGTAGGGAACTTCCTCCACTACTCCCACCTTAATCAAATCCTGTACAATCTGTATGAGGGCCTCCTCCCCCTCCTGGGAAATACGATACTGAGGTAGGCGTGGTAACACCGCCCCCTCCTGGACACTAATATGGACAGGCGGAATCACCATCTGTCCCACATCGGTATCCGAAATGGCCCACAAAGTAAGAGGGAGAGAAGCTAACACAGTATCCTCTGTTACCACACACATCCGTGATTATCGTTTAATATCACACGTACTCCAGCAGAGGAGCAGTGGATCGTAGCTCTGAAGTGCTTGAGCATATCCAGACCCATAATGTTGTCAGGCGTGTTCGGGGCAAGCAAAAACGGACAGGGTGCAGAAAAAGGATCAACCTGAAATGCAAGGGGCCGAGAAAGAGGGCTTCGAGAGAGCGTACCATCAAACCCTACCGATGTAACCATTAAGCCAGACGTGGGAGCCCTTGGAACCAATTGTTTAGACAGCGCACTACGAGTCGCTCCCGTATCTACTAGGAACCGATCAGTAGAACCCAAAACCTTCGCTGAGACATAAGGACCCTTCTGATCAACCGGCACTTCAACTGATTCTAACCCCCATCCAACGCATTCCTATGCATGCTGCGAATCATGGTACCCAGAGCGGTCCGTCCCTGACACTTGATACTGGTGCTGTCGATCAAAGACATTAGGTCTATCTCGCTGCTGCACGGCAGGTTCAAAACGAGCACGATCATTAGAATTCCCTCTGAGATTCTGGAAACCCCCTCTACCTCTCGGTGCACCTTGATTATGCCCCTGACGAGATGCCTACAACGCCGGACAATCTCTGGCCCAATGACCCGATTGTTTACAATACTCACATTGATTCCTATTTAAATCTGAGCGGCCCAAAGGGGGACCATAGAATCCTCCCCTACCTCTATTGACACCCCGACGGGGCGGACCATACACTTGCGCTAACATCACCTTCGTTTTCAAATCTTTTGATTTTTTCTCCTCCTGCCCCTTCGCTTCTTGTTCCTGACGCTCATAATACTGAGCTATAGTCAGGAGGGATGTCGGAGACGCGGTAGACCAAGAACTTTCACTCGCTTTTAAACTAGCTGCTATTTCCGGTAATAAATTCGCCACATATTTGTCGGCAAAAAGGTGTCGACCCGTATCACCGTATCATCCGTAAGTGACTGACCACTAAAATCATGAAATGTCTCCTCAAAGCGCGTAAAGAAATCTGCAACTGATTCATCAGCTTTCTGTTTACACGAGGCTAACATGTTCCAGTCAATCTTTTTAGGGGGAATAATTGTTTTCAACTTGGTCAAAATAGCAGCGGGGAGATCTAAGATAATCTGAGGCGGTTTCTGCGCGGGCTTCCTCTCCTTATCCTCATCCTCAATCTCAGACCACCGAGCCTTAAAAGCGGCTTGATCATCCACCTTCCGTACAGATCGCCACATATCCGGTGGTAAAATAAGCCCAAAGAACAGATCTATATCTGCTAAGGTCATAGTACAAGAATTCAAGGCCCCTTCGACTTCTTCGTAAAAAGCCGCTGGATTCTTGCGGGGATCAGGCAATGCATTCTTTAATGCCATAACATCAGCCCTATGCCAGGGAGTATAAACCCAATTGTACACAAAATATCCCTTAGCATCGGCAGAAGTAATATCCGCACTAGTTCCTGCTCCTTTAGGAGGAACATACAAAGGTGCCGCCTCTCGCATGGGTTTAGCATGCACTAGTTCGCCATTATCTGACTGGGGGGGAGACAGCTGCTGGTCGTCCGCCTGCACGGTCAAGCTCTCCTCCTCCTTCTTCCGGCGCGCTGCGTCCCGCAGTCGAAGCATCTCATCCCGTAGCGCAAACAGACGTCGGACCGCATCAGGCACCTGAGAGGGAGAGAAAGTACCATTACGTAGTGCTCTAGAATCCGACACTATCTCCTGCGGCTCAAAAGCATCAGAATATTTTCGAAAGGCAGCAACCACTTCATCAGAGAAAACGGCAGCAAAATACAATTTCTCCCTATCCTGCCATCCTTCCAGAATCGGTAATAACTCTGCAGAAGACAGCTTGTTTGAAACTGCACGATAAGAGATTTTCCGAAGCTCACTCGAGCGCTCAAGAGATAACATGGATCGCATGTCTATCCTATCTTTACCCGATCCGGAATCCTGGACTGTCGGAGCAGACACACCTACATAAGGTGGCGGGGAACGATCTAATAGGAAAAAATCATCATCAAGATTAGTAAGGACAGGAGAAAGAGGCTGCCGAACAGCATATTGACCCGACACTTGCAGCCTACGCTCTTTCTCTTGTCTCTCCGTCTGTTCTCTTTCCTCCCGACGCTTCGCTTCCTGCGCTCGCACATGATCATTCTTCCGTTGCTCTTTATCAAACAGCGCTTTCTCACGTTTGTCTCGCTCACGCACTTCCTTCACCCATAACCGCACACACTCAAACATATCTTGACGAGCACGCCGTTTACACATACACTGTTCCACATACTCAATCTTACGCATATCAAACGATCCATACAAAGGCCATCGTAACTCAGGATCCTTTTTGGTGTATTTCCTCCATACTGTGCTGTACATTATAGAAGAAAGACCATGCTTCACATACATATCCCTATTAGGAGTCCCCTCTGGGGGGGCTGGAGCAGATTCCTCGAGGTTTAACCGGTTTCCAAAGCAGCAGCACCACTTACGGAGTGCGCTAAAAGCAGGCATGCTCAGAAATAATGCAAAATATGCAGTATTATCAAAAAATGGCACTTAAAACTTTGCGCCGTTCAAATTTACACAACTCCGGAGAAATATCTCCACATTACCTGCCTATATGTGTTGCAACGCATATATTCTCACAGTAGTCAATACAAGATATGACCGGTCATCACAAATCAAACTCAAATAGCCAACCCAGACTTCAAAACTCGGAGCAAGTACCGTACAACGGTTCTTACCAATCAAGAGTGTCCAGATTCCAACTGCCAAGCTCCAAAATTCGCCCAAACGGCTGTCACGGCAGAACCGACAGAAGAGGTCTCAGTCGAGGACCGGCGCCACCCAGATGGTCAGTTCGGAAGGGAAGGAAGGAAACCTCGGGATGCCAGGACTAAAGTGCCTCTGGCAGTGATCACATCCCCGGCCACATTCCTCACCTTCATCACGACCAGTCCTTCGAGCATCCGAGTCGCCGATGAGCCCCACGTGACGGGCGCCAATTGATGAATACAGGCCCCAGCTAGGCCCGCAGGACACAAGGGTTCGCTCTCCTGCAATGGAATCTACAAGGAAGTTGGCACGGAAACTGCAAAGTACAAAGACAAAGTTTATTAACCCTTAAGGGTGGTCCTACAATCCATACAACACCCTTCAGTATTGCATAGAGTAGCACAAAGAACTTGCATACACGGTCCCCTTTTATACACAACAGAGGGGCTCATAAGTGGGTGGATACATCATGAGGCACACATCTTTACCTTTTATGGACATTTTCAATACAGAACCAATATGTGGGCGGAGTAACCAATTTCCTGAGCCCGCGAAAACATGGTCAAGCGAGGATTAACTGATAACAGATGTGGTCAAATCTGGGCATGCGCCAGACGGACAAAGGAGCTATTTATAGACTGTTACTAAGCAGATTACAAGAGCAACTGACGAGAAGGTAGGACTCTTCTCGTGTACAGCACGTGGAAACATGACAATACAAAATGGAGTCCGGACATTAGACAACATAAGAAGAGAAACCCGTTCCGGGTAGAGGGGAGTTCATGTCTTCAGTGAATGCTTAATCAGATCGCTGTTTCAATTTACAACATTACTTCCTCGCAACGGTGGGGGAGAGTGGAATTTGATGTTTGGGGATGCAGCCACGAGCATCCCAATGAGCGCCCGCCCTATCTGAGTCCGGCGATTCTGGTGGCAACTTTTGGTCTCACTACAAGCTCTGTGGTAGCGCCTGGACACCCGCTTACCTGTAACCAGCTCAGTCACTACACAGTGAACCACGACTTCGTGTGAGCTTGCCGCCTACTTAGGGGACAAGCACGAGCTTCTTTTGGGACACTAAGCGGCAGGGTGAGGGAGAAGGCGAACTGCAATTCCGCCGACTTGAAAGGACTCGGTGTGCATTGGGGAGAAGGGAGCGGACAACGCCCACTGGGGCCAGTACTGACGAACGATGCCTGCTCCGCGTGAATCCAGCCCTGGGTTTACGCCTTTCCCACTGCTCACACACCAGGGATGCCCAACCAATTGGAGCGAGGTGTCCTGTTTAAAAGATGGCGGGAGAAGCACTGACTTTTTCTTTGGCGGCATCTGAGGAAGATTATCACTAAACGAAACGCGTCATGCATACGCCTAATTAAAGAAAGAAATCTGCAGTCTGCCTGAAGTCCCGTGTGTGCTTACTTCCTCGCAACGGTGGGGGAGAGTGGATTTTGATGTTTGGGGATGCAGCCACGAGCATCCCAATGAGCGCCCGCCCTATCTGAGTCCGGCGATTCTGGTGGCAACTTTTGGTCTCACTACAAGCTCTGTGGTAGCGCCTGGACACCCGCTTACCTGTAACCAGCTCAGTCACTACACAGTGAACCACGACTTTGTGTGAGCTTGCCGCCTACTTAGGGGACAAGCACGAGCTTCTTTTGGGACACTAAGCGGCAGGGTGAGGGAGAAGGCGAACTGCAATTCCGCCGACTTGAAAGGACTCGGTGTGCATTGGGGAGAAGGGAGCGGACAACGCCCACTGGGGCCAGTACTGACGAACGATGCCTGCTCCGCGTGAATCCAGCCCTGGGTTTACGCCTTTCCCACTGCTCACACACCAGGGATGCCCAACCAATTGGAGCGAGGTGTCCTGTTTAAAAGATGGCGGGAGAAGCACTGACTTTTTCTTTGGCGGCATCTGAGGAAGTTTATCACTAAATGAAACGCGTCATGCATACGCCTAATTAAAGAAAGAAATCTGCAGTCTGCCTGAAGTCCCGTGTGTGCTTACTTCCTCGCAACAGTGGGGGAGAGTGGAATTTGATGTTTGGGGATGCAGCCACGAGCATCCCAATGAGCGCCCGCCCTATCTGAGTCCGGCGATTCTGGTGGCAACTTTTGGTCTCACTACAAGCTCTGTGGTAGCGCCTGGACACCCGCTTACCTGTAACCAGCTCAGTCACTACACAGTGAACCACGACTTCGTGTGAGCTTGCCGCCTACTTAGGGGACAAGCACGAGCTTCTTTTGGGACACTAAGCGGCAGGGTGAGGGAGAAGGTGAACTGCAATTCCGCCGACTTGAAAGGACTCGGTGTGCATTGGGGAGAAGGGAGCGGACAACGCCCACTGGGGCCAGTACTGACGAACGATGCCTGCTCCGCGTGAATCCAGCCCTGGGTTTACGCCTTTCCCACTGCTCACACACCAGGGATGCCCAACCAATTGGAGCGAGGTGTCCTGTTTAAAAGATGGCGGGAGAAGCACTGACTTTTTCTTTGGCGGCATCTGAGGAAGTTTATCACTAAACGAAACGCGTCATGCATATGCCTAATTAAAGAAACAAATCTGCAGCCTGCCTGATGTCTCGTGTGTGCTTACTTCCTCGCAACGGTGGGGGAGAGTGGAATTTGATGTTTGGGGATGCAGCCACGAGCATCCCAATGAGCGCCCGCCCTATCTGAGTCCGGCGATTCTGGTGGCAACTTTTGGTCTCACTACAAGCTCTGTGGTAGCGCCTGGACACCCGCTTACCTGTAACCAGCTCAGTCACTACACAGTGAACCACGACTTCGTGTGAGCTTGCCGCCTACTTAGGGGACAAGCACGAGCTTCTTTTGGGACACTAAGCGGCAGGGTGAGGGAGAAGGCGAACTGCAATTCCGCCGACTTGAAAGGACTCGGTGTGCATTGGGGAGAAGGGAGCGGACAACGCCCACTGGGGCCAGTACTGACGAACGATGCCTGCTCCGCGTGAATCCAGCCCTGGGTTTACGCCTTTCCCACTGCTCACACTCCAGGGATGCCCAACCAATTGGAGCGAGGTGTCCTGTTTAAAAGATGGCGGGAGAAGCACTGACTTTTTCTTTGGCGGCATCTGAGGAAGTTTATCACTAAACGAAACGCGTCATGCATACGCCTAATTAAAGAAAGAAATCTGCAGTCTGCCTGAAGTCCCGTGTGTGCTTACTTCCTCGCAACAGTGGGGGAGAGTGGAATTTGATGTTTGGGGATGCAGCCACGAGCATCCCAATGAGCGCCCGCCCTATCTGAGTCCGGCGATTCTGGTGGCAACTTTTGGTCTCACTACAAGCTCTGTGGTAGCGCCTGGACACCCGCTTACCTGTAACCAGCTCAGTCACTACACAGTGAACCACGACTTCGTGTGAGCTTGCCGCCTACTTAGGGGACAAGCACGAGCTTCTTTTGGGACACTAAGCGGCAGGGTGAGGGAGAAGGCGAACTGCAATTCCGCCGACTTGAAAGGACTCGGTGTGCATTGGGGAGAAGGGAGCGGACAACGCCCACTGGGGCCAGTACTGACGAACGATGCCTGCTCCGCGTGAATCCAGCCCTGGGTTTATGCCTTTCCCACTTCTCACACACCAGGGATGCCCAACCAATTGGAGCAAGGTGTCCTGTTTAAAAGATGGCGGGAGAAGCACTGACTTTTTCTTTGGCGGCATCTGAGGAAGTTTATCACTAAACGAAACGCGTCATGCATACGCCTAATTAAAGAAAGAAATCTGCAGTCTGCCTGAAGTCCCGTGTGTGCTTACTTCCTCGCAACGGTGGGGGAGAGTGGAATTTGATGTTTGGGGATGCAGCCACGAGCATCCCAATGAGCGCCCGCCCTATCTGAGTCCGGCGATTCTGGTGGCAACTTTTGGTCTCACTACAAGCTCTGTGGTAGCGCCTGGACACCCGCTTACCTGTAACCAGCTCAGTCACTACACAGTGAACCACGACTTCGTGTGAGCTTGCCGCCTACTTAGGGGACAAGCACGAGCTTCTTTTGGGACACTAAGCGGCAGGGTGAGGGAGAAGGAGAACTGCAATTCCGCCGACTTGAAAGGACTCGGTGTGCATTGGGGAGAAGGGAGCGGACAACGCCCACTGGGGCCAGTACTGACGAACGATGCCTGCTCCGCGTGAATCCAGCCCTGGGTTTACGCCTTTCCCACTGCTCACACACCAGGGATGCCCAACCAATTGGAGCGAGGTGTCCTGTTTAAAAGATGGCGGGAGAAGCACTGACTTTTTCTTTGGCGGCATCTGAGGAAGTTTATCACTAAACGAAACGCGCCATGCATACGCCTAATTAAAGAAAGAAATCTGCAGTCTGCCTGAAGTCCCGTGTGTGCTTACTTCCTCGCAACGGTGGGGGAGAGTGGAATTTGATATATATATATACATATATATATATTATCTACTGGCGGTCGCCAGTAGATAGTTATAGTTAGGACCGTGTTTCCATAGGAAATCTGCAACATTCTATTTGGAATAACTTTGGCGCCGGTTGACGAATCCTCGCGAAATTTTCAAAATAGGTGGGGCGCTCCGCTCCTACCCTGAAAGTCTCGGGGGGATTCGTCAAGCGGGGGCTGAGAAAAAAGGGGGGTCCCAAAACGCATTTTCCCCATGCAATTTTCCATAGGGAGCTTTAGTCCAAGGTACAGCCCGAACGGCTGAACAGAATATATATATATATATATATATATATATATATATATATACATATACATATATATATATATATGTATATATATATATATATATATATATATATATATATACATTAATATGGGTGGCAGAATTTGCCTATAACAATGTTGTTCACTGCTCTGCTGACTATTCCCCATTTTTTTGTAATTATGGTTTTCATTCCCACTTTCTATTGCTCCCTTCCTCACTCACACTAAGTGTACCCACAGCACAAGACTTTGTTGATCATATACATTAGATATAACAAACAGCACAAGAGAATGTAAAGCAAGTGAAGGAAAAGTATGAGCAGTATACAGACCAACATCACCTACCCAGTCCTACCTATGCAATCGGGGTCAAAGTGTTGTTGTCCTCACAGTACATAGCCTTGAAGGGATCACGTAAATTCGAACCTAGATTCATTGAGCTTTATAAAATCACAAAGAATATCACAAGGTCTCAATGGAATTGGAGCTGGTCACAACATTATGTATACATCCTCTATTTCATTTCTCTTTGTTGAAACAAGTCACGCCTAGAACCCACAGTTCCATGAATCTGTTACCTCTGTTACTTGATGGTGAACCTGAATTTGAAGTTGAAGCCATATTGACTACAAAAGGCTGCGGCGTAATTTGCATTATCTCATACATTGGAAGGAGTATGGCCCTCAGGACGCACTTTGGAACCCGCTGGTCACGTGCACGTCCCTTGTCTACTTAGGCAATTCCATCGCAGACGCCATTGCAACCCCAAACATTTGGGGGTGCTGTGGGAGGGTGTACTGTCATGCTTGCCGTCTCCCCGAGCTGTTTTTAAAGTGCGGCGGAGCATGTAGCGGTTAAGATTGATGCAGACGGACACAAATCTGCTTGGAGATCTAGTATTTAAAGCCTGCAGCTTCCTAACATTGCATCTCTAACCTGAACATACAGGTTTCTCCTCACTGGTAGAGCCATCGCCTGGTGGCTTTCCTCATCGGGCTGAATTTTGCCGTGGCACTTGGTGTTTGTTTCCATCGGTGGTTTTCCCTCTGTCTCCTCGAACCTTGATTTCATCACCGCTGCTACTCCTGAAAAAAGACAAGAAAGACAAAACAAGAATCAAGCCACTACAAACAGTATCTGGGTAACACACTAGCATGCTCTGTGTGCATGTCAAGAACTGCTTTAAAAAAGGCTGTACTATCTGACTCTGAACTCTACCACGCAGCTACTGCGCCCAGGAGCAAAATATATGTTTTTTGTTATCTAAAGAGAAAAAACAAGAAACCAACTTTATTATTGATTACTTTGGATTGGGTACTTACATAATACCACAATGAACTCTCAACATACTCACTTGATGTTGCAATTAGGCTTAATCTTTTTTCATTTTTGTTTTTTGACCTTGTAGAGATGGCTGGGTACTAGGTGCATGAAGCAATGCACTGATCCTATCGACTTTAATGTTGTTCTCTCTTATCTACTTGTTTTCCCAGCCATGCCCTATGAGCCTAAACAATCAAGACGTAATTTATGCATGAGGTATGCTATAATTGTTGTACACTCAATAATTCAGGAAGTGTTATTATGACATCTGGTCTTTTACATCACCTTTTCCTTTTTACCTTTAGATATGTGCTATTTCCAATTGACTGTGGTATATCTACATTAGGATGGCGGAGGGGATTCATACAGGTACTAGGTAACTATCTGATAATTGCACCAGATAGAAAGTATTTGAGACATGGTTGGGTATTTTCTCTGATTCACTTTTTGATTCTTTTCATACAGGGAGAGTCTTAGACGGGTTCCGATAGACACACACCTCCTAAAGTGCAGTCATCAATAGATGTTTTCATCTTTTTCTCTTCCCTTCCCCACTTCCCCTTCGGTTGGAATGGACTTTGACCACTGTTGGTTCATCTCAATCAAAAGGGAGGTTTGGAACCTTGCTTTGTGGCCTTCTCTTGCTCCCATGGAAAAACCAAGTGAAATTCTGACAACATTTGGCCAAAAAATGTTCTGAGAACTAGGGGGAAGACCGGAACCAACCTTCTTGTTTATCCGCCTGAGGGGCATCACCGGTCGGATTGACTTTGCGGCTACGTTCTTCTCTGCAGCAGCAAATCCCTCTCAGTGGTCCTTCACCAAATGGGTATCTGACCTCAGGGAACTGTGCTCTGCTACAGCCCTCTGCCTTGTTCTAGTGGAGAGTCCAAAGGTAAAAATCTTCACCACAACTTCGTTC
Source organism: Triturus cristatus (assembly GCF_964204655.1). Classification (NCBI taxonomy): domain Eukaryota; kingdom Metazoa; phylum Chordata; class Amphibia; order Caudata; family Salamandridae; genus Triturus; species Triturus cristatus. The sequence goes on from NC_140582.1 coordinate 1,073,963,200, forward strand.
TATGGCCATCTGATGAAGACGCTTCTCCCACAGACACTCCTTCAGCCTTGCCCCATTGGACTTCCACCTTCCCAGACATTTTCCTTCAAGAATTGTTCTTAATCCGAAGGTGATGACTCACTGCTGTCTAGGCTCAATCCACTGCTTGTATCTAAACCACGCTCCATTGCGGTCAACCTTAATTTTCAACTTTGACCTGGTCTAGCACATCTAGATGTCCACGGCTGGTGCTTTGAACTTTTAGGAGCTAATATTTACTAAAAACTTTAAAAACTCAGAGCCCTGGTTCTACTTATTGGATTTTTGTCATTTTGGTGTCAAATCATTTATTAACTTTTTCTCTATTTTTCCGGTTCACTGATACAAAATCAACTCTAACATCGAACTACAAAATTATCGAGTCAACAATATCATAAACAAAAATATCGATACATAATACACAAAGGGGTCGAATCCGATCGGGGTCGAACAGCTCTCCGAGAGCTGTTCGTAGCCTTACCTTGCGACCGACTCTTACCCGGAGACTGTCTTTCCGGACGATGAAGTACGATGCGCATAACTGACACAAATCCGACCGACACGTAGGCTGCGATTCAAGCTTCATTTTCTGCACGAGCCGTACCTTCGATCGCCGAACCGAGTTGCCCGGAAGCAGTACCCACAGCAGTTATCGGCCGGAAAAGTACGATGTGCAAATCATACTCGCCGGATGGGTCGCCACGTACAGCACATCACAGCATTCGGAAAATAAGCATATTAGGTACGATTCGTGCCAGAACACAATCCACGGCTACGAGATGGACCAGCTAGCAACGGGTACGAGACGGAGCAACAAGCAGCGTGTACGAGACGAACACATCATGAATCCCATTGCGCAGGTCATACCAGTACTGTACATCTATGACCGGATCAGGAACAGACGCGGACGGCGCAGACGGTAAGTCAGACACCCACCACACAAACAAACAACACGTACCCGCCACACACACCCAGGGGATCCATATCAACAGGCCACCATAGGGATTGCATGTCCATCACCACTACCAGCCCCACTCATAGGGGACCTGTTGCCCGTCACTCCTGCCACCCCCACCCATAGGGGACCTGTTGCCTATCATGACTGCCACCCTCACCCACAGGGCTTATGTTGCCCATCACTCCTGCCACCGGCACCCATAGGGGACCTGTTGCCCATTACTACTGCCACCCCCACCCATAGGGCTCATGTTGCCCATCACTACTGCCACCCCCACTCATAGGGCTTATGTTGCCCAGCACTCCTGCCACCCCCACCCATAGGATGGGTGATGCACCACACATCCATCATACACCAACATTAGGTATGTCAGCAAAATACATCCCCCCTAACATCATGACAACAGTGTGTAGTCTGTGACAAATGCCCACAACAGTGAATATGACTTCGAACATACAATGTAACCACCATCACATGTGACCAAAAACTGAGTGTGGCATACACAAGGCAAGCATCACAATAGCACTGTGTCAATGTGCACTAACACCCCCTCACTGTGTAGAACAAAAGTTAAGTGTGGGGTTCCAAACTGCAGCAAATGTTGAGCATTGTGGTGATGGGGTCTAAAAGCCCCCTCATCACAGTGACCAAAAGGTAAGTGTCATAATGCTAAAAGCTGCAAATGCCAAACAGCTTGTATGATTCCTGGTCCCAACACATGAAACACTTTTGTGGCGAAGTAGTGGTTGTGTCCCATACCCACAGAGATGTGGTGAGGCTAACAGTGCTGTGAAAACCTAACATACTCTCGGCCATGTGCAGACAAGCACCACACATGGGGGCTGACATTGCATACAGTGTACAATGACACAAAAGCAGAAGTGACCATCACAAAGCATACACACATCTCGAAAATAGACACACAAATCAAAACATCCTGTTTAGACTGTAGGTGTCAGGTCACAAACTCCCATTCCATGGCAGAAATGGGACCTAACAACCAGGATGAATGTGCAGAATGATGTGATATGACTCACAGGGACAGCAGGGAAAATCACAAAAACAACATCCTGACAATGGCCCACAACAGCAATACCAATGCACTGGTGCAGATGTGCAAACACAAACAGGCAACCTCACACTGCACATCTGACACACCATGTGTGTGTGTGTCACAGTATCCCCAGGCAACTACACAACACATGAGTGGGGCTGAAGCACAGTGAGACAGATGTGGACACAGTGCCATACAAAAGTAACCCATCATTGGGTCCCCCTTAGTGGGCAATCAGGCATTGTGAGATGAGAGGGAGCACAACAGACACATGTGACACAAGTTGGAATGAACAGCAACTAACACAGCAAGAGACTGACACACAACATCACTACCCCAAGGGACCAGACATTGGGGTGACACAAGCATGCATGATACGTCCACTGTGATGACAAAGATAGATGTCGTACAAACTGTGAAACCCAGACATGTGTCCTGTGCCACAAACGTACATCACACCTACATAAACACAAATCACTCAGCATGGTCCGTCATCCATGGACAAACGGGAGGTAGGGGCCCATCCATGCAAACATTCACATCTGTCCACCCTCAACACAACACACCCTGAACTGCACCAATGCGCATCTGTGAAGCCCACATGGACATGTGACATTGCACATGCACCCATGACAAACACAGTAATGTTGGGAGGAACTAAGGTGCACAGACTCATCACACAAGGACAGTCTACAACCCTGGTGAATGACAGACATACTGCACAGTATGCGGTACATGGCCCTGACGTCAAAGCTTCCGTAACCTTCGCAATCCCTGCCACAGTCCCAGGACAATGCAGAAGCCAAGGAGAACCACAAGGCACACATGCTGACGCCTGCCAACATTGCAGGCCTGAGCCTGATGAGTGGGAACTGTCACACACACATACACATGTCTCAATCACCGAAAGGTACCACCTAGGGAAAACTACATGATATTCCGAACAAACAAGTGCCTTGGGGACCCCTGACTGTGTCCCATCAGCATCTGACCACATCATCACCACTCAGAACTGACAAATCCCAATGATGAAACACCAATTAACAGTAGTGTGTCATGCATCATGTTTTTTACAAATACCTGGTCATGCCCTACGGGCTCTGCCATGTCCCAGCTGTGTTCCAATTCTTCATTAAAGAGGTCTTTAGGGAATATCTGATTTTTGCTCTGTAGCATATATAGATGACATTCTGATTTATTCCTCTTCTGTACAGGAACATGAAAAGCATGTCAGAGCCACATTACAAAGGTTGAGGGAGAACAGCTTCTTTGTCAAACTGGAGAAATGGCAATTCCATGTGACTACGGTCTCCTTTTTGGGCTATGTTTTGTCATCACAGGGGATTATCATGGATCCACAGAAGGTATTGAATACACCATAAATCACCCCAGACAGTAAAGGAAGTGCAGAGTTTTCTGTGATTCGCTACTTTTACCGCAGATTTATTGATAGCTTTTCCACCCTACTCTCCCCCATTGACAGGTTACTACTCAAGGGTAAGATGTTTCGGTGGACTGAGGAAGTAGAGAAGGCTTTCCAACTACTAAAGAAAGCCTTTATTAGCGCCTCCATTCTACAGCACCCAGATCCCAGCCAACCATTCATTGTTGAAGCAGATGCCTCTCAAGTAGCTGTGCCTGGGGTTTGTCCCAGAGAGATAAGGTAACTGGAAACCTGCATCCTGTTGCATTCTTCCTCCATAAATTGAGCCCGACTGAAATCAACTACACAGTGGGTGATAAGGAATTGTTGGCCATTAGGAGGGCTTTTGACGAGTGACATCATTACCTGTTGGGGTCCTTACAAATTCTCATAGTCCTGGTGGAACACGGAAATCTGGAGATTCTGAAATCGCCCAAACTCTATCCATGCAGCAATTGCGATAGACTCTAATTTTTTTTAGGAATTTGGCTTCATTATCCTGTTTCAGGCCGGCAACATGGTAAGGTTGATGCCCTTTCTTGTTTGGAGTAAAAAGTACATGAACCCAAGACAGAACTTCCACACATTATATGGGTTGAATAACTCTTAGGGGCCTTGTACTCTAAATAACAATTTACTCAGGCACAAAAAAACAAAAAAGCAGAGATACTTGACAATAGACATAATGGTCAAAGTATTTATGATATGGTATATGTCCAAAAGGGTTTGTATGTTTCCACTGTCCCGCTTCAACAACAGGCATTAGAATGGTGCCATACACAATTAATAGCTGGGCATCCAGGTGAAAAAAAAAACTTGGAACTCCTTAAGAGATGATTTTGGTGGAACTACTCTCACCGCTGACACTAAGCAATACAACGGGGTCTTTTGACCCAATTGCCCATCCCTACCACTCCTTGGCACACCATTTCTATGGATTTTATTGTTGAATTGGCCAAGACTGAACATGGCATTACCACGATTCTGGTAACCAAGATGTCTCATTTCCTCCCTACGAAGTGCTTGCCCACCTCAAAAGAGTTTTCTGAGGTATTCCTGCAAAACATAGTACGCCTTTATGGTCTCCCATCTGTTATCAGTTCAGAGTCCCAAGTCTGTTTCCAAATTCTAAAAGGGGTTGGGTGAAATTACAGATAGACATACATTTGTTCTCGAGCCACAACCCACAGAAGGACGGACAAACAGAGAGGGTGAATCAATGTTTAGAACAATATTTATGGTGTCAACTGTTACAAAATGCTACAGATTCATATATATACATATATATATATATATATACATATATATATATTATCTACTGGCGGTCGCCAGTAGATAGTTATAGTTAGGACCGTGTTTCCATAGGAAATCTGCAACATTCTATTTGGAATAACTTTGGCGCCGGTTGACGAATCCTCGCGAAATTTTCAAAATAGGTGGGGCGCTCCGCTCCTACCCTGAAAGTCTCGGGGGGATTCGTCAAGCGGGGGCTGAGAAAAAAGGGGGGTCCCAAAACGCATTTTCCCCATGCAATTTTCCATAGGGAGCTTTAGTCCAAGGTACAGCCCGAACGGCTGAACAGAATATATATATATATATATATATATATATATATATATTCAGTGAAAAAACCATAGGTTTCACACACGTTATAGTTAGGAATTAGCATTTAAAAAACCTTAGAAATTCAGTGAAAAAACCATAGGTTTCACACATGTTATAGTTAGCTGGACATTTTACTCGTAAAAAACCAATGAAATTGCCCCGTTATAGTTAGTTCAGCTAACTATAACTCGCGCGCCCGCAATGCACTGCTGATGACGTCACATATTACATCACTCATGACATGGTCAGTGACATCACTCATGACATCACTGATGACATCTCAAATGACATCACTGATGACATCACTGATGACATCATCCTTGTGATAGAGTGGCAGACCTCCTCTCACCCTAATATAACCTTTGATACACACATTCAAACATAGAGACTACATTTTTCAAAACAATGGACATACCAATACCAGTTACAACAACCTCTTCAGTAATTCTAAGATCCACATACACATCCACTCATTCACCAACAGTCCTATACAGTCACTCATACATGTACTCACTCATCATATGTACTCATACACCTATACATCCTGTTACACAATGCCACTCATCCATAGAGTTACTCACACACATAGTCACTCATGCTAATAAAGAATCAAACATACATTTACTTACATATACAGTTATACACACACCACCACACTTACTTCTACGGAAACTTACACATACTTAGTCTTTTAAACAATCACTTATAGAAACACATACTTATTCATACAGGAACTCTTTCAATCTCTCACTCTCACATATACTCACTTATATACACCAATAGTCACATATACTAGTTTAAAACATATGTAGTTACTCATAAAGACACCATTGAGACAGTCATTCACTCACTAACACACCCATACACACACTCATCCACCCATACAGTCCTGCACACATGCTGTCTTCAACACATACAAACAGTGAGTCACTCATTCATGCACCTATGCCCTACGTAACACCCCCCACCAAACCATGCAGACACTCAGACTGTTACTCAAAATACCAACTAATAACCTATATAGACACCCATGTAGCTACTCACCAACCCATGCAGCCACTTATACACAAAGTGAGAGACTGATACAGATATTTACATATTTAAACATTACTCACTAAGCCATGTATTCACTATGATACACTTAATCAGTCAGTTACACAATCAATTTTTCAAAAACAAATCATCCATTTAGACACTTATATACCCATTTATTCTTCCATCGACCTTGAGATATACATATATAAAACATATTTAATTTTCAGAAAAACACACATTCACTGGATGATGTCATGAGTGATGTCATCAGTGATGTCATTTGAGATGTCATCAGTGATGTCATGAGTGATGTCACTGACCATGTCATGAGTGATGTAATATGTGACGTCATCAGCAGTGCATTGCGGGCGCGCGAGTTATAGTTAGCTGAACTAACTATAACGGGGCAATTTCATTGGTTTTTTACGAGTAAAATGTCCAGCTAACTATAACATGTGTGAAACCTATGGTTTTTTCACTGAATTTCTAAGGTTTTTTATATGCTAATTCCTAACTATAACGTGTGTGAAACCTATGGTTTTTTCACTGAATTTCTAAGGTTTTTTAAATGCTAATTCCTAACTATAACGTGTGTGAAACCCATGGTTTTTTCAGTGAATTTGCAAGGTTTTTTAAATGCTAATTCCTAACTATAACGTGTGTGAAACCCATGGTTTTTTCAGTGAATTTGCAAGGTTTTTTAAATGCTAATTTTTTTTTCTTCTATTTTTTCTAACATATTTTTATTTTAATTTTCTTACCTTTTATAAAGACTATGATTAAATTTTTAAAATTCTTAAATATGTTTTTTTTAATATATTTTTTTAAATAAACATGTAAAATTTATTTGCAGTACTTTTTTTCTATTTTTTAAAAAAAAATTTTAGTACGCGTACCGTAAGCTCACGGTAAGCGTACGGTTTACGCAACGTCCGTAATTTTCCTACGCTGCTTGCGTATAGTTACGCAATTTGCGTAGCCGCGCGTACTCCGCGTGGGACGCGTACGCGTGTACGCTACACGCGCACGTTACGCGGAAGTGCCGGGAGTCACTGTTATGCGCATGCGCGCAAGCGCGTGTCTTTTTTACGCGCATGCGCACTTTTGCCGTAAGCGTACCGTAAGCGTACCGTAAGCGTACGGTAGGTCATGTGATCATGAAACACAACTTTTGATTGGTTGAAACTACTTTCAGTTCTAGAACTCTCCAACACCACACCCATTCCCCTCATTTCTGCTTGTGATCCCTTGGGAGAAGGAGCTGGTTTGTCTTTGGGATACGATGGCAGAACAGCAGAGCTCTTCTGAGAGTGAGGCTAGCACTAGCAGCACTGTCTTGAGGCAGAGATCGAGGAAACAAAAGCCCTCTTATGTATGGGATTATTTTACTTTTCCTGAAGGCCAGCAAAAGGTAAATGCACCCTTAGTGACTTGTAAGCTGTGTAAGCGTGTACTTTCTAGAGGTAATCCTAACAGGAAGTATTCCTTTGGGAATCACACCGTGAAGAGACACCTCCAGGATGTACACAGAAGGACACATGGTCATCTTTTTGGAGGTAACTCTTCAGAAAGACAAGCCAGTACATCCACAGCAGCTCAGCCTGAACCATCATCTGCAGGGCTGACTCCTTCTTCTGCAGGTCAGGTGAGCCCTTCATCTGTGGGGGGAGAATCTCCTTTTGCTGGCCCTCTGGAAATCAACCCTCGATTTCGGAAGGTTGATATTCGATGCACATTTTGTCAAGATCTAATTTGCTATAGGGAGACCAGTGTTTCCCTAGTGAACAACAAAATAGATCAACACATTTGTCGCTTTGAATAATTTTCCCATGCTTCCTTTCCTCTGTCCCTGCATGAACACAACGGTTCTTTTAAGAGCCAACCTTATCTTTCATCTTTTTTTTACATATGTTTTTAAAAACTTTTTTTTATTTTTTTTTTACCGTACGCGTACGGTGCGCGTACTTTTTTTTTTTTTTTTAAAAAAACACTAAAAATCAATAAACACATTACAAGGTCCTTGAGAGACTACAATTATTATTATTGACTTACCATACTCACTGAAAAAATATTTATTCATTTGTTTTTTTTAAAAATAGTTTTAAAAATGTTTGTACTTTTCGAAAATGTTCTATATCTATCTGGAAAAAAAGAAAAAAGTATTAATATTTTTAAAACATTTTATAATACAGTACACATATTTACATGGGTGTGTGCTAAGAGTCTGCTTCTTCCCCCAAAAATTCGCTCCCCCTTTCCATCTAATGCAACTGTGAAATCACCAGAGCAATACGCAATAAATCTCTGCCTATAATTCCTCTCTGCACACAGAGTCATGTTTTCACATTAGTCCCAAAACGAAATTTCTTTGCCAATTTGAAAGCACACTTACTGCTCTTTTTTTTTTCGGGGCAAGTGAAAATCACTTTTACAGACTGACACATTATGAAACCACCATGTGTAACTACAACAAAAACAATTTCCATTTCTATTATTCATTTCTTAAGTTACCACATACATCCCCTCTCAAACTGTAAACTCACCTTTAAAATTAGTTAGTTGTGAAAGAAATGTGACACTCAAACAGCAGATTATCAGAGCCAGGATCTCTGTTGTGTTCACCTCTCTCCTCTCAGCAGAACCAGATAATGGCAAACTTTCCCTCTATTTTTCCACACATATACTTGTAAGTTTCAAATCTCAGTGCTTCCCCCTTTTTTTCATATGTAATCACACATTTCTATTGGTTGAAAACCAACCCTTTTCCAAAAGTACCCTTCCCCCAACTTGACTTCTGCCTAGTACCCTTCCCCCAACTTGACTTCTGCCTGCTACCATAGCAACAGCTCATGGAACACTGCTGTGTTGAGTTAGGTCAGAAGTTCGCCAAACAATGTTTCAATTCCACAGAGCAAAAGTGCTTGACTTTTCAAACCTAACAGCAAATCCATAGTACTGTTCTTTGGTTACACATTTTTTTTTACCAATACAAAACATGCTTCTATTAATTTACACATACAGCCTAGTTTTTATTCTAGAATGGTATGAAACAGCCAATCAGTTCTTTTTGTTTTGTAAAAAATATGTATGCCTCCATTTCCAAACTGTCTTTCTTTTCATATTGCCATTCTACTGAAAGACACCTCCTGAGTGCATCCAGTTCTCCTTTGAAGATGTTCACAGTGTGGATTGTAGGGCACAGCTATGTCTTCTGGAGTGAAAAGTTTGCAGAGAAAACAGGTATGGTGAGAGACCTTGCTTTGCCAAATGTAGACATTAAATGGATTGGTCAGAGAGGGTTAAAGTGGCACCAATTGATGCCATTGGTGAAATCCTTCATTCAAATCCAACACCCTGACCTCATAATAGTGCACTGTGGTGGCAATGACCTAGGCACTTTGACTGGGGTAGGTCTGGAAATGCTTATGAAGGACACCTTTGCACAACTGTTTACACTTTTCCCTAAAACTGCCTTTGTGTTTTCCAACATATGCCAAAGGCAAAAATGGAACTGGTCCAATCATTTCTGTCCACAGATTGACAAAGCAAGAAAGCACGTCAACAAATCTGTTTCTGCTTTCCTCCGTGACTATGGTATGGGTGCCATTTACCACAACAACTTGCGTTATGACATGCAAGACATTTATAGAGGAGATGGTGTGCACTTCAATGATGAAGGGAACAGAGTCTTCCTCTTGAACCTTAGACTCTGCATCGGTACTTACTTGTAGGTACCACTTAAAAAATGACTTCATAAACACAACAGCTCTTTTTAGAGCTCCCTAATATCTAAACTCTTAAATCTGCTTTTCATTTATTTTTTTTTTATTTTTTTTTTACCGTACGCTTACCGTAAGCTTACCGTACGCGTACCCCGTGATTTTTTTTAAAATCAATAAATGATTTTTTTGTACTTTTCTGTCCTTCTTTGACCCCCTTACAAATGTTAGGGGGTCTGTAACTCTCCTCATTGCCCCCTTTCCTTGTTTTCACTCTTTTTTTTCAGAGTGAAATACACAAAATGGCGGCCGCCGCTTCCTGGTTTCGACCGATTCGAATGTTTACTAAGATCTAAGAGCCAATCAGAATCGCGCTCGCGCACGCCACCGTACGCTTACCGTAAGCGTACGGTAAGCGTACCGTAAGCGGGCTCAGATATATATATTGATTTAAAGGCTATTTTCTCAGAATCTACTGAACAGATTTACACCAAACCTACAAAAGGCACTTCCTTGACCTAGGGACTACCTCTCTGCCAAATTTTGAGTAATTCTGTTCAGCCGTTCGGGCTGTAGCTCGTTCTAAAGGTCCTATGGAAAAATGCATGGGAAAAACGCGTTTTGGGACCCCCCTTTTATCTCAGCCCCCGCTTGACGGATCCCCCCGAGACTTTCAGGGTAGGAGCGGAGCGTAGCGCCCCACCTATTTTGTGAAATTCGCGAGGATTCATCGACCGGCGCCAAAGTTATTCAAAATAGAATGTTGAGGTTTTCCTATGGAAACGTGGTCCTAACTATAACTACCTACTGGCGACCGCCAGTAGGTAATATATATATATATATATATATATATATATATATATATATATATATATATATATATATATATACATTAATATGGGTGGCAGAATTTGCCTATAACAATGTTGTTCACTGCTCTGCTGACTATTCCCCATTTTTTTGTAATTATGGTTTTCATTCCCACTTTCTATTGCTCCCTTCCTCACTCACACTAAGTGTACCCACAGCACAAGACTTTGTTGATCATATACATTAGATATAACAAACAGCACAAGAGAATGTAAAGCAAGTGAAGGAAAAGTATGAGCAGTATACAGACCAACATCACCTACCCAGTCCTACCTATGCAATCGGGGTCAAAGTGTGGTTGTCCTCACAGTACATAGCCTTGAAGGGATCACGTAAATTCAAACCTAGATTCATTGAGCTTTATAAAATCACAAAGAATATCACAAGGTCTCAATGGAATTGGAGCTGGTCACAACATTATGTATACATCCTCTATTTCATTTCTCTTTGTTGAAACAAGTCACGCCTAGAACCCACAGTTCCATGAATCTGTTACCTCTGTTACTTGATGGTGAACCTGAATTTGAAGTTAAAGCCATATTGGACTACAAAAGGCTGCGGCGTAATTTGCATTATCTCATACATTGGAAGGAGTATGGCCCTCAGGACGCACTTTGGAACCCGCTGGTCACGTACACGTCCCTTGCCTACTTAGGCAATTCCATCGCAGACGCCATTGCAACCCCAAACATTTGGGGGTGCTGTGGGAGGGTGTACTGTCATGCTTGCCGTCTCCCCGAGCTGTTTTTAAAGTGCGGCGGAGCATGTAGCGGTTAAGATTGATGCAGACGGACACAAATCTGCTTGGAGATCTAGTATTTAAAGCCTGCAGCTTCCTAACATTGCATCTATTACCTGAACATACAGGTTTCTCCTCACTGGTAGAGCCATCGCCTGGTGGCTTTCCTCATCGGGCTGAATTTTGCCGTGGCACTTGGTGTTTGTTTCCATCAGTGGTTTTCCCTCTGTCTCCTCGAACCTTGATTTGATCACCGCTGCTACTCCTGAAAAAAGAAAAGAAAGACAAAACAAGAATCAAGCCACTACAAACAGTATCTGGGTAACACACTAGCATGCTCTGTGTGCATGTCAAGAACTGCTTTAAAAAAGGCTGTACTATCTGACTCTGAACTCTACCACGCAGCTACTGCGCCCAGGAGCAAAATATATGTTTTTTGTTATCTAAAGAGAAAAAACAAGAGACTAACTTTATTATTGATTACTTTGGATTGGGTACTTACATAATACCACAATGAACTCTCGACATACTCACTTGATGTTGCAATTAGGCTTAATCTTTTTTCATTTTTGTTTTTTGACCTTGTAGAGATGGCTGGGTACTAGGTGCATGAAGCAATGCACTGATCCTATCGACTTTAATGTTGTTCTCTCTTATCTACTTGTTTTCCCAGCCATGCCCTATGAGCCTAAACAATAAAGACGTAATTTATGCATGAGGTATGCTATAATTGTTGCACACTCAATAATTCAGGAAGTGTTATTATGACATCTGGTCTTTTACATCACCTTTTCCTTTTTACCTTTAGATATGTGCTATTTCCAATTGACTGTGGTATATCTACATTAGGATGGCGGAGGGGATTCATACAGGTACTAGGTAACTATCTGATAATTGCACCAGATAGAAAGTATTTGAGACATGGTTGGGTATTTTCTCTGATTCACTTGTTGATTCTTTTCATACAGGGAGAGTCTTAGACGGGTTCCGATAGACACACACCTCCTAAAGTGCAGTCATCAATAGATGTTTTCATCTTTTTCTCTTCCCTTCCCCACTTCCCCTTCGGTTGGAATGGACTTTGACCACTGTTGGTTCATCTCAATCAAAAGGGAGGTTTGGAACCTTGCTTTGTGGCCTTCTCTTGCTCCCATGGAAAAACCAAGTGAAATTCTGACAACATTTGGCCAAAAAATGTTCTGAGAACTAGGGGGAAGACCGGAACCAACCTTCTTGTTTATCCGCCTGAGGCACATCACCGGTCGGATTGACTTTGCGGCTACGTTCTTCTCTGCAGCAGCAAATCCCTCTCAGTGGTCCTTCACCAAATGGGTATCTGACCTCAGGGAACTGTGCTCTGGTACAGCCCTCTGCCTTGTTCTAGTGAAGAGTCCAAAGGTAAAAATCTTCACCACAACTTCGTTCTATGGCCATCTGATGAAGACGCTTCTCCCACAGACACTCCTTCAGCCTTGCCCCATTGGACTTCCACCTTCCCAGACATTTTTCTTCAAGAATTGTTCTTAATCCGAAGGTGATGACTCACTGCTGACTAGGCTCAATCCACTGCTTGTATCTAAACCACGCTCCATTGCGGTCAACCTTAATTTTCAACTTTGACCTGGTCTAGCACATCTAGATGTCCACGGCTGGTGCTTTGAACTTTTAGGAGCTAATATTTACTAAAAACTTTCAAAACTCAGAGCCCTGGTTCTACTTATTGGATTTTTGTCATTTTGGTGTCAAATCATTTATTAACTTTTTCTCTATTTTTCCGGTTCACTGATACAAAATCAACTCTAACATCGAACTACAAAATTATCGAGTCAACAATATCATAAACAAAAATATCGATACATAATACACAAAGGGGTCGAATCCGATCGGGGTCGAACAGCCCTCCGAGAGCTGTTCGTAGCCTTACCTTGCGACCGACTCTTACCCGGAGACTGTCTTTCCGGACGATGAAGTACGATGCGCATAACTGACACAAATCCGACCGACACGTAGGCTGCGATTCAAGCTTCATTTTCTGCACGAGCCGTACCTTCGAGCGCCGAACCGAGTTGCCCGGAAGCAGTACCCACAGCAGTTATCGGCCGGAAAAGTACGATGTGCAAATCATACTCGCCGGATGGGTCGCCACGTACAGCACATCACAGCATTCGGAAAATAAGCATATCAGGTACGATTCGTGCCAGAACACAATCCACGGCTACGAGACGGACCAGCTAGCAACGGGTACGAGACGGAGCAACAAGCAGCGTGTACGAGACGAACACATCATGAATCCCATTGCGCAGGTCATACCAGTACTGTACATCTATAGGGGTGGGCGGAATTTGCGTAATCGCGTTACGCAAATCTCCGCGAAACGGTAAAAAATCTCCGCGAACACGCAGAAATTCCGCGAACACGCGGAATTGCTTGTTCGTGATACTTTTTTCCTGTTCGCGATCACTGTTTGCGTGCTCGGGGTGAAATATCTCGCGAACACGCATATTGAGAACCCGAACAAGCAAAAAATTTCGCGAAGTCGCGGAACGCAGATTTTTGGGCAATTTCGCGTGCTCCGCGGAACGCGAAATTACCCAAATTCCGCAAATTCCGCGAACGGAACGGAATTTACCGCCCAGGCCTATACATCTATGACCGAATCAGGAACAGACGCGGACGGCGCAGACGGTAAGTCAGACACCCACCACACAAACAAACGACACGTACCCGCCACACACACCCAGGGGATCCATATCAACAGGCCACCATAGGGGTTGCATGTCCATCACCACTACCAGCCCCACTCATAGGGGACCTGTTGCCCGTCACTCCTGCCACCCCCACCCATAGGGGACCTGTTGCCTATCATGACTGCCACCCTCACCCACAGGGCTTATGTTGCCCATCACTCCTGCCACCGGCACCCATAGGGGACCTGTTGCCCATCACTACTGCCACCCCCACCCATAGGGCTCATGTTGCCCATCACTACTGCCACCCCCACTCATAGGGCTTATGTTGCCCAGCACTCCTGCCACCCCCACCCATAGGATGGGTGATGCACCACACATCCATCATACACCAACATTAGGTATGTCAGCAAAATACATCCCCCCTAACATCATGACAACAGTGTGTAGTCTGTGACAAATGCCCACAACAGTGAATATGACTTCGAACATACAATGTAACCACCATCACATGTGACCAAAAACTGAGTGTGGCATACACAAGGCAAGCATCACAATAGCACTGTGTCAATGTGCACTAACACCCCCTCACTGTGTAGAACAAAAGTTAAGTGTGGGGTTCCAAACTGCAGCAAATGTTGAGCATTGTGGTGATGGGGTCTAAAAGCCCCCTCATCACAGTGACCAAAAGGTAAGTGTCATAATGCTAAAAGCTGCAAATGCCAAACAGCTTGTATGATTCCTGGTCCCAACACATGAAACACTTTTGTGGCGAAGTAGTGGTTGTGTCCCATACCCACAGAGATGTGGTGAGGCTAACAGTGCTGTGAAAACCTAACATACTCTCGGCCATGTGCAGACAAGCACCACACATGGGGGCTGACATTGCATACAGTGTACAATGACACAAAAGCAGAAGTGACCATCACAAAGCATACACACATCTCGAAAATAGACACACAAATCAAAACATCCTGTTTAGACTGTAGGTGTCAGGTCACAAACTCCCATTCCATGGCAGAAATGGGACCTAACAACCAGGATGAATGTGCAGAATGATGTGATATGACTCACAGGGACAGCAGGGAAAATCACAAAAACAACATCCTGACAATGGCCCACAACAGCAATACCAATGCACTGGTGCAGATGTGCAAACACAAACAGGCAACCTCACACTGCACATCTGACACACCATGTGTGTGTGTGTCACAGTATCCCCAGGCAACTACACAACACATGAGTGGGGCTGAAGCACAGTGAGACAGATGTGGACACAGTGCCATACAAAAGTAACCCATCATTGGGTCCCCCTTAGTGGGCAATCAGGCATTGTGAGATTAGAGGGAGCACAACAGACACATGTGACACAAGTTGGAATGAACAGCAACTAATACAGCAAGAGACTGACACACAACATCACTACCCCAAGGGACCAGACATTGGGGTGACACAAGCATGCATGATACGTCCACTGTGATGACAAAGATAGATGTCGTACAAACTGTGAAACCCAGACATGTGTCCTGTGCCACAAACGTACATCACACCTACATAAACACAAATCACTCAGCATGGTCCGTCATCCATGGACAAACGGGAGGTAGGGGCCCATCCATGCAAACATTCACATCTGTCCACCCTCAACACAACACACCCTGAACTGCACCAATGTGCATCTGTGAAGCCCACATGGACATGTGACATTGCACATGCACCCATGACAAACACAGTAATGTTGGGAGGAACTAAGGTGCACAGACTCATCACACAAGGACAGTCTACAACCCTGGTGAATGACAGACATACTGCACAGTATGCGGTACATGGCCCTGACGTCAAAGCTTCCGTAACCTTCGCAATCCCTGCCACAGTCCCAGGACAATGCAGAAGCCAAGGAGAACCACAAGGCACACATGCTGACGCCTGCCAACATTGCAGGCCTGAGCCTGATGAGTGGGAACTGTCACACACACATACACATGTCTCAATCACCGAAAGGTACCACCTAGGGAAAACTACATGATATTCCGAACAAACAAGTGCCTTGGGGACCCCTGACTGTGTCCCATCAGCATCTGACCACATCATCACCACTCAGAACTGACAAATCCCAATGATGAAACACCAATTAACAGTAGTGTGTCATGCATCCACACACCTGGTATCCCAAGACAAAGATGTTGGATGAACACAGTACAACTCAGCAAGCATCAACAACAGGAACATATCAAGGGAACACTGCCTGTGTTTGAAAAGGGATGTGGACACACACACACATGCGCACACAATACACACCATGGGCCCAGGCAATGTCACGGAACAACACACTTACTTGAGGGAACTCAACGCCTGTGGAAGCTCAGCTGTGCCAAACATAGTCCCAGCAGGTCTCAGTCATGTCAGAAGAAAACTTGGCCAGTCAGCAATCAGTTACCACCCAATGAAGGCTCTGGTCACAACAGCCTGGGTACGGGAGTGTCCCTTAAGTCATCTGCACATATTCAATACATATGTCCAGCAAGTTGCACAGAGGACCCAGTTGCTCCTACACCAATGATGTCCACACCTGCAGCTCTAGTGGAGATGTGCCCACAGTCAGGGAAATAGACAAATTGGACAATGGGAAGCACATCATATGTGCATGTGTGCAAGCCACAGATGTGGCCATGCAAATGAAATGTTTACAGAGATGCTCACAAATTGTTTATCATGACACACCCAGTTAGCTGCAAAGGATGACATGGATACCGACCAGAATAGGATACATATCTCATGGACCACATGGAGTACATCACATCAACAGCTCAGTATTCAACATTGGAAATCCAGCATTATAACTGCAAGGTCATGGTAAACATCATCAACATAATGTACAGCTAAATCGAATGCACAAGGATAAATACAAATGCTTTATTCAGCAAAATTGAAATGCAAATGCAAAGTCCTTTCAAAACAATGGCCAATGGCCAGTCTATATCCAAATGTCAACAATGTGATTTGAGTGACAACTGTCACACGTTGCTTGCCTGCACTGGTAATGACTGGGGACATCCACTCAGAGGGGATACATGGGGGAAGGCCAGGCACCGCAGGGACAGGATCAGGGCTCAGCAGAAGGAGGCAGTGAAGGGGTGGTGGATGCAGGAGAGTCACTGGCAACTGCAGTGGAGGTGTCTGACATAGTGGGTGCAGTCACAACTGTGGGGCACAAGTCAGATGAGGTGGGTGTCGGCACAACTGCATTGGGCAGGTCAGATGGAGTGGACTGGGTCCCCACTGTAGTGTCCAAGTCAGACGGGGTGGTTGTGGGCTCCACTGCAGTGCCCAACTCCACGGGAGCGTAATGGGGTTCAGGTGAGGTCGGCAAGACAGAGGGGGGCGATGGTCCCCACACCAGTGGCACAAACAGTCTGACTGGGGGGCTGAGGGTGGAAGAGCAAGTAGTAGGGGGGAGGGCCGGTGCATTTTGGGGATGGTGTATCTGTGGGTGGGGAACCTGGGGCAGGGTGTGGCGGGGGAACCTCTGGAGTGGTGGCCTGGGGGATGGAGGACAGAGACTGTGTCGTGGAGCTGCGGGGCGGGGGTGGGGTCTTGCTCTTCCGGTTCCGGGGGGACTTGTGGGTGGGGGCCTCAGTCTGACTGTGCCTGGGGGAGGGTGTCCGGGTGTGAGGGGCACTCCTCTCTGTGTGTGGGGCTTCCTCTTCCCCTTGTAAGCTGGATCTGCTGGATCGGTGGGGAAATGACCACGGTCACAGGGGAAGAGCTTCTTGGGAGATGGGGTTGCAGGTGAGGCAAGGGAAGGGGTCTTGGAGGGAGAGGTATCGGAGGACTGCGGAGTGGTTGTGGATGCCTGTGTGTGTGTTTGCAAACCATCCCCTGTGAGTGTGGTATCAGTCCCCTGAGGTTGCTTGTGTGCACGTCTAGACCTTGGTTGGGTGTTTGTGTGCTGCCCGTGTCTGTGGGTTTGGGTGAATGTTCTGGTGTGTGTGTGCTTGAAACAGGTAGGGTGCTAGGAATCATGGATGGGGCAGGGGTAGGAGGGGTGAGGGACTGTTGGAGGAGGGACACTGCTGCCGTCAGGGAGGAGGCCACAGACTGATTGGTCCTCTGTAGGGCAGAAATGCCCGATGAAATGCCCTCCATGAACGACACCAGTTGTGTCAACAGACTGGTGTGTGCATGGAGGACACTTAGCATTGATGTCTGCCCTACATGGATCTCTCAAAGTAAGTCCACAGACTCCACACTAAGGGCAGCAGGGGACACAGGGGCAGGGGTTGCGGTGCCTGGCACAAAGGAGACATGCTGCCGAACACGGGAGCCTCCACGGACCTCTGGGATGGGAGCCGATGGGAGAGTGGTAATGGTGGTGGGGACAGCCTCACTAGCTGGGGTTCGGTGGCTGCTGACACCTGCCTCCACAAGGGAGTCATCCTCCGAGCTGCTGTGGCCCTCAGCTGGGGTGGATGGTGCTGAGGACTAACCCTGGGCTTAGTTTGCGTAGTAGCACTACACTTAGCTACGCGAAGTACACTTTGAACTACGCATATGCGTAGTGCGTAGCTGTTAGCACTGTGTGCTTGTCTGCTCTGAGCAACAATTGCAAACAGCATCTTGCACAGTGCAAGTTATGATAAAATAAGTATCTCTGTCTTTATATGCTAAAAAGCATATTGTCATTTCACAAAAGTGAAAAAGATAAATTAGCAAGCAGTGAGAGAGGTGATGATTTTAGGATCCTTCCTAACCGAGGGAGAGAACCAAGCAGATGCTTTGAAAACAAAAAGCACATCTTCTTGAATGATTCGGTGGTGGTCCCCCCAAAAGCTTCATGAAAGGGTTTCAATGCGTTTGCATTTGACTCGTGAGGGACATCTAGTAACGACTAGTGGAACTGCAGCTTCATGTAATAATAATTTCAATGCTTTTGCACTTGACTCGTGAGGGACATCTAGTAACGACTAGTTGAACTGCAGCTCTTTGTAGAATTATTTTGATATTGGACACTATAATATTCACTGGCCACTGCTAATCACGTCCCATAATGCTTTGCAGGGCCTTTGGTTGGGATTGTATTTTTGCCCATAACTGTGCTTGGGGTGGTCCTAGGAGGAAGGGACCACCACTGAATCGTTCACCAGTATAATATGCTCTATGTGTTCAAGGCATCTGCTTGGTCCTCCCCCTAGGTTAGGAGGGACCCCAAAATCATCACCTATCTCATTGCCTAATATTTTTATTCACAGTTCACTCTTGTGAATTGGTTATATGCGTTTTAGGATGTAAAATTACTTTATCAAAGCATTTGTGGGTACTGTTGATATTGCTGCTATGCTACGTGTGGTAGCACAGTTTTTGCACTGTGCTACGTGCACTTTGCGTAGTGCGTAGTAGTGCAAACTACGCATGCTCCGTGAGCGAAGCATAGCACTACGCCCAGGGTTACTGAGGACTCCTTGGTGTGGCTCCACTCGCCCTCCGTGCCACTGGCTCCCTCCAACTCCTCGCCTTCTGTCCCAGTCAGGCTCTGTGGCTCCTCCTGGTCTGTGGAGCTGTCCCCTCCTGTGGCCATGGATGTATCTGGATAGAATTAGGAAAAAAAGAACATCAATCACCTGCACTGACCACACACACCACAGTGAGTACAGCACATCACAGGGCAAGCCCTGTCATCATCAGCTGAACACTGCTCAAAGTGCTCACACTGTTTAGAATAAGCCAGTTGCCAGTCTCACCATCAACCATGGCACTCATATCCCTCCTGGACTTGCACCCATATGTCTGTTGCAAGTTGGATGCTAATACCCCAATGTGCAGACATGCACCACCTACACATTTGTTGGACATGCAAGTGAACATGTAGGAGTATGTCACTATACACACATCACATCTCTTGCCACTGACTCACAGATGTCAGGAAGAAGGGATGCTTGTGATGCATACCAGCAACACACAATATGATGTTCTCATGTCCTGATAGTCAATGCCACAATGGCGTGCATGGAGCACATTTGACCCCAAAGCAGGATCACTCATAGCAAGTTAAATGCCATGGCACAGGCATGCCTGGAAAGTCAGTCATCACTGTCTCCTGTCACAGGGGCAGGGCATCCAGACAACAACAGTATGCACTGTGTCACAATCATAGGTCATGGGTAAAGCAAACTCTGCAGCTGACAAGTGCACTTGTTCATCCCCTGTAAACAACATATCCTGGACCCAGATGACCCCACATCATACAAAACAGACATATGAGTCTCTGCTAAGTGCTAACACAACTCCCTGTACATGAGCACATCACAGTCTGCTGTGCATGAAACACAGCTGCCTGAAGTTCACAGTTGCATACACCATTGTGCACTGTCAAGTGATCACACACCTATATGTCACACAGGCCTTGTCTCTTATAGTCACATCTCAGATGTCCTGCTGACCCTCAAACTCATGAACACCCCAGTTGTCCTGAAAAGGAAGCCACACCACAATGACACAGAGGCAGACACCTGAAGGCACATGTCACTAAGCACAACCTGTAAGTTGATACACAGGAGTGTGATTACAGAGTGTTTCTAAATGCCCTTGAGTAGGCATGACTGCCCAGTTCTACGTGACACAGTGTATAGCCCTGGACAGTAGTCAGGTGGCTAAGCAAGTGTGACACACTTGATATACATACTCCTGAGGCCCGAAATTTGGAGTCCCCTGCTGCATGGGTGTGTTTGAACTACCATAGGCACATGTGGCGAGTCAGACCAGCAATTAGACACATATCACGGGCACACACAGATAACATGTCAGATCTCAGGCATTGTGTAAACAATTGACCCACCCATGAAATACACAACAGAGTCACAGTAACAGATGCTGTCCGGAACCTGAAGCATAGCTGACTGCAGGGACACAGTACCCTAGTGACACAAGCCACAGACTGTAGGGTCCACACCTGTGGATCAGATGAGGAGGGTGCATCACACAATTGAGGGACATGAGTCCTGGACTAAAAGACCTACGTAATGTGGAAGTGTAACCAGGCCAAAAGACTGCAAATAGCATGTCAGACATAGTACACAGATTAGGCATGGACTTACCCCCTCCTTGCTGCTGTCTGGCCTTCAGCTGCCCATCCAGGCCCGGGAAGACCACTGCCAGAATCCTGAGCATGTGGGGGTCAGGGTCCGGTGTCCGCCCCTCTTGTGAGGAGGCGACAGCTTCAGCTGGACCCTTGCAATCCTCCGGGTCCAGCACCGAAGGTCCTGCCACCTCTTCTGGCAGTTGCGGATCCGGAGCTTGTAGACCCCCACTGATCGAACTGCCCGGGCGATGGTCAGCCATATATCCTACTTCTGGTGGGCATCAACATGTGAGGATGACAAAGCTAAAAGTCCATTAACACACATGCCCCAAATTTGTGCTGTTGGATATACATGTCGTCATCACAAAGGAAAATGAGTTACACAGGTAGTGCACCCATGGAAATGGACAAATGCCCTGCATGTCTGACATATTAACATTGCCTGGGAAGTTGAAGCTTGCACAAATGCACTTTTGCTGCAGAACACCTGTTCATTACATGTACCTACACACTTTGGGGGATGAAAGTACTCAGTGAGTACGCTTGCCACTGGTGTACACACTGCTAGTACTGCTAGTCAGACAACATGCACAATTAGGAAAGCAGTGGACTGCACACTCACCTGCTCCCCTGGTTTCCCATACAGCTTGCTGTACTGTGGAAGGAGCCCATCCAGCAGGGCCTGGTTCTCCTCCTCGGTGAAGGCTGGGGCCCTCTCCAGAGTATGTGCCATAGCAGTAGCCAGAGGATGCAGAGACAGCAGCAGTGGTAGCAGAGATGTGGTCCAGTCGCATGTAGTGCAGGTAAGTGAGCTCCCTGGGGGCCAGCCAGCCTTATATCTGCGCTGCAGAGGCAGAATCTGTGCCATGTGTCCTAAGTGATAGGTCCAACACGGTTGCATTCTATGAATCTGGCCAATCCATGGAATTGTACGACTCGTACACATCTTCCGCATCGTTCAAATATTCACCTTCATAAAACCCTAGAAATTGCAACATTGTTGTAGGCATCCAACTGAATTTCCAGCGCACTACTCATACAAGTTTTGAATCTGAATCTGTCTCCATGACAGTCCAGAGCCAATGAGTGCGCATGGCTCGGTCAACTGACTGTACAACGCAGTTTGAAAATCCACATGCACCCGTCTCCATACGATTCAATGGCCAAGGCGTGCCCAGGGCTCGGTCCATGCCTGCACGACATGTATGCATGATAGTCACCCGCATCAGTTCTCATTGCAGTCAATGGCTAAGCGTACGCACGGCTTGGTCCTGAACTGTGCAATCATTGCAGCCAATGGCTAAGCGTACGCATGGCTCGGTCCTGAAGTGTGCAATGCGTACGCATGATAGTCACCCGCATCGGTTCTCATTGCAGTCAATGGCTAAGCGTACGCACGGCTCGGTCCTAAACTGTGCAATGCGTACGCATGATAGTCACCCGCATCGGTTCTCATTGCAGTCAATGACTAAGCGTATGCCCGGCTCGGTCCTGAACTGTGCAATGAGTCTCTGTAGAAGTTGGCCGCGTCGGTTGACATTGGTGTGACTTTTTGATGGCTTCCACACACAATTACTTGCCAGGGACTCAGGTGCACAACTACCACACTACAGCATGTGCCACACTGTGTCCCATGGCAAGTAAGGCTGCATGATCTGTGTGTTTTGGGGGGGCAAAATTTGGTTTGTTGTGTGGCACTTTTGTGCAGCCACTCCCAGGCTGTACACGTGTTCATGGGGACAGAATGCTTTGTGTGTTGTGCACATTACCACTGTGATGTGCAACTGTACAGTTATGGGCAGGTTGGATATGTTTAGGACATGTCACATACACCCTTAGTCCTGGGTGTGATGGTATGTACGTCACAGTGAGACCTATAGCCACAATTCTGATGTACACACACAGTCTGTGTGCATGTTGTGTCTCAGATGTGTCTGATCAAATGTGCCCAATGGGAGACAGTCTCCACATCCATGTGGTTTGTGCATCAACATTGATGTTGTGTGTGTGTCTAGGAGACGTCCATGTAGGGCCTGCAGAGACAACAGTGGCCACTACCTGTGGGACTCACGGTTGTTTTGTGGCGTGTACATGATACGCCATGTCATGCCAGTGTCCATGTGGCAATACAGGGACCCTGGGTATCTGCATGTCAAAGAGCTGTGATGCCTGGGAGACATCAGGCCTCACTTGTCACTGTGGTGTGTGTTTGTAACATGACAGCAGTACATAGGTACTGTGACACAGCCCAATGATTAGCCATTGCACTACATGGAACTTCTGGAGACATGTGGACTTGAGATGTGAGGTGATGGGCATGTAGGTGACATATGTGTCCATACCCAACAGCACACACCTCAGTACATTGTGTATTGTCATGATGTATCATGTGATATTTTGCTTGGTCATAGCCACATGGGTGGATGAATCGACAATCTTCCTTTGTTCATCTCTGTACTGCAGGGCACCAGCTGTCCATAGACTGTTCCCAGACCTTGAAACCATGCAGGAACGTGACAGCATCCGATGGTACCTCTGCACCAGGCCAGTGATTGAGGAGTTGGTGGAGCAGTTGGCGCCACATCTGCTACCTGGCTGTACATACCCTACAGCACTGACCCCAGAGGTGAAGGTGATGGCAGCCCTGCACTTCTTTGCTACTGGTACCTTCCAGTACACTGTGGCTACTGCTGGTGGTATGTCGCAAACTATGTTCAGTCGTGTACTACGCGATGTCTTGGAGGGGATGTTGCATTTTCTTGACCTGTATATCAAGTTTCCTAGCCCAGGTCAACTCACTGACATAAAGGATGCTTTTTATACACTGGGGAGGATGCCGAACATTATTGGATCTATTGATGGTACACATGTGGCCCTGGTACCACCACGGGTACATGAGCAGGCATATCGAAACAGGAAACATTTCCACTCCATCAATGCTCTGGTGGTATGTCTTGCAAACATGTGTATTACACATGTGTGTGCACGTTACCCCGGTTCTGCGCACGATGCCTACATCATGAGGAGTAGTCGCATTGCAACGCTGATGTCACAAATGCCAAACCAGCGTGCCTGGCTTCTCGGTGGTAACTGACTGTTTACCAATGTGTGTGTTTGGCAATGTTGTATTCCACCCTCTTTAAAAACTCAGCTAATTGTTCAATTGTTTGTATGTAGGTGACTCCGGATACCCCAACAAGCTGTGGTGGCTGACACCCCTCAAGAAACCTGTGACACCAGCCGAGATGCGCTACAATGAGGCACATGGACGGACCAGGAAGGTGTTTGAGCGGACCTTTGATCTCCTGAAAAGCCGCTTCTGCTGCCTGGACAATACCGGAGGGGCCCTCCCATATGACCCTGCAAAGGTGTACAAATGTATCCTTGTATGCTGCATGCTACACAACATGGCAGTGCGGAAGAAGTTACCTCTCATCCAGGATGACAATGACCTACATCCGCCACCTGTGGAGGATCCAGGTCTTGGCCACGATGCCAGTGATGAGGATGATGAGGGTGACGTCCGCACACAGCTCATCAACAACTTCTTCACCTGAATGTGAGTTTACAGGGTTGTTATGTCAATGCATTGAGTTAGCCTGAAATGTGTTGGAGCTGCTCTGTTGCTGTTTGAGTGTCTCTGTGTTCTACTTGACTGGATGCATGCAGTGATGTGTCCTTTCAGGTGGTCTGTACTCCACAATAGTGTCGAACTGCTAACTTGTTTCTGGGTAGGTTTATTTTGACATGTTTTGTGCATGTGTATTGCATTTCTCTCCTGTTCTGCTGTATTTTTGACTGTGTCTTGTGTCTGTCCTCTCCAGGGTACTTTGCCTGTTGTTTGGTCAACACTGACCCCCAACACCCAGAATCCAACCCCAGAGTGGAAGTTGTCAATTCCCATCAAGTGATGTACCAAACAACCCTGGACTTCAATTCTCCGACACTTTGTGACCGTGTGTCCACTGATGTGTAATGAACCAGTGCTACGCTTTGTTATGTGCATTGTCTGTCTTCCCACATCTGACTGACATTTGCTTACCTCACCTGTGGGATTGTTACCACTGACTGTGGATAGGTGTGGTGTCTGTGCATTCCAATGTATTTCAGGTCAACATCATTGTGTGGGATGAGTTACATGGCCATGGTGAGTATGTGTTGTGGTGCCATAGTTGTGTGTCTCCCTCACATGTGTCACATCACCACGACTCACATAACGGTGATTATATTGCTGTAGTATTTGGCATGCACTGTATTCTTTAGCAGATCAACATCTCCATGACACATAACAAGTTGGAATCACAATAGAGGCAAGTATAGTGTACTGGTGAGTTTATTTACAAACATGTGTGAGGATAGTGCACAGGATGGTGGGTGCTGTACATTGGGTTTTGATTCCAAAGTTCACAGTAGAGTTGGAAGTGTTGGTAGCTGAAATGTCCAGAGTAAAGTCCACAGTCATCTGCTACATTGGACCAACATGAACCCTCCATGTCATGTAGGCGAGTTGTGTTAGATACGACAAGGTGAACGGTTTGCGCACAAAGAACATTTTCCAGAACAGGTCTTGAGGCCCTGGGGGATGTGCATGGACATCTGCGTCTCACTTGTCCTTCTTCAGATGGCCCCTCTTCTTCTTCGGGGGGGATCCTCAGGTGCAGGCGTCTGCGGTGCAGAGGACTCTCCGCCAGAGTCATCCTCCCTCCCTGTGGCACTGGCAGATCTTGCGGATCAGATGATGTGGCCACACAGGGAGGTGTGGACATGTTGGTGCTTATCTGGCGGAGGCATGTGAGTATGTCCCTATGCACCGTAGTAAGTGCATCCCACTTTGCCTCCATGCCGGCATGATGGGCAGCCTGCTCCTGTTGAATGTCCTTTAGGATCCCCACTACCTGGCCGAATCCTCCGGTGCTATCCTTGTACGCATCTATGATGCATGCCAGTTGGGAGTCATCATGCAGTCCAGACCCCTCTGCAAGCCACGCCCTCTGCTTACCACCCCCCCAGCATCCCTAGCCACACGGGAAGGACCTGCGGCGGCACACACAGGTGACACTGGGCCCCCTTGGGTGTTGTTACTGGTGGTGTTGTCCGTAGCTTCTTGGGGGTCCTGTGTCCCTGTGCTGTCGGTATTCTGTGTCCTTGGTCTGTCCGTGTTGGCGGGGGTGCCCTGTCTGTTGCAAGATGCTGGAGGCGTGGGTACAGGGGGTGCAGATGTTTGTACTGCTGGTGCTGCATGATGACTCACACTGGAGGTGCCAGGTTGTTCTTCGTCATCCAAAGTGGACAGAGACTGATCCACACAAGAGAGATGAGGGTCCACCGGAGTCTGGGACAGGGACTCCTCTTCATTTGCTGCTGTGTCCCCAGCACCACCTGTGTTTGGAAGAGACACACAATGTAAGTTATGTTTCTACAGGCATCAATGGTTCACATACATGACATTTTCTACTGTACATCAGGATGCGTGCCTATACACTGCTTTGTCCAAAATTGTCACGGACAGATATTGATATTGTTGTGGCACATTACCCAGCCAACATGAAACATTTCAATGTGCATCTCGAAGTGTGTGCATGCCCAGATCATGCATAGATTTGGCTTTACATGGCGATTACTACTCAAGGGCCATCACGTTGCTGACACATGTGTGTCATCCCTGTACACATTTGACCTTTAACAAGGACATACGTGCAATTCCACTGAGGATATGTAGTAAGATTGGGGCATGTCTGGTAGCAGATTTTGCTAGTCTTTGTGTGTCACATTGGTGTATTGGTACGACATGGTCACTGTCCGGTATGCCTGTGATCTTTTGGGAGAAAGTGTTTTTTTACAGTGTTCCTAGTTCCCATCTCATTTCATGCAAGTGATGATGGCACCATCGTTAATGAGTCTGGTGCTGAGTTTTGTACGTGCATATGTGATTTGACTTGTCAATGTTCTCCATGGTGACATGGATTGGGCAAGGAAGCACTCTAGCATTTCAATGCTCATTACAGTGAGAGCCGGTGGTGTGTGTGTTGCGGTTTGGCTGCTGTGAGTAGCATGTCTCCTCCAATGGAGACATACTACACAGTGGAGAAGTGTGGCTCAATGATTAGAGCGGCAGACCCTGATGCAGAGGTCTAGCCGGGGACCAGGGTTCAATTCCCCGCCTCGGCGGGTCTTGGGCTCAAAAATTCCACGGACCTGATAATTCTCACCTTGGTGCCATTCCAATCATGGAGTCCCACTCTGCAACTCTGGGCAATAGCTTGCTTAATCTCCACAACGGCCCCCACAATGCTAAGGATGCCTGGCCTCCACCTTGGGGGTGCCCAGGAGTGGACGCCTCACAGGGAAAGCCAGGATGGGTTCCACAGCGGTATTTGTACAAGCGCCTTGAGACCCTTGCGGGTGAGTAGTGCGCTATACAAGTATCAATTTACATTTTCAATTTACAATGCAGTCCAGGTTAGACCTTGTGTCTACAGTGTCTATGTCAGTGAGTGGTGTGTTGTGTGAAGGATGCATATGTTGCAGCACGATGTAGTGGAATGCAGCTCACAACAGCACCGAGTGTGAATGAGACTATGATATGGTGTCGGCTATTTTGGTGTGTCCATTTCATTCACTGTCAGATGTCCCCTGTCAGTGATGTATATGTGAGTTCCTGTGTGTTTTGTGCAATGTACTATATATGGATCTCCACACTTGTCATCTGCAAGACACATCTCCACAGCCAGGCCAGGGGGCACCCCTGGACACTGCATCCCCAGACAGTGAGTTTGAACATATGGTTGCAATAGCTGTGTGTGCGACCGTGTTTGGGTTGGCCAGTGTATATGTGTGATTTCAGCCACATCATTTATCAGGCCCATGTGTCAGACATCTTGCCCGGGCATTATCTTTGTGAGTGACTGGTACCACATGTGTAACGTGTTTTAGCATAGAAGGTGAGTGTATGGCCAGCATCGGTGTTAATTGTTTTCAAGTCAGGACCTCCTTCTCCCCCAGGCCAGTTATCCCATCATGAAGCGTGCCACCATTGCAGTGGGTGCAAGTTAACTTTCAGGATGTCAGTCAGTGCAGTCCTGGTGTTTGTTAGGGCCCAGTTCCCAGCAGGGCCTTGTGCTCCCCACAACAGAGCCCAGTGTCAGACATCTTGTCAGTCCATTCCAACTCCCTGTGAGGCGAGCATGGTTCATTGTGAGCTTGCTGGGCCATGTGGGTGGGTGGGGAAAGTCTGTGACTGCAACTCCCATCATGCTTTTGGCTACACCCCCCTTACCAGCATGCCTATACTTCCTTCCTTTTGACTCTGCTTCCCTGTGATGTTGAAAACTAAAACGGCGATATGATTAAGCATTCACTGAATGCTTAATCAGCCTAGCTGGGGATTGTATTCATCAATTGGTGCCCGTCACGTGGGGCTCATCGGCGACTCGGATGCTCGAAGGACTGGTCGTGACGAAGGTGAGGAATTTGGCCGCGGGATGTGATCACTGCCAGCGGCGTCTTTTAGTCCTGGCATCCCAAGGTTTCTTCCTTCCCTTCCGAGCTGACCATCTGGGTGGCGCCGGTCCTCGACTGAGACCTCTTCTGTCGGTTTGCCGCGTGATAGCTGTTTGGGCGAATTTTGGAACTTGGCAGTTGGAATCTGGACACTCTTGATTGGTAAGAACCGTTGTACAGTACTTGCTCCGAGTTTTGAAGCCTGGGTTGGCTATTTGAGTTTGATTTGTGATGACCGGTCAATTTTGTATTGATTACTGTGGGAATATATGCGTTGCAACACATATAGGCAGGTAATGTGGAGATATTTCTCCGGAGTTGTTTAAATTTGAACGGCGCAACGTTTAAGTGCCATTTTTTATAATACTGCATATTTTGCATTATTTTTGAGCATGCCTGCTTTTAGCGCACTTCGTAAGTGGTGCTGCTGCTTTGGAAACCGGTTAAATCTTGAGGAATCTGCTCCAGCCCCCCCAGAGGGGACTCCTAATAGGGATATGTATGTGAAGCATGGTCTTTTCTCTATAATGTACAGCACAGTGTGGAGGAAATACACCAAAAAGGATCCTGAGTTACGATGGCCTTTGTATGGATCGTTTGATATGCGTAAGATTGAGTATGTGGAACAGTGTATGTGTAAACGGCGTGCTCGGCAAGACATGTTTGAATGTGTATGGTTATGGGTGAAGGAAGTGCGTTAGCAAGAGAAACGTGAGAAAGCGCTGATTGATAAAGAGCAACGGAAAAATGATCATGTGAGAGCGCAGGAAGTATCGGGTCAATATGCTGTCCGCCAGCCACTTTATCCTGTCCTTACTAATCTTGAAGATGATTTTCATTTATTAGATTGCTCTCCGCCCCCTTATGTTGGCGCGTCTGCCCCGGGGTCCCAGGATTCTGGATCGGTTTCGGATAAGGTAGACACGCGGTCCATGTTATCAACTGATCGTATGGGTGAGCTTCGGAAAATTTCTCTTCGTGCGCTTAAGGGCAAGCTATCTCTTACTGAATTATTGGCATCTTTGGACAGTTGGCAGAATAGGGAAAAGTTATATTTTGTTGAAACTTTTTCTGATGAAGTGGTTACTGCCTTTCGGAAATATTCTGATGTTTTTGAGCCTGATGATATAGTATTAGATTCTAAAGCATTACGTAACGGTGTTTTTTCTCCCTCCAAGGTACCCGATGCGGTTCGACGGCTGTTTACATTGCGGGACGCGATGCTTGAACTTAAAGAGAAAGCGCGCCAAAAGACAGGGGAGGAGGAGCAATCGAATTCACATGTCGGCGGGAAACAGTCGTCTACCTCCCATTCAGATAAGAGTGAACTAGTGCATACTAAACCGATGCGAGAGGCGGCACCTTTGTATGTTCCTCCTAAAGGAGCGGGTACTAGTTCAGACATGTCTTCCCCCGATGCTAGGGGATACTTCGTGTATAATTGGGTTTATACTCCCTGGCATCGGACTGATGTCATGGCATTGAAGAATGCATTGCCTGACCCCCGCGAGAATCCAGCGGCCTTTTATGAAGAGGTCGAAGGGGCCTTGAATTCTTGTACTATGACTTTAGCAGATATAGATTTGTTCTTTGGGCTCATTTTACCACCGGATATGTGGCGATCTGTGCGGAAGGTGGATGATCAAGCCGTTTTTAAGGCCAAATGGTCTGAGATTGAGGATGAGGATAGGGAGAGAAAGCCCGCGCAAAAACCGCCCCAGCTTATTTTAGATCTTCCTGCTGCTATCTTGACTAAGTTGAAAACGATTATTCCCCCTAAAAAGATTGACTGGAATATGTTAGCCTCGTGTAAACAGAAGGCTGATGAATCAGTTTCAGACTTCTTTACGCGTTTTGAGGAAACATTTCATGATTTCAGTGGTCAGTCACTTACGGATGATACGGGTCGACATCTTTTTGTTGATAAATATGTGACGAATTTATTACCGGGAATAGCAGCTCGATTAAAAGCGAGTGAAAGTTCCTGGTCCACCTCGTCTCCGGCATCCCTCCTGACTATGGCTCAGTATTATGAGCGTCAGGAACAAGAAGCGAAGGGGCATGAGGAGAAGAAATCGAAAGATTTGAAGACTAAGGTGATGTTAGCACAAGTGTATGGTCCGCCTCGTCGGGGTGTTGAGAGAGGTAGAGGAGGATTTTATGGTCCCCCTTCGGGTCGGTCGGATGTTAATAGAAATCAATGTGCGTATTGCAAACAGTTGGGTCATTGGGCCAGGGATTGTCCGGTATTATATGCACCCCGTCAGGGTCGTGGTCAGGGACCGCCGAGAGGTAGAGGGGGCTTTTCGAATTTTAGAGGGAATTCCAATGATCGTGCTCGCTTTGAGCCTACTGTGCAGCAACGAGCTAGACCTAATGTGTTTGATCGGCAAAATCAGTATCACATGTCTGGGAATGACCGCCCTGGGTACCATGATTCGCAGCATGCATAGGATTGCGTTGGGTGGGGGTTGGAATCAGTTGAAGTGCCAGTTGATCAGAGGGGTCCTTATGTTACAGCAAATGTTCTGGGTTCTACTGATCGGTTCCTAGTTGATACAGGAGCTACTCGCAGTGCGCTGTCCAAACAATTGGTTCCGAGGGCTCCCCCATCTGGCTTAATGGTTACATCGGTAGGGTTTGATGGTACACTCTCTCGAAGCCCTCTATCCCGACCCCTTGCATTTCATGTTGACCAACTTTCTGCACCCTGTTCGTTTTTGCTTGCTCCGAACACGCCTGACAACATAATGGGTCTTGATATGCTTAAGCACTTCAGAGCTACAATCCGCTGCTCCCCTACTGGAGTACGTGTGATATTAAATGACAATCACCCCATGGCAGAACGGAAGTGTGTGGTTGCAGAGGATACTGTATTAGCTTCTCTTCCTCGTACTTTGTGGGCCACTTCGGATACTGATGTGGGACAGATGGTGATTCCGCCTGTCCACATTAGTGTCCAGGAGGGTGCTGTGCTACCACGCCTCCCACAATATCGTATTTCCCAGGAGGGGGAGGAGGCACTCATACAGATTGTGCAGGATTTGATCAAGGTGGGAGTAGTGGAGGAAGTTCCCTACAATGTCTGCAACAGTCCTATTTTACCCATTTTGAAGAAAGATACCAATACTAGGGTTTATCGTTTTATTATTGACTTAAGGGAGGTGAATAAGATAGTGATACCTCAGTATCCAGTGGTTTCTGATATCACTACGCTGCTTAATCTGGTCCCGCCAATGGCGACCACATTTTCGGTTATCGATTTGAAAAATGCTTTCTTTTCGATTCCTATTCATCCTGATAGCCGGTACCTTTTCGGCTTCACTTTGAATAATCGGTCCTACAGATTTTGTAGAGTCCCTCAGGGTTATACAGAGAGTCCTAGTATTTACAGTCAAGCATTGAAAAGACAATTGGATTCCTTTGTTCTGCCTGATGGTGTAGCCCTTATACAATATGTCGACGACATCTTGTTGGCGGCCGACACTCCTGAGCTGTGTGAGAAGTGTGAGAAGTGCACATTATCCTTGCTTTCCTTTTTGGCATCTCACAATCACAAAGTGTCGAAGAAGAAATTGCAATTTTGTAGACCAAAGGTGACTTACTTGGGTCACCTTTTGTCTAAGGAGGGGCGTGCACTCACGCCAGATCGTATTCAAGCACTTTTGGACACGTCAGTACCTTCCACACAGAAGGACGTGCGTGCATTTTTGGGTCTTGCTTCCTTTTGTAGGCAATGGATATTGGGGTTTTCACACATAGCTAAGCCATTGTTAGCACTTTTGACAAAAGATACCCCAAGAATGTTTATACAGATAGCCGCTATGCCTTCGGAGTAGCGCACGACTTTGGCCTACTCTGGAAGGAGAGAGGGTTTCTAACGTCACATGGAGCGCAGATAATGTATGGAGAGTTAGTTCACAACCTTTTGACTGCATTAACATATCCAAAGAAGATTGCTATAGTTAAATGTAGTGCCCATAAAAAGGTGGTTGATAAGATTGGAGAAGGGAATGCTTTGGCAGACCGGGTGGCACGAGAGACTGCGATGCAGCCTGACTCTACTGCAATGTACGTTGTGAAGTCGCAGGCAGAAAGATGGCACGATGCTAGGAGAGAAGTGCTGGAGATACAGAGGACCGCTTCCGATAAGGAACGGGAGCAATGGTCCAATGATGGAGAATTAGACGATGAAGGGTGTTGGAGAAATAAGCAGATGGATAAATGGAAGTTACCCACAGCTTTCGTACAACCTATGGTTCAGATGGCACATGGACTAGCGCATGTCGGAGCTTCCGCAATTGTAAAATTACTCACACGACTTTGGGAGCATCCGGAGATCGCTAGTACGGCAAAGAGGGTAGTGCAGACTTGCATGATTTGCCTGAGGTATAACCCAGGAAAGGGTACACGAACTCCAGCAGGAGGATTTGCAACACCTACTGCACCCTTTGAGGTTTTGCAGATGGATTACATTCAGCTTGAGCGCTGTAACAATCTGAAGTATGTTCTAGTAGTGGTTTGTGCTTTCAGTAAATGGGTTGAGGCATACCCTACGAAAGACAATACTGCAATGACTACAGCCAAGATACTATTGAAGGAGTTCTTCCCTCGATATGGTGTTTGTAGATTGTTGTGGAGTGATAACGGACCTCATTTTATAGCAGACGTTATCAAGTATGTCCTGAAAGGACTGGGAATTACCCAGAAATTTCATGCAGTGTTTCACCCTCAGTCTGCGGGATTGGTTGAGAAATATAACGGTACGTTGAAGCTTAAGATCGCTAAGATCCAAGCTTCGACTTCTTTGACTTGGCCAGACGCTTTACCGCTGGCATTATTGTCAATTAGATCGATACCGCATTCTCGGACCGGTCTCACGCCATATGAGATCGTGTTCGGACGCCCAATGAATATTTGGGGTCCACCGAAACCGAAGTCAGTGTATGATGTACCTTGTGTGATGATGAATGATTATCTGGCACAGTTAACGGATAATTTGGTTTCTATTCATCAACAGGTTCGAGAAGCGCTCCCTGATCGGTCCACAGGTGAAGGACATAACCTCCGGCCTGGAGATCATGTTATGATCAAGGTGTTTGAAAGGACGAACAGTCTGGAGCCGAGATGGGTTGGTCCTGAGCAAGTCTTGCTCGCAACGAGGACAGCTGTGCGGGTCTCCAATCGGAAGAACTGGATCCACTCCCTGCACTGTCGTAAAGTGCCGCCTGGATTAGTGGAGCCTGCTGTATTGACCGACCATCGAGAAATCCTGACTGCAGAGAAAGGCCGTGCTGTGGAACCGAATGACACTGAGGAGCTCTTTCCGGACCAAGCGATTCCTGGAGGAAGAAGATATCATCTCAGACCGAGGAAGTGATTTCTTTCTGTATCAGGACACGTTGTCAGAACGGCCCTTAGGTTAGTGAAACGGAGAGCCAATGAGGCAAGGGGGGGGGATCAGCCCTGCATTAGTGTAGTGACACCCGTCTTGGCCCGCTGGTGAAGAAATCAACGGCTGCCTAAGGGGAAGAGTTCTGGCAACTTTTTAGTTTCAGGAAGATATTGACTTTTACTACAAAATGGAGAAGAAGAAGATTCTTTGTGCGACAAGTTTTATTATCATTATAACTATTGTTGGTATAACCACGTCGTTTGTGGAGGATGTGACTCCTGCCCGTGAGTTGCTTGTTTTGACTACTCCAGTGCCTGAGGAGCACTACTTTTACACCCTTCCGTATCAAGAATTGAAGCATCGTCAGTCTTATTTGAATAATACTTTTATCCAGATGTTGCATCATACCCATGTTGCAACAAATGCTACGAACTGTTGGATATGTGGTATGATGCCAGCTCATCAGAAGAAAGGAGGAACGCCGTTTATACCTCTTCCTTTCTCTCATAATGGCTCTTGTAGAGCATGGTACACTTTGCTTTTTGCCACACGGAAACCTACAGTGGGACGACTGCTTTTTAGACTTAATAGGGAATGTCATCAAGATAAAGAAGGCTATCCACAAGCGAATGGGACAATATGGGAGTGGGAAGAATATCGACCAGATAATGAATCAATCCCCTACATCTTCACGAACACCAGAGACACTGCTGGAAATGAGAAATTTGTAATTCAAGTGGCACAAGCTCAAGCGGACCTGTGTGTTCAGAGTGTGGGTCATATTCCTGTTGGTGTTAGTGACTGTATTATTGTTTTGAATATAGATGGATTAAATAATA
The DNA here is from genome assembly GCF_964204655.1 of Triturus cristatus. NCBI lineage: Eukaryota > Metazoa > Chordata > Amphibia > Caudata > Salamandridae > Triturus > Triturus cristatus. Next base: position 1,073,998,117 of record NC_140582.1, read on the forward strand.
GTACTTTCTTAGCTTCCCATAATACGTACTTCGTATGTGGGAATAAGGGTTATTATCGCTTACCAGCCGGCTGGTCCGGAGTATGTTATGTAGCGTTCTTATTACCCCCTGTATTCTTAGCGCCTGCATCCTATCATAAAGACTTGAAGTTATTAAACAATGTAACTGTAAATAGGTATAAACGTACTTTATCTATGGATGATGTTGACCAAACTGACACTAGCTTACAGCAGTATGTTGATTTTAACTTAGGATTGTTTTTCTTTGTTGGAGCTGCTCTAAATAGTAGGAAAGTTCGACGATTAACGAGAGTTGTAGAGGCTGTAACAAATCAAGCTGCTGCTGCTCTTGGGAATCTTACGGAAAAATTACAAATCACTAGAATTGTTGTGTTACAGAATCGTATGGTATCAGATGTTATGTTAGCAGACAGAGGTGGAGCATGTAGAATTATCGGAAGTAGTTGTGTATTTATTCCTGACCACACGCCATCAGTCTATAACGCTATTAATAAATTGCATAAAATCGCAGCTGAGATTCATACAGAAAATGGCACTTGGACCTTTTCTGGATGGTTTTGGGCATTGATCACTACATGGGGATGGAAAGTTTTAACTGGTCTCTGTATTATTGTAGCAGTTCTGTTTTCCTGTTGCATCTGTGTTCAGTGTGGTCCTTTACTCTGTTCTCTATGTGTGTCATTTTGTATTCCTGATAAGAAAGCTATTGCCAATGTCACCTATCAGAAATACTTAAACAAGGAGGTGGAAGAGATGATGAAAATTGACATATATGATGATTATCCTAATAAGCCGAATGTCTTCAGTAAATGTTGAAAGGGTCGTCTGTTGAAAACTAAAACGGCGATATGATTAAGCATTCACTGAAGACATGAATTCTCTTTAGTCAAAATGTGTTTCTTGTCTTATGTTGACTAATGTCCGGACTCCATTTTGTATTGTCATGTCTCCACGTGCTTTGCACGAGAAGAGTCCTACCTTTTCGCTAGTTGCTCTTGTAATCTGCCTAGTAACAGTCTATAAATAGCTCCTTTGTCCGTCTGGCGCATGCCCAGACTTGACCACATCTGTTATCAGTTAGTCCTTGTTTGACCATGTTTTCGCGGGCTCAGGAAATTGTTAACTCCGCCCATATATTGATCCTGTATCGAAAATGTCCATAAATGGTAATGAATTTTGCTCTATGTTGTATCCACCCACTTATGAGCCCCTCTGTTGTGTATAAAAGGGGACCGTGTACGCAAGTTCTTTGTGCTACTCTATGCAATACTGAAGAGTGTTGTGTAGGTTGTAGGACCACCCTTAAGGGTTAATAAACTCTGTCTTTGTATTTGCAGTTTCCGTGCCAACTTCCTTCTAGTTTTCGTTACAGGAGGGCGAACCCTTGTATTTGCGGGCCTAGCTGGGGCTTGTATTCATCAGTGAGGGAGTGTGACAGCAATGGCAAGATGGCTGACTGTGCAGTCCTGGTGTTTGTTGGTGCCCAGTTCCCAGCAGGGCCTTGTGCTTCCCGCATCAGTGCCCAGTGTCAGACATCTTGTCAGTCCATTCCAACTCCCTGTGAGGCGAGCATGGTTCAGTGTGAGCTTGCTGGGCCATGTGGGTGGGGAATGTCTGTGACTGCAACTCCCATCATGCTTTTGGCTACACCCCCCTTCCCAGCATGCCCATACTTCCTTCCATTTGACTCTGCTTCCCTGTGAGGGAGTGTGACAGCAATGGCAAGATGGCTGACTGTGCAGTCTTGGTATTTGTTTGGCTACAAGTCCAAAGATAGCCCCTGTGCTTCACACGGCAGAACCCAGTGCTGTGTATCTTTGGGTGATATTTCACTACAGTGTGTCAATGCATTATACCCGGTGAGTTGTGTGGAATTTGTGTTGAGGGGTGTGTGTCTACACATGCTGGTAAGTATGGTCAGAGCTGTCAGTCCTCCTTCCCACCCGGCCAGACATCTCACCATGAAACATGCTTCCATTGGAGGGCGTGCAAGTTGGCTTTCAGAATGTCAGGCAGTGGAGTCCTGCTTCTGATTTGCGCATAATCCCTACCAGGGCCTTGTGCTCCCCACAGCAGGACCCAGTGTCAGCCATCTTGTCAGTCAGTTTCCACTCCCTGTGATGTGGGCATGATTCAGAGAGGTCTTGATGGGCCAATTGGAAGGGGGAACATTATCTGTGACTACAAACCCCATCATGCTTTTGGATACACTCACTTCACCTGCATACCCACTATTCCTTCCTGTCAGTCAGCTGCACTGTAAGGTAGTGTGTTTGTGGTGGCAAACTGTCTGACAGTGTTTATTTAGCTTTGTGCCACTGCCTTGCTCTATTTGTTGGTAGGTTTGTACATGTCATGACACAGTTACAAGACACTATGAGATGGCAGGTATTGTGTTTGTCTGACTAGCATACACATCGTGGGATGATTATCTATTGGTTACTGTGGCTTTGCTAACAGTGCATGGTTTCACTCTCCCCTTGCCACACAATATTGAGTATATTGGTTGTGTACTCACCAGGCTCTGGTATGTCTGATAGACCATGGTCGCTCTCTGGTGGTAGGATGTCCCGCACCTTCTCCTCCCAGGACCTGAAGTGTATTGGTTTGGCAGGAGGGCCACCACCTTTGCGCTGACTCAAGGCGTGATCTTTCTCGATGAGTTTCTTGACCTTTCTGCGCACGTCATACCACTTGTTCTGGATGTCATCCTTTGTGCGCAAAATTGGTGCTTGTGCGTTCACCTTGTCCACAATCCTCAACCACATCTTTGTTTTGTTTGACATGGGGGTCCTTTGGACCAATGCACCAAACAAATGTGGCTCTACTCTGATGATCTCGTCTACCAGCACTTCTAACTCACTATCTGTGAACTTTGGATTCTTCTTTGGGGGCATGGTGATAGGTGGTGGTGGTGAGTGATGTGTGTGTGAGGGTGCAAGTGAGGGTGGGTGAGTGTCAGTTTTGCTAGGTGTATGTGTGAGTGCTTTTGGTGAGGTGCTAATGGTGTGAAAGTTGTGTGATGGGTGAGTTGTCAGTGTGTCTGTGGTTGCTGTCTTATGGTGTTCTCTGCTGGCTGTTCTCATGGTGATCTTTATATAGGTGGAGTTGTGGGTGTGTCTTAGTTCCAATTTTTTTATGTTGATATTTATTGACTTTGTCATTGCTTGTTTGATCCTTTTTTTGTATTTTTTCCTTTGGGTTTTCTAGGCATGAAAGAGACGTTCTTCTGTCCGAGACGAGCTGATGTTGGCTCGTGCAGTCTTCTCCGGGTCTTTCATGCTGACTTTCTTCTGTGTTTCATACGCGTCGGTCGCGAAGATATCTATTGCTTCAGGTATCTGTTTTCTGTGCGTGTCGGTCATGCGGCTTGGGCTCTATGCGAGTCGGTCTGGTTTTACACGCAATGCATCGTTGTTGGAGGGAGGACCACCGGGGAGTCGGGGAGACTATTCCGGGGCACCTTCCTACCGCAAAGTTATAGCCGAGCGCCGCTGAGAAGCCCCCTCGGGGAGGTCTTTCTCCTATGATCGTACTAGGCCCAGTAATACCACCACACAGGACTCAATATCAGTTGCTTGACTTGGTTCTTTATCAGCAGTAGTACGTTCAATATTTACAGGGGGATCGAGGGATCCAGTAAGAGTCTCAATGTCTTTCAGAGGGATAGGGTAGCGGGACAGTCTTAGTACCAACCAGGTACGGGAGGGCTCTGCGCCAGACCTTGAGTGCTGGTCTCAGAGCGGCTCGGACGTGGGGAGCCGCGACGGCGTCTGCAGGGCTCGGGTGGTAGTTCCGCTTGGGTCGAGCCGCGACACAGTCAGCAGGGCTCCGGTGGTAGGTCCGCTTCGGTCGAGCCGCGACGAGGTCAGCTGGGCTCTGATGGTAAGGTTCAACAAGGTCGGGCCGCGACAGCGTCAGCAGGGCCCCAAGGTTCGTGTAGGTCTTTAAGCACGGTGGAGCCGCGACGTCGTCAGCAGGGCTCAGAGTGTGGGTTCAGGATGAGTCTTCTTCCGTAGGGTCAGCCGCGATCCGATCAGCAGGGCTCTTGACTCCAGGATACAACTGTTGTCCTGTTGTCGGATCGCCCCAGATATAGGACTGGAGCCCTTTGATGTCCGGACCCTTGTGCCCGGAGGGGGTGGAGAGGCCGGGTAGGGAGCGGCCAGACGCCCAGCAGGAGAGGCGCCAGGCCCCAGAGAGCTGTGGGGCGATCGCACCTAGGTGTGGAAGGACGGTTGGGGGTCCCATCGATACTGCCCTCCGCCGGGAGTGGGAAGGGTTCACGTGGTATCCCCCGGGCCAGGGGTTGGCGCCTCGATGTCGGGCCTCGCTGGGACAGAGGCCGGGTGGAGCGGGGTCACGTAGGTGGTCACGTGGAGTGACGTATAATCCAAAATGGAGGAGCCCCGAGGTGCATGGGACCTCGTGCGGCTTAGCGAGGGGGAACAGGACCACGCCACGAGGCCGGCTCCAACACGCGTCCCCCCCAGCTGAAGGCAGGGAGAGTCACCCATCTCCTTGGGGGTTCTCCTCGCCGAGGCGGAAGAATCTGGACAGGCCGTCAGCATTGGCGTGGTTGTTGCCGGGCCGGTGTTCCACGGTGAAGTCCATCCCTTGCAGCGAGATGGACCATCGCAACAACTTGGGGTTCTCGTCCCGCATTTGCATGAGCCACCGCAAGGGCCGGTGGTCAGTTTGGACCCTGAAGTGGGTGCCGATAAGGTAGGGCCGGAGCTTCTTGAGAGCCCATACCACGGCGAAGGCCTCCTGCTCGATGGTGCTCCACCTCTGTTCTCGTGGCAGCAGTCGGGGGCTGATAAAGGCCACAGGTCGGTCGAGGCCCTCGGCGTCCATCTGGGAGAGGACCGCCCGACCCCGTACTCCGAGGCATCGGTCTGGACTACAAATTCCTTGCTGTAGTCAGGGGACTGTAGCACAGGGGCAGCGCACATGGCCGCCTTGAGGGCCTCAAAAGCGGTCTGACAGCGGGGCGTCCAGTGCAATGCCTTGGGCTGTTTCTTGGAAGTGAGCTCCGTAAGGGGGCCCACAATGCTGCCATAATCCTTAATGAATCGTCGGTAGTAGCCTGTGAGGCCTAAGAAGGCCCGGACAGCGGTTTGGGTTGCGGGGGGCTCCCGACGCCTGGATGGCGTCGACCTTTAACTGGAGGGGCGCCACCTGGCCACTCCCCACCTGGTGGCCCAGATAGGTCACAGATCCTTGACCGATCTGGCATTTGCTGGCCTTAATTGTGAGCCCGGCTCTTTGGAGAGCGGCCAGGACTTCCCCGAGGTGTCCTAGGTGCGCGGCCCAGTGGTCGCTGAAGACTGCAATGTCGTCGAGGTAGGCCGAGCTGAAGGCTTCTAGTCCGGCCAGGACCTTGTTCACTAGCCTCTGAAAGGTCGCTGGGGCGTTCTTCATACCGAAGGGCATTACCCGAAAGTGGTAGTGCCCATCGGGGGTGGAAAAGGCGGATCGTTCCTGGGCGCCGGGGGTGAGCTTGATCTGCCAGTACCCAGCGGTGAGATCAAAGGTGCTTAGGTAGCGGGTGGCCCCTAAGCGATCGATCAGCTCGTCTGCTCGCGGCAAGGGGTGGGCATCGGTCTTGGTGACTGCGTTCAGGCCCCGGTAGTCGACACAAAATCTGAGTTCCGTGGCAGTGCCGGGGGCGGCGGCCTTCGGCACCAAGACTACCGGGCTGGCCCACGGGCTGTCTGATAGCTTGATGACTCCGAGGGCGAGCATCTTGGAGACCTCGGTCTGTATGCAGGCTCGGACTCGGTCAGGTACTCTGTAAGCGCGTTGTCGCACAGGGGGGCTGTCCCCAGTATCCACGTCGTGGACGCACCAGGGGGTCACCCCGGGCGTGAGAGAGAAGAGGGCAGCGAAGGGTTGCAGCAGTTTCCGGCAGTCATGGCGCTGTTCTGGTGTCAGGGTGGCGGAGAGGCGGACACCCTCCAAGGAGCCGTCTTGGCTCGAGGACCCCAGGAGGTCTGGTAGGGGCTCGGAGTCACTTTCGCCCCCATCGTCGGTAGCCAGCAGCAGGCTTAGTTCAGTTCGGGCAAAGTGGGGCTTGAGCCGGTTGGCGTGCAGGACGCGGAGGGGGTTCCTCGGGGACTCCATGTCGACCAGGTACGTGACGGGGCTCTTCCTCTCAACTACCTTGAAGGGCCCGGTCAATTTGACCTGCAGGGCGCAGGGGTCCACGGGTGACATGACCCAGACTTGCTGGCCCGGCTCGAACTCGATGGTTGAGGCATTTTCGTCATACCAGCGTTTCATGTCTTCTTGGCTGGCTTCGAGGTTGGCTTCTGCCAGGGCCCGGAACTTCCGAGTCTGGTTCCGCAGGGTCAGGAGGTACCGGTAGACGTCGGGAGGGGCATCTTGGACTTGCGCCTCCCAGCCCTCCTTGACCAGGCTGAGGGGCCCTCGGACGGGGGGCCCATACAATAGTTCGAAGGGGCTGAAGCCCAGGGATTTCTGTGGTACCTCCCGATAGGCGAACAGGAGGCAGGGCAGCAGGACATCCCATCTCCTCCTCAGGGGCTCTTCCAGGCCCTTGATCATCCCCTTCAGGGTTCTGTTGAACCGCTCGACCAGTCCGTTCCCCTGGGGGTGTTAAGGGGTGGTGAACTTATAGGTGACCCCACATTGTTGCCAGAGGGATCTCATGTACTTTGAAATGAAGTTCGTACCCCTGTCGCTCACCACTTCTCGGGGGAACCCCACCCTGGAGAAGATGCCCATCAGGGCCCGGCCCACCACTGGAGCTGTCACGGTGCGGAGTGGGATGGCCTCGGGGTATCGGGTGGCGTGGTCGACCAGTACCAGGATGAAGCGGTGTCCCAGAGCGGTTCGGGGGTCGAGGGGCCCCACGATGTCGATCCCCACCCGTTCGAACGGGGTGTGGACGGCTGGAAATGGTTGTAGGGGGGCTTTCACTCGACCCCCAGTCTTCCCGCTGGCCTGGCAGGTCGGGCAGGACCGGTAGTGATGGTCCACGTCTCTTCTCATTCGGGGCCAATAGAAATGGGTCACTAGGCGGCTGTAAGTTTTGTCCCGCCCGAGGTGTCCGGCGAGGGGCACGTCATGCGCCAGGTTCAGGAGGAACTCTCAAAATCGGAGGGGGACCACCAACACCCGGCCGGCCCCTAGTTCGGCGACTTTCTGCTCGCTATACAATAAGTCATTGTCCCAATAGACCCAGTGGGTTCCCGTGGGGTCCCCCGCGGCCTGGGCGGCCGCTTGCTGTCGGGCCCCCTCGAGGGACGGGCAGGCCTTCTGCTCCTGCTGGAATTGTTTGCGGGTGGGGCCCCCGTCGTGGCGCCACTGGGCCAGCTCGGGGATCTCGCTGAGGGAGGCGGCCTCGTCGGAAGAAAGTTCGGATGGCCCGGCCTCCTCGTCAGGTTCCTCCGTGCCGGAGGAGGGTGGTAGTTCGGGGCCCGTCGGCTTGTCGGGGGCCGTGGCAGCGGCTGGTTGGGCGGTCATGGACCGGGTGGTGGCGCAGGCCCACTCGGGCAGTCCTAGCATCCCCAGATGCTCTCGGCGTTCCACCTGGGCCCAGAGGGAGCTCTCTAGGTCATTCCCCAGGAGGCAGTCCACTGGGGCGTCGTCGCGGACAGTTACTTTTAGGGTGCTGGACACTCCTCCCCACTCGAAGGGGATCCTGGCCATCCGGCACATGCTCTCGGTGTTGTCCGCGGTCCGGACAGGGCATAGGACATGTGGCAGGATTTGTTCGGGGGTCACCAGGTGGCAGCGGACAGCGGTCACACTGGCCCCAGTGTCCCGGAGGGCTTCGGCCCGTCGTCCATTGATGGTGACCCACTGCTGGTACTTCTGGGTGTTGCTTGGGATGGCAGCTCGGGGCACCATTTCTCGGGAGCCCAGGCATACAAGCGACATGGCAGCTGGTTCCCACTCGGGGGACCCGCCGTCGTGGTTTTCCTCCTCGTCTTCTCCCTCCCCCAGGGCTGCGGCGGCTATTTGCCGGGGAGGGGGCCCAGCGGTCCCGTTCCGTCGGTTCACGGGGCAGGCCGGGTCGCTCGCATAGTGGCCGGTCTGCTGGCAGCCGAAGCAGGTCACTGTCGGTCGTGGTCCAGGCCGTGCGATAGGGGTCCCCCTTCGGCCCAGGGTCGGGGACGTGTGGTTGGTGGCTTGGCCTCGTGGCGGGCTTCTGGGCGGCCCGGCCGGGAATTCTCGACTGCGGTGGGACCCCCCTCCTCCGCCTTGCTGGCGGGGAGGTCCCGTGGTACTCCGTTGGTAGTCCCCCACGGGGTTCCGGGGGACCCGGGTGTTGACCCATCGGTCTGCTTCGGCGGCGAGCTTCCGGGGCTTGGTCAGTTTACTGTCCAGGAGGTGTTGCCTTAGTTCAACAAAGCAGTTGTTGGCGAGGTGCTCCCAGACAATGAGGTCGAACAGTTCATTGTATGAGGTGACCTTGCTCCCTTTTATCCATCCTTCAAAGGCTCGGCTGAAGAAGTCCACGTATTCGACCCACGTGGTATCGGGGAGCTTCTTACAGTCCCGGAAGCGCTGCCGGTACATCTCGGCTGATAGTCCGTAGCGTGTGAGTAGGGCTTCTTTCATGTGGTCGTATGATGTCATCACCGCGTCGGAGAGTTGCAGCAGGGTATCCCGGCCCTCGCTGAGGAACCTCCCCAATAGGCCGGCACCCCAATCCTTCCGGGGTACCCGATGGGAGGTCATGGCTACTTCGTATGCTCGGAACCATTGCTGGATGTCGTCATTTTTATAGTACTCCTTTTTTTTTTTTTTTTTTTTTTTTTTTTAAAGTTTTTATTGAACAATAATTCGATTACAAGCACGGGCCTACAACCACCAGGGCCGGCCGCTAAGTACAGAATGAAATATACATTTATCAAAGCTGCAGTCGGTTCCCGGGGGTCGGCCCCGTAGTGAGTCCGGATAGTTCTAGAGGCACAGGAGACTTAGATCAAACAAACACAGAAAACTAAAAGAAAAACAAAAGGCGAGGCATAAAGACAAACGGCGCAGGTCAGGCTTCCTCCGGGGAACTCCAGGTCAGACCATTAAGCAGCACACGAAAGGAAGGAGTACCGGGAGGCTGGGGACGGGGGGGGGGCCAAGGGAACTGAACGTCCATATGTAGTCATTCCAAAAGGTGCCCGGAACCGTCAAGGGTCAGGGGGACATGGCGATATCAGTGTCCACCAGGGGGGGCGTACAGATACCCCCGCGATAAGCATTCCACTGCCCCCAGATTCTGCCCCATGCCCCCGGCTTACCACGGGCAACATACACAGTCTTCTCCCTGAACATACACCAGTCCATATTCTCCTTCCATACTGACACGGTGGGCGGCCGCTGGGCACCCCAAAGCTGCGCTATATCTCTCTTGGCAATCATGTTCCCCAGGGCCGCCCACCGAGTCTGAGCCGCGCTATAATCATTGGGCTCCCACACATTCAGGACACAGCGACGCACCTCCGGCAGCAGCACAACCCCAGTGACCTGTCCCATAACCGTATGTACCCGGCGCCAGTAGTCCGCCACCTCGCGGCACTCCCACAGGATATGGAGAAAGGTGGCACTGAGCCCACAACCCCGCTTACAGAGCCCATCGTCGGAATATCCCATCGAGACCAAGCGAGGACCCGTCACATACACCCGGTGAAGAATCTTAAGCTGTACCAACCGGAGACGGGCTGGAATGGCGACCTCTTTGGGGGACGACAGTGCAGACTGCCAGTCCTCGTCGTCCAATTCCACCCCATCCCCCGTCCAAGCCTCCCGAAGGCGCACCAAGAGGTCAGCCCGATGATTAATCAGTTTCTTATAAATTAAAGAAATAGTGCTGTCCGGGACATGTCCGTCAAGTATGCGGTCCTCGAGGGGCGAGGAAACCGGGATCGTGGTCCCCTCTCCAAAGACCGAGAGCAGGGCGTGTCGAACCTGGGCATAGCGGAAGAACTCCCTGTCCGTAAGCTCATATTCGGCCTGAAGAGCCGCGAAAGTCTTAACCGCGCCCTTATGCCACAGGTCTCCCACTTTGCTGATACCAATCGTGTCCCACTGGTCAAACCCCTTCGTAGTCCAGAGGCTCCCCAGGCGATCGGAGGCAAACAAAGGAGTAGCGCATGTCAGTCGCTCACCCCAGCCCGTGGCCGCAGTGGCGGCCCTCCAGGTCCGCACAGCAATCTTAGTAGGACCCGTAAGGGTCCGGCCAGCCGAGCGGGAGTACAGCGCCCTGTTATAGTCCCCGCCGGGAAGCAGGAACTTGTCCATCTCATACGCCGGGTTCAGGCCAGGCGCATACGTGGCATGGTTGATGGCCGAAAGCTGCGCGGCCCAATAATACCTGCGAATGTCGGGAAGCGCGATGCCCCCGTCATACCAGGGGAGAGTAAGCTTAGCAAGAGCGATACGCGCCCGCCCGTCCCACACCAGTCTCCTCTGCAGGCTCTCTACCTCCCGAAAGTAGGCCACTGGGATGACGTCGAAGGAATTCTGGAGTGCATAGAGGAACCTGGGAAGGGACATCATTTTGAACAGCGCGGCCCGACCCAGCGGGGACAGGGGCAGCCTGCACCACCGGGCCGTATCCTCTCGCAATCGCCGAAGCGGACGCAGGAGATTCAGCTCATAGCGAGCCACCGGGTCCAGCGAAACGTATATCCCCAGGTACTTGAAGCCGCTCAGTGATACCTGGAGCGGAAGCCGAGGCGGTAGGAGTGGAGGACCACCGGAGATCGGATAGACGCAGGATTTAGACCAGTTGATCGTGAGACCCGAATTATTCCCAAAGGAAGTCAGAACGTCAAAGAGGACGTTGAGCGACTGCCGCGGCGAGGTGAGATATAGGAGAATATCGTCCGCATACAGCGAAACCCGATCTTCAAAGCCCGGGGCCCACCGGATCCCTCGAAGCGAGGGCTCCCAGCGGAGCCAAGCCGCGAGTGGCTCCAGGGCGAGAGCGAAGAGCAAAGGGGACAACGGGCATCCCTGCCTCGTGCCCCTGCCGAGGGCAAAGGGCCGAGAGACCCGCCCGTTCACCACCACCTGAGCCATGGGTCCCGTGTACAGAAGCTTCACCCAGCCAATAAATCCTTCCCCAAAGCCAAATTTAGCCAAGACAGCCCAGAGGAATGGCCACTCGATGGTGTCAAAAGCCATCGTGGCATCCAAAGAAACCAGCACGGCCGGTTCGGAGAGAAGCTCCGCCCTGGCAAGGGCGCCATGAAGACGCCGCAAGTTAAGAGCGGTGTTTCGATGCGGGATGAATCCGCATTGGTCCGGATGAATCAGATCGCACACGACGCTCAACAGACGATTGGCAAGGACTTTCGCCAGGATCTTAGGCTCCGCATTTAGCAGTGAAATAGGCCGGTAAGAAGTACAGCGATCTCGCGGCTTGTCCTCCTTGGGGATAACGACTATCGTGGCCAAACGCTGATCGGCCGGGAGGGAACCCGCCGCCAGAGACTCACGGAACATGCGACTGAGGAAGGGCGCAAGCTTGTCAGGGCGCAATTTATATAGCTCAATGGGCAGACCGTTGGGACCCATAGCCTTGCCCGAGCGAAGGGAGCGGATCGCGGTCGCTATTTCATCCACCGACAAGGGGGCGTCCAGCCGCTCACGGTCCTCAACGGACAGGCAGGGCAAGGCGATATCCCTCAGTAGAAGGCGAGAGTCGTCCTCATCCCTGTCAGTCACTGGGGAGTACACAGCCCGGAGGTGGTCAGCAAAACATTCCACAATCTCGTCAGGCTCCGTCACACACACACCATCCGCAGCACGCAACTCCGGGACCACACGATTCACTCTCTCCTTCCTGTCCAGCCACGCGATCAACTTTCCCGCCTTGTCCCCGGCATCGTACAGTCGACCCTGCTGCTCCCTATACATAGTTTTGGCCGCGTCAGTGACCAGGGACCTATATTCAAACTGTTTCAGGCTGAGGGCATGGAGCCCGTCCGGAGTAACATTCGCCTCCAAGGCCGACTCCAGCCCCAAGATGTCAGTCTCCAGCCTCACCACTGCCTCACTCTTGACCCTCTTAGCCACCACTATCTGGGAAAGGGCGTGTCCGCGGATCACGGTTTTAAAGGCTTCCCACAGGGACATTGCAGAAGACACCGACCCCTCGTTATCCAGGAAGTATTGGTCCATAGCCTTAACCAGGCTGTCACGAGTCGTAGGGTCTCGCAAGTACCATGGGTTAATGGGAGCGATCCGCCCTACAGACCGCGGCCCGGTGTCAAAAACAAGCCACAGCGGAGAATGGTCGGAGATACCCCGCGCCAGGTGCCTGACCTCTCGAATCCGACCAGTCTGCGCCGCGGGCATAAGAAAGTAGTCCAACCTAGAGAGACTCCCATGCGCCCCCGAGTGAAAGGTGAATTGACATTGGGTCGGATGCATTAATCTCCAACTATCCACCAGGCCGAAGGTCTCCAGCATCCCACCCAGCCATGCCTGGGCAGCGGGGAGGGTCCTTGGTGGGTGACGATCCAGTTCACCCGAAACCACAGAATTAAAGTCCCCGCCCATGAGCAGGAGGCTGTCCGGAAGGTCAAGCAGCATTCGACCCAAGTCAGTGAAGGTGGAGTTCTGGAGGCCCGGGGGGACGTAAACTGAAACCAGGGCAAGGGGCTGCCCCTCCCACCTCCCAATCAAACACACATAGCGCCCTCTGTCATCCGAGACTATCTTAGTGATCTCCACCGGAAGTGAGGTTCGCAGCAGAATGCCCACCCCCCTGGAACCAGTTGTGAAACCAGAATGGGCCACGAGGCGGTATCCCCCCCTGTTCATTGCATGACAAACATTGCCAACCAGATGCGTCTCCTGGAGAAACACCACATCAGGAGTCAAACGACGCAAATATTGCAGTACTACACCCCGCTTGATACGGTCCCCCAACCCATTGACGTTCCATGACATAAGCCTCAACCCGTCCCCCCCATCCCCCCCAATAGATCAAGGGTCCCCCAGCCTGCAGCACAGTTCCCAAATGTGGACAAAAATCAGTACCTCGCCCTGTAAACAAAAAACACACAGCAAAACAAACCCTCCTCCCCCCCAACCCCACCCCAGGACCAACTCCCCCCACCCTGCACCCCTGCGGGCCAAAGAACCCCCCCAACTTGCAGTGTGCCTGTCGCCCCACTAACCCCATTCTACGAAAAGAACCCAGAGGAGGTAAGGGACCCGTCCCCGCCCGCCCCCCTCACTGGTCCTAGTAAAACACAATATGCAAATGAAATAAGACCCGACTGTACAGTGCAAAAAGGCAAAATCAAGGACCAAAAGTCATTCTAAAGGGGACCCATCACCTGCGGTGCCCGCAGAGGGTCCGGGACGGCCACCTCCGTCCGGCAGAGAGTCCAGCCAGTCACTTGCAGCCACAGGGGAGTCAAAAAAGGCCGTCCGATCCCCATGTTCCACTCGGAGTTTTGCAGGGTAGAGCATCGAATACTTTAGGCCCAGCTCACGGAGACGACGCTTCACCCCTTGGAATCCCATCCGTTGTTTCTGGACCAGTTGCGTGAAGTCCGGGTAAAAATTGATGGTCGAGTTCTCATGACGAACCGGGCCGTGGGTCCGTGAGGCCTGCAGAATAGCGTCGCGGTCCCTGTAATAGAACAGTTTGGCCACGATAGGCCTCGGGGGGGCCCCCGGCCGTGGCCGACCGCCCGGAACTCGATGGGCCCGCTCCACGGCAAAGAACTTACTTAGGCCAGCCGAGGACAACTGTTTCAGGATAAGTTCCTCGACCACGAGGTCAACCGGGCGGCCGTCAGTGGACTCCGGTACACCTATGACGCGGATGTTGTTGCGTCGGGCCCGTCCTTCGAAGTCCTCAAGCCGCCGGGCCATATGGTCGTTAGCCACCCTGATGTCGCCAAGCGCGGCCCGCAGATCCGACACATCCGCACCGAGGGTGGAGGTCCGTGCGTCGAGAGCCTGGACCTTCTCGTTAGTTTTGGAGAGGTCGGCCCGGATCAGGGTGACGTCGATCGCGACAGTGTCAATCTTACGGGCCAGGGCCTCATATTGCGTCGCGATGGTTTCCCTGATGCCATCAATGGCGCCCATAATGTCCTGCAAGGATAGTTCCGTAGTGGCGGTCGCGCCTCCTTCCGCAGTATCCGAGGGGAGGCCAGCAGCGCCAGAGGGCCCCCTGCCCTGGGTGTAGCGGTCCATGTTATTGCTCTGGACTGCCCCCCCGCGGAGGGAAGCCTTGGTCTTGCGGCCCTCGGGACCCCCTTTGCCCCCCATATGAACACGGTCACCCGAGGGGACCTCCAATCAAGAGGTGTAAGGCACCAGCAGGAAGACCACAAAATGTCGGTATAGGGGGTCCGAGGCAATAGGCGCTCTAGTGGCAGATAAAAGAAAACCTCATGCAGAGGCCCAGGAAGCACCTCTCCACCCCGAGCGCACCTCCCTGCCGGTCTCCTGAAGTGCAAAACCGAAACCGAAAGTGGTGGATCGGCAGCTGGCACCGCGCTGAAGCCGCTGTTGTTCAATTGCAGCCCGGTCCCTCGGGTCACCTTCACCCCGGTCACCTCCGTCGGGTGGGTCCCAAAAGTTCCGACGACGACAACTCAGGATTCCCAGGTCCGATTTGAGTTTTGAAAAGAGATATATGCTCAGCTGGTCTTTATCTCCCAGATTCCATAAGCCACGTCAGGATATTCTCAGGATAAATTCCGAGGAGCAGAGAGGGTCCGGGGAGCCCTGTGCTCACGCGACCATCTTGGATGCGCGCTAGGCTCCTCCCCCTTTATAGTACTCCTTGACGACATCCTTGGGGATATGAACCTTTGGCTCGGTCAGTGGCAGAGCGTCCCGGGCTCCGGGGGTGCTGGTCTCCCCCGTTTTAGATTTTAGTTCAAGTTCCTTGAGGCTCCTCTCATGCTCTAGGGTTAGCCATCTCTCCTCTAGTTCCCGATGCCGTTTCTTTTCCTCGATTTCCTCTTGCAGCCGTAGTTGCTCCAAGGCTATTTTCTTCTCCGCCAGTAGGAGCTCACCGTCCAGCCGGAGTCGGGCGAGGTCCATTTTGTGTGTCCGGACCCTCTTCCGTTCTCGCATTTCTTCATGGGAAAGGCTGGTTTCTGGGACGTTTCACCCCCCATCTGTCGGGGTTGGGGTCGGCAGGTTTCCGTCCCGGGCCGAGGTCCCTTCGGCTCGGGGTGGAGTGGTCTCGGGTTCTGCCCAGGCTTTCAGGGCTTTCTGCATTTCTTCCTTGGTGCCCAATCCTGTGGTTGGGATCCCTTTGTCCTTGCAGAATTGTTTCAGTTCTTTGTGGGTGTATTCTTCCAACCTTTCCGGCTGGAAGGCTGCGGCCACGGTTGCCTCTTGGCCGTCCATGGTTCCCTTTTCTTTCCGTCTGGTTAGGTAGTGGGTGCGTTACTTGCCTGTACGATTGCGTCTGGCTCGGATCCCGTCGCTGGCCACCAAATGTTGGAGGGAGGACCACCGGGGAGTCGGGGAGACTATTCCGGGGCACCTTCCTACCGCAAAGTTATAGCCGAGCGCCGCTGAGAAGCCGCCTCGGGGAGGTCTTTCTCCTATGATCGTACTAGGCCCAGTAATACCACCACACAGGACTCAATATCAGTTGCTTGACTTGGTTCTTTATCAGCAGTAGTACTTTCAATATTTACAGGGGGATCGAGGGATCCAGTAAGAGTCTCAATGTCTTTCAGAGGGATAGGGTAGCGGGACAGTCTTAGTACCAACCAGGTACGGGAGGGCTCTGCGCCAGACCTTGAGTGCTGGTCTCAGAGCGGCTCGGACGTGGGGAGCCGCGACGGCGTCTGCAGGGCTCGGGTGGTAGTTCCGCTTGGGTCGAGCCGCGACACAGTCAGCAGGGCTCCGGTGGTAGGTCCGCTTCGGTCGAGCCGCGACGAGGTCAGCTGGGCTCTGATGGTAAGGTTCAACAAGGTCGGGCCGCGACAGCGTCAGCAGGGCCCCAAGGTTCGTGTAGATCTTTAAGCACGGTGGAGCCGCGACGTCATCAGCAGGGCTCAGAGTGTGGGTTCAGGATGAGTCTTCTTCCGTAGGGTCAGCCGCGATCCGATCAGCAGGGCTCTTGACTCCAGGATACAACTGTTGTCCTGTTGTCGGGTCGCCCCAGATATAGGACTGGAGCCCTTTGATGTCCGGACCTTTGCGCCCGGAGGGGGTGGAGAGGCCAGGTAGGGAGCGGCCAGACGCCCAGCAGGAGAGGCGCCAGGCCCCAGAGAGCTGTGGGGCGATCGCACCTAGGTGTGGAAGGACGGTTGGGGGTCCCATCGATACTGCCCTCCGCCGGGAGTGGGAAGGGTTTACGTGGTATCCCCCAGGCCAGGGGTTGGCGCCTCGATGTCGGGCCTCGCTGGGACAGAGGCCGGGTGGAGCGGGGTCACGTAGGTGGTCACGTGGAGTGACGTATAATCCAAAATGGAGGAGCCCCGAGGTGCATGGGACCTCGTGCGGCTTAGCGAGGGGGAACAGGACCACGCCACTAGGCCGGCTCCAACAATCGTACTGCGCGGATCGGACATCACGGGTACGTGTCGGTCAGGTTCATTACTGGTGCGTGTCGGTCGGTGCGAATCGCATCCGGTTTCCGTGCGAATCACTGTTTTCCCTACGGCTCAGTTGTACGGCTTGTATTCCGTACGTGTCTGTTGTAATTCACACGCGTTGCACCTTACTGCACGGGTCGTACGGTGCCGGTCCGTGTCGGTCAGTCTCCGTTCCGGGTCCTTGTCGGTCAGTACGTTTTGCAGCCGGAATCGTAATCGGCCCCAAAATAGAAATGACAATAACATCAATAAATAAATATTGTCTAAAGAAATCTCGGTTACAAAAATGTCGACGACAAAAATATAGAACACAAAAATTATGATAAAATTAAAATAAACACAACATGTAAACCATATCGACAACACAAACATCGATGAAATACATATAAACTATATGAAAAATAACATTTAAACATAAAATAATACTGTTTACGATAATATAAATAATTGCAACCTAATCACATTAATTAAAACAAATAAATTAAAATTACAAAAAACAAATAAATAAACAAACAATACAACATTAAAAATATATCACAAATAACGAAAATAAAAAAACAAATATATATAATATATAAAAATGTATAACACATTTATCTACATATAAAATTAAATAACAACAATAAACAAAATAAAAACAAACAATAAATAAACATAATAATTAGTAAACAAATTAAATTGTAACAGCTAAAAAATTCAAGAAAGCTACCTCGACCAATACATTTTTTAAAACACGCAAACACAAACCAGCAGAAAATAAAAACAATCCAATAATTAACATAAAATGCACTATATAACGGTCAACTACGGATGAAGAGCGAACCTTTTGAGAGTGAAAAGAGAGAACGAATAACAACTACACCAAAGCCTATTTGTGACGATCTTAATGTGAACATGGAGTTGTATAAAACGTCTTCCTTCATAAAACCCAGCTTGTAATGTACGCACGACTGCAGGGACTCCACTGTCCAGCATCCTTTGCAGCCGGAGCCGCCACTGCAACCTTCACACTTCTGCTCGCTCCCGGAGGCGCACAAAAGGGGAACCAGCATACCGCAGCGTGGGAGTCAAAACTGCAGGGGCTCCACTCCCCAGCATCTTTTGCAACTGGAGCCCCCACCACGACCTTCACCGTTCTGCTAGCCCGTCTGCACCCATCAGAGCCCGGAGGAGGCTGGGCTGGGCCACCCCCTTGACATTTGCTATTCTGCTAGCCTCGCCCCTTCAACACTTGGTCATTTCTCTGAGGACTAAGGTACTGTTTCACCATCTTTTCTGCCTATATAGTGGTAACCTTGCTACACCATTTGCCTCTGCCTTTTTGCAAGTAACATTCCCATGTGCACTCAGTGCTAGCTCCATAATGGGAACGCGCAAAGCTAATGAGGAGGGCCTGAAGGCAGCAAAACATAAAATAGCGAAGAAGAGCAAATCTGTCCTGAACATTGTTGAGGGGAGCAGGATGGGGGAGGGGGTATTAGACCGCATTGACAGTCTCCTGTCTGAATGTTAAGGCCTCCTAGGCGCAAATACAGCTAGCATTCCATCACACAGCATTCAGACTGCTGGAAGTCCTATATATAGTATCTTTAATGGCCGCATTTCATCAACTTCCAATAGAGCTAAAGACAGGAAATCCCAAACAGCCGCCCCAATCTATTCTTAAACATCTTGCTGTTCCCAAACTTACTGTGTCCTCGCTCAGTGAGATAGATTGATGGTTTCCCCCATCCCCGGGGCATAGCACGCTGGTAGCTATGATAGATCACACCAGTGAGTATATCATCCCAGATACATTAGGGAATCTTCCAACTAAGACAAGACCCCCCAGTAGCGGCCGGAGTCAGCTAGATCAGGTATTGGGACCTACATCCCTTAGTGCTGCCTGACCACTAACATACCTCAAACATCACACACTATTTCATTATATCCTGGAATATTGTGGGGCTGAGGAGCAGGGGTGTTGCTCCCGACTGGAACAACTTTATAGAAATTTGATATCTGTGCTTTCCAAGAAACCTGGTCCATAGAGCTTCTTTTCTACCTGGGCTATCTAAATTACTATATTCCAGCAACACAGAGTGTCAGGGGCCGGCCATTGGGGGGCCCCCTAATGGAGGGCCTTACACTCTCGGTAGGACAGGACATAGGGCTCCAGATCCGGGTATTACCTTCAGATTGTACAGATTTCCTTGTAATTAGGGTGGCGTTTGGGCTGTAGGGAACCACTGTCTTGTATGGGTTTTTAGATACCCTCCCAGGGGAACTTACAGTTGTCGTAGCTGGGGATCTAAATACAATATTCGAACCTCTCGATAGTGAGAATAATGACCTAGCGAGGGAGGAGGATGCACACTGGGGTGTCCCACTCCTGGAATTACATCCAATTAAACGTTGGACTGAGGCTGCCATTCAACTAAAAGCACTTTGTTTAGAACATGGTTTTAAGAGCAGCCAATGGTCGATCCATCTCCAACAGGCAAGGGTCAAACACCTTTAATAATGGTTACCACACTAGTCGCATTGATTACCTCCTAGTCAGCTTGAATCTATGGCACACCCTTGAGGACATGGCCATACAGGCAGGCATGGAGAGCGATCACGATCCACTCTGTTCGAGGTTCATATTTAGGAACCTTAGTGCACTTGCACAACCTGATACCCCTCCTTTTACCAGTGAACAATATAACATGTTTTCCTTTATATATAACAGATTCAACTTCACTAAAATTGCACCTAGAAAATTCAACACAAAGATTTATGTACACAACAACAATAAAAAATAACACAATGTAAGTAGATGACTAAACCAATAAATAACGTAAATTATTTAAAAGTAACACATTTAATAAAATAACAAAACATAGCTAACCAATGTTTTTCTTTTTAACAGCTTCTACAAAATTCAACAAAACCACAACATCTACCAAGAACACTCCATCAACTAAAAAAAGTAAGTGTATTTATTTAATCACAAAAAAAGAAAAATAAACACTAAGGGGCCGATTCTGATCCGGGTCGGAAAGCACTCCGACCGAGTCGGATCCGGAGTGTTTTCTGACTGAGCCGGACCCCTACAGTCCGACCAAGCAAGTACGATGCGCACGTATGTTATCGGACTCGGTTCAGTCAGACTCCCATAGAAGTCAATGGGAGCCGGTCGTACGACGTGTACATGGGCTCCCCTTGACTGAATAGGTACGTCTCGAACAAGTGCGCCCCCTACAGTGGGTATGCGTCAGTGCCACCCGCACCGTACATGCCTGTGTTGGGGAGACCCATGGGTCTCCCCCTGTATCCGAGTCGTAGGGCTGCGGGTGTCAGGGGGTCCGACGTGGACCCCCAAAATCAGACTCCGGGAGCATTTGCGAGCCGGACACTCCGGCTCGCACAGGCTGTCCAACGCGTGCATCGTACTGGCTCGGTTGTAAATCGCATCCATTGCACGCCATGGTTAGCTTCCGACCGGGACGTACGGAGCGGTTCGGACCCGGAAACAACTCGATTGGTGAATTTCATGTAGCTCGCATTGTACTTGCTTGCTTGTACAGCTGTACAAGTCGGCCGGAAAACATGCGTACGGCTCGTAGTTTTTCCGGCCGAACCCGATTCGGTGCCCTTCCGACCGAGATCCGGGTCGAAAAGCTCTCCAACCGAGCCGGATCCAGAGTGTTTCCCGACCGAGCCAGAGTCCTGCAGTCCAACCGAGCGAGTACGATGCGGCTGTATGCTGCCGGACTCAGTTCGGTCGGACTCCCATAGAAGTCGATGGGAGCCGGTCGTACGACGCGTACATGGGCTCCCATTGACTGAATGGGTACGTCTCGCACAAGGGTGCCCCCTACAGTGGATACGCGTCTGTGCCATCCGCACCGTACATGCCTGTGTTGGGGAGATCCTTTATTCTCCCCCTGTGTCCGAGTCGTAGGGCTGCGGGTGACAGGGGTCCGACGCAGATCCCTAAAGGCAACTTCCCAGACATTTTGCGAGCCGGACACTCCGGCTCGCACCGGCTGTCTGACGCGTACATTGTACTGGCTCGGTCATAAATCGCATCCATTGCACGCCACGGTTAGCTTACGGCCGAGAAGTACGGAGCTGTTGGGACCCGAAACGACTCGGTCGGTGAATTTCACGTAGCTCGCATCGTACTTGCTCGCTTGTACAGCTGTACGAGTCGGGCAGAAAAAACATGCGGACAGCTCGTAGTTTTTCTGGCCGGATCGCGTTCGGTGCCCTTCCGACCCAGATTGGAATCAGCCCCCAAATACTATAAATAATCAAATTAACTGAAATAAAAACAAAAAAATATGTTTCACGGATTATACTTCACAATAATTCCACCCAAAAACCCCAAAACAAACATCACGTTTGAAAAAAAATACAAAATGAACATAAGAGAAAAATGTAATACAAAGTAAGTATATAAATTAACCAACAAATAAACCTGACTATGAAAAAACGATACATTTAATAAAAAACAAATTATTACTAACAAATACTTTTCTCTTAACAGCTTCTACAAACTTCAACAAAAACTAACATCAAATAAAGAAACTTCACCAACTACATTCAGGTGCCGATTCCGATCCTGGAAAAACCGGGTACGAACCGTCGGATGGAGCGTTTTCTCCGTCCGACTCGTACCCGGGAAAAACACCCTACAAACCCGCAAGTACGATTCGTACAGAAACACCATTTCCGTACGAATCGTAAAAAACACCGACCGGCAAAAAAACACATACAAATCGGATCCGGGACACCGCGTACGCGACATTCGCACGGAGTCAGGCAGAGTTTTACGGATCAGCAAGTATGATTCGTACCCACAGCACTTCGGATGGCAAAAAGTGCTGGACCCAAAAAGTGCTGGAAAAGCTAATGCACGATGAAAAGGGGGCCCGGAACGCACCATATCCCCATCCCTACACGTCCGCACCATACCCCAGCATCCCCCCATGTACGCGCCGTACCCCAGCCCCCCATGTATGCACCGTACCCCAGCCCTCCATGTACACGCCGTACCCCCAGCCCCCATGTATGCGCCGCACCCCCACCCCCGTAGGTATGGGGCGTACCACCCCACCCCCCCATATGTACGGGGCGTACCACCCCCCCGTAAGTACGGGGCGTACTCCCCGTATGTACGGTGCATACCACCACCCCCCCTGTATGTACGGGGCATACCCCCCGTATGTACGGTGCGTACCCCCCGTGCTATGTGCTGGGGGTACGCACCATACATACGGGGGTACGCACCGTACATACGGGGTGGTGGTGGTACGCACCGTACATACGGGGGGTGGTGCGCCCCGTACCTACGGGGTGGAGGTACGCTCCGTACCTACCCTACGAGGGGTGGGGGTACGGCACGTACATGGGGGCTGGGGGTACGGCGCGTACTTGGGGGGGTGGGCTGGGGGGTGTTCAGCGCGTATGCGGGCACATGTTTGGACGTCTCCATGCTTGCCATGGGAGTTTGCTCCGTACGGTGTTTTTTACATACGGTTGTGCATTCGGACGGACGGGACGGATCGTACTTGCGTGCTCGGACTTCAGTTTCCCGATTCGTACGTAAAACTGTCCGGGGACGTGTCGGACACTTTTTCCGACCCGAGGACGTGTCGGGGAATTTTCCCAATGCGATTCGTATGGATTTTTTAACATACGGATCGTACTTGCCAGTTTGTACGGGACTTGTACGATTCGTACGTAAAAAAATCCGGATTACGATTCGTACGGGGAATATTTTTAACGGATCGGAATCGGCACCTCAGTAAGTATTTTTTTCTTCACTTAAATAAAGAGACTAAAAAAGCTAAATAAACAAATATACTAATATTATAACCTTTTATTTTAAATTTCACAGATTACACCTCAATAAAACTCCACCTAAAAAAGTCAAAACAAAGGATTAACTTTCAAAAGCATTACTACATAAAAATATAAAAATAATTAAGTCTATAAATTAACCAACAAATACAACAAACTAATTAAAAAAATTAAATACATTATAAAACAAATATAACTAACAAATATTTTTCTCGTCAGCTTCAACAACTGCAACAAAATCATCTAAATAAACATCATCAATGAAAAATAGTAAGTATTTTTTCCCCACAACTAAATAAAAATTAAAAATAAATAATTAAAATAGCACAATAGAATGTAACACTTCAATAACATTTTGCTTTTAAACCAAGAGAAAAACAACCAGTGGATAAACAACAACAATCGGAAAATCCATTAAGAAAATCATATAAAAATACATGTAAGTTTATGTTTGAATATATTAATTATACAATATATTTACTATTCAAAATCGTAAAATTAATAAATACATATACATATATTCACAGATACACCCAAAAATGGTGGAAGCGGCTAAATTCATTGCTTCGCGAAAGGGAAAACTACTTCTGTGCTACATGGGCTACACTTACATGCAAGAGAAAATGACTGGAAACAAAACACATTGGAAATGCAGTAAATATTACTCTAACTCTTGGTATGGGAGAGCCACTACAATAGAAACCAATGTAATAAATGCCAAAGAACACAACCATCCCTCCTATGTAACTGAAATTGAGGTTAGAGATGCTCTCGAGACAACAAGAGAAGCAAGACCCAGCTCCCAATAAACCAGTACCCAAATACTTAAAAACGTGTTAACTAGGGTACCTTAACATGTCACAGGACAACTACCATCTCTCCCCACTCTGAAGAGGTTAATTGCCAGAACTAAAAGAGCTACAGCTCAAACACCACCCAACCCCCCAACTTTTGCAGAAATAGAAATATTACCAGAATACACATCACCCACAAAGATGAAAAATTCCTTCTACATGACAACAGTCATGAAAAATTAATTATCATCTTTGCAACAAACAACAACTTACAAAAAATTTTCAATCTGTGAAACGTGGATCATGGAAGGCACATTCAAAGTTTGCCCCAAGCCTTTTTATCAACTATATACTATCCACGGCGAATATGAAGATACTAACATCCCCTTCATAGGTGCACTACTCCCTCATAAACAAAACACCACATACATACAGCTCCTAACAATATTAAAACAATACACCGACAACTATTTTCCACCACAAATCATAATTCATTTTGAACAAGCAATGATTCAATCAATTTTTTAAATATACACACTGCAATACAAGGTTGCTATTACCACTTTAACCAAAGTATCTGGAGACACCAACAAAAATATTCTTTAAGGTGCCGATCACGATCCGGTAAGAACCGTCGGACGGAGCATATTCTCCGTCCGACGCGTACCCGGTCGAAAAAATATACAAACATGGAATTACGATTCGCACGGAAATACCATTTCCGTACGAATCGTACAAAACCCCGACCGACGAAAATAAACGTACAAATGTGATCCGGGAAAGTGCCGACGTGACGTCGGGACGCACGCAGCCTGCCATTCACGAACCAGGAATTACGATTCGCACCGACGTCATCCCGCACGGTGAATATTTTCCGGCAGCCAAAAACTGCCGGGAAATCAGGACGACGCGAACAACGAGTACCTGCACGAGACGGACAGACATGGACCCGAACCTAAGTGTCATCCCGGCCCTCATAGCAGTCGACCTCCTCTACAGGTTATGACGCAGACGCCGCAGAAGGTCAGAACAACAAAGGGAGGGGGGAAAGGGGGGGGCAGGAGCAGGGGCAGGCCACAAAACCCCCACCAAAGTCACACAGCACACATGCCGTGGACATACCTGACCCCCAGGCCCTGGTCACTACGAGGGGGCGTGTCCAGCAAAGCCAGCGTCCGCCACAACGGAAGTGCTTGACGTTGCGAACCGGCAACACAACAATATAGGTACATCCCGTACCCACGCCTTAAGAGCGTGGGTACGAGTCGTACCACGCCCACACCTACGTCATCCCAACAATGGCGGGGCGGCTGTACCCACGTGGCAAAGGCCTGGGTACGGCCCGCACGAGCATCACATAGCGTGGGGACAGATATGTACGGACCGTACCCCCACCCCCGTATGCATGGAGCGTACCCCCATCCCAACAGTGTAAGTACGACCCGTACCCTCACCTGCGTACGTATGGAGCGTACCCCCACCCCAACAGTGTAAGTACGACCCGTACCCTCACCCACGTATGTATGGAGCGTACCCCCCACCCCAACGGTGTAAGTACGACCCGTACTCCCACCCGCGTATGCATGGAGCGTACCCCCACCCCAACAGTGTAAGTACGACCCGTACCCTCACACGCGTACGTATGGAACGTACCCCCTCCCCCAACAGTGTAAGTACGACCCGTACCCACACCCACGTACGTATGGAGCGTACCCCCAACCCCAACAGTGTAAGTACGACCTGTACCCTCACCCGCGTACGTATGGAGCATACCCCCACCCCAACCGTGTATGTACGGACCATACCTATTTATAGGAAAGTAGAGAGAGATCCCTTGTAAGATCAAGGGAATAGGATACTTTTTACAAGTGTCTACTAGCAGTCCCTTGACTGTATGTACCAATCAATGTAATTCAAAAATATAATATTCACACTCTCACGTTTTTTTAGAAAAAATAGTTACCGTTTATTATTTGTAAAGCATGTTATGCATCACCATTTAAAACTCAATCTATTCTAGTCCCTACTTAACATTGATCTAAGCAGAAGATATAATCCCAACAATATATTCAATTTGAACATGAGCAAATAAAAAAAGCTAAAATATGATTTGATACTGCAAATAATCAAAAAATGTAAACAGAACAAATTATTACATTAAAAACGCCTCGTTATGAACCAGCATAACTGAGAAAACACCCCAACAAAAGACATTACACTTTGTCATATATTAACACATCCAAAGACACTACTGGACTTTAACCACTTATGGGATGTTTTGTGCTCTTTATCACTATAAGTGTGTATCCGTTTCTATGGATTGTGTGTTTCATGAGCGTCGACGCGTTTCGATAGGCTTTGTTTTATGCCACTATCTTCCTCAAGACCATAGATAGAGGTTTTCTCTCAGTATTCAGTGCTTCTTTCCTGTTTAAAGAAAGAAATATTGTTATAGTTTTTTGGAAAAATCAATTTCCACTGTAGACTGCTGTTTGTTAGGGATTTTCTTTATATATTTCTATTTACCCTTCCTCATTGACTAGGATCTTAGTAATTGAATTCCTAGATTGCGTATTCTCCAAACCATCCTAGTCTCACCAGATGTTTTTTTAAGGAAAACATTTTTTTCTTTATTATAGGGCCTAATTATCCACATATAAATCATCCTTCTTTTTTTCTCCTTCTTTCCTCTTGTGGTGTTTCCATTGTTGTTACCTGAAAAATCTCATGTATTGGGAAACATCACCCTTTCATCCGTATTCTATTAAATGCTACTTGTTTTCGTGTAGCAAAAGCATTGTAAGTCCTGTTTTCCTTGTTGCTAATCTGTAAGGATTGCCTATAGTTGTCTCCCAATTGTCAGTTGTAGGAGTTGGGACGAAGGAAATAGCTTTCTACTTACGTTATTGATGTCGTTATTATGCCAACATCGTTGTTGTAATTCAATCTCTATCCGTCTATACGACTCGGATGATATTGGGGATCAAGCCTGTGTGAAATCCTTCGTGTGCCTTCCACCCCGTGTCCTGAAAATAAGAATTGAAGAGAAACTTTTCCACTTATATGTCACCTCCCTTGGGTTTCTGTACCCCCCTCCTTACTTCCATGACCATTTTTGTGCTGTATTTTTGGTCCGATAGAAGTTTGTAGAGATAACATACTCGGTGAATTACATCTAAGAGAAAACTAATGCGTTCCTACCTTTCTTATGGTACACTGTTATTCTCCCGCATAATCCGTAAAGTATAGATTGTCCTCAGCTTGATCAGCGGAAGGCTTATAGACGAGACCGTTGTGGATAAATTGTCCTTCGTATTGTGGGCCCCCTATAGCCTGAAATCAAGGGGTTGGAAAAGATTACTGTATCTCTCCCTCTTATTTTTCCATTACCCAATCTATCTACGGTACGGAATATATTCCGGCCCGTTGTCTTTCAACCCTTAATCTTACCTTGAGCACGCCGATAGTTTCATGAATGCGGGGAAACGTCTTTGGTCCTGCTTACGCTGTTCTACCTAACGGCCTTTCTTTATTTCTGGGCCGTTCTACCATGTGACCCGTTTCAGCCAATGCTGGATCGTTATTCCTGACATCTTATTGCTTCTCTTGGAATCCCTTGTGTAAGCTGCAGTGCTATTGGTTGTAAGTTTAAACGTTCTTTTTTCATCCGTGTGTAACTTTATTCCTTGGTATCCTCACGTATTATTCACACATAATTCTACTATAAACTATGTTTTGTAATGCACCTTCCAATAGTTGTAACATTTGATCGTTTCGACCAGTGCTAAATCGTTGTTCCTAGCATCTTGCTATTTATTATGGAATCCCTTGGTTGTCTATCGTCAACTCGTACGAGTTTATACATTCTTTTTTTGTGTCCATATTTAACTTTATTTCTTAGTACCCTTACATTTTGTTCACGCATAATTCTACAGTACACTTTGTTTCTATAGTGCACCTTCAAATAGTTGTTTCAATATATCTTTTATACAGGTATTTCCGGTGCACTTTCATATTCCTTGTAACTTTATCCATAATGTGGCCACTTTTTACATCGCATTCCTAAGTTTAATAATATGGCTCCTTTATCATCGCATTCGTTACTCCTATATTAAGGGAGATGTTTATTAGGGAGCCTGCTCAGCTTTCCAATCTGTGCCTTACTGTAATTCGATGGTCGTCATACCACTATCTGGTAATGATACTCATCCAATCTTCTTTTGAGTTGAGGCCCCTGTCCACTGTGTTCAGGTAGCACATGAACCACTGTTCTCGTTGTTTCCTTCTGGTATCTAAGTCTCCACCTCGCCTATCTATGCTGATCTTCTCTAATATGTACCATTTAAATTCATTACATTCATGTTTCATTTGTTCATAATGTTCAGTTAGCGGAGCATTTTGTTTCTTATTCCTAATTGCTGATTTGTGTTCTACCAGGCGGGTGCGAAGTTCTCTACCTGTCTCCCCTACGTAACCTAAGCCGCAGGGACATATGAGGAGATAGATAACATTTTTGCTGCGGCAGTTATTTAAAGATTTGGCCCATATCTGTTTGTTATTATGCATTATATTTTTTGTTTCAATGCACTGAGGGCAAATCGAACAGGTCCCGCATTTGTAGTTGCCCTTTACTACCTCTCCTATCAGATTCTTTTGGATATTATTTGTCTGTTTATAGGTCTTTACTAGGGAATTACGAATAGTCTTGTTACGTCTAAATGAAAACAAAGGTTTTTCCAGTGTCTTGTTGGCCTCGTGGTTTAAAATTTTCCAATTTCTGTTCACTATATTTTTTATTTTGTTGCTCATATTAGAATATTGTGAAACAAACACAATTCTATTGATTGCATTGTCCTTTCTCTTTTTGTTAGTCTCCAATAGACTGTCTCTATTATAAAATCTAGCTCTTTTCAATGAATGTTTTATTAGTTTTTTTGGATATCCTCTAGCTTTCAGTTTATTGGTTAAAACCTCTGCATGATAATAAAAATCATCCAGTGCGGTGCAATTTCGTCGCAATCTCAGAAATTCCCCGAAGGGAATATTGTCTTTCTGAGATTTCGGGTGGTTGCTGTCATACGCTAATAATGTGTTTTTATCGGTTGGTTTAGTAAAAAGCTCCATCTGTAGGACATTGGCCACGTTCTTGATTTTAATATCTAAAAACTCAACATGAGATTTACTAAAATGCGCTGTGAATTTGAGGTTTGAATCACCCAAATTAATCCATTCCAAAAAGGATTCTAAATCTTGGGTGGCACCGTTCCAGATGAAAATAATATCATCTATGAAACGGTGCCACCCTTGAATGTTCTCATAATATGGGGCCATTTCATTGAATATGTGTTTCTCCTCAAAGTTACCCACATAGAGGCATGCCAAGCTAGGAGCACAGGTAGCCCCCATGCTGGTCCCTTTGACCTGGATATATGTATCCTCCTTGAACAGAAAAATATTATTTTTGAGAACCATTTCAATACATGACATAATGAAGTGTTTATTTGCCCCTTCCAGGTCTTCTTCTTCCAATATGTCAGAGATTACCCTAATAGTATCATTCTGGGGAATATTTGTATATAATGCTTCAATGTCTACGGTGACCAGAATTTGGGTCACCCCATTGAAGCTCTGCCCTTCGAATATAGAGATTGCGTGGGCTGTGTCTTTAATATAGGATCTTTGTTTTTGTACTATGGGTTTCAGGAAGTGGTCTGCGTATCTACTCAATGGTTCTAATATTGAGCCTATACTGCTAACTATAGGCCTCATCGGGGGATTATTGATATTTTTGTGAATTTTAGGTAGACCATATATCGCTGGTGTTATTGGGTGCATATTTAGTAGATATTTATATTCGTTTTCACAAATCCACCCTTCATCACGCCCCTGTTTTAAGAGGGCAGACACTTCCTTCTTGAGTTTATCTATGGCTGTGAGGTGGATTGGTCGATAATGTTCCCTCACATCCAGAAGATCCCTCATTCTACTCTCATAGTCAATAGAATCGAAAATAACAACTCCCCCGCCTTTATCGGCGGGTTTGATTATAATGTCATCACACTCCTGTAATGATCTTAAGGATGTTTTCTGATTTTTTGTCAAATTATTGTTGTTATATTTCAGCATGTTATTACTCATGTTTTTTTTTTTTTTTTTTTTTTTTTTTTTGAAGACCTTTATTGATAGAAAAGGGGCAAATACAAGTCAACAAGGAGCCCGGGGGGGCTCACACATACGGTACATTACAACTTACTGAAAACACAGAGGATACATTACAGAAGGACTGAGGTCTAGTTTTAAAAGTTTTCCTTGTAGGATAGACATAAGCAGGATATCGTAGCACAACAAGTCAATACTGGTGTTAAACAATCAGGATAGATAATCTTATAGCAGTAGAAAACACCAGAGTCGCTGCGTGACACCCAGAAAGGAACGTCTGAACCCCAGGGAAGGAGAAAGGACAAAGAATAGAAGGCCCATAGAACAAAAAGGAAAAACAAAAAAGAAAGCAACCCCACCCCCCAAGTGCCCCCCACCCTGCACCCCTGCAGCTGGCTACGGCCTTTCCCCCCCTAGCAGTGTGCCTGTCGCCCAAGAAAAGGAGTCCCGAAATATAGAAAGTAAGAAAAAGAGAGAATCCGAAAACTCTCATAAAATTGAGAAAGGTGGGGAGGAGCCCACTATTCGTCCCCCAGCTCCGCCATCTCGCACCCATAATAGCAACAGTAGTCTAACACCCAATAGTAATAACATGCCCGGTATGACGAGAGAACTGGGGTCACAGCAGCAGCGCGCAGGGTAAGTAAGGCAGCAACACCCAACCGAAACATCCAAAATATCAACAAGGAATCTTCAAGCCATGATTGATAAGCGTAAGCCCCCGCAATAGTCTTCTAGCACCACCGATACATGTCTCGGTCACTCAGAGAAAACTAGTTCCCCGGCTGCCCCACCCACAAGAACGGTGCAAAACATTTATCAACGGAGGAGGGCCAACCCAAGAGAACAAAAGAAAAAATCAACAGAAGTGTATCCGGCCATCACCTCCCGGACCCCCATGCAAACCATACCCAAAGTCCAGCGTTCTCGTCAGTCCAGCACAGTCCCAGGAATGTAGTTACCGGTATCAGGGCAAGAATAAAGACAAACTCAACCCTGACCCCTACGTGCCAGTGCGCCAGCATAATGCAGTTGCGGCGTAGCCCCGTAGAGTAGGAAGAGCATCCGATGTGAACACCCAGAGAGATGGCAACAGCCAGTAATCGCCATCCAAAGCAGGACAGTGTTATCCCCAAGAGTGCAGTACGGGTAGGCGTACAGTGGTAGTCCACCAAAATTGGGCAACTCACTCCCGGGCAACATGTTCAAAGTAAGCAGAGCGATCTTGTCAGCAATACCCGCTGGCGGTGGTAGTCCTGGCATCCGACGGCGAACCTCTAGGTTCCGTCCAAATATAGAATGCACTGTGTCCTCCATAGTTGCGACAGTCCGAGCGGCGGTGATGTTAAGTTCACTCACAATCAGTTCCTCTACGTCTCCCCGGAGAGGCTGCACACGACTGCCGAGTCCTGGGCTCGGCGATCCGCTCCGCACACAGCCGCCCGTCCGGTCAGCCAAGGAGAGAACGGGCACAGCGTCGTCCAGCCGGCGCTCCAGGTCACGGGCGTTGGAACAAAAAGCAGCTCGCATAGCGGCCAAAGCTTCCAGGACGTCGCCGATACTCACGGGCATAGCGTGAGAGGAAGAGATGCCAGCTCCCTGTCCCCGGAATCCGCAGGCGTGTGGCGACCCTCGAGCCCAGTCTTTAGCATACATGTCCAGGCTTCGTTTAGTAGGTCAGCTCCCAGAGAGGCAGCGCCAAACCACAGGGACAGGGCAGCAACCTCCAGCCCAGCGCCACGCACAGGGACAGCACAGTGACGGTCCAACCAGGCGCCGTGTATAAGCGCCGATCACTCAATAAAGATGGCCCCTTCCATTACACTTCGTAGCGAGAGATCAAAGAGGAACTTCCAACAGGGGGGGATACATTTGTTGCATCGGTGGTGGTAAAGCAGCGTAGCGGCGAGACTCCAAAAGAAACTGTTGCGCTACTTCTGGGAATCTCGGTGGCCTGTCGCGTCTCGCCGGCGGTTTCAGATTCTCCTGTAATGGCCGCTGTTGTTACCCTCCAGCCGGACGCCGCCGAGAACAAAGGACCGGACCCACTCCGTAGGCGTCTGCGGGAATTCAGGGCGTTTCTTCACCCCCGGTGCAGGAGGGACGACGGGGAGCCCACCATCGGATGCAGCGTCGCCTCCCCAACCCGTTACCGCACAACAGACACGATTCAGCAATCAGGAGAGGAAGCGGTACGGGAGGGAAGCGGACGAGTCGGCGGAGCCGAGGGCTCAGGCGGCCATCTCTGTTGCCGGCTAGGCTCCTCCCCCAAGTACATGATTACTCATGCTTTTGATCTCCATTTCCACAACCCGTTCAAAGATTTCCACATTTTTGTCTACCTGTCCCAGGTGCGGGGTAAATGTGGATTTGGGTTTGAGGCCTGAGACATTAGGTGGTTGTACATATTGTTTATCTTCAAAGAACCTATTGAGCCTTATCTTTCTGAAGAACAACTTTAAATCGCTTTCAAGTTCATAAGTGTTATGAGGGGCTATTGGTGCAAAACTAAACCCTTTTTGTAAAATCTCTATTTCACCTTTAGTTAATATCTTTTTAGACAGATTTATGATGGGCAATTCCTCTACCTCCAATATTGTCTGTTTCTGGTTGTCAGATATTCCTGTCCTACATTTGAGGTTGATGGTATCTCGAGGGTTCTTGTCGGTTGAAGGTTCTGAACCCTCTCTGTCCCCGATTTTGGCGCCTGCCTAAAAAAGGTTCCCTCTCTAATGTTGGTGTAGTTCTATTATTGTGCTCAACCTCTCGTTCTTCCTCGCTACTGGAGCCTGATGTTTCCGAGAATGTGACTCGTTTGTTTCCCCCTCTAGAATATACAGGTCTAATTTGTTGAGGTCGTTCCCATCTCTGATCTTGTCTCTGTTTATCATATTCTTTACCTAAATAGGGATACACTGTTTCTTCATTATATCTCTCTACATCTTTTCTTAATTTTTTCGTCTTTTTATTGGTTAGATACTCTCTGTAGCTGTTGGCTTCACTTTCCAATTCTTCTAATTTTTTCTTTGCCTCCTCCAGACTTGTATTTTGTCTGAATTGGGTCTCTGAGTCTTCAATTAGTTTTTTTTCTATTTCTAATAGTTCTTGGGCTGTCTCAATGATCAGAATAAGCCAATCACGGCTACAACGATTCGCTATGTGCGTCCATGTCTCTATGAATTTAGGATTCTCAATAAAGAGTCCGGGCTCGTTTCTTACTTGTAAGCCAATCGGAATCACCCCCGCCTTCAGATATTCTACTAGAAATTCCGCATGTAGTTCCGTGCGGATCAATTTCTTTTTTAAATTAAGAATTTTGATCAGTTGATCATGACTCATATTTTTCAAGGCATTGGTATTGCCGGTACGAGGATTAAGGCTGATGAGCCTGTTAAATTGATCCTCAGAGAATCCAAAGGATTTTAATTTGTCCATACTGGATTCCAATTGTCTTATTACTACCAATTAAAAACCTAGATATGCACTAGGCCCTCTCCAACCAACTGGTTGTACTGCACAATTATAGGAAAGTAGAGAGAGATCCCTTGTAAGATCAAGGGAATAGGATACTTTTTACAAGTGTCTACTAGCAGTCCCTTGACTGTATGTACCAATCAATGTAATTCAAAAATATAATATTCACACTCTCACGTTTTTTTAGAAAAAATAGTTACCGTTTATTATTTGTAAAGCATGTTATGCATCACCATTTAAAACTCAATCTATTCTAGTCCCTACTTAACATTGATCTAAGCAGAAGATATAATCCCAACAATATATTCAATTTGAACATGAGCAAATAAAAAAAGCTAAAATATCATTTGATACTGCAAATAATCAAAAAATGTAAACAGAACAAATTATTACATTAAAAACGCCTCGTTATGAACCAGCATAACTGAGAAAACACCCCAACAAAAGACATTACACTTTGTCATATATTAACACATCCAAAGACACTACTGGACTTTAACCACTTATGGGATGTTTTGTGCTCTTTATCACTATAAGTGTGTATCCGTTTCTATGGATTGTGTGTTTCATGAGCGTCGACGCGTTTCGATAGGCTTTGTTTTATGCCACTATCTTCCTCAAGACCATAGATAGAGGTTTTCTCTCAGTATTCAGTGCTTCTTTCCTGTTTAAAGAAAGAAATATTGTTATAGTTTTTTGGAAAAATCAATTTCCACTGTAGACTGCTGTTTGTTAGGGATTTTCTTTATATATTTCTATTTACCCTTCCTCATTGACTAGGATCTTAGTAATTGAATTCCTAGATTGCGTATTCTCCAAACCATCCTAGTCTCACCAGATGTTTTTTTAAGGAAAACATTTTTTTCTTTATTATAGGGCCTAATTATCCACATATAAATCATCCTTCTTTTTTTCTCCTTCTTTCCTCTTGTGGTGTTTCCATTGTTGTTACCTGAAAAATCTCATGTATTGGGAAACATCACCCTTTCATCCGTATTCTATTAAATGCTACTTGTTTTCGTGTAGCAAAAGCATTGTAAGTCCTGTTTTCCTTGTTGCTAATCTGTAAGGATTGCCTATAGTTGTCTCCCAATTGTCAGTTGTAGGAGTTGGGACGAAGGAAATAGCTTTCTACTTACGTTATTGATGTCGTTATTATGCCAACATCGTTGTTGTAATTCAATCTCTATCCGTCTATACGACTCGGATGATATTGGGGATCAAGCCTGTGTGAAATCCTTCGTGTGCCTTCCACCCCGTGTCCTGAAAATAAGAATTGAAGAGAAACTTTTCTACTTATATGTCACCTCCCTTGGGTTTCTGTACCCCCCTCCTTGCTTCCATGACCATTTTTGTGCTGTATTTTTGGTCCGATAGAAGTTTGTAGAGATAACATACTCGGTGAATTACATCTAAGAGAAAACTAATGCGTTCCTACCTTTCTTATGGTACACTGTTATTCTCCCGCATAATCCGTAAAGTATAGATTGTCCTCAGCTTGATCAGCGGAAGGCTTATAGACGAGACCGTTGTGGATAAATTGTCCTTCGTATTGTGGGCCCCCTATAGCCTGAAATCAAGGGGTTGGAAAAGATTACTGTATCTCTCCCTCTTATTTTTCCATTACCCAATCTATCTACGGTACGGAATATATTCCGGCCCGTTGTCTTTCAACCCTTAATCTTACCTTGAGCACGCCGATAGTTTCATGAATGCGGGGAAACGTCTTTGGTCCTGCTTACGCTGTTCTACCTAACGGCCTTTCTTTATTTCTGGGCCGTTCTACCATGTGACCCGTTTCGGCCAATGCTGGATCGTTATTCCTGACATCTTATTGCTTCTCTTGGAATCCCTTGTGTAAGCTGCAGTGCTATTGGTTGTAAGTTTAAACGTTCTTTTTTCATCCGTGTGTAACTTTATTCCTTGGTATCCTCACGTATTATTCCAACATAATTCTACTATAAACTATGTTTTGTAATGCACCTTCCAATAGTTGTAACATTTGATCGTTTCGACCAGTGCTAAATCGTTGTTCCTAGCATCTTGCTATTTATTATGGAATCCCTTGGTTGTCTATCGTCAACTCGTACGAGTTTATACATTCTTTTTTTGTGTCCATATTTAACTTCATTTCTTAGTACCCTTACATTTTGTTCACGCATAATTCTACAGTACACTTTGTTTCTATAGTGCACCTTCAAATAGTTGTTTCAATATATCTTTTATACAGGTATTTCCGGTGCACTTTCATATTCCTTGTAACTTTATCCATAATGTGGCCACTTTTTACATCGCATTCCTAAGTTTAATAATATGGCTCCTTTATCATCGCATTCGTTACTCCTATATTAAGGGAGATGTTTATTAGGGAGCCTGCTCAGCTTTCCAATCTGTGCCTTACTGTAATTCGATGGTCGTCATACCACTATCTGGTAATGATACTCATCCAATCTTCTTTTGAGTTGAGGCCCCTGTCCACTGTGTTCAGGTAGCACATGAACCACTGTTCTCGTTGTTTCCTTCTGGTATCTAAGTCTCCACCTCGCCTATCTATGCTGATCTTCTCTAATATGTACCATTTAAATTCATTACATTCATGTTTCATTTGTTCATAATGTTCAGTTAGCGGAGCATTTTGTTTCTTATTCCTAATTGCTGATTTGTGTTCTACCAGGCGGGTGCGAAGTTCTCTACCTGTCTCCCCTACGTAACCTAAGCCGCAGGGACATATGAGGAGATAGATAACATTTTTGCTGCGGCAGTTATTTAAAGATTTGGCCCATATCTGTTTGTTATTATGCATTATGTTTTTTGTTTCAATGCACTGAGGGCAAATCGAACAGGTCCCGCATTTGTAGTTGCCCTTTACTACCTCTCCTATCAGATTCTTTTGGATATTATTTGTCTGTTTATAGGTCTTTACTAGGGAATTACGAATAGTCTTGTTACGTCTAAATGAAAACAAAGGTTTTTCCAGTGTCTTGTTGGCCTCGTGGTTTAAAATTTTCCAATTTCTGTTCACTATATCTTTTATTTTGTTGCTCATATTAGAATATTGTGAAACAAACACAATTCTATTGATTGCATTGTCCTTTCTCTTTTTGTTAGTCTCCAATAGACTGTCTCTATTATAAAATCTAGCTCTTTTCAATGAATGTTTTATTAGTTTTTTTGGATATCCTCTAGCTTTCAGTTTATTGGTTAAAACCTCTGCATGATAATAAAAATCATCCAGTGTGGTGCAATTTCGTCGCAATCTCAGAAATTCCCCGAAGGGAATATTGTCTTTCTGAGATTTCGGGTGGTTGCTGTCATACGCTAATAATGTGTTTTTATCGGTTGGTTTAGTAAAAAGCTCCATCTGTAGGACATTGGCCACGTTCTTGATTTTAATATCTAAAAACTCAACATGAGATTTACTAAAATGCGCTGTGAATTTGAGGTTTGAATCACCCAAATTAATCCATTCCAAAAAGGATTCTAAATCTTGGGTGGCACCGTTCCAGATGAAAATAATATCATCTATGAAACGGTGCCACCCTTGAATGTTCTCATAATATGGGGCCATTTCATTGAATATGTGTTTCTCCTCAAAGTTACCCACATAGAGGCATGCCAAGCTAGGAGCACAGGTAGCCCCCATGCTGGTCCCTTTGACCTGGATATATGTATCCTCCTTGAACAGAAAAATATTATTTTTGAGAACCATTTCAATACATGACATAATGAAGTGTTTATTTGCCCCTTCCAGGTCTTCTTCTTCCAATATGTCAGAGATTACCCTAATAGTATCATTCTGGGGAATATTTGTATATAATGCTTCAATGTCTACGGTGACCAGAATTTGGGTCACCCCATTGAAGCTCTGCCCTTCGAATATAGAGATTGCGTGGGCTGTGTCTTTAATATAGGATCTTTGTTTTTGTACTATGGGTTTCAGGAAGTGGTCTGCGTATCTACTCAATGGTTCTAATATTGAGCCTATACTGCTAACTATAGGCCTCATCGGGGGATTATTGATATTTTTGTGAATTTTAGGTAGACCATATATCGCTGGTGTTATTGGGTGCATATTTAGTAGATATTTATATTCGTTTTCACAAATCCACCCTTCATCACGCCCCTGTTTTAAGAGGGCAGACACTTCCTTCTTGAGTTTATCTATGGCTGTGAGGTGGATTGGTCGATAATGTTCCCTCACATCCAGAAGATCCCTCATTCTACTCTCATAGTCAATAGAATCGAAAATAACAACTCCCCCGCCTTTATCGGCGGGTTTGATTATAATGTCATCACACTCCTGTAATGATCTTAAGGATGTTTTCTGATTTTTTGTCAAATTATTGTTGTTATATTTCAGCATGTTATTACTCATGCTTTTGATCTCCATTTCCACAACCCGTTCAAAGATTTCCACATTTTTGTCTACCTGTCCCAGGTGCGGGGTAAATGTGGATTTGGGTTTGAGGCCTGAGACATTAGGTGGTTGTACATATTGTTTATCTTCAAAGAACCTATTGAGCCTTATCTTTCTGAAGAACAACTTTAAATCGCTTTCAAGTTCATAAGTGTTATGAGGGGCTATTGGTGCAAAACTAAACCCTTTTTGTAAAATCTCTATTTCACCTTTAGTTAATATCTTTTTAGACAGATTTATGATGGGCAATTCCTCTACCTCCAATATTGTCTGTTTCTGGTTGTCAGATATTCCTGTCCTACATTTTGAGGTTGATGGTATCTCGAGGGTTCTTTTCGGTTGAAGGTTCTGAACCCTCTCTGTCCCCGATTTTGGCGCCTGCCTAAAAAAGGTTCCCTCTCTAATGTTGGTGTAGTTCTATTATTGTGCTCAACCTCTCGTTCTTCCTCGCTACTGGAGCCTGATGTTTCCGAGAATGTGACTCGTTTGTTTCCCCCTCTAGAATATACAGGTCTAATTTGTTGAGGTCGTTCCCATCTCTGATCTTGTCTCTGTTTATCATATTCTTTACCTAAATAGGGATACACTGTTTCTTCATTATATCTCTCTACATCTTTTCTTAATTTTTTCGTCTTTTTATTGGTTAGATACTCTCTGTAGCTGTTGGATTCACTTTCCAATTCTTCTAATTTTTTCTTTGCCTCCTCCAGACTTGTATTTTGTCTGAATTGGGTCTCTGAGTCTTCAATTAGTTTTTTTTCTATTTCTAATAGTTCTTGGGCTGTCTCAATGATCAGAATAAGCCAATCACGGCTACAACGATTCGCTATGTGCGTCCATGTCTCTATGAATTTAGGATTCTCAATAAAGAGTCCGGGCTCGTTTCTTACTTGTAAGCCAATCGGAATCACCCCCGCCTTCAGATATTCTATTAGAAATTCCGCACGTAGTTCCGTGCGGATCAATTTCTTTTTTAAATTAAGAATTTTGATCAGTTGATCATGACTCATATTTTTCAAGGCATTGGTATTGCCGGTACGAGGATTAAGGCTGATGAGCCTGTTAAATTGAATCCTCAGAGAATCCAAAGGTTTTTAATTTGTCCATACTGGATTCCAATTGTCTTATTACTACCAATTAAAAACCTAGATATGCACTAGGCCCTCTCCAACCAACTGGTTGTACTGCACAATTATAGGAAAGTAGAGAGAGATCCCTTGTAAGATCAAGGGAATAGGATACTTTTTACAAGTGTCTACTAGCAGCCCCTTGACTGTATGTACCAATCAATGTAATTCAAAAATATAATATTCACACTCTCACGTTTTTTTAGAAAAAATAGTTACCGTTTATTATTTGTAAAGCATGTTATGCATCACCATTTAAAACTCAATCTATTCTAGTCCCTACTTAACATTGATCTAAGCAGAAGATATAATCCCAACAATATATTCAATTTGAACATGAGCAAATAAAAAAAGCTAAAATATCATTTGATACTGCAAATAATCAAAAAATGTAAACAGAACAAATTATTACATTAAAAACGCCTCGTTATGAACCAGCATAACTGAGAAAACACCACAACAAAAGACATTACACTTTGTCATATATTAACACATCCAAAGACACTACTGGACTTTAACCACTTATGGGATGTTTTGTGCTCTTTATCACTATAAGTGTGTATCCGTTTCTATGGATTGTGTGTTTCATGAGCGTCGACGCGTTTCGATAGGCTTTGTTTTATGCCACTATCTTCCTCAAGACCATAGATAGAGGTTTTCTCTCAGTATTCAGTGCTTCTTTCCTGTTTAAAGAAAGAAATATTGTTATAGTTTTTTGGAAAAATCAATTTCCACTGTAGACTGCTGTTTGTTAGGGATTTTCTTTATATATTTCTATTTACCCTTCCTCATTGACTAGGATCTTAGTAATTGAATTCCTAGATTGCGTATTCTCCAAACCATCCTAGTCTCACCAGATGTTTTTTTAAGGAAAACATTTTTTTCTTTATTATAGGGCCTAATTATCCACATATAAATCATCCTTCTTTTTTTCTCCTTATTTCCTCTTGTGGTGTTTCCATTGTTGTTACCTGAAAAATCTCATGTATTGGGAAACATCACCCTTTCATCCGTATTCTATTAAATGCTACTTGTTTTCGTGTAGCAAAAGCATTGTAAGTCCTGTTTTCCTTGTTGCTAATCTGTAAGGATTGCCTATAGTTGTCTCCCAATTGTCAGTTGTAGGAGTTGGGGCGAAGGAAATAGCTTTCTACTTACGTTATTGATGTCGTTATTATGCCAACATCGTTGTTGTAATTCAATCTCTATCCGTCTATAGGACTCGGATGATGACGGACCATACCCCCACCCCAACCGTGTATGTACGACCCGTACCCCCACCCGCGTATGCATGGAGCGAACCCCCACCCCAACCGTGTAAGTACGACCCGTACCCTCACCCGCATACGTATGGAGCGTACCCCCACCCCAACAGTGTATGTACGACCCGTACCCCCACCCGCGTATGCATGGAGCGTACCCCCACCCCAACAGTGTAAGTACGACCCGTACCCTCACCCGCGTACGTATGGAGCGTACCCCCACCCCAACCGTGTATGTACGGACCGTACCCCCACCTCGTATGCATGTAGCGATCCCACACCCGTGCATGTTCTAAGCGTACATATCCTGAAATAGGAGGGGTGTGTGCAGAGTCCTCCCAGCAGTGCCCAGACACAGGAGGGGTGGGTGCAGAGTCCTCCCAGCAGTGCCCAGACGCAGGAGGGGTGGGTGTAGAGTCCTCCCAGCAGTGCCCAGTCACAAGAGTGGTGTGTGCAGAGTCCTCCCAGCAGTGCCCAGACACAGGAGGGGTGTGTTCCTAACGCTCACAGCAGTGCCCAGAGACAGGAGGGTTGGGTGCAGAGTCCTCCCAGCAGTGCCCAGACGCAGGAGGGGTGGGTGTAGAGTCCTCCCAGCAGTGCCCAGTCACAAGAGTGGTGTGTGCAGAGTCCTCCCAGCAGTGCCCAGACACAGGAGGGGTGGGTGCAGAGTCCTCCCAGCAGTGCCCAGACACAGGAGGGGTGGGTGCAGAGTCCTCCCAGCAGTGCCGAGACGCATGAGGGGTGGGTGTAGAGTCCTCCCAGCAGTGCCCAGTCACAAGATTGGTGTGTGCAGAGTCCTCCCAGCAGTGCCCAGACACAGGAGGGGTGGGTGCAGAGTCCTCCCAGCAGTGCCCAGACACAGGAGGGGTGGGTGCAGAGTCCTCCCAGCAGTGCCCAGACGCAGGAGGGGTGGGTGTAGAGTCCTCCCAGCAGTGCCCAGTCACAAGAGTGGTGTGTGCAGAGTCCTCCCAGCAGTGCCCAGACACAGGAGGGGTGGGTGCAGAGTCCTCCCAGCAGTGCCCAGATGCAGGAGGGGTGGGTGTAGAGTCCTCCCAGCAGTGCCCAGTCACAAGAGTGGTGTGTGCAGAGTCCTCCCAGCAGTGCCCAGACACAGGAGGGGTGTGTGCCTAACACTCACAGCAGTGCCCAGAGACAGGAGGGGTGGGTGCAGAGTCCTCCCAGCAGTGCCCAGAAACAGGAGGGGTGGGTGCAGAGTCTTCTCAGCAGTGCCCAGACACCAGGAGGGGTGGGTGCAGAGTCCTCCCAGCAGTGCCCAGACGCAGGAGGGGTGGGTTTAGAGTCCTCCCAGCAGTTCCCAGTCACAAGAGTGGTGTGTGCAGAGTCCTCCCAGCAGTGCCCAGACACAGGAGGGGTGGGTGCAGAGTCCTCCCAGCAGTGCCCAGACGCAGGA
The DNA here is from genome assembly GCF_964204655.1 of Triturus cristatus. Classification (NCBI taxonomy): domain Eukaryota; kingdom Metazoa; phylum Chordata; class Amphibia; order Caudata; family Salamandridae; genus Triturus; species Triturus cristatus. Next base: position 1,074,039,181 of record NC_140582.1, read on the forward strand.
GGGGTGGGTGTAGAGTCCTCCCAGCAGTGCCCAGTCACAAGAGTGGTGTGTGCAGAGTCCTCCCAGCAGTGCCCAGACACAGGAGGGGTGTGTGCCTAACACTCACAGCAGTGCCCAGACACAGGAGGGGTGGGTGCAGAGTCCTCCCAGCAGTGCCCAGACACAGGAGGGGTGGGTGCAGAGTCCTCCCAGCAGTGCCCAGACACAGGAGGGGTGGGTGCAGAGTCCTCCCAGCAGTGCCCAGACGCAGGAGGGGTGTGTGCCTATCACTCCCAGCAGTGCCCAGAGACAGGAGGGGTGTGTGCAGAGTCCTCCCAGGAGTGCCCAGACACAGGAGGGGTGGGTGCAGAGTCCTCCCAGCAGTGCCCAGAGACAGGAGGGGTGGGTGTAGAGTCCTCCCAGCAGTGCACAGACACAGGAGGGGTGGGTGCCTAACACTCACAGCAGTGCCCCTGCAAAGAAAAGGGTGGAGTACCCACAGATCCAATGCCCACAAATGTCAGTCAGGTGCACAAAGATCCTGCAGTACATGTACCATATGTGTGCGAGGCTGGAAGCATACATATGCATAGCGCCCAAAAAGAATACATGTCCACATGAAGTCATGGCAACAGTCTACATACACAAGTACAGTGACCACCAAGGACGCCACGAATGATGCAGGTGGAGACATCGCTCAGCATGCATGGGCCAAGTCTAACGAGTCCGTCACACACCCAGCCAATGTAGACACAGCTCAGCACCACATATTGGAAAGACCCTGCAGGGAAGAAGTCAGGTTACACAGAGGAAGGAACACACCTTGGGACGATGTCACCATGCAGTAACTGCTTACATGAACAAAGTTATGTAGCCAACAGCTTGTGATGGCACACAGATACCAGGATCCACCCTATGACCAGCACAAGACGACAATTCCCACACACCCAACACATAATCACCACCCAAAATAATGGGGCAGGTCGACTAACAGCAATACCAGACAGACAGTAGTGTACTAAGGAAAAAGAAATTGCTTTAATCAGCATCCAAAAATATGTTTGTCCCTTGAAAGTTCAAAAAGTACAATGCCCATAGGGCAATCCAAAGTTCCAATCCAGGTGGGGGACACAGTGGGACGCGTGTCCCCTAGCTTGCCTGCACAGTCAGACTCCTTCGTCTTCCAGAGCGGGGAGGGCATCATGTGGGGGGGAAGGACCAGGCACCGCAGGGACATGAGGGCGAAGGGTAGGCGTCGTGGGTGCAGGGATGGAGGACTCCACCACAGGGGGTGGGGCAGGGCCAAAGGTGGAGGCCAGGATGGCGCTGCACACCTTAGCAAGGTCCTCCAGCGACTCCCCTGCACCCGAAGGAACCACAGGCCCCAAGGAGGGGGGGGGCGGAGAGATGGGTCGCAGCGCCACTGGGGGAGGGTGTGGACAGGGGGGGGGGACTCAACCACCCTGACCGGGGACTCCCTTGACCGCTTGCGGGATGGTGTCACAGTGGGGCTCAGGGACAGAGCGGCCATGAAGGAGTCTTTGCCGGATATGTGGCCAGGAGAGCTGAGGGGAGGGGATTTGGAGGGAGTGGATTTGGTGGAATGCGGACTCCCACTCTGGCTGCGTGACTTACGTTTGCCCCCCAACCCAGTGGGTGTGCCTACTTCACACTGTGTGTGCGTGCCAGGAGGTGTGCGTATGACCTTCCCTGCTGCTGTGGTGCCTGTGTCTGTTGTGGTGGGTGCATGCTGACGTCTGGGTGTACGTGGGACAGGCATGGGAGTGGGAAGTGTAGATGGGTCAGGGGTAGGGGGTTGGACGTAGCACTGCAGGAGACCCACTGCTGCAGTCAGTGTCGAGTCAATGGACCTCAGCAAGTTGCGTTGGTCAGCCTGCGATGAAAAAATGCCCTCCAAGTATGCCTCCATGTTGTTCAGCACTTGGCTGTGGCCATGGAGGACATTAAGCATCGCAGCCTGACCAACCTGCAACTGCCGCTGGATGTCCACAGACTCGGCATTGGCGGCAGCAGTGGAGACAGGGGCAGGGGGTGCGGTGCCTGATAGGAAGGAGACATGTGGTGACCGGGCACGCTGGGAAGGGACACGAGCAAGTGGGAGGCGGCTGATGGCAATGGAGGGGGCGGGGTGAGATGTTGTGCCGCTGTCAGCTGCTGGTGCAGCCTCCGCCCACTCGGAGAGATCATCCTCGGACCCGTCAGCTTCATATTCTGTCGTGCCAGTGGACAGGTCCTCGGCCTCACTCTCCTCCGCCTCAGTTCCACTCAATGTGCCAGCCACGATGTCAACGCTGGCACTGGTGCTCGGTCCCTCCGCTCCGTCTGTGCTCATGTCTCCCTCCGTGTCCCCCGACGATGCTGTGGGCAAGGTGAAGAGACAGCAATTAATCATACACCTGTATACATATGTCACATGAGTCCAATCTACATAGGTTACAGTGCATAGCCTGAAAAGAAAGATCAGTAACATCTACAAAACAAGGTACAGATGTAGGGCATGCAACACACAGTTGGTTGACCCACCATGCCACTGAAAAACCATGGAGAGCATGACACAATAGCAAATGACATGAAATGGAGTTTGACAGAGGAGCCAGGCCCTGGGGACAATCCAGCACTGCATCTGCACCACACAGCGTTGCCGAAAATAGGGATGAGCAGGGACCATATCCATGAACTTGAGGCACATGCTGCATAGGTAATACTGAAAACATGCCCAACATGACTGGCTCACTGCACCTTGAGTGTATGTCCAGACAAACATCACACACTGGCCAGACCTAGCAAGAAGATTTCAGGTATTGACATGTAGGCTTTGCCCGCACCAACCACCCCCTACATGAGACAATTTGTTGAGACACAGGAAGCACTTACATCTCTTAGTCTGGGTGAAATACACAGGGGCTGCATAAATCCAAGATTGGACGCCAAATACCCAAGGTGCGCCTGTCCAAATAATCATGTACAAATGGTCATCATCAGATGATTGTAACAAGACACACAGGCACTGGCCACCGTGAGTATGAACAAGGAAAATCAGGTCAGGCTGTACAGTGGACACTTGTACTACATTTTACGTCAATATACATGGTGCCAGGGGACCATGGCACAGAGCACAACCTATGCTGTAGACACTGAGAGTGTCCACGTTTTGTGATGACACACATGACACCTAGGAAAATATGCCCCAGGGGACAGTAGTGGCCACACAACTCCATGGTCCTGAATGGGAATGACTGCAACACATGCCACCATCCCTGCACTATGCGTATCGCACACTCATGCACATCATGTCACAGGCCACAACATAGGACATGCGTGCTGTAAGGCATGACACTTGAGAGACTAACTCCCATGTCTGGACTCAGCATCAGTGCCAACTGACATGGAACCCACATGTACTGAACTGGACAGGGCACAGGCAAGGTCCCAAAACCTGTTACACACCACCCCCACACATGATGCTACAGGCATAGTTCACGTGGAGAAAGCGCCAGCCTACATTACCTTGTGAAGGAGTGACTACACACAGACCAGGGAACACATTGCAAGGAGGGGAAGGGAGGCAGGAGAGCACCGCTATACTGTGGGTAACTGGATCTGCACAGCACCTTTAAACCCTGGCAGTGTATCCATGCAACTGTGCACTTACAAATGCTGGTGACACAGAACAAACACACATGCACCTACCCCCTTCCTGCTGCTGCTTCTCCTGTAAGCGCCTCTCCAAGTCTGGAAATACCACCGCCAGCACACGCTTGTGGATGTGGGTCAGACGGCGGTGCCCGCGGTTCTTATGGGTCTCAGGTGAGTCCCCCAGCAGGACCCGTGCGATCCTCCGCGTCCAGCACCGGATATCCTGCCAGCGTTTCCTCACCTGGGCCAGGCGCCGCTTGCGACCCTCCGTCCTCCTCACGGCACTGATGGCATTCATCCATATCTGCTTCTTGGCATCAATACACCAGGCACATGTCACAGAGAGACATATTAGAACAAATTTGCTGTTTACAACAAGGCATAGTATGCATCCAACGCATTGCACCTTTGTCATAGGGACATGATCCTCTGGGGAAGGGCAAAAGCAGTACGTGCCATTGAAAGTACACAGGTGGAATGAGGGCAACGACACAATCAATGATCCAGGCTCACACTGTGCATCAGAAGGTACACCAGGATAATGTGCAGCACCTCTAAGCAGTCACATGCCACAGGCCACTGACGCTACCGCAGCAGAGTACACAGACACACACAGGCACAGGACATTCACCTGCCATTGCCAAATGCAGCGACAAACCTCACTCTGCACATGTGCCACTAGACGGGGGGGGCTCACAGGTGTGGGGCTGGCTCTGCACGTCAGACACACAGCACTGCTCCCTGCTCACATCACATGGGCAGGGTATATCCATCCCTCATGCAGCCCGGGTGCCACACTCCACATATGCACCCACCCACATGACAGGGGACTTACACACACACCGATGTCCAGGGTACGAACATATCATGTGGACACTCTCAGCACAGGTACACAGAACTAACACACATCTGTGGGTACAGTCACCTGTCACACTGGGCTGACCACATAATAAAATGAGGACTGTAGAGGCTACATTCCCAGGAGGACAAGACAGCCAGAATGTGGCATGCACCATGCAGGGATTGTCACAGTAAACACAATGCAAGTGAGGACGGCAGACATGCACCACAGCATGCACTGGCTGGGAGACATCAGGCATTCCCCCCCCTGGGACTCCCCCTATAGTACATAGCATGTGTGTCACACCTGGACACAATGCCAGAAGTCACAGTCACAAACAAGGGATACAGTCTGTGCTAGTAGACTCTGCACTCACCTGATACCCTGGTCGCCCATACAGCAGGGGGTACTGTGGGAGGATCACATCCAGCAAAGCCAGGTTCTCCTCCAGGGTGAAAGGCTGTGACCTCTCCACAGACCTTGACATGGTTCCAGGGAATCAGTAGCAGCAGCTGGGTCGTCGAATCCAAAGATGTGCAGGCAAGTGCTCCCTCAAGGGACCTGGCTGCCTTATATCTGCCTTGCTGGCCTGTTTCATGCACAGGAGTACAGAGTGATTGGTCACTCACATTTGCATCCTATGTTTCCTCCAATCCCTTCAAACCAAGCACAGTCAGTGGGTTCTTATTGTGTTTTTTTCTTGAGCATGATGTCAACTCCAGAACCACATTGCAACAAAGTAGATTCATTCAAACTGACTACTGCTGTGCACCTGCTGAAAAAAATTCAAACTTTAAACTTGGTCTCCATGACAACCAGCATGCATGTAGGCCTTTATACTTGTCCCTCATGTGTCCCCTATGTAATTTGGATTTTCACACACAGGTACGGTGCGTACCGGGGCCCTAGGGCACCCCAAATGCATAGCAACGGCCCGTACAGGCGTGTGTACGGTCCGTATCACTATGGGTGTTCTCGCGTATGCGTACCCATAGTGAAAGTGAGCGTACGCACGCGTGTACGGTCCGTACTACTATGGGTACACATACACGAGAACACCCATAGTGATAGTGAGCGTACAGGCGTGTGTACGGTCCGTACCACTATGAGTACGCATACGCGAGAACACCCATAGTGAAAGTGAGCGTACGCACGCGTGTATGGTCCGTATCACTATGGGTGTTCTCGCGTATGCGTACTCATAGTGGTACTGACCGTACACACGCCTGTACGCTCACTATCACTATGGGTGTTCTCGCGTATGCGTACTCATAGTGGTACGGACCGTACACACGCCTGTACGCTCACTATCACTATGGGTGTTCTCGCGTATGTGTACTCATAGTGGTACGGACCGTACACTCACCTGTACGCTCACTATCACTATGGGTGTTCTCGCGTATGCGTACCCATAGTGATACGGACCGTACACGCATGCGTACGCTCACTATCACTATGGGTACACATACGGCAGCACTCCCATAGTGATAGGGAACGTACACAGGCCCTCTGAGCGAAAGTACGGTGCCTTTCACACATCACAGTGGTGACAGGCAGCACACAGGAAGGAATAGGGCTGACATACTTGTCCATGGATGGACATCAAGGCATTGTCTGGGCAGTACTACATGTGTGGGGCACAGGTGTGAAAGGCTGTGATGTGGCACATTACTCCTGAGTCGAGAAGGCACCAGATGTATGATGAGATGTGTACAGATGTTATGTGTGACGGTGCAATGTGTGCCAGGCATGCCCTTCACTCCTTTGACATGTGTGCATGTCGTACTGCACACTTGGGATGAGCGTCACTGGCATGGCACAGTCAACAACACATGCAAGTGTCCCCTGATGGCCGCTACAGGGGTTACCACACCAGACATGTGACTACCCACGGTGCACGATATGACTATGTCATGTGTGTGTGAGGTGTTCCCATTAGCTTGATGTTGGTGCTCCCTCAAAAGCATCAGCTGTTGCAGCAACCAACATGTGTCTGTGTGTAGATGGACATGGCACACTGTTACGCACACCAGTCCACATGTGGTATCAGATGTGAGGTGCGTATGTATGCATGGGACACGGAGTAGCGTAACAAGGACATGTCTGCATCCTCTCTATGAATGTGTGGTGAGTCATTACATGTACACCTTATTGGCAAGGTGTGTGGGCTGTCCTAGTGTAATGTCATGTGACCTGTGGCTCTAGTGTTCCGCTACCAGTCTCTGAAATCGACATCCTACTTCTGCTGATGTGTTGATGTATGTCACTCCTGTGTTGCGTCTGGCTGTTCACTTACACTGGGACACAGCTAATCCCATGCCATGGCATGTGGAGGTTCACAATCTCCGTGTGTAGCTGGGTCTTGGTAGGAGTGTCACCTGGCAGCCATACGTGTCCAGGGCATGTGGCACATACCTGACTCCGTATGTCGCATATGTGTATTGACAGATTAACATGTGCTCAGCACCAAAAAATTGTTGTTGTAGTGCACTCACTCTTCCTTGTCACTTCCAAATTACTGCAGAGCGCCGCCTCTTCCCTGAGCAATTCCGGACTTGGCTGACATTCGGGAGAATGACTGTATCCGGTGCTACCGCTTCCCCCAACCGTTGATTGAGGTGTTGACGGCGAGGCTGGCACCACACCTGCAACCGCTGCACAGGTATCCTACGGCACTGACACCCAAGCACAAGGTAATGGCAGCCCTACATTTTCTTGCCACGGGTACCTTTCAAAATACCATAGCTCATGTTGGTGGCATGTCCCAGAGCATGTTCTGCCGTGTGCTGCATGATTTCTTAGAGGCCATGTTGCTTCACCTGGATGAGTTCATCCATTTCCCAACCCCTGAACTGTTGACTGGGGTCAAGCGTGGATTCTATGCCCTGGGAGGGATGCCCCATGTCATTGGGTCCATAGATGGGACACATGTGGCTTTGGTACCACCACAGGCACAGGAGGTAGCGTACAGGAATCGCAAGCACTACGACTCCATCAATGCCCTTGTGGTGTGTCTGTCCAACATGGTGATTTCACATGTCTGTGCTCGTTTTCCAGGATCAGCACACGATGCCTACATCATGAGGCGTAGCAGGGTGCCTGAAATGATGACGCAGCTGCGCAACGAACGAGCAGGTGTTGTTGGTGGGTACACTCTGTCTGTCCTGTATTTTGCGTAGACTTCCAGCACGACCGCTTCTCCTGTCCTACTTATGTCCATGTGCTTTCCATGTAGGGGACGCTGGCTATCCCAACATGCCATGGCTGATCACACTTCTCCGCAACCCCATCACGCCGGCCCAGCTCCGCTACAACACCGCCCATGGCCGGACAAGGCGAGTGATAGAGAGGACATTTGGCCTCCTGAAGAGCCGATTCAGATGCCTCCACAAGACCGGCGGCGCACTCCCATATGCCCCGGCGAAGGTCTGCAAAATCTTCATGGTGTGCTGCATGCTGCACAACATGGCAGTTGAGAAAGCTGTGCCACTCATCCTGGATCAAGATGATCAGGACCATCCACCCGTGGAGGACCAAGGTCTTGGCAATGGGGCTAGTGATGTGGAGGATGTGGTTCCGCAAGAGGACATCCGGAGTCGGCTCATACGCGACTTCTTTGCTTAGTGGTGAGTACCAGTGTCTGTGTGTGCACGCATTGGTCCCCGTGTGGCATGTGTTGCGATGTGTATGTCCATCTGCATGTATGCCACGTGAGTCAGAGGTGTGTGTGGATGTGTCACTGGAGTGATGGTGCCAGTGATGAGTGTATTTCCACAGTCATAATTGTGACCTAGCATGTTGTCATCCTTACATGTGTCGAGTACATGCACATGCAAGTGGCTGTGCTTTTTGTGGCTGACTTCTTGTGTGTCTCTCATCCCCAGGTACTTGCGCATGCCGTCTGCTGGTTGCATTGTTGTGGCACTGCTATTCCTCATGGACACGTCATCGTGTGCTGACTCAGCGTTACACGCACGGACAAGTTTGGAAGTCTCCTTGGGGTAAGGGATGCATCAGGGGTGTATTGGGTGTGGCAGTTGTTTACGATGTGTGCACACTGCCCCTGTCGATGTTTGGTTCCTCTGCAGACATGTCGCATCACCATGGGACACATGACATGCAGCTGGGTACACCTGAATAGATGGTCAGACTTGTTGACAGTCATCAGTGATGGGATTGTGGATTGTGATGATGGCATCAATGTGTGTTACACTGCCCTCGGACACATACGGTTTGCATTGGCTTGACATGGTGTGGGACTTCCACATCAGCGGATCAATGGTGTATGGCAGCCTCTCCGTGAGCAGCAGGGGGTGTTTAGCTGTTAGCCGACACTTGTGTGCCAGTTCCATGGCTATCACGCATTTGTGCTGCAGAAGGGGGGTTCCAGTGTTGGACCCACATGTTACTCCACATGACCCGTTCATGTGTACTCCGAGTTGCCTCTGCAATCCCGAATACATGACTAATAAAGGTGTCCCTATGCCTCCAAGGTGCCTCTTCTCAGTCAATGCTGGTGTGTTGCCACGGTGCATCCGGCATGTCTGGCATGGTTTTCCGTGATAGTGGCTATGTGTCTATGTGTCGAGTAGCAAGATGCAAGCTGTTTGTGTGGGATTAGACTGTGTATTGTGCATGCTGTCCATGACTGTGTGGGTATTGTGACATGTGCCATCCCCATGCATCCAACGTTGGCCAGGCCACCAGTTTCTGCATCCACCTGACTCAAGCTTGCAGGACATGGTTCTGCCACCTGTCCACACATACCTGGGTGCCCCACAGGACACTCCACATGATCCCTGACCTCTGTGCATTGGCTGTCGCTGTACTCAATATGTCTGTCGGCACGGTTGTGCGGCCACCCCCTCAGCTGGTTGGGCCCATCACGGGTGTGTATGGTGCTCCATGTCTGTCTTGCCTAATACAATGTGACCCATGTGTGTCCTGTGCCAGACTCAGGCCCCAGGTTGTGGATGGTTGAAGTCAAATGAGAACTCAGGCATGGTTAGACTTTACAAGACACATGTAAGGTAATAATGCAATATGTAGGCATCTTCTCTTTATGGTGTAACTTTTTATTTTGGTTGGGGTACGGGGGGGGGGGTATGACATGAGGGGCTTTCCGGGTGTGTGGAATCCAAAGTTCACTAGGGGAGTTGGTGTCCTTTGCATTAGAAATCCTCAGAGTCCATGCCATAGTCTTTGTCAACATTGGTCAGACAGTGACCAGCAAGTCCATGTGGCAGAGAATGTCTTTTGCTGCTGTGCTGCTGTTGGTCCAGTGGGCCAGGTGCCAGGCCAGGTGTCCTGGGAGATGGTGCTGTTGCGCTGACCCTCACGGTCTTTTCCGTGGACGACCCGCCCTCCTGCGGAGACCCTCAGAAGCAGGCCGTGACGATGTTTGGGATGCTACGTTGGATGACTCCTCCTCCTCCTGATCCCTCCCTGTGGGTGGTGATGTTCTACACCTGGTGGCACAGGGAGGGTTGCCCATGTTGTCGGCTATCCGACGGAATGTACTGTGAATTCCCGTGAACACCGTCACGAGCTCAGCCTGTCTGTCCTCCATCCGCCCTTGGTGTCGCAGTAGACAGGCATGTTGCTCCGCATGTTGCTGGGCCTGCTGGGTCTTGATCTCCTCGAGGGTCCTCTTCATCTCGTTGAGGGTGGACACAACCTGGCCCATGCCCGTGGTGTCCTGCCGGCATGTGTCCAGGATGTTTCGGACATGGGAATATACCGGTTCCGCAGCCAACCGGTCAGGCTCGCGCCTCCGCCGTCCTCCACTCCCACCCCCCCTGCCCACTTGCACCTGGCCTGCCCTTGTGGGCACATCGGGTCTCCGGGACCCATGAGGGGTGGCATTGGCGTTGTCGCCTGCCTCCTCCTGGGTGCCCGGTACACCGTGTCCCTCCTGGCCAGCCTGGCTGCATTGTGGTGGTGGGGCAGGGATCCTGGGTGTCTCCTGGGATGTGGCAGGAGTGGGGGTGGTGGTTGGCCCAGTTGTACCTGACGCAGGTGCTGCAGGTCGTTGGACACCAGAGGGGCCAAGTTGGTCGGGGTCGGGTTCGTCCACAGAGTGGTGAGAGTCGTCGCTGCCGGTGGCTCCGTCATCCCGCCAAGCCGGGTCCTGTGAGTCTTCCCCCCCAGTGTTGGGGGGTGATCCACGACATTGACCTGTGTGTGAGAGAGACAATGTTAATTTTGTTCCATGCAACATCCATGTTTCATTGGTTTCTAAGTTGGCACTTGGCACATTTCCTCTGGGAATTTGGATATGTCTTTCATTCCACTCACAGTGCACTTGTGCATGGGTATGTCCCTTGGCCACAGCTTTTGCGACTTTACCTATGTGTGGCACAGTCTTACTTGCTGCGTCAATTGTGACTGCAGTCAGCAGTGGAGTGAGCAGGTGTGGTGAGCCATGCATTGGCGCCTTCCGTGTTGCACTGTACGTGGGCACATGGAGTGGTTCCACACACTTAGATAATGCAGGTAGCTGTCGTTGTGCTCGTGCACAGGTTGAGACATGGCCCTGTGTTTTGCCATGGAGAAGAGAGGGGGATTCAGGCACTGGCCACCCTTGTCTACATGCACGCAGTCCACCTGCTGACGAGCAGACATTCCCACACCCCCCAAGGCTGAATTGGGCTCCCTGTGTGTCCCTTTCTCACTCCCTCTCTGTCCCCCTCTCCCTCCCTCTGTGTGTCACCCTGTCACCTCAGCCCAGCTTCCTAGGCACACACTTTTTGCAGTTCTTTGAATGGCCCTTGGCTTGTTAATGTGAGTTTGTTTCTGATCTCCAGGCACCCATTGGGTGTAGTGTCTGTGTCTGCGCTGCTGCTGTGGTGGTGTGTGCTGCCACTCTTTCACAGTGTTGGCTGTTCATTAGCTGCTGTCATGTGCAAAAATGTGCCGTCACCCCCATGTGTTAATGCAAGGCGTCCGCCATTTGCTGGCAAGTCTTTCCTGTGTGGGGACACACTGTTTGTCTGGCTGTGACCTAGGCCATATGGGCAGGGGGCATTGTTGTCTGCTTCTGAGTTGCACTATGTGATTTTTGGGGCCCACAATCCCGCCATCCGGCTTACCGTGTCTTGTGTTGGTGTTTTCTGTGGCCTGTGACTTGGCATTGTCCAGCTGGGTGCATGGGGCATGGTGGTGCTAGTGGCATGTGCGTGTTCATGGAGTGTGGGTGAGTCATGCGATAGCTTGGGGTGGTTGCGTGCCTGATTGTGAGTTTGGTTGTGGATGACGTTCCCCCCATGTGAGGTGAGTTGTTTGTGTACTCACCCAGGTCTCGGAGTCCTTCTAATCCATCCACTGACACCACCGGCAGTATGGCCATCACCCTCTCCTCCCAGGGATGGTATTGTACGGGTCTGCGGGGCGGCCCTCCTCCAGTGATGTTGGCCTGGTTGTGGTCGTCGGTCATTTTGGCTCGGACCCTCCTCCGCAGATCGTACCACCTGGCTTGGCATTCATGCCTGGTCCTTCTGGTGGCCGCAACAGCATTCACAGCATCAACAATCCTCTGCCACATGGCTGTTTTTTCGGGCATGCAGGTCTGTCTGACCAATGTTCCAAAGAGGTGTGGCTCGACTCTGAGGATTTCGTCGACAAGGACCTCCAACTCTCGGCTAGTGAACTTTGGATTCTTGTTAGTGGGCATGGTGAGGGGTGTGGGTGTGGATGGTGGGGGGGTGGATGGTTGTGGGTGTGTGGGTGTGGTTGTGCAGGTGTGTGTGTGAATGTGATGAGGGGGTGTTTGTGAAGGTGTGTGTGTGAAGGTGTGCAAGTGTAAGGTGTTGTAAAGGTTCTAGAATGGTGCTGTAGGTTGTCTGTGGGGTCTGGCAGCAGTGAGTCTGTTGCAAAGGCTCATGGTTTGTGTGTGTGGGCCATTTTTATTGGTCCATTGGTGGGTGTGGCTGTGTTTGAAGTTTGGGTGGGTGTGTTATAAGGAGTGGTTGTGTTTTGGGCCTCTGTTTGGGATTTTGGCAGTTGCAGGTCAGTGAATGTGTTGTTTTTGTGCTTGTTGGACATGTTTTGTGGCTTTGTGCCATTCGAATGGTGTATTCTTGTGTTGTTTTGCTTTGTCCTGGTTGTGTATGTGCGTTTTTAGCGTGTGTACGGTGTGTACTTCGGGAATTTTGTTGTACAGTGCTGTCCTTGTGTCTGGCTTGGTACGACTCGTATATGCGCGATGTTGTGTGAAGGTGCTGGTGTTGGGGCCTGGGGTGCGCTCCGTACTTAGAATGTTGGGGTGGGGGTATGCTCCATGCATACGCGGGTGGGGGTACGGGTCGTACATACACTGTTGGGGTGGGGGTATGCTCCATACGTACGCGGGTGAGGGTACGGGTCGTACATACACGGTTGGGGTGGGGGTACGCTCCATACATACGCGGGTGAGGGTACGGGTCGTACATACACGGTTGGGGTGGGGGTACGGTCCGTACATACACGGTTGGGGTGGGGGTACGCTCCATGCATACGCGGGTGGGGGTACGTGTCGTACATACACGGTTGGGGTGGGGGTACGGTCCGTACATACACAGTTGGGGTGGGGGTACACTCCATGCATACGCGGGTGAGGGTACGGGTCGTACATACACGGTTGGGGTGGGGGTACGCTCCATGCATACGCGGGTGAGGGTATGGGTCATACATACACTGTTGGGGTGGGGGTACGCTCCATACGTACGCGGGTGAGGGTATGGTCCGTACATACATGGTTGTGGTGGGGGTATGCTCCATGCATACGCGGGTAGGGGTACGTGTCGTACATACACCGTTGGGGTGGGGGTACGGTCTGTACATACACGGTTGGGGTGGGGGTACGCTCCATGCATACGCGGGTGAGGGTACGGGTCGTACATACACGGTTGGGGTGGGGGTATGCTCCATACGTACGCGGGTGAGGGTACGGGTCGTACTTACACTGTTGGGATGGGGGTACGCTCCATACGTACGCGGGTGAGGGTACGGGTCATACATTCACGGTTGGGGTGGGGGTATGCTCCATACATTCACGGGTGGGGGTACGTCGCGTACATACACGGGTGTACATACACGGGTGGGGATTCGACTCGTACATAGGAGGGCTGGGGGGTGTTGGGCGCGTATGCGGGCACATGTCTCCATGGTTGCTATGGGAGTTCGGTGCGGATGGTGTTTTTTCCATACGGTTGTAACATCGGACGCACGGGATGGATCGTAATTCCGCGGTCGGACTTCACTTTTCACATTTGTACGGTAAATCGTCCGGGGACGTGTCGGACACATTTTCCGACCCGAGGACGTGTGGGGAATAATTGCCAATGCGATTCGTATGGACTTTTTCCCATGCGAATCGTGATTGGCAGTTTGTACGGCACTTGTACGATTCGTACGGTAAAAAGACCGGATACGAGTCGTACGGGGAATTTTTTTACCGGATCGTAGTCGGCACCTTAGTCTAGATTACGCCACCAATAACAACTTTATCTACCAAAATAAAAAATTAACAGCCCTGGCCTATGTACCAACAACTGAAGTAGCAAACCATTATAACCTACTTCTTGAAAGCCCCTTCTATCAAGCAAATGAAACTAAACTTACTCCCCTCTTAGTCTACTTTGAAGACACTTGGGTGGGAAGACAACATAGATCAGGGCACCGTAGACAACCCAAGTTCCACATACCTTGGTGGAACGTCTACCACAGTACTCTAGCACAAAAAGATAAAACCAACAACACAGTGGAAGGATGGCACAGTGTCTTCCAAGCCACAATAGGAAGAGGACAACCAATCCTACATAAACTTATAGAAGTTATCAAAAAAGGACAAGTCTATAAAGAGCTAAGGCTAGTACAATCCCTAACTAAAAGGGCCCTAAACTAAGTAAACAAACTAAAATGATGTATGAGTACCTACAACACAAAACTACACTATTTGGAAACACCAAAGGGCTAGAATACCTAAACATGATAGCTAAATCTATACTGTAAAGAAAAAACAATGCTGAACACCATAAGCATTTTAAAATTTCCAAACATTTAAACAACATAATTCTACTATTTTTTAAATTAATAATTATAAGTATGTCATGTAAAATTTAAAACATAACACAACTATATATGACATAATATAATTATTAAAATAAAAAAGAAACAAGCAAATAAACGTAACTAAAAACATTTCCCACCCATAATAATAAAAATAACTTACATTTATCTAGCAGTAGACAATCCTGGAAATGCAATAAATCCATAGAAGATAAATAGAAACAAAAATCCATTCGGAAAGAGAACCCCCCAAAAAAGCAAAAATACAACTGTAGAAAAAAGGCTCCAACGACTCAATCCTCATAAAAAAACTCTAAAAAAACAGAAAATCAGTATAAAAAAAAACACAAAAATTTTACTGCAGATAAAAGGCTCCAACAACGCAATCCTCTCAATAATGAAACCCTCAAAAACCCGAAAAATACCTTTAAAAAAAAAGCTCCAACAAACCCGAAAAATTGAAGGAAAGGTTATACCCCTTGTTTTAAATAAACAAGATATATTTTCCTTTTTTTATAAAAAAAAAATGCATCAGCACCACCATTCTGTAAAGAAAATAAAAGAACACCCACCCACAAAAACACGTACAAACCCACAAACATTAACAATAACCACAACAGAATAGAACACAACACATAACTAACACTACATAACACTCTACTCGTATCCAACAGTACGTCAAAAACATTAAAACACTAAACTACCAAAACAACACTTAACTACACCAAAAAGTAACAAATAACATTCTAACAAACGTAATTACAGTACTACTTACTATCTTGCCACTAACCTAAAACTACCTTAAAAGTAAATTAAATCAAACTTACCTCAAGCGACGAAATAAGGATCCGTCTTTGAAAATGACCTAAAAACGAAATAGATAGAAAAGTGAGGAAATGAGAAAAAAATGGCTGCGTAATAAAAATGAAAAAAAGACTTACTCCCCATAGAAAAGAATGAAGAAATATTTCTAAAGTGCAAAAACAATATGTATTTTTATTCACTGTCAAAAAAATCACAAATGTTACAAAAATATCCCAAAAATTGTAAAATATATATTAAATATTATTTTATTAAAACACAAAAAAATTATAATATTATTTATATGTTAAAATGTATGTTTGTTTCATGTACTGTAAATGTACCAAACAGATAAAAATGTATTATTAAAAAATATATGTGAAAATATATATTTGTTATAAAATTTGTAAATTATGTATTATATTAAATATTATTTAAATAAAAATATTATTCAATAAACTAAATAATAATATATACAAAACATTGTTAAATACATATTATATAATTATATAAAAAACTTAATTATATAAAATGTATGTAAACATTGTTTAAAAAAAATACAAATGTTTAATTTTGTCATAAAAAATAAACAATCAAAGTCAAACTGTTTATAATAAATAAACTAAAAATATATTTACTTTACTATTACATGACTCAACTTTAAAAAAATTTACCATTTTTTTAAATGTATAAAAAAATGTGAATGTAAAACATCTTGTTAATTTTCTAATTCTACAAGAAAAGTGTATGTTAAAAATATATTAATACTTTACAATAATTTTTGAACATCAAAATACCTGAATCATGTTTCTAATATTGTGATACAATGTATAACAAAACTAAATAATAACAAATACAGTGTAAAAAAGATGTATTAACCAATAAAAAATATTTACAATTTCTTATTTAAATGTACATACAAACTATAAAAATAGAATGACTAAATAATAATAAAAATGTACTGTTCCTAACTCCCAAATCAACTAAACTCAGTAAAAATGCTGAATAATAAACCATAAAAATGACAATTCCAACTCCAAAACCAACTAAACACAGGGAAAGTGCTGGTTAATAAACCAAATAAATTACTATTCTAACTCCAAAACCAAAAAAACCTCAAAGAAAGTGTGGAACAATAAACCAAATTAAATTACTATTCCAACTCCACAACCAAATAAACTCAGGGAAAGTGCTGGATAATAAACCAAATTAAGGGGGCCATTATGATGGTGGGCAGATCACCACCGCCCGACCGGGGGTGGTGATGCGCCCACCATTTACCCCCCGCCATATTACCATGGCGGGGGCTACCGCAGCGGACGGAAAGTCTGTCCGCCGCATTTCCGCCGCATTTCCGCCGGTCGGCAATCGTCATGATTGCTGGCTGGGCAGAACACGGGCATTATATGGTGGCGGTGTCTGGAAGAGACCGCCATCCATATTAAGATGCTTGGCGGTGAAGGCCTTTCCATGTCGGCGATGCCGCCATGGAAAGTCATGTGGGAATCGCTTTGGATGCCCGTTATGGGCCCCCGGTAGGGTGAAGAGGGGGGTTCCTTTGGGGGGTACCATGCCATACACAAGGTGGCAGGCACCACGGGGTGTCTGTCACGTTGCACAATATGCCTATTTAACATTGCGGCGGGTGCTGCTTACAGTACCGCCTGTCGCAATGTTGAAGTCCAGAATGTGCCCGCCATTGTGCCGGGCGCATCCTAATTGGCCTTGCAGGTCCGCCGCATCTCTGGCGGTCGGTCAAGTTTTCCGTTACATTGGCGGGCGGACTTTCGTAATGGGGCCCTAAATTACTATTCCAACTCCAAAGCCAAAAGACACTCAGGGAAACTGCTAGATAGTAAACCAAATTAAATTACTATTCCAACTCCACAACCAAATAAACTCAGGGAAAGTGCTGGATAATAAACCAAATTAAATTACTATTCAAAATCCAAAACCAACTAAACTCAGGGAAAGTGCTGGATAATAAACCATAATAAATAACTATTTCAACTCCAAATCCAACTAAATTCAGAGAAAGTGCTGGATAATATGACTTAATAAATTACTATTCCAACTCCAAAATCAACTAAACTCAGGGAATGTGCTAGATAATAAACCAAATGAAATTAATATTCTAACTCCAAAATCAAAAAAACTCAGGGAAGGTGCTGGATAATAAACCATAATAAATAACTATTCCAACTCCAAAACCAACAAAACTCAGGTAAAATGCTGGATAATGAACCATAAATACAAATTATTCCAACTCCAAATGCAAAAAACTCAGGGAAAGTGCTGGATAATAAAACATAACATATTACTATTCCAACTCCAAAACTAACTAAACTCAGGGAAAGTGCTGGATAATAAACCTAATTAAATTACTATTCCAATCCAAAACTAACTAAACTCAGGGAAAGTGGTGGATAATAAACCATAAAAAATCACTATCCCAAACCAAAACCAACAAAACTCAGGTAAAATGCTGGATAATGAACCATAAATACAAATTATTCCAACTCCAAATGCAAAAAACTCAGGAAAAGTGCTGGATAATAAAACATAACATATTACTATTCCAACTCCAAAACCAACTAAACTCAGGGAAAGTGCTGGATAATAAACCTAATTAAATTACTATTCCAATCCAAAACTAACTAAACTCAGGGAAAGTGCTGGATAATAAACGCTAATAAATGACTATTCCAACGTCAAATTTATAATTTAAAAAAACATTTTCTACCAACACTATTTTTATCAGAAAGTAATAAATTAATAAACTATTCATATTTCTACTAAAATATAAAAAATTAAATACATTTAAAAATATATAAAAAGATTTACCCAAAAATAAATTTTACCTCAACATTTTGTAATTTTTTAAACATTTTAAACTAAAAACTTACAAAAAATTCATTCAAAACTTCAAAGAGTAGTTTCATAAAAATATATTTTAAAACAACATAAAAAATTACTCCCTATCCCTATCCCCTACAAACACAACATAGCACTTTTATGTTCTCCAAAAATAAAAAAAAATATTTATAAACAATATTTTCAAATTACTCCCCACCCTTATCTCCTATAAACCCAACATTCTACTCCTAAAACTTTACCATAATGTAAAAAATATTTAAATATTATTACACATTTTTTAAATTGCTCCCCACTCTTATCCCCTATAAACCTTTAAACCCAACATCCTGATACTAAGGGCCCGATTCTGATGCGGTTAGGAAATCTTCCCGATCTAATCGGTTTGGAAATGGTTTCCGACTGACTCGGATCGGGAGCGTCCGACCGACCGAGTATGATGCATCCGGATGCTTCCAAATACGATTTGGTTGGACTCCCATTGACTTGTATGGGAGCCTATGTTTCTAACCACATCGTAATTAGGCCCTCGGTCGAGAAGACACGTTCCCAATCCGATTCGAAAGGAGCAAATGCCGTCCGGAGGCCTTCCGAACCGCATCATAATCGGGCCCTAGGTGGGAATGCTTTCCTAACCGCATCGGAATCGGGCCCTGTTTCAAAAAAATTTTTACATATTTTTGTATTGTTTTTTTAAAATACTCCTCACTCTTATCCCCTATAAACCC
Organism: Triturus cristatus; assembly: GCF_964204655.1. NCBI lineage: Eukaryota > Metazoa > Chordata > Amphibia > Caudata > Salamandridae > Triturus > Triturus cristatus. Next base: position 1,074,058,108 of record NC_140582.1, read on the forward strand.
AACATCCCGCTCCTAAAACTTAATAGAAAAATAAATACAAACATTTTAACATTATATTTTTATATAAAATATGTATTCACTAATACTAAATTAATTATAACAAATACCAACATTAAACAAAAAAAGATATTATTTACAACTATGGGGCCGATTCCGATCCGGGTCGGAAAGCACTCCGACCGAGTCGGATCCGGAGTGTTTTCCGACCGAGCTGGACCCCTAAAGTCCGACCGAGCGAGTACGATGCGCACGTATGCTGTCAGACTCGGTTCGGTCGGACTCCCATAGAAGTGAATGGGAGCCAGTCGTACGACGCGTACATGGGGTCCCATTGACTGAATGGGTACGTCTCGAACAAGTGCGCCCCCTACAGTGGGTACGCATCGGTGCCACCCGCAGCGTACATGCCTGTGTTGGGGAGACCCATAGGTCTCCCCCAGTGTCCAAGTCATAGGGCTGCGGGTGTCAGGGGGTCTGATGTGGACCCCTAAAGTCCGACTCCGGGAGCTTTTGCGAGCCGGTCACTCCGGCTCGCACAGGCTGTCCGACGCGTGCATCGTACTGGCTCGGTTGTAAATCGCATCCATTGCACGCCACGGTTAGCTTCCGACCGGGACGTACGGAGCGGTTCGGACCCGGGAACGACTCTTTTGGTGAATTTCATGTAGCTCGCATCGTACTTGCTCGCCCGTACAGCTGTACGAGTCAGCCGGAAAATACGCATACGGCTCGTAGTTTTTCTGGCCGAATCCAATTCAGTGCCCTTCGACCGAGACCGGAATCGGCCCCTATATTTTCAACATCGAAAATTCCAAAATCCATATTTCTACATTACATTAAAATCGATAATTTTAACAACGAAAAAACTTACCTCAATATGTTGCACCATCGATATTCTTGACTCGATATTAAGGCAATTCGATACTTCTACATCAATATTCTGTCTATTCTGTCTCTGCACCTATTTTCCAAATTGGTTTAGGATTTTTTGTGTGTTGTGTTTTCACTTTATTATTGTTTGTGTGCTGCATAAATACTCTGCGCATTGCCTCAAATTTAAGCCTGACTACTTTTTGTGCCAAGCTACCCAGAGTTAAGCACAGGTTAATTTAGTGACCTTTTGTGGTTGAAATGGGTTTACACCCCAGTCAACCAAAAACCCAATTTATCACAGACTGACTTTGTATTTTTCTGGCAATGTGTTCCTTGAGGGTTGTGCTCAGGTGAATATGGTGACTTGGTATTCAGTAAACGATGGGGTTCAAAGTCATCAAGGTTCATGTCATGGAGCCAGGTTTCTACTGTATCTTATTTATTGCTCTTGACAAATAACAGGAGTTCTGCTGTGGTTGGGTTGATCTTCAGGTAGGCACTGGGTATCCATGTCTGAATGACATGCAAGCAGTATTTGAGGCATTAAAAGCAGAGGAGAAATTCGAGTAGAGTTGTGCATCTTCAGCATATTGGTAGTGATGCTGTATCTGTGAGTAAAGCACCAAGCGGCTTCATGTAAAATTTGAAGATGATAGGAGACAGTATGGAGCCCTGGAGGATCCGACAGGTGATAGGAATTTTTTATGACCTGGAGGTGCCTAGGTGAACAAACTGGTATCATTTAGAAAGGTAGGAGGAGAACCAGTAAAGGACACTGCTGGTGAATCCCATTTGAGGCTCCAGAGTGCATATAAGGGTGGGGTGGTTGACAGTGTTTAATGCAGTTGAGAAGTCCAGCAATATCAGGAGGCAAGAGTCATCTTCATCTATGGTCAGTACGATGTGTAAGGTGCAGGTCTCCATGCTGAAGAGTGATCTGAAGCCAGACTGGCAGTCGTGCATGATATGGTCAACAGTGATACAATCTTGGAGTTGAACATAGGCTGCTTTTTCAATGATCTTGCTGATGTGTGATAGATTACTGATGGGCTGGTAGTTGGCAGGGTCAATTGGTTTCTTTAAGAGTGAGAGGATCTGGCCTGTCTTTAGAGCTTCTACGAAGATGCCTTGAGTAAGGCAGGCATTGTCAGTGGTAAGTAGGGATAAGAGATCATCCCCAGAGAGAGGTTTGATGAAGGATGATGGTAAGACATCCTCTTCATAAGAAGTGGCTTTGAGGGAGTGGAGTATGTCAGCAAGATCTGAGAGAGATAGGGATTTGAAGGCTGACCATTGCAGGGTTCTACAGGAAGATTTTGGTATAAGAATTGAAAAAGCCTCAATGTAGATGCTGTCAGATGTTCTCTATTTTTTCCGCTGAAAGGTTGATGGTATTGTACTTTTTATAGCGTGAGGAATAGGTGGATCCAGCTGGGAGTTCATGCAGTGCTCGATTGTCTTGAACAGCATTCTGCTTCTGCTGGTGACTTCGTTGATTGTATTAGTTGAGTACGTTAGCTGAAGTGATGAGCTGTTTTTGTGGTGAGTGGAGGGACTTCAATATCAAGAGGTCCTGAGAATTCTGTTTTTCTTCCATTTTCTTTCCTGCCATACAGATGGACTATTTGTTGTCAGCAAGCTCTTTAGAATACCATGGAATTGAAGGCTTTGGCTTGTACTTGCATGCTGTAATTGGGTTATAGATGTTCACATAACTTTACAAGAAATTATTGAAGTTGTTTAGAAGGTTGTTGGCATCGGGCTTCGAGTTCATAGCGTCCAAGGTGATTTCAGGCATTAGGTTGTTTATGCAGAAATCGTTTAATGATCTGTAGGTTTGGTCTTTTCTTTTGTGTTCACCATTGTTTGTTGGTAGGACGCTAAGCATGGAGATAGGGATGGCAAAGTGGTCAGTTCAGTCCAGCGGTATCGGAGGTTTGCATTGGATTGTTGGTGATGTTAGGTGGACACGATGTGGTCTATGGATTGTGCTGGTTGTGTGACATGGTGCCCTACGTTGAGTACATTGGTTAGACTGAAGAGGGCGCCTCTTGTTTTTTTTGTCTGTTTTGTGTGGGAGGTTGAAGGCACCTAACAGAATGGTGCGGTCATGATGGATGGACAAAGTGGTGAGGAGATCTGAGAATTCATCAATGAAGTCCTTGTTCTGCCTGAGAGGCCTCTAGATGAAGGGCAAGGTCGAGGTCTCAGTTGCAGAGTTGGGGACTGTTGTGTCAGCATATCCATAGAGTTGAGTGTTACTTGCTTGACTAGAGTACAGGACAAAAAGGTGGATTGGTTGAAACAATATTGAAAAAAGCACCAGATTCCAGGTAGCCCAAAGCTAGTAATAGGTGGTCTATTTATATTTTGTTTTATTTCTTGTTATAGCTCAATCATAACCCTAGGCACAGAATGACAGCACGATGCACAACAGCAAAACATCAAATAGCACAAGTGTAGTCCCTCAGCAATACACCAGTACAGGAGAGATCAATATTCAACGTTGAGAGAAACATTTAACTTTGTCAAGATTGAGGTGATGAATGTAGAATAATTAAAAAAAAAAGTTATCAAGAAGTGTTGTGGGTCCCTCTTTAAAGCCAAGATTGATGAGACTTCTCTGATATGTACCAGAAAAGCATTGCAGAGCTTTGGCATGTTTCCAGAGAAGTATTGTTTTAAAGTGGTAGTCTATTTTAATCTGGGTGTGTCTAGCTAGAGCATGGCTTAACTTCTTAAGGTTCTGTTTCTACCAGAGGGTTAAAGTTTTGAGATAAGTATTTAGGGGGCCATTAGGTAGCGGACAGACTAAAGTCCATCCGCCATTCTCTCAGGGATTGGGACTGGCCGCCTATATCGCGGAGGTCCCGCAAGTGCAATTACAACGTGACCGCCACTGTGGCGGTTGCATTGTGCACGTCTACCATTGCGGCGGGTCCTGCTAGTTGCAGCACCTGCCGCAATGGTAAAAATGCAAGTGTTGCATTTTCCTGCACTATGTGGTAGGCACCAAGCGGTGCCTGTCACATAGTGCAGGGAAATGTTGGAGGCACCATAGGTGCAAAACCTCCAAGTGGAAAACTTGAGTGCCCCTGCATAAGGGGGGCCCACTACGGGCCCCCAAAGCACAACCCTGCCTTCCTGTGAATGGCGGTGGAACCGCCATACACAGGCTGGCGGGGATCTAATCTGGCAGACGGTGCCTGCTAGTCACTGCCACCATTTTGTGGATGCGGGGTGGGTCCGACAGGCAATTGTAACGATTGCCTGTGTCGGACCTGTAGCGGACAGACTTCCCATCTGCCAGTAATCCGCCCGCCAGATGGCGGGTGGAGAATGGCTGCACGATGGTGGTGAATCCCACCACCGGCAGCCGCTATCGTACTGACACCAATAGTCTTTTTCAGGTGGCTCACCTTGAATGTAATATATGTAGTACACAGAACGGTTTCCCCTGTGTCTCTCATCTTCATCCTGTGATCCAATGTCTTTCCTCTTTCCCTATTCTCGTCTCTCAATGGGTTGCTCAGATTCTCTTCTCTTACTCCACTTTGTCATTCATATCCGTATGTGTGTTAACATCCTCTGATGGGGCTCTGATAAATCTACATTTTTTTATTCCTGGGTTAATTTTTCTGCTGTCAATCAAATTCAAAAACATTTCACACATATACTATACTGAGGCTGCTCTTCCAGCTGCATATAGACCTTATGAGTATTTAGAAAACCCATTACCTTACCAGGAACATCACAATTGGTTTCAAGGTGCCCTCCCACATACCCATCGGAATGTAAGACTGGGCCCTCTCAATAACAAAGGGGCAATCTGGCCAGTCTCAGCAGGCTATACGTCTTTTCTGCATGCAAATGCATTAATACAGCAAGAGATGCTTGCTCCCTTAAACCATTTGGTTAGACTGTATCAACATCTGATGCCGTTCATAAAGTGTACATTAATACTGCCCCAGCAAGGACTCCTCAAGCTGGCCTGGCACAGTTAGCTGTTCCTACAATTAGTCCAATTACAATTAATGCTACTCTAGGTAAGATTCCAGCCAAACATGATGAGAATGTGTTTAGGATAGCACAAAAAACAAAGCAACTTCAGGCAGTTTTTCCCCATACAGGACTCCAAGATAAGTTTAGAATTCTCACTACATGTCTTCCACTTGGTGTGATTCCCCCAGTTGAGGAGTGTAATACCTACGTTGCTGTATTTGCTTCCTTCTACCTCTACAGTATTCCTCATGGTGCCCCTTCAATTGCTGTTTTGCCTGAAGTGCTTAAACAGATTCCTATCTATTACTTCAACTTTCATTCACCATATATCCACCACTCACTCTAGGACCACTCGTGCTAGTTTGTATGTTGGCACAAGAACTAATCGTAAGTCAAATTCTGACATTAGTTTATTATCAAAAAGAAGGGTTACCTTTATACAGTGTATTTCATCAACTACAATTCAATAAAAGACCTTTTCCACCAAAAAGATCACGTTAAATTTTTTTTTATATAGTTCTGTGTACGAACTCTAGTCCTTTGGGTTTCCAAGGGTTCCACTCTTTGTTTATATATTCTTCTGTACAACCGTTGGGTTGGAGAGGTAGATTACCATCATAGCCTTTTGGCTAGATAGAAAACCATACATAGACTCAATGGATGCATTTAAAACCTTTGGTTTTTCAGAGGAACAATTTAATAAAGTGATAAATCAAACTCCTCGGACCAATGGCAATATAGGTACCACCGCATTAAATAGTGAACAACTTCTAAAAATACTTAATTTAAAGCAAAAAACTATTAGAACAGAGCTACATGCTGAATTCCTGGTGGAATATCTCAAATCAGGGGCGATCCCTAATGGCCTTCGTGTTCGTAATGAACCAGGCCTGTTTATTGAAAATACAAAATTTTTAGAGACATGGACCCACATTGCTAATCGCTGTAGCCGGGATTGGATTATACTAATTATAGAAACAGCACATGAAATTCTAATAATAGAAAGAAAGGAAATTGAGGAACTAGAGTCTAAGATAAAGGCTAGCAGTGGCCTTGAAGATGCAAAAAGAAAACTAGAGGAATTAGAGCAAGATGTAAATGGATACTGGGAGTACCTAGTAAACAAAAAAAAGCAACAAACTTAAGAAAGATATAGACAGATATAATGTTGAACAGGTCTACCCATACTTAGGGAAGGAATACTACAATCAAACAAAACCCTAGGTGGGAAAGACCGTATGTACAAAGACCTGTCTACTCTAGAGGTAAAAACCAAAGGGTGACTTTCTCGGAGACGTCTGGATCCAGTAGCGAGGAAGAGGATTATAATAAGGAACAACAGAACAGAGATATGGGTAATATGGAACAGGAATCTTTTTTAGGTCAAAGACAGAGGAGGGGCCAAGGAAACTATCGAAACAGACAAAGGGGCGATCAAGGGAGGACGTTCCTGCAACAGGATCAGGGCAGGAGCTACCCCTAACAGGAATACCTGAAAACACGCAACCAACGGTACTGGAGGTAGATAAATTCCCAATAATCAATTTATCTAGGCGTCATCTAACCATAAGTGAAATGGAAGTCTTAGAGAAAGGATTCAGTTTTGCCCCCAGTACAGTGCTGAATAGGTTTGAATTTGAAAAAGATCTAAAAAATGTATTTAGGAAGGTGAGACTAAAAACTTTTTTGAAGAGAGAGAATATCAGGCCCCAGAAAATGTGTCTGGTCTAAAACCAAAATCAACATTTACCCCCTCATTAAGCGTAGTTGACAAAAATGTTGAAATTTTTGAGAAAATTATGGAAATAGAGATAAAACAACTGTTAGAAGATCCAAGAACAAAAAGAAACTTCAACAATAATCTCTCCAAGGATCAAAGAAAAGCGATGAAAGCCCTACAAGAAGACTTGGACATCACGATCAAACCCGCAGACAAGGGGGGTGGGATCGTGGTGTTCAATTCGGAGGACTATAGGAATAGAATGCTGGGATTATTGATGGTACCGGAACACTATATAAACGTCCCCCATAATAAGCTTCAAAAATTGAAGAATGAGATTTATAATTTACTCAATTTAGCTAAGAATGAGGGCTGGATATGTGAAGATGAGTATACATTTTTAAATAGTAGCTCCCCTATCACACCGGCCATATACGAACTTCCAAAGGTCCATAAAAATCTACAAAATCCCCCAATGAGACCAATTGTGAGCAGTGTTGGCTCCCTCCTAGAACCTCTTAGTATTTATGCTGATTGTTTTATCAAACCTTTAGTACAGCAGCAAAAATCGTATTTGAAAGATTCAGCCCATGCGATAACAGCGTTTGAAGGTAGGGCTTTCAATAGGGTGACTCCATTTTTAGTCACCCTCGACATTGAAGCCCTCTATACGAATATTCCACAGGATGATACCATTAAAGTCATCAAGACCCTGCTTGGACAGACAGATCTCCATGGTGGCAATATGGATTTCATCGTAGAATGCATCAGGATGGTTTTAAAAAACAACCTTTTTCTCTTTGAGGAAGATCTTTTCCAGCAGGTCAAAGGTACCAGCATGGGAGCCACATGTGTTATCCAGTAGAATTAGGGCTTCTCTTCAAAGATCACCAAATAGGGCAAGAATATAAATGTAGAGTTTTTAACCTGTAAGAATTAGATCTATAAATAAATAGAAGAATATAAACCTAGACATGGTTTACCAGCATGAACCAGATCTACAAATATATATAGGAAGATTCCTAGTGTTTGACAGAGCCGGTAAAAAGTGTACAATATAGTATAAATGGGGCTAAGACAGTAGACGATTAGGGTCAAATTTGTTCAATCTGTCTTTGATGTAATAGGGGAAGGCAGAGGAACTGATGGGACAATACAAGAAAATAGATCCAACCAACAATGGAGGAGCAAGGATGGTCAAAAAGATGGGATATTAACGCATACGATAGATAGACAAATTTTAATAGAGGTTTTTGTTTTCCGACTTTGGTTGAAAGAATAAATGTATAGGGACCAGACTTAACTACGGTAGGGCGGAATGAGATCTACCTGAAACGCAAGACAAAGGGAGTGAAATAAGTGTGTGGTGATGGTCCACGCAGCACATCCACCTATAAGAAATATAAATCAATACGCTGTGATAAACTTTAATTTGTTTAAATACTTAACGTATCTGTGTTTGAACACTTCAATCCAGAAGGACCAACGGGATAATTAAAGGAACATAGATCTAATCAACAGCTATGATACAGGGACGCTTAAAATATATAAGTAAACATAGAGAATGAGGGATGTTCAAACGATAGATAGAAACGTCAGATGTGTGTAAATTATTGACCAATTGCAATAAAGTTTTTCTTGTGTTTTGAACTGTGACTGGAATAGAAAGAGTTAAAGGACAAGACTTATTCTTGGTATGATCAAATAAGATGCACCCAGAAACGCAAAAATGAGGGAGGTAACGAGTTGCGTAGTGACGATCAACGCATTACGTCTAACTAAAGCAAATAAAAATAGAGGAAGGACCGGGCACTAAATAAACAATGGGCAACACTGAGACGGACGCACACAGACGCCGCCGGTTTTCGAACCTTTCACTAAAGAAGCAGGTAAGGGTATGGCTCCACAATCTCCGTGGCAGATAGTTAGAAAAAGTTGAGGTCGGGTTAAAGCCACTAGTGGAATGAAATAAGCACGGCCGGAGTATCGTAAAAAAATTATATACTCGAGGAGTGTAACTAATGGGAAAGGGGCGTCTTTAATACTTGTATGAGTTTCAAGAATAGGAATTAGAGGCGGTATAGAATAGGAATAAAAAAGCTTAAAATCAGTGTGATATTTCCGTTTGAAAATGACTCCCAATGAGTAAGTAGATATACTCTTGTGTTTATCTATTTAAGAGCACAAAAGCCTGAAAATCGCAATTGAAAAATCGATACTGATTAACAGAGCAGTCGGGCTCCATTCAATATATATAGAACAAAGACAACAGTTTACTGGAAAGGAAACATACAGAATAAAGAGTAAGGAAGTGACTGGAAGGAACAGAGGAATTCTATCTTCAGGTACAAGGTAGATATGTATACACAACATCGTATCATAAAAAATATGTTCATATTAACATATAGAATAAGGCATTTGATTGACCAGTGGGTCTTTTTATGATTTACAATAGAACAGAAGGACAACCTGGGATTATTGTATTAAAAACCGAGGTGGTCACAAGATAGGATTCGCTGGTGCTCCACACCAAAATTATTGGAGAGGTAAGGAGAGAAGATAAAATCCTCTCAGGCATAATAGATTAATCCTGATTAGAAATAAAGAAAAGGCGGTCAAGAATCAATCTAAAGCAGAGTTGAGGAGATATGCATGCTCACTACTTTCTTGTTGGGTATCCCTAAATACACATTGAAACGAACGGGACCCATATAACTGAAGAGACCGCAGTAAATGAAGGGAAGCTCCCTCACCTTGAGTAAGTTATGAATACTCATCAGTCTTCCTTGGTAAGAATGAAGGGATGGCCATGAAACAGCAGACCAGTTTAGAATGGTTGGCTCTTGTGAATTGGAAATATCGTCGTATCCGTGTGAATGATTTAAAGTGGTAGGTGTATAGTGAAAAATAAGGATGAGTGGGTTGGTGTATTGGCACAAAGAAATTCTCCCATTTGAACATGAGACTGAATACTCATAAAGATTTATAAGATGGTTTATTACATTAAGAAGTCTGCTGCATTATATATAGAAATGGTCCACAATGGATTTTGTTTTGTTTTGAAAACATTTTATATTACGTTTTTTTTTTTAAACTGTATCTGCTTATGTTTATAGAGTTTTAAAGAACGAAAGTTGAAAATGTTTATGGTCTTGAAAAAGAAGGCATGATCTGACTAGTCCTTCGAAACGTGTTGACGCTCTCAAACAGCCACAAATTTGTTTGTATATGTATGAAGGGTAGACATTGATGATATATTTTGACACATAACAAAGGGGGTCTAACCTTCATTTTTGATTGTGGCGATCAATGACAGATTCTATTGTCTATTATTAGTCTATTTTTATGAAAAACGTTCGTTCATAAATTAGTGAAAGGTGTTTGGCATATTGTTTTTAATCCTGAGTTGTGATATAAATGCTTTTAATGTGATCTTTTTGAAGGAAAAGGTATTTTATTGAATTGTAGTTGATGAAATACACAGTATAAAGGTAACCCTTCTTTTTGATAATAAACTAATGACAGAACTTGACTTACGAGTAGTTCTTGTGCCAACATACAAACTAGCACGAGTGGTCCTAGAGTGAGTGGTGGATATATGGTGAATGAAAGTTGAAGTAATAGTTGTCAATCCCCCAGAGGACACATTTATTTTATATAGTTCTGTGTACGAACTCTAGTCCTTTGGGTTTCCAAGGGTTCCTCTCTTTGTTTATATATACTTAAACAGATTCAAACTGAACATAGAGCAGCCGCTGCCCTAGATTTGGGGATGAAACTCATAGGCATCTTTGCCAAACAGTCCTCAATTATTTTAAGTAATATTCGGGAGGGAGGCATCCTCTTTGGTGATACGCCAACAACTTGCTTTAGTTCTCGCTGTGGATCAGAAACGACATCTGACTAAAATAATCTCCTAAACCTGTACTTCTATAGGTCGAGATAGTATAGGAACCAGGCCAAATAAGCCACAAATTGAAGGTGAGTCAGAAGCCAATACTGACAAGCAGACACCTGAGTCTTCTAAAAAACACTGGGATAAAAATAAAGGAAGACTCAAATTAAAACATGGACGGGATCAGAGTATTCTGCAAAACATTATAATTTGCATGACTGTGTAAAATTAAACCGCGTGATAGGTATCAGTATTCTGATACACGTTCTTCTCATTCCTTGCAGGACTCTACAGACAAGCAGCCAGAGAGAGTGGGTTGAGATGATCGCAGACAGGATGAGTATGTGAAACCAAAGGCAGATAAAGATTCTCCTTATCATGTTATACCTATAAGTTCCAGCCCACAGATGCAAGCATATTATCCTATTACCCTTTAAGCTAAATCCACAGTTAGGGAGATTCTATCACAATTAGAATATCAAGGTGTGATTGAGCCTTGTGTCTCCCCTATGAATAATCCATTATTTCTATTTCTTAAACCTGATCATTCTTATTGTACAGTCTTGAAATATCGACATTTAAACAGTCATACACGGACTTTTGCTCTACAGAATTCCCACAGAGTGGGATTAATAAATAATATAGGGGTCATTATGATGGCGGTCGGACATCACTGCGGTAGTGGGACCAGCTGCCTACATAGCGGCCTACCCACCTACTGCATTATGATGTGACCGCCACCGTGGTGGTCGCACCGGCCATACTTTACATTGCCGTGGGTGCTGCTGGCTGCAGCACCCGCTGCAATGTAAATAGGGCACTGTTTACATTTCCCTGCACTACGTGGCAGGCACCATGAGGGGCCTGCCACAAGGTGCATGGAAATGTAGGGGGGTACCATAGGTGCCACCCAACCCCCAAGAGAAAGTGTCCAGGCTGAAGGGGGGCCCGCTACGGGCCCTCAAGGTCACTGTCCCGGCTGAAGAGGGGCCCGCTACAGGCCCCCAAAGTCCCTTTCCGCAACTTGTTCACGGCGGGTTAATCGCCATGAACAGGCGGGCAGAAAGGGATATCATGATCAAGATGGGCAATGTTGCTGTTCCGACACGTGGTTGGAAAAGGACTGCCTATTGTAACCATGGCGGTCGGTCTTTCTGACCGCCACGCTTCCCCATGGCTTCCCCCACATCATGATATGGCGGGTGAAAAAGCACGGTCCGATGGCAGAGGGCCCGCCACTGACAGGCTATCGGTGGCGGGTCTTCCGCTATCGTAATCATTTCATCCGACCGCCATCGCTGCGGTAGTGGGACCGTTACCCACCTATCGCATTACGATGTGACCACCACCGCAGCGGTCGCACCGCCCACACTTTACATTGCGGTGGGTGCTGCTGGCTGCAGCACCCGCTGCAATGTAAATAGGGCACTGTTTACATTTCCCTACACTACGTGGCAGGCACCATGCAGTGCCTGCCACATGATGCATGGAAATGTAGGGGGGCACCCAACCCCCAAGAGAAAGTGCCCGGGCTGCTATGGGCCCCCAAGGTCCCTTTCCGCCAACTTGCTCATGGCGGGTTAATCACCATGAACAGGCGAGTGGAAAGGGATATCATGATCTCAACGGCAGGCAATGCTGGGCAATGTTGATGTTCCGACAGGCGGTCGAAAATGACCACCTGTCAGAACTGTGGCAGTCGGTCTTTCCATCCGCCGCGCTTCCCCAATGCTTCCCCCGTCATCATGATATGGCGGACGAAAAAGCACAGTGCAATGGCGGAAGGCCTGCTACCGACAGGATGTCGGTGGCGGGCCTTCCACCATCGTAATCAAGCCCATAGTTCCTAAACCATATAAAACTACATTTCCAAATTTTTTTTCTGACAAAATCTAGCACCTGAAAAACAGAATTTGACTGCTTTCACTTCACTGGGAGCACAAAAAAGGTTATGTCAACTCCCACAAAGCTATAAGAACAATTCAGGTTTGTTTGGTGCCAGAGTTAGGTTACTTTTACAAGAAATTGCCTCAGGAGCAATGTCTTATGTTTACATTTACATCATGGATTATGATTTAAACAGGCATTTGGCGAGACTGAACCGTATTATTTTGGGATTCCCTATATGAGGCTCTAAATCCAATTTTCAGAAATCTAAAATTGCCTTTCTCCGTCTCCTATTTTTAGGATATGAGTTATCCAATGAAAGTAAAAGTCTGCCTCCGCATTTCCTAGAGAAATGTGCTTTGTTGCTAACACCAAATACTTAAAAGAGCTTGAATTGCTTTTGGGGTTTCTGAATTTTGGTAAAACATACTTACCAGATTATGCACAAAGGGTTAGACCGTTGCACAATTGAATTCATCTTGATTTGTCTAATAAAAATTGGACATGCTTGAGTCTAAACACTTACTAATATGTGATGACTCTTCTGATTTTGTGATCTAAATAATTGAGGGTTCCTGTGGTTACAAGTATATTATATTTAATGAAGAAGAAACAGTATTCAATGCTTATAAATCGCATTTATTTTCCAATGTGGAAATGCATTTTGCATCTACAGAAATATGTTTGACTGCAGTCCAAACAGCTGTCTTGAAGGAACGTTCATGGCACGGGGCGTATAATTGTGGTGCCTCCTATTCTAGCTCGAGAGGCCTTCAGCAAGGCCAGTAGTCGAAACGCTAAAGCCTTACATCCTAGATGGATCCAGTGGGCTTCTTCCTTAATGGCCGCTTCTGTTGATTATATTTTCGAACCATATTTGAGAACACAGGAATATGTTCAGTATGAACAAGACTACCCCATGCCTAGTGAAATTTTACATCTAGATAAATATGTTTTCATTGTGTATACTGATGATTCAGCCCAGCCCACAGTGGGTACAAAATACAAGTACTCTGCTGCATGTGCTCCAGTTAATGGTGTCATAAAGGTTCAAGTTTTTCAGGCACAAAGAACATTTACTGAAACTTTAGGTGACTGTACTGCTCAGCTAGCTGAATTGAAAGCTTTCGTTCTGGCTTTGCAGAATACAGATTCAGAATTCTCCACATTTATAGTGTGTAATTCCTATTACTGCATCCAGGTCTTTAAAGTTAATTTACCTTATAGGCACTTGAATAGATTAAAAGATTCTTAAGGAAATTCTATTAAGTGTAAGCTTTTTAGGGAGAAAGTGGCAGCTCTGAAAGATGCTTTGTCCTGGCGCAATTGATTAATGCATTCAGCCATCAACATGTTGGTATACACATTGCAGGGAATTAATTGGCTGATGTAGCTGCCAAGGCAACTGTTTGGACTATATTTGTGGCTGTGGCTACATGTTCACATATGAGAATAGATGATGACATAATGGCTGCAGTCACTGCCTCGGCTAGTGGCAAGCCCTTACCTAAAGGCTATTCTATTAAGTCCTCAAAATGTTCCCTTTGCCCGTATTCCTGGGGAGGGTGATCGAGTGATACCCAACCAAGACTGCGGATTATAGCAAGTAATTGCTGCTTACGAGGGGTTGGTGTCTACCCATGCAGGTATGGTGGCTACAGTTTAATTGTTGAAGAAGCAATACTGGTGGCAGAGTCTTTAGCAGCAGACCAGAAAGTTTGTACTTTGTTGTTTCATTTGTCAACAAATTAAAGATTCCACCGTTGCTCCCCCACTACAGACACAACTTTTACATTTCAACTAAGCCTATGCATTATGTCTGTTTAGATCTTGCACTCCCTGCAGATAGTGTCTTCAAATATATCTTAGTAGCTATTGATTCTATGGGTGTGGCCACAGCGATCAGCTGATGCCTGGACTGTTATTAAAGATTCGCAAGTCTTCATTGGTACATAAGCAGTGGCAACATCCTAAAGGCCCAACTTAAACATCAAAAGCATACCGGGACACTATGGGAACCCTTGGTGCTGCTGTGCATTATTCCACCCCCTATCATCCTGAGGGAAATTCGATAGTGGAACGAATAACCGTCATTTAAAGTAGTCCTTAACAGTTAGAGTATTAGGCTCAGGTTGTAGTTGGATTCATTACCTGTATGGTGTACAGAGAACTTTAAATAATCTACCCAGACGAATGCAAGATAATCAGACTCCATATGAGGTGTTATTTGTGGTTCCAATGTTTGTTCCACATTCTGATAACTCTGGCGCAGTGGCAGATCATGCTCCCTTTGACATTAATGTGTGTTTCACTGTCTTACAGGAATTACATGACTTCTGAAATGAACACTCACTTTACAGTTCTGAACAATCTGCCACTGGCGAAATGAGGGTGCAACCAGCGGTTTATTGCTGGATTCCTAAAGTTAGGGATCTAGTCCTGGAGAAGATTGCAGATAAGAAAAAAGTATGTCCTATCCTGTTGTGCACCGGGGCCCGTCCTTGCCATCCAAGGTACTCAAACTGTAATTTTGCCACTGCTTGCTGGTTGTAAACAAAAACTATTTTCAATTGATCTGATCAAATTACACTATGTGGCCAGTCTCTATAGCAGGCCATGAGGGTTTCTGGGTAGTTCCTTCTCACCTCTCTTTACCCTGCAGGAAATCCCTCTACATGCAATAAGTAGTCCTAGTTTTACTACACCGAGGCTGGGACTTCTGATGCTGAACTTTTGATCATGCAGATTAATGATGACAAAGCAGGATGTGTATCTGATGTAACTTTGCCCTTTTCTGCTGCTTTGTCGTGCAATGATGTTGTGTATTATCAACCGCCTTTGGAGGTGTCTGCTGGCTCTCCTTCACATGATGAGGTCCCTGTTTTTACTCAGACTGTCTCTGGTTATTTTGTCAACACTGATGATTTTTCCTCAGACTATTTGCATACCTTCTTGCATAGTGTGTGTGCACTATTTCATTGACTGAAACTGACATGCTTGGCTCCTCCTTGGTCGTATAGTTGGATTTTTCTTTCTCTATTTTTTCTCCTCCTTTGGATTGGACTTATTACAGATTTCTTTCTGCTGCTAAATCAACACTATCTGCCTGATCATACTGCTCCAGAACTGGTGTCTGAGGTCTTTACTCTCCATTCTTCCTCAGATAAGGTTCGAAGAGATTTGTCCCTTATGAACATTATTGCTTTTTTTGTCCATGATGGTATTGTATGGGATAAAGTTCCCTATGATGTTTTTGGTCCAACAGAAACATTGTAAATTTCATAAGTATTTAAAGTTATATGGATGATATTGTTACCCCAGGTTCCATTCCTGATAAATGGGATATTATGACTGTTATTAATATCCTATCTGAATTAGAATCATACACAGTATTTGAAAATGACGATTTGTATTTGAATTCTGCAAATTATGGTGAAATGTGTTGTTACCATCATTACAATCAATCAATTTTTTACATATTATACCCAGTAAGAATACTGATTGACGCCAGCTGTAAGTAGTTTGAATATATCTAGAAAAGTGACTCATTTGCAGATGGTTAGCCCCCACTTTTTGCCTAGAAAAGTATGTAATTTCAAAAGAAAAGTGCAGAGGGTCCCTGTTAACCAAGTCCCCTATGCCAGAAGCTCATTCCCTAAACCGTACCTCCAATTGGCACTACTTCAGTACCCCTTGTAAGCCCCTAGTAAATGGTACCCCTGGTACCTAGGGCATTGGCCCTAAAGAGCGACTCCAAGATAGCAGAATGAATTGTGCCAGCCTAGAGACCCTCACCAAGGCCATGTACTTTGCCATTGTACACTGCATGCCCTGGTGCAGACAAAACTGAAGAGTCAACATGGCACACATCCCTGTATGCCATGCTCACAGACACTACATGGGATATAGGCAAGGCACTCCTATAGCAGTCCTTAAAGTCCTAAAACAGGGTGAACTATATCCCCTGTGAGGACATCTCTGCATGAACAGTCGATTATCCAAGTTGATTCTTGATTATTGTAAGGGAACAGAGAAGCCATAGAGAGTACATTGGTTGGACACTCGTCATTACGAGTTCCCCACCTCCGTAATGGCTTCACTGTATTATGGGATGTTCCATACCAAACATCTCATCTTAATAAACCTGCACTGATTCCAATGTCAGATTTATTAATAATTGCACACTGAGGGCCCCTTAGAGCCCCTGAAATCTACCATCCCTTAGTGTGGTCACTGACTGTTCTAAGCCAGACTGCAACACCTGACAGACTTCTGCCCTCAATGGCCAGTGCGCTCAGAGGTTGAGAACAATGCCTGTCCTGGGAGGAGGTATTCACACCTTTCCCCCGATCAGGAAGAGTCATCTGTGGCAGGAAGCTTCAAAGACCTTGTCGGCTTTGAAACACAACCCCAGTCTCTCTTGATAGAAGGAGCAGGCTCCCCTCCTGTCTTCACCCCCTTTTGATGGGAAGACAGGTGGGAAAACTTAGAAAGAATAGGAGGTGTGGCCCCCTCTGCCAACTCCACTCCTCAGGCACTTGAGGCGAGGTGAAGCACATTTTTCAGTGTCCACCATCTTGAAGTAGCTTTTCTCCAATCAGGACTAGAGCTATAACCCCTGCCCACAGGAGGTGGGCATAATAGAGGATATAGACAATCTAAGTAAGAGGACCATTGGCCACTACCGGTCTTTCACTTGTAAATGTCCCTAAATTTAGTATTTAGGTGGCATCCCCAGACCTGAACAGTAGTATCCATGGACAAAAGAGGAAGACGAACTAAGAACTGATATTGGACCAAGAAGTGCAGATCTCGTGGTGGACTTTGGGTGCAAACTCCAGCCTGCTACCACAGAACATGACAATCACCATCCTCCAGCTGGTCTCATCACTGTGTGGCCTCCACAAACCACAGAGAGTCTTTAGCACTTCACTAATCACCAGAGAAACTCCACTGAGATAGAGGTAATATCTCCCTGCAGGCCTCCAAAACTACAAAATGTGGTCCAGTGTCGTCCAGCTCCCTAGCCTGACTGATGTCTTTGCATGCCAGCTGAAGGCACACTTGCTCTGGAGGGTCAGCCTGGCCTCCATACCAAGTCTTGAGGCCCCAGGACCCACTGGAGCTGAAAGACACCAATACCCAGGGTACCGGACCACTTGATGCAAAAACCTACAAAACCGAGTCCAGGAAGACTCCAACTCTACAGCAAGCCAGCACCCAATGATGGACATGAGGACTCCAGCGACCCAACTCAGCAGTGACCCAGCAGCTCCAGAATCATCACCCTATGGTGCCAGCCCTTGACCGTGAGGTACTTTTTGCGCACCTTTGCCCAGCTGCACATCTTCGCTGCCCCCAGCCCAGCTAGTAGGGGCATCTACCAACCAGCTGTGCTCCCACAGCTCCGCAGCCCTTGCAACCTCTCCTCTCCCTTGAGAGCCCTCAGACTTGCCTGAAAGTCCCCATTTGCTTTGCTTTTGCAGGTGGCCTTCTGTCTTCGTAGAGCGCCAGCTACAAAGTCCCCTTCTCCCTTGTTTCCTGAGAAAACCGGGAAACTCCAGAGAACTTGGCCATGGCACTTTGAACCTTGGCCCCGAACCTTCCGATTCTAAAAGGTGAACCACTAAAGTAACTGCATTGCGCTGATTTTACAATTGCCTTTTTCCTTCTGCCTTCTGTAAGAAATGCATTGTGCGTAATTGCGCACAACTGTGATTATTCCAATTATTGTGATTTACCTTGTACCCAAAGTTCTTGGTCTAAATATTTTTATAAAAAGATGTACTATTTTTCTAATTTGGCCTCGACTTCATTCATTGAGTATGAGTATCATTTATTGCCTCTGTGAATACAACAAATGCTTAGCACTACCCTCTGATAAGCCTAACTGTTCACCCACACTACCACAAAATAGAGCATTAGTATTATCTACTTTTGCCTCTGTAAACCAATGAGTTTTCCTGACCTCTCTGCACAGTGTACCCCATTGTGTTGCACTATATAGGGAGGTGGGTTTCCTACAATACATATTTGAAAAAATTCCCTTATTTTTCGAGTCATGGTCCTGCAGACCTGGTTTCATATTTTTACCGGCTTACACCTTCCCCATTAAAGAAAAGCATGATCACACAAACAAAGTTGATTTATTCAGACTTGTTATTTCACAACTCTCCCTACAGGGTTATGAATATTCGTCAAATAATACTGAGCTCAAATCTGTTTGGGAAACACTCCATTGGCTAGTCCAGGGCGCTGATGGTTTGTTTAGGCCATTTTTAATATCTCGACAAACTATCTTTTTTCAATAAAACAGTACAACAGACTACATGTCTTAGATTTGGCAGTATTCAAAATGTGAATACCCCAAGCATTACTTGCATTGCACAGTTTCATAACTGGCAACAGTTTGTTAATTTAATGGAGGAACAACTTAATGAAATGGTGCAGAATTGAACCTACAATTTTTCACAATCTAGTTCAGATGGGAGGTTCTTATGGCCAATTAATACTAATGGGAGTACTGCTTGATTTTTTAACTCTTCTGCAGGGTTTAAGACAAACAGCCTAGACTACCTGTATATTCAGTCACTACACTCTGGGGTTGTCACTATGTACAGTGTTGGGAAATTATGCCAGCAAGGGTTAGAATAATTGACATTGTCAGTGGTTAAACACCACTTGTTCCTCCTTTCTGGTAACATGGATTTGCAGGATTTTCTATTGGGTCCTACAGACCCTTGATCTAGACGTTTTAGATATGACAGTTATAATGAAATTTGGAAACTTTCTCAACAGAAGCTGTTGAACGTTTGGGAAAATTTGGAAAAAGCTTTGGCTGTTGTCAATAATGGCATAACAACATTTGCATCTCATATTTATTCATTGAATAATATTGTTTCATCTGCATACAATATAATACAGAATTACATGTCTATGCTTCAACTTAGCCAGAGTCAGTTAAGATTGATTATGTAATTGAGTCGGACTCTGCAGGTTTTGAAAATAAATAGTGCACCATGGAATTATTTAAATGCTACTGAGTTGTTTATGCCTTATAATTTGATGCATATGCAAAGAATAATGGCTTAAAAAAACACTATGCTTAATATAGAACGTTTAGCAACACAAATTTTTGGTTGCTGAAACTCCCTCTGTGGTTTGGTTAATTCATGGTTTCATTTCTCTTTCAATTTCCATGTTTCATTTCAGATCATATCTCCGGCATTTTCAAGTAGGCCGATATGAAGAGATAGGTAAATGTTTTTTGCATGTAGCTTGGATGCTCCCGTTTCAGTATAGTGACTGTGGAGCTTCCTTAGATCACTCATTGGCCTGCAGAGAGATTACACTTCATGGAGTTTGTAATGCCTCTTTTGCTAACTTAGCATGTTTTTAAAGGGTGTTCCCGTACAATTGATCAAAACTGATGTTTCGTTGCTTTCTAATTGGAGCCATCTAATGTTAAATGATCAAAGTTGTTGCGGGATTAAACCAGGTGTCCCTTATGTTGTCATTGTTTCCAGGGTTGTAGCTTACTGCATCTATACTTTATATCCTCCCACACATACTACCAGAGAATGTACTTTGTGGGCCAAGGTCCCTGTGAATGCAGAAGGGTACTCCAACAATGCCGTCGCTAATGTAGGCATAATAATAATAGATGGGAGTAATATTAGGAACAATTAACATGGTTAAATTGTTTGTGCTTTTCACCATTCTAATAATGCTTACAATAATGATGTGTCTCATCTGTCTAATTATCGTAGTTCATGTTTTACTTACAAGGATCAGGGCTTTTCAATAAACATTTGAAAATGTATTAGCGTCTCTTCACTTTGTAAAACAATGGGCATACAAAAGTGACAAACGAAAGGATTAGATCTGTTTCCTGACTTGACATTGATATTCCTAGAAGAAATGCTTTTCAATTTGGGGTTCTGTGGATGGTTCTTTAAATGGAAACTGGTGAGTTATAAATCTCCCTTGGCTGTATGCAATTTAATTACCATCAATCTCAGAGGGTGGGCACAATGAGGGACGCAATGCAATGGTACTCATGGGTGAAGGTACGGAACTGTGCCACCCTTGTAAAAAACAAAGCTTTCTAATGCCACACTCCTTCACAAATAAAGTTTATACTTCTCCAAATGCCAAACCATTACGATTCTCAGATTGAGGTGTGCATTTGATATCTGTCTCCAGAGTTGGCATTTTTTCCTCACAACTTTATAGCATATTTAAAAAAAAGTAAGATTGTGAAATTTAAACAAGACATTTTATTACTATCTTATTTTTGTAGAAAAGAGTTAGCTAAACAAACTGAAAAGACAATTAGTATTAGAATTGTATAAAAATATCCAGTAAAAAAGATATGTTGAGCTCTCACTTCTTCTATGATTTTTAGCTTCCCAATCCCCTTCCAAGGCGAGCAGTATGGTGCCTTCTAACATCGACAGAAGGATCACCTTGGAGGAATAATAACTGCAACAAGCATTGGTAATGCATCGGTTTTTCCTATGTGATGAATAATACGTTATTTTTGTCAATCACCACCCAGGACAAAGGAAGGAGCTCCCTTACATGTATCACAAGAGTGGAGGCAAAACCAAACAAGGCAAAACCTAAAAACAGCGTATGCTAAGTGTAAAGCATCCTGATACTGATTGGAGGTGAAAATATAAGTGCTCTCAAGGTAAAAAAAGTGGTGGTGAATATCTGTACCACTGATCAGGCGCCCGCTTCATAAGCGAACTAGCAGAAGAGGTGAACAACTGTAAGTTATGTATAGGTACATGTACTCCCTGTATACAGGATTAAGAAACTGCCATAATTCACCCAAATGTCCGCAAATGCACTCTTGTTAGTATGGATCGGAGGAAAAAGTAACAGTCAAAAAGGTGTATTAATTTAAGGCACAGGACGTGCTGTGCATGTACAATGACAGAAACTGAAGACAGGCTAACAAAGTACAAATAGAGTGTCCAGAAGCAGTAAAAGATAGTTTGGCAAAGTATGTGATAGTTACAAAGCCCCTTCCTGCGAACCCCTAAAATAAACATAATTAAGTCTGAGGACCTCAGACTAAATGTGTTTGTTATAATCAATGTGCCCGGAACTAAGAAACACTGCAAAACAGCAGTTTGGATTTATAATATATGCTACAATAGTACAGAAAAAAACTTGTTGCATCATAGTAAGCTAATGAGTGTATAACAAAACATATATGGTGCACATTTCTTTAACACATTGTTAATAGCCAAACTGGTTAAATACAGTGGCATAATCTTCGGTGGTGCCCACAGCTAATAAACCTCCTTCACTGCAATGATTAAAATCTTGCTTGTCATGAAATTACACTTCTAAATGATACAATAGCGAGAATCTAATGTCATGGAAACACTTTGAATGGTATATGTTGTTTCTAGGGTATTACTGTTGATGCAGTAATCAGAAAAAACATATGAAAGATAACACGAGCTGTCTGAAACATTAAACATGAGAGACATGTCAAAGCTATAGCAAACTAAAGAACCACATGAGTGGAGAGCATGTGGCAGTGTCCATAGCTGCTGACTCGAGAGATGGGGATCCTGGTTCGAGACTCAGTGGCACCGGGCAACATCCTGTGATTCTGGGCAAATTACTTAATTATTCCTGGTAATACAGTTGCACTATATAAGTCTGCCGCAAGATGAAAAAGCAATAGGAGGCTCAACTTTATGGAAAAAAATAGTTTTACCATAGTATTTTGGTGACGGGAAACTGATAAGAGAAGCAGACAAGGAACATATGTTACCTCCAATAGAAATGGAGGAAAATTAATTGGCACGCACAGGAACGAATGGGAAACCACAAAAGCGAGGAGGTGGGATGTATACTCCATTTAAGTTTATATTAAAAACAATAGATTTATCAAGCATAGCGCAAGCAGGTGAAACCTAAAAACTACAAATAGAAAAAAGGAATCTGGTCTCAGTACTATTAAGAAACGTGGCTAAACTTTTGGGCTCCGAAAAGAGGCCAGCTCAAGTGAAAATGACATACGGGAGAATTATAAAGAAAGTTTGAAATGGAATTAGAATTAAGATTGACACTCTAAGATTCTGTTGTCATCAGCAGTGAAAGTGTGGTGAGTAGTCCTGGGCCTCATATCTTCAATTCTATATGGTTTGTGTGGGGGAGTTATATAGTTTTATTGCTATAATGCTTAGCGGTGTTATGAATCTTGAAGTGGGACAGCATTGTGGGTAATACTGAAGGGGTAGTTCGGTACGGGAGATGGCCTTTACAATGTTGTCTTAATAACGGAATGATCACTGAGCACAGAGGTCATCTGAGTTACTTATGCAAAGGTGCCTCGTATCGGGTATTGGGACTGCGTATTATTGCACCTAGCAACAAAATCATTGTGATCAAGCTGTAAGTGGTGTTAGACTCGGAAACCATCTTGACAAAGAGTTCAAGGGTGGGCAGTTGTAAGTTTAACTTGAGCATCAAGAGCACAGTTAAAATTACACTATGGTTTGGTCTGGCACTAGCCAAGACTTTTGGATTTTGCTAAAATTATATATATAATACACTTACTGATATGGGATTTCAGCTAGACCATATGTATCCACTATCCTGTTGTTGTGCTATTCACAATTTGTCATCCGCCAACTATAGCATACAGCATGGGGCAGTGGGTCCGCCCACTGGAACCATTGGCTAACTTCATTCTGCACATCTACCCAAACCCTTCACTACTAGAGACTGCTATGTGAACGTGTGCTTTGTCAGCCCCAACCAGTTTTTAGCCTTTTGTATGTGTGTGTGTGTGTATATATATACCCCAGCCAGAAGGATTTCCGTGGCTATTTGGTGAGTGGCGCTGAGAAAGGGAGATGAGAGAGGTGATGTCCTCCCTCTGGCAACTCTGCAATCCATATTAATTTACAGCGTGCAGCATATGGAGGCACTTTGCAACATGAATGAATTTAACAGTGTGCACCCCAAGAAATGACAGTACTTTCCGTGACAGTGCAGAAACACGCTATTAAGCAATATGAAACTAAGCATAATGTCGCGTGGTGAAAATATGTAAATATGGTGCATTCTGGGGCACGTAGTGAATACTTTGGGCCATGTGACCACTGGGAGTATACAAAACCACTCACCTGTGAACAAGGCTGTGATAATGCTGAAACATGTAAGGAAGCGAAGAGTGGTTTAAATGCTGCAGCGCAGACAAATAAATGTCAAGTTTGGATTTAAGTCGGAGTTGGGCTCTGTAAGTTCTTTCCTGGTGAAACCCATTACAACAGGATTCTCCGTTCCTGTTTACAGAGCCCGCCCTGCAGGGTTGGGGGCCTTTGGTAAAATGGAGGATGGTGTAACATATATATATATATATATATATATATATATATATATATATATATATATATTTATATATATGAGAGAGAGAGAGGGAGAGAGTCCAACACCCATTGAAATAAAACGGGTTCTGACAGCTCGGAACATGCTCTGAATATTTACTAGTACATGGTGTACACAGCGTAAGCCATTTCAGTCCTGTTGCGTGCCTCGGCAGACATGTTTGAGCTACAAGCTTTCTTCAGTGCCGGGAGATCAGCACGGGTCAGCTGGGGTTTATTAGGTGGATGCAGATATACCCTCCCTCTGGGATAGACAGCCAACCCCCTGCATTGTTAAAGGTATAGTGTCCCACTGAAACTTACGCCTCGACGATGTTTCTTGCCAGTCATTGAACGTCACTCCCTAGTGTGAAGGCAGCTAAGTAACCAACCTTCAGGCACAGCTCGGAACATGCTCTGAATATTTATTAGTACATGGTGTACACAGCGTAAGCCATTTCATTCCTGTTGCTTGCCTCGGCGACACGTTTCAGCTACAAGCTTTCTTCAGTGCCGGGAGATCAGCACGGGTCAGCTGGGGCTATTTAGGTGGATGCAGATATACACTCCTTCTGGGATAGACATCCAACCCCCTGCATTGTTAAAGGTATAGTGTCCCACTGAAACTTACGCCTCAACGATGTTTCTTGCCAGCCATGGAACGTCAATCCCTATTGTGAAGGCAGCTAAGTAACCACCCTTCAGGCACATAATAATGCCCCAACTCCAGTTGGCTGCGGGCCGGCGCTACACGGCTATGGCAACGAGCCCAGAATAATGCTCCTTCCAGCAGATAATTGCTGCCTCCTCTCTCCCCAATTCCTGAATCAACAAACATCTGTGTGTCAGGCTGGGGGGCTACGCATTGTATTTCAATACAAAGTCCACTATTTGCTGCCAGACACGTTGCTCCAAAACGAAAAGGTGTGTCATATATATATATTGACAAGGGCCCAGCAGCTCCTCAAACATAACATTGTAAAAAAATCATAAGACAAAAAATGCAAAGTCAGATGGATGGCAGCCAACGCCAGACCTACCGGTTTTCCCAATGCTTGTCTCTGTCAGGGAACGTGAAAGGACTGTTATAAAAAATAGCCCAGTTACTTTACAAAGACAGGCCAAATAAAGGATGCAAAAATAGGACACAGAGTTATCTATAGCTACTGAATACATGGATATATTGTTTTTTTAATTTTGAAGAGCAGGAGAGTCCAACTATTATACTGTAAGCTGTTTCTGACTGTGGGTAAACAACAAAGATTGGTGGTACATATATAAAGCATTGGACAGTGCAATTTGCACATAAAACAGCTTGTAAGAGTTTTCTAAGCATCAAATCCTGGCAAGGCGGGTTATAACTCCCCTTTAGAATATGACTGTTTTAGGCCTTTTAAAATCAAATCTAAAGTGCACGGTGTACAAGTGCCTAAAAATAATCTGCTTCTAGGAGTCGATGTAAAGAAAAGTAGAATGTATTATGCCGATGTATGGGATATGTTTGAATTAATGTGGTGCATTTGGACAGAGAATAGACATTGAGATTCTTCAGGTTTTAAATCTAGTGTATGCGGTGACATTAAAGGTTTTCAAAACAGTAGAAATTATGTGTGCACTAATCATAAGTATTTTTCATATGTAAAGTTGAGAACATTTGTTTAGAAAACTGTGTTATAGTGATTAGCCTGAACAACTAACCTTATGTTTAACAGGAGACTCGGAGCCCAACCAGACTCCGTAAAGTATGGCTCTATGAAGGCTGTGTGTGTACTGTGGTATGTTTGATCAGCGACGAACCAACAAGTTGTACTTACCTGCTGTGATAACTCTGCCGATCTGCGCATAATGAGTACCATGACAGTTGAGAGGATCAAGTATAGCACTATATACATTAGGAGGATTCATTCATTAGAGTGATATTACAAAGAAAGATTAATTCATTAGAGTGGTAATATAAAACACAACATGAATTAATTTCAATGCCTCTATTATCTTAGAGCTTTTAGTCTAAAATAGTTGGCTTAATCAGTTATGATACTGTATCAGCAAATATTTGGATCCTCCATCATAGAACAAGAGTAAATGTATAAAGTTAGGAAAATCTAAAAAGTTAAGAAAGTCCAATTTGGAAGGGGAAACAGAGAGGAATATACAAGCTGAGAGCATGGATAGGAGGATGAAGGGATGGGCGGGATGCATTGGTCGGGGCACCTCAAGGAGGCAATGACCGGTTCCAAGTCTTGAGGCCAAGGAGGAGTTGGGAATGGAATATGGTTATGGTTACATCATTCTTAACCTGTACTGGAGGGTTCAGCACTATGAACAGCCAAACTATAGCCACACCTTTCTGTGGTGTGGGTGGGAGCAAATAGAGGTGTTAAGTAGGGGCATGGAAAGTGCTTTTCAAATGATGGTTCTCAAGAGTATCTATGATATGCAGAATCTGGAATGTCATGAAGGGATTTTTTTCTTGTGGCACCGTTGTTATAGGGACCGTTTTAGTGAATAGCTCCAGGTATTATAATAATGGAGGTTTATCATGGGCTCTTATGGCAGTCCTGTGATGGTTCCTATGGTACTATACGAAGAATATACATAGATGCAGAACAGTTTTGCATACTCTGTTTGAGGCAAGGGCTGAGTTCATTTTTAACATATGAATTACAGGGGTATTGCTGAGGTGGGGTAAATATCTGCCTTATAATAGTGGGTGCTAATAGGCGTTGTTGCACACCATACCCAAACAGTTTATAATAAATGTAATAGGTTCTGATTTCAATTTTCTATGTATTTGAGGAGGAGATCGCTTTTTGTGACTTTTTCATAAGTAGAGCCTTCACTTCTAAAGATGATAAGTAGAGTAGGCAGGCATTATTGACATGTAACAAGATATGTTTTAAAGGGTCAGTTTATGAAAGCGTGAACCCCAGCCCCAATTACTTCCAATGTAAGTTAAAAACTTAATGTGCATAGTAAAAAGTCAAAGTCCATATTTATAAAGCCAACACACTGAAAATGTAACATCAAGCATACAAAGGCCATCAAGAATGGTCAATCACCAAGCATGTTGTAACGCAACACACTTTGAACCACTCTATCATTGCAATCCCACTTCAAGTAACTATATTATTATTATCATATCATAAACTCAAAGCATGACAAGTACCATATGCTATAAAGATGGTTTTTATGGACAACATAACTTTAACAACCAATACCACACTGGATACTCACAGCCAGCACCAAATATTGGTATCAGTTGAAATGTATGACCTCAAGCCTAGCACACTGGATATTCACAGCCAGCACCAAATATTGGTATCAGTTGAAATGTATGACCTCAAGCCTAGCCTAATCATTTATCTGTTACACTTACAGCCAGCTTCTTCATCTTAAAGTTCCTGATGCATCATCCCTCTGCACGTAACTGACACAACCAGTACCTCAATGGATACTCACAGCCAGCACCAAATATTGGAGTCAGTTGAAATGTGCCCCCTCAAGGCTAGCCTAAGCATGTACATGAAACCATTGACAGCAAGCTTCTACATCTTAAGGTTTCTGATGCATCCTCCCTCAGTGCTGGCTTGTACAAGAGTACATCAAGCAATGAGTGTAACTGTAACCTGCCTCAGCCATGTTTTCCTGCTCAGGCTAGCACTAGCCACAGGAAATGCCTATCTCTGGCATTCGGGTGTTTTGCATTTTGGTTCTTAAAGGATGAAAATAATTAAGTAGCATGCTCAGTCGAATACTGTTTACATTTGTGTTACTAGCGGAAGTCATTCTCCCATTCCCATTCTCATCTGAGCACATGCACGCACTCCTTGTGAGAATTATGCCATGTGACTATTACTAGACAATTATGCACGTTAGAGTATACATGTGAGTCTTGTTCTTCGTCATTGATCTATCTCCACGGATGATTTCAAGGGGACACTTGATCCGATGACAATTTGATTCACAGATCATTATTTGTTCTTCTGTCAATAAACCCTTTCAGACTTTGGAGATTTCTTTGGCAACATTAATTGTAATAAACGGGGTTATCAGCCAGTTGGTGAACAGTGGTTATTTCCCTCCAAGGTAGGTAACCAAGAACCGAAGAAGTTAAAAGCATGTTTTATCAAAGAATCCTGTACTTACCCGTGGTAGCAGAGGACCAGAGTGACGGACTTCCCTCAGAGAAGATGTGTGTAAAGTATTTTAGCAGCACCTAAATAGCAATGATGCCACAGAATTGAACTAATAACTTTTTAAAACTAATTCATTAAAAAAGAATAAAATATAATGATTAAAATCATTTTAAAATGAAAAGAAACTGTGAAGTGGAGGAAGAGTCACGACTTTTAAAGAGAAAGCAAAATACTCCATAAAATACAAAGGAGAATAACAAAAGTTAATTTAGTTTTTGTGACAGGATGGCCAGGTACTATGTACCTTTTCAGGCCAACCACGAAGGGGCAATGGGCCAATAAAGCTTACCAGTTCACCCCAGTCAAAAGCTTTATGTTCTAACAGTGTTAACACGCATTGGTAAATGGAATCGTTTTCGCCGGTGTGATTATTGATGAATTTTTAATTGTTGTAAGTTGTAGCTTGGCAAGCTGGTGTAAAACTGATATTTGACTGGGAGTACCTGAATGTCAGAAGGTACAGGTGTGACATGCAAAAGGTGTGCATGCTCACCGATGGATGTAATGAAAATATTGATATCTTACTCTCTGTGGGATACTGCGGGAGATTAAGGGACTGCATTACAATGGGCTTAGCCAGGAAGAACAAAATAGTGCAAAACAAAAGCATGGACAACCGACTTACTAAGAGTAAAGTATGTATTACTGCCCCGAGCAAGTGGGTTCAGATGCTGTGGCAGGCTCCTGGTGTCGGAATGAGAGGCAGAAAAGAGTATTATGAGGAGCTGGAGGAAGGCATGCTGGTGTGGCACTAATTGTACTGAAAAGGCACGGGCAAGTGACTTACTAAGAGTAGAGTATGTATTACTGCCCCAAGCAGGTGGGTTCAGACGCTGTCACAGGCTCCTGGTGTCGGGATGAAAGGAGTAATACGTGGAGTTGTGATGAAGATATGGCTTCTGCGTCATTAATTGTGCTGAAATAGGGCCCCAGTTGAGTTTGCAGCTGCTGAGAGGGTGTTATAGACTAGTGCGTTGGTCTGTGGCATTCCACTGACTATTTAAGCCACCGGCGGGAGAGCCCTTGTTCCTAGCAGGGATTGTTGCAGGGAGACTAGATGTAGGGTGTAGGGCACACTGGGGACCCACCAAGGTCTTTTAAGTAATGGTGGGCGTAATGTGCGTAAGGGACCTACGCAGAGAGGCACGGACATGAAACCAATCTCCGCACTCTCTGCATAGTTCCCTTATGCACATCCCGCCCGCCTTAAATACATTAGAATAATAATTGTTAAGAGTAACCTTACCTTATCGGCGGCGTCCCCGGGCTCTGATCCTTCTGCAGCTTGTCTTCTTCTGGGAACTGTGCATGCGCGGGAGCCCGTGCATGCGCATTCCTGCCAAGGAATGCGCTTGCGCAGTTCCCAGAAGAAGACACGCTGCAGAAGGATCAGAGCCCGGGGACGCCGCCGATAAGGTAAGGTTACTCTTAACAATTGTTATTCTAACGTAAGGCGTGCGGGAGGTGGGCGGACAACTTCCCTTATGCCCCCGAGTGTGCGGAGATTTGCCCTGATTCTCCGCCTATTATCGCGGAAGGGCAAATCTCTGCACATTCCGTGGGCGGAACGGAGTTGTCCGCCCACCCTTACTTTTAAGTTGTAGGTTAACACTAAGATGACCAAGAATGGGCTGGGCTGGTTGATATGCTGAGGTTGCAAGAGTGGAATGGGATGCCTAGGGGTAGCAGGAAGGCAGGGCATCAGGAAATGTAGAAGCGGTAAGGGGTGCACATAAAACCTGCAGAACAATGGAAGCAACAGATGGGTGATTGACTACATAAAGAGAGTAGAGGGGAGCCGCTGCAGCCGGTAAGGCAGGGCAACACACACACACACATAGGCAGTAAGGAGCAGTGGCCACATAGACTGGCTGCAGGTCAGGAACAAGGCTCAGAGAAGGACTGCACAGGGGCGCAGAGGACCAGCTTCTAAGCAGAGGCAGCATGGAAGGGGACACAGCAGCTAGTTTTGCAGAGGCACAAAAAGTACTTGTAGAGAAGGCAGGGACCTCTCAGGAACAAATCAGGCCACAAACAAACAAACAGCACTGCAGGTTGCTGACCAACATGACTTAAAGTTTTTTTTTTTAAAGTACTATGACGCGGCCAGTATTTACTGCATCATAGCGCTTTTTAAATTTGATTGTCCTTTAAGTCATGTTGGACAGCAGCCCGTGCTGCTGTGCAACATGTAAAACAAGCATTTGCAATGCAATAGGTCTCACATTTACATTATTTTGAGCTATTGACATTGTAAATGACAATGCTATTTTTTTTGTTTTTCTTTTTTAAAACATAAATAAAAGGCAATGTCATTTACAATGCCAATAGCTTAATCTCTTGTAAATGCCAGACCTATTGCATTGCATTTAGCCGAGTTTGAGCTATTGGCATTGTAAATGATAATGCCTTTTGCCTTGATGCAAATAGGTTGGTATAAAGAAGGTCCAATTGATACAGAGTTTGTAAAATTTACTGTTTCAAAATAAGTATATGAGGGGGCGGGGGAAATCTATAAAGCTCCTTTTTGCCCCAGTAAAATGACCCTTCTTTTTGTGTCAGCATTGGGTGTGCCTGGACAGTCCTCAGTGGCTGCCATGCACAAGGAGACGTTTGCACTTAGGAAGTCTGCTGAGAGCACGCAGAAATATTGTTTGGATCGCGCGCGTCCTCTAGCGGACACTGAGCAGAACAGAATATTACTGGGTGCTCAGTTCATCTTCAGTCTAGGGGTGCCAATTCCAAGGAACATCGGTGCTTTAAATGGGCAAGGTACTGAGTATTGGCACTTCTTTAATTTAAAATGGAGAGTACCTGCACATCTCTGCACTACTGCAGTACGTTTAATGAGAGCATACCGGCACTCTTCAGGAACAAGTAGGTACTCTAAATAGTGAGTACCTGAACTTATATATTTCCATTTCAAGCTTTGCAGAACAGGGAATGTCATACTAGAAAATCCATGTGTGGCTATACAAGAGAAGCTGCAGGGAGGCAGAAGCGTGCAACAGATGCATAGACAAAAAATGACCAACGTGAAACCTGTGTGGCATTAGGACTAGACACATGCAATCTGGGCTGCAGAGAAATGAGCAAACTTTCTGCGAAGACACCCTACGCTTTACTGCGGTTTTTCCAGCCCCATTGGCTTATTGGGGTGACTTCAGAAGGCTCCCCTAGCTGGTAGTTCCCTTGGAGGTATTTCTAAGTGCAGTGTTTGATATGCGGGGCAGAGGGTGAGCAGCCCTGGGGCTGGCAGGTAGTGTTTAACACCGGACACGTGGATCCTTGCTGCAGGGGAGGGGGCTGTGCTATGCACCTAATGGTGCGGGGTATCGGGGGGAGAGGGTGCGTGGCCCAAAAGTACATGTCGACAAATGACCACAAACAGTGCAAAAAGGCTGTATGCAGTGCGGGCCACGGGGACATTTTGGGTGCAAAACAATGGAGATATTAGTGCAGGGGAAGAATAGTGCCCTGCACACCACAACATGCAGCACTGCCCAGCAGCGGTCCGTGGAGGGAGTTCCGTGGGGCAGAAAGGCGGGGCGGGGGAGGGGCAGGGTGGGGGGTACTAAACACCGGAACATGGATAATTGGAGGTAAGTAAACAATTAAATAAATAAAACGAATTTCGTAGTGCGCCTTGCACTGCATTTTGTGATGCAGGGCGCGCTACGAAATTCGTTTTATTTATTTAATTGTTTACTTACCTCCAATTATCCATGTTCCGGTGTTTAGTACCCCCCACCCTGCACCTCCCCCGCCCCGCCTTTCCGCCCCACGGAACTCCCTCCACGGACCGCAGCTGGCACTGCCACTGGGTGTATCGAAGAATGAGGTGTCTGACGTGGTGCACAAAGGAATGAGGTAGCGCAGAGAAACAGTGCAATGACGAGTGCTGTTCAGTGCAAAAAATATAAGGTAGGTAGGTGATGTAAGTGGGTCAGGGTTTTGGGCAGAGCTATATTTGTATACCCCCCTTGCTATGCTCAAAGCGTTTCCTGCGTGGTTAAATAGCGACCATACTTTCATTATTTATACAGCGCTTCCTACCAATGGGCGAGGTCATGATGCGCTTTGACATGCATATGAGTTCCCGAGCGCCCTTCAAAATGCAAATCGTGTAACAGGGGAATGCTGCACGTTCTGACAACTGAAAACCACGCAATCGCACTGCGTTCACCGATCATAAGAAGTTACAGCGTCCAGTTATGAGAGAGAGGCTGAGCAGAGTAAATACAACACGAGCGCTCGCCATTGCGGAAAGGCAGCCGCGTGTTTATATTTGCATCGAGCTTTCACTGTAATTGAAAGTGCGATGCAAAAATAAACACGCGCTGCCTTTAACAAAGACGTGTGAAATAAATTTGTTCACACTTACACGCCCCCTTGAGATAAGAAAATCCTTCACGACAGCCATGATGCTATCGACCCAGTCCGGAAGGGCCGTCCAAAAGGGAGACAGGGTGGTAACCAAGAAGCATCCTTTTCAATGGGAAGCCAGCGTTTAGCATAAACGCTGACGCGACCCAATGAAAATGATGGGCGGGGTTTCAAGTCCCCTTCTGCAATCTCCTCGATCACAATAGCCCTCGCAGAGCGAGCAACGCATGCGCGCTTCAACGCTAGGCGAGACCTAAAAACAGCTTGGGGGTTGGGAGATTGAACCAAGATGAGGTAAGGGGTTGAGAAAGACATCATAGGGTGGGGGGGTTGGTGAACCACAGGGATAGGGAGGAGGAGGTGTGAAATCACAGGTAGGCTGGAAAGTATTTTAGTGTTTTGCAGGAGGGGACAGAATGCAGCTGTAGTAATGTCTTGGTTCGCAGTTCTACATAGCTTGAGAAAAGTGAACAACGGCGTGTGCACACCACATTTTAGGTGCTTTGAGTTACTGCTGAATTACCAGCTGACTTCTTGTTTTTCATTCATCACTCCTGGGTTTCCCTTTTAATAATGCACATATTTGTTGGATCTATGGCACCTGAATAAGACTACAATTCTCAGAATGCATTGCTTCGCTCAAAAAAACGAAATGACATGAAGGTAAATTTTCCATTATTTCACCTAAGTACAGGAAAATAGTTTTTCGAAAATAAACATAATTCTAATTAATTACAAGCTATTTGGGAGCTGTTTTTGAATCTTGTCTTTCTATACACATTTACGTGGCACTTATACATATTCAAGCTGGAATGCATCACTAAAGCAACAGAAACCTTCTATAGCCCACAGTGAAAAGAGTGTTGTATTGTCAGCTTTGAGTTTTGGTGAGGGGCCTCATGTAAGATATATCCATTCATTCAGAGGCGCTTAGAAAGGAAAACCAAAGCTGCAGTAGACTGAAAAGAAAATGTTGATTGCATTATCTCAGACTAGAAAAAGAAAAGTATAAACAAACAATGGCTACTTATAAATGCTTATTGACAAAAGTAAAATGTGCCTACTTTATGCAGCAAATTGAGTCCGCAAAAAATTCCTCTAAAGAGCTAATTCAGCTAGTTACAAAATTAACTGTGTTACAAGGTAACAAAGTGGTAAGCAACAGTCAATCTTTTTGTGACTCGCTTGCACACTTCTTTCTGGACAAAGTTGAACAGCTTTGTAATAAATTTGATTCAGACAAAGATTCCATGCCCATTAAAAGAAAGTCTATCTTGGAAGACTCAGAACAAGTGACTTTCACAGAGTTCTCTTCCATCACTTAGAAGCAGGTAGAAATGTATTATTTATTTATTTATTTATTGAGTTTTATATAGCGCTTTATATAGCGCTGGCTAGACCTGGAGGTATCAGAGCGCTTTACATGAAGAACCACAAAGTTACAAAATTACATCAGTTAACAGGTTACATAAGTTACTAGTTAAACATTTAAAGAGCATAGGAGATGAGATAAATGGAGTGTAGAAGGGTAGGGTGAAAGGGTAGGAGGGAGAAACGACAGTGAGACAAATGGAAATCTGCCCTAAGTCTTGCTGGGTGGGTGACGGCCTAGGGGGAAGTCCACGGCCCATCTCCTCTTTAGCTATCAGGTAGCTCCACCGGGCCAAGGCCAAATAGCAAGGTCTCAGTTAAAAAGCAAAACATTTTAAAGAGCATAGGAAGACGAGAAAAGTGGATCGTAGAAGGGTAGAGGTAAGGGAAAAAGGGTAGAGGGAGAAAACGACAGAGAGACGAAGGAAAGTCTGCCCAAGCTCCGGCTGGGTAGGTGATGGTCGAGGGGGAAATCCCAACTCCTCTTTAGCTAACAGGTAGCTCCACCGGGCATCGGTCAGCTAGATAGGTCTCAACGGTCGGAGGAAGATCCCAAAGTTAATGTCATGGTGGGTGAGCCAGGGGGGAGGGTGGTGGGGGAGCACCCCTAGCCTCGCTAGCGTAAGCTCGAAGTGCCAGTCCAGGGAGTCCGGTGTGGGTGGAGGTGTTTCAAA
Organism: Triturus cristatus; assembly: GCF_964204655.1. Taxonomy (NCBI): domain Eukaryota; kingdom Metazoa; phylum Chordata; class Amphibia; order Caudata; family Salamandridae; genus Triturus; species Triturus cristatus. The sequence goes on from NC_140582.1 coordinate 1,074,092,511, forward strand.
GGTCAAGAATAGAAGGTAGGAGCCTAGGTGTTTAGTCCATTTGTGTGGAGGCCATGACGAGGTCGTGCACCCAGGTAGTTTGGATTCCCTCAATCGCTGCATCCTGAAGATTGTGGCTCTCACGGCCGCCATGTTGGAGTCAGGCATCCCCTTCCTTGAATGGATTCTCCCCTGCTTGCTGCCCCGGAGGGGAGGCTCATGAAAGACAGATTACTTGTAGAGTGGCCCTGGCTGTAGGGGTTTGTGCCGTGTATGGGCGGTACTAGATGTTGAGTTTAGTTGGGGGCATGAGGGCCAGTGTGTGCTTGGGTAATGTTGCGGGCAGTAGGTGCCTGTCACAAGTCTAAGGTGTTCATCGGGGGACAATCAGAGCTTTTGCCACCCATCCAGAGTTCGGGAGTCGTTCTGCTCAGAGCCGATTCAACCCGCCACCATTTTGACCTGGCGGTGCCTCTGTGAAATGGAGACCTTTCAGTTAACAACCTTGTCTCCCTACGGCAACATAATGATCAGTACTGTCTGAAATCATCGTGAGCTGAGCGCCGTGCATGAATTCCGCCCCAGATCTCTGGCGGCAGTTTGAGTGTCCCGCAAAGGGGGGGGGGGTCCGGGTTTCGCTATGCCAGCACCACAGGGGGATCACCAACCAACTTCTCGAGGAAGCTACCCCCAGGGGATCAGTCAACAGGACTGCGCTACTGTGGGATGAGGGGGACTACCACTGGGAGTTCAAGTGGAAAATAGGCTGCATCACGGTACCTGGCTCCCGTCCTCCCGCGTAGATCTCCGGGCGCCATCTTAGCTCGCTCCTGTACGGGGACTCTGCAAGACATTTTGCAGATGATCGGGATTGCAGAAAGGCGGTTTTAAGCTCATTGAGATCAGGCAGCATTCCGATTGTGGGAAATATGCGTCCGGAGGGAATTTGATCGCAGTGAAGTGCCGCTTCGGATGTTAGAGAGCGGGTCCGCCATGGAGCTTCAGTTCAGAGCAGCCATCATGGTCGCTAGCTATATATATATTCAAACAGCAAAATCTGGCACTCCACTAGATCCCTGCCCCCCTTCAGCAATCAAGCTTGTTCCAGAGTTAACGGCTTCTAATCTTACCAATATTACTAATTCTGATTTCTTTTTGCAAAGTGAGGCAGATATCCTGCCCATTACCTCCAGAGTTCAGTCCCTGCCCTCGGCATTTCAACACCTAAAACTGCAGTGCAGTTTAATTTGGTGCTTCAGTGTAGGGGTGAAAACGTGTGTCTGCGGTGGCACAGCAGCACAACTGACGTTTGCAATACACAAACCCAAAGGCATGGTGTGTTTCTCAGTGCCCACTCAGTCGACTACTAGTATTTCAATTCGTCAATCTGTCTTTCTGTCCCAGCCTACCTGAAAAGTAAATTCTATCTTGTCATGTGATGTCTGTGAAACATTTCTCCGTCCAAGTGAAACTATATTTAATGACGTCCATTACGGATTGATGGTTCCAACTCCTTTCCTCCCATCAATCAATGTGACTAAGCAAACGAGTAGTACATGATCAGTGACACCCAACCATTCCATAGCTAAACCTTCAGCCAGGCCAATCACTATAACTTCCTCCCTGAGGGCTAATTTTCCCCATTACCAAGTGAAAGTATTTCTTGAGGGTAATCTGTGTTGTGATTTTATGTCAAGGCACAGAGGATGATATTATGCATATTTCTTTAATTGCAAACTCACACCAGAAATAGCAAACAATGCAAAGAACTTATAACACATGTTTAACATTCCAATGTCCATATAATCCTCTGAGAGGCAGCCATATTCCTTCTTTGTTGCTGCTCACAGCTGAAATAAGTTCGCTCTCCTTTGATCTTTAAGTTTGTATGAGGATGTTTTTGATCTAATTTGTCTGAATGTTGTTGACTTTATTGTGTTTATAGATCATTGCCTTGGTTGTTCATTCTTAAATATGCTTATTTTACTGCGTTTATGTAATTTATTATATCGGTTCCAACCACTTCTTGTTCGTTTTATTATACTCCTTCGCTTTTTATGATTTATTAGACAAGCTTAAACCCCTTAGTTTTCGGCTTCACTATTTCGGATTTGCTTTCGACCTTTCTCTTTTTTACAAGGCACTTTGACTGAGCACGAGCGTGACCGTTGCTCGGCGCTCACACTCAGTTATTTGATGTGCGCATTTTCGCTCGGCAACATCTGTGCGTGAGGCATAATATCATCTCTTTCCACGCACTGAAGGGAATTTAAAAAATAATTATCAACCTTCTCAACTCTTATCTCGTGCAATAGGGTGCATGTTAATAAACAACTATTTACACAAGTTAGATTGGCGAGGGCGCATCAAGTATTGACTCCACAATTTAATTTAAGTTCATTTAAATACCACTTACTTTTTATCACTCGTGTTGATTTGAGCTGTCTTCACTCGTGTTGTTTTGGGCTATCTTGACCCTTAGAGACCACCGTATCTACATAACAAGATGCAGCGGCCATCTTGAATTGGGCACCTCTACCTTTTCGTTATGAGATTGTGGCAGCCATCTTTTGAACATTCAAAAGAGGCATAAGTCTGTTTTTTCCTGTCAAACTGAGGTGCCTTTCAGTTGAGCTGTCATACAGAGTTCAGCTGGGAGTCTTTGCCGAAAGTGAAATTATTTCCTACAATTTACTGATTTGTCTTGAAAGGCTATTCTTTGTGTCAGGTATTTAGAGTAGTTATTTTTAGGGATTGGTTTTGAAAGAATTATCCTTGTGAGGTTTTTTAAATTACTGTGTTTTCGGTTTATTTATCAGATTGCTTACCTTTTTTAATTGTTTGTTTGAAATTAGTGAATTATGTTTTTAGAGAAATGGAACACCCTAATGGTAATACTGATGAATTGGACTTAAAAGTAAAGGAATGTGTGGATAAAGCGATGTCTGTCCTAGCATCCCAGCTTGGTAAAAAGCTGGAGGACTGTGTAGATAAAATAGAGGGCAAGTTTTCAAGGGCTATTGCTAATGATGAGCAGTTTTGGTCTGTGGAGGAGGTTCTGGATGGTTCCACAGCTAGTGGCTCTGGCAAAAGGTTCGCCCAGAAAAGAAAACATTTAACCTCTGAAAAAGAGAGGAAAGGCAATGGGGCCTTTATAATGAAAGGCACTGGGATTAAAACTCGCAAGGAGTTAAGTAAACAGGCTATAAAGGCCTCCAAAGAGGATCGCAGGGCTATTGTCTGCGACGAGTCCTCAAGCAGTGGGGACATTATCATTTCCTGTTCCTCAGAATTTGGGTCTTCTGATGAGGAAGATGTACCTATGAAGAAAGTTAAGAAAGAGAAAAATGTTGATTTGTTGGATCAGGTAGCAGACCCTTTTGGGGAGCTCATGTTTGACCCTAACACAATTCTCTCCACAGTGGGTGCCTGCCAAATATGTTGCTCAATACATGGAGTATTGGATAAGGAAAGAAATGCCTAAGGAGGTTAGGACAAGACTCCGGTCTGAGTGCCCTAGACCCTCGCTAGCCAATAAGGTAGCATTCACGCCAGAATTGGATGCTAAAATGCTAACATTCCTTAACAAGATGGGCAGGGACCCTAGAAGAGAGCTTGACAAAAGACTCAAGGGGTGTCTTCTTGACGTGTTTGGGCCCTTGACCAAAATTTTTAATTTGTGCGAAGAGGCATACTTAAAAGAGGGCATGATTAATACTGAGGAACTTCGCGAGTGGGTCCAAAGGGCTGTTTGTTTATTGGGAAACGCCAACGCCTCCCTGTTTACTGAGAGGAGAAAAAGTTTGTTGATGAAGATAGACCCTAAGTTGGTGGAACTCTCTAGGAAGGAGTCGGGCCACTTAGCTAATGGTTTACTCTTCGGAGAGGAGTTTGTTAAGGGAATGGCCAAGTATTCAGGGGCATTTGACTCCATCCAAAAAGTGCAGATGGACATAAGAAGGGTTTTTGGTTCGGCCAGGAGAATGCGGGCCCGATAGCCCAGCCGCGGTATTGGCAATTCTCGAGGATCCTTCACACGAGGTGGCTTCAGGTCTGGAGGATTCCAATCAGGATCTTACTCCCCTGGATTCTACCCACAGAGACAGAGAGGAGGAATTGGTCGCTTTAGAAGTGAAAGGAGAACAAGATTCCGAAGAAAATTTGGCAAAAGACCTTTTGTCTACTCAATTAAAAGTGGGTGGCAGACTCGCACTGTTTTTAGACAGGTGGAAGGAAATCACTACAGACCCTTCCGTCTTACAGACGGTATTTGGTTATCAAATAGATTTTGTTGCAAATCCGATCCAGGTAAGGAGACCTCCTATTCTAAGATTCGCAAAAGAGCAAGAGGACTTGGTAAGTCAGGAGGTATTAGACTTAGAAAAGAAAGGTGCCATAGAGAAGGCAGAGAATTCATACGATGGGATCATAAGCAATCTCTTTTTGGTAGAGAAGAAAGACAAGACTATGAGGCTCGTCATAAACCTGAAGGATTTCAATGATTGGGTGGAATAAAACCATTTCAAGATGGAAGGTATTCATATGCTGAGAGACATCTTGAGGAAGGGAGATTGGTTGACTCGCCTGGATCTGAAAGATGCTTATTTAACTATCCCTGTTTGTGTAGAACAAAGAGACCTTCTAAAGTTAATTTGGAAAGGGACCATGTGGAGGTTCAAGAGTCTCCCCTTCGGTTTGACTTCCGCCCCTTGGTGTTTCACGAAGGTGATGCGTCCCATAGCGGCTTGGTTACGATCAAGGGGTACAAGGCTGATCATTTATCTGGACGACATTCTCATAATGTCAGAAAGCAAGGAACAAGCTCAGGAACATACCAGTTTAGCAGCCAGAGTGATAGAGGACTTGGGCTTCATAGTAAACTTGAAAAAATCTTGTCTAGTCCCCAGTCAGGAAACAGTTTTTCTGGGTTTTAAGATCCCGACCTTGGATTGAAATTACCGATGGAGAAAGTCAGGAAGATTCGCAGAGAGGTGCAAAAACTGTTAGTAAGCGATTGGGTTGCTTTGAGACAGGTAGCAAGAGTTTTAGGACTTCTTACGCCTTCTATTCAAGCGGTTTTCCCGTCTCCCCTTCATTACCGTGCTCTGTAGAGGATGAGGACTTTGTATTTAAACAAAGGGGTGAGCTATTCTCAGAGTTTACAGATAGATTCAGAGGCCCATGAGGAACTAGCATGGTGGTTGGAAAATCTCCAGGCATGGGATGGAAGGGCAATCTTTGGCCCAAACCCAGACATGATCATAGAATCAGACGCCAGCCTTCAGGGTTGGGGAGCCAGGTGTGGCTCCTTGACTACTTGGGGAAATGGACAGGCCAAGAGAGCAAAATGCATATCAACTACCTGGAGTTGTTGGCAGGGTCCTTTGCGGTGAAGAGCTTTGCAAGGGATCAAGTCAAATGTTGTGTTCTCTTAAAGATGGACAACATTTCTGCATTGAGATATGTAAACAAACTAGGGGGTCCTCGTTCAAAGGCCTTAGCAGACTTGGAAAGAGAGTTTTGGCATTTTTGCCTGAGCAGAAACATTATGCTTCTCGATCAATATTTCCCGGGGGTGAGCAATTCAGTCGCGGATTGGAACTCACAGCAACTAAAGGACTTCAGCGATTGGAGACTTAACAGAGAGATGTTTTTGTCCTTGAACAAGAGATGGGGTCCTTTTGTGCTGGATCTTTTTGCGAAGCGTGTGAGTGCGCAGATTCGTAGATTTTACAGTTGGAGGCCAGACCCAGCTGCAGAGGCAGTGGACGCCTTGATGCAGGTTTGTAACGAGTCTCGTTGCTATGCGTTCCCCCCCCTTTGCTCTGATTCAGAGGGTCCTGCTAAAGGTGAAAAAGGACAGGGCGGAGTTAGTTCTAATAACCACATTCTGGACATCTCAAGTTTGGTACCCACATGTTATGGAAATGTTGATTGCCGACACAGTACTTCTGCCGGTTGTGCCGGAGTTGCTAACCAATGCTTCAGGAGATTTCCACAAGTTGGTTCTTCAGGGTCATTTAAAGCTAATGGCTTGGTTGATTTCAGGAGAGTCTGGAAAATGTCAGGCTTATCTTCGGAAGCCTCAAAGCTCATTAGGAGTCATGGGCACCATGGACCTCAAAGGCCTACAGGCTGGCTTGGGGGAGATGGGTTCGTTGGTGTGCTTCGCGGAATCTGGATCCGGTATCAGCTCCTTTAGTTGAGGTAGCTAACTATTGGTCTGAGGTTTTCCATGATGGTAAATCGTATGGTTCTGTCAATATTGGAAGGTCTGCAATTTCAGCATGTCATCATTTAGTGGATAGTGTGCCTGTCAACATGATGTGGTTAAGAGGCTCTTGAGAAGCGTGAGAATTAAGGCTCCTACGGGGCGAAATACTCTTACCTTTGGGATGTGGATGTTGTATTGAAGGAATTGTTGAGTTGGAGTGATAACGAATTTCTAAATCTCAGAGATCTTTCTCTCGAATTGGTTATTTTGCTATGTCTGATTTCCTTCAGGAGAGTTTTAGACGTCAAGGCTTTAGACATTACAGGGCGTAGATTTGTCCCAGAGGGTGTTTGCTTCTCTATCTCCAAAAGAATCAAAACTATGTCTAGAACAATTTTCTATCCTAGCTTTGATGAATGTAGAAACATTTGTGTGGTGAGATCTATTCGTGAGTATGAACGAAGGACTGAATGTCTAAGAGATCGTGCTGATCCGCAGTAGGTTATTTCTTTCAAGCCTCCTCATAAGGCAGTCTCCACTCCTACTTTGGCCCGTTGGGTCAAGGAGGTCATGAATAGAGCGGGGATAGATTTTAAAAAAATTGGCGCACACTCTACTAGAGGGGCTATGACTTCTAAGGCCTTCATCCTGGGTGGTGGCTTATCAGCCATTTTAGCTGCGGCTGACTGGTCTTCTGACTCTGTGTTTAAAATTTTTTATTTTAAACCTGTGGATTGTCCTGTAGTGAATATTATGTCAAGGCTTTGAACATGCATAATATTGGCCTCTGTGCCTTGCCATAAAATTCAGATTTTCCACAGCCTGGGTGGGTAGAAAATCATGATTTTATTAAAGACACGGAGGCTGATATTATCCCTCCCTGTGTTTCCCACCCATTAATTTTTGCTCTTGACTCTTTTCAGGTGGAGACAACAAGAAGTCATATACTATGATGAAGGATCTTTGGGTTATTGGATATTGTTTCTGTTTCTTAACATGGATCGAATTTAAGGACATGTTTGCAGCATTAAAGAAGGAATATGGCTGCCCCTCACAGGATTATATGGACATTGGAATGTTAAACATGTGTTCTAAGTTCTTTGCATTGTTTACTATTCCTGCTGTGAGTTTGCAATTAAAGAAATATGCATAATATCAGCCGCCGTGTCTTTAATAAAATCATGATTTTCTACGCACCCAGGCTGTGGAAAATCTGAATTTTTGCATTATTATAGATTCACCTCATTTTGCCACATAATCCATCATCTGCCATGTAATCTGCAGATTTTAACAAAACATTTATATACTCAGAGTAATTTAAAAGGAGAACTATGGACTCTGCTCTCACCTGGAGACGACAAGAAAGAAGCCACATGTCACACTCAGTAGAGATTGCCCTCTAATAGATCAATGATGTATTCACCTCCATCAAGGATTTCATATCGCTTTTCAATGTAGAATTGCAGAGAAAATACACTTGCATGCCTTTCTTAAGTCCATAAATCTAGGATCATTGGTTCTTTACAGGGAGAAGGGGTTGATTTTGGCCCGGGGACCCAATTCCCCAGGAACCGGACAATATAGGGCGAGTGCCCTCGAACCTACCCAAGGCAACCACTGCATTATTGTTGGGGGCAGGTGGGAAGCACCAATGCCCCACGGTTCTGCCATCGGGAGCCAGCATGGCTCCTGCAAGCAGGAAGCAGCAAACAATGCTGCTCCAGCCGTGTGGGAGCAATATTTTCATCTGTTTCCCTGCCCACTTGACAGAAGTGGCGGTCCCCAGGGCCATTAATGGCTCCAGGAGCGGGGCAGTGTTCCCCCCCTGTTTAAAGTGAATAGCCTGGGACAATGGAGGTGGTGGTCCCAGGGGCCGAATACGGCCTAAGAGGGGCCCAAAATAGCCTGGGGACAGGGGACGTGTACCTCACCTCACCTCCCCTCCCCTCCCCCTTTTAGCATTTGACCTGGTCCCGGGAAGGTGGTGGTCCCCGGGACCGAATAAGGCCCGGGAGGGGGTTGCGTGGCCCTCCTCTCCCTTTTAACATTTGGCCATTCCCCTGGAAGGTGGTGGTTCCCTGGCTGAATATGGCCAGGGAGGGGGACCATGCGTCCCTTTTTAGCATTTGACCATGACTCGTGAAGGTGGTGATACCTTTAGCTGAATGTGGCCCAGGAGGGGGGCTGTGCTGCCCACTCTCCTGTTTAGCATTCAGCTTGGCACCAGGGAGGTGGTGGTCGTGGGGCCAAAACAGTCCAAGGAGGGGGCCCGCATGGCCACCCTACTTAATTAATTTGGCTGGGCCCAGGGGGCTGGTGGAACCCGGGGCCAGTCACCCTCCCCATATTATAATAAAAAATAACCCCCTGCAACCTGGCCAACCAAGGGGCCATATAGAAAACAAGCGCACGCGACCAGGCTTGGTTCTTTTTTCAATTTTACAGTGGATTCACTGATCCACCATTATTCTGTGGCAAAATTGAAAAAAGAAAACCATTGTGGGCCCCGGCAGGCTCCCTGTGGGACCCCCCCACCAGGCCTAGGGGTTCAGGGTATTCCTACCTGCCACTTTATGGGTTTTTTTGCCTTTTTTCTTGGGACTCGGATGAGTCTGAGTCCCAAGACGTTTGCCAACACTTCCTGGTTGAAGTATTGGAAGCCTATCAGATCTCAACATGAGATCTGTCTGATCCATGGAGGATTCGTGTCCCTAGATCTCTATGTTTCTTTTTTCTTAAATAACTCCAAAACTACTGAAGGGATTTACACCAAATTACAACAAGGGGTCTTTCTGGACCAAGAGCTAGCTTTCTGTCAAATTTGGTGTAAATCTGTCCAACTGTAAAGGCTGTAGTCGTGTTCAAAATCCCTATGAGAAATTGCATGGGTAAAACACATTTTGGGGCCTCCCCGTTATTCTCAACCCCACTTGACAAATTTCTCTTCCTTTTCAACATTCCCTAACCCTTCTGCTTGGCCTGATGAATTTTTTCCTCACCTGCTAGAGCTTGGCAGGTCGACTGAATTGTTCCTATCGCAGAAGTACCCAGGTTGGCTTGTATACAGCTTGGTTTAATCTGAGGAAGCATGGTGGGGAAAATTATGGATTGGGATGCGGTCGAAGTAATTACATGTCTCTGAGATTAATTCAAGCACTCCACTCATCACTTTTTTTATTCTTCATTCTGACACCTTGGTACAACTGGTATACCATTACATAATGTGGCGCCAATGCATAACAATCTGTCTGGCTGCATAGGTTTAACATGCCTGTCAGGTATTTTGGTGCTTGACTGTGCAGCACTTTCTAAACTAACCTTAGTACTTTAAGTTCCAGTCTTGCTTGCACTTGAAACTTACAGTCATCACGAGAATTATGTGCATTTATTTGAATGTATTATGCATGAGTAAATCCATTTCCAAGCGTAAATTTAAGTTAATATCATACCTCAAGTTGCATTTATTAATATTGCTATTTGCCCTTGGAAGTATCACTGAGTTTCACAAATAACCCCAAAACATGCAAAATGTGCAAAACCCTCAGTGTGTGTTGCATAGTGTAGATAAGTAGCCGGGTCACAGACATGAGTGACATGTTATCAGAGGACAGAATGCAGTTGGAAATGCAAACCTATTAATCACATAATGGAACACAAAATCTCATAGACAGCAGAAAAAATGCAAAATTAATAAATATTTTTAACTCAGTGCATGCTCTAGAGGCACAATGCACATCTCTGATTATTGCATTTTGTTTTTTAAAAATACTTCGGAAAACGTTTTCTTATTATTTGCATCTGCTGATTAAAAATACCCCAAAACATTTTGTGTGACTGTGCAACAGCTGCTTTTATGTGTGGGCTAGTAAGGTCTCATCTTTTTTTCTAAATAGTAATTGGTATTCTAAACAAACTATGCTAACTGCCTTCTATTCTTGCTCTATATAAAATAGGGATCCCTTCAAGGGATAGATGCCTGCTGTATTGGGCCTAGTTGAAATGCTATTCCATATAGAGGAAGGGTCCCCCATATGTTTTCATAGACACAATTTTGATTTCCTTTTAATATTTGCTGTAGGGTCCAACCTCAATTGAATCTTGACAATAAATTCTTTGTATTTAAAAGTCACCTCTTGTAACTGTTCAACAAATAAACTGACAAAGTATCAGAAAAATTCGTTCAAATTGGGATGAAACAACTGTATTTGTATCCCTCTTAGTCTGAGCACATTTTAGCAATGAGGAGGTACTGTCACCGCCATCTGCAGTTTTACAATATTGCAACAAACATAAAGAGCAGAGAAGCTTCTGTTACTGTATGAACACATGAGGTCTAATGAAGCAGTACTGTTTATATGTTGTGGTACTCTTAGCATCCTTCTTAACTTTCCAGAACCACTAAGCTCTTTATTGGGGTGGAGCTTTATAAACACAGCCCACTTGGTTACGTTTCATTGTAAACTTAGCCGCTGCATTAGTGAAGTGTTACAGGTATAAGGGTACTGGATTCCTGAGAGGACTACCTCCATTTTAGGTCGAGCCTATAGCGGCAGCAGGCATCCGCTGCTCTCTCTGCGAGGCATACAGTAATGGAGTGTGCAGTGGAAGCTCCGCCCACTCTCCGACCATGTTTTTAATTGGCTTGTGTCATTGTCTTTCGTAAATGCTGCCTTCAGATTGATTATGAGGCTTGTTAGTCCCTCCTTATTATGGCCATGTCGTCATTTGTACCCTCGCATGCCTACTAGCCCCTTTACTTGGAGTGTTACATGATAGGGTACGTGTTATTTAGACTGTGAGCACTACTTTGTCCGTGCCTTCTCACCCCCTAAACCCCTCCCCATGCCCACACGCCCGTTGTCCGTGCTTCCAACCCCGCGTTGTCCATGATGCAATGCAATAAGTCTCGCTTAAATGCGAGTCCTATTGCATTGCAAATGCTTTCACCTCGGCTCTGTGAATGAGACTGCTGATGCTGCTACAACTAATCCCCCCTGCATTTTAGGAGCCGAGCCCCACCTCCAGGACCACGAGCTCAGTGTGCACGGCTCGCCAACAGCCGGAACGGCGGTTCCCATCTCAGGTACCGGGTGCTACTCGCTGTGCTGGAATTCTCTAGGATCACAGAGGCACGTCTTCGCTACTTGCCTGCACCACCACCCCTTCCAGGTTGCTGCTTGAACACCTCCCCCCCCGCATCGCTGTCCCCCGTTGCCGATTTTTTCAATGCACTTTGACTGCATCCCTGGTTGCTCCTTCGCTCTCGCACTCTTGAGCCAGGAGGCAGCATCAGTGTTTTTTTGCGGCGAGCCTAGGGTGTTGTGGGGTGGCTTCTCTTGCCTCCTGGCGGCGCCTTTTAGGGCTGACAGCTCATGCCTTCTGGCATTTTTGGGGCTTGCCTGGCATGGCGTTTTTGGAGGTGAACAATCTGAGCAGCATGTTTCTTCATCTGTGTAAACATGCCCAGGGCTCATTGAGGCTGATTGGACAGCCCAGTCTAGGCATAACATAGTGCTAATGCCACGAGGTCGCGGTTTCGATACCCGTACGGGCCATTTTTAAGTTGATCCAGCAGCTCATTGAGCAAAAACATCCATGGCAGGGGCTTGTGCCTTCATCCACCAATGTTAATCCCCTCGCCCTAGTTTATCCTTGTTGGAGGGGAAGAACAGCAGATCACTTCACCCCCTGTCATTTTCTCGATGGTCTTTAAATGCACTCTTTGGCACTCAGGGCACATGATTTATTTAATAACAATGTCTTTGCCCTGCTCCCCTCGCCCTAGCTTAACTGTAGCACAGCCTCGAAGGGGAGAACACGGGTAATCGCACTCCCCTACTTGAATTCTTGTTTCTCCCACACCCAATTGCCCTCCTCCCACTGTCCTTTGCCTCCACTCACCTTGCTCTTTGCTTCCCCAGTTCTGCTGCCCGTCCTTTCCCAAATAGCCTCCCATAGTTTCTTACTGTCCTCCTAACTCATTAGAAAAACAACAATGGCAAAGCTTTGGGAATGCTTTTAGAACATTTATTTTTCAGCTTTATATAGTGCCAATTCGATCTGAAAGTTTTGGACCGCTTTACGTGATCACCATTTACTTGCACATGGTCCCTCCCTCTCACCCGCAGCTTGTGGGTTTTTGCAGTTCTCCACACCCTCCCATTGTTTACAATTCTTAACCCACCCTCCCATCGTTGTTGTTTTAAGTTCTCTCACCTACCCTGCCATTGTTTTCAATTCTCTCCCTCCCGTGTGAGATCCAGCTTGACCTCAATAGCTACAGCACGAACCGAGCCTGGAAAGCATAGCTGTGTAACACGGTACTTTGCGACCGCAAACTTTTATTTAAAATAAATAGTGTAGCTGCAAATCTTCACCATTAGTTGAATTTCACACCTCCGGCTGTTATCATCTGTCCAGTGTTCACTAGCAAACAAAAACAAGCATTGGCATAGCCAATAGTTCTCGCCTTTGGGATCTTATAAGTGTTTAGCCATGCAACAGTTGCATAACTAAATACTTATAAGGTCCCAAAAGCGAGACCTATTGGCTATGCAAAGCGGCCGAAAGTGAAAGTGATCGCGATCACGATCAAACATAAAAGCGGCCGTGCGGCCGCGAAAGTGAAAATAATCGCGGTATAGCGCGGCGCACGCCCGCGCACATGCACTGTAGCTCTAGGCTGGCCTGGTAGCACTTTTCGGAGCCCTCTCAATAAGTCTCGCCAGACCAGCGCATGCGCTGGGTCAGGCGAGACCTAATGACTCAACAGGGTACAGCACTGCTTCTACAACGGAAATAACGTCATAGAAGGGTATCCAAAATTTGAACAGATGTCAAGACATGGGTAAATATACTGGCCTACATTATTTTTTTTTTAAACAAATATGCTTCCTGGGCACTTTCATTTCTCATTTTTGTGATATAACAGACAGTCCACACAATTGTTAAAACAGACTCTTGCTGCACCTCTATTGCCTTTTGTGGCGCTGTAAGAATACATATCATCCCAAGGGCTCTCACTAAAGTATAGTTCAATTGCCATTTACATTGGGCGTCCCTGTTGCTGGCAGCTTTCAATACACATTCATTTAATTCTCCAAAAATGTTTCATCAAAGTGTGCAAACTGTCAGTCTGATTTGCCTCCCCGCCCTCATTACCAGCAGAGAAACTGGATTCAGCAAGATCGTGCCATTGTCTAGTCCCAAACTCATCTTTTGCTAATAGATCTACCCGTGATTCATAACGGTAGAAGTCTGCCTAATAACAGGAGAATCTTACACAAATAGTACTGTTGACATGGCGACCGCTGATAGCTTTTAAATTGAATCTGTTTTTTTATAACATAAATTAAACACATTGGCAGAGCCAATAGCTCTGGCTAAACACTTACAAGGTACCAAAGGCGAGACCCATTACATTGCAAATGCTTGTTGTTAGAATCCGGGGTCTCTGGTTGGCGCAGGTATGCACTTGCGACAAGCAGGGACACTTTCCTCTAAGTCAGGGCGTAGGATTACCTGTTTAGAAATAACCCCTGCTCACCCTCTAGGTAACGTGGCGTGAGCAGTCAGGCTAGATTTCCAGAGGGCATTAGGTTAAGCGTTCAAGTTGTCCCACACAATAATCACCACCCCACCACACAAAGACACAAGGCTGTACTTATAGCAAAATAAAGTTCTTTGTAGATAAGATTTCTTTAGGCAGGTTGTCAAAATACAGCTCTCTTGTATAAATACTGTTCCAGTTACTTTCAGGCAGTCCACAGTTCTTAAAATGGCAAAATTATACTTAAAATAGGCTTCTTAGGGGCTCTGTGTGCTTCGTAGCGCCTTTGTTATGCTTTGTACAAGTTTTTAGAGGTGTCTTGCCGTTTCTCACGCTTCTCGCGTGAGCACCAGTACGCTTGCCGTTCCTCATGCTTCTCGCGTGAGCACGCGTATGCTGGCAGTGAACGTAGGTACGCGTCATACACGTTCGGGACGCTCCTTGCCAAAGCTCACGCTTCCCGCGTGAGCGCCGTCAATGTATTTCCAGCGGGACAGTGCCAACAGCTGATTTTGGATCGTACAACGGCTCCCAACACACGCGTTCGTCGCGTAGCAGTTCTACAGCACTAGTACAGCCCGAACCAAGCAGCGGGCGGGTCGTACAGCAGCGTGCTCGCACACAGTACCTTATTCTTCGCACAGGGGGTGATCACAGCAGCATCAGAGGTCCTGGCAGGAGCGTCTCACGTCGCGTTGTCGTCCCTTCTTGGCAGTGGGCAGCGGTGCTTCATGGGGTGCTCCAGGACAGTCTTCGGCCACACGATCATGGGCAGGAGCAGGGGAGGCAGCTTGGGGGCAATCTCTTCAGCGTGTCGCGCTGTCAGCTTTCCAGGGGATCACCAGTGTGTCAAAGGTCCTCGCGGTGATCTCGGCGGTGCAGGGTCGCAGAGGCTCGGTGGTTGGACATTCAGGTTCTTTTCTTCGCGTTGCGAGCTACGGCTCGGAGGGGCAGTTACTTGCGGTGCTGGGACCAGGTGGGCAGGTCCTTGCGGTGCTCGTGGTAGACCCAGGTGGCAGATGTCGCGGTGCTTGGAAAGTGAAAGGAGTGCACACAGGTTCTCTGGGGGTCAGCGTCACAGGATCGCTTCCAGCCGCTTCTCCTCTTCTGGGGGAAAGGTAGCGCCCACTGTTCCTGGGGCGCAGTTCAGGGGGGCAAGTTCACAAGCAAGCCCTTGGAGATTGTTTGAAAGCACAAGATGATGCAAAGTCTTTTCCTTTAGTCTTTTCCTCTCCTTCCAGCAGACAGGCACCCACTGCAGGCCAGTCTCTCAGGCAGAGAGACAGTATTCCTCCTTCAGCTTCTCCAGGTCCTTCTCCTTCAGGCAGAGGTTTGTCTTGGCGCAAACAGGATCTGATTTCTTAGGAGCAGGGCTCCTTCTTTTATAGCACAATTCTTTTGTTCTTTGTCGCCAGGGGGCCTGGGCCTGGCTCAGTCCAGTTTTGGAGCACTTTGTTGTGGTGACTCTGCTCTTTCCTTTCAGCAGCAGGGCAGAGACATCAGCTGCTCCACAGAGGCGGAGCCGGCATTGTGGTGGCAGAGCACAGGTCTATTCAGAGTCAAAGGTGTACTCCTCCCACCCATCCTGGTGTAATCTCTCTACCCACCACCTGGCAGCCAGCCTGTCTCCTGGAATTCCCCAGCCCTGCTCCTTTACTGTTACTAGGCAGAACACACACACACAGCAGAGGCGGACTGAAATGGCCAGGTCAGTAAATACTAACTTTCTAAAAGTAGTATTTACAAACACAGTATATTAATATAAACTTTACTAAAAGAAGTATTTTATTATTCTGAGTTCAAGCATACTAAACTTGACTTTCTACCATGCTCTCTGAGTCCACTGGGATTACAGCGTGTAGTAATTCCAGCAGCCCATTCTGGCCTATGGAGAGCAGGTAGCCTTCAATAGTGAAAAACGAAAATGGCTGTAATTCACTATTAGGACATGCCACACACATCAGGGCATGTCCTACCTTATACCTACAATGCACCCTGCCCTTGGGCCTACCAGAGGGTTGACTAATATGTAGTTAAGTGAAGGTTTGGGGACTGGCAAGTAGGTGCACTTGCGCAGTCAGCGCGACAGTACCAGACTGCACGCAGGTTCTGCAGTGGCAGACCTGAGACACATTTTACTAGGCCGCTTCTGTGGGTGGCACAACCAGTGCTGCAAGCCCACCAGCAGCATTTGTATTTACAAGCCCTGGCACTCCTGGTGCACTTTACTAGGGGCTGATAGTAAACCAAATAAGCCAAACATGGACACCAATCAATGTATACATTTTACCATAGGGAGAGCATATGTACCTTAGCACTGATCAGCAGTGGTAAGGTGCCCAGAGTCATAAAACAGCCAACAACAGGTCAGAACAAATGCAGGAGGAAGGCAACAAGTTTAGGGATGACCCTGCAAAAAAGGGCCAAGTCCAACACTTGTTAATTGAGCAGTTTAAACAGTTTCACAATGAAACTGGAAATCTGATTGCAAGTGAACATCTCCAATGAGGAGTTGGAAGGTAAGGTGGTAAGAAATAGGGATGTGTCCATTCTAGAATTTCTTCTGTGGGAGGTCAAAACGTGCATGTCTTTTAGAGAGCTCTCCACTATCCAACTGGTGAATTGCTTGGGCCACACTACACACTTAACTTAAGTATCTCACACTTCACCTTTACCTTTCCATTTTAAAATATCTTTTAACCCTGTAGGATCTATGGATCGGCTGCAACTTTGTTTTTAACTTCTCACGGTATCCCACCATTAACATATTCACAATGTTTTCAATTATAAAGATTAAAGCCTTCTTTCAGCTCTACAGCACCACAGAAATTCTACTCAATAGAAAGGGAACCCCCATCATCTACCAAGATTTTACTCTATTTCAAACACAATATTTCAAATACAATTTGATAAAAACCTGCATCTCTTAGAAAGCTCCGACAATAATCTTATAATTAAAAATGCATATCCAATGGTTTAATTGCTATTACATAGCACCACACAATGCAGGCATATTTTGCATTGATTGTAGAGTAAGGTGGGTAAGCATTTATCTCTATTTAATTCCCAAACTACCGTATTCCTTTGCTTGTTTTACTTTTCTGTGTCTGCATCCTGCCAAATAGCACTTGTGTCCTTCGACTCATGAGGTGGCAGCACTACTGTTTTAGTTGTGTTCCTCACTCTCTCTTTCGCTCTTCTCAACTCACAACCCACCCACTCATCCATTGCTTTATCGCCTCTTCCAATCCATGCTCTTTTTTAAATCTTTTTATTCTTTTCATTTTTTAAATGTTGTTTGATTGAAGGCCTGACAGCTGCACACTGCTGTTGAGCAACTTGATTCCCTGTCTGTTGCTTCCCACCTTCCCCTTCCCATTCCCACTTTATTTATTTTACTTTTTTTTCTGAGGATCTGGCAGCTGCACAATGCACATCTACCCACTTTTGCACTGACATTTACCCCTACCCAGCCCCTCTCTCAGCACTTTTTTAATGGATTTACTTTTTTCATTACTTTTGACGAGAAACTGGCAACTGTACACTGCAAGAAGCTCCTCACTTTACCACCAATGCAAATATATTTTTTATCTTTTTAGGTCGAGCCTGGTCAGCGCATGCGCTGCTCTGCGAGGCATGCTGTATTGAGGTAGGGACTTGAGGCTCTGCCCACTCTCCGCCTACAATTATCATTGGCTTGTGTTATTGTCCACTGTAAACTGTGGCTGTTCATTGGTCAAAAGGCTTAGTAGTCCCTCCTTAGTACCGCCTTGTCTCATTTTGTAACCTCCCATGGCTACATCCTGTTACGTGTTGTTGCTTTAATTTCAGCCTCCGAGCACTATTTTCACAAATAGCTTTGTCCTGCCTGCTCTCCTAATGCTTTATTTTTTATTTTTAAAGCACACATTTGCAATGCAATAGGTTTTGTATTTGCAAGAGTTTAACCCCTTCAGTGCCCATGACGAGATGGTCTCGTCATGGGCCGCGGTTGCGCTGTGCCCATGACGAGACCATCTCGTCATGAACCCCGCCCGCTAATACAAAGCGCGGCACAGGGCGGGGAAAGGGCGGGGCATGCAAGGGGTTAAGCTATTGGCATTGTAAATGACAATGTATTTATGTATTTGTTTAAAAAACAACACATAAATAAAAGGCATTGTCATTTACAATGCCAATTGCTCAAACTCTCATAAATGCGAGACCTATTGCATTGCAAATGCTTGTTTTAACTTTCCATAGTGAGATAGCCATCTGCCATTTTGGAATGGTCAATTAAAACTAATAATAAAATAAAAATATGGTGAGCATCCACATGCAGGTGTTTTGAGCAAAAGGTTACCAGGTTGTTGAGATTCCTAGTCCTCTTGTCTCACTATCTGTTGATTAGTTGGAAACATGCACATCAAACTAAGAGAATAAGAGGAGAAAGGGGAAGGTAGACAGTGAGAAAGAGAGACATAGGTACCACTCATCTGCTTCTTTAGTACATCAAGTAAATCTGCAGGTTCTTGAGTACAGATAAACATATGACTATCAGGCAAGGAAATACAAGAAAGAAAATATACATTCAAGTATTCATGTATCATTGCTCACTGAACTCCTAGGTGGATTGTACTGTTACAAGTTCCACACCGACCTAGATACAGGTGTGGAACCCCAGGAGGCCAAAACCCAGGAGGCCAACAGGAGCTTAAAAACTCACTCTGGCTACCTAAATTACCCCAGAAATGAATGTCCTTACTTCGAACATAATTGCACAGATATGCTTAGTGGTCTAGTTCCTAACTTTAGCTCCCAGTGCCTGGTTTTCATTAGGTTTCAGCTGCCATTACCAGCAAATCTCTTGCTATGTGCAACTGTATTTGGAACATGTGGCCTTCTGGGTCTCCTCACCCAAACTCTCCACGTCCTCCTGTTAAGGCTAGTAGGATCCCTATGCATGATGTCACCTCGACTCATTTTGAAATTCCTGGCAGAATGGGGGTCATTTTTGAAGGATTTTTCTTTTGGACTTAGGAAAAATCATTCAAAGATGGCTGCCACTCTTGCGTCCACACGGACAGCATCAAACTAGTAATGAGTTCTCTTAAAGCAACACAAAATGATTCAAGGATGGCTGCCATCTAGGCAAACGCATTCACAGTGGCCCTCTTTGAATTATTTTTCTTTCTCTTTTTTAGGAAAATCATTACACGATAGAAGCACTGTTCAAATGCACACTCAAGCATGGTGATAATCTACAGAAAAAAAACATTGACAAATCCAATAGGTTTGCCAGTGGTATTTGATGTTGTTTTCAGCACTATATGGGGGTGCACTGCATTACTCACTAACCCCTTTTTATTCAATTTTTATTGATTTTAATGTTTGCGGGGGCCCAGCAGTTGTCCATAGCTACCAACCTGTGCACATTTGTTCCTTGGACATTCATCCTTCTCACCACCCTTTCGCTCTGCCCACTACCGCTGGGCCACTCAATTGCAACAATTTGCACAGCATTCTGTGCAGATTTTATTTTTGAATTCCCCATTTCGAAATGGCCATCTTCCAACATAGAATGGTAAATTAAAAATAGCATATAAAGATGGTCACTCTATATGCATGTGCATGCACAGCAGCATTCTTGAGAAAAATCAATCAAAGATGGCAATGATGCTTGCATGGACACACATGACTCTCTTGTAAAGCTTCCTCTGGCAGCAAAAGTTAAATCATTTTTCTGATTTCTTTTTTTCTGATCCCTTATCGATCATCTGTGGAGTTCCCCAGGGCTGTTCCCTGAATCTGACCCTTTTCAATATCTATGTCCGCCTTTTTGTGGACCTTGTGGAATCGTTTGGCTTTTCTCTGCTTTCAAATTCTTATGACGCCAAGTTTTAATTTTCGCCTTATCAGCGGAGAGCTCTGGACCATCTTAGGAGGTGCCTCTCAGCTGTATACAACTGAATGGGACAAACTTGCCTTTGGAAGAAGAATGTCCTTGTGGTGAGATAGCAGCTCATCTGAGTGGTAGCCCCATCGATCTTGGCCCTTACTCTCCTCCTGAGCCTGTTCTTAAGAAATTTGGGATATGGATGGATGCTGACCTCACTGTGGATCTCCAGATCAAAATAGTTGGCCGGTTGTTGCTTCAGGTTTCTGAGAAGTCTCTAAAAGTGTCTCTTGACATTATCTGATTCACCAGACATCCTCATCTCATGCCTGGACTAAGGGAATGTTCTTTGCTTCGTTGCATCACAGTCTACCATTAAGTGTTTGCCACCTCTACATAATGCTGCAGCCCGGTTACTCTTGCACATCCACTAAGCATCAACCAGTTTCCTTCCAGCTTTCAGCCCTTCACTAATTACAAGCACAGAAAAGGATTACATTTAAGGATCTTAGTTTTGGCTTCTGGGCCTTCTCAGGATCTGGCCTGCAGTATCCCAGACATCTGATTAAGCTATACCTTTATACATGAGCACTGAGATCCGCCAGCTCCAATATGACTATTTTGCTCAGGTTTAGCAGAGACAAAATGGGAGGTAAATTCTTTAAATATCAGGCAGCCAAACTTTGGAATGCCCTTCTTCCTTAGCGCTGCCATAGCCCTAGCAAGATTACTTTCAGAAAACAATTAAAAACCTGACATTTGTATGTTCTGTGAGGGTCCTGTTGTGGCCATTTCGAACAACAGCACTTGAAAACTCTCTTAGGGCAGCCCTCTGTTTTATAAACCATAAACATAAACAAACTCTTGCAGTCAGTTCGTTTATGAGACTTTATTGTTCTTATTCGTTTTCATCCTTGAGGGAACATTCTCAAGGCAAATATAGTCATTTATCTTTTTCAGTGTAAACTTATCAAGGATATGATTAAAGTTATCCATGTATCCAATTGAGTCATATGACAAATTCTCTTCATAGAGTCTACCATTCAGAACAAGACTTGTGAGAATTGTGCTCTACTCATATCACCAATAACAATTACATCACGGCTACCATACCGGTTTGGAAACCTTTGTGTACATTCCTCCTATAAAGTAGGTGAGATTGACAGACAACATTTTACCTTTTCAATAAATACATTTATTGTATAATTAAATTGGATAACAGAGATGTGATTGACACGTTTACGCTAAAAAAGATTATTGACTATATCCGCCTTGAGAAAGGTTCTACTGAACGAAACGTGTCAGCTGTCAAAATTGGCGGTAATGAATGCTTTTATCCATGATTTTTTGGCTGAATAAGAACATTAAAGACTTATCAATCGAACTGACTGCATTACTTATCTTTTTCATGGGCTTGTGTTAGCCTTAAAAGGGATTAAAACTTCATGAGTTTGCCAAGTGCACACAAATGTGCATTACAAATGTTGGTCAACTTGAGTGCACACACATATCTGAAGGCTACGTTTAAATGATTTTATTTTTCTGTAAGAACAATCCTTTAAAAATGGCCACAGATCATGTGCCCTCGTGCACAGAAGACCTATAGGGGAGGAAAGGCATTGGCATTGCTTTCACAGGCGAGGCCTAATGTTTTTGCTAATGCTTGTTCTAATTCTGTTATTCCTTGTAACTTTTACTCAGTGACTGCAACAATGTAAATATAACGTCTTATGGTCTGCTATTTCCGGGTCAGTGTGTTAAAAAAGTGTATGTGCTGAAGGCCCATAGAGATCAGATTTACTAATGTATTGCAGACTTGCACATGTGCTTAGTGGTACTTGACTGTCAACTGCCCCATGACCTAAGGGTGATTTTCAGACAGTGCTGGTGATGCTGAGAATGCTAACGCTTGTAGGTTCATACATAAAATTAGATCATTGAAATACAAGCGCTAACACGCTTCATTTCGTTGCTTTAAAAATATAGTCATTACCTCCTCGTCCGTCTTCCGCGCCACAGTCATTACTAGTGAGCTTGACTGCTGTGGACAGAACACTCCCAAGTCAAAATACACACTCTGCATACTACTTTTGCATCTCTCCAAGATGGCCGACTTCCCTTTCCTGCACAATGATGATATAAGAAGGAAGTCAGGCCTTCAGCATGCGCGAGCTGAACCAGGCCGCGGCCTCCAGAGGGGTGCTGGAGCGCCTTGCAGCAGTCTCTCTATGACTTAGGTCTAAAGAAAAGTATTTAGAGTTCTTTTTCTGAACGCTGCTGGGAGCGGGAGGCCCCCAAAAACCTACTAACTTCCTGTCATACGAAGCTCTGGTCCAAGTCTGAAGCCGGCCCCCTTGTGGCTGGGAAACCTTGAACCTGGAGAGGAATACCTGAACTCCAGGTAAGGAAGAAGATTGCTGCTAAGTAACTAGAATTAACTTCTAAAATATTACCTCGTGACTTTATTGTCTATAATGGCATATTTAGAAGCAATGTGCAATTAAAGTTGGCTAAAAGCAGCAGAAATGCTTCAGAATGAAAACAAACCACCGTGGACTATTTTCAAACAGATCAAATTGGGGAACATTCTAGTCTACCACAAAAAAAACATTCAGTAATGTTCCCTGGGAGATCGTTGACTTCAATTATAGAGTCGCCCTGTCTCAAATCACAAACATGTCAGCCTCACCTCTTTTCAACTGCATGTTTGAAAATGGCTTTAAAGTTTGGAAATTAATCAAACGGCAGCACCAATCTCGCGTCCCCGGCTTCTCTGAACCGGTCTATTCGCCCCAAATGAATTACATTGAAATAATATAATTGCCGCCTGCCATTCAGTCACCCTTGACAACGGGCGATTTGAAATTGGGAGTGTTTTTCCTCCGTTTCCATCGTGCAATCATGAAGCAAAGGCGCCGGGAGCCGGTGGCATTTAAATTGTCTAAAATCTACATCCTTCAAACAAATGAGCAAAAAAAGAGTGCAATTTAAGGGCAAATCATTTTGTGTTAAACCTAGAGAACTCATAGCGCGCAGATAAAAGAAGAAAAAATGCAGGTTTCACTGCGCTCATTATGGCACATTGACTTTCACCTAATCGCATGCAATTAAAATTTCTCCCCGAGATTCCCTTATTGAAATAAGAAAGATAGCGCCGGGCCCAGGGCCGTGATAGATTTGGCATAAACGTGCTTGCTTGGACAAACTGATTTATCATGTCTCATTCCGCCAGCACTTCCTTGCCCGCTCGTTTCTCATCTTATTACTGTGAAGTTGTAATTAAAGAGGGCACTCCCACACCGAAGCGTTCTCCCGCCGAAGAGGCGGAATTATAAATGTGCCGCGCTCGAGCCGGGTCTGATTTAAAGGGGCAGGCCGCGGAGCAACCCAAGCCTGAAATTCGGGGTTTTACTGCAATTTTAATTGCATCCATTTCATACCCTGTTCGGCGACCCGTGGAAAATAAATCTGCATTTTCTCCTGCCTGATGAATGCATTTTTCAGGGGGAGAGTCGGGCGCGCGTTTAATATCAGGTTAAAGTTAACGATTGTGTTTTTTGCCAGGCAGTTATGGCGGTCTTGGGGTGCGGGTTTTAGTTTGAACGACCCATCTCCTTATACGGACTGCAGGGCATAAGGAACATGACATTGCATACCTGTTCACATGTCATATGGGCCTCTTGAGCAATAGGAAAGTGGCGTGCTACATACATGGTAACCCAATATGGTTGACTTTCAACCGCTGTTCGTGTATTTTCAGCTAACTTCACAGAGCTAGCTGGGATTTGGGCCCAGAGGGGTGCAGCACAGACTAGCTTGTTGGTGTGGAAAAGGTCGCTTTATTGAATTCAGGTGCACTTCACATCAATATTCCTTGTCCTGTGCTATACAAAACTTAGGCCTCGCTAAATATTATCCTCCTACCATACCCCCCTCCCCCTCCCCTAAAATTGTTCCCCCCTCCAAAACATTTATAAACCCCCAAACTTGCAACTTTTAAACCTGTCTTCACCTAACTAAGTACACTCCCTACGCTCTTTCCCCTTCCTACCTGCTCCCAGAGTGACCTTCCCAACCAATGAACAGTAACTGCAAACCGCTGTACCCACCATTACCCAGGAAAAAAACACCCACAAAACATTCTGCGCCACACCAGCACCTGTTTCCAGCGACAACCAAATTACATATGCCCCCCAGTGCACCTGGTCCCAACAAAACTACCCTGAGAAGAAACCTCAGAAAATGCATACCCCAAAGAACCCTCCGGCAGCTCCATAACAGAAAAAACCCCCTTCATAGGGAGGGAGGGTGGGACAAATTTGCACCGCTATGCCCCAAGGCCGGCTGTCGTGTCACAACCACCAAAATGGTGGCTGGTGACACGACATGGCCGGTTATATGGCCTCTAGCCCAAAAGTAGCCCAACCACCTGCCCAACCAGCCCAAAAATAGCCCAGGGCAGCCCAACAAGCCCAACTGGGCTCCGGCTGCCCCCCCACACAAAACCCCCCCGGGCAGGCTTCCCGATGGTCGTACGCCCCCCCCCCCCCAAAGCCCTATTGGGCCGAGAGGGGTGCAGCACCGACCACAGACTAGCTTGTCGGTGTGGAAAAGGCTGCTTTATTGAAAACAGGTGCACTTCACATAAATATTCCTTGGCCTGTGCCGTACAAAACTAAGCCTCGCTAAATATTATCCTCCTACCTCACCTCCCTCCCCCTCCCCTAAAATTGTTCCCCCCTCCAAAACATTTATAAACCCCCAAACTTGCAACTTTTAAACCTGTCTTCACCTATCTAAGTACACTCCCTATGCTCTTTCCCCTTCCTACATGCTCCCAGAGTGACCTTCCCAACCACTAAACAGTAACTGCAAACCGCTGTACCCACCATTACCCAGGAAAAAACCACCCACAAAACATTCTGCGCTCACCAGCACCTGTTTCCAGCGACAACCAAATTACATATGCCCCCCAGTGCACCTGGTCCCAACAAAACTACCCCCGAGAAGAAACCTCAGAAAATGCATACCCCAACGAACCCTCCGGCAGCTCCATAACAGAAAAAAACCCCTTCATAGGGAGGGAGGGTGGGACAAATTTGCACCGCTATGCCCCAAGGCCGGCTGCCGTGTCACAACCACCAAAATGGTGGCTGGTGACACGACATGGCCGGTTATATGGCCCCTAGCCCAAAAGTAGCCCAACCACCTGCCCAACCAGCCCAAAAATAGCCCAGGGCAGCCCAACAAGCCCAACTGGGCTCCGGCTGCCCCCCACCCAAACCCCCCCCCCGGGCAGGCTTCCCGATGGTCGTCCGCCCCCCCCAAAGCCCTATTGGGCCGAGAGGGGTGCAGCACCGACCACAGACTAGCTTGTCGGTGTGGAAAAGGCGCTTTATTGAAAACAGGTGCACTTCACATAAATATTCCTTGGCCTGTGCCGTACAAAACTAAGCCTTGCTAAATATTATCCTCCTACCTTACCTCCCTCCACCTCCCCTAAAATTGTTCCCCCCTCCAAAACATTTATAAACCCCCCAACTTGCAACTTTTAAACCTGTCTTCACCTAACTAAGTACACTCCCTATGCTCTTTCCCCTTCCTACATGCTCCCAGAGTGACCTTCCCAACCACTAAACAGTAACTGCAAACCGCTGTACCCACCATTACCCAGGAAAAAAACGCCACTCAGAAAATTCTGGGCGTAGGCTTTTCTAAACCCCCCTTAGGACTCCCGACGTTTCGGGTATCTGCAGATGCCTAACGCCCTGTCCAAAACCTCCTTCACCTGCACTATGTATAACTCCATACCATAGCGGGACAGATGGACCCTGTCTTCCCTAAAGAAGTAGACCGCCGCATAACGCAGCTCTGGATGTTCCATCCTACCAAAACCCTCCTTGCTGCAAAAACTTCTCATATCTCTGTTAATCTTCCTCCGCACCTTATCTATGGCCGCTGGTCGCTCCGCCCCCCTCCAATACCTCCTCGGAATAAACTCGGACCATACTACATGGCAACCCGGCCACTGCTGCCGAATTTCCAAAAGGTCCCTCTTTTCTGGCATTCCGGTCTATCTGTTAAAAAAATTACAGGTGGTCCAGAATACTGCTGCCAGACTGCTATCGGGGCTGTCATCTAGGGACAGTGTACAGAGCCAGCTCCGTTTATACCATTGGTTACCAGTAGCTGCCAGGGTAAGATTTAAGCTACTGATTCTGGCCCATCGGGCACTTCATGGAAGCGGGCCCCTTTATTTACAAAGGCGGATTTCCTTTTATGTACCTGGACGGGCATTGCTCTCCGCTTCTCTGTATCTTGCTCAAGTTTCCCGCTTTAAGCGGCAGAGGACCGGGGGTGGCTCTTTCACATGAAAGACAGCCACTGCCTGGAACTCTCTCCCGTTGACCATGCGCACCATCCAGGACCCAGTGTTTTTTAGAAAAAAACTGAAAACCTATCTTTTTGTTTGAAGCTGAATATAGTACCTTTATAGACTCGCGCTGGGATACTCTCGAGTAACTGTGCGCGTAATAAATGCATATAGCATAACATAACATAACAAAGTGATGGGCCTCCACAGCCGGGATCCACTACCCCTTTCCCGTGCCCAGCCTTCCATTAAACGCGCGCCCAGCTCGCCAGCTGACGGTGCGTACCCCCACCACAATCTCCCCATGAAAGCTATGGCCGAAAGCTTGCCTGCCATCGTCACATTTTGGTCAGGCCCCTGTCCATCATTGCCGGAAGGAATTGTACCACCTGTTCACCCCTTTCCCAGGGGCTGGCATGCCGCATCACACCACTCGCCAAGAACTCCCGCCACACCTGCTCGTAAGCCCTCCAGGTTGATGTGGCCACCGACCCTCTTACCAGTTGCACGACCCTTTCTCTCCTACCGACCACATCCCTGCTGGCACCGGTGTCTTGTATTCGTCCGCCTCCGTGGCTAGGCCATGGAATCTCTGCCAATGTGAACGAGACAAAGCGTCCGCAATGTCATTGTCCACCCCCGGCACGTGTCTGGCTTGAAACAGTATATCATGTTCCAAACAGCGCAGCACAAACACCCGCAACAACTTGAGAACCTGTGTGTCCCTGGCTGATTGCTTGTTCACGACCTGCACCACCGACATATTGTCCACCTTGAAAATCACCCTCTTGTGCCCCAACGCCCACGCCCACACCACCACCACCAACGGGAAAAATTCCAGAAACGCTATGCTCCTCCCCCCGCTCTTCCAATGTGACGGCCATTCCTGGGCGCACCACTTCCCTTGCCAGTACAGCCCAAAACCGCCAGCCCCCCCGCATCCAAGGAGATGGTAACGTCCCAGTCCCAGTCTTCTGCGGGGGCCATTGGAATACCATTAAAGTGTTCCAAAAATGTTCTCCACATGCGCAAATCCGCCTTCGTGCCTGCCGACAAGCGCACATGGTGATGCGGCAGTGACAACCCCGACAATGACATGCCGAGCCGCCTGCACCACCCGGCACGCGAAATTCAAGTGCCCCAGTAGGACCTGTATCTCTCGTAGTGTCACCTTCCGTTTCGCTAGCAATGTGTCAATCAACAGCAACATGCCCCCTTGGCTTCCATGGCTACCGAATCTAATTCGATACCCAGAAATGACAGCACCGTGCTGGGTCCCTGCATTTTCTCTGGCGCCAGGGGCACACCCAGGTAGCCCATGAGCTCTGTAAAACTGTCCAGCTGCTGCTGGCAGTCCGCTGAACCGGGCAGTCCCACCAAGAAAAAGTCATCCAGGTAGTGCATCACCGTCTCTTTGCCTGTGTGCCACGAAAAAACCCACTTCAGAAAGGTACTGAAATGCTCAAACAGAGCACAGGATATGGAACACCCCATGGGCAATGCTTTGTCCACGAAAATTGACCCATCAAACTGTATACCCAACAAGTGATAATCCTCCGGGTGTACCGAGAGACCCGTCCCCACCGTCGCAACCAACCGCCGCGCCACATCCATGGAAGAGTAAGACACGGAGGAAAACTCGGTTGCAATAAAATCATTCACTGACGCTCCCTCCAGCCAGGACAAATGCTGTATCAGCCGGTATTGGCCGGGCTCCTTCTTCGGAACCACCCCAACGGGAGAGATGATCAGGTCCCGCATAGGGATATCCTGAAATGGGCCCGCCATACGTCCTTCCCGTACTTCTTTGTCCAATTTTTCCCGCACCACTGTGCCATGGGTCTTGGCTGATTTCAAATTCTCGGCCCACCTAGCAGCCTGCGGACCCCCGTACCCCAGGCGGAAATCCTCCCGAAAACCCCGCTCCAGCAGTCCCGCGTCCTTCGTCCGAGGGTAAAATGCCAACATTGTGTCCAGCCGGTCCAGAGTAAGAGCCTTTGCCCATATGTCCCTGTCCTCCCCTGCCCCTCTACCCCCTGGCTGCTGTCCCGCCTGCGTGGACTGCTGTCCGTGCTCACCGGTTCTGGCCCCCCTCCAGCATTGCACCACGGGATGGTGCCCTGTGCATTTGGAGCATTCATGCCTGAACTTGCAAAATTGGCGGGCGCAGTTACCTTTATTAAAATCCCAGCATGCGCCCACTGACCCCCCCTGCAGTGGCTCCTGCCTGCCCCACCTCCCCCACGGGTGGGGCGGTTCGGAAAGGGGCGTGGTGCCAGCGGAATGCTGCTCGCCGTGTTAATCGTCTTCCCGAATTTGGCCCCCCCATGGTCTGCTGGTAGAGGTCCGCATCAATCTCCCCCCACTTTGCCTCTGGGTCCCAGGCCAGCCGTGCCCTGAACTCCTCATCATAATGGGACCAGGCGTATCCCCTGTATGTTACCTGCGCCCGCCTGATCACGTCCATGTACATGAACAGTGCAACGGACCTGTCAGGGTATTTCTCGCAGTACACACTAGCAAAAATCAAAAACCCCGCTGACCAGTTCTCGATATTCATCGGCACTCTCGGCCTCTTGGCCAGCTCCAGCTCCTCTTCCTTGGAGCTCTCCTTCCCCGTCAGCTCCCTATGAAGGAGCTTCAGAATATCCACGTACTCGCCCTTCCAGATTTTCTCCTTGGTCGCCAGCGTCAAATTGGCCCCCAAGGGTTTCGTGATGCCCATTTATGGCAACTTCTTTACGGGGATTTCATGGCTCTCCTTACCCTGTTTGGGCATCCCTCCTTCCTCCTTCCCTCCCCCCGACTCCCCCGCAGACCCTTCTGCCGCCGGCACCGCACCACTCGTGTCGTATGTACTCCCCGACTCCAGCCCCACCCCCGTGTCCTTCACATATGTCCCTTTGCACAATCGCACTCCCCCCTCCTCCCCCCACCCCCTTGCATCAGTGCGCACCGAAACCCTAGCCTGCAGGACACCACATGCCTTCGCCCCCCCCTGTGTGCACCTTACCTGGCGTCAAGGTCGGCATCCGCACCGGATCCCGTCGCCCAACCAGTCATGCAGGTGGGGCCATCACGCTGTCTGCTTTTTTCAACCGAACCACAACGCTCTGTAAAATACTAGGTATAGTGTTAGTCGCAGCCCCCCCTGCCTACCCCTGCTCAACAATTTCCCCTTCTTCTGCACTTTCTTCATCATAGTCCAGCAGTAACGGGCTGTCCTCTTCGGACTCCTCCTAACAGGCTTGGCCATGGGCCGCCCTCCGCGGGCTCCAGCCTGCTCAAGCCTGCCCGCTCCCTGCACATGCGTAGCAAGTCCCCCAAATCTACACTATCTCTCCGCTGCCCTGTTCGCCGCTCCTCGTTGTCCTCGTCATTGGAATCGGACCCGTGACCCTGTCCCCCAGCGGCCGCATCGACCCATCGGGGTGAAGCCACCGGGACCAAGTCTACCCTCTTCCTGGATGCCGCTACCGTCAGGTCCCTCGTGGGAGCACGGCCGCCCGCATAAGGCAGAGGTGGCCCATCCTCTCGGTGGGTTGGAGCCGCATGAAACTCTCCCGAGCACCTCACCACACTGTCCTGCCAAAAAAAAGTGGAGACCGACATGCCGGGGTTAATCCTGCTCCCCGCACCGCCACTCCCCAAAACCTCCTCCCATGGGAACCCCCACCCCCAGCCTGCCCCCAACGCACTGGAGGAATGCCCCACGCCCCCTTCCCCTCCTCCCCATCGCTCCACTTCAAAGACTCCAATACCCACTGCACCTCTCCACCGGCCCGTGCCCCCCCTCTGGCCCCCTCACCCCTCCCACCGCCCCCATGGCTGCCTCCAACCCACTGTCTCTGAACACTGAGCGCGCAGGCCCTCCGGCACCCTGTCTAGCCATCCCCCCACCTCTAAGAGTTGCTTCGGCCCCCCACGCGCATCCTCTGGGACCGCTCTCTCTGCCCCCTCCTCTCAACTCCCCCCGGATCTGCCAGGTGATCCCTTCACCCGCGTGCTGTCCCCCTTCCCCCTCACCCCACCCTCAGCCCCCCCACCCATGGCCCCCCTGGCGGTCTGTGCGAGGGCCCCAGTGCCCCCCGCCCACCTCCCCTGCTGATCCTGCCCACCGATAAGACCCCCCCTGCCTCCTCCCCTTCCTGCTTACTATCTATCAGTACTGGGGTGGCCCACCCGCTGTCAACCCTCGCGGTGGTGGGCCCTTCGCTGCCCAGCGCTCAGCGCTCCTTATCACCTGTTGTGGCCTCGGGACTGCCCCGCCCGCCTGCGTGCACCTTCGGTGCCCCCCACCCCCTCCTGGAACCTCAACGTTGGCCGCGACGCCAGGTCCCGCCCCGCCTCGAACTCGCTTCCCCAGTGCGGCCGCACCCCCCTGCCTCTGCACTCACCCATTTTCTTGCTCGCGGCGGCTCACAAGCCAGAACCGACACCGCTCGCCGCCCTCCTAGGGGGCCGCACTTTGACGTCGGGCCGCAGCATGTCCATGCGGCCCGCGCCCTCCAGCAACCAAAGCACATCCATGACCCGGGGATCCTGCAAACCCGCCATCCGATCACCACCAGTATGCCACGCACGCCACTCTACAAAATCGCTAGTACAACTCCGCGCCCAAATTTGCACCGCTATGACAAATTTGCACAGCTAAGCCCCAAGGCCGGCTGTCGTGTCACAACCACCAAAATGGTGGCTGGTGACACAACATGGCCGGTTATATGGCCTCCAGCCCAAAAGTAGCCCAACCACCAGCCCAACAAGCCCAACTAGGCTCCGGCTGCCCCCTCGGCCCAAAACCCCAATGGGACATACATTAACCTCATGTTGTGTGGATAGATTGAGCCAGTTCTGGCATTTTAATCAATAGAATGTTTCAATCTGGGACTTGTAGTTTCTATTTTAAATTGGGATAGGTGCCTCAAACTCCCAGCATGCAATTACTGCTGTATAAATAGCGATAACTGGCTGAAAGTATCTCATATGACATTTATTAATTTAGCATCCCTTAATATTTCTAGCTGAAGCAAAACGTGCGTTTCAAAGCAGCATATTTAGCTCTTGCAGCATCTTGGCTTTGAAATATTGGCAATTGTCCTACCAAATTCAATGGCTTTCATTCTATCAACTTCTGAAAGATGAAGGTGTGAGTAGATACACCTAAATTCAAATCTGTGACTATGAGGTGACCCACAGATTTCTGGAGTAAATGCATTTGTCCACTGAGCAACCACACCCTGCTGAAAAGTCATGCAAAAGAAAAAAAAAACATAGTACTAGGTGATAGAGTGATTGATATTGCATCGAAGTGATCAGCTGCAGTATGCTTTAATTGTGCCAATTGTTTAGCTATCATTAATGAAGATAAGCGAACTTTAAAGTACACATCTACTGAGTCGTACAGAAGAGCAAATGAATCAATGATTATTTGGGTCCCGATTATAAAACAATAAATATTAGTTGAGTAAAGTAAAGATATTTTTACTTGCAAATCAGGCTCCCGCCTGAATCATGTCTGTTGGCATGTATGTGATTTACATATGGTGACTTTAAATACTTTAAAAAAAATTTGGGAAGGAATGGCTGCACAAATCCCTGAGAGTAGCGAGTACAAGTGCAGAGGGCCTATTAAATAAAATTCATGGAACCCACAAGCAGCACAGGAAATTATGGAAAGCAGACCTAGCTTGTGGGTTGGAACGCAGCAGGCTGTGATGTGAGGCAGTTGGGGTAGGACCATTTACTGTTTTGAATGTGTCACAAGCTTGTATAAGACCCTGATTTTGGCACGTATCCAGCTACCTTGGTGTTAGTCCAATGTACCTAGAAGCCCCTGAATCGCCAATTAAGGTGAGATTGACTGGATTTTGAGCACGATCCCACTGATATCAATGGAGACTAATTTTTTAGGTCTCACCAAGGCAGCGCATGCTCGGTCTCTTCGAGACATGCTGGTTCTAGGATATGAGCTTTGAAAAACACCCACCCTGTTCATTGTTTGCTCTTGCTGTCCTTTAGAAATGCTCGCTTTTAATTGGCGAATATAGTAGTCCCTCCTTTTGCAATTTTGTATCCTCCCATGAGGGCTGGCCTTTTTACATGCGTTCTTACTGTTCGGGTTGGTTATACTTAGAAAGTACTCTTTTTTTTTTTAGTTGACCCTCCTCTTGTTAACCGCTTCCGTGCTCATGACGAGCCCAGCTCGTCATGAGGCACAGTGGAGCTGGGCTCGTCCTAACATCCGCGGCCCGCCCACGCGCGATTGATTCCCCGCCTGTGCGGGAGAATCAATCAGTGGGCGGGGTCGTGACGAGCTCAGCTCGTCATGAGCACAGCTCCACTGTGCCTCATGACGAGCTGGGCTCGTCAGGAGCACAGCGCCCCTGCTGCGGCCCCCCTCCCCCCGCCACTGGGAAATTACCCCCGCAGCGAAGGGGTTAACTGTTCTGTATACTTGTGTAATCAAACTTCGTTTGTTTCATTTTCTTGCCTCCCCTCACACCTCCCACAACACTGCTTTGGTCTCTTGTCTCCCATGCATCCCCCTCAACCAACACCACTCGCAGACCCCCACCACCCCTCTGAGGCCACTGCTGTTTTGCGCATTTGATTAATTTATGCAGTCTACCCCAACCCCTTGCACGACACTGCTTTCCCACCCCCAGATCGCTGTTTTGAATTCTTAAGTTATTTTAAATTTGTCGCTTTTATTTATATAGCGCATGTATCGATGCTGCTCAAAGTTGAGCCGAAAGCAAACACGGATCCCCACCTTCCCAGTCGGCAGCTCTCAACACTGAGCCATATCCTTTCCCTAACCATGTTGCAAGGTGCACTACTATATCCGGCCAAAAGAGGTGCCAAGGGACACCTAGTGACAGCCTGTGGTACTTCACCCTCACAACACTGCTTGTACATTTTGGTAGGCTCTTTCTATGCTTCTGCTCTTTTCATTAGATTTCCCAGGATTTGTGTTTTATACGTTTTTATAGGGGAAAGAATGTGGCATAACGGCCAACATTGCCGACCTTGGAGAGGTGCTGGCTCAACATCATGTAATTCTGGGCAAATCACTTAAAGGAGCGATCCTTTCTTGCTTTAATATTTTTGAAACACCCCAAAGAAAATGAAAACCGAGGCGCAAAGCCGTAGCAAAATAGGGAAAAAACAAAGAACAACCTCTCCACACTCTCCCCAGCAGAGCAGGAGAGCTGATGCTATAAAATTCACTTCACCACAGAGACTTGACCCGTAATGCTTTGCAGGGCCTTGCCCATATCTTCACCTGTTGTGGTCCTAGGATGATTGGACCACCACCAAATTTCTCAGCACCACATGCTCTCGTTTTTAGCTCATCTTCTGGGTTCTCACTCTGGGTTGGGGTGAGGGGCCTGAAATCATCACCTCCACACGTTTTTTATTTTAGGCATTTACATTTTTCCATGGTTGGAGCTTTTGCTCTACAGCTAGGAGGGGCATTTTCTTTAGGATTCATACGTATTTGTGAATACATACAAATCACTCTGCTATATGACATATTCGCAGAGTGGCTCACTTATTTCACGTGTTGCTAAACATAATGGGTTGTGTTCAGTGGCAGCTGGCATGTACCAAGTGTGGTGAGGCTGGTGGGGCAGGCACAAAAAAAAAGAGTTACCTTGGTAGCTTCCAGCACGATGTCCTTCACCCTCAGGTGTCTTCAGGAAG
The DNA here is from genome assembly GCF_964204655.1 of Triturus cristatus. Classification (NCBI taxonomy): domain Eukaryota; kingdom Metazoa; phylum Chordata; class Amphibia; order Caudata; family Salamandridae; genus Triturus; species Triturus cristatus. The sequence goes on from NC_140582.1 coordinate 1,074,126,208, forward strand.
CTCTGATGCAGGAAACTGCACTACCCAATCCTGGCACTGCTCTCACAGCATGAGAGCAGTACCGGGATTGGATAGAGCAGGCTCTCTCAGCGCTCCTAAGAGCACTGTAGGCCTGCCATTTATCGAACCTAGCTGTCTAAGACAGATAGGTTAAAGAACTTTAAAATGCGCATGTCTGGCTGGCTGTCCCAAGACAGCTAGCCAAGGAGACATGCGCCTTTTAAAGTGCAAAGCTCCCTGCTGCTGCCACTCAGCAGCACTGGCCCTGCCCTGTCCTGACATTTAGTTCTGGATAGGTTACTGAAAAACAAAATGGTAATAAATAAACTTTATTACCATTTTATTTTTCAGCTCTGGCACTTGTGGGATGATGCTCCTCTGCTCAAATGGAGGAGCCACCTCTGCCATTAGATTCAAAAAGAGTCTTAACATTTCCCTGTTTTGCCCATACCTTTGCTATTCAAAAGCATTACTGTTATAATCAAAGCTGGATGCTGAGTTAGGTTCCGGAGCCGGAACTTGGACTGTCTGAGGGGCGGGTGACTACTTCCTGGAGTCACAATGAAATCACACAAGTCGAACAAATGCTCAAGAAAAGCTTGTCAGAGTCTCATGAGCAAAAAGCCATAGGAACAGAAAAAACTCCATATATGATGATCACCTTCAAAGGGCACGTAGAGAATTCCAAAGAGCAGGAAAGGCTTCCAGAATAATCACCTACTAGCACAAGAATCAGGAATCGGCAGATGGCAAGAACGAAAACTGCAGAAGGAACAATGTTGCATTGTGGCACACTCTCCAACCAAACCTGAACACTCAAATATGGAGAAACAGGAAATTATGAAAGGCCCACGTGACAATCCCCATGATGGACTGAGAAACACAATAGAAACTAAAGAAAGAAACAGCCATATTGAAAAGGGAAAAGAAAACCCAGCACCGGACCATTAGCAAAGCCACTTTAAAGCCCACCTGCAAACTTTCAGGCAAGCAATTGCTATTTTGGAGTAAAGCCCTTGGGAAGACATTCAGCAGCACCCAGCAGTATCAACTAGCAGGAAAGCGCCAGTAAAACCTGCCCAAGGTAATTGTTATTCCTTGCCTGCACCTGCAGGCTTAAGGTGGGACCTCACGGTTGCAGACTACTGTGATATTATGGCTTCTGGGTACTGCAACATCGCAGTCCCCAGAAAGCTGTCTAAGAGATCCGTTCACAACATCGTACTAGGGCTAGACTAACATCATCTACCTTAGGTTTTCCGTCTGCATTGCCTATCATCTTCAGAGATTGCAGAATGTGGTAGGCCACATACTGCCAATACATGTTACTGCCCTGGCTGCTAATGACCAACATATAAAATAATATATTGCCAATTACTATGTTCAAAGTGTACGATGATCTAGGATGCTCACATACCTTTTGGTCCACAAACAGTGTGCCAGGCATCTGCCTTTGAACTTCATCTCAGACCAATGGAAGATCATCTGGGGTTAGCAAATGGTTCTGGATATGATAAACATATATGTAGACAATGTAGCCATGAATACCTTGCTGGGATGGTTCTCAGTAATTCTCTGACCCTTTCAGTTTGCGATTCCCCCACTTCAATTAGAATTGTGGAGACCGCAGACTTACCACTGGTGGAGCCTCAGCCAGCATCACCAACAATCAAAGGCGATGTCACATTCCCCATAGGACTGGCAACTTTCATTGATTAGGATGACCACCCTATTTAAGGTAGTCCCTCTAATGCATATATTCCCTTCAAGGGTCTGGCTTTGCAAGGCAGAAACAGTGCCCAAGACTCAACTGCAGAAAACATTCAGCTTGTTAGTGTCCTGACCACCTACAAAGGAAGCTGTTCAAGACCACTCTATTCTGTCTTTGATTCTGCTGTAGAAGCACTACACCCATGTTGCCTGTCCAAAGCGCCGAGATACCCCTTCGGGGGTCGATTCAGGTGTTATATAAATAAATAAATAAAGTGCCATTGCTTGTTTGAATTATGTCTGAAAAAAAAGAACAGAATGACAAGAGATCCAAAAAGATATCCCCCCATGTTCGTGGGAGCACTTTTATCAGAAATAGACCATTGCCGACAGACTACTAACAATAACGCAGGTTGTTTGCTATGGGGAGGACATCCAAAAAGGACTCCACCACCTGAAAACATTTGCGGACAATCTAATGGGATCTAAATTACCCCCTTGGTGATTTTCAGAATCCAGCACTAAAGTCCATGCAAGTCGTCTACACAAAACATAGATAAAATAGCAGAGACAAAGAGCAGATAGCATGAGTGACAGGCCTTTTTACTAGCAAGGTGCAGCTCCTATGTTAGCGTGGGCAGCAGAACAGAACGCAAGGAAGATATAGACACCAGGTGTGTTGTCGGCTTTCATCAGAGGCCCATCTATTACAAATCATTATTACCTGGACTTGCCATTGATGTATTATCATAGAGGGGACAACGCAAAGATCTAGTATTAAAAGATATTATAATAAATCCTATGCAATTTCATTATTTGTTTAAGCAAACAAGTAACCTAAGGCATTTAAATGAAGTATGTAAAAAATGGTATTCAATGCAATTAATCAGCTAACAGGAGTACCATCTCTGCCTGAACAGGACAGAGTACAAAATCCTAAATGTTTGAGAACACTCCAGCAGTAGTATAAGCCCCGCCCGCAAACCTGCCACAGCAGGAAAACATAAAATGATAATAACCTTGAGTTCTTATCATTTTATGTTTCCTTTATTTCACTGCTGCAAAGCAGTGGGGCAACACTCCTCCGCCTTAGTGAAGGAGCCACCACTCGTGTTTTTTAAAATTCCAACTGTATTAATTGAAGAGATATTTTTCATAACAATTTCTGTATTAATTCTCACCTTTGCTTTGTGTTTAAAATTCCAACTGTATTAATTGAAGAGATATTTTTCATAGCAATTTCTGTATTGCTTTTCTCCTTTGCTTTATTTCTGTTTTAATCACAGTACAACAGAGTTATTTGTGAAAACTTTCTATAGAGTATTCATGAAATGCAAGGCGCAAGTTAAGTCACTGCTTCCCACAGGGACTTAGAATGGTTTAATGTGTATTTTTTTTTCAGCTAGCATATTACTCTTGCCTCCTCTCCTCATAACCTATTTCCCATTTTCTGATTCTACAGCGAGGCGAGGTCATACAAATGGCAACAGCGCTATGCAAATATCATCACTCCACTACAAACAAAAAAACGAAAGGTAAAAAACATTGTTATTTTCGACACCAACAGCTCTAACTTTCACAAATCCAAGACCAATTGCATTGCAAATACTTGTTTAGATGGTCAGGAAGGTAGCGGCACAGGTGTTCCCACTGAAGTCCAAGAAGGTTGGCACCCTCCAAATGAAGGCACATTATGAGTTATGCAACATGGTGAGGTAGAAGAACAGGTATATATATTGTATGAAGTTCTGATTGAGAAATTTAGGAGCTTGTGGGGTGAAGGAATTTTGGGACAGACCCACTTATGGACTGTGTCAGTAGTCCAGTCTACTGAGAAATAGTTAGATGATGTTTTAGTTGTGTTGAATGGGATCTGTTGATGAATTTTTCATGCATCTAGTATTTTTCACTATGTTTTTGTGGTTGTCATGATAACAAAGGGTTTGTTGGTCCTCGAAGGGTCACCCCCAAACCTTTCTATCTTTTCCCCCTCCACTTTTTGCTGAATTAGTTTTTGTTGGCTCTAGGACACTGTGCACTTTGCTAAAGTGTTTGTGCTCTCTCCCCGAAACATGGTTAAACTGGTTTATGCCTGATTGGCATATTTAAGTACCATGTAGAGTGGTATACCATATACCAAAGGTCTGCAAATTAAATGCTACTATTCGGCCTCCAGCACTGATTGTACCATCCACTTAAGTAGCACCTTAAAACATGTCCCAGATCTGCCATTGCAGCCTGGTTAGAGTTTTAAACTGCCAATTCGACTTGGCAATATATCCCACTTGCCAAGCCTTAACCTCCCCTTTTATTGTAAATACGGCACCCTTAGGGTAGCCCTAGGTAGCCCATAGGGCAGGGTGCATGGTAATTAACATGTTGGACATGCACTTTTAAGTTTTGCCATCCTGGTAGTGAAAAACTCCTAAATTTGTTTTTCACTTCTGTGACACCTGCCTGTCCAAAGGATAACATAGGGTTTGCCTTATTACATTTAATAGTGCTAGCTTTTGATTAGGGTGAGGTAGCAAGTTCATGTTTGGTTGGTGTCTATGACATTATAATGAGAAATTCTCTTTAATGGTAAAGTCTTATTTTTATTACAATTTTGAAAAATCCATTTTTAGAAAGTTGGCCTTTTCCTGCCCTTTTTTTGTCTGCAGCCAGTCTTGGGACACATGACAGAGTGTAACTGAGAGTTAGACTTTTTGAGTTTCTCCCAGACAGTGTCACAATAGGAGGATTAGGTGTGCCTGAATTGGCCATCTGCTGGCAGGATAGAGGGTGGAGCTGAGCACAGCCCCACTTGCAGCTGATTCGGCTGTGCCCTGCATTCACACAAAGGACTTATCACCACCATATTGTCACTGCACCCAGCTTGAAGCCAAGGCAGGGGAGTCAAGAGGTTTTATGCACTTCAAAAGAAATTCTAGAAGCTTCTCCGACCTTCCGGAGGGAAGGGAACATGGTATACAAATCAAACCCTCAGATCCACTCTTCAGATCCCTCCCTCAGAGCCACAGGGTCACAAATTCTCCCACCATCTTGAACCTTCACACGGACCCAACCGGAGTGAGTACCCCCCAAGTGGTGTCCCACCAGTCCTGGGCCCTTGGTTGTGGTGCTTAATGTGCCCAGATGGCTTAAACCCAAAACTGAGGACTTGAAACATTTTTGGCCAAAAACTGCTCTTAGAACCAGGAGGAGACCAGGACCAACCTGCTCACCTATATGTATGAGGTGCATCGCCAGTTGGATTGGCTTTTCGGCTTCTCCCACTGCATTTGTCTCTGCACTCTGCAGCAGCAGATCCTGTTCATTGATCCCTCGCCAAAGGGGTATTCGAGCCCAGGGGCAGCTTGTAACATATGACAGTGGTGGGTAGAGTCAAGTGCCCCACCGCTGCCCAAAACACAAAATAAAACAAGCATGCAAAATAAACACACTGGCATGCATTACAGTAAAATAAAATAAACGTGCTTACCCAGGCTGCATCCTCTGTGTCTTGTCTGTGGCTATGAGCTCGATTCAAAGTGCAACCTTTCCTAAGCAATACTGGCGCTACTCATTAGAACAGCGCCAGGATTGCATGAGCTGGCAGGCTAGATGCTCCATCAGGCCCTGTAGGCCTGTGCTTGATCTCCACCCAGTAGTCTAAGAGAGTTGGGAGGAGACCTGTAAAGTGCTCATATCATGCTGGCCATCACAAGACAGCCGGCCAAATTGACATGCGTATTTTGCAGTGTCTGGCAGCCTTCCTCTTGTGGTAAATAATTTAATTACCGGGACTTAATTTGATACAGAAAAATAATAAAAATAGCTCAGTAAAATAAGAGGCAAAATCCGTGGTATTAGAGGTTCGGAATGGGCTTTATTCCAATGGACGATTCGAATCGTGGACTCCAAGTTCCATCACCACGGAGGTTCAGGAAGTGAAGTACATACTTTATTGATAAGTAATCACTTTTATACAATAGGCATTACAGTGAAGTAAATGCAGGAGGCGTAACAATTGATAGTAAAGATAAAACATACATGCGTAGCAAAAGTGGGCGTAACTGGGTGTAACTAAAGAACGTCATCAGGTATGATGTCATACTAGGGTGGTTCCATGAAAGAATTTCGCAATGTCAGCAGAAATACTTGGCAGAAATGCGCGCGCAGCAGCATGACGTATGATTGACGTGCAACTAGGGGGTGAAGGGGACTTGACATTTAGCTCTACATGTGGCGACAGAAGTCTGGAGGGTCAAGTCAACCTAATCCCAAATCATATCTAACATCCTATGTTTAAAGAACTATGTTATCCAAAAGAGAGGTCTCTTAGAGTAGAATCTTATTCTATACTGACTATACTGACTGTTAGTGCGTGTACAAGCGTCTAAGTGTCTACACTAGATGCGAGGGCAGAAATCTTCCATAATAATAGGGCTATGAATTACTTGCATAAAGACAGAGAAGCCGGGCCTTTTGCTCGGTAGCTGGAAGAATGTTTACCTAACTACTAGACAGGAATGCATTGGGCAGGGAGCGGAGCAGATAATTTCGAAGGTGAAATACAGTTTTTGGCAGGCAACAGGCTGATGTCAGGCACCATGAGCCGCGCAGGGAATGAGACATAGTTCATGGTCACAGATGCAGGCTCAGACTGGAGCTTTCAGAGGCAGAAGGCAAGAAAAGCTTGATGACAGAATCAGGGCCTACTTGCCTGGACTGTAAAATGGCATAAGTGAACCATATAAAGCTGGTGGCCTTTCATACTTAGGGATGGAATGTCCGGCCCATTCATGGCGGATCTGAAAAAGGACATGTTGACGGTGGACGCACATGTGTTTGCGTCTTCATAACTGGAACTGGAGGGAACATACATGTACTTGTGATTCATACATGAAACCGTTGGGGTCCAAGATAGGGGACATAACTGATCAGAAAAATCCAATTTTCCACATTCCCTCCTTGTCCCCTACTTGCCCGTCAAGAGATATCAATCTTCATCAATCCGTTGATCTGTTCATATAGCATCATTTGTTCTTCTTTCTTCTTCCGTGATGAATGAGATCTTGGTGGTGGAATACACGATGTGGCACACAGACCACAGATCGCTGGTCCACATTGTAGACATAGACAGCAACTGAATAGTATGAGAAAGCCAATACCTAGGAAGGATAGGACCTTCCATCCAAAGGTAGATAATACACTCCAAAACCAACCGGACCAAGTCCAGGTGCCTGGATTCTGGTGTATCTGGCTTACAATCTTATGAAGGCGAGTTATGGCTTTATATACAGATGGCGAATTTTCTGGTATGAAAATGCAACAACTTGATCCGATGACCCTACAGGCTCCGCCCCTATCGGCCAAGATGACGTCAAGGACAAGACGATTTTGAAGCACAACAATCCGCATAGCAGACTGCTCTTCTGTTAAATTGCCTAAGGCGGAAATAGTTTCGTTCACTACTGCTTCAAGGGTTCTAGTTAATCTACGTATCAGCTTACTATTAGTAACGGTACCTATATAGGGAAAAAGACCTTTATTGAAATCTGTGTATTTTTCCCATGCTGTTTCAGTGTAATCGACTATTGGGAGATCTCTCCTTTCTCTATTGTGTACTAAATGAATATTTCTGTGATAATCAGGAGGAGCTAGGAAAACAGGTGGCAAAAGGAATCCGATGTAGCAGGTACCATCCCAATCTAGAGGCAAACGTACATATGCCGTCTGACCACATATGAAATAGGAATGGCGGGAAGCTCTAAATGTAGACTTGCCTTGATCACTAAATTCTATTACAGTGGTGCATCTACTATGGCCCATATGTATGGAACCATTCTTTCTTACACATAATTCACCTTTTACTGGAAATATTGACATAGCGGGCAAAATTGGAGTAGCTTCGGATTCGACATTTAGGATCATAAGATTAAGCGTAAAATTACCTAATCCATACACTTCATTTTCTAGATCAGTTCCTGTTCTTTTGGGAAGTCCCTCCTTGTTAGGGTAGCAGACTTTAAGTAAAACTAAGTTCAAATTTCCCCATACCCAGTTGTCTTGATAAACTGCAGAATTCGAATCTAGGGAATTAATTAAACTAAACCATGCTCCACAGGAGCCGTTGTGTGTGAACGGGTATGGAAAGAGAGGTAGAATTCCTTTATAATTCTGATAGGGAGGAAGTCGGCCACATATCCAACAATTTGTAGCATTGCTAACCTGATGGGAATGATGTAACATACTAATAAACGTGTTATTGCGCAGCGCAAATCTATAAGACAACTCATGCGGAGGTAATTCACTAAAAGAATGTTCAGCAGTAACATTGTAAACATGTCTAGAAATAGGATAATATATGTGCAACAATATACTTGCAGTTATTATTAAAAGACTTAAGAAAAACAAAATTAATAACGTCACTGTGCAATGACTACGCAGTGATTTACAGTACGCATGTCGTTTCAGTTTTATCCTTCTGTTTCTTTCTCTATACAGGTCCAAGGGATACATGTCAGAGACAAATTCGACCGATTCACCTTGGAGAGGACTTAAACAATCAAATTGCCTGACTGGTTAGACCTGAGTTTTAGTTTGTATAGTTCACGGCTATTCAGTTCAACCAAAGGAAGTTTAGAGTCAATCGGTGAAGACACGCAAGGTGTGTCATTTACATCTGACGGTAGTCCATGAAATTTCTTGATATGACTTGAATGTATCCAGCCTTTTCGACCTTCGATCTTCACGGCTGTCCTCGTCGTTAGCAGTACGAGCTGAGGCGACTTCCACCTAGGATTCAGTTGGGACTTCCGATCAAAGTTCCTCACTAGAACTAAATCCCCTGGAATTACGTCATGTGGTTTCACCTCGGTGTTGTCGGGAAAAGCTGCAGCTACCTGTGAACGACAAGATTGTAGTGCAGACATCAAGGAAGCCAAGTAATCTGTCAGCATATTACAGTCAATATCAGTTATTTTGCGTGGTATAGGCGTCCCCCACATATTTGGTGGTCTACCGAAGATCACCTCATAAGGGGATAGCCCTGTTCGAGAGTGTGCTACCATTCTCATGTAAAAGAGTGCAACGGGTAAGGCTACTACCCAGTCGACACCTTTCTCTCTGCATATTTTGGACAATCTAATTTTCAGGGTCTGATTATGTCTTTCCACGAGACCTGCTGCCTCGGGGTGTCGGACACAGTGAAATTTCCACTGATAGCCTAACAAAAGTGAAACGTGTTTCATTAGTTCGGATGAAAACGGCTGGCCGTTATCTGAGTAGACAACACGTGGTAAACCGTACCGTGGGAAGAATTCTCGTACTAACTGTTTGGCAGTAGTCGGGGCAGTGTAATCTGAAACCGGGTATGCCTCTGTCCAACGGGAAAGAGCACAGACAACTACGAGAACATATTTGAATCCTCGACATCGTTCCATCTGGATATAATCCATCTGGAGGACTTCAAAAGGGTGATCAGGAGGCTGAAATCCACCCTGTTCTACGGGAATGCTTTTTCCTGGGTTAAACTGACAACAGATCATACAGGTACGAACTTTTTGTTTAGCTGCTGCTCGTAAATGTTTGTTGAACCAAATGTGTTGAATGCTGTCTAGCATAGCTTTTTCTCCTAGATGTGCTGGACTATGTACAGTATTAATTATAACTTGGACCATTGAATCAGGAAGGAACCACACAGATTTTTCCTTCGTCATCCATCCTTGATCCGTTTGGATCCCTCCTAATTCAGTCCATTTCCTTATTTCGTCTGGTGTAGCATGTGTCTGTATGTCAATTACGTCAAGAGCGGGATCCTTAACCGTCAGACAATGTGTTGGCGTCGGGACTATTGTCTTTGTCATGTCGGATGTTTGAGTTTGAGCAGTCTGTTTAGCTGTTTTGTCAGCTAGATCATTGCCTTGAGAAATGATATCAGTAACTTTCGTATGAGCTTTACATTTCATAATTGATATTGCAGTGGGTAGATGTATTGCATCTAGTAAGGCATGAATGAGGGGTCCGTGCTGAATGTGGGCACCGTGAGAAGTTAAATAACCTCTCTCTCGCCACAGCACGCCGAAGTCATGTACAACTCCGAATGCATAACGTGAATCAGTGTATATGTTGACTTTTTTATTTGCGGCTTGAATACAGGCTTGTGTCAGAGCGATGAGCTCTGCTGCTTGAGCGGACAAGGTATTTATGCAATTTGTTTCAATGATTTCAGTGTCTGTTGTGACTGCATAAGCGGCCACTAACTCTCCTGTACCTGTTCTCATACATGAACCATCTACATACAACGTCAGGTCTGGGTCTGACAATGGGACATCTGTCAAGTCTTGTCTGGGTTTCGTCGTGATTGTAATAACTTCAATACAATCGTGAGCTAGTGGGTCTGTTCCATTTATAGGTAACAGTGTGGCAGGATTCAATGTACTACAACGTCTGATTTCTATATGTGGCTGAAACAATGTTAATTCGTAACCAGTAAGTCGTGCTATAGTCAAGTGTTGTGTTTGTGTGCGGTTCACAAGAACCTCTACTGCATGTGGTACTTGTACTGTCAATGGATGTCCTAACACTATGGCATCGCTTTGTCTGATTGCCAAAGCTGTTGCTGCCACTGATTTTAGGCACGCAGGCAAAGCCTGAGCTACGGGATCTAATGTACTAGAAAAATAAGCACATGGTTTGTGTGATCCTGCTTGTTCCTGTGTGAGTACTGACAAGGCAGTACCTTCGCGTTCTGTAACAAAGAGTGTAAACTGTTTATTGTAACATGGTGTTGCTAGAACAGGTGCTTGGCATAAGGCTTTCTTTAGGCTTTCAAAAGCTTGTGCATGTTCCTGAGTCCAAGGGAGAACAGTCGATGTAGCTGCCTCCTGTGTTGTCAATTGAATGAGTGGTTTTGCTAGAAATGCATACTGAGGGATCCACTGCCTACAATATGAAGTAAGGCCTATGAAAGCCCACACCTCCTTTTGTGTCTTGGGTATTGGCATATTAGCAATTAGCTGGATGCGATCTGGTGTAAGCTGCCTTCCCTCCTTGGACAGCGAGTGACCAAGGTAAACAACTCGCTGGACACAGAATTGCAGCTTGGAAGGGGACACCTTGTGCCCCTTTCCGGCCAGAAATTGTAAAACCGTCAGTGAGGCTTTTTCACATTCCGGTTCGCTTCTGTCGGTGATCAGCAGATCATCGACATATTGAAGCAGGGCAGTGTTGACTGGCATGTGGATACTGTCGAGTTCTCGTTTCAGTGCTTGGCTATAGATGCTGGGGCTTTCTGTAAATCCTTGAGGTGCGCGTGTGAATTTAAAGGCGTGTCCATTTAAACTAAATCCGAACAGGTATTGGCTTTCCGGATCTATTGGGACGCTGAAAAAGGCATTCTTGAGATCAATTACAGTAAAGAACGTGGCTCTGGAATCAATAGCTGTCAGTAATGACGAGATATCTGGGACCACAGGAAATTGTGGCACAATGCATTTGTTCAATTCGCGCAGATCAATAACCAATCGATATACTGGCGGGGCCTTTGGATCTGTTCGTTTAAGAATCGGAATTATCGGGGAATTACATACATTGGAGTCTGTTTCCACAACCACTCCTTGGGCAATGAGCTCGTCAATGATTTGCAGTAAAGCCACTACAGCATCTGGTGGTAACTTGTATTGTCGCATTCGTGGTAGTACCACTCCTGCCTTTAGTGTAACTCGATATGGCGTAATATTCATGCAACCAACATCAGTAGGGCCTTGTGCCCATAACTGTGTAGGTAAAGTCTGCAGTCGGGGATCCATGTCTCGAGACACATAGTGACCTTTGAAATCACGTAAAAACAATCTTACTCCTTCCGGAGAACAACATATTATAGCTCCTAGAGCTTTCAGTGTTTTTATACCTAACAAGTTTTCTGGACATGATTTAGTAAGCAATAAATCTGTAGTTCGGGTCAAGGGTCCAATCGTAAGTGGAAGAGGCTGTGATACTTCATTAACAATAGGTTTTCCTGAAAAACCAAGGGAAATATTCTGTGAGCCTGAGAGGGGTGCCCCTGGAACTTCACTACGTTTTATGGTTGTTCGACTTGCCCCTGTATCAAGTAAAAATTTTCTATCTTGGCCTAATAGTTCACTATGTACATAAGGTCCTTCTTGGTCTACAGGGACCTCGATAAGGGGTAAGTCAACTTCCCTCTCTAGGCTGGTTCATGCGTATCGTTGGTAATCAGGATAGTCGTACTGTGCGGTCTGGTACAGCTGTCGTGTCGTGGTTTGTGTGGCAGCAACAGGCAGCGCTGGTGCAGCTGGCACAAACTGTATAGACTGTTGTGGAGCTGGCATGGACTGTGCATGCTGCGGGGCTCCTTGTTCATTCTGATCCTGTCTAGGTGGCCGTGGTCTTTCTTTTGTAATACCTGTGGCGATATTACGCTTCAGGACTGGGCAATCGTGTATGTAATGACCTGGTTGTTTACAATAGTTGCATGTCCCTTTTACAGGTCCTGCTGAATCACCGGACTGTGTCGTACCCTTTTTATGACCTTCAGCTGGAACTGTCTGGGAGACTAGCATTTTCATTTTTGTGTCTTTCATTCGTCTTTGTTCATGTTCTTGTTCCTCTCTAATTCTATTGTGATGATACTGTAACATTTGTAACATTTGTGATGGGGTGTTACCTTGCCAGGTACTCTCGAATTTTAATACTCTATTCTTCACTTGGGGCAAGGAATTTTCAACTAATTTTGTCACAAACAGATGTGGGTATGATTCGCTACTTGCTTTTATGCCACTATTTATACCAAAACATTTTTCGAATCGGGCATAGAAATCACTAGTGTCTTCATCTTGCTTTTGTTTACAGGCTGAGATTGCACCCCAGTCTTCCTTTTTCGTAGTTAATAAACGTGGCAGTACCTGTACTAGTAAACCTGGTAGTGCTTTAGTTTTATCCCCAAGCCCTGAACCTGGACCTCGGGCCTTTTCTTCATTTTCTAATGCTGTCCAGTCTATCTTTTGGTCTCCCACCTCCCACTCTTTTTCCTTGAGTTTTTCATAAATGCCCGCAGGCATTAATACCTTCAATATTGTCATAATGTCGGGATAGGTATACTCTCCCATGAGTAACATGTCTTTAATTTCTTGGTGAAAACCCGCTGGGTCTTTGTCATGACTGGGTACCACTTTCTTCATTTCTAACAATTCTATTTTCGAAATGGGCGTATATACAAATACACGTTTAAACTGATTGTCCTCGCCCTTTATTGGGTGTACTTCTCGTAAGGGATTCTGTCTGTCCATGTAATACGTCGTTCTTTCCTTGATGGGCAGTGAGACATGTTCTGGGCATACAAAAAGAATGTACTGCTTTCTTGATTCTAGTATTTCTCTAATTAACTTAGTACCGGAACCTCTCCATTTATTCGTGAGTAATTCAGTCAATATATCAGGTAAAGGACCAGGATCTGAATGTTGGCTTTTATATAGTATAAGAAGTTGTTGAATCCTATAAATCCCAGCTAAACGCTGTTCATCTGGGGTGAGGTTCAAAAATGTGTGTGCTACTGTATCATCACCATATTTTCCGGGACTGTCAACCCAATGAACGGCTGACCTGGCTAATTCTTGTTCATCCATAGAATCGAGTAAATGATAACCCCTTCGTTCTCGGAGTAATTTGTCAGCGGCTTGGAACGAATGCTCGGGGGACCTTATATTTATTATAGGTGTTTGGAAATTCCTGTTATTATCTGGACATATCGGACGTATCGGGTCAGTAAAACATCTAGTATTATTACAAGATCTTCCTCTACCTACATAGGCTATGGTTTCTGACTGTCCTGTGGGCATTCCTGATCCTTCCTCCTCCTCGTTTTGTTCAAACTGGTCTACCGCTAATCTCTCTTCGTGTATGCGTTCTATTTCTTTACGGATCTTTCGGCACATGGCTACTATACATGTTTGCCTATCATGTTTCCCTTCTGATATATTCTGGCTCCATCTGGTAAGAGTTTGCATTGTTTCCGGATCTACCCCCGGTCGGTCTTGATTTCTGATCACACAATTTATGAGGAAACGTAACAGTTCCCCCTGTATCTCCACTTTCTGGTATTCCATAGCTCTGTTAATACATTCAGAATCTCGCCCTGTTTGGACAAAATGATATATATTATCTAGATGCATAGTCATTCCTGGTAGCTTCCCTAAATACACCGCAGCTCGTCTGATACGTAATGATGCCATGATCATTTCGTCCTCTTTGCCGGGCACAGGGTCATATCTACAATCTACAAGAAGTTCCTTAAGCGTGCGGGAATTTATGAGTTTGGGCGTACGTGGATGCGCTGATTCTTGAAAAGTAAGTTTATTTATTCTGGGTGGCGTAGAAAAAATGTTGGTAGTACCTCCGGTAGCCCCGTCTGGGGTACCGGACGTGAAAGGATTCGTTGAACGCGATACAGCAACTATAGGTGTGGATACAGCTGTAGAAACAGCTGTAGGAACAGATGTAGAAACAGATGTGCTTGCCGGAACTTGTGTCAGGATTTGTTGTTGTAGAGGTACAGATACAGCATCTTGGCGTTGAACTTCCCCGGCAGACGGTCTATGTGGGGCGGGGTTAGCATACTCGGGAGCTGCGTCATCTAAATATGAGGAAAGAAAAACATCTTCTGCGGTTCTAGGATGCCCCTTAGGATGCACTTTTATTGGAAATAATGGGGGTGGCAAGTCTTTTGGTATCTCCGGAGTAGCCTTAGGTAATCCTTCGGCCAGAAGGGGATACATACCATTCATAAGGGCATTTCTTTGTCTGTCTACTTGTTCTGATTTCACTCGTGTACCTTCTTCAATTAATAGATTTTCTCGGACTTTATTTGAATTCTCCTTATTTTTCTCCTCCTGTCTGAGTGCTTTTTCTGTACGTCTATGAGATTCTTTACGCCATAACTCAACGGCGTCTTTCTGTGACTGTCTAGCTTTCCTTTTCCATAACTCTTCCTCTACTTTCATGATGCACTCTGCATCCCAGGTCCCAGCTGCGGGCCACCTCTGACTTTCTGGTAATTCCTTGGTGTAGTCTACCCATAAATCAAGAAACAATATAGCGTCTAAGCCGTCTTTATGATACATGAAGTACCCTGGAGTGTCCCTAGGAGGAATAGGAACAGCTTCTTCGAGTACCCCTTTTCTAGTTGTGATCTGTCTTAGTTTCGAAAAGAGCGGCATATTGAGAACTGATCTGATACTTGATCTTGAACAAACTTAATACAATAAACACAATAATGAACAGTCATTCACACCACAATATGCAGGACGTATTAACACATTTAACATTTAACATTTAAATGAGCAACAATGGTGATGACGATCTAAGAAGACTTAATCACTAAACATAATACTCGGCATTTAACTGAATTATTCTGAATTTATATACTTGATATACTAGATATACTGCTAAACAGTACAGATACACTGCTAAAACAGTGCAGACCGGATTTGTGTACCCAAACCCGTCTTGACCGGCACAGGCTATGTGCACGTCAGAACGCCTCCCCAGCAATGGTACTCACCGGGTAGCTCGGAACGGAAGGCCTCGGAACGGAACTGAACTGGACTGGACCGGACTGGACTCGACTCGGAAACTTCGGAACATCGGAAACCTCGGAACTTCGGAACTTCGGAACTTGGTGGGCCTCTGTATACCTCGGATCTTGCTCTCTCAGCTAGGCTCTGGTCGGGATACTTCGCACTTCTCACCGCCTCGTCTGGGTGTTGATCGCAGCCTCAGTCGCCCCCGCTTGACCGGAGGGAGATACAGGAAATCCTGCTGGTACGCGTTGTTGTCCGTCCAGCTGTGGCAGGAGACCGGGCCTGCAACGCACCGCCGGCGCGTGAGATGAGAAAGTGTCCCTGTTCGGGCGCCATTCATGTGGTAAATAATTTAATTACCGGGACTTAATTTGATACAGAAAAATAATAAAAATAGCTCAGTAAAATAAGAGGCAAAATCCGTGGTATTAGAGGTTCGGAATGGGCTTTATTCCAATGGACGATTCGAATCGTGGACTCCAAGTTCCATCACCACGGAGGTTCAGGAAGTGAAGTACATACTTTATTGATAAGTAATCACTTTTATACAATAGGCATTACAGTGAAGTAAATGCAGGAGGCGTAACAATTGATAGTAAAGATAAAACATACATGCGTAGCAAAAGTGGGCGTAACTGGGTGTAACTAAAGAACGTCATCAGGTATGATGTCATACTAGGGTGGTTCCATGAAAGAATTTCGCAATGTCAGCAGAAATACTTGGCAGAAATGCGCGCGCAGCAGCATGACGTATGATTGACGTGCAACTAGGGGGTGAAGGGGACTTGACATTTAGCTCTACATGTGGCGACAGAAGTCTGGAGGGTCAGGTCAACCTAATCCCAAATCATATCTAACATCCTATGTTTAAAGAACTATGTTATCCAAAAGAGAGGTCTCTTAGAGTAGAATCTTATTCTATACTGACTATACTGACTGTTAGTGCGTGTACAAGCGTCTAAGTGTCTACACTAGATGCGAGGGCAGAAATCTTCCATAATAATAGGGCTATGAATTACTTGCATAAAGACAGAGAAGCCGGGCCTTTTGCTCGGTAGCTGGAAGAATGTTTACTTAACTACTAGACAGGAATGCATTGGGCAGGGAGCGGAGCAGATAATTTCGAAGGTGAAATACAGTTTTTGGCAGGCAACAGGCTGATGTCAGGCACCATGAGCCGCGCAGGGAATGAGACAAAGTTCATGGTCACAGATGCAGGCTCAGACTGGAGCTTTCAGAGGCAGAAGGCAAGAAAAGCTTGATGACAGAATCAGGGCCTACTTGCCTGGACTGTAAAATGGCATAAGTGAACCATATAAAGCTGGTGGCCTTTCATACTTAGGGATGGAATGTCCGGCCCATTCATGGCGGATCTGAAAAAGGACATGTTGACGGTGGACGCACATGTGTTTGCGTCTTCATAACTGGAACTGGAGGGAACATACATGTACTTGTGATTCATACATGAAACCGTTGGGGTCCAAGATAGGGGACATAACTGATCAGAAAAATCCAATTTTCCACACTCTAGTCCTCCATGCTGCCATTTAGCCGCAGAGGACAAGGACATGCCCCCATTTCTCTGGATCAGAGGCAGATTGACTGGCGTCGCGCCTCGTGAAAACTAAAATAGCAATGAAAATATTCATTGCCATTTTATTGTTCACATTTACTGCGGATCAAAGCGGGCGGTGTTGGGTGATGCTCCCCTGTCCACAAGAAGAAACCGCCGCTGTCTGAGCACCTGGAACTGTCTTCGGCTACAGCCTTCTGACTTGTCCACTGGAGATTTTCGACTTCCAAAATGAGACTAGGCCCAAACATAGAAATCTTCACAGCGGCTCCAACCCAAGATCCCTGGTGATGACTCTCACTTCTCAGGCACCAGCTGTAGCCTTGCCCTGCTAAACTTTACCTTCTCAGAACATTTTTCGCAAAATTTCTTCTATGTTCAAAGGTAAGAGCTGACTGGGCCCAATTCACTCTGTGTATTCGAATCACGCTCATATTTTTCAATTTTAACCTGGTCACACGATACTAAATGTCTGCGGTTGGCACTTGTGGTATTTTAGGTGCTAGTTTTTACTAGAAACGTTACAAATTCATAACTCCGGTTCTACTAATGGAATTTTTGCCATTTTTCTGGCAAATATTTTATTAAAATGTACTCTATTTTTCTAAATTGGTGTGGGATTTTTCTTGTGTTGTGTTTTCACTTTATTACTGTTTGTGTGCTGCATACATACTTTACACATTGCCTCTAAGTTAAGTCTGCCTGCTCTTTGTGCCAATCTACCAGGGTTAGGTACTGGTTGTTTTATTGAATTTTTATGTTTAACCCTGCAAGGGATTGTGGCTGTTGCTCGACCAGGGCTCACACCCCAGTCAACCAACAACCCAATTTCTCATAGGATTCCATTTTCTTAGGGATAAATAAGACCCAGATTTCTAGCATTGGAGGCTAATATTAGCGTATGGGGGAGGGGTATGTGTAATTAGTAAGAAGAGAACCACAGAACCTCACTTTTTGAAGAGTTTAACATGAGGGGCCGTAGAACCAATCAATGACGGGAAAGTCTTGAGAAGATTAGAGATTTGCGTAAAAAAGTCAGATGAAATCAATGTGCCATCAGCATTGAGATGGTTTGAGAACCCATTTGAGTAAATTAAGCCCACAAAGGAGGTAGCATAGAAAAAGAAAAAAGGCTTGCCCCAAGAGCAGAGCTTTGACCAGCAGCAGCAGCCGCCGCAAGCACAACAACAGCAGCAGCCGCCGCAAGAACAACAGCAGCAGCCGCAGCAAGAACAACAACAGCAGCAGCCGCCGCAAGAACAACAACAACGCCGCAAGAACAACAACAACAGCAGCCGCCGCAAGAACAACAACAACAGCAGTAGCCGCTGCAAGAACAACAACAGCAGCAGCTGCCGCAAGAACAACAACAACAGCAGCAGCCGCCACAAGAACAACAACAACAACAGCAGCCGCCGCAAGAACAATACCAGCAGCCGCCGCAAGAATAACAGCAGCCGCCGCAAGAACAGCAGCAGCCACAAAAACAGCCACAACAACAGCCCACAATAGTAGTTGTTCCTCCTGAAGCAGGGGCATTTCAGGAAATCGAGCTTCCTGCAGACAAAGTGGAGCAAACCACTGTTTCAGAAGATCCATTGTCTTCCAGACCCCCAGCAAGGAAAAGGAGGGTTAGTCCATCATCTTCTTCAGGCCCCACTTCTGATTATCTTGATGCCACTTGGAAGCCACCAGCTCAGTCTGAGAGTGGTGCACGCCACAAGACAAGGCTAGTGAAAAGGAAGGTTCCAGAAAGCCTTATAGTTCTGGAGGTAGATGTACAAGAGGGGGATGATGATGATGACAAGCCAGTCATCATGGACATCACTACCAGCCCAAAGGAGATGGAGACCAACATTACTACCCTATCCAAAATGGCTGCAAGGGATGTAGCACGGATACCACCACGACCTCCAGCTTCCATATTGTCATTTGCAAAGAAAAGGCAGGGACCTACATTCAGGTCAACCACCACCTCAGTAGGTAGTGGTAGAAGTCCCCGTGTAGCTGCACAGAGTCACATTCCAAGCACACCCTCCAGTTCATCTGGTTTCGAAAGTGGCACATCCAGCAGCACCAGCAAGTTCTCCTCCCCAGTTTGGAACTTCTTTTCGGTTAGCAGTAAGGAGGAGAACATTGCTATATGCTCAATTTGTCGACATGCTGTTAGGCGGGGTAAGCTTGGCACAAACTATGGTACCGGAGGCCAACAAGTCATCTCAAAATACACCACACTATCGTGTGGGAGGCTCACCTACTTTGCTTAGAACAAAGTGAAACTCAACCCATTGTTGTTGGGCATGAAGAATCAGGGGACAATATTATCGCGGTGGAAGGTGAACAAGAGGGAGTCATTTCTAGCCCTGTCCCAGTAGTGTAGTGGTACCGCCCACATCCTCAGCAACATCTCAGTGGCACCGCAGTAAGAGTCAGAGTCAGGCTGAGACACCAAGACGACCGAGTAGTACTGCAATGAAACAAAGTGCGTCGTTGAGCCTAACTGGGTTAAAGAAAACAACTGCACCACAAAGGAAAATAATCCAGCCTACCATTGACAGCATGCTTAGGTTGGAGGGGCAGTACCAACGCAACCACCCAATGGCACGGTTGTACAATGCAAAGCTGGCTAAAATGTTAGCGCTGGACCTTCTCCCTTTTTCATTTGTGGAAGGGGTGGGTTTCCTTGAATTTGTGTCCACCATCTGCCCTAAATGGAAGGTTCCCAGCCGGTCCTATTTCGCAACAGTTGCTGTTCCAGCACTACATCATGATGTGCTGGAATTGGTTGGACAAGCTTTGCAGCAGAGTGCTGTTCACAATATCCACCTGACAGCAGACATGTGGACCAGTTGCCAAGCCACTGATTACATGTGCATCACTGCACACTGGGTCTCTTTTGTGGGGGTTAGAGATAAGCTATCTGTAGTAGGTGCTGTTGACACATCTGAGATTTTTAAAGCTCCTCGGAAACATGCAACTGTATCCATATTCGCCATGGAGAAATCTCATACTGATGTAAACATATTGGAAGAGTTTCACAGCAAGTTTTTTGAATGGCTGCGCCAAAGAGGGCTTAAGATTGGTTTTGTTTCCACAGATAATGGCAGTAATGTACTTAAGGCCATGGAGCTTGGTTCCTATTTCAGGGTTCTGTGTTTGGCGCACTGCATTAACATTATAGTTCAAGACTTTCTGAAAAAAGAAGCCATAGTCAGCAACTTACTGACCACCTGCCGAAGAATATGCACTCATTTCAGCCATTCTTTTAAAGCTCGGAAGCAGCTGAGGATCATTCAACGTGACTATAAAATGCCAGTCAAAGCACTCATCCAGGAGGTGGCAACACGTTGGAACTCAATTTATTACATGCTTGACCGTCTGTTTGAGCAGTTCAGGCCAATCAATGAATATGTCATGCGAAGAGGGGATGCTACTGTGAAAGGCATGACCCTTCAGATGGACCAGTGGTGCCTAGTTAAATGCCTGACTGAGATGCTTCTTCCTTTCCAGGTCTTCACACGTGAAGTTAACAAAGAGGACTGTACTATGGGCCAAGCTATCCCATTGTTGCAAATGCTAGAGCATCAGGAGGTGTCTGAAGCATACAAAGGTGTAGAGGAAAAAAAGAGGCTTATGAGTTGGTGGAGAGCTTATCCCGTCACTTAGCTGACAATACAAGGGTGCAAAATAAGATTTTGTCACATAAACATTACATTTGTGCCACAATTCTGGATCCACGGACAAAATGGGCACTGAAGACATTAATTCCTTTTTCAGAAATGGATGTTGCCCGGTACAAAACTTGGATAGCTGAGTCAGTGAGTAAGTTGGAAAATGAACGGCTGCTAATTAAAGGCCCACTAGATAAACTCACAACAAGTACTGCAGCAGGGCATCCGGCGTCAAGTTCAACTTCGGAGCCTGAGGGCAGTGCGTTTGGCTCAGAACACTCACCAACACTATCGACAACAGCAAAAACTGGATCATTAGGCACAGTAAAATCATTACACGATTGGTATTTACTGCAAGGCATTGGTAAGTCCAGTGCTGATGCAACGAGAAAAGAGCCTGAAAAAAGTTTTGCACCCCTGAACATTGAGCGGATGGTCCAGGCCTATCTGGACGACCCAACAGAGGTGTACATTGATCAAAACCCATTGCGGTATTGGTATGAGAAAAGGGGCCAATGGCCACTGCTCAGCAGGCTGGCGATAAACTATCTGGCTTGCCCTATCGCAAAGTGTCTCTTCTGAATGTGTTTTCAGTGCTGCTGGTTCCATTGTAACAGCCTCTCGCCCAAAAACGTAGAGAGGTTAACCATGATCAAAATGAATCCGCACTGTATACCACCGAATTACACAATATATGAATCAAGGGAGGAAGATGAGGACAGCGGCTCAGGTGACGGAAGTGGTGTGTTAGATGATGATTACCTACTTCTGGTTGAACCCCCAGAGTTTGAGGATGGGCTATACTTCCCTGGCAATTAGGCTTGCACTTCTTTCTGTCTTTCTCCCTTATTTTCTTTTATTTGTGTGTCTGTCTGTCTGGTTAGAAACTTCGAATCGCAACAAATCCATCACCACCGTCTTCCACTCATTTTATTGCCATATATGAGTTTCAGCTGTCTGCATTTCACAGTACACTCCTCCCAATCCTGGTCCTCCATCCTCCTGAGTCTCCCTAAATCCATTGCCCTCAAGAAGACAGATGATGACTGGATGATGCAAAATAGAAGAAAAAAGAAAATCTTTCCTAGTCCCTCCAAAAGAAGTGGAACATGATTGATGATGACTACTATAGCTGTCCTCCTTTCTGATCCGAGAGAGACTGCCCATTAACTGAAGATGAGAAGGAACAGGTAATGAATGATGCCACGCATTGGACGCTGACTGAGTGATTTTGTTGTTGTTTGTTGTGCATGAAGTTACTTCATTGTGTACTATTTGTAATAATCTACACACTAAAAGTAACTCAAGGCACTTTTTCCCTTCTTGTATTTTTAATAACAAATTTGTACTTCTACTGCAGGCTGATACATTGCATTTTGAATATAGGAAGGGGACTCAATTTGTACACTGCACACTGAGTAGGACAACACCATGATGATGATAGCGAGAGAGACGGCCCCTTCACTTAAGATGAGAAGGAACAGGTAATGAATGGCATGCATTGGACACCGACTCTGAGTGATTGGCGTTTGTGTTTTTGTTGTTTGTTGTGCATGAAGTGAAGTCAAAGTGTACTAGTATTTACTCTACACACTAACAGTGACTCAAGTCCAATATTTCCACTCTTGTTGTTTAATAAAAAAACTGTACTTCTACTGCAGGCCGATACATTGCATTTTTGAATCTGGAATCTGGACTCACTCAGTACACTGCAGACTGAGTTGAACAACACCATAATGATGACCACAGTGACACAGTATCTTCACAGTCACTCAGTACAAGGATCGGAGATGATTGCTGGTATAAGTCAGGGCGTTTCAAGAGTGGCATAAAAGGTAAACAAGTAAACAACAACCACAGCAGACCTAAATGTCTGTGTAGCGGTGGAGTCAAGTGTAGCGGTGGTATGACTGCGGTGCATTGATTTAGTAATATTAATTGTAAAATGCTATGTTGCTGGATATGTGCTTTGTCCAACTCTTTCAAAAAATGTACGCTAAATGGAGTATGTGCAAAGGGTGCTGTCATCGTGGGCCTGCTCTGTCCTGTTGGTGTTGTAGGTTAATGCTGGAAACAGACTAGAGTAGAGATGATGCATCCATGCCACCTCGGAAAGTGTTCTTGTTGCACTACACCATAACTTGTGCATTTCTTTTCAACTTGGTTTCTCAATATCCCTATTGTTTTTCCATCTACAATTACAGGCCAGGCCTTACCCGTGCTATACTTGGGAAAACAATGCACACTTACCTTACCAATGAATCTACATCTGCCAGGCAGGCAGTGGCGTCACCCAAGATTGATGGACGGAGCATCCATGGAAGGGAGGACCAAGAGGAATGCAGAGATTCAACTCCCCATTTGACCAGGATAACACAGTAACAGTATCAACTTTCATCACCTTCTAAATAATTTGATTCATTTCTTTGTCTACAACAGTGTGTTCTTCTTGTTGTTATTATTATCATTAGGTTTGCTCTCTGTTTATAATTCATCCCTACAGATATTTTAAAATTTTCTTTGCTATCTGCAAAAGTAAGCCCGGTAACACTGAACACAAACTCTATGTAATCCGGGTCTCCTTATCATCATCATGCATGCATTTCCTTTTTCTTCCTTGACATATTGCTATGGATATGGTAGTCTACAAAGACTCTGTCGTTTGCTGTTTGTCCATGTGTACTGTTTTTCTTTCTCCTTTCCCCAAACCCCCCTTCCCAACCATTCAACAAATCCTAACCCTCTTCCCCCCGGCTGTGTGACTTATTGAGGTGTGACTAAATTAAATGTACACCAATAATTTATCACACGCTTTCTGGGGCGGATGTGGTAAAAGCAACAGTACTTCAATTTCAAGGCATGGCGGGGATCTTCTTCTGCTTGCCCACCCGTGAGCAGTATATTTGTGAGGTAATTTTTTTACCAAAGGAACCTAATACATCAGCATTAATTGCCGGCATCAATTGGATTAATGGATTTGTTGTCATCCTCCTACACAGAACCAACAGTTACGCTTGTGTCCAGTGTACTGTAGGACTAGTCAAGTGACTCGACACAACTAGAGTTTATAACTCTGTGTACTACTTGGCTATCCCCACCACCATTATGTTTTGTTGTATTTTTGCATATTATTGTTTGACAGTAAGTTCTGTACTGTACTTCATTCTACTACTCCTCGAAGAGTCTCTCTCAGGCTACTGACTGTCTCATTTTCTTTTTTTGCAAATGCTGCTGCCAGTGTCTACTACTACTACTACTACCACCACAACCATGGCATGTTAGGAAAGAAAACCATCATCACCATGCAGCCATCGCTGTGCCTAAGTTAAACATCAAGCAAAGGTAAGAGAAGTTTGGGGGAGGCATAATTAATAATGGACTTGTTTTCATTAATCCAGTTTCACACACCCCTTTGAGTCCAGTTGCAGAATGCATAGAGTAGAAGAGACTGACAGTACTAGTGGGACAAGTCACTCAGTGAGGGGTGCCACATCTATCTGTTTGTGTCTTACAAAGTCAGCCAATTATTAAAATCAAACACTGGCTGTGGGAGGCCCTGCACCAGCAAGGAAACAGTGTGATGTAAAACAGTAACCCCACCCAGAAAACATTAACAACATCGTATGTAAAGTAGAAACATATTATTTTATCCTCTAACAAAAATAAACTATGTAAAAAAAATCAGACAACACCTGAACCACCCCTCTCCCTAACCCCAACCAATGTCCGTAAAGAAAAAGAAACATAATGTCCAATTGTCCAAAGAAAAGAGAAAACCCAACGTCCGATTCCCTCCAAAAGAATAAATAAAAAAGGGGCAATGAACAGGGTCTTATGTTCGGCGGGCTTGACTCTGGAGGACACGTACTTGCCCTCTAGGCGGGCAACACGGTGCTTCAATGCGTGGCAGTTGCATCCACAGGGGTGGGGAGCAGCAGTGAAGGAGGAACGGCGGCGGGCGGCTGCCAGACGGTGGGGCCGTACCACTGGAGGGCTGTGGCTGGGGCCCGGGGCATTGAAGGAGGCTGCAGCTGCTGCCGCCTCCTCCAGAACCACCATTTTACCTTTGTGTCTTTTATTTTTGCACATGCGTCGTTACCTCGCAGCTTGTTGCATAAAGACACCTTTGAGCCCACATGAGCTCATACTGCTACTGTCTAAGCGCTGCGTAAAAGGTCAAACAAAACAAGCCACTTTGTTATGGAGTTCTGGTGTTAGTCCATATTACTTATCCATAAATATGCTACACTTTTTGGCACGACTGAGAAATGCTTGCAATATACTAACGTGCACCATTTTTCTCATAACAGACGGAAGATTCCCTTCCACGAACCAGAGCTTTGCAGAGCTTATGATGTAACCAGTACTAGGTTCTTCTAAGGTGAGGGGTCCACAGAATTCGCTCAGAGATCTTCATTTATAATTTTATATAAATTATATTCCTACCAAGGGGATGGTGGTGCTTCCACCACTGTTCAGTTATCATGATTTCGCTTTTTTTCCCTTCGTTCTATGGACTTGTAGTTGTTGTAAGTGTAACTAAGTGTAACAGTGTTTATAGTTTTAATCTTATGCCTTTTGCTGTTGGTGCTGCATTATAGGACAAAGTACAGAGCTTGTCAGTTGCAAATAAAACTTTTGAACTTACATAGACTCGGTGGTATTTGGTATGGATGGACTAACAGGAGTGAGCGAGCGAAAGGAAGGGTGTGCATGTGCATTGCTTCAATGACTGAGAGGTTGGGAGTGTTATGTTCTGGGTTGTCTTCTCATTGGGTATTTTGGGGGGGGTTCGGAGAGCTAATAGTAATGAAACACTGCTATAGCTAGTCAGGCAGGGGATTGTGGTGGGTTCTGTTCTGATTGAGGTGTGAGGAAGGTCCAACCTCCCATCACCAACATCTTATTTTCTTGTGCAAAGTTCTGTATGTGCAAAATCCCTACAACAGTAGAAGTATGTCCTATACTATCAAATTAGTGCAATCTGGTTGGGCATTTTGTTGGTGGGAATTGTCGAAAAACATCAAGATCAATAAAGCCTCAAGATTAAGAAAACTAGAAGGAGTACAAGAGGACAACCCAAAGGACTGGACTCAATGGCTAGAGCTACTGGTGAATCTGAGTTTTATTTAAAACCTTTTAAATAAAGAGTGGCCAACTGGGCAAGCTTAGCTACAGACAGACTAATAGTAGTAGTACAGAGAGTCATAGCAGAGGCAGTTAGAGGCAGGGATAACAAGAATTTAGAAACAGATAGTCTAGATCGAAGAATAATTGTTGGTAAAAAATAGCATTAGGAAACGGAAACAATAGTTCGGAAAAAATACGGTGCAGTAAAAGTTATTGAATAAGAATGATTAATATTAAAAACAGGAAGACTTATTGGGGCCAGCAGAAGAGCCCTCGTTCTGGTCCTCCTGTCCTAGGTGTTGAACTGCTCCCGCCGACTCTGACCCCGTCTTCTTGCCCCTGGGTGCTGATCATGAAAGATATAAGAAAGAAAGAGACAAACCTTGATGATTGGTGTGCAACAAATAAAAATATTTTTAAATGACGGTCAAAAAATCATTTATGTAAACAACAATTGCAATAAAATTGACCTATCTAATCTGGTCGACAAGTAGTATCGGGGGATTCGCGGACCGACTAGTTATTATTTATCAACACTAATCCAGTGTTCCGTTCTGATTCCAGAATACTAACTAAGCCTAAGTAGTACGTACCACCTGACCTAGCCCACCTATTCCAGGGTTGCCAATTGTACATTAAGTAAGCATTTCCACTTCTTTTATTCCTCAAAAATGCATAAATGGAGGACACATGCCTACATTTTTGCATACACCAAATTGTTGGTTGGTTGATGCTGATGTTCTGCTAGTGCTAAGCCTATTACCACTCACTGAACAAACTACAAAAGGTTCTACTAAGGACTGGGGTAAGCACTAGCAGCACTCAGCAGCACGTAATGTAACAGAGGGGGCGTCACGCAGACCACTAAAAAATTAAAAACTCATAATAAGTAACTAAACTTAAGTATCAATCCACCCCAATCTCTTAGTGACAGGACAACGGAAGGACTAGTCACTCGAGCATTACCTAACTTAAGTTCTCTAAAATAAACTCTTACATAATCACGCAAAACGAGCGCAAACGCAAAGTTGCAAATAACAAGATTAGTAGCGCAGATCACCTGTGTCATAATAATGACAGAAGACTCGTAATTTACCTGTAATGTAAGCAGCAGCATTCTAGCTGGTCGGAAAAAAAATATATTCGCAATATATAACACAGAGCAGAAGAACAGACACAAAGTAGTAATAATTAAATAGCTACTCACCAAGACCCGGAACCTTAACTCCTAGCAGGTCCAGCAGGTCCTGCTCCCGGTCCAGGATATCGGACCACCGGTGCGTCAACTGGTTCTGGGTGCGCCGGACACCAGAGCAGTGAAACACTGCTCGGCGCACCTTTCCCCACTGCTGCCGACGCTCCCGGAGCCCGTACCCGGACCCAGGCCTTCCGCCTGCTGCCAGGGTTAAGGGGAGGTGGCGCTGCACAAAAAAAACCAGTGCCGCCAACTCCACCTCCCCAAATAAGGCCCGTGCCTGCACCCCTGTGGATGCCGCCTTCCGCAAGGAAGGCGGTCGCGGCTGTGGCTGAGATGATGAGCCCTGCTGTGGCCCTTTGCCATAGTTCTGGGGTAGGCCGGGGCCGGAGAAGGAAAGGTAAAAATTAAAAAAGTAAGTAAAAAAAATGAAAAAAGCAGGTAATAGAAAAAGAGTGAAAAAGTAGTTAAAAACACACAAAAAGTAGACAAAAACAAAAAATATAGAATCCGGAAAATAGAGAGAGAGATAATAAATAAAGATCAAAAAAAATGTTTTCAGAAAAAGAGGATTGAAAAGATAGAGGGAGGATTGAAAAGCAGGTCCCAGAACCATAACAATAGATATTTTCCCCCCGAGCACGCAGAAAGCATCGCGAACAAATAATACACGTTCACGAACCGAAAAAACTTATCGCGAACGGGCGCGAGGATGAATTGTGCGACCCGGAGCAGGAAATCGTTAGCGGGCGGGACAAGTGAAAACAAGATGGCCGCGCCCATTAGCGACCGCATGGGCAAGTTGGCGACACATTTCCAAAGCGATCACGCAAAAAACATCGCGAACAGGCAGGACAAGCACTTCTGCGTCTTCGCAATATTTGCACAAATACCGCCCACCCCTATTTGTTACTCAAAGCCCGAACCTTTCTGCCAAACACTTAAATTTCATTCCATGCACAAATAGTTCACATATCACATGTCACATAACAGTCCCTAACAAATGCACTCATAAACCCATACACCCAGTGAATCACCCACTCACACATCCGTACAGGGAGTCACACACCCCCATCCACCCACACAGACACTCAGGTACCCATACAGTTACTCAGGCAACAAATCATTAACCCACATAGACACTGATGTTGCTACTCACCAACCCACGCAGCCACTTACACACCAACTGACAGGTTGATACAGACCTTCACACAGATTAATCATTCACCCATGCATTCACTAAGACACGTTTAATCACTCACTTATACAGTCAGTCACTCACCCACTAAATCATCGTTTCAGACATTCATACAGTTATTGAATGATGTCATCAGCGATGTCATCAGTGATGTCACTGACCATGTCATGAGTGATGTAATATGTGACTTCATCAGCAGTGCATCTTGGGGGCGTGAGTTATAGTTCTCTACTAACCATAACGGCCAAATTTCTCTTGTTTTATGCGAGTGAAATGTCCAACTAACTATAATGTCCCTGAAACCTCTGTTTTTCTGTGAATTTCTAATGTTTTTTAAATGCAAATTTCTAACTATAAGGTAGTAGTTGCATTCGCAGAGTGGTGCAGAAAGGGGTCTTGGCCTCTGACCAGCGCTCAGGAATTCCACAGCATAGGACTAACAGGAGGTACCTGGAAGGCTTCTGGCCCCCAAAGTCCCTCAGGAGTAAAGTGGACTTTGTCCCCCAACCAATAGTACCCCTTCTATCACCTCCAGTAAGTCCCACACAGCAGGATTGCTAAATTCTCATAGGTCACGCCCCCTTTGCCCACCATTCTGCAAATGCAGCTCCTGGCGCACTGCTGCTTGGGGGATGAAGTCCACTTTAGTCCTGAAGTTCTCAGGACACATAGGGACCTCATCGCCCCACCAGCAGTGCACCAAGAGGCACGTTTGCAGAGTAGTGCAAAAAGGGGTGTGGCCTCGGACCACCTCTCAGCAGTCCCACTGTGTGGGGCTTACTGGAGGTACCTGGTGGGCTGGTTGGCCCCAAAGGCCTCCTAGTATTCAAGGGGGCTTAATCCACCAATCCAGAACGTGCCAGGAGGTGTGTTTGCAGTGTACAGTGGTGAAGGGGGGCGGGCGTCCGGCGAGATGCCGACTTTCTTTAAATTTGGTTTTTGGAAAGGAGTTGTGTGCCTCCCTTCCCTTAATTATTTCTGGGCCCTGGGGACCCCATCCTCCACGGCCTGAGCATTAGCATTTTTGTTTTTGTTTAAACGGGACCTCCCATGGCCGGGTCATGGCCACATTTTTTTTAAAAACTATTTTTAAGGCGGGGGTGTGCGACCCCCCTCCTGAGGCCATTATTGGCCCCGGGTACCCCATCCCCCGGGGCCGGGCCTTATGTTGGGGACCGTGGAGGAAGCCCCAATGCCCCGCGGTCCCTGTCGGCTCCCTGCCTTTTGCGGGAGCCGGCATTGCTTTTGGACAAGAAGAGCTTCTAACACGCAGCTACCCTTGTCCAAAAGCAATTCTGCTTTGCTTCGTGGAAGCGAGAGCACCTGCCCTCGCCCCCATGAAGCAAAGCTGAAGTTTGCAATGGCA
Source organism: Triturus cristatus (assembly GCF_964204655.1). NCBI lineage: Eukaryota > Metazoa > Chordata > Amphibia > Caudata > Salamandridae > Triturus > Triturus cristatus. The sequence goes on from NC_140582.1 coordinate 1,074,155,637, forward strand.
GGGCGGGAGCCATGCTCCCGCCCTGCCATTGCAAACAGTAAGGTCCCGGGGGTGGGCACCCCAGGACATTGCTGGAGCCAGCCCTGAGGGGAAGCGGTCCCCAGGGACAAGGAGGGCGTGGAACCCCTCCCAACGTGCACATTGCCCCGGGGAGGTGGTGGTCCCCAGGGCAGTGTGTGAGGGCTCAAGCTCCCCCACACTAATTATTTCTAAAAACCCCAAGGAGGTGGCAGTCCCCGGGTTTGGGGGGCCGGCAAGGCCAACGCCCATATTCTAGTGAAGCCCCATGCCCTAAAATAAATAAATCCTCGGGGAGGTGGCAGTTCCCAGGGCTGCAGGGGGGCTGCGTGCCCCCCCACATTATTGATGAAGCCCCAGGAAGGTGGGAGTCCCCAGGGACTGCAGGGGCCCCTGCAGGCCCCCGCCTATTAATGTGGGAGCCCCTGAGCAAGCCTAGGGGGTCAGGATGTTTCTACCCTGCCCCCTTTTCTTGTTTTTTATCTTTTTTTACTGTTTTCTTGTGACTCGGTTGTACCGAGTCATAAGATGGCTGCCAACACTTCTCGGTTTGGAGTGTTGAAAGCCAATCAAAATGGAGCTCGTGCTCAGGAGGGTTCGCGAATCCTCCTCGGCCCCCATATATCGATATGATTTTGTTTTGCATTTCTCAGGAACTACTGAACCGATTTACACCATTTGGAAAAAAGCACACTTTCTGAACCAAGACCTACCTTTTTGCCAAATTTAATGTAAATCCGTTCAGCAGTTCGAACTGTAGCTTTGTCAAACGTTTCCTATGGAAATTAACATGGAGAAAACACGTTTTGGGACCCCCTTTTATTCTTGGCTCCCGCTCGACGAATCACCCCGAAACCTTCAAGACAGGAGCTGACCTGAGTGAACCATTAGTTTTGAAAATTTCGCAAACATTCATCAAACAGTGCCAAAGATATTGGCAAAAGAAAAAATGCCTTATGAATAGAAACAAGGTCCTATCTATAACTACCTACTGGCAACTACCAGCGGTCGCCAGTAGATAGTTATAGTTAGGAACTATTTTCCATAGGAAATCCACAACATTCTATCCCCAATAAGTCTGGCGCTGGTTGATGAATCCTGGTGAAATTTTCCAAACTTTTGGCAAGGTCCGCTCCGCTCCTACCCTGAAAGTTTTGCGGTGATCCGTCAAGCGGGTTCGAGAAAAAAGGGGGGTCCCAAAAGGCATTTTCTCCATGCAATTTTCCATAGGATCTGTTGTCGCAGCTACAGCCCGAACCGCTGAACGGAATGACACCAAATTTGGCAAAGAGGTAGTCCTCAGTTCAGACTCAAGCCTTTTGCATAAATGGTGTGAATCCGTTCAGTAGTTCCTGAGAAAATTAGAGTTAAAAGTACATATATATCTATGGCCGGGGAGGATCCGCGCACCCTACCCGCACCATAAGCGCACCCTCCTCGAACCGAGCGCGCACCCTCCCGATCGCACACTGAATGCTAATTGGCTGTCGAGTGTCTGTCTACATTCGAAACCAGGAACTGTTGGTGGCCATTTTCTTCCTCGGTAGAAGCGAGGCTGAAGAAGCAAGGGGAATAAGTGTTTAAAACATATAAAGGGGGCAGAGTGGAAATACTCTGACCCTCTAGAGGCGCATCCTATCGCGTTGGGTGCACGGATTCTCTCGCGTTGGGTGCGCGGATCCAAGGAATTTTTTTTTGAAAAAAGACAAGAAATCATTGGTTGTATGACAACTTTCTACACTGAAAGGTAGGGTGTATATTTCTGTTTTTTAAAGGCATGATTCTTATTGGTTAACAAAAACTGATTGTAAGGAACATTATATATGATAAGCTGATATGTTGAAAAGTCAAGCACACTTGCTGTCTTGTTTAGCAACATTGTGTGCTGAACTTGTGACCTGTGTGCTCAGTGCAGTGTTCCATGACCTGTTTCTATGGTAACAGGCAGAAGGAAGATTGGGGGAAGGGTTGAAATGTATTTCATTTGGAAAGGGTTGAAATGTTTAACCAATAGAAATATGTGTTTGCTTTTGAATTTATGTGTGAAGGATTGTGATTTGATGTTTACATGTATATGTGTGGAAAATGAAAGGGAAACTTTTCCATTCTTTGTTTTTGCTGAGAGGTGCACAGTGCAGAGATTCTGTAAAAGAAAATCTGGTGTGTGACTGATATACTTCTTAAACTACAAAACAACTTGGAAGGTGAGTTATTTAATTGTGAGGGGATGTATGTAGACTATTTTGATTTTAATCAGACTAATGTATTTCTCCTGCTAAAGTGTAGGGAGTACTTCTTTTCTCTACAATCTTATTGACAGTGTGTGTGCATGTAGAAACCATTCTGTGATAAGCATTTGTGTTTTTCATGTGTTTGCAGACAGATAACTGTGCTGTTTTTATATTTTGGTAGAATTAGAAACCAGTCATTCTTTATGAATTTGTGAAATGAGTTATGTTTCTATACTAAAATGTAGTACTCCTTCTAGATGAAGAAATTTGTTTTGGTAAGCTGCTAGGGATAGTGTTGCTTGTCTAGAACCACACTGTGAGTCTGTGTGCATTTGGGAACCACTGTGAAAGAAGCATTTGGTAACATTGTGTATTTGCTGACAGATAACTGTTTTAAAACCTGTCTTGTTGTCAAGTTTTAGTAGCATTAGAAGGCAGTTTTTTGCTTATGCTTTGATTAAATGAGTCAGGGTTTGACACAAAAGTGCAGTCCTGAAATATGTAGATTGTGTGCAGTTCCCTTACCACTTCCACTGTAGTGAATGAGTTTTGGTAAACTCCTAGGGATAGTGGTGCTTGTCTAGAATCACACTGTGAGTCTGTGTGCATTTGGGAACCACTGTGAGAGAAGCATTAGGTAACATCGTGTATTTGCTGACAGATAACTGTTTTAAAACCTGTCTTGTTGTCAAGTTTTACTAGCATTAAAAGGCAGTTGTTGCTTATGCTTTGATCAAATGAGTCAAGCTTTGACACAAAAGTGGAGTCCTGAAATATGTAGATTGTGTGCAGTTCCCTTACCACTTCCACAGTAGTGAATGATTTTTGGTAAACTCCTAGGTATAGTGGTTGTTGTCTAGAATCACACTGTGAGTCTGTGTGCATTTGGGAACCACTGTGAGAGAAGCATTTGGTAACATTGTGTATTTGGTGACCGATAACTGTTTTAAAACCTGTCATGTTGTCAAGTTTTAGTAGCATTAGAAGCCAGTCTTTGCTTATGCATTGATAAAATGATTCATGCTTTGACACTAATGTGCTGTACTTTAATATCTAGATTGTGTGTAGTCTCCTTACCCCTTGCACAGTAGTGAATGAGTTTTGGTAAGCTGCTAGGGTTAGTGTTCCTTGTCTAGAATCACACTGTGAGTCTGTGTGCATTTGGGAACCACTGTGAGAGAAGCATTTGGTAACATCGTGTATTTGCTGACAGATAACTGTTTTAAAACCAGTCATGTTGTCAAGTTTTAGTAGCTTTAGCAGCTATTCTTTGCTTATGCATTGATAAAATGAGCCAGGGTTTGACACTAAAGTGCAGTACCATGTACTATTCTCTTCACTGTGCCAGAACTGAAAATTTAAACGTTTTACCCAGGCACTGTCCTAGCAGTAGTCTGATGATTTAGTCAGTTTCCAAGTACTCAAAGTTGTGAACCATACATTACCACATAGACTGCTTCAAATGTCTATGCTGTATGCTTGCAGTCTTCGAACATACTATACACTTGTCTTTCACATCTTCAATTCCCTAGTCTGTATCCATACAGTCCAGCAAACATCCTGTCACTCCCTTTGCACTCCTCTAGTGACCCATTCAGTACCAAGTACTAATCCATTCACTGTGTCAAAAGCCAACCACTTATAAATTCACCCAGGCACTCTCTTTGCTGTACTCTAATCATTCCGTCAGTTCCCAAGTACTCATGCAGTGAGCCAGGCCTTAACACATAGACTGCTTCAAATGCCTATTCACAATGCAAGCATGTCTCTAACCACCTATACAGTTGTCTTTCACACCTTCAATTCCCCAGTCAGTATTCATACACTTCTAGCAAACACCCTGTTACTCAACCAGTGTGTCTCCTTATAGTAGTGTAATTATTCAGTCAGTTAGCATGTAGTCTTTTAGTGGGGTAGGCTTTAGGGCATGAACAGCTTCAAAGTAGTATGCACTATGCATGTAGTGTTTTAACCATCCTCACACTTGTGGTTCAGGGTTATAGTTTCTTAGTCAGTTTTTGTTATAAAATATGTTTGTACAGTAATGGAATAGTATAAATTTGAAAGTTATTAAAATACATTTATTTGTGATTATTTTTTACAGATACATAATAGGAGTGTTTCTCATCCGTTTGCACTCTTCTCGTGCAAGATTGTTTGGATGAAGGGTCCTTCGGTGTTTCATCATACTTGCCGTGCCGTACGAGTATTTCTTGTTAGGATCCCCTCGTAACAGAACTCTTTTGCAAATCTTGCACGTGACCAAGGTGGCATTGATCTTTGTTTGCGCCACGGGAAAAGTAAAAAAAATCCACAGCACTGAAGAACAACGTTGTGGGCGTGGTGCCTCCTCCAAAAATTCATCCTTAGATTCGGTGAATATTTTAAAGCGACAACATTTACAGTTTTTGTAAGTTAAACTTATAAAATTTTGTTAGCCGTAAGCATTTTAGATATCTGTGATTTGTATCTTGTGGTATTTTGCTGAGAATAGCATGTTGTTTTTTTTTTAACAATCTTTCTGATTGTTGTTTTTTTTGCCCGCTGTTAAGTGATGAGTACGATTGAAATCACTATTTTTAGTGAAATTCAATATGTTCTGAGAACAGCAAAAAAGGCAAACAAATTACTTTGTGAAAATTATGCCGTGTTGTAAAAAATGTATTCTTACATGTTATAATTTTTTTTTCCTTTTCTTTCACAGATCCAAATTTAAATATAAGCAATTTATATGAATTTAGATTGCAATGAAAATCTGAATAAAATGTATACCATTTTTTATTCCTATTACTGTGAAGGTAAGTTTAACTAAGTCTCAATATGCAGAATGAGGAGGTCTGCAAGAAGCTACAAAGTTGAAACACGTTTCTAAAAACACTCTGTTTATACCTATGTAGTTTTGAAATCTGACCATAATCAGATATCATGTGATATGCAAAAAAAGAGATTTGAGGGGTTGATAACATTTCCCATTGTAGCTATTGAAGGATCGCAATCATTTCAATCATTCTTCTTTGAATATCTTTGCAGACAAAACTCTGTGGTTACCTTCTATCATTCGCAAGGAATTTTAAAACTGGAAATATGTCACTTTTTGTAACATAGTTATTGCGAAAGACACTCTTTCATATTTACAAAGAGAGGAAAAGGTACTCTGTGCACTTTTTATACTCCATGTAAATACAACCTCATTATGCGCACCAGCTTGCGTTGAAAGGGTGTTCAATAAGTGTTGTTGTGCATGATTGCACTGAATACTCATAGAACAAGACACTTGTCTAGATTTGTCACAAAAGATACATTTCGATATGTGTGTGAATGCTGCACCATTCTAAAATTGGTGTAGGAAAGCACAATAAGGAGAATTGTTTTCATCTCTCCACATCTGTATATCTTCAATGCATGCTACAATGCTCAGCATACATTGAAGGAGCAAAATGCCTTTACTGATTGTTTTTGTGCAGGAAGGTGTATCTTCCTGCACAAAAACAAGCAGCACATGACACAGATATCCTTGCACTATGGTGACGCACACAGACTTGAAACCAGAGAACATCTTGTTTGTTTCTTCGGATTATGAGCTCACTTTGGCTGCAGTTTAAGCAGCCGTGCAGAGAGAAGCACAGATTTGCAACCTATTTATGTACATATGTTGCATCCCTGTGCCTCGGAAGTACTACGGCACACTGCAGGTAGAGAGGTTACTGTGTGATGCTGCAGCACTTCCTCAAAGTTCTGCACTTATACATTCACCATACGCTATTAATGCATTTATTCAGTCAATTACGTACTACACATACATTCATCTAAACTTTCACACACAAACAAAGACATTTAGCTCTTTTTTTAAACGAGGAAAGTTAGTTCTTACAAGACCTTTTTTTTTTTCTTCTTTCTTCTTTTATATTTTTTGGGGGGTTTTCTGAGCAATTTTTAATTTTTTGGGGTTTTTCTGCAAAAAAACCCCCAAAAAACAAAACAGGAGGAACCAAACAATGAACTTCAGGGAACAATAAAAAAACAAAAAAAAACTAGCAAATGTGACTTTCTTGCCGGCTGCAGATCAGATCGATCGACTGCTCACCGTAGCACAAAGTCGCATTGCACTTAGTGCAGAGCACTTTTAAATATTGAAATTGAGGACAGATGTCCAAATTTTGGGCTGATGGATGCACTCTTGAAGTGCTCGGCTGCGATGAGGTGGAAGGCGCAGGAGCAGGAGTGTTTCTCATCCGTTTGCACTCTTCTCGTGCAAGATTGTTTGGATGAAAGGTCCTTATGTGCTTCATCATACTAGCCGTGCCGCACGAGTATTTCTTGTTAGGATTCCCTCGCGACAGCACTCTTTTGCAAATCTTGCATGTGACCAAGGTGGCATTGGTCTTATTCTGCCCCTCGGGAAAAGTAAAACATTTCCACCACTGAAGAAAAATGTTCTTTGCATGGTGCCTCCTCCAAAAATTCATCCTCCGATGTATGAGGAGATGCAGGTGATGCCTGCTGGCCTGAAGCCATTTTTAGTTGAAAAAAGTTAGAGCTAAGTGTAATCTTAGTCTAAAAAATCTTCTTCTCTGCAAAGAGATGCTCCTCCAAAGAAGGTCAAAGAAGAATGATTGAATTGTGTGGGGTCTTTCAATAGTTAGAACAGGAAGTGTAATGAACCAATCAAATCTCTTTTTTTGCAGGTCACATGGGATCCGCGCATCCTTATGCAGCACGCACACAGCGCGCATCCGCGAAATTGAATTAAAAAAAATTATAGGATTAGATGTAAAAATATATTAGTTTTAAGACTAGTTTAGAGTTTGTCTTCAATTAATATTCACATGAAATACATATTTATATGTTTTTTTTAAAATGTTAAATATTTCGCGGGATCCGCGCACCTACCACGTCATAGACGCAGATGACGCATCGCGGAAGCGCGTAAGCGTCGCGTTACGTACATCGAACGTGTCACGTATAGGCTGGGAGACGCGTTTCGAGTCATCAAGACTCTTCTTCCGGGGCAATTAACAGATGTATTGCAAACTCGTTTTCCTCTCATTTATGTCTTTTTATTTCTTATGTGGCCCCCTAGTGGGCCTCACTCACGCGTACATTACCGCTTTAGAACTCGTCTCCGGGTCTACATATCCCAAGATGCAAAGCGGTAATGTATGCGTGAGTGAGGCCCACTAGGGGGCCACATAAGAAATAAAAAGACATAAATGAGAGGAAAACGTGTTTGCAATACATCTGTTAAATGCCCTGGAAGAAGAGTCTTGATGACTCAAAACGCGTCGGCAAAATGAACACTCACTGTGAAGCTGGAGCGAATGGTACAGCTAATCTGGAGGGAAGGTGAGCTGTCGTGTGCCCCCCTGAAGCTTTCGGGCACCTTGTTGAGACATATATATATATATATATATATATATATTCACTGAAAAAACCATAGGTTTCACACATGTTATAGTTAGCTGGAAATTTTACTGATAAAAAACCAATGAAATTCCCCCGTTATAGTTCCTGTAGGCAACTATAACTCACGCGACCGTAATCCTCTGCTGATGCTAATACTGTATTTAGACACTTATTTGCCCATGTCTTCTTCCATTAAATTTTAGCTATACATATATTACAAATATTTTTTTTTCATAAAGACACATATGTCATCAGCACAGGATTACGGTCGCGTGAGTTATAGTTGCCTACAGTAACTATAACGGGGGAATTTCATTGGTTTTTTATCAGTAAAATTTCCAGCTAACTATAACATGTGTGAAACCTATGGTTTTTCAGTGAATTTGCAAGGTTTTTTAAATGCTAATTCCTAACTATAACGTGTGTGAAACCTATGGTTTTTTCAGTGAATTTGTACGGTTTTTTAAATGCTAAGTTACTTTACGCCATTCGTGGCGTGCGCGCCCACTTAACGCAGTTCGTTCCGTGCGCGCACGGTGCGCTTCGCGCACCGTGCGCGCACATTGAGCACGCGGTGCGCGCTAGATGGGCCATGTACGCACGATGCGCTTCGCGCACCGTGCGCACATGGAGGACATATTATGCGCTTCCTTGTGATAGGTAATCTGTTGAAATTTTTTGGGGAAATGCGGGAGTTATATATGCCATGCACAAATGGTGGCCTTCGGCCACCATTTGCACACGGGGTGGAGAGAGTGTGGATTTTTTTTTCCACACTCCAGCGTAATCGGCGAAATTTTCGAAAAATAAAAAATACCGTTTTTTGCCTTGGGGGATCTTTGATGACTCAACTAACATGGTTATGTGCATGGGCACTGTCTAAACAGCCCCTTTATATGTTTTTGACATTTGTTTATCAGCTCCCCCCTCAGAGTGCGAGAGAGAAAATGGCGGCCGCCGCTTCCTGGTTTCGACCGATTCGAATGTTTACTAAGATCTAACAGCCAATCAGAATCGCGCTCGCGCACGCCACCGTACGCACACGGTAAGCGCACGGTAAGCGCACCGTAAGCTGCCACAGATATATATATTGATTTAAAGGCTATTTTCTCAGATTCCACTGAACAGATTTACACCAAACCTACAAAAGGCACTTCCTTGACCTGGGGACTACCTCTCTGCCAAATTTCATTAAATTCTGTTCAGCCGTTCGGGCTGTAGCCCTGTCTAAAGGTCCTATGGAAAAATGCATGGGAAAAACGCGTTTTGGGACCCCCCTTTTATCTCAGCCCCCGCTTGACGAATCCCCCCGAGACTTTCAGGGTAGGAGCGTAGCGTAGCGCCCCACCTATTTTGAAAAATTCGCGAGGATTCGTCGACCGGCGCCAAAGTTATTCAAAATAGAATGTTGCGGATTTCCTATGGAAACGTGGTCCTAACTATAACTACCTACTGGCGACCGCCAGTAGGTAGTATATTAGCTGGCTGAAAATATGGAATAAAGCACTGGAATTTGAAAAAATACTTGGCTGTGTGGTGGTCCGTTCCTGCTCTTTCGTTCAACGGATTAATGCTGGATCGTGCTCGATATATATATATATATATATATATATATATATATATCTCCAAACTGCCGATACTTGAGTAAAGGGTGACGCCACCTTGTCTTGCAAAAATAAACAGATTTAATGTTCAGCTGTTGGACGCGTTTCGCCTGTCCTGCAGGCTTGTTCACCAACCGTTAACAATAAAGTTCTCACCATTTTAAGACACTCACCGCGTGTCACGTGCACAAGAACTACAAATGCAGTATATTAGACAACAGACTAGTAGTTTTTACAGTCAAACATGAATTCATGCTAACACATTATACCTTCGCATCAGGAAGCCAGGGTTGATTAATTAAATCTTTGACACAACAACATTTGGACTCAAATTAACAAAGTTCCAAAATTCAAAGTATAAAGTGTCAAGGAAAAATTATGCAATATAACTCTAAGTAACATTTCACGCTTAGAGCATACATATATCGTTTTGATTCAAAAACCTTAATGTTTGTTATTGACGTTGCACAATGCTCTTTTTCAACTTTACAGTGTAACTTACTGTTACCATTAATCTATTCGATATGCTGCCCAAGTGGGCCTGAAGTCCTTGCGGTAATGTTCTACTAATGAAGACAGTATTCAATTTTAACTGCAAATGTTTCAATTACAAAAGTGCCACCAAAAATAAACTTAAAAAATCATGGTTAAAAATACGGGCAAGGAAAAAGCTGTTACTATACAATAATCACAGGTGGGTATGCAGGTCTTCCTCCATATTAAGGCCTGTCGGGATCTTACAATTCAATTTGATTATGTATGAAGACTCAAGCCTTCTCAATTGTTTTTCCCTATTACCCCCTCTCTTGTTGCTCTTAACTGCATCTATTACGAAGTATGTTAAGCCAACTATGCTTTTGTCATGAAAGCGCTCAAAGTGACGAGCCACAGGATAAGATTTGTCACCATTTTTGATCGCCCTCAAATGTTGTAAAATGCGCTTATGCACCGGCAGGATAGTGCTGCCAACGTATCTCAGGCCACAAGGGCACTGGAGCACGTAGACAGCATAATCCGTCTTGCATGTGTAATGGCCTTTGATTTTAAATTGTCTATTAGTGAAACCTGATGTGTACATGGAGGTGTTAATGCCATGTACGCAAGCTTTACATTTTGTACATTTCACAAATCCTTCTCTCTTCGTGAGCCACATTGTGGCTCCTACCTTTGCGGGCGGATTTTTCAAAACATTGCGGACCAGCGTTTGATTAAAACTCTTTGCTCTTCTGAACGTGATTTGTGGTTTTTTCTTGACTAGCTTGCCTAGTGTGGGTTCACTGCATATCAAATGCCAATGCTTGGCTAAGATGCTTCTTACTTTTTTATGCTGAATATTATAAGTAGTTATCATCCTGCAATAATTTTTGTTCATATTTTCCAATTTTTTCCTGGTGTTACTTTTATTAAAGAGGATGTCTTCCCTCGTCCTTTTCTTGGCTTTTTTGATTGCCAATCTAATGCATTCTTCAGAGTAACCTCTTGCTTTAAAACGCAATTGCAGTGTTGATAATTCTTTGTCACAGCTTTCTTGATTACTACAATTGCGCATTGTTCTCAAACATTCTCCGTAAGGAATGCTCTTGATTAGATTTTGAGGATGAAAGCTCTTAGCATGTAGCAAAGTATTGCCAGCTGAAGGCTTTCGGTAAAGTGCAGTTTCAAGTTTGTCATCCCTGATGTAAATAGACAGGTCTAGAAAGTTTACATTGGTTTTGCTGATGGTACTGGTGAATTTTAGATTTAAATCATTATTTTGTATACTGTTGATAAATATCACCAGTGATTCCTCAGTGCCCTTCCATATATATAAAATAAAATCTACTGGCGGTCACCAGTAGATAGTTATATTTAGGACCTAGTTTCCATAGGAAAAGCGTTTTTTGTTTTCTCAATAACTTTGGCTGTGTTGTGTGTAGATTTAGATTCCGTTTGTAGGTATCCCGATTTATGCCCTTATATAGGTACAATTCACATTGCCCTTATTTGGACATAGATATCCGGCCCTTATTTAGACATTGTCCGTACAAACCAAATACAGGCATGGCCACCTACATCCGTCCATCCACATCACAATGATTTCTTGGAAAACCAGACCCTTAAGGAATTTCCCCCATCTTGAATATTGATTTCTACAAGAACTCATTAAGTATGCATGAACATCAATACCTTAGGGGTTCATTCATGACGTTCCTCTGCCTGACTTTTACGTCAATACTGGCTTTCCTAGACACCTTCAAGGTATAAATATACCAGCACATGCCTTGGCAAATTGCGGTTTCTGGAGGATTTGATCCAACCTAGACAGTTTGCCACGGCAAGTTCGGAAGGAGATTGAGTTCCAACCTGATGCACTGACCAGACGCTGTCATCCTCATCGCAGAGAATCCAGCTCCAGTGCTTTCTGACTTCCCTTGCGGGGGGTTAGACTATCGAGTCCAGAAAAGAGATTCCAACCTCTCTCATTCTCAGATATGGAGTTGACTAGAACTTAGAGATACTTTTGTCAACTCTTGGCTAAACTAAAATAGCTATACTTTAGAAATAGCACCTACTTCAAACCTCGTACTACACTTAGGTTAGGTACACTGGGGTAGAACAATTTAGAAACATCAGATGAGTATCATATTTTAGCATATGTTATTTATGTATGTATTTTGATAAATATATGTCATAGCTATAAACCATGCTACTGCAGTACTATATTATCTTACTGCTAACCTCGTACATATTGTACTTCGCAGTCTGTCTTAAGATTGTAGCAATTCATATCTCTTGCACGAGAAATAAGACTGTTCAATAAACCCTTTTATTGAAAACGCCCGTCTCTCTATTTCTGTTCAACTCTGTAGAAACGAAGCATGCACGATTGACTGAGTGAAACTGTTATCTATTGTTTCCACGATTATGAGACTGTTCCGATTCTAAAGGGAAACAAACTTGTCATGTTTATGCGGTTGTCAGAGACTAATCACTTCTTGTATATTCGAGAAGATTCTAGTGACCTCTGAGTTAGCTGGCACACACAAGTAATTAAGTTTAATATACTCGATAGAGATATACTGACCTTAGTCCTATGTCAAATCTATAGTGTATGTTATTCCAATGCGCAGAGCCTATCAGGGATATAGGAACTACACTACAGTGCCGGATGACGAATCTTCGCGAAATTTTAAAAACTTGTGGGGCGCTCAGGTCAGCTCCTATCCTGAAAGTTTCAGGGTGATTCGCCAAGCAGGGGCCGAGAAAAAAGGGGGGTCCCAAAACGTGTTTTCTCCATGTTAATTCCCATAGGAAACCTTAGACACAGCTACAGCTCGAACTGCTGAATGGAATTAAATCAAATGTGGCAAAATGATAGCCCTTGTTTCAGAAAGAGACCTTTTTTTTTTTTTTTAAATGGAGTAAATCCGTTCAGTAGTTCCTGAGAAATTCAAAAAATAGAGGTCGGAAAATCAATTTCCCATAGGAAACTATAGACATGGTTACAGCTGAAACTGCTGAACAGAATTACACCAAATTTGGCAAAAAGGTAGCCATTGGTTCAGAAAGAGACCTTTTTTTTTTAAATGGTGTAAATCCGTTCAGTAGTTTTTGAGATATTAAAGGAAAAATGTGTTTATATATCTGGGCGGGACCTAACTACACAAGCACGAGCTTGGCTCTAATTGGCTGACAACACTTCAATCCAGGAAGTGTTGGCAGCCATCTTGGTGCAATGCTTTTAGATCACGCCTAGTGATGCAGCGCATGCGCTGCACGCTTGGCGACATCTATTGTTGTCAATCTACCCAAACACCACTGCACTAACCTAAACCCTAAAAAACTACCCCCAGCATGACCCCCTACACTACACAAACACCAAGGCACTACCTTACACCCTAAAACACTACCCCCAGAACGACTCCCTACACTACCCAAACACCACTGCACTACCCTAAACCCTAAAACACTACCCTCAGCATGAACCCCTACAGTACCCAAATACCACTGCACTACCCTAAAATACGACCCCTACACTACACAAACACCACTGCACTATCATAAACCCTAAAACACTCCCCCCAGCACGACAAGCTACACTACACAAACACCACTGCACTACCTTAAACCCTAAAACACTACCCTCAGCACGATCCCCTACACTACCCAAACACCACTGCACTGCCCTAAACCCTAAAACACTATCCCAAGCAAGACCCCTACACTACACAAACACCACTGTGCTACCCTAAACTGTAAAACACTACCCCCAGCACGACCCCTTCACTACCCAAACACAACTGCACTACCCTAAACCCTAAAACACTACCCCCAGCACGACCCCCTACACTACCCAAACACCACTGCATTACCCTAAACCCTAAAACACGACCCCCTACACTACACAAACACAACTGCACTACCCTAAACCCTAAAACACTACCCCCAGCATGACCCCCTACACTACACAAACACCACTGCTCTACCCTAAACCCTTAAACACTACCCCCAGCACAACCGCCACACTACCCAAACATCACTGCACTACCTTAAACCCTAAAACACTACCCCCAGCAGGACTTCCTACACTACACAAACACCACTGCACTATCCTAAACCCTAAAACACTACCCCATCACAACCCCTACACTACCCGAACACCACTGCACTACCCTAAACCCACCCCCAGCACAAACCCCTACACTACACAAACACCACTGCACTACCCTAAACCCTAAAACACTACCCCCAGCACGACCCCCTACACTACACAAACACCACTGCACTACCCTAAACCCTAAAAACTACCCCTAGCACGACCCCTACACTACCCAAACACCACTGCACTACCCTAAACCCTAAAACACTACCCCCAGCACGACCCCTACACTACACAAACATCACTGCACTACCCTAAACCCTAAAACACTACCCCCAGCACGACCCCCTACACTACCCAACACCACTGCACTACCCTAAACCCTAAATCTACCCCCAGCACCTCCCCCTAAACTACCCAAACACCACTGCACTACCCAAACCCTAAAACACTACCCTTAGCACGACCCCCTACACTGCCCAAACACCAATGCACTACCCTAAACCCTAAAACACTACCCCAGCACGACGCCCTACACCACTGCACAACCCTAAACCCTAAAACACTACACCAGCACAACCCCCTACACTATCCAAACACCACTGCACTAAACCCTAAAACACTACCCCCAGCACGACCCCCTACACTACCCAAACACCACTGCACTACCCTAAACCTTAGAAAAGAAACCCCCACCCCATGCCCAACCCCCTTACCTCTCACTCCTCATGATTCCTCATGCGTGGTAAATGACCATGCGTTCTAAAAAAACGCGTAGTAGTGACTTTGCGATGTACAATGCATGCATGGTATTGAATGCGTTGTAATGGTATCGCGATGTAAAAAAGTTGTTGTAACAGCTGTTTACCGATTGAAGCTGGCCCCTGTTCTTCAGTGAGTCGTTTCTTTGATAAATTAGGAGGAAAGAATGTGCTTTTTTTTACCGAAAAGTGCATTCCCGGCTGTTGTATTGTGAAAGTGTCCGCGTGGCCTGCTTTCACTTCTGGTGAGAGAATGGAAGAGTCTCTTTGGATCTAGAGGAGTTCTGTTGTTGGACGGGACCGGCGCGGCACATCATCAGAAAACACAGCTAATGGAAAGTGTCCTCCCTGAAGTGTGGAGCAGTGCCATGAGAGGTCAACAAGTGTGCGTCCCGCCGCAGTATGACCGTACCGCGTTACCCATGTGCCGCCTCCAGGGTACGGGAGGCAGAAGCAGCATTGCAGGTCCTCTTGAAGACCGTTGTAGCACTAATTCTACATTTTTGAACTAGGGCATTTTAACCTTGTTGTTCCTGCCAGATACAAAGAGAAGATCCTGTGTTATTCAGTGCCCTCGTTACCTTTTTTGTGGGTTGTGGTGCGTGTCACTTCACTGACCCGCGGGTGCACACGACTGGGCACCCCACCTAGTGTGCCATCTGCAGGGCCTCTGCCCTCGGATCACTGGTTTCAGTTTCTGGAGTGGCAACATAAACAGTTGCTCCTAAAGGACTAGCCTGAACTCGTAGGTGAATATCCCCTGCACCAGCATTCCACGGAAATTCTTTCCTAGCTCTCCCACGTCGACGAGGACGTCATAATAGCACAGCTCCGCTCGCGACACCATATGACGTTATCGGTGCCATAAGAGGACCTCGTCGGCGTGCTGACGCCAGTTCCACCCATTTTTTCCATGCCACCGAGGCAAACAGGTGGACTGAGACATTTTCACATGTATACATAGTATACTAAATATATATATATATGTGTGTGTGTGTGTGTTTGTGTATATATACATATATATATATTCTCTGAAAAAACCATAGGTTTCAGGCACGTTATAGTTCGAAATTTACATTTAAAAATGTCCAACTAACTATAACGTTCCTGAAACCTCTGTTTTTTTTCTGTGAATTTCTATGGTTTTTTAAGTGCTAATTTCTAAATATAACGTGCTTGAAACCTATGTTTTTTTCAGTGAGTGAATATATATATATATATATATATATATATATATATATATATATATTCACTGAAAAAACCATAGGTTTCAGGGGTGTTATAGTTAGCTGGACTTTTCACTTGTACAAA
Source organism: Triturus cristatus (assembly GCF_964204655.1). Taxonomy (NCBI): domain Eukaryota; kingdom Metazoa; phylum Chordata; class Amphibia; order Caudata; family Salamandridae; genus Triturus; species Triturus cristatus. Next base: position 1,074,171,544 of record NC_140582.1, read on the forward strand.
ACCATTGAAATTCCCCCGTTATAGTTAGTTCAGCTAACTATAACTCGCGCGCCCGCAATGCACTGCTGATGACGTCACATATTACATCACTCATGACATGGTCAGTGACATCACTCATGACATCACTGATGACATCTCAAATGACATCACTGATGACATAACTGATGACATCATCCAGTGAATGTGTGTTTTTCTGAAAATTAAATATGTTTTATATATGTATATCTCAAGGTCGATGGAAGAATAAATGGGTATATAAGTGTCTAAATGGATGATTTGTTTTTGAAAAATTGGTGGTGTAACTGACTGATTAAGTGTATCATAGTGAATACATGGCTTAGTGAGTAATGTTTAAATATGTAAATATCTGTATCAGTCTCTCACTTTGTGTAGAAGTGGCTGCATGGGTTGGTGAGTAGCTACATAGGTGTCTATATAGGTTATTAGTTGGTTTTTTGAGTATCAGTCTGAGTGTCTGCATGGTTCGGTGGGGGGTATTACGTAGTGCATAGGTGCATGAATGAGTGACTCACTGTTTGTATGTGTTGAAGACAGCATGTGTGCAGGACTGTATGGGTGAATGAGTGTGTGTATGGGTGTGTTAGTGAGTGAATGACTATCTCAATAGTGTCTTTATGAGTAACTACATATGTTTTAAACTAGTATATGTGACTATTGGTGTATATAAGTGAGTATATGTGAGAGTGAGAGATTGAAAGAGTTCCTGTATGAATAAGTATGTGTTTCTATAAGTGATTGTTTAAAAGACTAAGTATGTGTAAGTTTCCGTAGAAGTAAGTGTGGTGGTGTGTGTATAACTGTATATCCAAGTAAATGTATGTTTGATTCTTTATTAGCATGAGTGACTATGTGTGTGAGTAACTCTATGGATGAGTGGCATTGTGTAACAGGATGTATAGGTGTATGAGTACATATGATGAGTGAGTACATGTATGAGTGACTGTATAGGACTGTTGGTGAATGAGTGGATGTGTATGTGGATCTTAGAATTACCGAAGAGGTTGTTGTAACTGGTATTGGTATGTCCATTGTTTTGAAAATTTTAGTCTCTATTTTTGAATGTGTGTATCAAAGGTTATATTAGGGTGAGAGGAGGTCTGCCACTCTATCACAAGGATTATGTCATCAGTGATGTCATTTGAGATGTCATCAGTGATGTCATGAGTGATGTCACTGACCATGTCATGAGTGATGTAATATGTGACGTCATCAGCAGTGCATTGCGGGCGCGCGAGTTATAGTTAGCTGAACTAACTATAACAGGGAAATTTCAATGGTTTTGTGAAAAGTCCAGCTAACTATAACACCCCTGAAACTTATGGTTTTTTCAGTGAATTTCTGAGGTTTTTTAAATGCTAATTCCTAACTATAACGTGCCTGAAACCTATGGTTTTTTCTGTGAATTTCAAAGGTTTTTTAAATGCTAATTTCTAACTATGCCTACAGAGATAGGACATGTGAAGAAAGAAGAAAAATGCACAGAAAGAAAAAAAAGAAGTGCAGAAAGAAGCAACAGAAGTCCTCAAAGACGAAGAAAAGTGCAGGAAGAAGGATAACGTGCAGAAAGAACAAAAAGAAGAGCAGAAAGAAGCCTTGTTGCAAAATCATCCTGTACCCTCAACTTTTTCAGACGGATACTGGTGGTAACTGAGTCTGACTAACCAGTCCTAGAGCCAGTGCTATGTTAAAAGACACTTAGAATACAGTGAAAACACCTACATACACTAGGGAACATTATGCGTTGGGGTCCCCCTGTGATTAGCATGACCTCCTCTGTAAGCCCCTAGTATATAATAGGGCAGGGGGATTAAAACTACCTCTTAAAACAGGCCACAGGGCGTTTTTGCACACGTTAACTCAGGCCCCGTCCCCTCCCTTCACCACTGTGTAAACACGCCCTGTGTCTGTTTTTAGTTGGGAGATTAAGTTCATTTGAATCCTGAGGGTCCCTAGGGTCCAACTAGCCCACTAGGTACCTCCAGTAAGTGCCACAGAGCTGCGTTGCAGAGAGGTGTAAAAAGTGGCACGGCCTGGACCACCTCTCTGCAATGCAGCTCAGTGGCGCTTACTGGAAGCACTTGGTGGGCTAGTTAGCCCCCAGGGGCCCTCAGTATTGAAGGGAAATTATATCCCCAATTTAAAACGTGCCATAGTGCGTGTTTGCACACGTCACCTCAGGCCCCGTCCCCTCCCTTCACCACTGTGTAAACGCGCCCTGTGGCTGTTCTAAGTTGAGAGATTAAGTCCCCTTGAATCCTAAGGGTCCCTAGGGTCAAACTAGACCACTAGGTACCTCCAGTAAGCGCCACAGAGCTGCGTTGCAGAGAGGTGTAAAAAGGGGCTTGGCCTCAGAACACCTGTCTGCAGCGCAGCTCCCTGGCGCATACTCGAGATGCCTGTTGGGCTAGTTGGCCCTCAGGGACCCTCAGAATTGAAGAGGAATTAATTCCCCAACTTACAATTCGCCAGGGGGCGCGTTTGCAGAGTGCTGCAAGGAGGGGGCGTGGCCTCCGGCACGATGCCAGTCTTTTATTTATTTAAATTTTTTTACATACAATGAATCCACGTGGAATGTATTTACACCACTAGTAAAGCTCTGACATGTCTGATGCCCTACCGTGCCTAATCCCGGTAGACACCCTTGTCGTTTATTTATACAAACATGGGTAGCTATTGACGGGCACATTTAATACACATGCACACCAAGCCATTCAAAGGGGATTCGACAAAAATTCGACCAAAACTATGCAAGAAACCCCCCTCACGGTTAATAAAACACACATCCAGTGGAAAGGGGACGAACATCACTTGAGACGAAAGGGAAGGGGACGAACATCACTTGAGTCACAGCGCGCTCCTGGCAGAGCCCAATGCTGTGTTACACCCACCATTGCCTGCTGAGTGCCACACACCTCTGTGTTGTATTCCACTAGCTAGTGCATATGCTATGACACTCTCTAGCCCACGTGCACTGTAACACCACCCCGTGAATATGTCATGCCACACTTGTCTTCGCACGGGTTATATTGCCCCATCTAACGTGCCTTCCTCGATGCCTATGTTATAACACACAGTGCTATGCCATACATATTAAAATCTGGGATCCATATCTTTGTCACAGTGCATATGCAACGTTACACTCCCCAGCACATATTTTATATTACAACTTTAGAGACTAGTTAGGTTACACAACACTGCCCTGTGCATATTACACTCCAAGGCGCATATCGCATAGCACGCGCTAGTACCTGTGCTATCTCGCGCTCTCCAATGATTGCGCACAATGTATTGCATATTATATTTCACGCCCGGTTCATCTTATATCACACTTTTTGGTGCATAGTTTATACCTTACAATATCTAGTTTTCATTTTCAATCGTGCTCTCAGGACTATGTTCTATAGAACACTGTGTTCACCTACCCTTTTCACAGGCATTACATTTTGCGATAGGGGGTGGAGGGTCAGGGGGTGTTTCTGCCGCGTGAGCCCGGAGTCACAGTCACAAATGTCCTCTTCTTCCTGAATAAAAGTGAGATTATGCTGCATACTTGTTCATATTTTAAGTAGTTCGCACAGACACACGTTTTAAAAACAATAAAGTTCCTAATACCCGCCTTCTCTGAACAGTTAGCTTGCTGCCCCATCCCCCTCCTCCCTATCCTCTGTTGTGTGAATCCATGGACTAGACTCCTCCCTCCTGCCATGCATGGTCTGATGTGCTGCCTCTGCCCTCAATTTAGTATGATGTACCAGTCCACTCCTCCTGCCCTCCATTGCCCAATTCTATGCCCCATCATTGACCTCCTGCTTAAACTCTGTGCTTAGCTTGCTGCCCCTATTCTCCTTCCCCCTGCCCTCCGATGTCTTTGTGCATGCCCCTGCTCCATCCTTTTTGCCCACCATGTTCCATGGACCTGCCACTCCTATCTACTCTGAGTGTTCTGTTGAGCTGCCACTCCCCTCCCACCTGCCTAGCATTGTCAGATGACTGTAACCTGTCCCTGCCACCTCCACCCTGCCTGTCCACATGCCATGCCCCTATCCTCTTCCTCCAGTCCTACATGGTCCATTGTACTGCCACACCCTTCTGCCCTCCCTGGTCTGTTGTGCTGCAACTGCTCCTCCTGCCTGCCCCGTGCGGTCTGTTGTGAGGCCCCTTCCCCTGAAGTTTCTTGTCTGTGCACAGGTCCTGACCCTCCCTTTTATCCTCCATCGTCCTTTGTGCATGCCCCTGCACCCTCCTTCTTGCCCATCATAGCCATTGTGCTGCCAGTAACCCTCCCACTTGCCATGCATGGTCTTCTGTGCTGCCATGGCCCCTCCCACCTTCCCTGTGTGGTCAGTTAGCTGCCCCTGACCCCCTCCCACCTTCCCTCCATGGTCTGTGTGTATGCCATCACAGTCTCAGTGTTGCTCTTCATGGTGTGTCTTGCTTCTAGTGCCCATCCTGCCTGACCTCCATGGCTATCTTGCTGCTCCTGCCCTGCCCCCTTGCCCCCAGCCCTCTGTTTACATGTGCAGACCCCTACTCCCTCCCTCCTGGCTTGTCTCTTCCATTGTAATGCCCCTGATCCTTCCCTCCTGCCCTTTATGGTCTGTTATGCTGCAGCTTTCTCTCCTGTCTGTCCATTATGGTCAGCTAGCTACCATTGCCTCTTGCCCCTCTGTTCTCTGTTGTCCATGTGCATGGTCCTGTCCCCTCCCTCTTGCTTTCTATGGATTGTTGTGCTGCACTCCCGTCCCGCATGCCCTGTGTGTTGTATTGTGCTGCTGCAAACCCTGATGCCTGCCCTCCAGGGTCAGTTTGGTGCACCTCTCCATGTCCCTCCTGTCCTCTGGTATCCAAGTCCATGTCCCTACCCCATTTCCTTCCATGATCCAATGTACCATACTTGCGAACATTTTGAACTTGGTAAGAGGGAGATTTTGAAAAAAAACTGGGGTATTGATTTTCCCCTTTGAGTTACATTGAAAAAGAGGAGATTGTAGACAGGAGACAGATCAAATAAAGCCCATTTGAGCTTAAAAACATTGGACGTTTCCTGGCTGAATCGGGTCTGTTGGCATGTTTGGTTGTACTACCATTGCCTCTTCCTTCTGCCCACAATGGTCTATTACTTTGCCACAGCCTCTCTTGCAAGTCCTGTATTGTTGGTTTGTTGCCCCTGCCCCCCTTTCCACTGCCCTCCATAGTCTGTTGTGCTGCCACGGCCCTTCCTGCCTACTCAGTGTGGTTAAATTGTTGCCTTTGCACCCTCCTACCTGCCTTCAATTTTCAGAGTCCGTGCCCCTGGCCTCTGCCTCTTAACAGTATCCTAATGAACAACTAGATTGCTAACATTCTATATTTATTACAAAAGTGTGGAACGCCTGACGTCATCTTGATGTAATCAAAACTGTAATACCTAGAGCATTTCCTTTAGAAATTACATATATGAGAGGGTCTTATTGGCATCAAAATTATGGTTAGTGCTCTAAAAGACTAAAATGAGGACATATTTTCGGAGTTTTCAAATAGCGACAAAGCACTTTTAAATTATTTGTTATCTTTATGTTTTTTTATCCAGTTGACCACTTGATTAAATGTTGCACTTAGGGGAGAGGATGTGGTGTTACTTCCAGAACTGCAGACTTTGCAACTGGGGAACCAGGTTGGAGTTTCTGCTTCAGCTCGACATTCTGTGATTCTGGTCAAATCACTTAGTCTCCCCATGTCTACAACCAAAATGAATTTGTTCTTGTGTGATGTAACCAATGCTCATGTAAAGCACTCCAATACCTGACAAGTCTGCATTATATAACACTGCAAAAACACAAAATAATAAGTGTTTTGCACACTTCTTTCATTGGGCTATATTTGGGCTACATCTGGGTGATTTTGGGCTACATTTGGGCTCTTTTGTCTCCGGTGGCCATCTTGGGAGATTTATTTGTTATGACGTTTCCTAATTTCCTCATGTACTGCAGTCTCCTCAGTAGGAAATGCTTTCAGTTTTTTACTTTGATTCCATCATGAAGGTATTCAGATATGTCACACATTTGCCATAAATTCTGAATGTTAGCACTCTAGTTGCTCATTAGATCACTGTAGTAAAACTACTGTTCACCATGGAAGTCTGCTCCTGGTATTAAAAGTGCATGTTTCAGTCTGCATGTCAGAATTTTTTAATGAAATAGAAGAGGATATGAGAAGTCACTCAAAATGTGCCCTCATTTTCTTTCTTCAGCATTAATCATAATTTCTATGGCAAAATGAACCCCCTCATTGTGTTCCTTTTTAAATTAAATGTTTTAAGTGTTACCAGTTTATTCCAATCAAGATGGCTTCAGGTGTGCCATACTTTTGTCATAATGAAGACAGTAAGCGCTCTAGTTGTTTTTAAGAACACTCTGGGACATTCTGTCATTGGGCTATACTTGGGCTACATCTGGGTGATATTTGGGCTACATTTGGGCTCTTTTGTCTCTGGTGGCCCTCTTGGGAGACTTATTTGTTATGAAGTTTCCTAATTTCCTCATTTACTGCAGTCTCCTCAGTAGGAAATACTTTCAGTTTTTTACTTTGATTGCATCAAGAAGGCATTCAGATGTGTCACACATTTGCCATAAATTCAGAATGTTAGCACTCTTTTTGCTCATTAGATCACTGTAGTAAAGCTACTGCTCACCAGGGAAAACTGCTTCTGGTATTGAAAGTGCATGTTTCAGTCTGCATGTCAGAATTGTTTAATGAAATAGAAGAGGATTTGAGAAGTCACTCAAAATGTGCCCTAATTTTTCTTTCTGCAGCACTAATCATACTTTTTATGGAAAAATGAACCCCCTCATTTTGTTCCTTTTTAAATTAAATGTTTTAAGAGTTACCACTTTAATCCAAGCAAGATGGCTTCAGGTGTGCCATATGTTTATCATAAGTAGGACTGTTAGCGCTCTAGTTGTTCTTTGGAACACTCTGGGAAGCTGCAATAGAACACAAAGGAATCAACTGACAGTCTCTGCCCTTGTTGGATGTACATGTTTTCCTGAGAATGTCTGACTTCATTCTCACATGAATGAGAAAGATAATGTGAATTTACAGAAAATAAGCTCTCAGTTTAGCTTATAGATCACCTTCCAAACCTCTGTGGGAAAAGCGTGAGAAAATATTTTTCTCTCAATCATAATATCCCAGCAGAAGGCTTTTTCATATGGTGAAATCACCTTAGAACATACCACAATTCCTAAAATGAGTATGGTACCATCAACAAATGATTTATAATGTAACTAAAGTCTTAAAACCTTCTATTAACTGCAATGCTTTTTAATGAGTTGCTATCATGTATATTGGTCCCAAGATGGCTGCCAACACTTCTTGGATGAAGTGCTGACAGCCAATCAGATCTCAGGATGAGATGTGTGGTTAGGCTCTGCCCACATATGTATATGATTTTACTTTTGATTTTCTCAGGAACTACTGAACAGATTGACACCAGACCTGCAAAAGGCACTTCCCTGACCTGAGGACTACCTCTCTGCCAAATTTCAAGTAATTCTGTTCAGCCGTTCGGGCTGTACCTTGGACTAAAGGTCCCTATGGAAAATTGCATGGGGAAAACGCGTTTTGGGACCCCCCTTTTTTCTCAGCCCCTGCTTGGCGAATCCCCCCAAGACTTTCAGGGTAGGAACGGAGCGGAGCCCCCCACCTATTTTGAACATTTCGCGAGGATTCGTCAACCGGCGCCAAAGCTATTCCAAATAGAATGTTGCGGATTTCCTATGGAAACACGGTCCTAACTATAACTATCTACTGGCGACCGCCAGTAGATAATATATATATATATATATATATTTTGCTCCTCCACGCTCGAGTAACTGCAGCCGCACTCCAAATCAGAGGGTGCGTCGTCTGCGGCGGACTACTCCACCAAAGTCCGCATCATATCACACAATCCCCTGAGAAGTTCCCAAGGATGACGACGCCTTGTCCTGGCTCAAACGTATTTATTTATCAGTCAGCCGGTTAACCGGCTGACTGATAAATAAATAAGTTTGAGCCAGGACAAGGCGTCGTCATCCTTGGGAATTTCTCAGGGGATTGTGTGATATATATATATATATTCACTGAAAAAACCATAGGTTTCACACACGTTATAGTTAGGAATTAGCATTTAAAAAACCTTGCAAATTCACTGAAAAAACCATAGGTTTCACACATGTTATAGTTAGCGGAAATTTTACTGATAAAAAACCAATGAAATTCCCCCGTTATAGTTAGTGCAGGAAACTATAACTCACGCGACCGCAATCCTCTGCTGATGCTAATACTGTATTTAGACACTTATTTGCCCATGTCTTCTTCCATAAATTTTTAGCTATACATATATTACAAATATTTTTTTTTCATAAAGACACATATGTCATCAGCAGAAGATTGCGGTCGCGTGAGTTATAGTTTCCTGCACTAACTATAACGGGGGAATTTCATTGGTTTTTTATCAGTAAAATTTCCGCTAACTATAACATGTGTGAAACCTATGGTTTTTTCAGTGAATTTGCAAGGTTTTTTAAATGCTAATTCCTAACTATAACGTGTGTGAAACCTATGGTTTTTTCAGTGAATTTGTACGGTTTTTTAAATGCTAAGTTACTTTACGCCATTCGTGGCGTGTGTGCCCACATAACGCAGTTCGTTCCGTGCGCGCACGGTGCGCTTCGTGCACCGTGCGCGCACAGTGAGCACGCGGTGCGCTTCGCGCACCGCGCACCCACTTTACGCAGTTAGTGCCGTGCACGCACGGTGGGCACGCGGTGCGCTACGCGCACCGCGTGCCCACGTTACGCTAGATGGGCCATGTACGCACGATGCGCTTCGCGCACCGTGCGCACATGGAGGACATATTATGCGCTTCCTTGTGATAGGTAATCTGTTGAAATTTTTTGGGGAAATGCTGTGCTCTTATATGCCATGCCCAAATGGTGGCCTTCGGCCACCATTTGCACACGGGGTGGAGAGAGTGGGGTTTTTTTTTTTTTATAATTTTTTACCGTACGCGTACGGTAAGCGTACGGTAAGCGTAATCGGCGAAATTTTCGAAAAATAAAAAATTACCGTTTTTTGCCTTGGGGGATCTTTGAAGACTCAACTAACATGGTTATGTGCATGGGCGCTGTCTAAACAGCCCCTTTATATGTTTTTGGCATTTGTTTATCAGCTCCCCCCTCAGAGTGCGAGAGAGAAAATGGCGGCCGCCGCTTCCTGGTTTCGACCGATTCGAATGTTTACTAAGATCTAAGGGCCAATCAGAATCGCGCTCGCGCACGCCACCGTACGCGTACGGTAAGCGCACCGTAAGCGCACCGTAAGCTGGCTCAGATATATATATTGATTTAAAGGCTATTTTCTCAGAATCTACTGAACAGATTTACACCAAACCTACAAAAGGCACTTCCTTGACCTGAGGACTACCTCTCTGCCAAATTTCAAGTAATTCTGTTCAGCCGTTCGGGCTGTAGCTGTGTCTAAAGGTCCTATGGAAAAATGCATGGGAAAAACGCGTTTTGGGACCCCCCTTTTATCTCAGCCCCCGCTTGACGAATCCCCCCGAGACTTTCAGGGTAGGAGCGGAGCGTAGCGCCCCACCTATTTTGAAAAATTTGCGAGGATTCGTCAACCGGCGCCAAAGTTATTCAAAATAGAATGTTGCGGATTTCCTATGGAAACGTGGTCCTAACTATAACTACCTACTGGCGACCGCCAGTAGGTAATGTATATATATATATATATATATAGACTTCCCTGTGACCATATCGAGGACAGAACTGGCCAAAAGAGGTGGAAAAATGGTAAATGGTGACTGATGGTCACAAAACCTGGCACATATAAAGTACATGTTGTAAAAGGTTTGGTCTGTTTGATGTTTACTACATAGTGGACCTGCCAGCACCCCTTTCGACATTACTGAGCTCCTACCCGTGTTGGTGTTCCAGAGGTCTTCTGAGGTTTTCAAGGTCTCTGATGCCCTTGTAGCTATTGTGGTCCCTAAAAGGCTCCTTCAAAACATCACTAGATTTTATTGAGAGTCTTGCTACATTAAGCAACCATCTATACTCTTCACTATTGCTCTATTTGGTTTCCTGAAATGCCTGTGCGAAAACTCCACTTCAGAACAATCAACGGTATTAGAAGGCTTACAGCCAACTCCAATATACTCTGATTCTAAGTATGAAAGACATATAATAACTGAGGTCCCACAGAGGATTTCAAAAACATAGCAAATTCACAGCTGCAAAAAAAGCTACTACTGCTTTGGTGACTAATTCTGATCCTCAAGTTTCACCAACTGTACTTGTCAGTAAAGGTCTCCTACCAACATCTATAAATGGAACAATAATCAATTTCTGTCCATCCACTCTGGCTAAAAGAAACACCAAATCTATTATCGATCCATCATCCATAGTCAAGTGCAAAATATTTCATCCCCCCCAACATTATACACTCACACAAAAAGCCCGGACAAAGGATCTAAACCACAACAGAGGTGAGAAAAATGCATAAATGCTAAGACTGATAAGAAAGAACTATATCCTTTGTTTGAAAACTCCCAAGGGTTAGAGAGAAAATCTTTCAGCTGTAATAACTTTTCCTAATATGTTGAAAGGTGTGTGTAATTCAAAAGGAAGTCACATTTTAAAAAGAGAACACTCAAAATAGGATTCTCAGAGGAAGAAACTTAACACTAAAGCTCTTAGGTATTCAGGACAGACTAAGGCCCAGATCCTATCCTACATCAGCTCAAATCCGGAAAACTGCAAACGATAAGACTTTGGATGTCGAATTGAGTACTAGTAATCAACCTTCTCTTAGCCGTCTCATCCTTTCAGTTTTTCAGGTTACTAATCTGAATGCATCAACAGCTGAATATGAACTTGAATCATAGGTTAACACACTAGCTTCCCTTCAGACCAGAATGACTCCAATTAAAAAATGCAGATGGACTTTTTTGAATTTTTACAAATAATACTAACCATAGGAGCCAAGTCCTGAAACAAATCCTGTCTCCCCAGCTTATTGGGTTCAGTTCATAACCTAATATTAATAACCACATCAGATATAAATTAGGTGAAGCTATTAAGCCAATGCAAGAACCGGTGCACACTTCCTGCCAAATGCATTAAGATAGTGTCTACGGCAGTCACAGAACTGACATTAGAAAAGGTCAATTCACTAAGAAAGAGGGACATTGGTATCCTATACATTTCAGTGAGCACTGTCTTTCAAACCCACATTTTGTCTAAAAGTAATGAAGTGGCCATCATCTCTATGCTTATGTTTGGTGAATCCTTAACTATCTCAAGATCTCAAGATGCCAAACTATTTATTGTAAACCTTACCAGAGAAGGCAGAGTAGTAAACAACCTATTATGTCCACATAGCTCACGAGAAGGGAACTAACACCTCACAACTGAATCCTGGGATTGGCTCCAGAACACCTTGAGGGGCACCACTGGCCAAACCAGCATTGGCCCTGATTAAACAAAGAGACTCCACTCTTGGGGCGGAGGCTCCACCGTTGTAGTGGGATCTCCACACTCATGGAGGAATCTCTGCACTGCAGTTTCCCATTGTGGAGATCCTGCCATGTGTACAGAGATCACGTTACAACTGTGTAGCCTCTGCTACGAGTATAGAGGCTCTTTGTGAATCAGGGCCATTATATTTAAAGACTCTATAAAAGTAGGATGTGTAGTTGTGGCATAGTTATTCAATTTTCCATTAAAGAAACACATTTAAGTTGATAAACAGTTGGCCATAGCTTGATTCAAAAGAAACTTGGGTGCTTGAAGAAGTATCATGTACTTCTTATTACACGGTTAGCAACAAATCCTGTAATCTACCATGGGTCATGCTTGGGATAGCCTAGCTGTTTTGCTGAACTTAGAATATCACGGGGACTACCAAATATTTTATACCACAGGTCAATGTCTACTATAAATGAAATGTTTTGTACCCCAGGTCACTGTCTGAGAATCAGGTTCTACTACTACTTGTAATTTTGGTTTTAAAAAATGTTTATATCCATCTCGGAACACAGCACTACCAGAAAACCAGCGTAGAAAGTTAATAAATCAAATTAAAAACTATACATCCCCTGATATAGGAGCAAAAGTATTGATAGTTGGAGATTTTAACTTGGATATGTCATACCTTGCTGCTTCCAAAAGGGCATGAAATACGCAGGTGGCCTGGAATATTCCTTCTATTTACCCTAGTAACAATAAAACACAAGCCAGAGGCAGAACACTTTTACTAATCTATGTTAAGCGAGAGGGTGGGGGGGAATTCTGCATGCAAGAACCAATGGGGACATTCCAGGTAAATTTCCTAGATTTGGAAAAGAATATATGTAGCAAAGTAAGTTCAACCAGTGACCACAACATCATGAAGTTTGACTCTCACTCCAACTGATCTAAATGATCACATCAGACGGTGAATATTCTCTCCTTCTTTGATGAAAGTGGCAAGGATTTTCCTGACAACCTGTGCATGTTACATACAAATGAGGCTTACTTGTGTGGTAAACATAACCAAACTAATCCTCTAGAGTGTGTATGTGAAAGGTTTAGGGCATAGGAAGCTAATATTTGGAATAGTGATGATACTAACAGAGTGTGCATGATTGCCATATTATTTCATAAACAGTCTGACGTTTGTTGCACTAACAAAGATAATGATAAAAGAGAGAAAATCTTCCATCCTTCACACCACTAATGTGGATGGACGTGTGTTTTGATACAATTGCCTGCCTTTTGAATATGTCTCTAATTTAGACATTGTTCATGCAGTAATATTGATGCAAGAAACTGCACCCCCCCACCTCTCTCTATAGACAATCATAGAGGAAGAAGGTATAAAGATACCAAAGATTTTTAGAGGAGCAGGCACACAGACTGGTTGCTTGAGGAGAATTTTGGAGAGCTGACATCTGACTGCAAAGCTTCTTGGAGGCACATGGATAAAACATATAATGGTATAATATAAAAACAGATGATGCTAACAACTCAGTGAAAAACATTGTTGGGAGGCTAACAATATTATAGATATACAGATAGGTAAGATTTAGACTAGTTACTAAAGACAGTAGAAATGTGCGATGTAAAATGCTTTGGGCTTTTCTAAAATTCATTTTGTTTTATATGGTGGCTGCTGAAATAATGATAGTTCTTATCATTATTATACGCAAAGATTTGTGTACTAATTGCACATAATAAATAAATAATCATTATAAACACCAATTACAGTATTGGTCTACTGCTTTGAGGGATCAGGGTTCGGATCTGTGCAACTACAAATAATCCCTGCAGATAAGAGTGTCTATTCAAACTAACTAATTGTAGGGAAGATTGAGAGACACCTGTTTGTTTTCCCATTCTCTAAAGGGGGAAGAGGTAAATGAGTAAATATTCCGTTGTGGTTAAGATGACCATTGAGGTGACTATGGGTGAGGAGGCAACCTCATCTAGCAGTGATCATGACCAACTACTCACCCCTAGAGGCAGGTTAGGCATTTGCTTGTCAGAGGACATGTTATGTTATGTTATTAAAATTTCTAAAGCGCGACTGTTACCCTAAGGTGTCCTGGCGCTGAGCACTGCCTAGTTGGTTCCCGTAGAGTTTGACAGTTAAAATGTGAATAACCAGGTTTTCAGCCCTCGTCTGAAGGAGAGAAGCTCAGTTGAATTTCCAAGGTGAAATGGTAGGCTGTTCCAAGCCTTGGCGGTGGAGGTAGTAAAGCTCCTGCCACCCCAGCGAGCTTTTTTCACTGGATGAACAATCACTTGTTTTGCTACCAGGGAGCGTAAAGTTCTTCTAGGGACACAACATTGAAACTGTTGTTTCAGGTAGTCAGGACCATTTCCATTTAATGCCTTAAAGACTGTGCAAAGGGCTTTAACTTGGGTCTGGTGTTTCACTGGAAGCCAGTGAAGCTGCCTTAACTGATGCAAGCCTAGGTGCGCCTGTCAGTAGCCTGGCAGCTGTGTTCTGCGTTACTTGGAGTTTGTTCATAAGTCTCTTTTGAAGGTAAAGATCAGAACGGTAGCCTACATCAATTTATTTGAACTCACTATTTTGAAGTAATAGGCTTGAGACCCCAAAGAACTCAAAGAATGTGTGTAATGACTGAAGAAACCTAAAGAAGAAGAAACTTTAATTACTTGGATCAAGGGGTTTATCATTTGTTAGTCAATACTCCCTGAAAAATCCCCAATGTTGGGCCCACAAACTTCCTATTATCTAAGTAAAATAGTGAGGACATATGAAAAATTTGGGTGGGGGTGGATTCTGTTGGAGAGACTATTATAAGGTATTCAGGTTATAGAAAGCCCCAAACCCAGGGATGTTTTGTGATCAGACAGAGGTCAAATCAAGTTTACATTGTATGATGCTCAAGAAGCCCGAAGCCAATGGGACTTCAACAAGAAAGCATGTACCAGTCTACAAGGGTTTTGCAAATTTAAGCACATCTGTTCCTTTTATGGTCCAGCATTGCATCCAAAGTTTAAATTCTTTTAAAAATCCAGAGAAAAAAAGTGGGTGGAACTGAAAGCATCTCAACGCCTGTGGTAAAAAATCCATCTCCTGTGTCCTTTCTTGCTTTGAACCCATGGTTAAATATATAGCCATGTAATGCTGTTGCTCGCTAACTATAATGTGGTTTTCACTGTGGTTTTAAAATACCCGATTCAAGTGTGCAAGGGACCAAATTTTGCAATAATCGGCGGTCATTGGCTTTGGGCAAGGAGTTTGCAGAAAAAAGATCATAAAGGAACTAAAATTGGGAAAAATACTGAGATCATTTGAGAATCCAGTTAGTGGATTTTCTCTGTTCACCTTTAGGCTTAGTTCCCACAAAAAACCCTGACACTTAGACTCATTCACAATTTGTCTGCACCAAGAGGAGTCTCGAATATTGATGCAATTGACCCATCATGCTTCTTCTTTGGATGGGGTGCTTGATCTGAATGGGGTCCTTAATAATTAAGACAGGTGGGTCCCAGAGCCCTATGGCAAAGGCAGATATTATGTCTGCTTTCTGACTACTGCCACTCCACTCAGATGAATATCACATATTGGATTTCAGGGAAAGTTTTATAATGACAGATGTATGTACTATTAAATTAATTTTGAACTAAAACTTTAATTAATGGAACTATATTAAATTAGGTTAAAATTGTTTCTCTGAATTTTAAATTAAGACATAAATTCCATAAAGAAAACATATTTTTAATGTACATTAATTATTCACGGTGATGTATAGAACTAATTCATATTTTTGTAATTATTTTTAAAATAAAATATATTGTTATAATAGTTTTTAACTCAAAATAGGTTATTACAATATCTTATAATTAAACAATATACCTACAATTTTTTATGCTTTTTAACAATTAAATTGATGTATATTTTTTACTATTTTAAAAATGTAATTAAATGTATAATTATTTTTCTGGGGTTTATTTTAAATCACTACCACTGTTATTTTCCATAGGAGGGTTTTGCAATACCAGAAGGAGTGGGCGGAATTTGCGTAATCGCGTTACGCAAATGTTCGCGAAAACGTCAAAAATCTCCGCGAACACGTGGAAATATCGAGAAGATGCGGAAGTGCTTGTCCGGCCTGTTCGCGATGTTGTTTGCGTGATCGTGTTGGAAATGTGTCGCCAACTTGCCCATGTGGTCGCTAATGGGCGCGGCCATCTTGTTTTCACTTGTCCCGCCCGCTTGCGATGCTATTTCCTGTTCCAGGTCGTGCAATGCATGCTCGCGCCCGTTCACGATAGGTATTTCCTGTTCGGGAACGCGTATTACATGTTTGCGACACTTTTTGCGTGCTCGGGGGAAAATATCTCGCAAACTTGCCCATGCGGTCGCAATGGACGCGGCCATATTGTTTTTCACTCTATTGCTATGGTTCTGGAGCCTGCTTTTCAATCCTCCCTCTATCTTTTCAATCCTTTGTTTCTGAAAACTTTTTTTGGATCTTTTTTATTTATTATCTCTCTCTCTATTTTCCTGATTCTATATTTTTTGTTTTTGTCTACTTTTTGTGTGTTTTTTAACTACTTTTTTGCTCTTTTTCTATTACCTGCTTTTTTCATTTCTTTTACTTACTTTTTTAATTTTTAGGTCGAGCCTAGAGCAGCGCATGCGCTGCTGCTCAAATTTTAGTAAGGGGCTTTTCAAAGTGCTACCCACAAGCTTTTCCTGGCATAAAGCTTGCCTGCATGCCGCCATCTGCCTTTCTTATCTTTTCCTCCGCATCGTTGGCCTAATTACTTTCACTTTCACGGCCATTGCTTGTTTTAATTTGCAGCGCGAGCGCGCGCTTGTTTGAATTTTCTTTTAACGCGATTGTTATTCTTTATTTTCGGCATACAAAATACAGTGTAGCTGGTGCCCCAGTGTTCTTCTGCTTTAAATGGATTACATTTGGAATTTAACACGTGACAAAATGTCAGCAGTCGGACTTATGCTACGTAAGCCCCTCGGCTCCAGTACATCCACAACATCTTTTTATTGTGGCTTGCACCATACGCTGGTATTACACAGAACTGAGAGACTGCGGCTGGCGCGGCTCTCCCACTCCTGAGTCACGAGGGGGAGCTCATTCAATGTACCTCTATTCTGTCCCGCTCCATGCAGCGATTTTCTAATACTGAGATACACACAAGACTGCCATCACGCACACCTACTCTGACCTGCAGAAGAAGGCTCCTTTCAGCAGTCTGTTCCGTCTGTTTGGAGTTCTTCATCTGTTCTTGGAATGAGAGAAACAATCGCAACATTTATCACTGTGTTATATATTGCAAATCTATTTTTTTTCCGACCAGCTAGAATGCTGCTGCTTACATTACAGGTAATTTACGTATTAAAGTCTTCTGTGATTGTTATGACACAGGTGCTCTGCGCTACTAATCTTGTTATTTGCAACTTTGCGTTTGCGCCCGTTTTCCGTGATTATGTAAGAGTTTATTTTAGAAAACTTAAGTTAGGTAATGCTAGAGTGACTCTACTCCTTCCTTTGTCCTGTCACTAATTGATAGGGGTGGATTAATACTAAGGTTTAGTTACTTATTATGAGTTTGTAATTTTTTAGTGGTCTGAGTGACGCCCCCTCTGTTACGTCACGTGCTGCTGAGTGCTGCTAGTGCTTACCCCAGTCCTTAGTAGAACCTTTTGTAGTTTGTTCAGTGAGTGGTAATAGGCTTAGCACTAGCAGAACATCAGAATCACCCAACCAACAATTTGGTGTATGCAAAAATGCAGGCATGTGTCCTCCATTTATGCATTTTTGAGGACTAAAAGAAGTGGAAATGCTTACTTAATGTACAATTGGCACCCCTGGAATAGGTGGGCTAGGTCAGGTGGTACGTACTACTTAGGCTTAGTTAGTATTCTGGAATCAGAATGGAACACTGGATTAGTGTTGATAAATAATAATTAGTCGGTCCACGAATCCCCCGATACTACTTGTCGACCAGATTAGATAGGTCAATTTTATTGCAATTGTTGTTTACATAAATGTTTTTTTGAGTCTTTTAAAAATATTTTATTTGTTTCACACCAATCATCAATGTTTGTATCTTTCTTTCTTATATCTTTCATGATCAGCACCCAGGGGCAAGAAGACGGGGTCAGAGTCGGCGGGAGCAGTTCAACAACACCAAGGACAGGAAGACCAGAACGAGGGCTCTTCTGCTGGCCCCAGTAAGTCTTCCTGTTTTTAATATTAATCATTCTTATTCACTAACTTTTACTGCACCGTATTTTTTCCAAACTATTATTTCCGTTTCCTAATGCTATTTTTTACCAACAATTATCCTTCGATCTTGACTATCTGTTTCTAAATTCTTGTTATCCCTACCTCTAACTGCCTCTGCTATGACTCTCTGTACTACTACTATTAGTCTGTCTGTAGCTAAGCTTGCCCAGTTGGCCACTCTTTATTTAAAAGGTTTTAAATAAAACTCAGATTCACCAGTAGCTCTAGCCATTGAGTCCATTCCTTTGGGTTGTCCTCTTGTACTCCTTCTAGTCTTCTTAATCTTGAGACTTTATTAATCTTGATGTTTTTCAACAATTTCCACCAACAAAATGCCCAACCAGATTTTACTATTTTGATAGGATAGGACATACTACTACTGTTGTTGGGATTTTGCACATACAGAACTTTGCACAAGAAAATAGGATGTTGGTTTGTTATGGGAGGTTGGACCTTCCTCACACCTCAATCAGAACAGAACCCACCACAATCCCCTGCCCGACTAGTTATAGTAGTGTTTCATTACTATTAGCTCTCCGAATATCCCCCTCAAGATACCCAATGAGTAAACAACCCAGAACATAAGACTCCTGACCTCTCAGTCGTGGAAGCAATGCAAATGCACACCCTTCCTTTCGCTCGCTCACTCGTGTAAGTCCATCCACAGTAAAACAGTAACCCCACCCAGAAAACATTAACAACATTGTATGTAAAGTAGAAATATATTATTTAATACCCTAACAAAAAATAAACTAAGTAAAAAAATCCTACGACACCTGATTCCCACCCTCCAAAAGAATAAATACAAAAGGGGCAATGAACAGGGTCTTATGTTCGGCGGGCTTGACTCTGGAGGACACGGACTTGCTCCGCAGGGCAGGCAACACAGCGCTTCAATGAGCGGCAGTTGCATCCACGTGGGGGGTAGCACTGATGGAGGGGTGGCGGCGGGCGGCTGCCAGACGGTGGTGCCATACCACTGGAGGGCAGTGGCTGGGGCTCGGGGCATTGGAGGAGGCTGCAGCTGCTGCCGCCTCCTCCTCCTCCTCTTCCAGAACCACCAGCTGACGATATTCACTCTGTATGGCCTTCAGCTTCCGGCGGCGGGCATTGGCTGCCAACTCCTTCCTGTCAGGTTTCCCCTTGGAAGGAGTAGCTATATATCAAGAAGAAAAAACAAGACTATTGTTAAATATACTCTTAGCAAAGCTGTAGGACAAATTAATTCTACACATAGTGGCACGGTAGGACTAGCAAGCACAGTACATAACATTTGTGGTATGTATCTATCCTCCCACTTTCTTGGACTTTAACATTTGTGGGAGTTTCAGGCATTCAACCAACCATGCATCTGATTCCTATCAGCCACCTATGCATGCATACATGCATCCCACGTATCCTTCTCTGCCAGTCATAAATATTAAATCTCGCCCGTCCTTCTTCCTTCCACTCTTCTTTCCCTTTTCGTTCAACCCATCCATCACGGTCATCTGATCTGACTTTTAGTCTTCTCCATAAAACTTTCACAGCTGAGTTGATATCAGATAGAAGAGGCCATTGGTTACTCAACACTCCCACCGCTGATGCTTTTACTAATGCTAAGTAAAGGGTGTCTTCAACCATTCACAACAGCTTCTTACTTAGTAAGTTTCAACTGTACAGTAATATACAGTACACCCTTGCAGTGAGTGTAATGTCAATAAGTAAGGATTAGGAATCTAACTTACCACCGCCCGCCACTGCTGCTAGCTCACCACCAGCAGCTCCTCCTGCAACTGCCGCATCCTCTCCTCCGTCAGCAGCCGCGTCGCCTTCGCCGCACTGGTGGATGGTAGTGCACCTTGAAAAAACATTACACATTTTTTAGGTGTCCTATACACTTCCCTTTATTTTTCACTAGCTAGATTGAAAAATGAGTTAATAGTAATATATACGTATACAACATATATCACTAGTACAAATCAGGTAGTAGTAGAGTAGACATTAGTAGTTATATGGTCCCTAGGGTCATTCTAGTCTTTGCTTATTTAGCCCGAGCCATGCAACGATTTTACCGTTGTGTCTTTTATTTTTGCACACGCGTCGTTACCTAGCAGCTTGTTGTATAAAGAGTGACGCCTTTGAGGCACATGAGCTCATAGTACTGCTATTGTCTAAGAGCTGCGTACAAGGTCAAACAAAACAAGCCACTTTGTTATGGAGTTCTGGTGTTAGTCCATATCGCTTATCCAAAATGCTACACTTTTTGGCACGACGGAGAAATGCTTGCAATATACTAATTTGCACCATTTGTCTCATAATAGAACCAGAGCTTTGCAGAGCTTATGATGTAACCAGTACTAGGTTCTTCTAAGGTGAGGGGTCCACAGAATTCGCTCAGAGATCTTCATTTATAATTTTATATAAACTATATTCCTACAAAGG
The DNA here is from genome assembly GCF_964204655.1 of Triturus cristatus. Classification (NCBI taxonomy): domain Eukaryota; kingdom Metazoa; phylum Chordata; class Amphibia; order Caudata; family Salamandridae; genus Triturus; species Triturus cristatus. The sequence continues at coordinate 1,074,191,792 of NC_140582.1, forward strand.
GGACTCTAGTTGTGTCGAGTCACTTGACTAGTCCTACAGTACACTGGACACAAGCGTAACTGTTAGTGCTGTGTAGGAGGATGACAACAAATCCATTAATCCAATCGATGTATTAGGTTCCTTTGGTAAAAGAATTACCTCACAAATATACTGCTCATGGGTGGGTAAGCTGAAGAAGATCCCCTCCCTGCCTTGAAATTGAAGTACTGTTGCTTTTGCCACATCCGCCCCAGCAAGCGTGTGATAAATTATTGGTGTACATTTAATTTAGTCATACCTCAATAAGGCACACAGCCCAGGAGAAGAAGGTTAGGGTTTGTTGAATGGTTGGGAAGGGGGGTTTGGGGAAAGGTTTGAGAAAGAAAAACAGTACGCATGGACAAACAACAAACGGCAGAATATTTGTAGACTACCATATCCATATCAATATGTTATGGGAGAAAAAGGGAATGCATGCATGATGATGATAAGGAGACCCGGATTACATACAGTTTGTATTCAGTGTTACCGGGCTTACTTTTGCAGATAGCAAAGAAAATTTGAAAATATCTGTAGGAATGAATTAAAAACAGAGAGCAAACCTAATGATAATAATAATAACAAGATGATTGTAATGATTGTAGACAAAAACATGAATCAAATTATTTAAAAGATGATGAAATTTGATACTGTTACTGTGTTATCCTGGTCAAATGGGGAGTTGAATCTCGGAATTCCTCTTGGTCCTCCCTTCCATGGATGCTCCGTCCATCAATCTTGGGTGATGCCGCTGCCTGCCTGGCAGATGTAGATTCATTGGTAAGGTAAGTGTGCATTGTTTTCCCAAGTATAGCACAGGGTAAGGCCCGGCCTGTAATTGTAGATGGAAAAATAAAAGGGATATTGAGAAACCAAGTTGAAAAAAATGCACAAGTTATGGTGTACTGCAACAAGAACACTTTCCGAGGCGGCATGGATGCATCATTTCTACTCTAGTCTGTTTCCAGCATTTAAATTTGATACTTGTATAGCGCACTACTCACCCGCAAGGCGCTTGTACGAATACTGCTGTGGAACCCATCCTGGCTTTCCCTGTGAGGCGTCCACTCCTGGGCACCCCCAAGGTGGAGGCCAGGCATCCTTAGCGTTGTGGGGGCCGTTGTGGAGATTAAGCAAGCTATTGCCCAGAGTTGCAGAGTGGGACTCCATGATTGGAATAGGCACCGAGGCGAGAATTATCAGGTCCGTGGAATTTTTGAGCCCAAGACCCGCATTAACCTACTGCAACACCAACAGGACAGAGCAGGCCCATGGTAACGGCACCCTTTGCACATCCTCCATTAGAAGACGGTGGTGATGGATTTGTTGTGATTCGAAGTTTCTAACCAAAAAGACAGACACACAAATAAAAGAAAATAAGGGAGGAAGACAGTAAGAAGTGCAAGACTAATTGTCAGGGAAGTATAGCTCGTCCTCAAACTCTGGGGGTTCAACCAGAAGTAAGTAATCATCATCTAACACACAACTTCCATCACCTGAGCCGCTGTCCTCATCTTCCTCCCTTGATTCATGTATTGTGTAATTCGGTGGTATAAAGTGCTGATTCATTTTGATCATGGTTAACCTCACCACGTTTTTGGGCGAGAGACCGGTCCTTTCTTATTGTTACAATGGAACTAGCAGCACTGAAAACATGTTCAGAAGAGGCACTTGCAACAGGGCAAGCCAGATAGTTTATCACCAGCCTGCTAAGCAGTGGCCATTGAACCCTTTTCCCATACCAATATCGCAATGGGTTTTGATCAATGTACACCTCTGTTGGGTCGCCCAGATAGGCCTGGACCATCCGCTCAATGTTCAGGGGTGCTAAACTTTTTCGGGCTCTTTTCTCGTTGCATCAGCACTGGACTTACCAATGCCTTACTGTAAATACCAATCCTGTAACGATTTTACTGGGCCTAATGATCCAGTTCTTGCTGTTGTCGATAGTGTTGGTGAGTGTTCTGAGCCAAACGCACTGCCCTCAGGCTCCGAAGTTGAACTTGACGCCGGATGCCCTGCTGCAGTACTTGTTGTGGGTTTATGTAGCGGGCTTTTAATTAGCAGCCATTTATTTTCCAACTTTCTCGCTGACTCAGCTATCCAAGTTTTGTACTGGGCAACATCCATTTCTGAAAAAGGAATTAATGTCTTCAGTGCCCATTTTGTCCGTGGATCCAGAATTGTGGCACAAATGTAATGTTTTTGTGACAAAATCTTATTTTGCACCCTTGTATTGTCAGCTAAGCGACGGGCTAAGCTCTCCACCAACTCATATGCTTCTTTTTTTTCCCTCTACACCTTTGTATGCTTCAGACACCTACTTCAGCTGATGCTCTAGCATTTGCAACAATGGGATAGCTTGGCCCATAGTACAGTCCTCCTTGCTGACTTCACATGTGAAGACCTCGAAAGGAAGAAGCATCTCAGTCAGGCATTTAACTAGGCACCATTGGTCCTTCTGAAGGGTCATGCCTTTCACAGTAGCATGCCCTCTTCGCTTGACATATTCATTGATTGGCCTGTACATCTCAAACAGACGGTCAAGCAGGTAATAAGTTGAGTTCCAACGTGTTGCCACCCCCTGCATAAGTGCTTTGACTGGCATTCTATAGTCACGTTGAATGATGCTCAGCTGCTTCCGAGCTTTAAAAGAATGGCTGAAATGAGTGCATATTCTTTGGCAGGTGGTCAGTAAGTTGCTGACTATGGCTTCTTTTTTCAGAAAGTCTTGAACAATAATGTTAATGCAGTGCGCCAAACACGGAACCCTGAAATAGGAACCAAGCTCCATGGCCTTAAGTACATTACTGCCATTATCTGTGGAAACAAAACCAATCTTAAGCCCTCTTGGGCGCAGCCATTCAAAAACCTTGCTGTGAAACTCTTCCAATATGTTTACAGCAGTATGAGATTTCTCCATGGCAAACTTGGATACAGTTGCATGTTTCCGAGTAGCTTTAAAAATCTCAGCTGTGTCAACAGCACTTACTTCAGATAGCTTATCTCTAACCCCCACAAAAGAGACCCAGTGTGCAGTGATGCACATGTAATCAGTGGCTTGGCAACTGGTCCACATGTCTGTTGTCAGGTGGATATTGTGAACAGCACTCTTCTGCAAAGCTTGTCCAACCAATTCCAGCACATCATGATGTAGTGCTGGAACAGCAACTCTTGCGAAATAGGACCACCTGGGAACCTTCCATTTAGGGCAGATAGTTGACACAAATTCAAGGAAACCCGCCCCTTCCACAAATGAAAAAGGGAGACGGTCCAGCGCTAACATTTTAGCCAGCTCCGCATTGTACAACCGTGCCGTTGGGTGGTTGCGTTGTTACTGCCCCTCCAACCTAAGCATGCTGTCAATGGTAGGCTGGATTATTTTCCTTTGGGGTGCAGTTGTTTTCTTTAACCCAGTTAGGCTCAACAACACACTTTGTTTCATTGCAGTACTACTCGGTCACCTTGGTGTCTCAGCCTGACTCTGACTCTTACTGCGGTGCCACTGAGATGTTGCTGAGGAGGATGTGGGCGGTACCACTACACTACTGGGGACAGGGCTAGAAATGTCTCCCTCTTGTTCACCTTCCACCGCGATAATATCGTCCCCTGATTCTTCATGCCCAACAACAATGGGTTGAGTTTTACTTTGTTCTAAGCGAAGTAGGTGAGCCTCCCACACAATAGTGTGGTGTATTTTGAGATGACTTGTTTGGCCTCCAGTACCATAGTTTGTACCAAGCTTACCCCGCCTAACAGCATGTCGAGAAATTGAGCATATAGCAGTGTTCTCCTCCTTATTGCTAACCGGAACGAAGTCCCAAACTGGGGAGGAGAACTTTCTCGTGCTGCTGGATATGCCACTTTCAATACCAGATGAACTGGAAGGTGTGATTGAAATGTGACTCTGTGCAGCTACACTGTGACTTCTACCACTACCTACTGAGGTGGTGGTTGAGATGTATGTAGGTCCCTGCCTTTCCTTTGCAAATGAAAATATGGAAGCTGGAGGTCGTGGTGGTGTTACCTGTGTTGGTGGTATCCGTGCTACATCCCTTGCAGCCATTTTGGATAGGGTAAAAATGTTGGTCTCCATATCCATATCCGGGAGTGATGTCCGTGATGACTGGCTCATCATCATCATCATCCCCCTCTTGTACATCTACCTCCATAACGCTGAGGCTTTCTGGAACCTTCCTTTTCACTAACCTTGTCTTGTGGCATGCATCACTCTCAGACTGAGCTGGTGGCTTCCAAATGGCATCAAGATCATCAGAAGCGGGGCTTGAAGAAGAAGATGATGCACTAACCCTCCTTTTCCTTGCTGGGGGTCTGTAAGACAATGGATCTTCTGAAACAGTGGTTTTCTTCACTTTGTCTGCAGGAAGCTCGATTTCCTGAAATGCCCCTACTTCAGGAGGAACAATTACTATTGTGGGCTGTTCTTGTGGCTGCTGCTGTTCTTGTGGCGGCTGCTGTTCTTTAGGCTGTTCTTGCGGTTGCTGCTGTTCTTGCGGCTGTTCTTGCAGGTGCTGCTGTTCTTGTGGCTACTGCTGTTCTTGTGGCTGCTGCTGTTCTTGCGGCTGCGCCTGCTGCTGCTGTTCTTGCGGCTGCGCCTGTTGCTGCAGACTTATCTGCTGAGTTTCCGCCTGCTTTGATTGTGTACTACTTTGCGATAATGACAATTCAACCTCGCTGCTCGTCAGTAGACTGGCTACCTCTGCAACACTCATGGGCTTGGACCTAGGTTGGTGGGGTTGGCCCGCTGGTGCAAAGGTGCTGCTCCCAGCTTGGTTCCTGGACAATGCTGCTGCAGGCGTAATTTTTTTGGTCCCAAAAAACACATTTGCCGGCACACCAGTCATGGTTAGTGGCTCTTCCTTTTTCTGTTCCTTCTTCTTATCACCGGCAACTTTCTTGGTACTGGAGTACCTGGTACCTTTCCTTGGGGCCATCTTCTTCAGATGTCAGACAGGACGCAGGTGCACAAGTTGCAGAGATGTCTGTGGTCACACGTGGACATGATGTGGTGTGCAGCAGGACTTCTGTCTGGCAGTACAACGGATGATGATGATAGTTACCTCCCCCTCTGTCTTTTTGTGCACCTAAAAGCAAATAAGCCAGGAGAAGAACATCAGTGAAATGTTGCATTTATTGTTGTGGTTCAATTACTACTAGTACAAACAAACAAATAAAAGATCTAGTGTAGCCATTTGTGAGACTTTGGCAACAAGGGCTATGGTATACTACTTACTGTGTACAGTGTACACACTACACTCTCAGGAAGGATAGGAAAGAATAAGAACAACCACCAAAATACAAATGTAATGGAAGGGAGCTGCTGCTGGCAAAGGGGATGCATGGAAGCGGTAAGCCAATAGGAAAACCATGCAGGCCTATATGGCAAAAGCAGCTCACTAATAATAACTACCACCAGAAAAGGCCACCAGCCACATGGACACACACTAATCACAAGCAACAAGCAGGAGGCCTGGGAAACAATGAACTGACAAAAGGCCTATAAAAGAAGCCAGGCAAAAGATGCATGCTAAACCACACTGCTTTGCCTTTTTAATGCAATAGAATGCAAAAACGAAAATCCACAGGGCAAAACAAGGTCTGCAGGGTGCACACCAACACATCAGGCACACACAACAAAGGCATTTCTTTAACACACTCCCAAAAACAGAAATACCCCCTAAAAACACATTTTACAACTCAATACAATGCCATCCATGCCCTAAATGATGTTTCAATTCAACAGAACACACAAAAACACTTGTTTAATGCACCTGTGGCTACCTGCTCTGAGCCTACTGGATGAAAGCAGGCCCGTGGGCAGACAAGGCCACACAAGCTTGCAGGCCTAGGCTTCAAAATGGCCACCAGCCACATGGCAAGGCCCACCCAACTACAAGAAACAGAAGACAGACAATGCAGGCCTGTTTAAAAAAACACACTGCCTGCCTTCAAAATGGCCACCAGCCTCATGGCCAGGCCCACAACAAGAATCCTAGGCCACATAGGAATACCATGCAGGCCTATATATGGCAAAAGCAGCACACTAATAACTCCCACCAGAAAAGGCCACCAGCCACATGGACACACACAAATCACAAGCAGGAGGCCTGGGAAATAATGAACTGACAAAAGCCTATAAAAGAGGCCAGGCAAAAGATGCATGCTAAACCACACTACTTTGCCTTTTTAATGCAATAAAATGCAAAAACGAAACTCCACAGGGCAAAACAAGGTCTGCAGGGTGCACACCAACACACCAGGCACACACAACAAAGGCATTTCTTTAACACACACCCAAAAACAGAAATGCCCCCCAAAAACACATTTTCCAACTCAATCCAATGCCATCCATGCCCTAAATGATGTTTGAAAAACATTCAACACACACCAAAGGAACAGTTGCTTCATCATGCACCCACCCATGACTAGATTTGGGCTTACTGGCTACCCCCAACAATTTAAAAAAAAGAATGATAAGTACCAAAATTGTAGTTGCAGCAACTGCAATGCCCCCAATCAAACAGACACAACACCAACTTACTTGTAAAATATCAAATTCAAAAGTCCTCAAATCCAATGAAAATTATGTAGCAGACACAAAGAGTGATCCTTCCAGCTCAAATCCAAAGGCATAATGAACAGGAGATGGACAAAGCACTGGGAGGAGCCTGCTGGACAGGAACAGGAAGTTTGAGACTCTGTGGCACTTCCTCACTCTCCCCCCAAAAAGTTTTTTTTATTAAAGGACTCCTTGCACAAAAAAGGACAGCCAAATGTCAATCTGAGGAGTTTTTTCATCCAAATCATCATTTACAGAAGGTTTTATGCTGCTAGAGTTAATATTCTTCTCCAGATTGAAAATTTTGCGTGTTCGCGATCACGAGCTTCACCACACTTCCGCCAGATGTCAATGGTGCGTCCAAAATGACGTGTTTGCTATCTCATGCTCTCTGTCGCGGTGGAGATTGACGTGTTTGCGACCTCACGCTCTCTCTCGCGGTGGAAAATGACATGCTCATGATCTCAGACTCTCGCGGTGTCTCATGGCGAGGCGAATGACGTGAAAGCGATCTCTCACGGGATAGCACGACCGGCTATCAACATTTCGTGGAGCACGCAAACGGATTAGAAAACTTGTCGGCGAACGCGGAGATCCCGGTAAGGCGATCGCACGCGTGAGAACGCATTTTCAAAACACGAACATGAAAAAAATCTTCGCAACGCTGCAAATCGCAGAAATTTTGCCATTTTCGCGCTCTCTGCAGAACGTGAAAATGTCAAAATATCGCAAATTCCGCGAGTGGAACGGAATTTGACGCCCACCCTTAATTACCAGTGGTGAAGTATAGTGCTAAACTTTGAACTGTTTGTAGTAGTAAATAATACTTTGACTTTGTGAATACCGAAAAGTATTAAACCCACTCAAAAGTGTAAACTTACTTATAAGTGTAAGTTGCCTTTATGAATCAGGGCCTTCAGGTACATGACCATGTCATATTTCATGATGATGTACATAATGTAAACAAATATGTCTGAAAAATTGCGTTCTTTTAAAATGATGTGTAATAAATACGTCCTGAGAATTGTGTATTCTCTAACACAAAAATAGTAGTGTCTATCAGGTCGTTTTATATGCTCAGCATTGTGTTTTGTGGGGAGTGCAGTGTTTGACATTATGTCGACCTGATGGGTCTCGAGATGGTCCTCCATCTGTGTGGCTGGACAGCACCAGGGCTGGCATTGATTATAACGCCCCTCAGGGCAGGGCATAGCTGCACCACCTCAGACCAAGGTTATATGTCAGGTGGAAGATGATGATGACTTCTCTGTTGTGAAGGGGACTTTGAACGAGTAACAGAAACCAACCAGGCAGTTTTGAGAATTCTTACATTTACCACGTAAACAGAAAACAAATGCAATAAAAACCTTATGTAAATGATATCTTATTTCCTACCTTTTTATAAACAGGAAACTGTTAGTATCAATTAAGCCCTGACCTATCAAGAAAACTGGATTTCAATAGGTCATTAATCATATCATGAATAATACGTGTAAACCACAGCAGTATGGATGCCATATGGGGTTGAACAGAGAGCCCATGACCAATCCTTGCTGCATGAACCTAATGATCACCAAATGGGGCTGGACGCATCTCCCCTGGCTGAGCATGACCAAATGCTAAGAGCAGTGGGCTATATGAACAAGGGAAGGGTGGGTGTAGTGCCTTTCCTCTGGTTATGTGCTGCAACCACAGCCTGTTGTGCATGTTCAAAGGCCGTGTACAGACTGCTAAGTCGGATGGGGCCAGGTGCAGTATATCATAAAAAATACAAAATCTTATTGAAAAAACATTGTTAATGAGAAACTAAGTGTATCTTTACTCAATTTAAATTGACATTTGTTTTTAAAAACTCAGAATCACCATTTAAGAATGATTTTAAAATTACACATTATATCTGCATTGTAAAACCTTAAAACCAACCAAAGTTGCCAATTGTAGTAAGCAGCACAAACCACACTTCTGTAAGTCGCGTTTAGCACATTGGCAGCGCTTTCAAAGATTTCTGTACTCATTTTCATGATTTTAATTGCTGCTATATTCTGTTTTTAACCTTTCACCCACTCGCTTGCACGCTCCGACCCCGGTCCACCGCCGCTGTTGCTGATTGTTGTGGAGGGCGGACCTTCATAGCGTGACACACCCCCTGCTTTGTCACACGCTAGGCAGCAGGCGGAGACTACTTAGAGGCCGATGTCACGGATGTGCAGTGGATGCGTGCAGCGGGCGCGCTGCTGGCACGCCTAAGGCAAGCCCGTCAGCGCCTGTCCACGCATGGCCTGGGCCTAGGGTCAGAATCCCTGGACCTCCCCCTTTTGCCATCAGCGGCACTCCAAAAAACAGCTTAATGACAGTAATCAGGAGGTCACGACCTTAGGCTCAGCGAGAGCTTCTAGACTCCAATACTCCTCTAACCAATTAAGGGCCTACTGCAATCCTTTGCTCCCTGAAGGTGCCCGGCTACATCCTGGAAATATGGTGAAAAAATGTGCCAGTTGCGGTTTCTCCCTAGAGACTACTCAAGGTGGCACAAACTCTCTCAAGGATTATAAAATTAATAATACTAATTTAGCTACCTCACTTACCAAGGAATTTCTCTTTTTTAACACAAATTGCCGCTCTCTCCCCAAGCACAAATCCGATATGTTTGACCTACTGGTCGATGAACAACCGTTTTTCTTACGGAGACTTGGCTCCATGAGAGTTCTGGCCCTGATGTCGCTGCTCCCCTACTGTCTAATTATGCAATAGTCAGGAGAGATAGAGTTTCTAAGATTGACGGGGGTATTGCCATTATTTTTAAAAAGGACTACCAATGCAAATTCACCAAGTCCGAATTGCGAGGCAGCCCTATTTAAGCTGTCCCTGACCCCAAAATTCACCTTCTCTGGTATGCTCTTATATCAACCGCCTGGACCGTCTGCACCCTGGGCCTCTTCTTTCCCTGACCTGATAACTCCCCTGATTATGAACACAGCCAATTTCTCAATCTAGGGTGATTTTAATTTACATTTAGAGGATCCGACATGTAAAATTAGCACTAATCTTATTTCCGATTTGGCAGCATTAAATGTTAGCCTACTTAACTCTGGCCCCACACACGAGGCAGGCCATTTGCTGAACCCTATTTTTTGAAGTCTCTCTGGTATCTACTGTTCCCCGGCACTCCCTATATGCTGGTCGGATCATTTTATCACTAAATTCTGTCTGAAACCCCCTGAGATTTCTGCACCTACTACCTCTGTCCTAGAAATTTTAACGAGGGACTAGAAAAAACTAGACGTAACTGCTTTAAACAAGATTCTGAGCTCCCACATGCCCATTTCCAAACAAATGGTGAGCACGCGTTCTACTTCAGTGCAGAAATAGCTTCTCAATGCCATTGACATCCGTCTACCTCTTGTTAAAAAACGGGTTAATAACCATCGTCCCTCCCGCACCCTGGTTCACTGAAACTTTGAAAACAGAGAAGGCTAAATGCAAAGTAATGGAACGCAGGTGGAGAAGGAATTATACCCCGAGTCTAAAAATAACTACAAAACAGCTAAAAAATATTATCATAAACTCTGTAGCACAGCCCGTGCTGAATATGTTTCATCTACCATCTCTGAAACCCTGAGATGCTCAAAAACACTATTTAACACGGTTAAGGAGCTTGCAGGTTCCAAAACACAATCTAGGCCCCCTTCACTCAACAAACAGAAATGGGATGATCTGGCTACTTTTTTTGTCTAGAAGGTTGAGAAAATATATTCAGACAGTGCGTGTGCAGTGTGCTAACCACCTTTTCCCTCTAGTAACATCAGCTCCATCCTCTATTGACAATACGCCTACTGATCAGGTTAGGGCACCTAACATACCTTCTAGCCTCTTGGACACATGGCCCTTGTTAAACTCAGCTACCCTTAAAAAGCTCTTAGATAACATTAAATTAGGATCACCCAGGGATCCTTTGCCCATCTCCGTGCTCCAACAGCTGGAGCCACCATCTCTGCTTGTTGTCGTGGACCTTTTGAATGCCTCCCTGCAGGAAGCCTTTGTCCCGCCAGACTGAAAACATGCCATGATACTCCCTCTCCTCAAAAAGGCCAATGCCAACCAGACGCGGAGCGTCCATTGGGGCGTGGGGGCGTAGCCCCCCCGCCCGCGCCGCTCCCGCAGCTCCCTCGTCCCTCCTCTGTGAATGCGCCCGCGCCCGCAGCTCCCTCGTCCCTCCTCTGTGAATGTCAGTCAGCATGACGTCGGACTGTGGGTGGTCCGGCGTCATGTTGACTGACATCATTGTCAGACGCATTTGGGAAAGGCAGCACAAGTGCGCATGAGTGGGCATGGAGCTTAATTTTTACTCCGTGCCCAGTCATGCGTACTTGTGTTTCTGCTGCCTTGCGCATGCCCATTAGGAGCCCCTCGGTCTCCTAATGGGCAGGCGGCGGGCGAGGAGTAGGCTGTGCCGTTAGCCAATCCTGGCGCTGCTGCAGCGCCAGGATTGGCTGAGGGCCCGGTTGCCAGTCACTTGCGTCACATGGACGTGGTGTTCCGGACCGTTTGAAGGGGCAGAGAGGCGCCAACGCGGACCAGGAGAAGAGGCGGTCAGGCAAGTGTTTTTTAATTTTAGGGTGGTTTGGCTGGGTTGGGGTTGGTCAGGTTTGGTTGGATTTGGTTTGGATTTGTTTGGTTTGGTGTTGGGAAGGTTTTCCAGTGGTTTGGCAAAATTCGATCGAGATTTGGCTGATTTTGGGGTGTTTTTGCATGTTTGCGGGGGGCGCGTGTTTGATCGCAAAGTCGTACCCCATCCACTGGATGGATCTGTGTAATTCTTTGTGAGATTCTTCGTGATCGCTAGAACTACTGTTCCAGTAAGTTTTAAGAGGATCGAAGTAGGGGAAGTGCGAACAAAACGCTTTTTTTTTGAAGGTTCGAAATCAATGTTATCCAATGGGCGTTTTTAAGGTGGTGGAGAAGTGGTTTTGAGGGGGTTCCAGTTGCTCGAGAGGAACGGGGCTGCTGTGAGTGGTAGGGAGGGGGAATTCATGGGTGTGCAGGAAGTTTGGGAGGAATCCATCAATGGGAAGGGTGTTTTTTGTCAAAGTCGAGGAAGGAAGGAGCTGCCATAGGAGCCCATGTTAAATGTGAGTGTTTACATGTTTTTGGGGTTGGATTGTAGGGTGTTCCAGGTGGTTCCAAGTGAATGTACTTAGCTGGGATCAGAGTTGGGAATGTCTAATTTTGTTTGCAAGTGTTTTGATGTTACGTGAATGACGTGGTAGCAGCAGAAATGGAACCAGATATCTCATACATAGAATGTGAAGGTCATTGCGACAAATGAAATAGGTTAAATAGGTGTTTTGGTCCTAGTTTGAGAGTGCGTTTTGACGCGACTTTGTTATGGGGCACTTTTACGCCCCGCCATTTTCAAATGTCATCAGCCGCCACTGATGCCGACCCTGATTTAGCCTCCAACTATCGGCCCATCTCACTGCTTCCGGCCTTCTCGAAAATCTTAGAGAAACATGTTCACACACAGCTTTCTTTGTTTGTAGAAACCCAAAGGTTTCTTCATCCCTCTCAATCTGGCTTCAGAGCTGGCTTCTCAACGGAAACTACCCTGTTGGGGGTAACGGAAAGACTGCGCTGTTATCTGGATGCGGGAGACACAGTGGCCCTCATTCTGCTGGATTTAAGTGCAGCATTCGACACGGTGTCTCACACCGTGATACTAAAATCTTTAAAATCTTTAGGCATTTGTGGCTTAGCTTTGAATTGGCTCACTTCCTTTCTTACAAACTGCACTTTTCAAGTATTTTCACCCACAACTAGCTCTGACACACACTCATCACCCCATGGGGTTCCTCAGGGCTCTATTCTTAGCCCCTTACTTTTCAACCTATACGTCAGACCACTTGCTGATGTCTCGGAAGATGCTGGGCTGACCCTGTTCTCCTATGCAGACGACTCCCAAATCATTTTCTCTCTCTCTGTGAAGAGTACGGCGGGCCATCACCTCTTCAGTTGGGCCTGAGCAGAATCACATCATGGATGCAATCAAATTACCTCAAACTCAATGGTGAGAAACCGAGGTCTTGATACTTGGGGAAAAATAAGGATCTCTGGGGCCCTCAACATTGGCCCAGCGAGATGGGTACACTTCCTTTACGTTCCTGCCAAGTCCGCAACTTGGGCGTCAGCCTGGATGACTTGCTCAGTATGCACCATCAATCTGTCAAGGTAGCTGCCACATGTTTCACCATCTTGAAGTGGTTAAAAAAGATCATCTGGATGCTACCAGAGCCCATTCAGAGAACAGTAGTCCAGGCTTTGATCACCTCAAGACTAGACTACGGAAATTTTCCCTACCTGGGTTCAAACAAGGAGGTGACTCGTAGGTTGCAGATTTTCCAAAACTCCGCTGCAAGGTTACTTTACCGGGTTCCTAGAGCCTCCTCTATCTCTGGCCATCTACGAGATTTGCACTGGCTCAGGGTGGAGAACCGAATCAATTTCAAATCCCTGAGCTACATGTTTAAAATCAAAATAGGGATTGCTCCGCAGTACCTACAATCTCTGGTCCACCCTTATATCCCTCCTCGCAATCTCCGCTCATCCACTCAGGTGAAATTTTTTGTTCCCAAAACTAGACTATCTCGGATGGGTGGAAGGGCATTTGCATATCTAGGTCCCTCACTTTGGAAAGCCCTGCCCATTGCTCTACGAAATGTAACCGAGTACGTCTAATTTCGCAAATCATTGAAGACCTGGCTCTTTAACAAATAACTTGTAAGCTGTTTCATCTCAGTCTCTGATCTGCTTGGCGCCGGGAAACCCTTTTTGGTAGCTGTTGTGCCTTACAAATGTAATAAATAAATAAAATAACCCACAATATGCTCCATTTATTACTCTACCAAGAACTTCATTTATCCAATCTCAAATTACATCATCAAGGACATTACAGATGATATTTCATGTGGAATCATTTATGGCATCAATGATGAGATCACCTAACACCACCAGCGATATCATCAATCACATTACTGATGACAATGCTTGAAATATAACCTTCCACAATGACCGCAATATAAACATCCTAAAGAAATTTTGATTGCCTACCCTGAGAGTTTTTATTTTCATACATACCCACTAGTAATAGTGTATTTGTGAAGTAGGGCAATCACATAAAAACAGTGGGCACCATTCCGAGTGATAAAGGAATACCTTCTAGGTAACTGTGAAGTTCCCAGAATAGCAGAGACAAGTAAGTCTCAGAATTAGGCCTGGGTGGTAAACTCTGGTCACGTAGCAAGTCGTCGCAGTGCAGAGTTTTTCCACTCTCGCGGCTCGCCAACATTAAGTTGGTTAGTGCAAGCGAGGAAAATCCAATGCTAGGCCACCTCCTGATGAGATTTTTCAATGCAGCCAGTCGCGGCAGGTCACTATTGCTCGCTTTGAGAAACCTGACGCTCGCGATGAGACGCTGCAGCTCAAGTAGAATATCTACTAGAGTGGCAGAAAGAAGCTGGCGTTTGCGCTGATTTTACAGCTCAGGACAAATGCCCGATGCTAAAAATCAGCGCGAGCAGTGTGACTTACCTCACTGCGACGCTTGCGGAACTCTGTGGAGTGCAGTGGAATTGTTTTGTCACTTGGTGGCTTTCCCCTTAGTAGAACTCCACCCCGGACTACTCAGGATAATTTGATTTAGAACTTTTTTTAACCACCCTCATCCACCAGCTCCTTCTAGCAACTGCCCAGTCAAGAAACCTTGTGGTAGTTGCTGGAAGTTTTGTTCCATAGAATTCCAATACATCGCACTTCTTGCTTATTACATTATGGAAAATCTTTTCTAACAAAAACAAGTCTTTCCACACCCAACATTAAGCAAGTGAGCAAATGTACTTGACTGAATCAACAAGTATACAGATGTATAATTTTTATAAATGAACATTTCATAAGTAGAAACTTAGACATAATTCATAAATCAACTTACAATAGAACTTAAAATGAAAGAAAAATAATATTTTACAAACACAATTTGATATAATCCACTTACTGACTGCAAATGTGACCAATTTCATACATATTCATTCAAATAAGCAGGCTTTCGTGTAACTCTTGAACTTCTTCAGTTTACATAACCATCTTTTTGATTACCATCACCCAACAACACCTTTACAGATTCCAAACATTCATTACCACTATCCTTTTGAAGCTGTGAGGGACACCTAGAAACGCTACCCAAATTCCAAATTCTGTTGTCAGCAGTTTTTACAGCATTTTTTAAATCTTTCGCCACATATTTTGGCTTGTATAATTTGACCAAAATGCATATCCTACAGGTGCTTTGACCTTAACCAAGTCACTTTCAAATTTTCAAACTTAGTGCAAACTTCTTATCGTACAGTACTTTCCTTTTTTCTTGACGTACTTTGTCTCTCTCTCTTTTCAATCACCACTTCCTACATATCCTTTCTGCTATGATATCCACTGGGGGAAAATGCAAGTATTGGGCTTTCTTACCGTGAACAATTCAAAAGTAGACCACCCAGTGGTAGCATGGGGACTCATCCGATAATCAAATAAATGTTCTTTCAATCCATCCTTCCAAGGTACCCCATTTACCTGTGCCATTTGAATTCTGTCCTATAGCGTTTTATTAAAACGTTCTACCACACCATTTGTTTCAGATAATAGAGCGCATTTCTTATGTGTCACATCATGTTTCCTCAGAAATTCTTCCACTTCTTTTGAGCAAAACTGCACTCCATTCTCTAATAGAATTGATTTGGGATACCCTTCTTTTCGAAACATACTATCTAAGAATCGTATTAGCCCTTTTGAGCTATTATCCTGTACGCACTTCACTCTGGCTTCTTTGAGTACTGATCAATTACAACAAACAGCTATGGTGTTGCATGTTCTTGTGAAATGAGACCATGTAAATCTATGGCTATATCATCCTATGGGTTCTGGGGTAACTACTTTCCTTGCATTAGTACTTTTCTAGTCTCAAGGATTTTATCACTATAAAAATATGACACCGAATCACATACTTACCTTTCCACCATAACATCCGATTCTGGCCACCAAAAATCCTGCCTGTTCCATTCCTTAGTTTTTACAAGACCCATGCGACCCGTGTGCCCCAATTCAATAATTTTATTCCTTAAAGACAAATGTAGAACCAAACGGGTACCTCTGAACAGTAATCCATGGCTCACACTCAACTCCTCTCTCAAATTCCAAAATGGTTTAAGCTTCACTTCTTTTTCTTTTCTACCATTGCACTATTTGTTCTTCATACTGGACATTGCTTTCATCTAATATGCATAATCTTCCATTTCCTGAACACTCTTTCTCCCAAATCGCACCACTAGTAATGGAGCATACATTCATTTAAAAAATCCTTCTTGGTCACCTTCTTCTTGATCCTTACAGTCTAAATCCCCAAGTCTTGACAAACTATCAGTAGCACTATTACTTGTTCATGGAATATATTCCACAGCAAAAGAAAATTCCTGCAAATCAGTGACCCAATGATGTGTTCTTGAGGAAACAGAATCCAATAATTTTTTTTTAACATTTTTTATTTTTTTATTTTATTTATCATCAAGTTGCCCGAGATGACATACATCATAGTGCGCCTACAACCCGGAGGCCGGCTACTGTATCAGATCACCTCACAGCAGCACGACAGCTTATCCCACATCCCGGAGGCCGGGCATCGCTGCACCCCAAGTTAGTCCCGTTAGGCGGTCTTACAGTATTATAGCGGTATGTCACAGCCGGTGTACACTTCCCCACCGGGGAACAACAGTTTTCACTACTAATCTAATCACACTCCCCCAACCCCCTCCCCTTCCCCCCGCCCCCCCAACATTTAGGCGTCCGAACAGATCTCCTGCAATAATGCCTATCCCAATGTCTACCAGCTTACGCAGTCCACCCATACTCCACCCTCTGCTACCCGCCCGTCCCTGACCACCCCCGCTGCGTTATCTCCAACCTTCCCACCCCTCACTGCCCACTGCCCCTAGCTTGTAAGTGCATTTCTTGGCTCTTCCGCGCACAAGTCAGCTCACCCCCCCGTGAGCCTACTGCACTATCGCTCCCTGTTCCCCCTCGACTCCCGATTCCGTGCCCCTCTCCGATGTTCCCTCCTTCCCCCTGAGGCGTTCTGTGTATAGTCCCCAGAAATTTTTCGGTCGGCTGCGCGGCGGGAGCAGCTTGCTAAATACCTCCATCTGCGTGCAGCAATACAATACGTCCCGGGCCCACTGTTCTACTGTGGGCAATGGGCTCCGCATCCAACACATTGCCACCCTTCTCTTAGCCATCAGCAGACCCATGTCCACCATTTTGCGAACGGCTCTAGGCAGCTTCTTTGAGTAGCCCAGCAGAGCCACCGCCGGATCCGGGTGGAACTCTAGTTCCATCAGTCCCCCTAGTTTGTGGAAAATGGCAAGCCAGAACCCATATACCCCAGGGCATTCCCAGGCCAAGTGGATAAAGTCTGCCGTGGCGTGTCCACATCGCTCACACGCGGCGTCTTCTCGCAGACCGTAACGGTGCAATCTGGCCGGCGTGTAATATACTCTATTGATATATTTAAAATGGAGTAACCTGTGCCTCCCATGAAGTGATATCCTACGTGTGCCAGCGCAGCAATACTGCCACATTGCGTCGTCTATTACCAACCCCAGATCCTGTTGCCAGGCCAGCCGGGCCTTGGGGTACCTATGTATACGTTGCTCCATAGTTATCTTATAAAGTCGAGATATTAGCCTGCGAGGGCTTTTTTGCTTGATGATGTACGTTAATTCCGGCACCTCCGGGGGCTCCGCCATATCGTCCCCCAGTTGCTGCCACAACGCCCCCCTCACTCTATGAAATTGGAAACGCTGCAGCTGCGTCGGGGCTTCCGCCCCTGCAGCCACCACGTCCCACGTTATCACTGTGCCATCCGCGAACAGGTCTCCCATCACGTGCAGGTTGAGTTCCTGCATGGCCCGCACCACGCCCTTGTCCCTACAGGGAGGCAGCCATCGTGCCCATTCCACTGTCATCGCTGGGGAATACAGTAATGCCCCTGCCGTGTTCCGTAGTATACTATCCCAAGCGTGCCTCGTGGAGTTCAGGGAGTCCAAATAACCTGTGCGGCGGTTGGGTGTTTCAAATAGAATCGCTGGCAACGAGAGGGGGTCCGCAAACAACCTCTCCAGTATAAGATACGGTACCGATTCCTCCCCGTGGATCCCGCCGTGGGCCTGCGCTCCCTGACCCACCCGATAGTACAGCTCTATATCAGGCGCACCGAGTCCTCCCATATGGTACGGCAATGTAAGCACCGGCCAACTGACTCGAGCCTGTTTGCCCGCCCAAGCCAGCCTCAATAGCAACCTACGTAGCCTATCAAAAAATACCCGTGGTAACACCATAGGGATATTAATGAACAGGAAAAGAAAGCGAGGCAACACGACCATTTTCATAATTGATATCCTGCCAACCAAGGAGAGTGGGAGGCCAATCCAAACCTCCACGTCATCCTCGAGTTTATCTATAGCCCTGCCATAATTTTCCCTCATCAATATTTCAGGGTCCGTGTGCAGCCGTATCCCCAAATATCTGACCGCTTCATCCGACCATTGTAATGGGTACTCCATTGCAAAGGGGATCGTGGAGGGGGTAAGCGGAAAAGCAATGGACTTATTCCAATTCACCTGTAGGCCCGAGAGGGCACCGAAGTGCACCACTTCTCGCAGCACCGAAGCTAAATTACTCTCTGGGTCACGCACGTACAGCAAGGTGTCATCTGCATACGTGGTCACTACTATTTTATAAGTGGGGAAATTCACCCCCCTCAGGCCATGGTATTCACGCAAAGCACAGGCTAACGGTTCGGCAACCAGAGCATATAGTATCGGCGACAGCGGGCAGCCCTGACGCGCTCCCCTGGAGATATGGATAGCCCCTGTAACGCGCCCTCCCAGTCGTATCCGTGCGCTCGGCGCCGTGTACAGGACCCCCATCATTCGCAGGAATAGCGGCCCCGGCCCATTTTAGTCAACACCTGACTCATGAAAGGCCATTCAACTAAATCGAACGCCTTTTCCATGTCTAGAAACACCGCAAGTGCTCTAGTGTCCCTGCGAACATGCTGCATGGTGCCGAAAACTGTTCGTAGATTATAGGTTAAATTCCTTCCCGGCATGAAGCCCGCCTGCTCCGGAGCCACAAGCTCCAGTGTCAGCAGCGCCAGGCGCGTCGCCAATATTTTCGCATAGATCTTAGTGTCCACATTGAGGAGCGACATTGGTCTATAGGAGCTGCACTCCTCCGGGGGCTTCCCAGGCTTAGGGATAGCGATCAACAATGCCTCACTCATGGATTTGGGCATGTGGCCCGTGTCGCACATGTCATCAAACAACTGCGAAAGATAGGGGAGGAGGATGTCCGCAAAGTTTTTGTAAAAGGTAGCCGTCAGGCCATCCGCCCCAGGTGCACTGTTCGCGCGCATGCCCGCCAGTGCTTCAAGAATTTCATCCCTCTGTATGGGGAGAGCCAGAAATTCCCTACGGGCATATAAAAAGAAAGGGCACTTTAATGTGGTCCAAGTAATCCCGTATCTCGTCCTCCATTCCCGTCTGCCGGGAAGCATATAATGCCGCATAGTATGACCGAAAGCATGCAGCGATCTCCTCCTCCCCAGCCAGCAACTCCCCAGATTCCGAGTGGACCTCAGTTATGTTAGCTTTACTCCGTCTCGCCTTAAGTAAATTCGCCAAGACCGAGCCCGGCCTCTCCCCCTCTCCATAAACTCTAGCCGTAGCGTACTTCCCCAAGTGCTTGACCTCCGCATCCGCGGCCGCGTGGTACTCCTCCAATAGAGTCTTCAATTCCTCCGTAGCCCCGCTTCCCTCTCCCCCCAGCTGTCTGGCCTCTGCCTTGCCCAGGCGATGCTCCAGACTCGCCAGCCTCGTGCGTATATCGCGCAACACTCCTGAATGCTTGGCCATAGCCACCCCTCTAATATAGACTTTAAACGTCTCCCAAACCGTCTGAAAGCTGTCGACTGAACCCACGTTAGTGTCGAAAAAAATGGTTATAGCTTCTGCCAATTCCTCCTTAAAGAGGGGGTCCAGCAACGAGTAGGGGGGGAACCGCCACGTGAACGGCGGTATAGATTTCCTAGGTGTGTCGATAGTCAGTAAAATAGGGGAATGGTCGGACAGAGTCTGCGGCAGCACCTGGCACATGCCGACCCGCGGGACAAGCGTCGACGACGCAAGCCAGTGATCTATGCGTGTGTGCAGATTATGGTAGGCCGAGTAGTGCGTAAAGCCTCCCACCGCAGGGTTAAGCGTCCGCCATACATCCGAGAGCGCCATGCAAATCATTGTCCTGCGTAACATCGTGGCAGCGGCTGAGGGCGCCCTAGCCGCCCCCCCCGACCTGTCCAAGCAGGGGTCAACAACCACATTAAGATCACCTCCCCACAGAATCTGCAAGGCTCCGAGGCCTTTCACAGTGTCCGCCAGTTTACTATAGAAGTCAGGGCAATCAAAATTAGGGCCGTAAACATTCACTAGCAGTAAGTCTAGTCCTCTGCCCTGGCAGCGTGAGATCACGTACCTACCCCCTCCGTCTGTGACAAGCTGGTGCGCTGCAAGGTCAGATTTTGGGTTCACCCAGGTGAGAACCCCTCTAGCGTGCGTTGTAAACCCAGCTGCATGCACATTTCCTCTCAGCCCCCCGGTTCATAGCATGGGACTGTGGTTCGGGAGGTGCGTCTCCTGCAGGAAGGCTACATCTATGTTATGTCTGCTGAGATATTGCAGGACTTTGCGCATTTTACGGTGATCATTCAATCCTCTGACATTCCAAGTAAATACTCGCACTGGGCTGGGTGACCCTAGCGGGACAGTAGTTCTAACCTTGGGCATCGCAGTCACAATTAAATGGCTTCGGGCACATAGTGTGTAAGGAGTCTCCAGGCATCCGCCCTCTCCCCTCTGCTATCTGTCGGACTAACCTCTGAACAAACAACCAAACCCCCTTCCCCTCCCCCCACCCACAGCTGACCTCCCCCAACTCAGCCACGCTGGATCTCATTTCGAGATTACCCCCACCTCCCTCTCCCCACCCTCTAAACAGAAATCCCCGCAAAAAGTGTGTAGTGCACTCGAAGGCGGAGGTAGCTCCGTGCAAAGGAATGTATAAATATACTCTCAATACCGAGCCCTCCCTTCCGCACACAGAGCAAGAGTACTTTCCCCCACCGTGAGGGAAGAAATGAACAAGTATCCGCGTCCCTGCACCCTCGGCATCCAAAACGCAAAGTTCCGGCGGTCACCTCAGTTCCTCCGCTAGTGCCACAGTTTACCAGGTCGCAGCCCTGCCCACAGGAGTTACCCCGCTAGATCGGCATTTTTCACACAGGGCACCTCCCAGCCGTACACTACGCACCTCAAGCTGGTGGCCCCTTCCCTCCCCCTAATGATCCATGCTATGTTGCGGCACCCTAGAGTCTATCTTACCAGCTTGCCCCCAATGTATCACCTCGGCAGCCCGCTGCCTTCCCAGTCTGCACCCATCACCTGCGTATTTTAGTCCTGCTGCTCCAAGGAGCCCTCGGCATCCTCTTCTCCTGAGTTTCGCGCAGGGCTGGTCCTCTTTTCCCTGCTCCAGTCCTTCAGTGCCTTCTGTAAGGCCTTGGGATCCAGGAAGATATGAGACTTCCCTTGCCTGTTAACACGCAGTTTTGCGGGGTAGAGCATCGCGTAGTCCAGGCCTTGCTCACGCATTTGTTTTTTAATCGGGACGAACTGTCGCCTGGCTTCCTGGACCCTCGCAGTAAAGTCTGGATACAGCGAGATGGAGGACCCCTCATACTGGAGCGACTGCTTTTCCCTCGCCACCCGGAGCGCGGCATCTCTATCCCTGTAGTTCAACAGCTTGGCGATGATCGGCCGCGGCCGCGCCCCCGGCACCTGCCTAGGACCCAGGGACCTGTGCACTCTCTCCACCACGAACATAGTCGAGAAAGTTTCCGAGCCAAGCAGCCCTATCAACAGTTTTTCCACAAATAACTCCATTTTTCCCGTAGGCGTCGTCTCCGGCAGGCCCGTTATGCGCAGATTACTGCGGCGCGCGCGGGCTTCCAAGTCCTCAGTTTTATCCTGCAGTACCTGCATGATGCGTCCTAATTTTTTGTGTTCAGTGTCGATCGATGTCTGCGCGTCCTCCACCCCTGCCAGTCTCTCCTCAGTTTGGTCCAGGCGCTCCGCATGTTTATCAAGTCGCTCCCCCATGTGGTCCATGCGATAGGAGAGAGCGTCAATCTTCGCCCCCAGGGAGGTGATGCCCAACTGAAGGCCTTTCTCCATCAAAAGCAGCAGACTGCGGATGTCCTGGGGGTCGTCAGGGGGGGCCGTCGCGCCACCCTCCGCCCCCTCTCCCCCTTCCTTGGCCCTAGGGCACCGTTGCTCAAAAGAGAGTTTCGCCTGCGTTTTATCTGACTTGCCCATCGTGTCACCTCCCTTCCCTGGGCGCCACACTTCTATCACACCACTGCACCCCAGTGGCCGGGAGCTCAACGATGGTGTTCCAAGTGCGTGTTCCAGGAGGTCCACTTCAACCGCGTGTCGCAGTCACCAGTGTTCTCCAACCGCGGGGTGCCTCCCACATCAGTCCGCCCAGCGCTGCTCCAACAACCCAAAGACCTGGGCAGCCGCAGTGCACAAGTCAGCCGCCGCAGGGGCACTCATACGCGCTCTGGCTATCCAATAAGAACCACGCTGGCAGGCAATCCTCACCACCGTCCCCAGCAGGCCCTGCAGGCTCTCGTGTAGCTCCCTCACCAAGCTGCTCCTCCTGTGCACCTTCGTCCCTGGCAGCCAACAGTGGACCCCCGCGTGCCCAAGCGGCAGTGCCCTGCGACCGGGCAAGCTCCCAGCCGTCTCACCGACAACAAAGCAGCCCTGCGGTGCTGTAAGGTTCGTCAGTCCAGCAGCAGGCCCCGCATGTCTCCCAGGGGCTGCCCCTACTGCAGCAAAATCGCCCTATGCAGCCCGCCGTGCGTCCCAGCACCTTGCGGGACCGCAGTCACCAGGGGCAGCAGGACTCCAAAGTAGCGGCCGTCAGTGCCGCGGTCTCAGCGCAGCCTAAGTGCTCCGCCACCGCCAACCGCCGTCGTGTGTCTCACCTCCGATTTCGCCGCTTAAAGCAGTCCCCGCTCCTCTGCCTCCGTCACCACAGTCAGGCCGCCATTACGAGCCTCCGCCCATTCTTCGGCAGTCGGGGCCTCCCGCTCTCCACTGCGCTAGGGGGCTGCATCACACCTCCCACGGTGTTCCTCTGATGTGTCAGCCCCTCCGTCGCTGCCGCGATGTCAATTGCGGGGCATCGCTTCCAACTCTCCGGCACCCCCAGCCTGCGACGCCGCACGCAAAGCGACGCTGCCGGACCTGCTACGCACCCTAGATCGAGGATCAGGGGCCTCCTCGTCGCCGTGGGCCGGTGCCGATCAGCAGGCATCCAGCGCTCCCCGCTCCTGCGAAACCCGCCCAGTCTCGACTCTGCACTTCTCGCCACTCGTGGCAGGTCGTTTACACCAATTTAGCACGGTGTGGGGCAGGATAAATTGAGGATGAGAGCCTCTGTGTGCTGGAGCCCGAGGCTCAAGCTGCCATTCTCGTCGCGAGCCAAGCTTCGCCCCCAAATCCAATCATTTCTTTATGTAAATCTCACTCAGAGGCTTAAAATCAATTTTTTCTGCAAATGAGTCAACCCACAGGAAATTGTTAATCTTCTTCAAAGCCCAATTCACAGTATGTGCCTCCTTCTCTGTGGCAGAATAATATTTCTCTAATTCTCTTAGAGAGTGACTACCAAAAACAATAGCGATATCTGCCCTACCATCGTTCTGCATTAAAACAGCACCCAGACCCTTTAGACTGGCATCTGCGATGACATACATTTTTCTTCATGGTACACATGCTTGAAGGTTTGGTGCCCTCTGCCAACACCTCTTTGTCTTTTGGAACTCTTCACATATATTGTTCTTACTTGCTCCTTTGGGAAAACATCCATAACATTCCTACATACCCAGATACTATAGCAATTTGTCCTTATTCTGAGGAAAACTCATCTTATAGTCTCTACCATCTGACCTTTACGAGAAACTCATTTGCAAGATAAGATATGCTCCTCCAAAAAAATCTCATTTTCCAAATTCACATTTCTCTGAACTGGGAACGTACTCGATATAATACAACATTGTGTTCCTCCCATGTCATTCCGAAAATTAAAACCTCTTCCTGATAATGGATACCATTCAGTAAATGCTCCATAACTATCTGTAAGACTGAGGATGCTGAAACCCAGCCAAAAGGCATAGGTACAAATGCATATGTATCCATAGATGTGATAAATAACGTGAGGTCCTGTGACTCTTAATGGAGACGCACCTGGTGATAAGCTGAGTCCAGATCTAAGGTAGTGATTACCTTGGCTCCACCCACCAACGACAATAATTCGCACATTTTGGGAATAGGATGACTGTCCACGACCACTGCCCTATTGAGTGCCCTCAAGTCCGTACACAATTGTATTTCACAATTGGTCTTCTTGGCCACCACAATAGGTGGCAACCACTCACTTGCCTCAACAGGAACAATATCACCTTGGTCAATCAATTTACCCAGCTCAGCCTTCACCTGATCACAAAGTCCAATGGGTAATCTTCTTCACCTTAGAAACCCACAGCACTGCATCTTTCTTTAATTTAATCCTGGGCACATGAGACCACAGTCATCCTATTTTATTTTCAAAAACTTCAGGAAAATGCTCCACGACATTCATGTATCCTGCTTTTACCTTTCGAATTTGAGGTTTAGCATTTAGATCAAGATAAACACTCAGATCCCTTTGCATAGCCAGCCAAGTATGTCATCCCCTTTCTCTAAAACACAAAAATCTTTCCCTCCACCTTCCTTTCCTCGAATTCAACACACCCATAGAAATGCCCACACCTTAGAATTTTTTGTCCACCATATCCGCCTGGTTTCACATCAATAGCTTCAAAGACCTTGCAGTTAACTTCAAATCTTTGATAAGGCTCCTTGGAAATTATTGTCAATCGTGAACATGAATCAAAATACATGTCAACCTTTGAACCTTCCACACATTAGGCCTGGGCAGTAAATTCCGTTCCGCTTGCGGATTTTGCAGAATTTGGGTAATTTCGCTTTCCGCGACTTCGTGGAATTTTTTGCTTGTTCGCGTTTTCAAAATGCGTGCTCGCGAGATATTTCCCACGACCACGCAAATAGGGATCGCGAACAGTAAAAAAAGCATCACAAACAAGCAATTCCACGTGTTCGCGGAATTTCTATGTGTTCACGTAGATTTTTTACCGTTTCACAGAGCTTTGCGTAGTGCGATTACGCGAATTCCTCCCACCCCTACCACACATACAGTCTGACTAGAATTATCATTTATACATTAACCTACTTGAACGGCATGCTCGCAGGTGGTGGGACGGGCAGGTTGCGCAGGGGGGTGAATTGCACGGGGTCGCGAGTATTTAAAAAAATAAAAATAAATAAATAAACTTACCGTTGCACCGGGTCCCGCATTTCTGCTCCTGCTCTTCTCCATCTCGCACGGAAGCACAGCCAGGCCCAACTGACCAATCACAATGCTGCAATGCAGCATTGTGATTGGTAGGCACCCAGGCTCCCCTGACCAATCACAATGCTGCAATTCAGAAGTGTGATTGGTTTTGGGTGCCCTGATTGGACCCTCAACCAGAAAATTGGAGACTGGCTTGTTCTCTATGCAGGCTCGATTGCAGACTGCATGATGAATGGGGAAAGTGTGCATGACTGGTTTGGGCAGCCTGAGAGGGCCGACCAAACAGTCATTGTGCACTTAGGAGTGGGCAAACCACTCCTCCCCTGCTCTAAGACCAGAGCAGCCCTGCCCACCCGCCAGCCCGCAAAGCAGCAGGAAGCATAACATGATAATAACTTAAAGTTATGATAATTTTATGCTCATTCTTCGCACTGCTTAAAAGCAGTGGGGTGATGCTCCCCTGCCATAGCGGAGCTGCCACCACTGTAGCTGAAATACTATTTCACCACAGCACTAATTCACTGCATCAGTTTTCTTCACCTGGGATGTAGATCTGAAACATCTGCCACCACTGTAGGTGAAACACTATTTCACCACAGCACTCATTCACTTAATCAGTTTCCTTAACCTGGGATGTTGATCTGAAATGTCTACTACCACTGTAGTTGAAACACTATTTCACCACAGCACTCATTCACTTCATTAGTTTTCTTCACCTGGGATGTAGATCTGAAACATCTCACAAAATGGCCTTTCTTTCCATATCTGTTACAAATAGCTTTTTGAGCAGGATAATCATTATGATTCGCAATTTGCCCAAACTGGCCACATCTGACACCTGTGCCCTCACATTTTGAGATAGTTGCTTTACTTCCTTTCTCTTTCAAGTTCTTAACCAAATTGTCTTTGTGAATCTCAGACATACATGCTAAGATATGCTCCACTCTCTAACCCTATTACCTGTACAGTCAACAGAAACTGATCTTGAATCCACTCAGTACTCAGTAATCCAAATTTGCAAGTAAAAGGCACTTTTCATAGAGCCGTAACATATTCCTCAACACTGTCCACTTTTCCTTGGGCACCGTGTACTTATTTTTTGACAAATAATGAATGTCAAGTTTCTTAATACAAATCTCAAGATCGTTACAATTATGTGCCACATCCACTTCCTGTTAAGGCAGGCCCTCTTAAACTCCTTAACCTTCTACCCCCAAACAAAGAATAAGCAGGGCAACCTTCTTGTCTATCGACATACTACTGAGTTTGTTTATTTCATTCAAGTGCTTAGTTAATTAAAACCTTTGCACTAAAATACATCCATTTAAACTTTTTAAAATCATTGTGCAAACAGAAGCAATTGAGCAAAATAGAGTCAATTTAAAGTGCTTGGTGTGCCGGGCATATCTATACTGGAGCAAAGCAGCTTCTGTCAGAGTCTTTTAAACTGTTTGATAAAGTGGCAGTGGAGTCTGGATTTTATGAGAGCAAGATCACAGTACTCGTGTACTCCCTCTCATTAGCTACTGACATTTTATATGCCGCTTTTGGTTGCAATATAGTGGCTGGGCTAACTTGGACCTATGATAGGGGCATGTTCAGAGTGCATGGTTCTCAGCAGATATTGTACTGTCATTTAGGACTTGATTTTCTGGTCTAGTCTGATCAGATATTTTGTCAGTCTGCAGTTAAACTGTATATAAGCTATAATATCCAGCCTGCAGCGGCGTATCTTCCTTTGATTAAATGCTGATCATCCGTATTTGCTTTACATATGCAGATTTGGGGGCCCAAGGTTTCGTGGGATTTTCCACAAAGTCAGCATGCATCCTTGCTGGTGGTTCATTTCTAGGGTGTTAGGTGTCAGTGATGGTAGACAGCCATAGCGGTGTAGCGTTCTCCCCAGCCCTATAGCATTCAAAGGACCACACCACACCCGGAGCTCAGGTTTTCATGCCATTATTCAACTGCATGCGACCGTTAACTGAATGTACTGCATTATGAATTTTTTGACCACACCCAGACACACCTAGATACCTCCTAATCATTTACATAATGCTTGTAAGACGTCAGCTGAGGACCACTTGAGTCCTCGTGCTCATAAGCACACAAAACAACATCTCCCCATTTGTGAAATAAAAACGTCTGTGCTTTTGGTTTCTTCAGCTCGCTGAGTGGTCACCTGCTGGTGTCATTTGTCTGGGGCTGAAGAGGCATGCATTTCTGATGCTTATTGTTCAAATGACCAAGACAGTCCTTAAACTCTTTGCTATTGAAGGGTGGGCCATTGTCTAATTTAAGAATGGAAGGAACACCCCATGCTGCGAAAATATCATCCAGTCTCTCAATAACTCTGCCATGGGTGGTTGACAAACTTCCACTGGGGGAAAATGTGAGTACCCATCTATAACTACAATGAGATGATGCCTGTTACTGAGGGGGCCAAAGAAGTCAACCACAGATCTCTCCCATGTCTGTTTAGGAAGATCAGACATATTTAGCGGATGCTGGGTCATCTTGGGCAAAAGGCACACAGATGACATGCTTTTAGTCCCCTTTCAACTCGATCATCAAGGTGCAGAAACCACACTCGATCCCTGAGGGCTCTGTTGGTGGCAGCAATAATATGTTATCCTGTGTGTGGAAGTTCAATTACTTGTTGCCTCAGGCTCTCAGGCATGACTATTCTTGACCTTCTCATTACGATACCATCTTGCATGATGGAAAGTTCTTCCTGAACATTTTTAAACTTTTGATATTCATCATCATTTGTGAGAGGTCAAGTAGGCTTTTTC
This sequence comes from Triturus cristatus, assembly GCF_964204655.1. Lineage (NCBI taxonomy): Eukaryota > Metazoa > Chordata > Amphibia > Caudata > Salamandridae > Triturus > Triturus cristatus. The sequence goes on from NC_140582.1 coordinate 1,074,219,812, forward strand.
CATAACTGCGTTGCAATACTGTCTTTGAGTGTTAGCACATTTTGATCAGCTTTGGTGCAAGTGGTGATTTCTTCAACAGTTAAAGCTGTAGGTGTTCTAGACGGGGTTCTGATGCCTTAGATGTTGTGCTGTGACATTGTAACGGCACTCGTGAAACGTTGTCTGTGGACTCATGCACAATGGTGTGGTAAAACTCCTGCAGTCGCAACCCCCACCCACATCTCAATGCCAGGGGGCATCTTGGCCTTCATATTCCCAAAAATAGTGACTAACACCTGGTGGTCTGTGATAAAAGTGAAATGCTTTACATACAGAAACACGCGGAAGTGTTCCCAAGCCCATACAACTGCTAAGCTCTCCTTTTCGGGTTGAGAGTAAGCACGTACAGTCTGAGATAGACTCCTCTAAGCGCAAGCCACTATATTTCTCTGTGCACCTGGCTGTCCATTGTGTGGGGCAAGGATAGTGCCCAGCCCTACCGGGCTTGCATCCACTACAATCTCTGTGTGTAGGTTAGGATCAAAATTGGCCATTTCAATCGCATTTTCCAATTTCCTGTTTAATTTTCTAGAAGCTTTGGCCACACTCAGAAGACCACATAAATGGAACATTCTGCCTTGGTAAGTATCTCAGTGGCACACTCACGGTGGCAAAATCACAACTGTATCTTGAACAGTAACTGGCCATGCCTAAAAAGAACTGCAGCATGGACACATCTTCTGGGGGACAGGTGGATGACAATGCTTGTACTTTTTCAGGGTCGGGAGACATTCCTTTCTCAGAAAAGATGTAGCCAAAGAATTTTAGTCTGTTTTTGTGGAAGTCACACTTCTCTGCATTCAGAGTGAGATCTGCATCCGCAAGCAGATGGCACACTTTTGTGAGTGCTTTGTCATGCTCCTTTTATGTAGCCCCAAACACCAGGATCTCGTCACTGTAGTTAAAAACATATGTGACAGGTTAAATGACTCGACAACTGACATCCTGAAAGATTTCTCCAGCTGACAGTACACCAAAACTGAATTGTTTACATCTGAGCAAACCAACATGAGTCAAAAAAAGAGGTAATGTACCTACAGTTTTCTTCCAGGTCAAGTTGATGGTAGCCTTTGTTCAAATCAAGACAGGAAAAGACTTTGGCACCATTCAGCTGTGCGATCATGTCCACGATGTGTGCTTTGTTAGTCTGGTGCATGTCAATACAGAGACACACTGAACCTCCACTGTCCCCTTTTGGCACTACTACAATGGGTGAGACCCATGGTGTAGGACAAGAGGAGAGAACAATGATGTCATGCTTTAACAGTACTTCCAGCTCCTTCTCAACTGCTTCCTCTAAGTGGAAAGCAATGCAATTGTGTCACTGGGCAATAGGGAAAATGTCTTCATCAATGTGGAGCTGCGCCTTCATTGTCTTAAGTTTCCCACGTCCATGAAACAATGAGGGTATTGACACACTGCTTCAGTGTGTTCAGAGTTCAGAATATCTTTATTCGATTTGACAAAGCAAATCCTAAAAATTGCAAATACCATAGGGCTGGTTTTGCTTGCTTCAAATTCAAAGGCAAAAGAAGAGGATGAATATACTTGTACCATAGGCCTGCCCATTTAGGACAGATAAATGTAATATGTAAAGTGTTTACGGCAGAGGCCATTTCACATAAACAAGGGGAGAGGGGAATCTGACGTCTTGTTCCACCCCAATAATAAGTGTGGAAACAAGTTCAAATGAAAATACATAAAAAATGTTCTGTGCAAAACCAGCATGTCCAGCGTTAAATACAATTCTATTTTGTTCATAAATTTCACCATCGCATATTGCGTACAAATACTGTAAGCCTATGGCCCTTGTTTTTTTAATATGCATGAAAAAGGCTTCCTTCACCCATGTTATATCTGATTTAGAGATCAGCTCTGGTTTGCTATAGAGTTGGGGTATGCCCAGTTCTCCCAAAGTTATTTTTATAACTCAGCTATGGTATTTATTGCTTCTGATCAATGCTCAGACAGTCTCTTAAAATCTTCCAATTGAATTCTAGATCATTTTTAAGCCATATGGAAAACCATTGGAGTGTGGGTCCAATTTGTATGTATTCTGAAATAAAATCTGCACCCAACTCTTCACGCGCTATCACTGCGGTTACACACTGGGGGATCCACAACATTCTCCTAAAAAAATTATTTTCAGCCATTTGTATTGGGAGACAGGGCTTATCCCCCAGATATGCGCCCTAAAAGATGTAGTTAGTACATACTTTGCATTATAGAGATACAATAAAGATCTAATATGGCTATAACCTAGGGTCCTAGAGAAAGCGTCGATACTGTGGGCTACCCTGTTAAAAGATTGGATATGTGATCTCATCATAGGATTCCAGTTTACATTATGATCCTCCATGATGCCAAGGTAACAAAATATGTCCACATTTCCAATACGATGATCCTCAATTCAATACGTTTTCGTTTTGACGGTTTTCGGTCCTACTGTCATGGTGTAAGATTTAGTATAATTAATTTTCGGACCCGTATTTTCCATAGTATAAAATTGATATAATAAAGCTGTAGCCATTAGCTATACACTCTATAAGGACGGAATCATCAGCTTACAGCAGGGCTGGAACCATTCTATTTAGCACCTTCAGTACATCTTTGCGGTGCTCCCCTAAAAACTGATCTAGTCAGTTAATGTAAAGAATAAAAAGCATCCCTGCCGGACCCCCCTCCCTAGTTGAAAGTGCGTAGTGCATTCTCCCAATGGCCCATATCTAATGGAGGCTTCAAGCTCCGTGTGCAACTCATGCAAAAAGGCTACGAGAGCATCATCTACACCCATGTCCCTCAGCACTGCCCATAGTTTCAATCAAACCACTGCGTCAAACACTGCTGAGGTTCATGAAGGACAAATGTATGCTTTCCCTTCTAGCAACTGTATTTCTGCTAATTGAAAGATAAGGGTGCAGCTTTTGTTCTACTGATCCTCGTCCTGGTCTGAAACAATATTGAATCTCAGGCATGATTTCCTTGCTATTTGTCAATTCCATCAATCAATTAAGCAGGACCCTACCCAAAACTTTCACTCCGGCATCTATCAACAAGTTTGGTCAATAGCACGCTGGGTCTGCTCGATTCACTTTTTAAAACATTGGGACAATAACTGATTGCTTCCATGATGTCGCAATGTGCCCTTGCGCTACTGCGTTTAGATGTTGAGTGATTAGAGGGGCCCAGAGGTCAGTACATGATTTGAATAGATACCCGGGCACCCTATCTGGGCCAGGCGCCTTCCCTGGTGTAAGTGCCACTATGCCTTCCCTTAGCTCAGCCAATTCAAAATGTAACTTTGTCTCCCTATCAGACATTGCAATATGAGTGGGAGTACTATTGCTCGCATAAATATTTTCAAAGCAAACAACCTGTTTCTGAGATGGGATGGTTTGACCCATATCCAGTGCTGCTACCTCATTAAATAGCAGCTGGTTCACAACTTTCCAAAATGCAGGACTATCTGTAGAGCTACAGGCCTCCCTAAACTCTTCCTAGGCTTCTATCTTAAGGACTCTTTTTTGATTCCCACTTGTCTGCGCATATATCCTTCTGGCCTCTTTTACTGATACTTTCCATCTTGGCTTATGTTTACGAGCCAACTTTCATTCCTTATAAGCCTTTGTGCAGCTCTTGTCAAACCATTTGGGGCCATATCTATCTGACCATAGACCTTTCCTAGTTAGGGCAGTCTGAACCACTTTACAGATGTTATAAAATGAGTCACTAATTTGCAGTCACACCTCAAAATCAGGACTACACACGTGTACCAAATTTCTCATAAAATCCTCCACAAAACTAAAATAAGTTGTTGAATTGATGCCCCTAAGTAAATGTAGGGGCTGAGCCAGGGGGATCACACTCATCTTTGGTTAAAAGATTAATACTATGACATTCAGATACCATAAGATTTAAAATGACTCCCTGACAGGAGTAACTTAAATGAACCTGCTCTGGCTCCTCACACTGACCTTGTTCCCTCCTATTGGTAGTACATGAGACACATAGATGTATATTATAATCCCCTACCAGCAAAAATTATCGAAGTAAAAGACCAATCAAGTGGGGTCTTTTCTCAACATTTTCCTAATACTGCTGCTAGTGCTACCTCTAATGAGGGTACGTTATAAATGTTGCTTATCAAAATCTTGACATTATATGGGAAGGATAATAGAACTCCAAAAATAATTCCTGAGTCAAAGGATACTTGCTCCATATCACAGCCGAACCCTAGGCTCACAAATGTCTCGAGGCCCCCCTTAGCACTACCATATAGGGAGGCTACAGCATTAGCCAAAAATGCAGTGAACCCATCCACGAGAGAGGTCCCCTCCACATCCCAGGTCTCTTGGAAACACACTATCCACAACAAGGTGACATGAGTGAAAAACATATATACATAATACAATACAGAAGATTAAGACAATAGACCTCAAAATAAACAAGATTGTGGCGCTGGTCTCATGTACAAACTTCATAATCTATGGTTTTTAATAATCACTATTTTTTTCCTTTGTTTATTTTGAGGTCTATTGTCTTAATCTTCTGTATTGTTTTATGTATATATGTTTTTCACTCATGTGACCTTGTTGTGGGTTGTTGAAGACAAGTTATAATTGTGTTTTATTATTGTGATGCAATATGCACATTATGTATTAATATACAGTTTCAAATACACATGTATATGTTTTTTGAAAAAATGACAAAATGAGTAAATAAATGAACAAATGTAGTTTTGTACACCGTTGACTGTGGGTTTTGTCTTATCATATGGACATATTGCCCTATGTTTAAATTAGAGTAGTGTAGGAAGTTCTGTTTTGTGCACAGGTGTGAGAGTCTCACTGTTTCAGAGTGTGCATTTAGGTTGTTTGTTAATAGAGATCAGTCCCATGTCAGCAGCAGTGCTAAAACTGAGGGGCAGTGGCGCAGAAGCTGCCCCTGTGTACACCTTTGTTTCTTAAAGTGTTGGGACAATTCGTTGTATTTTTCTGCAGCCATGATGTTTATCAATTCACAACTGTCTATAATAGATGTTATAGGCCACCCATTCACTTTGAGAATGATCTTAGGGCAATGTCCAAATGAACTTGGTTGGTTAACATTGTGATTCTTTTCAGATTTGTGTTTCTCTCTGCAAGCAGCCAGTCCTACATGTGCACATCGTTCGGTGATCGACATCATCATTGCACATCCACCTTCATCATTGTCACTCACTGATGATGGTAAAGAATCTTTGGACTTTGACTTTGATGACAATCAACTTTGTTTTGTTTCCACTTGCTTCTGTTGATGTTCCTGAGTGTCCTTGTGGGAGTTGCTAGGTCATTTCTGGACCTTTCTGGCATCCATTTTCTCTTCTTGTCATGACACGCTTAGCTATTATTTCACTTGACAGACCGTTATGAAATGGTTTACCTTCCCGCAGTCTTTAGCACTTCTGTCTGATGGCGGAACATTTGCTTTCATGTGGAAAGGAGAATCCACAGTGGAAATACAACTGCTTTGCCTTCGGTGACATCACCTTCTGGCCTCTCTCTTGAGTTTTTGCTTACTTTTCACGCTCAGCGCTGATTCATTCTGAACTACTCCAGCCTTCATATCTGCAGCTTGACGATCTGCACGTTCCTCTGCTCTTGCAGTCAAGAAAATGTTCTCCAAACTGAGTATTTCTCGTAGTATGCGTCTTCTGAACGAATCATGAGAAGCAACCATCAATGACTCTCAGACAAATGGCTTCTTCGTCTGAGGTTGCACTTTGGATGACCGACAATTGTTTAAAACTGAATGCTAAACAAAACGGAGATCTTACTGGTCGGAAGAACTTCCTCTATTTGGACATCAGCCTGGTGGCCAGTGTCTCTTGGAGAACCCCCAGCTCCTAAACTTAAGCCCAAGAACCTGGGAGTAATCTTCGATTCAAAATTACCTTTTGCAGACCAAATTAGGAAAACAGCAGGGAAATGCTTTGGCACCCTTTAGATCCTGAGAAAAATCCTCAATCTAATTCCCACCAAATCTCAGAAAACCATAGTTCATGCAATTATCACCTACCAGCTGGACTACTGGAATGTACTTTACCTAGGCACCCCCAAAGGGAGTCTCAGACTGTTGCAACGAGTTCAGAATGCAGCAGCTAGACTGATTCTTAATCTCCCGAAAAGATTGTCAGCTTCCAGCCCCCTTATCTTGTTACATTGGCCTCCAGTTATGAAGAGAATCCGCTTCAAAGCTTTATGCATATGTTGCCGCATCTTAAAGAAACAGGGCCCCAGCTACCGGCACTCTTTAGTTCAAAAATATGTTCCTACTCGCAATCACAGATCATCTGACTCCAATTTGGCAATTGAGCCTAAGGTCAGGAGGGCTAGAATGGGAGCCAAATCTTTTGCTTATATATCGCCCAAACTATGGAACTCCCTTCCCAGGGTTCTCAGAGACTTCCCCTCGGAAACTGACTTTCAGGAAGAAATTGAAAACATCGATCTTTAGCAACGACTTTCAAATGTAATTACCTCTGTTTAGGGCATTCTCTTTTGATATCTAAGAATCTTTACTATTTCTTCTCCAATGAGAACTAAGGGTCCAGCGCAGGGACACTCCCTCTGGTGTAATCATGCGCATGAGCTTTATAAATGATCTTCTTATTATTATTATGAATTCACTGAATTTGCAGTTCTTAATGAGTGTGTGTCATCTCGCCCGGTTGCTCTCTCGCTTGGTTGAACATGTACCTTTCATAACTTACATTCGGTATTGGATTGAACTTGGCCTCCAACATTTTCTTAATTTTGACAGTATGATACTTTGTCAGCTTGTGATATTTTCTTTATCACTTCTTTTACTCCCTCACCTGCTAGGTTCTTTAAGTATTTGATGATCTTTTTGTCATCTACTTCTCATAGAGCATCAATGAAGTCATCAAACATTACCATCCGGGCAGTCCATCTGGCGCCAACTTTTTGGCAGTATCAAACGGTGGTGGTGGTTTCAGGAAAGTGGCTGCGCTGTATTTGGTGCTTCTTTCAACCTCCATTTGGGCTAGTGTATAGTGTGTGCTGTGCAGACAGTGTTTGCTGCAACAAGCAATTCGCACCTTTGGCAAATGTAATCCCTGTTCTTGCATTTGGGTCACCATAATCGATTGGAGGTCGAATGACACAATCTTCCTTCTTGACGGTGAGTACTGATTGTGCTTCCTCTATCTGGTTGTCGCTACCTTTAGCGTGTTCTGCTTTGCATCAATGATGGCTCTTTGTTACTCTGTGGCGCAGTATTTCTTCTTTCAGCCTTACCAGTGAGCTTCTGGTGGGCCATCCAATTGTGCTCCTCTATATGGCCTTCACCTCTTTCAAGGGATTTGTGAGAGCTGGAGGAGCGCTTTGACTCCACATACACCACCCTTGGGCTGCTTCTTGGGGTGCACCTGACACACACTAACAGTTTGATGGACCATTGCAAATTCTCAGGAAGAGCAGTTTGGTATATCCACTATCTGGTTGCCACTTGTAGCATCCTTCCCAGCATCCTTCTCAGCCAGAGAGTATGCAAAGGACCATGTCACACATGGAGCTCTAGTTTGCACGTCTTTATTCAATTGCCTGCAACCTCTAACTGAACGTACTGCGTCATGAACTGCATTGACCACCTCCCAACTGATTATGTAATGCTTGTAAGGAGTTCACCGATGACCACTAGAGTCCTCGCGTACATAAGCATACGACACAGCAGGCGGTATTTCAGAAACAATGTTTTGGTCTGGGCTTTGATGACTGCGCCCAGATATGATTGAGGAGTCAACTTAACGTAAGATGCTATTGTGAGCCAAGCATGATGTCTCAGCGCAAATAAATCCTTATCTGCCAGCAGCGAGTGTCTCCTGATTCAATTGGTTAAAATAGCCTTGACTGCCAATTTCTTCCCAAAGGTAGCAGTTCTGGTTTCCATTTTTGGCACTCTTTAACTTGTAGCAGAGTTTAATAAAAGCTCCTTGTGTCGTTATAGATTGTTTGACTAAGCCAAATTCCAGGTGAAGCTGAGCTGGGGACAAATGGCTTGGCAGGGAAAAAGCTGACTTAAAGAGTTTGATGATAACTTTGTCCATCTCTAGCCCTTAATGCTTCACTGCCATAACTGATGGCAGGATCTAGTTTGGTCTGAATTATTTTCAGAAGAGGTGTAAATGTTGATGACTCTATGGCTGACTTTAGGCGTCCGACATCAGAAACTGTCTTACAAGATATAAGGCACAGCAAATTAGCCTAGAAAGATACTGATTGTCTTGCCAATCAGAGAGAAGTCGCAGGACCTGATTTACATCCCATAACGCCGAGTATCTGGGTTTTGTTGTCGAAACATTCTGATGCCTTTAAGCAGTTTACACACCCATGGGTGTTCCCTCACCAAAGTATTATTGATGGCGTGATGTCCCGCTGAGATTACCGATTGGAAATAATTCACTGTGCAATAGCTAGACAGCTCTGCCAGAACATTCAAGATGTCTCTAACCGGCAACCCCACGGCATCCATGTGTCTCACTCTGCGAATCAGATGAAACTGTGGAAATGCATAGGCCTGACCTGATCTCCAATCCTGCAGTAAGGCATCTACCGCTGATGCTTCCGGTCCTGTCACCAACTGACATACCTGGGAAGTTGAACATTCAGTCTGGAAGCAAACAGATCCATGGTGCATGGACCCCACTGGTTCATCAGGGCCTGGAAGGTCACAGGATCCAGTTGCCAGTGACTGGAGTCCCTTAAATGTCTGGAGTTCCATTCCGCCATGGTGTTCTGGGACCCCAGAAGATATTCCACTGGCACCAAAATCTGGTGTTAAAGGCAGTAGTGCCAAAAATCCTTGGCTAGCTCTGCCAATGCTCTTGAGCTGGTAGTCCCCAGTTGATTGATATACTGGACTGCTGTCATATTGTCCATCCTCAGAAATCACAATATTAGACCTTGTCCCTTTTCAGAGAGTGAATCGTGAAAGACCCCTCAAGAAGTTCCAGGCAGTTGATGTGTAAATTCAACTCCTTGTTCTGTCCACTGTGCTCATGGAGATTGTGCCACACCTGGCACCCGAACCAAGCCAGCTGGTGTCCGGTTCTATTAACAGGCCCAGGAGAGATCTGAATATTGCCCGACCAGTCCACGCCTTCATGTGGCCTATCCACCATTGAAGTTTCGTACTGGCTTTCATTGTCAGCAAAACAAGCTATGAATAAGTGAGGCCCCTCTGAAGGTGAGACGCCTTCAGGCACTGCAATGCCCTGTAGTGCAGAGGACCCAGAAAGGTAGCTTGAATCGAGGATGATAATAAGCCAACAATCCTGGACAACTGTCTGAGGGGTATCCTGTCCCTTCTCAGGAGCTTGGTCAAGCCCTTCCTGTTGATCTTGATGATCTTCGGTTCTAGAAGACTCAGCGTGGCTGACTTTGTGTCTAGAAGGAAACCCAGAAACGGCATGGCCTGCGATGGGGTCAACTCTGACTTCTGGCCGTTGAGGATGAACCCCAGCCCCTATAGGAGCGCAATAGTCATGTTCAGGTGGGTCATCAAATGGGTGCGTGACTGATACATCAGGAGTATATCATCGAGGGAAATAATTAACCTGACCCACGGCAACCACAGGGTCTCCACCACCGGTTTGTGGAGCTTCATGAAGCATCATGGTGCTGAGGAAAGGCCGAAAGGGAGTGCCTGATCTGCTTCCTCCAGTTGAGTTTCAGAGAACGACAATGAGGGGGAAAAATGAGGACCATAAGGTACGCATCCTTGAGGTCCAAGGATATTAACCAGTTGTCCTAAAGCAAGAGATCTCTTAGGAGGTGAATGCCCTAGGGGACCCGCATGGAATCAAACACGCTCAGGCCAGAGCCTACCACACCAATCACTCACAGTGCAAACTGGTAAAGGGAAGGAAAAAACACTGTGCAATGGTGATGTCACCACTACGAATCAATCAACAGTAAATGCTCAATACCCCCTATAACCTAGAACAACCCCCAAGAGTTGTTAAGGAATCGAGGGACTTAACTGAAGCAGCAGTGAAGAAAGAGGAAGGACTTCGTGGAACATGGATTTTTATGGACATTCGGACTGAATTAGGATTGGTTAATATTTGTCATGGACACATTCCCCTTCGGTTTATGGGATATGTAGTGTTCGCAGTTTTCTTTGATTTTTGTACCTGCTGAATAATAAAAAGTGAAGAAAGAAATGCATACTCCTCGCCCCCGATTCTGACATAGAATTCAAAATGGGAACCATTGAGAGTAGAACAACTGAAAAATAAAATTAACTACAGGATAAAAATCAAATGTAGACATAGTTATTTTCTACCCATTGGTTAATACCTGCCAAGTGACCCAGAGCATCTGAAATCTTCTGTCACTTTTGGTCCTGTGGCCTTTAAAACAAAATGCTGATGGCCAACAAGTCAGCTGTTGGTAAAGGCTTCACCATATGACATATACCTATTTTGAAAGCTTTGTAGCTGTGCATGCTTGCTAATATATGACATATGGGTGTCTGTATGTATAAAGTGTTTCATTATCGGTGTCGGTACATAGGTGCTTGTACATGAATTGTATGTGTGCACGGGTGCTTGTATGTGCATGAGTGTCTATGTGTGTTGTTGTTGTTGTGACGGGGGTGCCTCTGTGTGAGGCTGGATGCCTATGGCTTTGTTGCTTATGTTCATTCTTGTGTGGATGCATCGCTGTAGGTTGGGTGCGTTGACCAGCATGCATTATGCAAATATCAAACCCCTCTGCTTCCCCAATGCTTGTTTTCTTTTCATTGCAACTTTGTTTTGTCATTTAATTAATACAAGACACTAAGTACCAGAATGCGAGGCTGCACTACTCACTCCTGGCATGGTGGTAACTTGTGAACCATTGCATTCTAATGGCATTGACATTTTAAATACCTATATATAACTTTCTATTATAATAATCAAAGTCTATGAAACATTAATTTGAAAGAAAAGTGTGTTTGCATCAAAACGCCCTCGGTGCGTTTAAATGGCCGCTTGCAACATTTAGCCTTGAGCGGAATGTGTCTGGAAGTAGACACATGCTTTGTGGGGCCAGCTCAAGCAGAACATTTGGTTGCCTAATCCGGCCCTAGTATAATTACCTACACAAAACTGCGCTCAATCAGATTTTGATACCAGAGTAGGCTCGAGCCTATAATTGCTAGAATAACATCTCTAACAGGCGTTTGATGGTGTAATTACACGAAGAGTGATTTTGCCTCACTTTTGAGAGGCTTTCCCACATAAATGCCACCCTCACTAATGTAAACAATCTCTTTTATCTGATTAGCTGCGGTCGTGCTCAGTAACAAGGGCCCTGCCAGGACTATCAACGATCTGTGTAATCTGCTGCATACATATTCAATTCTAGCACCAGTGGGGTGCTCGGGTTGTTGGAGGGAGATGTGCATTAGCCACTGACATTTGATTTCAGAGTGGGGGCGGGGCTAGAAATGAGTGGGGGGAGGGGACAGTCATCGAGACCGTGAACTTTAGCCTCGCAGGTTTGTTATAAGAATTGATGCATATCTGCCAAGAAGCCTTTGTCAAGTATGACACCCACCATTTTAGGATGTTTGGGTAACAGGAAAATGCCTTATGGAACAGCTTGCAAATGTGCATAAAAAACAGCACTGTTTTGTTTTGACTGTTGATGGGCGGATAGTGTACTTCATGCCAAATTGTCAATAAAAAAACAACAAAAACATGCAAAGGACTAGCAGGAATGTAAAAAGAATGTAGATTTGGGATGGTTCTAGTTGGTCAATTGCATTGTGGCTTTCTGATTGGTGAGAATACGGTAAACACATCAACCTCACAAAAAACAGTCCACGTTCAGTGCACATGAAAACACTTCTGCAATGATGAGTTTCTTACACCTGGATGGATTTTGTGACTATGTTCAAAGTTTCTCCTGGAGGCAGAATCTCCGTAGGGGGGTGGGGAGGTTGAGGGATTTGTGGAGGACCAAGGGCGGGGGGCTCCACAATGAATGGCATCTACTCCCCAGGCAGCAACACACGCCCCAATATGCAATATGCAATAAGAGGACCTGTGTGTTCTGCCTGGGGGCTTTCTACAAACCTGGGGAAGGGGGACCTGCACCCCTGACACCCCCCCATAACTGTAGCCAGCATTATATATATTTATCCTTGCTCCAGTCAGCACTCTATTTCAAAAATATTTCTTTTTAACGAAATTCTAATCCACTAAATGCATTTGTAAAGCTTGTTTAACACAGTGTAATGCCTTCCTCTCAAAACAATAGCTCTTAATAAATTGTTCCACTTCCTAGAACAAACTAACACATTGTATAACTCTATTTTTGCCCTCATCATGATCCCTTTCACACTGGTACATTTCCTGGTACTTTCTGGCGTGCGATACACCTCTGCTCTCAGCTCTGAGAGTATGTCAATACTACATTATCACTCATAGGAAACAAGTGGTTATTGTAACACCTGATCAGTGATTCTTTATGTTTGAGTCAAATCCTCCTGTGTTCCCTCTACATGTACATTGATTTTCAATAAAAGAGACCATACCTTGTATGCATCCCGCCTCACAACCATACCAAACTCTGTCTGATATACTAACATTTTCGAATTTACTAAGCCAACACCACTCTACGTTCATTTTAAAGTATACTCTAACCCTGGATCGTATTCTACTTATTTTGTGTTTTTATCCAATCGTGAATCATAGGCAATGTGTATAATGCATTTAAATTAGATATTGCTTCAGGAACTGCTGTGAGCTGCTGTCTCACTGTTCCTTGCAGCTTTACACTAGTGTTTAGGTGTTTTGCACTCTTCATGAAAAGGTGTCCGGAAAATCATTTTGTTTTCCGTTTTTCCCTTTTCTACAAAAACAAGCAACATCAATTTCAAATAGCTCTCTGATTTCCCTTAAAGCTGCACCTCCATATACTCTACTTACCAGGTCCATTAGCTTCATGTGTTCTCATAAAAAAGCATTAGCAACGCCAGTATGTCTTGCCTTTCCATGACGTTGCCCAACCTTTTAGCTTTGCCGTTGCTTTTTGCGGATGCTGTTCTGCATTGGCAAATAGGAAAACATGTTTATTATCTTAATTATGGATGCAGAACAGCATCTACAAGCAAACGTGTGATGTTCAATAGGTGTGCATGCATCATCATGCATGCATTTGTATGTGTGTCACTATGCTATGATGCCCCATTATGATGACATATATGTGCGCACATGCATTTCCACCTATTCACATGTATGCATTATGGTGTTGTGCCATTGGAATTCTTTTTTAATCATTTTATGATAGCGTACACCAATCCTGGAGCAGTAAATAAGAAAATATAAAAAGGGTATCAACTATATATATATATATATATATATATATATATATATATATATATATATATATATATTTGAAAGGGGCAGTCTGGTCACATAGTGTACCTGCTGAGTTCTCCAAAAATAAAACCCAAACCAAGCAGTGGGGAAACGGTGATAAACTTCATTAGCAGTGGGTGGGAGCAACAGGGTGTGGGACGTAAATGAATGAAACAACCAAAAACAGCTTGGTGGGACAGGGGAATTTGGAAACAGTGGACAAGCTATGGTGGGTGAGCAACACAGAAAGTACAAGGATGTGAGACAAAAGCAGCACACAATGAGGAGCGAGCAACAAAACAAATTTATTCCAGTTAATTGCTGGAAGCAAAAGAAAAAAGTAGTTCCCTGATGTTCGAGCTGTGGAAAGTTATCCAGTCCAAGAGATGTTAAAGAAGCTATGCCCGAGGGGAGGAACAAACACAAGAAGAGGAAGAAAGCCAATTGAATTCAAATATGGAAGCAAAGAAGAATGAAAAGAAAGACAACCAATGGTAAGTGATAGGGTGACCTAAAGCCCAGTGTAAGTATTAAATATGTACGGAACAACCAACAGCTGAAAGCTGTCTGGTGGCAAGACCTAAAAAAAACTTAAAATAAAATAAACAAATCAGAGGAGGCACTCTTATGAAATGCTAAAAGATAAATTAAAAAAAATTGTTCACATCAGTGTCAGAAAGATACAAATCATCTAATCAGAAGCAATATAAAGAAAATTTGCTCCATGAGTGGGGCAATCATAAGAAGGAAAGACATTGATGTACAAGGCAGGAAGGGAGACAGACAAGAAAGATTCCCAGCCATAAGCAAGGGGCTAGCACAAAGCCCACTATATGCATATTGTACTGCATGTTAAAGGTCTCATTTAAAGTTATTTGAAGGTGAGACCTAAAATATATTTCCAAGCATACAATGCAAAGGCTGGTCCTCCACCCCTGTATTCACAGTTGTTTGAAAGGGGCTGTAAATACCTGCCTTATTAATATAAATGAGGCAGACGGTTTTTTGACTTACTGTGAATTTTGAGATACAGTTGTATCACAAATTGTAACTTTGGTTTTGGAACAGTGCTTTGCACAATGGCCCATTGATCACTACGCATAGAGATATCTTCAATAACCTTATTGCGTTTGACAAAAAAGTGGGCAAGACTGCTGTAAAGTGATTACTTCATTAAGAACTGCGTGGGAATTGTTCTATATCACTGCATCTCTTGATGGGTGTAGTATGTGAAGGAATGTAAAAATGTACCTTAAGATGCAGACATGATAAAAATGTTTTTTTGATCCAACTTCATATTGCCATGATCAGTGGCTATTTGCTCAGGACCAAATGCATTTGCATAATTTGAACATCTATGTCTGTCCTCTTTTTGACCATATTTATCTGCCATTATATTGTCAATTTTCTGCGGTTAGAGGAAAATAAATGAATAATTTCATGAAAACAGGTGAAATTGTATGTTACAAGAACCCAAGGCAAATATGTGAAATACAGGTAGGGCTCTACCCTTTGAAATTTTCTCATCTCCATATTAGGGTGAGGCTAACGATGACCGACACTGAAGTGGCGCCACCTATGTGTTGGAAAAATGTAAATGAAACTTGCAAGAAAACCAGGCCACTACCCAATTAAATGATTAAGCCAGACACCTTAGTCCTGCACATCTAAGTGACTTGGTGATCAGTGATGAGAAAGACACATCAAGAGGCAGGGTATATAGTAGTACCAAATTGAATCTCCACTTTCACTGCAAAGCAAACCAAGCCAAGCCACATACTAATAGCACTGCAGTGCAAGTGCAGTACCAGCAACAGCCATCATACACAATACTGAAACCCCTGATGTCCTATGTCAAGTGACCCTGGCAACAGTGTAACCAAAACACCAACAGCAGCAATTTATTCAGCAGCATTTGTGTGTCAGGTTCAGTAATCACATTGCAAAGATGCACATTGTGCTAGAAGCATGAGTCAAGTTGAGAGAAAATGGCACAACCTAGCTGGAAGAGGCGGCACAGTCATGTTAGAATGTGTCCCCCTGGGCACACTGGTGGGTCTCCTATTAGGAGGCCAAATTTGTAGTACAAATACAATTAAACGTTGTTGTGGTTTACACAATTTTGTTTATTGTGTTTTTCTGCGATTTTTTAATCATTTATTCTTTTGCTCATTTATGGTTTGAAGTTTACACAAGACATCTTGTAATTCAGATGTTTATTGTTTGTCCTGATTTGTCCAATGCATTTCGGGTTCATTGAACCCTTCATCAGGGACGTGTCTGTAAGAAATCATAATAAGCAATCATAGTGAGGAGATCAATACATCTCTGATACATGTTTATACATAATCATTATATTATCAAAAACTGTTATCAAGACATATGCATTAATGCTTAAGAGGAGGAACTGAGTATTCACGATGTGTCGTTTGTTTGGATCATGTTATACACAGGGCTTGGATTATCGCATGGATTGAGGACTAAAGTTGTAAGGTTCAAAGGTGTTGGTAACGTGAAACCTGTTAGGAAAATTACAAAATGTATGCACT
Organism: Triturus cristatus; assembly: GCF_964204655.1. Taxonomy (NCBI): domain Eukaryota; kingdom Metazoa; phylum Chordata; class Amphibia; order Caudata; family Salamandridae; genus Triturus; species Triturus cristatus. The sequence goes on from NC_140582.1 coordinate 1,074,235,814, forward strand.
AAGTTGCACAAATTATTTGGGCAATCTCAGAACATTGAGTTCTTGTTACAGCGCGGTATTCACTGTAGCGCATTTACGTGAGTGAATAACTCACGAAGAGTCGTATCGTATATTTGTCGAGTTTAAGCAAAAGACGTGGGAAAGTAACACTTACTTTGTTTTCTTGAGAGAGTTAATGTGTCCTTCTTCTTGTCTGAATGTGCATGATTGGCGGGTGTCTATGCCTTGTTATTAGTAACGGAAGTCGGGTGTGGTAAAAGGATGTAACGTTGCTAAAATGTATGAGAGGGTGTGTTTGGCGGCCATATTGGAATTGGCATAGGTGTTATATACATAATAGGCTCGAATTAAAAGCGCTCAAAAAAGGGGCAGTGTATGTTGAATTAATGCGTGTATAAAAACATATGGAGACATGATATGTTGATTATCCTGTTAGGTTAATGTGAAATGGGATGTGCACCACGTGATTTATGTGTACTTGACAAGGTTGGTGGCCATCTTGTGTTGGGAACAGTTGCTGGAGTTCTAATCTGCGTGCTGAATATCAGATGTGTTATTTGCCCTTGAGACAAGGCTGTATGTTAACAAAGTTTTTTGATACGTTGATGTGTGGTGCTCTTGTTGGATATTACCACTGTGAAAGATAGAATGGAACGATGTGTTGGTTCTGTGTAGTTAGTGTTAATGAAGTGATGCATGGATGTGCGATGTTCTTATTAAATATTGCCACAGTGAGAGAGTTGAAGTGACGATCTGTCACGAAGCATGAGGTGATATGCTAGTTCTGTAATAATAAGGGTGCTGTGTAAAGACGGGTGATTTATATCTGAAAATGATTTGGATGGTATCGTAAGAAATACACATTTAAAGCAATAAAAAAACATCATTGATTCAATATACAGGTGGGTTGGTGATCTCTATAGATAACATTGGTATTCTATGCGGTCATTGAGGCCGTGAGGTTTTAAGGAATCCATTTTCTTGATCCAAAAGTTCTCTCGTTGTAGTAAGTGTTTGTTGTTGTCTCGACCTTCTGTTTTTGTCACGGTTTCCAGAATTAAGAATTTCAGTTGACTGATGTTGTGATGATTTTCGTTGAAGTGAACTGCTATGTTGGATTTGATGTTATGGGTGCGGATATTGGATTTGTGTTTGTTGAGTCTTGTTTTGATTTTGCGTTCTGTTTTTCCGATATATGCTAGCCCGCATGGGCATTTTAACAGGTAAATCACGTTGCCCGTGTCACAAGTCGCTGTGACTCGTAGTTTGATTTTGTGTCCTTTCCATGGATGTGTGATTGAGGATCCTTGAATAATGCTGTTACAATTGTTGCAGTTGTAACATGGTTGAGTGCCTTTGTGAATTATGTTTGTTATTTCTTCTTTGATTTTCAATAATTCACCCAAAATTTTGTTCCTTGTGAATGCGAAAATTGGTAATTCGTTAAAGATGTTGTTGAAATCTTGTTCTTGTTTTAGGATGGGCCAATGTCGTTTGATAATCTTTTTGAAGTTGTAGCTTACGGTGGAATACTTAGATACCAGGACGTTCCGTTCGCTTGTTTTTGGAGTTGATTTAAGAAATAAATCACTGCGTGTTTTTTGTTGGCAACGTTTTGTTACTTGTTCAATTATTTCATTGGGGTATCCTCTTTGTTTGAAACCAGTGATCATTTCTTGTGTTCTTTCTTGTGCCATCTGTGGTTGTGAAACAATCCGTTTGACTCTGAGTATCTGCGAGTAAGGTAAATGGTTTTTAAGAGATGTTTGATGAAAACTGGTATAGTGTAAGATGTTATTCCGATCAGTTGATTTTCAGTGTAAATCTGTTTGTAAGGTGTTGTCAACGTTGGTAATGGTCACATCCAGGTAGCAAATGGTTTTATCCTGTATTTCATAAGAGAATTGTATGCGTTCATTGATGGAATTTAAATTGTTTAAAGCTTGTACTAGTGTGTTTTTTGGTCCATTCCAAATGATGAAAATTTCATCTATGTAACGAATAAACATCCTGTTATGTGTGTTCCATGGCGCTTTTGAAATAATGTGATCTTCTTCAAATTTCTCCATGAACAAATTGGCATACGCTGGCGCTGCACAGTTGCCCATAGACGTGCCTGTCATTTGTAGGAACCAGTCGTCTTTCCATTTAAAATAGCTCTGGAAAAGGGTAAAGTGTAGTAGTTCCATTAGGAAAAGTTGCATGTCTTGATCAATTGCAGAGTGCATTAGGGCGTGTTCTATGGCTTCAATGCCAAGGTTGTGTGGAATTGACGTATAGAGTGTTTTTACGTCGATGGTGCATAGTAGGATAGATTCTTGAGGATCGATTTGGAATTTGTCGATGAGTGATAGAAAATCGGTGGTATCTTTTATGCATGTTTTCATCTTGATGACACTCGGTTGTAGGTATAAGTCGAGAAATTGACCGATGGGTCCATGTAGACTCCCTCTAGTCGATACAATTGGTCTGAAGGGGGGGGGGGTTGTACAGATCTTTGTGTATTTTTGGTACCATATATAATATGGGACTTTTGGGATTGGTCTGTATTAGAAACTTCAAGGTTTTGTCGTCGATGATTCCATTGTTGTGTGCTTTGTCAACAATTGTTTTGAGCAGATTCAAGAATGACTCAGTGGGGTTGTTATGGAGTTTGATGTAGGTGGTTTGATCCATAACGTGTTTGGTTACTTCTCTGTCGTAATGAGACGTGTCGAGAATTACAATGGCTCCTCCTTTGTCAGCTTTGGTACATATTATATTGGGATTGTTGGCCAGTCTTTTGAGGATTCCAAGATCAAATTACTACTTCTTTTTTTCTCGTAGTTTATTTTTTTCAAATCTGCTTGCACTAAATTTTCGAAGGTATCAAGTGTTTTGTGGCTATCAGGTGCCATGTATGTACTGTGGGGTCTTAATCCTAGTAGTTGATCCGGTGCTTTTGGTGTTTGATTTGATACCACGTTGTCAAAGAAGTGTCGTAGTCTGAGTTTTCTCATAAGTTTAAAGAGACTGATCTCTAGTTCAAGTTGATTCGTTGAAGATGTCGGTACATATGAAGTACCCTTTTGAAGTAACTTAAGTTGATGTTCATTGAGGCTGTGTTGTGATATGTTGATGACTAGGTTTGTTGCATCTGTTTCTTGCTTTTGTCTTTCTTTGTCGTGGCTGTGGTGCTTCTGGTAGTTGGGGCTCCTTTTTCTTTTTCCCCTCCTGGGTCTTCTCTTTCTGTTTGGCCCATTTCTAAAAAAGGCTCAACTAAGGTTGATTTAGAAGCATTTGTTGTTGATGTTGATGGTTCTTCTTGTTGTGTTGTTGGTGATGGTCTAGATCCACGGGTTGTTTCAAATCTTTGAGCTCTTGGTTTGTTGGACATATCACTGCCTGAAGATGAGGTATTGGTTTCTAGCTGGAACCACCATTCTAAGCATGATTTGGCAAATTAGCATGATCATAAAGCAAGCATAAAAGTGGAACTCACGCTGTTTCTGTTGTATGTGTACTTTTATGGTGGATTAAAAAGCTTCTTGTGCAACCATTTTCAAACAGCATAGTCCTATACCATCAACATATGAAAAGTAGAAAATGGATGCCACCCACTTTTGTACCTCATGTTTCACGTTATTTGTTGGCTTGGTCATCCCTCTAGTCACTACAAATTTATAACCTTTATTAGTGGTACCAGCCGAAAAGAAGCCAGTATTCAGGTCCCTTTGATGGTGCATACAAAGGTCTCCTTGACCCATCCTATGATGTAGACTGCCTTCCCCTTTCCCCGTCGTAAACACATGTGCAGGCTAGTTGCCTAAATTAGCATGTAACAAGCCACACAAATTTGCAGTGCCTCAATTTTATAACTTCATGCAGCATTGTGCTAAAGAGTTGCAAATGTGTTGATAGACTCAGAGTGCAAACCATTAATCAAGCCACAGACATTATGGAGCAGAAGGAACTCTACCTTCTATTCTGAATAATGGCACCCAAACAAACTGGAACTGTCAATAAAGGATACCACAGCACATAATACTTCATGTACACACACACACTAAACGTACTAATCACCAACAACTATAATCTTCAATGGTAGAGTGTACTGAATTGAAAATAATTAGGCTTTCCTGTTTTCAGTTTATATTTTTGGGTAATTCTGGTGGGGGTTTTTCAGTGTTTTTCCAGTGATTTCAATACCTTAAGAAAACAGTGTTTCTCAGTGGTTACACATTTGCGTGCCGTTAAAAACAACAAAACACTGTGGGCCTGATTCACAAAAGTAATCTGAGACAAAATCCTAAACTTACTAATGTTGGTATTCACAGAAGGCATTTAGTAGTAGTACAGTTTGTATTCCTAACTTTACTACTACTAAATGCCTTTTGTGAACAGCGAAAGTCGTATAGTTAGGATTTTGTCTCAGTTTAGTAGTAGTAAAGTTAGGAATCCTAACTTTACTACTACTAAATGCCTTCTGTGAATACCAAAAGTAGTAAGTCTAGGATTTTGTCTCAGATTAGTTCTGTGAATTGACCCCTGTGTTTTCCGGTGTTTATGGAACTTTTTGCTTTTATTATTGCTGGCATTCTGCACTGATAGTGCATGATATAGAGACAATGTACTTACAGTGTATATGAGGTCCAAATACATTTTTACAAATCACACATATTGTAGTACACCATACAATACTTCTTCAGTGAGTCTTTGGTCATGCACGCTCGCTCTTTCCTTCCCATGTAAACTTTATCTGTGAAAAGGCCCTCTCAACATTGGCACGTGCGACGGGCAGCACCAAAAAAACACAGTGCACAATTTGCTAACTCTGGCCGCTGGCATAGCTTTCCATGCCAATACTGGTGCACTAAAGATTGCGATTTTCTGGGACAGGTTCATATGTGTTGAACTGGGCGCATATGCCCTCAGAGTTTTTGAAGAGGTCAGAAATGAAGCAGTACTTTTCAAAGTCTACAGAAAATTCCCCTTTATGGAAGGGATCTAGAAGTTGTGAGTACCACAGTGATGCTTCATTGACTTCAAATGCCATGGTTACATTCCTATGCAACATTAGTGTGGCAGGGACTGCAGTAGTAGAACAATAAGATATCTGCAGCTTTGTAGCAATGTTCTAGTACCGCCCCTGCCCAACATGAGAACCACCCACTGTACTTTGTTCCATCATTAAAGTATGCTGCATTGGTAGCACTATGGCTGCACAACATTTTTGTTATACCTGCGCGATCTAGTGTAATTACCAAATTTTGCATTATGAGAAATTTAAAATTTTCGCATTGTGCTAAATTTTCAACGATTTTTATCAGCGGGAAAATCACATCAAAAACATTACAACCCTATTCAATATAAGTGCAGCTTTTTGGCAATTTCCCATTACTAACGCCTCCCCCCAACCCCCCAACACAAGAGACACTATTTGTACCTTGTTCGATCATGAAAGTATGCAGCAATGTTAGCACTAGGGATGCACAAAATGCTTGTTATATCTGTGCGATCTAGTGAAATTCCCAAATTTTGCATTATGAGAAATGTGAAATTTCCGCATTGCGCTAAATGTCATATGATTTCCCATTGTGCTAAATTGCACATGATGTTTGCCCGCGGGAGGCTTGTATGAATAGAAAGACACTTTTTCCCTGAACCTAAATGTTTCCTCTTTTACTAGTGTTCAACTACTATCACCCTTAAGTTGTGTGCCATAGGTACTTTTGCGAAGGCAAGTTGTTCGAGATACTGAAGAAATGTATTTCACATTATATGCACAATTTTTTAACCCCCTCGCACCCATGTTTCCTGCTATTAAATATATAACACACCACATTACATTTTTATGAGAAATGTTGCTTCCAATCACATTAAAGTAACTTTATTACATATTTGCATTTTGTCGTTCGTATTTGAAGCAACATGTCACCACTGGCGTACTGCAACTAAAAGATAACATTTTAAATGTTGGACTTAGGAATGTTTGCATGACTATGCAAATGGTATAGCAAGTCTGCACACCTCCAGTTATTAAACTTCGTTACATCCTGGTAAGAATTTGCACGTGGATTATAATTTCACTTTTCACAAACTCTTTTTTTGTTTTTGTTCGAAATATAAAAACGAAACTCTGAATACATAAATGCAGCCTGAATTGCAGGTCGTGGTTTCTAAATTGTGGAAATTCTACTCCTGAGAAACAATTCTTAAGGACAAAAGATAGAAGCTGCCATTAGAGCAGCGTTCTATTGTTACCACACACTCAGTGTTGGTTTATGACTGAAAAGGGAGAGATGATACTATTGTTTTAACCCTTTTAACCCAGGGAATGTTTTCTTTGTTTAGCTGTAATGCTTTAAATTGTGTTCAATTAGCTTCTCTCCCTGTCCTGGAGTTGTTAAGGGATGAATAGCAGCAATTAGCATAACAAGAGGATCATTAGGTGGAAGCCAGGCTTGCAAGCACCTGTTAGTCCTTTTTGTATTTGCTCAGCATGTTCTATGCTTGTGTAAAATGAAACAGAACCAGCAAGGGAAAACTGCCTCTCTGAAGGACAGAAGTCAGCTGCACATCAAAAGCAAACATCTAAAAATACTTGGTTAAAGCACTGCTGCAAAAACATTGACTCAAGAAAACAAAACACTTCCCACAGCATCATAAGCCCACGAGATGAAGTAGACACTGATGGTGTTTATGCAGACACGGATGTGCAGAGGATTTGAAATCAATGAGGTGAGGTCGTTCACTTCACACTTTTACTTCGCTCATTTAGGGCCAGATGTGCGACCATTTCATTTTGTGAGTCTCTAATTGCGATTTTTTGTGACTCGCGATTAGGGACTCGCAGAATGTAATGTACTAATGTGTGTTTAACACTGTTTGCGATTCTGAAATGGGTCTTAAGGGACCTACCTCCTCAATATTCATGAGGCAGGTCACAAGTTTTGACCCATTTGAAATGACCTGCACTCACGGATGGTGGCCTGCTGGGTTAGCAGACCACCATGTCTGTGATTGATTTTTAAATAAAGCATTTTTTTTTTAAATGCAGCCAGTTTTCCTTAAAGGAAAAAGAGATGCATTTCAAAAATAAAAATGAAAAGCCACTTTTTCATTTTTAAGAGCAGGCAGTGGTCGCTCTGGGACCACTTCCCGTTTGTGAATGGGTGACCACCTCCTTCATGGAATCGGTAAAATATCAATTTTTGGTGACCGCATTCCAGTTACAAAATATTCCTACATGCCCTTGCGACTCACTATTAGGAAGGGACGCCCTTGGTACTCCTCTTCCTAATATGGACAAATACGGTTACTACATGCTAAAAGCTGTTTTAGCAGTCGCAAATGGGCTGATTCTCTGTTTGCGACTGATAAAAATGGTCATACAGCTGGCCCTTATTTACTGCTGCTCAATATTTCAGATGGCCAGAAAGTCTCAGCCGGTGAGAAGCGCAAATGAGTGTCATGACAACAGGAATCTCCTGCAGGTCAAACAGAGGGGGGGAAAATGTGTTTACAAGATGGTGGAAAACCCATACTACTAAACTTGCACCATGTGTATTGTAGACTTGAACCGTGTGTGTATTATGGTCATCGTGAACCATGGTAAAGTCTGAATCACCCAAAAATGTTTGAATTATTTCCGTGATTCAGGATAGTCAAAAACATCAACATGTTTTGCCTTATAAGTATCACCATGAGTATGTTTATATATTTATTTATTTTAGCAGTTTTGTATAGCGCGAACAAGACCCTTGCAGGTATCAGAGCGCTTTACAGTACAGAGAATCAACAACAAAAAAACAAAAACATATAGGTATCGTGAAGTAGGTGAATACAGTAAAGATGAGCATACACGAATAGCATGTATTTACATGGGAATATCAGAGAGTCAAGTGAATTTGGATAGAAGAATAGATTTCACTTCTTTTTTGAAAAACGCTGCGGATGGATTAAGTCTCGTTTCATGTGGCAAGGCATTCCAAATCCTGGAAGCCATTCCTGAGAAGGAGCGGTAGTAATTTTCTTCTTGGAGAACCGTTGTGGTTTAAGTAGAATATTGCTGGAGATCCTAGTGGATCTTTTACCACCCGAAAGTACCAATTTCTCCGCTAGGTATCTCGGTGTTTTGTGATGCAAGGCCTTATGCGTCATACAAGCGATTTTCAGTTGAATTCTGGCTTCAAAAGGAAGCCAGTTGAGGGCACGAAGGTCAGGGGAGATGTGGCTGTTTCTTTTGGAGCCTGTGATGAGCCTAGCAGCTGTATTGATTGTGGCACTTAAAGGAGCGGTCGTTGATCTGGGTAGGCGGCAGAGAGCAATGCTTCCGTAATCCACTTTGGGAATTACTAGAGATTGAACAGCCTGTTTGAAGTCGCTGGCCGGTATGAAGGGTTTCAGTTTTATCAAGGTGTTAATCTGGAAATTAGCTCCTTTGGTTGCAGCGCTGATGTGCTTCTGCATATTTAATTCATTGTCCAAGGTTATTCCCAGTGATTTAGCTGAGTCAATGATGATAGGTTGACCATCGAATGCTGTAATGTGCTTCATCCATTCAAGGATGGTGGCCGTTTGGTTGGGAGGGGCGATTAGTAGAAATTCAGTTTTTAGACTGTTTAGTTTTAGATGATTTTCTGCCAGTCAGATCTGTGTTTTAAGGAGTGTTGAATTACGGGACTTGATGTCATCAACGGAGTGGACCTTAATGTAGAGTTGAGTGTCGCCGGCATACATGTGATATTGGATGTTAGATGAATTGAGTAGCTCAGTGAGAGGTTCCATAAACATATTGAAGAGTGTCGGGGAGAGGGATGAACCCCGGGGAGGGGTTGGAAAGCGATTGGTTAATCTTGAATCTTTGTGTTCTGTTTTGGAGGAAGGACGTGAACCAGTTTAACACAGTACCAGATAGTCCCATCCTGTGTTTCAGCAGGTCTAGAAGATTGTCATGTTTGGCTGTGTCGAAGGCTGAGGATAAGTCAAGCAGGATTAACAGGCATCCCTTGTTTTGATCCAAGATTTGCAGCGCGTCATCAATTATGTGGGTCATGGCTGATTCCGTGCTGTGCCCCGATCGAAAGCCTGATTGGAATTGATCTAGCAAGTTGAAGTGGTCTATGTGATTACTAAGCTGCACGTGAACACATTTTTCTAGCAGTTTGGCGAGGGTCGAGATGTTGGAAATAGGGCGATAGTTATTCAGGTCAGATGGGTCCGCCGAAGGTTTTTTTAGGATGGGGGATATCTGACCAACCTTGAGGATGTCTGGGATGGTTCCTTGTGAAAGAGAAGTGTTTATAATCCTGGTCCATAGGGGCAATAGCAATGGAGTGAAGGTTTTTAAATGGGTTGCTGGGAGAGGGTCTGTGAAGTGATAGGAAGGATTCAGTGCTGTGATCATTTTTAAAATAGTTTCTTCATTGTAGCAGCTGAAGTCGGTCCAGGAGGCATTGTTCTTGAGTGCGGGCTTTGGAGGGGATATTATCGAGATGCTAGGTGTGGACGGAGCACCACTCCTTTGTGGGCCAGTATGTGATAATAGATCATTAAGTAGGACTGTCTGTAAGTTTTCAGTCTTAGTTGAGAAAAATGATGCAAGATCCTCACAATTGGGCAGTGTTTCAGGATCAGCTTGGGGGGAGTGGGAGACGCCCTTTGATTGGGCTTTGATTATTTCGAATAGTCTTTTGGGACGATTCTTGGCTTGGTCCAATTGTTGACGAATGAAGTCAGCTTTCGATCGTCTAATCTTTCTATAGTAGGAGTTTCTTTTACTTCTTAGCAATTTGAGGTGGGCAGCAGATGGAGCAGCTCTCCATTGTCTTTCAACTGTTCTTAGAGATCTTCTGTCTTCATTTAGCCTACCATCATACCAGGGGTTTGATCCTTTTGCGGTGGTTCTTTTCAGTTGTAGTGGGGCTAGGTTATCTAGTACCTGACTCATCGAGTTGAAGTAGTGGTTGGTTAGAACATGTACATCCTTTAGACCCTCCAGTGGGGGTGTGAGGGTGTGACTAGCGGTTGTGAGAGAGGCAGGGGTGATGTTTTCTAGGTTCCTCTTCCAAATTTTCATTCTCATTGGTTGGATACAGAGTGGCTTGACTTCCTTGTTGATGTGGAAAGTAATAATGTGATCGTCAGACCAATCGCAGGGGAGGATCGAATCTAGCTGGGTAGAGTCTGTTTTGGCAATTACTAGGTCGAGGATGGAACCCTTATCGTGGGTGGGGCCATCACATATTTGGGCCAGATTAAGGTCGCACAGAAAAGCTTTGAGGCTATTGACCTCAGAGTCTTCTGGATCATTCCAGTGGAGGTTGAAGTCCCCCAGGAAGATTTGCGTATTTTGTTGACCGACATTTGCGGCTATGATATCCATTATTTGTTCGATGAAAATGGGATTGTTTCCAGGAGGGTGGTAAAAAGAATGAAGAGAGCATAGAGGCTTGTTGTTGTTCTTGATGTCTAGGCAAAGGTACTCACATGAAGAAAGCACCGGTGAGTTGATGCGGTTCACCGAGAGGCTGTTCTTATAGATGCAGGCAATGCCACCCCCTGGCCTATCTAGTCTGTCAAGTCTCGTGATGTAGTAGTTGGGGGTAACTAGTATGTCTAAGAGGGGCGTGGAAGAATTGTTTAGCCAGGTTTCAGTCAGAATTATGAGATCGGGTTCTGTAGTTAATAAGAGGTCAGCTATATCCGTGGCATGACGCGATGCAGATGTACAATTTAGTAGGATACATTTGAGCTGGGTTATAGAGGGAGTAGTGTTATGGTTGTGGAGGATGGGTACCCTCTTGAGGTTGTTTTCAACAATACCTCTAGGCGTATGTTGTTTCGGGACTCTAGAGGTATTGGGTTGGATGGGTTGGGACTGAGACAAGGGGCCAGTGCATGGCTGATGAATGTATTTAGTTTGTGGCTTGTGTGATTGCAGAATCAGGTCATGAAGGGTTTGGATGTCCTCTTTGATTTGGTGAAGGGATGTAAGTATCCTATCCAGTCTGTGGTCTGATGAATGGGTTGTAGTGGTTGAGAGGGGACGTAACAGGGTATTAATGCGTACTTTTGACGTAACTGGTTCAATGTGAGGCAGTATATCAGAGTGGCCGACAGTGGCTGGGGGGGGAGTGCAAAGGGGATGGGAGGGGGTGTGGATGTGCGCAGAAGGCAACGGGACCATGCGCTTCGTGGTGCAGGGAGAAGGGAAAGATGGGGCTACATGCTGATCCGGAGTGGTGCAGGGAGAAGGGGGTGCACTGAGGTCCCGTATATCCACGAGGGTGTTGGGTATGGTGATGGAAGTGGAGAGGGGAATACTGTAAGTAGGATGGGAGAGGGTGTAATTTAAAGAGATGGGAAGTGTTGGTGGTAGACGAGGGGGCGCATGTGAAGTCTGGGGGTGAGATAGCGCCAGTATAAGGCGAGGTGGGTATAGGAGAAATTGAGATGGAGTTGGGGGCCGAATAAGAATTATGTAGGTGTAGGTTGCTTAATGGGGTGTCGGCTATGCCAGGGCTGGGAGGTTTATTGTTGTGGGATAACGCTAGGGGAAGTCCAGGTGCGGAATCAGATTGGGGGTCAGTCCTATAGTTGGGGGAATGATTGGTTGGTGAGGTGGGGTAGGGGCTTGCAACTTTTGCTTTGATGATCGGGAAGATGTTATCCAGAATGTGAAGATTATGGTCTGACGCCTGCATGAGGATGATACCATTATGATAGATGGTGATAGTGGCATTCGCTATGAAGAATGGAGAAGGAGTGATGTGTAATGTGAGACCGTGTGCAGTTTTTTTGGTGGATGCAGTCGCGAGTAGTGTGAGAAAGGCCTTCCTCCACTGTGCTCTTCTTTTGGTGTAGAAAATGATGTCGTTAGTTGTGCGTCCAGTGTTATTAGAGAAGTAGATATCAGCAATTGGTGTTTCTGGGTGCGATTTTAGCTGCCTATGTTTAAAGTCTTTGGCCGCCTTTTTTGAGAGGCCAGGGGGGTATTTGATTGAGTAGGTGTGCAGGCCTATGGGCTCCATAGTGTGGGGCTAGTGAGTTAGGGGGCTAAGTGGGAAGGGGTAGGTGGGTACAGGAGTGGGAGTGGTGGTAAATAGATGATGAACTAGAGGCTACTATATCTATGTAACTTACACCTATTGGCCTATCCGATCAAATCATGGCAGCTGCTGATATGTGTAAGCGGTGATATCTTCGTATGCATCTTCCTCAGTGCTGGTTTGGCATCTATCGAAATAGATACTAGTAGATCCTAGTATTTGTAATATGTAGGCATCTCTGGATAAATGGGTTAGGACGACTAGGTGTGGGAAGAGAGGGTATGATCAGGTGAAAATGCCTAGAATAGTGGAGTAACCAGCTGGATGTAGATGAGGTGAGACAAAGCGTTTTGGTCCTATCACTATTTCCATGCTACAAGCCTAATTTTGGAATAGTCCTTTGTCCGTTTCTATGTGGGAGTTGCTGTGCCTGTTAGTCCTATGTCTATGTCCATGTTGCGGATGCTGTGCCTGTTAGTCCTATGTCTTTGTCCTTGTTGTGGTGGGAGGAGGGTGGTGTTTATCTTTTAGAGCGACTCCTAACTCCAGCCATTTTGCATGAGGTATAAATGAAGAGTAAACGCCGAGAATGTACCTTTCAAACCCAAGAATACAGTTGTGCTGCTTCATAACACTGTATAGTTTTCATTACATCAGCATGTAGATTCTAATTCACGCTTGCATTCCTTGAGAGCATAGTTGTTCTCCCCGTGTTATTGGGGCACCGCCATTTTGGGACCAGGCAGCCTGCAGGCTCTGATTGTTGAGACAAGTCAGATTCAAAAGAGCAGAGGAACGGAAAGCAAAGCAATCTACCTGGATCCTGAATCGGCGGAGGGGCCGGGCACCTCGTTCCTGCCGCCTCCGACCGAAATGAGCGCCGATCCGAATTCCAGCACTGCTGGCATGGAGGGAGGGCAGCTGCCGAGAGGCACTCTCACCATGGAGGGTTCATGCGGAGCGCTGACGAGCTGGGGACATCCACTGGGCCCCCGGGAGTTCTCTCCCGCTGATGTGGGTCATATCAGGCCAAGAATAATCCTGCGTGCATCAGGCTCCAAGCAGGCGGGAGCTGACGCCGCCAGCGGTAACGGCCCAGGAGGAGACAGGAGGCGGTCAATACCGGGCTCCGGGCACCTGGCGACCGCAAGGAGGAATCAGAGCCGTAGTGAAGCTAGATTCCCACCTGGAGCTCGCATTTGGCATGCCAGGACTCTGTACCACTGAAGGGCATCTGGGCATCGGGGTGAGTCCTGTAATGGCGCCCGACTGGCAAGTCAACCCCGTCACCGGGCAAAACGATCCGGGTCCTCTGTAGATGCAGCGATGGAGATCCGCGCGAAGCAGCCCTACAGCGTTTTGCTGATCCCGGAGTGGAAGGTCTGGCCCGTAGCACGGATGTCTGGGCAGTGCACTGGGCAGAGCAAGCAGGACCTGGGCCACCACGAAGATTGATCCAGCAGGTAAGAGAGCTGATTTAAATCGCTGCAATCGCTGCACTGAAGTGCTTCGGTGGGGGTCCCAGTCCGCTCCAGGGGCAAGTGGGGGGCCGATGACACCAGTTTAACGGGGATAAATACCAAAAGGTGATCCCAAAACCGGGAGCTCCTTGTGAAGCTCCTACACGGCCGCCATCTTCTCCATGTTTGTGGTGAAACGTTTTGGGAACCATTGGTTTTCCTCACTGGATGTCTTCGATCAAATAAAATCGCTGAAATGGTTTGCACCAATGAGATTTCAGGATTTGGAATTTGCTTTTGCCTGATTGCTGTACAGAAGAGATAATTCATATTGAGGGAGCACAATGGGCAAGGGAGAGTGTAGAGCACACTTGAGGGAGAGGGAGAGGGAGTGGTGGACATACACAATGCCAAAACAATTGTAATTGCGTTTTGTGAGAATGTGAATAGTAATCCACCACAAACAATAAAGGGACTATTCTTGTTAGGTCCAGTAAAAGTTTCAGTAATTTAAACCTGAGCTCAACCCCTGGTAGCTATGGTGTGGTAAATAAAATATTACCGGGACTTAATTTGATACAGAAAAATAATAAAATAGCTCAGTAAATAAGAGGCAGAATCCGTGGTATTAGAGGTTCGGAATGGGCTTTATTCCAATGATCGATTATAATCGGTTGCTCCAGGTTCCGTCACCACGAAGGTTCAGGAAGTGAAGTACATACTTTATTGACAAGAAATGACTTTTATAGAACATACATTACAATGAAGCGAATACAGTAGGCGTAACAATTGATAAGGAAAATGACGATTCACATGCGTAACCGAAAATGGGTGTAATAAGGAGTAAAAAGGAACATAATTGGTTATGATGTCATATATAGGTAGATCTATAAGATAATACTTGGCATAGATGCGCGCGCAGCAGTATGACGTGTGATTGACGTGCAACTAGGGGGTGAAGGGGACTTGACATTTAGCTCTACATGTGGAGACGAAAAGTCTGGGGGGTCAAGTCAACCTAATCCCAAATCATATCTAACATCCTATGTTTAAAGAACTATGTTATCCATAAAAGAAGGACTCTCGGACAGAATCTATTCTATACTGCCTGTGCGTGCGTGTACAAGCGTCTAAGTGTCTATATGAGATGCAAGGGGCAGGAACCTTCCATGGTAACAGGGCGATGAATTGCTTGTATAGAGACAGAGGAGCCGAGCCTTTGCTCGGTAGCTGGAAGAATGTTTACTAAAACTACTAGACAGGAATGCATCGGCTGAGGAACGAAGCAGATAACTCGAAGGTGAAATACAGTTCTTGGCAGAGAATAGGCTGATGTCAGGCTTCGTGAGCCGCGCAGAGAATGAGACAAAGTTCATGGTCACAGATGCGGGCTCAGACTGGAGTTTTCAGAGGCAGAAGGCAAGAAGAGTTTGATGACAGAATCAGGGCCTACTTGCCTGGACTGAAAAATGGCATAAGTGAACCATATAAAGCCGGTGGCCTTTCATACTTAGGAATGAAATATCCGACCTATTCATGGCGGATCTGACAGAGGACATGTTGACGGTGGACGCACATGTGTTTGCGTCTTCATAACTGGAGCTGGAGGGAACATACATGTACTTGTGATTCATACATGGAACCGTTGGGGTCCAAGATAGGGGACATAACTGATCAGAAAAATCCACATTTCCACATTCCCTCCTTGTCCCCTACTTGCCCGTTAAGAGATATCAATCTTCATCAATCCATTGATCTGTTCATATAACATCATTTGTTCTTCTTTCTTCTTCCGTGACGAATGAAATCTTGGCGTTGGAATACACGATGTGGCACACAGACCACAGATCGCTGGTCCACATTGTAGACATAGACAGCAACTGAATAGTATGAGAAGGCCAATACCTAGGAAGGATAGAACTCTCCATCCCCAGGCTGATATCACACTCCAAAACCAACTGGACCAAGTCCAAGTGCCTGGGTTCTGGTGTATCTGGCTTACAATCTTATGAAGGCGAGTTATAGCTTTATATACAGATGGCGAATTTTCTGGTATGAATACGCAGCAGCTTGATCCGATGACCCTACAAGCTCCGCCCCTATCAGCCAGGATGACGTCAAGGACAAGACGATTTTGAAGCACAACAATCCGCATAGCAGACTGCTCTTCTGTTAAATTGCCTAAAGCGGAAATAGTTTCATTCACTACTGCTTCAAGTGTTCTAGTTAATCTACGTATCAGCTTACTATTAGTAACAGTACCTATATAGGGAAAGATGCCTTTATTAAAATCTACATACTTGTCCCATGCCGTCTCAGTATAATCGACAATTGGGAGATCTCTCCGCTCTCTGTTGTGTACTAAATGAATATTTCTATAATAATCAGGAGGAGCTAGGAAAACAGGTGGCAAAAGAAATGCAATGTAGCAGGTACCATCCCAATCTAGAGGTAGACGCATATATGCAGTCTGACCACATATAAAGTAGGAGTGGCGATAAGCTCTAAATGAAGATTTGCCTTGATCACTGAATTCTACTATAGTAGTGCATTTACTATGGCCCATATGTATCGAACCAACTTTTCTTACACACAATTCACCCTTCGCTGGGAATACTGACATGGTGGGTAAAACTAGTTCAACTTCGGATTCGACATTTAGAATCATGAGATTAGGTGTAAAATTACCTAATCCATATACTTCATTTTCTAGATCAGTTCCTGTTCTTTTGGGGCGACCCTCCTTGTCGGGGTAACAGACTTTAAATAAAACGAGGTTCAGATTTCCCCACACCCAATGGTCTTGATAAACTGCTGTGTCTGAGTCTATGAAATTGATTAAACTAAACCATGCTCCACAGGAGCCATTATGTGTAAACGGATGTGGGAAGAAAGGCAGGACTCCTTCATAATTCTGATAGGGAGGGAGCCGGCCACACACCCAACAATTAGTAGCATTACTAGTCTGATGGGAATGATGTAACATACTAATGAAAGTGTTATTGCGCAGCGCAAGTCTATAGGACAATTCATGCGGGGGTAGGTCACTAAAAGAATGTTCAGCAGTAACATTGTAGACGTTTCTGGCAATAGGGTAATATATGTGCAACAATATACTTGCAGTAATTATTAAAAGACTTAAGAAAAACAAGGTTAATAATGTCACTATGCAATGACTACGCAGTGATTTACAATACGCCTGTCGTTTCAACGTTTTTCGCGATTCTCCATGATTCAGGTCTAAGGGATGCATGTCGGAGACAGATTCAACCGCTTCACCTTGGAGAGGACTTAAACAATCAAATCGTCCGACGGTCTAGGCCTGAATTTTAGTTTATAGAGTTCCTGGCTGTTGGCCTCAGCCAAAGGTAGTTTTGAGTCAATGGGTGAAGACACACGAGGTGGGCTATTTACATCTGCAGGAAGTCCATGAAATTTCTTGATATGACTTGAATGAATCCATCCTTTTCTGCCTTCAATCTTCACGGCTGTTCTTGTGGTCAGCAGGACCAACTTGGGTGACTTCCACCTGGGCTCCAGCTGAGTCTTTCGGTCGAAATTCCTCACAAGAACGAGGTCCCCCGGAACTACGTCAAGGGGTTTCACCTCAGTGTTGTCGGGAAAGGCTGCAGCTACCTGTGAACGACAAGATTGTAGTGCAGACATCAAGGAAGCCAAGTAATCTGTCAGCATATTACAGTCAATATCAGTTATTTTGCGTGGCATAGGCGTCCCCCACATATTTGGTGGTCTGCCGAAGATCACCTCATACGGGGATAGCCCTGTTCGAGAGTGTGCTACCATTCTCATGTAAAAGAGTGCAACTGGTAGCGCTACTACCCAGTCGACACTTTTCTCTCTGCATATTTTGGACAATCGGATTTTCAGTATTTGATTATGTCTTTCTACGAGACCTGCTGCCTCGGGGTGTCGGACACAGTGGAATTTCCACTGATATCCTAACAGAAGTGAAACATGTTTCATTAATTCGGATGAGAACGGCTGACCGTTATCTGAGTGAACAACACGTGGTAAACCGTATCGTGGGAAGAATTCTCGAACCAACTGTTTGGCAGTAGTCGGGGCAGTGTAATCTGAAACCGGGTATGCCTCCGTCCAACGGGAAAGAGCACAAACAACTACGAGAACGTATTTGAATCCTCGACATCGTTCCATCTGGATATAATCCATCTGGAGTACTTCAAAAGGGTGATTAGGAGGATGAAATCCACCCTGTTCTACAGGAACGCTTTTTCCTGGGTTGAACTGGCAACAGATCATACAGGTACGAACTTTTTGTTTGGCTGCTGCTCGTAAATGTTTATTGAACCAAATGTGTTGAATGCTATCTAGCATAGCTTTTTCTCCTAGATGTGCTGGACTATGTATAGTGTTAATTATAACTGGGACCATTGAATCAGGAAGGAACCACACAGACTTTTCCTTCATCATCCATCCTTGGTCCGTTTGGATCCCTCCTAATTCGGTCCATTTCTTTATTTCATCTGGTGTGGCATGTGTCTGGATGTCAATTACGTCGAGAGTAGGATCTTTAACTGTCATACAATGTGTCGGCATCGGGACTATTGTCTTTGTCATGTCGGAGGTTTGAGCTTGAGCAGTCTGTTTAGCTGTTCTGTCGGCTAGATCATTGCCTTGAGAAATGATATCAGTAACCTTCGTGTGAGCCTTACATTTCATAATTGATATTGCAGTGGGTAGATGTATTGCATTTAATAAGGCATGAATGAGGGGTCCGTGCTGAATGTGGGCACCGTGGGAAGTTAAATAACCTCTCTCCCGCCACAGCACGCCGAAGTCATGTACAACTCCGAATGCATAACGTGAATCAGTGTATATGTTGACTTTTTTATTCGTGGCTTGAATACAGGCTTGTGTCAGAGCGATGAGCTCTGCGGCTTGAGCTGACAAAGTATTTATACGATTTGTTTCAATGACTTCAGTATCTGTTGTGACTGCGTAAGCAGCCACTAACTCTCCTGTATTTGTTCTCATACATGAACCATCTACATACAATGTCAGGTCTGGATCTGACAATGGGACATCGGTTAAGTCTTGTCTGGGCTTCGTCGTTATAGTAATAACTTCCATACAGTCATGAGCTAGTGGGTCTGTTCCGGTTACTGGCAAAAGTGTGGCAGGATTCAATGTGTTACAGCGTCTGATTTCTATATGTGGCTGAAACAATGTAAGTTCGTACCCTGTAAGTCGCGCTATAGTCCAGTGTTGTGTTTGCGTTCTATTTACAAGAACCTCTACTGCGTGTGGTACTTGAACTGTCAATGGATGTCCTAACACTATGGCATCGCTTTGTCTGATTGCTAAAGCTGTCGCTGCCACTGATTTCAGGCACGCTGGAAGTGCCTGAGCTACGGGATCTAATGTACTAGAAAAATAAGCACATGGTTTGTGTGCTCCTGCTTGTTCCTGTGTGAGTACTGACAAGGCAGTACCTTCGCGTTCTGTAACAAAGAGTGTAAACTGTTTTCTGTAACATGGCGTTGCTAAAACAGGTGCTTGACATAAAGCTTTCTTTAGGCTTTCAAAAGCTTGTGTATGTTCCTGAGTCCAAGGGAGAACAGTCGATGTGGCTGCCTCCTGTGTTGTCAACTGAATGAGTGGTTTTGCTAGAAATGCATACTGAGGGATCCACTGCCTACAATATGAAGTGAGGCCTATGAAAGCCCGTACTTCCTTTTGTGTCTTGGGTATTGGCATGTTAGCTATTAACTGAATGCGGTCGGGTGTAAGCTGCCTTCCCTCCTTGGACAGCGAGTGTCCAAGATAAACAACTCGCTGGACACAGAATTGCAGCTTAGAAGGGGACACCTTGTGCCCCTTTTCGGCTAGAAATTGTAAAACTGTCAGTGATGCTTTTTCACATTCCGGTTCGCTTCTCGCGGTGATCAGTAGATCATCGACATATTGAAGCAGAGCAGTGTTGACTGGCATGTTGATACTGTCAAGTTCTCGTTTCAGTGCTTGGCTATAGATGCTGGGGCTTTCTGTAAATCCTTGAGGTGCGCGTGAGAATTTAAAGCTACGCCCATTTAAACTAAATCCGAACAAATATTGGCTTTCCGGGTCTATTGGGATGCTGAAAAAGGCATTCTTGAGATCAATTACAGTAAAGAATGTTGCTTCGGAATCAATAGCTGTCAATAATGACGAGATATCAGGGACCACAGGAAATTGCGGCACAATGCATTTGTTTAATTCGCGCAGATCAATAACCAATCGATATACTGGTGGGGCCTTTGGGTCTGTTCGTTTAAGAATCGGAATTATCGGTGAATTACATACATTGGAGTTTGTTTCCACAACCACTCCTTGGGCAATGAGCTCGTCAATGATCTGCAGCAAAGCCACTACAGCATCTGGTGGTAACTTGTATTGTCGCATTCGTGGTAGTACCACTCCTGCCTTTAATGTGACTCGATATGGTGTAATATTCATGCAACCAACATCAGTAGGGCCTTGTGCCCATAGATGTGTAGGTAAAGTCTGCAGTCGGGGATCCATGTCTCTAGATACATAGTGACCTTTAAAATCACGTAAAAACAATCTTACTCCTTCCGGAGAACAACATATTATGGCTCCTAGAGCTTTCAGTGTTTTTATTCCTAACAGATTTTCTGGACATGATTTAGTAAGCAATAAATCTGTAGTTCGGGTCAGAGGTCCTATCGTAAGTGGAAGGGGCTGTGACACTTCATTAACAATAGGTTTTCCTGAAAAACCAAGGGAAATATTCTGAGAGCCTGAGAGGGGTGCCCCTGGAACTTCACTACGTTTTATGGTTGTTCGACTTGCCCCTGTATCGAGTAAAAATTTTCTGTCTTGGCCTAATAATTCACTATGTACATAAGGTCCTTCTTGATCTACAGGGATCTCGATAAGGGGTAAGTCAACTTCCCTCTCTAGGCTGGTTCATGCGTATCGTTGGTAATCAGGATAGTCGTACTGTGCGGTCTGGTACAGTTGTCGTGTCGTGGTTTGTGTGGCAGCGACAGGCAGCGCTGGTGCAGCTGGCACAAACTGTACAGACTGTGGTGGAGCTGGCATGGACTGTGCATGCTGCGGAGCTCCTTGTTCATTCTGATCCTGTCTAGGTGGCCGTGGTCTTTCTTGTGTTTTACCTATGGCGATATTATGTTTCAAAACTGGACAATCGTGTACGTAATGACCTGGCTTTTTACAATAATTGCATGTCCCTTTTACAGGTCCTGCTGAATCACCGGAATGTGTCATACCCTTTTTATGTCCTTCAGCTGGAACTGTCTGAGAAACTAGCATTTTCATTTTCGTGTCCTTCATGCGCCTGTGTTCATGTTCTTGTTCCTCTCTAATTCTATTGTGATGGTACTGTAACATTTGTAACATTTGTGATGGAGTGTTACCTTGCCAGGTACTCTCGAATTTTAATACTCTATTCTTTACTTGGGGCAGGGCATTTTCTACTAATTTTGTTACAAACAGATGCGGATATGATTCGCTACTTGCTTTTATGCCACTATTTATACCAAAACATTTTTCAAATCGGGCATAGTAATCACTAGTGTCTTCATCTTGCTTCTGCTTACAGGCTGAGATTGTACCCCAATCTTCCTTTTTCGTAGTTAATAAACGTGGCAGTACCTGTACTAGTAAACCTGGTAGTGCTTTAGTTTTATCCCCAAGTCCTGCTCCTGCAGTTCGGGCCTTTTCTTCTGCTTCTAATACTGACCATTCTATCTTTTGGTCTCCTACCTCCCACTCTTTTTCCCTGAGTTTTTCATAAATGCCAGCAGGCATCAATACCTTTAATATTGTCATAATGTCGGGATAGGTATACTCTCCCATGAGTAACATGTCTTTAATTTCTCGGTGAAAACCCGCTGGATCTTTGTCATGACTGGGTACCACTTTCTTCATTTCTAACAATTCTATTTTCGATATAGGCGTATATACAAATACGCGTTTAAACTCATTGTCCTCGCCCTTTATGGGGTGCACTTCTCGTAAGGGATTCTGTCTATCCATGTAATACGTGGTTCTTTCCTTGATGGGCAATGAGACACGTTCTGAACATACAAAAAGAATATACTGCTTTCTTGATTTTAGAATTTCTTTAATTAATTTAGTACCTGAACCTCTCCATCTATTCATGAGCAATTCAGTCAATATGTCAGGCAAGGGACCAGGGTCCGAATGCTGACTCTGATATAGTATGAGGAGTTGTTGAATCATATAAATCCCAGCTAACCGCTGTTCATCTGGGGTGAGATTCAAAAATGTGCGTGCTACTGTATCATCACTATATTTTCCGGGACTGTCCACCCAATGGACAGCTGACCTAGCTAAATCTTGTTCATCCATAGAATCGAGAAAATGATAACCCCTTCGTTCTCGGAGTAATTTGTCGGCGGTTTGGAACGAATGCTCGTTAGACCTTATATTAATTATAGGTACTTGGAAATTCCTGTTATTCTCTGGACATATCGGACGTATCCGGTCAATAAGGTATCTATTACTATTACAAGATCTTCCTCTACCTACATAGGCTATGGTGTCTGACTGTCCTGCGGGCAGTCCTGACCCTTCGTCCTCGCTTTGTTCGAACTGGTCTACCGCTAATCTTTCTTCGTGCAGGCGTTCTATTTCTTTACGGATCTTTCGGCACATGGCTATTATACAATTTTGCTTATCATGTCTACCTTCTGATATATTCTGGCTCCATCTGGTAAGAATTTGCATTGCTTCCGGGTCTACCCCCGGTCGGTCTTGATTTCTGATCACACAATTTATGAGGAAACGTAACAGTTCCCCCTGTATCTCCACTTTCTGGTATTCCATAGCTCTGTTAATACATTCTGAATCTTGCCCTGTTTGGACAAAATGATATATTTTATCTAGATGCGCAGTCATTCCTGGTAACTTCCCTAAATACACTGCGGCTCGTCTGATACGCAATGATGCCAGGGTCATTTCGTCCTCTTTGCCGGGCACAGGGTCATATCTACAATCTACAAGAAGTTCCTTAAGCGTACGAGCATTTATGAGTTTGGGTGTACGTGAATGTGCTGACTCTTGAAAAGTAAGTTTATTTATTCTGGGTGGCGTAGAAAAAATATTGGTAGCACCTCCCGTAGCCCCATCTGGGGTGTCGGGTGTGAAAGGATTCGTTGAACGCGACACAGCAACTATAGGTGTGGACACAGCCATAGAAGTAGCTGTAGGAACAGATGCAGAAACAGATGTGCTTGCCGGAACTTGTGACACGATCTGTTGCTGTAGGGATACTGGTACTGGATCTTGGCGTTGAACTTCCCTGGTATGCGATCTATGTGGGGCGGAATTAGCATATTCGGGAGCTGCGTCATCTAAATATGAGGAAAGAAAAACATCTTCTGCGGTTCTAGGATGCCCCTTAGGATGTACCTTTATTGGGAATAATGGGGGTGGCAAGTCTTTCGGTATCTCTGGAGTAGCCTTAGGTAATCCTTCGGCCAGAAGGGGATACATACCATTCATAAGGGCATTTCTTTGTCTGTCTACTTGTTCTGTTTTCACTCGGATACCTTCCTCAAATAATAGATTTTCTCGAACTTTATTTGAACTCTCTTTATTCTTTTCTTCCTGTCGGAGTGCTTTTTCTGTACGTCTATGAGATTCTTTACGCCATAACTCAAAGGCGTCTTTCTGTGACTGTCTGACTTTCCTTTTCCATAACTCTTCCTCGACTTTCATGATGCACTCTGCATCCCAGGTCCCCGCTGCGGGCCACCTCTGACTTTCTGGTAATTCCTTGGTGTAGTCTACCCATAAATCAAGAAATAATATAGCGTCTAAGCCATGTTTATGATACATGAAGTACCCTGGAGTGTCCCTAGGAGGAATAGGAACGGCTTCTTCGAGTACCCCTTTTCTTGTAGTGATCTGTCTTAGTTTCGAAAAGAGCGGCATATTGAGAACTGATCTGATACTTGATTTTGAACAAACTTAATACAGTAAACACGATAATGAACAGTCATTCATACCACAATATGCAGAACGTACTTAAGACATTTAACATTTAACATTTACCTGAACAGTCAATAATGATGGTGGTCTAAGGAAAACTTTAAACGCAAAAACATAATACTCGACTTTAACTGATTTATATACTTGATATACTAGATATACTGCTAAACAGTACAGATACACTGCTGAAACAGTGCAGACCGGATTTGTGTACCCAAACCCGTCTTGACCGGCACAACCTATGTGCACGTCAGAAATGCCTCCCCAGTAATGGTACTCACCGGGTAGCTTCGGAAACGGAAGGCCTCGGTAACTGAACTGTACTTGAACCGGACTGGACTCGACTCGACTCGTCGGAAACTGGACTCGACTTCGGACTTCGGGAAACTGGTGGGCCTCTGTATACCTCGGATCTTGCTCTCTCAGCTAGGCTCTGGTCGGGATACTTCGCACTTCTCACCGCCTCGTCTGGGTGTTGATCGCAGCCTCAGTCGCCCCCGCTTGACCGGAGGGAGATACAGGAAATCCTGCTGGTACGCGTTGTTGTCCGTCCAGCTGTGGCAGGAGACCGGGCCTGCAACTCACCGCCGGCGCGTGAGATGAGAAAGTGTCCCTGTTCGGGCGCCATTCATGTGGTAAATAAAATATTACCGGGACTTAATTTGATACAGAAACATAATAAAATAGCTCAGTAAATAAGAGGCAGAATCCGTGGTATTAGAGGTTCGGAATGGGCTTTATTCCAATGATCGATTATAATCGGTTGCTCCAGGTTCCGTCACCACGAAGGTTCAGGAAGTGAAGTACATACTTTATTGACAAGAAATGACTTTTATAGAACATACATTACAATGAAGCGAATACAGTAGGCGTAACAATTGATAAGGAAAATGACGATTCACATGCGTAACCGAAAATGGGTGTAATAAGGAGTAAAAAGGAACATAATTGGTTATGATGTCATATATAGGTGGATCTATAAGATAATACTTGGCATAGATGCGCGCGCAGCAGTATGACGTGTGATTGACGTGCAACTAGGGGGTGAAGGGGACTTGACATTTAGCTCTACATGTGGAGACGAAAAGTCTGGGGGGTCAAGTCAACCTAATCCCAAATCATATCTAACATCCTATGTTTAAAGAACTATGTTATCCATAAAAGAAGGACTCTCGGACAGAATCTATTCTATACTGCCTGTGCGTGCGTGTACAAGCGTCTAAGTGTCTATATGAGATGCAAGGGGCAGGAACCTTCCATGGTAACAGGGCGATTAATTGCTTCTATAGAGACAGAGGAGCCGAGCCTTTGCTCGGTAGCTGGAAGAATGTTTACTAAAACTACTAGACAGGAATGCATCGGCTGAGGAACGAAGCAGATAACTCGAAGGTGAAATACAGTTCTTGGCAGAGAATAGGCTGATGTCAGGCTTCGTGAGCCGCGCAGAGAATGAGACAAAGTTCATGGTCACAGATGCGGGCTCAGACTGGAGTTTTCAGAGGCAGAAGGCAAGAAGAGTTTGATGACAGAATCAGGGCCTACTTGCCTGGACTGAAAAATGGCATAAGTGAACCATATAAAGCCGGTGGCCTTTCATACTTAGGAATGAAATATCCGACCTATTCATGGCGGATCTGACAGAGGACATGTTGACGGTGGACGCACATGTGTTTGCGTCTTCATAACTGGAGCTGGAGGGAACATACATGTACTTGTGATTCATACATGGAACCGTTGGGGTCCAAGATAGGGGACATAACTGATCAGAAAAATCCACATTTCCACAATGGCACGGAGCAGACTGGCTTAATTTAAGAAAATGTCTAAAGCATTTAGTAGTAAAGTACCAAAGCGCAATAAAACCCAATCCAATTTATAAAGCTAGAGAATATTTTAATAACCAAAATGACACCAAAAGAATACACATCAAATAAATGGAACAGGAAATATGAATTTTTAAAGTTTTAAATAGAAAGAGCACCAAAAAGCTCAATGAGCCAACCACGGTAAATTGGTCACCCTAGGCACATGCAAAGTTAAAAGATAAGGCAGACTGTGGTTAATTGCTGGTCAGATACATCCCAGTCAAAAGTTACCTTCTTTTTGGATGTCGACTGGTCGTTGATGAGTTCATCGGAGTCGAAAATAACAAACGGACATGTAGCCAGGCTCAAAAACAGCAACAGGTTCCAGGAGTATGGGGTCTTGGTGTGGTCGTCGACAAAGGTAGGAGAAGTTCATGTTTTTATTATGGCCTGAAAGTCTTTGGAGTCAATTGGGGTCCTCATCAAAAGTGGCTTCAACAGAGCTGCGGGATGGAGTGGAAGTGGCCTCGACATTGCATGATTTCTTGTCAAGCGTAGAACATAGGGAGAGTGGGCCCACCTGCAATGCATCCTCCGCGGATCAGTTTGATAGGTTGATCCCGGGCTTATCTTGGTTCTCCAGGCAAAAGTCTTAAAAACATTTTTAAGTGCTACCTTTTGGGTTTTATGTAGGAGGAGAACACTCTAATACCATCCAAGGGTCCCATGACCTCATGAGCTGCACTTAGGGGTCAACTCTCACTCCAACAGGTGCCATCAGCAAGGTCCAGGGCAGGTGCAGTTGAAACTTTCAGGAAAGTGAGCTTCTTGCAGTTTTTGTGCCTCAATAGCTTAACAGGTCAGTCAACTGACCCATGGCGTCCACTTCTTAGTCTAGGATACAAGTGGGAGCAGGTCCAGCCCTTACGGTTCTCCTCACAGTTCACAACAGCAGGTGCAGTCTTTCTACTATCTTTCACAGGTCCAGTGGTGTTCCGAAGAGGGTGCCCACAGGTGCCGTATTATGCCTGGCACTAGCCTGTGGATGTGGTCGAGTCCCGGTCCCTCCCTGACCAACAGGAAAAAAGATCCTAAGGGTAACGCAACCCAATTTCTCAGCAGTTCCGGCGTGCCCCACTGTAAACAACCCCACAATGCCCATCTATACCTAAAACCAAGATGGCAGAACCCTTCCCCCTTTCCTGCATTGCTCCTGTGCCCACCCTAGCGATGTGGCCAGGGAGATGAGCAAACCCTCCCTTCTGGTCACTCAAAACCAGTTTTGGAGCCAGATCCTCTTGAACTGGGATTGGTGCCTGGCTGGCTAATAAGTAGTAAACTAGAATAGGGGCAGTCCAATAACACCCTGTAAACAGGGCCATATACATACAACAAGAACAGTGGTTGCTGCCGTGACATACAAAGTTTCACATCACACATGCTAAGAAGCTGGACCCATTAGTTGAATATTATAAAGCATATAACTGGTTCAACCATAAGTGTCAAAACAAGTAAACAATTATATGTTTTATAATATTCAACTAATGGGTCCAGCTTCTTGTCGTTTGTGATGTGAAGCTATTTGTGTTCCACCAGAAATCACTATTCTTGTTATATGGTTGGCTAGGAAGTCAAAAGGGAGGCAGGCCAGGTGTGAGTTACATCTGCTAGTGACAGGGTAGGGATCCTATGAAGTTAATTAAGTTCCTGGGCAGAGCCCAGATGGTTCTCCTGTCAGAGAAACAGGACACCTTCCCTCATCTAAGGCCTTTGTTCCAGCTCTATCAGCCAATTCATATCTAATAAAGGAGCCATTTAGCTCCTGGGTGTCATTTGGAAGCTAAGGCAAATGGTCTTCTAGAGACTTTAGGCAGGCTAACATTTTGAAAGTACCTTTTGTGAAATATGTATTACCACTCAGACTTTGCCAATGAATATGATGTGTAATAAATATTTAAAAAGTCAAAGAATGTACTTTTTATTTGATTCCCAGGTGGAGTGTACTACCTTTAATAAGTTATCCCAGTGCTTTCCCATGGAACAGCTACATCTGCTACACTGAAAAAAGATTTTAGGGCATTGCCACTGGGAAGACATGTTTAATATTAAATGTATTCATGTATTGCTTTCAAATATCAGGCACCCTGCAATATGAGCATTTAATGCTCACTTAGGAATGATTTGTTAATATTTAAAGGCCTGTCAAAAGAGTTTATTTTGACAAATCAAATTTTCAGTTTAAACCTGCAAAGCTGTTAATGGTGACAGGCCTGCAGACATGTTTTGCATTGTCACTTAAGTGAGGTCCTGAGTTCACTTTTTACTTTGTAGTAGGGACTTACAGATAAGTTAAATATGCCAATTAGGTGTGTAGCCAATTTCAGCATGTTTTAGGGGTCCGAGCACATGCAGTAGGGTCTGGTTAGGGGACTCAAAAGACATTTCTTACATGTTTGTATATAGCCCCATTGCAGTGCACCGAAGTGCTTTATTGGATGGGTAACATGCTGTACCATGGGGGAATGCTTGGCAAGAAGGTTCTTGTTCTTGCTCCTGGCCTACGGGGAAATCATTTTAGTGTTGTGCATGAGTGACCAGAATAATATTCTATTGTTTCTTGAGGCACAGTAGTTGGAAGTGTGATGGAAGAAGAGTAACTGAGAGATAGGGTGCCCTCCAATTGCATTAGTTAGCTGATGCTCCATGTTGAAGTTATGGCAATTTTCAGACATTTTTCGATCTTTCAAAGCCTTTCACCATGCATCTTGAGATAGTTTTTCATGCTGTTTAGCACTCAGTTCTCACAACGTTTTGAAGCAGATGTCATGGAATTTTATAGTGTAATCCTATATGCAAAAGCCATGAAACCTGTCATGCAGTCTGTTATGCAATATATCCTGATGAGGTTAATCAATCTATTGTGTAAATGGTCAATAAGGCAATTGCATGTGCCCTTGTGTAGTGATCATGCAAGCACTTATGAAGTGGCAATGCAAGCAGCTCTGCAAGATTGATACAAGTATATAAGTAACACCTGCCAGTGCTGGTGCCATTGAAATCCTAAACGGTGTCAACATAGGGAACATCAGAAATGCAGCTTTTGGGGAGCAAGCTAAGCTATCAGGAGATATTCTATGTAGAGGCAATTTAGGGATACAAAAGCAAAAAGAACAGATGATGGACGGAATGCTGAACAATGGAAACATTCACCCCCAGTCACAGATCTGGGTTTAATCTACTGTTTTTATGTTCACCCGAGTTCGGACCCAGCCATGTGCAATTCAGTCTTGACCCTGCTCCTCATGGGAAGAGTCCAGTCCAACCTGCCATGTCAGCTCGCTCCTGGACCACAAAAAAGCATCCAGGGACCGGTTTTAGAGTATCATCCCTCATCAGCCATGCTAGCTGGAATCCAGTATTTTACAAGAACAACGGTCCCTAGCATAAACTTAATTAAGGTGACTGTTTCAACATAGACTTCAATAAGACCTATGTGTATTCCTCCTGTGTCCAGACTACAAAGTAACAGTGAAATGACGCTCTAGAGTTCCTTCGTCCTACTTCTCTTGGAACTCCTACTCTTGACATACCAATACTGTACATGCAGTCCACCAAGAGTAATTTGTAAGACTTTTTTCCAGAATACCGCCTTCAGGAACCGCAAACTTGCATATTACTTCACTGTGTTTCACTTTTATGATGGGTTAATTGTTACATACCCCTAACCTATCATCTAATGTTGCTTACTTGTTTTTTTCAATTGTGTTTTCCCTGTTAATTGATCAGTAACTATTGTGTTCCTTCAACTGTATGCGTGACCAGCTAACCAATGTTCACTACAATATCACCCAATCGGTAATGGCCCACACACTAATGTTTCGGTTCCCCACTCCAAAATGGCCCCCGCACTTGCACCGACATTCTAACTTCCGGCACAGTCCTTCCTCTATTTCCACTCCCTCGCGAGGCTTTAACTTCACCGGCGCCCGTTAGCCCAGTTCCAATTGCAGGCCATCAACGGATGATCCTCACCGTTGTGTCAAGACTCCATCGAGGTAAGCCCTCAATTCCTACCCCCATCCAAAGATAATTCTCCACCATTGCCCTCCACTCCTCGTAACGAGCTCTCTCCTTCTTATTCAGCTCGTACTAACCAGGGACAGCCACCGCTGCTGCCGTCCATTCTCCGCTCCACACGCGGAAAGAATACTTCCCAATTGAGCCCATTACGAGTAATATTCAAGGTAAGCTTGCCACTGTCAACTCCTGGTCATCTAGACTCTTCCGAGTTAAGCTCTCGTCTCCCACCACTAACCAGAGGTAATTCCCCACCTCTGCCTCCCACTCCCCTAAACGAGCTTCCCTCTATATTTTGCTCAGTTTGACCACGAAGAGCCACTGCTGCTGCTGCCCATTCCCCGCCTCCAACGCGGAAGAACTTGCTTGCTAACTACTCCCCGATCGGAACAAAATTCAAGGTGTTCCTAGGGTAAACCGGCCACCCTCCACTCCAGGCACCTCCCCTTGCTCGCTCCTTCATCCCCTAAACGTCCTTCCTTTTCCTATAGTGCTTCCCGGCAGCCACCGACTGCTCTCATTCCCTTCATCACCCCTAGCCTGGTTGCCTCACCGCCTGGACGCAACCACGAGCAGCTTCCCTTGCTGATTCCTAGGTAATTGAGATTCTTCCATTCGCCTCAAATTCCCCACACTTCCGACGTTCCAACCACTCGTCCCACACAAGGCACAAATTCTTCACCATAGTAGCACCAGCTGGCCACCCGAGGATCGATCATCACTTGCCTACGCCCGGCGCCAGTCCGACGATGCCTCGCACGCTACCACTGCATTGATGGCCATCCACCAAGCGATCACAGCTTCGAACTCAATTCACTCCAAGAGGTCTGGTATGCAACCCACAAGGACGCCTTTTCATTCTTCACTCCTTCACAACCGCGATCGCAAATCGCTCACTCGTTCAGAGCAACCAAACGGCGCCAAACCCAATTGTAATCACAAATAACATTCAATGCATGAGGCACTTTCTTAGGACCGCACAATTGTTTTTTTGTACATCGTTTTTTTGTACATCGCTATTGAATGCTGATTTGCTTTCCCTTCTTATTCATATCGTTTGATTGTTCTTCTTATCTCCCTTCTCTCCCTTGTTCATTTCAACAGGCGTAGAATTCGTATCAGGCAACTTTTGTAATTTTAAGTCCTGAGGATGATCCCACTGTATTAGGAGCTAGGGATCGAAACGTCGACTTTCCATAACAGTACCACATTGTATCCACTGTGAAAATGTATTGTGGTTTCTGTAGGTCTGAGCTTACCTAAGTCCGTTATTGTATTGTATGCCCCCATGTTTGCTCCCAAAGTTTTTGCCTGCCATTTCTTTCTACTTTTATCTTACTTCTTTTCCTTTGTTGAAAACTTGGTACAGGATTGTGCCCTTGTTTCATCGTTTTTCATTATCCTATTTCTAATTTTGTAAAATTCAATAATAAATGTTCCTTTGTCCGGCTGGACACAGGAGGAATACACATAGGTCTTATTGAAGTCTATGTTGAAACAGTCACCTTAATTAAGTTTATGCTAGGGACCGTTGTTCTTGTAAAATACATGATTACCCGTGGTCCTAAGCTACCTATATCAGGTCCCCCTTGTGACTTATAGTGTCAGCTGGAATCCAGTGGCACAGTGAGCATGGGGCCCACATCTGAGCATACCCGTCATACTTAGTGCACCTAAAGCAAAAAGACCAGATGAAGGACTGAATGCTGAACAATGCAACCATTCATTCTCAGTCACAGATCTGAGTTTAATCCATAGTTTTTTTGCTCACCACGCCACCCCAGTTTGGGCGCAGCCATATGCAAATCAGCATTGACCCTGCTCCTCATGGGAACAGTCCAACCCGAACTGCCAAGCAAGGTCCTCCCTGGACCAGAAAGAAGCATCCTGGGACCTGTGACTGGAGGTGAATGCTTGACAATGGTCAATATTCTGTCCATCATATTTTTGTGTTGCATTTTTTGTTGGGAAATACTTATGATTAACAACAGAATACCCTAATTTACAGTTGCAATAGCAGTTACAAAAACTCCCCCAGAATTCGCCAAATTAAATTTATAGTATTAGTCGGTTTATATTTGATAATTTACTCACACATCTATGCAGAGGGCTGCTTCTGGATCTAATATCTATCTGAGATTTTTAAGATTACTTCCTGACAGATTTACATTTTATAAAGGCTCCTCGGCTTGAACCACACTCACTGCAGGAAATGTAGAAGAAACGCAAACCAATTGAGCTGTTTCTCTTTATCCTATGGTGTTAACAACTGTAGGATAAACAATTTAATGAATGTGCTTAGGGGCTGATTAGGATGTTGGTGCTACTGCCACCGACAGGCCGTCAGTGGCAGTCCCACTGACATCCATTAGAGCGGTCCAACCACCACATTATGATCCTATTAGTACGACCTCATCAGTCGGGGGGGAATTCATCTGTCAAACCGTCGGTCCGATCTTATTCTCTACAATAGTGGCAGTGCCTGCTCAGGCACTGCCATAGGGATTATGATGTCCCTCTCCGACAGCCTTTCCATGGCGGTCCGACTGCCGCAGAAGGGCTGTAAGACCGGGACTTCTGGGGACTCCTAGCAGAGCCCCTGGCCCCTAGCAGGGCATCCACTATGGAGCCCGGGGCACATATGGTGCCCCCCAAACACACATGCACCCTATGGCAGGCAGCACATGGTGCCTGGCACACGGTGTAGGGATGTTTGTAAACATGCATTTTGCCATAGGGGCTCACTGGCAAAAGGCATGTTTCCGACCTCCTACACGGCAGTCGGATCGTAATTTGGTGTGCGGTACCAGGCGACAGGTAGTCAGCAATCCCCCCCACCGAATTACGATCCGACTGCCGTGTAGGTGGTCGGAAACATGCTTTTTGCCATTGAGGCTTGTGCTGCAACCCTTTTCCGTGCCGCAGCACAAGCCTCAATGGCAAAAGGCATGTTTTCGACTGCCTACGAGGCAGTCGGATCGCAATTCGGCAGACGGGACCACCAGCTACCTGTCGGTCAGTCCCGATCCCGCAATGATGGGGGTTGGCTGCTCGTCAAACCGCCATTGTAATTAGGCCCTTATTATTTAATCCAAATCAAGGTATGAATACAGATTAGAACATGTTACAAAACCTGACAAACATATTACCCAATATAATTAGGAAAATTCTGACATTTTGATGTTACTGTTATAAGTTGTAAAAAAACAAAAATTGTAAAGATGTATTATCTTCATGTAGACTATCAGAGAGCTCAATGCTTTAACATCGGTACAACATAAATCTGTGTGCTGCCTGCAAGTTAGAATTCTAATTAGGTCAACTTACATGGGTGCCCTGCTGGCATGTTAAGTCAGCAGAAGCCATGCACTCCACTCACCCAGTGAAGGATCACCTGACAAATTTAGAGACCCCCACCAGGAAGGCGATGTCCCTTTACCGCTGTGCCAGTACGGAGATTTGTTGAAGGCACAAAACCTTTGCCACACAGGTCCCATGGTTGTTCCACCCACTCAGCTAAGGTTTGTGTTTATTGAGAACAAAAAACTCAATAGCTGACACGCTACACCTGATGGTTTCTGTTAAATTTCCGTGCCTGGACAGGGAAATCTAGTGACAGACTAGGGAGGTATGACTATTGCAATAACCTCATGGCCCCATGGAGGTTGGGCCATCAGGTCTGAGGTTTATGACTGTAAACCCAGTTGATGCAGCATTGCTAGAAGCCCCGTGCATCCCCATCTCTATATAAGGTAAAGAAACTGCAAGATGGCGGGAAAGAAGCACTGCCAATTTATGGTGGTGCAGTAGTTCTGCCAAACTCTACAAAACACCTACAGCTTACCTTTCAACCTAGCATGAACACATGAGCATTGCTGAATTGTGTAAAATCTGTTTTCCAGCTCCATCTGAAACAAGAGAACAAGTACAGGTTATGCCAAGCGGAAGTGATCGCATTTGCGATCAAACATCAAAGCGGCTAAAGTGAAAGTAATCGAGCAGAGCATCAAAGGGCTGGGTGAGAAGGGAGGGGGGAATGCAAGGAGCAGAGGAGCAGCTGTGCACGTGCACGCCATCGTGCACTCAAGCCCTAGGCCAGCAAAACCATGTGGGTAGCACTTTTGAAAGCCCACTTACAAAATGTCTCAAAGAGACAGATTTCGCTGTCTCAGCGAGACCTAAAAACGTTTCTGAAATACCATTACTTGTATGATCTTTAGCCAGTAAAATGTGCTGCCTCTGTAATTTACATTTAAATATGTATTAAACTTGTTAATGTGCTCATTCTGATTTAAAAGAGGAAGGCAGATTCATCCCACACCATTCACCTAAGCCGGAACAGTTCGTAGAAAATAAATATTTGAGACTCAGAAGGCAATTGCAGGATTTGACTGGGTTACCGGAGACAAGCATTCTCAAGTGTATTTACAGTCAGATGTCTCTGTCTCCAGCCTCTAGCTTCACCCCTACCTTGTAGTGAACTATCCACATTGGGACAGCTGGAAGACTTGTTAGCATGGATTGCTTGTATTTGCGAGGAACGGCTGAGGATGACTAGCCCTGTTCATGATACATAAATAGCTGTGAGATTTAGGATAATGCGGGAGCCGTTAAAGGAATTGCATGGTACCATTAAAAAGGAGATCAATCAAGGCGTAGAAATATGGCACCCATGTAGGAGGCATCACAGCTTGGTGCTCCAGGGCCTATAACTGATTGCTTCTTCTGAATACTTGCATCTCGAATGTATAAATGATTATTCTCCTAGGTGGCTAATGGAAGAGTTCCAGATTCATTATGGGCATCTCAGACTTTCCAAAAACGATGTTTTGGCATATCAGTTTGAGCATGTCTCATGCACAAGAGTTAACATGGCTGCCTGGGTAAGGTTGCAGCTTGTGGTGGTGGGAAGCAAGGAAGGAGTGCTGTTAAGGGATGACCACTCTGTACACAGACTGTATCTAGAGAGTAATGGCTTGGGATTCAGTAACTTTCTATTAGCCCGATTTGCTCACTCTTTTTGACCCCAACTAATTCCTTGCTCTTATACCACAACGTTCTGTCATTATCTCCATTATGCTGTGTAGAAGGGAACCTGTTGGTACAAGCAATGGGTGTTTAATTGTTCTGTCCATTCTTGGACAGCAATAGAAGAGGAACGTGCAGGGTTAAAACCAGAAAAATCAAAGTGAAGAGCGGAATAGTAAAGATGCTCCAGCCTCAGCAAGCAGGGAGATGAAGCAGGTGTTAAGTCCAGGGTAATACACGTCTGGAACTGTGCTTGGTGAACAATTCCTGAGATTGATAAAATGAAGGGCTAATGGGTATGCACGGAAAAGGAAAGATGGGATTCTAATTGAAGGGGTGGAGACTGACAAATTGACAGCTTTGCTACACTTAGCTTCTGAATCTGATTTGCCACTGGCTGGCCACAGGCAACAGCTTGGAAAACACCTACAGCTAAATAAGGCATCATAGTGATGAGCAATAGCGCACTGAGGCATAACTAAGCAACCTTGCCAAAAAGGCAGTGAAGCACTGTACAGGGTCAAATGCAAGCATACAGTTAACAAGTGATAGAAGAGGTGGTGGGTCTTGAATTATAACTGCATTATGATGCAGTTTACTTTAAAGTAGTATCTCTTCAAGAGTTTCCTGACTTGAAGCAGCATTGTGGCAGTCCTGATGGATATGGGAATGCTGTTCCAGATCATGGGCAGACATTGTGCTGCAGTGCATGTGAAGATCAAACTAGATAAAACAGCTTGCAGCTCCCCAAGACTTCAGACCATTGACTCCCCTAAAACACAATTCTACTCAATGCTTCAGCTTTCAGCTTCTGAACAGGTGTTCACAGCTCATTGTGCCCTCACATTAAAACAATGACATTTTTCAACGGTGTGTGGCTGAAGAATTCATTAAGTGTGGGATTTTGTTGTATTATTGTAAATAAGGTTTGATGTAAATTAGGTTAAGGTGAGGAAGGCGTATCA
The DNA here is from genome assembly GCF_964204655.1 of Triturus cristatus. NCBI lineage: Eukaryota > Metazoa > Chordata > Amphibia > Caudata > Salamandridae > Triturus > Triturus cristatus. The sequence continues at coordinate 1,074,271,204 of NC_140582.1, forward strand.
ACTTCTCACTAAAACTTGTTCAAAGAATATTGAAAGATTCAAGTCGAGATCAATGAATGAACTTCAAAAGGCATAAAGCAGCGCCTCAACATCCAGCACAGGCATTAACTCTGATACTGTAAACCGCTGTGATAACATTTTGTTCAGCCAACACGTAAAGCAGTAAATGAAACTGGAGTGCTAAACATCTTGTTAGCCCTAAATCATGATAAGCCCCAATAAATACCCAAAACACCTCTCTAACAAACCATGGAAAGCAGTTAGGTGCAAACAAATTTACTTCAGTAGAGAATACATACTCACTTGACAATACATTTCTAAAACCCCACCACATTTTACCCTCCATGTCAGATTAATGAATAAGGGCTTAGGCAAAAACACATCAAGTTTATGGACCAAAAGCAAAAGGTTTTAGGGTGAGTGGTTGTTTCAGTTTCTTCAAATGCAGCTGATAGAACTTTAACAAGTATCTCTTGATCTCCTAATATGACTACCGATACAATGGGAATCAAAAGGTTTGATGGTTATGTTCTTCCATAAATTAGGTTGTCAGCAGGAAATATCCAATTTACTATCTAATTTTAAGGCTGAATTAAGACCATGGTAAGAAATTAGAAACTGAAATTTCATAGGTCAGGCACGATGTGTAAGTAGTAATGGCTTACCTGAGTAGGCTTGGGAAATGCATGTACCAAAATGAAAAAATATATAAATTGATGCTAGTGTATATCAACTGGACTTTCATGATGTACACTTAGGAACTTGCAAACCTCAAAGCATAAGCATTTAACCTACAATTTAATGAGCTGATCGAATGAGAGCAGGGCAGTGATTAGCATATATGCATGGCAAATTTTCAGGACAGTATCATTCATGAAAAAGAAATATTATCTGTGTTGCACAAAGTTTACAGAGCACAAGGGCTGAATCATAATACTTTGATCGCATCAAATACAGATAGGAGTCAGATTGCAGATTTTTACCAAAGTGGATAGTATGAAATATGCTCACTAATGAGGTTGAATGCATCTCTTCACCTTCTAGAGGAAACAGTATAGTTTCATCATCTGTTTAATGTGAAAATAGAAACATTTGGATTGATTGTATGGTGTGAAACAATTCAGAAGGCTAAAGCCTTGAAATGTAGATTATCAGCAATGAGGCAAACAGTATAAGCAAAGAAAAGGTTTCAATCTATGGGACACTCTGAGGAAGACTACTTAAAAGGTTCAAAAATAATACTTGGAGTGTTCAAAAAGTAAAAATGGTAGAAGAAACAATTGTGGTTAATGAGCAAAAAAGAGAAACAAATAAGCATCATGTGAGTCTCATGGAGAAATCTCTAACATACAGTCAAAGGATGTAGTTGATTGCTATCAAAATGCAAAGCTGAAAGTGCTGCTCAGCATCAAGAAGGGTGCAAGTGTGAGTAAGAAATATCTTTAGGTTAGTGGTCACTAGAGAGTGTGGACGCTGACTCGATTCAAGCGGCGGGAATACATCATTTGATAGAGCACTGGCAGCGAGCTATATCTCCCAAGGTTATGAACTCACACATCTTGAAAGATGGTGGCAATCTTGCATTTTCAGGTATAAACTCCCTTGTGGACAAGGTATAGCTGCAGGTCAATTGTGCTACAATGTTGCTGCAGCCAGACCTCACTGCATGGATGTTCGGGTTTCAAACGTCAAGCATCCAGGGCCAGATGTACCACCATTTTATTTTGCGCCTCACAATTTGCGACTAGTTGCGAGTCGCAAATTGCGAGGCGCAAAATAAAATGTACAACAGTGTGTTTAACCCTGTTAACGATTCCCAATGGGGTCACAAATTGCAATGCTCATTAATATTAATGAGCCTCTTGCAATTTGCGCGCCCATTGGGAATGACAGGCCCTCCCAGGGATGGTGGCCTACTGGGCTCAGCAGAACACCATCTCTGGGACTGCTTTGAAATAAAGCAATTTTTTTTAAATGCAGCCCATTTTCTTTAAAGGAAAATTGGATGCATTTAAAAAAAATGTAAATGAAGCATTTTCGTTTAAATTTTTAAGGGCAGGCAGTGGTCCTTAGGACCACTGCCTGCACTTAAAAAATATTTTCGCATGCATTTGCGAATGCATTACCATCTACTTTAAGTAGGTGGTAATTGAGAGTGTTTTGTGACCACAATTGTGGTCGCAAAACATTAATACATGGTTTTGAGACTCGCTATTTGGAAGGGAACGTCCCTTCTCAATAGCAAGTCGCAAAAACTATTTAGCGAGTTGCAAATAAATCGTGACTCGCTAAATAGGCTTTGTGCATGGCCCATGATGCTTTTGCATGCGCAAACCCGTTTGCTCATGCTAAAAAGTGTCATACATCTGGCCCCTAGTTTCCTAAAGACTGGATCATCAACATTTTTATTTTTTTAGAGAAGCATCCTGAAGTCATGATTTCTTGACAATACATATGTGTTTCCTTTTTGACATCATAGTCTAACAGGTGATGACAAACTCATTCTCATAAAAAATTGTCATGCAGTTAATGCTTTAGCAGATTTGATGAAAGTAAGAATTTAGTGATTTCAGTGATAAGGTATACACTGTAACAGGACAGGTAGCTCATAAACGATAATGCCTGCATTCATCAAACACTGTCTAATAGCAAACATATGTTCTTTGTCTGAAATAGTTTTGTTTTGTCTGCTGGTATTCATTTCCTGGAATAATAGGCGAGAGGATGTAGCTTACAAGTCTCTGGATGCCATTGGGAAATAATTACTACATGGTTAATATCTGAGGCACCTGATTCTATAAAGTATGATTGTTGAGGATCTTTACATTGCATTGTTCTAGTTAAATGTTTCTTGAGAGTTTAAAAGGCTTAATTTGCTTCTTCAGATTATTGGACTGAAATCTCTTTCTTCAACAGTCTGGTGACAGGAAGGATTAACCTTGGGAATAAAGTGACTGTAAAATGTAGCAAATTCTGATTCTAAGAAGCATTGTAAATCTTCAACATTTTAAGTAGTTGGCCAATCCAGAATAATATTGTCCTTTTAAAGCCCTTTTGAATAAATGATTGAGCCTAAAAACGTAAAGGAACACTTCTCTGCTTTGGCAAATAAGTGGTTCTCTCTCAATTTTCCTGCTTGGATAGGGTGCATACTTCTGCCAACCAGAAACCCAGTTTCTAAGAACCACATTGAGTGTATTGATGAGGCTGAAGAGAGTGTATCTTGTTTTTATTGTACTTGTATTGTTTGGGAGGTTGAAGTCCCCAAGAGGTCGGTTTGGGCATGTCGGATGGATGAGGTGGTGAGGAGTTCTGAGAATTCAAGAATGATGTCCTTTTTCTCCCCAGGAGGCATATAGATGAAATGGAAGGTGGTGGTATGAGATGCAGAGAGTGGGAAATTGCATGTTAGCAGCTCCATGGAGTTGTTTTACTTGTTTGCCTAGGGTGCAGGACCAGAAGGACTTATGGATGACAGTGAGGCATCCTCCTTTCTTATGTGCGTGGTCCACATGATGGATGATGTATCATATGGGAAGAAGGATGTCTAGGATGTGTGAAATGTTGGGTGTGAAATATGTTTCTGTAATGAAAAGGGCATCAAGTTTGTGATAGGTAAGGAGGTCTGCAGTTTCTGGTGAGTAGAGTGCTGCAGAGCGAGTGCTAATGCACATGATTTGGAATGTGTGTTCTTTATCTTGATAGTGACATGTATGAGGTTTAGTCTATTTTTTGCTCAAAAGCTATGTAAGTGTATGGGTCATCTACATGTGACTGTGGGGAGAGGCAGTATGGTGTGTTAGATGATGCAGGTGATATTATTTTACCATATACGTTTCACTGCAACGTGGGTACTGGCTCAAGTCCATATCTGGGTCTAGCAGGCCAAAACAGCAATGCCCTTGTCTGGGACCATCCAGGCATTGAAGACACCAGGGCAATGAGGATGGTCTAAAGGGTTGATTGGAACAGAGAAGGCAGGAAGTGACGTGACTTCCTGTGCAGATGGATGATGGGGATCCAGTCATGTCACTTTCTGTGCAGCTATATGATGCAAAATGCATTGGTGTCACTTCCTGTGCAGATGGATAATGGGAAATTAATCCCCTTACTTTCCTTCTTATTTGAAAAATTGTTTTGGCAGGAAACCAGTGATGTCACTTCCTGTCCAGATGAATTATGGAAAATCCAGTGATTTCACTTCCCGTGCAAGTGGATGATGGGAAATGTGATGCTATTTCCCATGCAGATGGATGCATAGGAAAGAAATACACTCCTGGAAAATGCTGTATGTGTATACTGGAATCTTTTTAAAGGATGTTCCTATCTGGCAAAATTAAATGCAGACATTTATAAGTATTTTTTGTCTTTGAAATATTGTTGTCAACAATAGTCTGCACCTGGTGTATACTCATAGGCCATGTTTGGATATTCCGGGATGCTGTTAATCAGTAATATTAGACCCACTGTAGTGGAGTAGAACCTTTCTATATCCCTGTTCTTTGTTACTATACGATTGCGCAAACGTGGGAGAGTAGTTCTCCCCTGAGACGCCGTAGCATCTCTAACTGATCCTTTGCGCAGTCTCAGTATCATTCAGGGTGTCTGTAGGTTCCGGAAGAAGGTGCCGCCCTGGCTCCTCCCCTGACAGTATTTAACCTTGTGGCCCGGTTTGAGTGCTTCTCCCTGGCAGACGTGAGGACGGGGTAGGTTCTTTGTATCCCGCATCCAGAGAGGACCGTGAGTACAGCAGGGGCAGTTCTCTGTGATCGAGTGCTCAGCCTGTATACAGCTATCGGACCTAACCGGTCCCTCTCTGTTTTTTACTTGTTTTTGAACTACTTTCCCCACTATGCTCTCCTTTATAGTCCAAGAAGGAGCGGGTGACCCGCGTTGCTGGCCAGAGGAGTTTTGTTCCCCGATAATGTCGGGTAAGGCCGTTCTTTAGATACTGTCATCTTCGTGCACATGCCCAATGACTATCCATGCATGCGAAGTCTCCTGATTTTGTGCACTCCTTTGCACTGGTTTTAGCCTTTACATCCACACCCTATGTGTTCAATGTCTGTAGGGATTGTGATGAAGGATAGTGTCAACTAATATGGACACCCCAGGCCCCTTAGATTGACAACTTTGAGAATTTATAATTTATGGGCAAGCATACATGGGCCCGAGTCTGGGGGCGATGGTGACATTAGGGGTATACTAGGTGTTCCCTATTTTCTGGTTTTGTGTGTCTTTTTGATTGTGGCAGGTCGTGCACACGATTGTGGCACGTATTGATGCACCAAGTTTTACTGATGCTCATACTGTGTGTCCTCTATTTTGTGTTTCTCTCCTAGGTTACTTATCAGGAGCGTCTACAAATTCTTACTACCCGATTGGGAAACAATATGGTAGCCCGCCCTGACTAACTATGAGGGTATTTACTTTTAATTATTCACCTCACGTGCACTTCACTACACCTGTTTTTTGATCCTGAAGAAGCGCCAACGACCCTGGTGGCAATAGGGGCGCGAAACATGTTGATCTACGACAGGCATAATATGCCTGCTGGGGTAACTTTATACCCGAGGGGTGCTAATCTATTTTATTTTGGCAATATCCTTGCTTGAGCCTTTTGATTTAGTAACCCCGGAATACAATTTTTTACTTATCTTGCACGCACTCTGTTTTACCCTCTTTTAGGGACCCGCACCCCACACACCCACATGCACCATCCGGCATTTCCCCAAAAGATCTCCGCTAAAGTGACCCTTCGGGGGACCCGTAGGGCATTGCAGCGCCGGGCCCGACGAGGAGCAAATGCCCGATGATGAAGCATGACACCTTCGGGTGTGTGAGGGCAACAGGGGACAAGCTTCGTTCTTTATCCTTTGTGCCGGGTCCCATCCTATACCTAGGACTTTCTCTCCCTTTTTGCTTTCTGGTAGGGGCTATTTAGCACCCTTCCTTTGGAACAGTGTCTTCTGTTGGTTTAAGTATCATGTTAGAGGAGCGCAGACACTGGACCATAATTTGCTCCTCGGTCCCCCCTCTCTTTTGTTGATTCAGTAGTAGCACGGCGGCTCAGCCGAGGGACCTTATTCCTTTCTATCCCTTCTATTTCCGTTTCTTTTCACACACAAAACTGCACTACCACCACCCCCCTACCTGGTGTTATCTTGCCACCCCTCTAGGGGCCGATGTTACGTTCTCTTTTAATCCCTGAATGTGGGATGATGTCATGTTGGGTTGTAATGTCTGTCACTACCCTCACTTTTTCCTATGTGTATTGTGATCACTTGGTATCATGTTTGAAATAAGATATGACTTTAATGTGCAGCCGTGATTGCACATTGTGTATTTCATGATTACCAGCCCTCTCCCCCGGTGGTCTTGTGACATTACCTAGAATACAGTAGATACTGCCTACCTGCTGGCATAGTGCCGGTTGTTCGGATATTCCGGGCTGCTGTTAGTCAGTAATATTAGACCCACTGTAGTGGAGTAGAACCTTTCTATATCTCTGTTCTTTGTTACTATACGATTGCGCAAACGTGGGAGAGTAGTTCTCCCCTGAGACGCCGTAGCATCTCTAACTGATCCTTTGCGCAGCCTCAGTATCATTCAGGGTGTCTGTAGGTTCCGGAAGAAGGTGCCGCCCTGGCTCCTCCCATGACAGTATTTAACCTTGTGGCCCGGTTTGAGTGCTTCTCCCTGGCAGACGTGAGGACGGGGTAGGTTCTTTGTATCCCGCATCCAGAGAGGACCATGAGTACAGCAGGGGCAGTTCTCTGTGATCGAGTGCTCAGCCCGTATACAGCTATCGGACCTAACCGGTCCCTCTCTGTTTTTTACTTGTTTTTGACTTGTTTTTTACTTGTTTTTGAACTACTTTCCCCACTATGCTCTCCTTTATAGTCCAAGAAGGAGCGGGTGACCCGCGTTGCTAGCCAGAGGAGTTTTGTTCCCCGATAATGTCGGGTAAGGCCGTTCTTTAGATACTGTCATCTTCGTGCACATGCCCAATGACTATCCATGCATGCGAAGTCTCCTGATTTTGTGCACTCCTTTGCACTGGTTTTAGCCTTTACATCCACACCCTATGTGTTCAATGTCTGTAGGGATTGTGATGAAGGATAGTGTCAACTAATATGGACACCCCAGGCCCCTTAGATTGACAACTTTGAGAATTTATAATTTATGGGCAAGCATACATGGGCCCGAGTCTGGGGGCGATGGTGACATTAGGGGTATACTAGGTGTTTCCTATTTTCTGGTTTTGTGTGTCTTTTTGATTGTGGCAGGTCGTGCACACGATTGTGGCACGTATTGATGCACCAAGTTTTACTGATGCTCATACTGTGTCCTCTAATTTGTGTTTCTCTCCTAGGTTACTTATCAGGAGCGTCTACAAATTCTTACTACCCGATTGTGAAACAATATGGTAGCCCGCCCTGACTAACTATGAGGGTATTTACTTTTAATTATTCACCTCACGTGCACTTCACTACACCTGTTTTTTGATCCTGAAGAAGCGCCAACGACCCTGGTGGCAATAGGGGCGCGAAACATGTTGATCTACGACAGGCATAATATGCCTGCTGGGGTAACTTTATACCCGAGGGGTGCTAATCTATTTTATTTTGGCAATATCCTTGCTTGAGCTTTTTGATTTAGTAACCCCGGAATACAATTTTTTACTTATCTTGCACGCACTCTGTTTTACCCTCTTTTAGGGACCCGCACCCCACACACCCACATGCACCATCCGGCATTTCCCCCAAAGATCTCCGCTAAAGTGACCCTTCGGGGGACCCGTAGGGCATTGCAGCGCCGGGCCCGACGAGGAGCAAATGCCGGATGATGAAGCATGACACCTTCGCGTGTGTGAGGGCAACAGGTGACAAGCTTCGTTCTTTATCCTTTGTGCCGGGTCCCATCCTATACCTAGGACTTTCTCTCCCTTTTTGCTTTCTGGTAGGGGCTATTTAGCACCCTTCCTTTGGAACAGTGTCTTCTGTTGGTTTAAGTATCATGTTAGAGGAGCGCAGACACTGGACCATAATTTGCTCCTCGGTCCCCCCTCTCTTTTGTTGATTCAGTAGTAGCACGGCGGCTCAGCCGAGGGACCTTATTCCTTTCTATCCCTTCTATTTCCGTTTCTTTTCACACACAAAACTTCACTACCATCACCCCCCTACCTGGTGTTATCTTGCCACCCCTCTAGGGGCCGATGTTACGTTCTCTTTTAATCCCTGAATGTGGGATGATGTCATGTTGGGCTGTAATGTCTGTCACTACCCTCACTTTTTCCTATGTGCATTGTGATCACTTGGTATCATGTTTGAAATAAGATATGACTTTAATGTGCAGCCGTGATTGCACGTTGTGTATTTCATGATTACCAGCCCTCTCCCCCGGTGGTCTTGTGACATTACCTAGAATACAGTAGATACTGCCTACCTGCTGGCATAGTGCCGGTTGTTCGGATATTCCGGGCTGCTGTTAGTCAGTAATATTAGACCCACTGTAGTGGAGTAGAACCTTTCTATATCCCTGTTCTTTGTTACTATACGATTGCGCAAACGTGGGAGAGTAGTTCTCCCCTGAGACGCCGTAGCATCTCTAACTGATCCTTTGCGCAGCCTCAGTATCATTCAGGGTGTCTGTAGTTTCCGGAAGAAGGTGCCGCCCTGGCTCCTCCCCTGACAGTATTTAACCTTGTGGCCGGGTTTGAGTGCTTCTCCCTGGCAGACGTGAGGACGGGGTAGGTTCTTTGTATCCCGCATCCAGAGAGGACCCTGAGCACAGCAGGGGCAGTTCTCTGTGATCGAGTGCTCAGCCCGTATACAGCTATCGGACCTAACCGGTCACTCTCTGTTTTTTACTTGTTTTTTACTTGTTTTTGAACTACTTTCCCCACTATGCTCTCCTTTATAGTCCAAGAAGGAGCAGGTGACCCACGTTGCTGGCCAGAGGAGTTTTGTTCCCCGATAATGTCGGGTAAGGCCGTTCTTTAGATACTGTTATCTTCGTGCACATGCCCAATGACTATCCATGCACGCGAAGTCTCCTGATTTTGTGCACTCCTTTGCACTGGTTTTAGCCTTTACATCCACACCCTATGTGTTCAATGTCTGTAGGGATTGTGATGAAGGATAGTGTCAACTAATATGGACACCCCAGGCCCCTTAGATTGACAACTTTGAGAATTTATAATTTATGGGCAAGCATACATGGGCCCGAGTCTGGGGGCGATGGTGACATTAGGGGTATACTAGGTGTTCCCTATTTTCTGGTTTTGTGTGTCTTTTTGATTGTGGCAGGTCGTGCACACGATTGTGGCACGTATTGATGCACCAAGTTTTACTGATGCTCATACTGTGTGTCCTCTATTTTGTGTTTCTCTCCTAGGTTACTTATCAGGAGCGTCTACAAATTCTTACTACCCGATTGGGAAACAATTTGGTAGCCCGCCCTGACTAACTATGAGGGTATTTACTTTTAATTATTCACCTCACGTGCACTTCACTACACCTGTTTTTTGATCCTGAAGAAGCGCCAACGACCCTGGTGGCAATAGGGGCGCGAAACATGTTGATCTACGACAGGCATAATATGCCTGCTGGGGTAACTTTATACCCGAGGGGTGCTAATCTATTTTATTTTGGCAATATCCTTGCTTGAGCTTTTTGATTTAGTAACCCCGGAATACAATTTTTTACTTATCTTGCACGCACTCTGTTTTACCCTCTTTTAGGGACCCGCACCCCACACACCCACATGCACCATCCGGCATTTCCCCAAAAGATCCCCGCTAAAGTGACCCTTCGGGGGACCCGTAGGGCATTGCAGCGCCGGGCCCGACGAGGAGCAAATGCCCGATGATGAAGCATGACACCTTCGGGTGTGTGAGGGCAACAGGGGACAAGCTTCGTTCTTTATCCTTTGTGCCGGGTCCCATCCTATACCTAGGACTTTCTCTCCCTTTTTGCTTTCTGGTAGGGGCTATTTAGCACCCTTCCTTTGGAACAGTGTCTTCTGTTGGTTTAAGTATCATGTTAGAGGAGCGCAGACACTGGACCATAATTTGCTCCTTGGTCCCCCCTCTCTTTTGTTGATTCAGTAGTAGCACGGCGGCTCAGCCGAGGGACCTTATTCCTTTCTATCCCTTCTATTTCCGTTTCTTTTCACACACAAAACTGCACTACCACCACCCCCCTACCTGGTGTTATCTTGCCACCCCTCTAGGGGCTGATGTTACGTTCTCTTTTAATCCCTGAATGTGGGATGATGTCATGTTGGGCTGTAATGTCTGTCACTACCCTCACTTTTTCCTATGTGCATTGTGATCACTTGGTATCATGTTTGAAATAAGATATGACTTTAATGTGCAGCCGTGATTGCACGTTGTGTATTTCATGATTACCAGCCCTCTCCCCCGGTGGTCTTGTGACATTACCTAGAATACAGTAGATACTGCCTACCTGCTGGCATAGTGCCGGTTGTTCTGATATTCCGGGCTGCTGTTAGTCAGTAATATTAGACCCACTGTAGTGGAGTAGAACCTTTCTATATCCCTGTTCTTTGTTACTATACGATTGCGCAAACGTGGGAGAGTAGTTCTCCCCTGAGACGCCGTAGCATCTCTAACTGATCCTTTGCGCAGCCTCAGTATCATTCAGGGTGTCTGTAGGTTCCGGAAGAAGGTGCCGCCCTGGCTCCTCCCCTGACAGTATTTAACCTTGTGGCCCGGTTTGAGTGCTTCTCCCTGGCAGACGTGAGGACGGGGTAGGTTCTTTGTATCCCGCATCCAGAGAGGACCGTGAGTACAGCAGGGGCAGTTCTCTGTGATCGAGTGCTCAGCCCGTATACAGCTATCGGACCTAACCGGTCCCGCTCTGTTTTTTACTTGTTTTTTACTTATTTTTGAACTACTTTCCCCACTATGCTCTCCTTTATAGTCCAAGAAGGAGCGGGTGACCCGCGTTGCTGGCCAGAGGAGTTTTGTTCCCCGATAATGTCGGGTAAGGCCGTTCTTTAGATACTGTCATCTTTGTGCACATGCCCAATGACTATCCATGCATGCGAAGTCTCCTGATTTTGTGCACTCCTTTGCACTGGTTTTAGCCTTTACATCCACACCCTATGTGTTCAATGTCTGTAGGGATTGTGATGAAGGATAGTGTCAACTAATATGGACACCCCAGGCCCCTTAGATTGACAACTTTGAGAATTTATAATTTATGGGCAAGCATACATGGGCCCGAGTCTGGGGGCGATGGTGACATTAGGGGTATACTAGGTGTTCCCTATTTTCTGGTTTTGTGTGTCTTTTTGATTGTGGCACGTCGTGCACACGATTGTGGCACGTATTGATGCACCAAGTTTTACTGATGCTCATACTGTGTGTCCTCTATTTTGTGTTTCTCTCCTAGGTTACTTATCAGGAGCGTCTACAAATTCTTACTACCCGATTGGGAAACAATATGGTAGCCCGCCCTGACTAACTATGAGGGTATTTACTTTTAATTATTCACCTCACGTGCACTTCACTACACCTGTTTTTTGATCCTGAAGAAGCGCCAACGACCCTGGTGGCAATAGGGGCGCGAAAAATGTTGATCTACGACAGGCATAATATGCCTGCTGGGGTAACTTTATACCCGAGGGGTGCTAATCTATTTTATTTTGGCAATATCCTTGCTTGAGCTTTTTGATTTAGTAACCCCGGAATACAATTTTTTACTTATCTTGCACGCACTCTGTTTTACCCTCTTTTAGGGACCCGCACCCCACACACCCACATGCACCATCCGGCATTTCCCCAAAAGATCTCCGCTAAAGTGACCCTTCGGGGGACCCGTAGGGCATTGCAGCGCCGGGCCCGACGAGGAGCAAATGCCCGATGATGAAGCATGACACCTTCGGGTGTGTGAGGGCAACAGGGGACAAGCTTCGTTCTTTATCCTTTGTGCCGGGTCCCATCCTATACCTAGGACTTTCTCTCCCTTTTTGCTTTCTGGTAGGGGCTATTTAGCACCCTTCCTTTGGAACAGTGTCTTCTGTTGGTTTAAGTATCATGTTAGAGGAGCGCAGACACTGGACCATAATTTGCTCCGCGGTCCCCCCTCTCTTTTGTTGATTCATGCCCAGCATTCACATTTCTATATTCGCACTTTGCTGCTGTATGGACCAAAGTAAAAAATAAATTGGTGTATGTCAATGCCTAAGCCAACTGTTTAAAAATAGTGTGTTCATATACTTGACCAGGAATGGATGTCTTATACACAATACAGCCTGAAGTACCTGCCTAGATGTCACATAATCAAAATTAAAATACGGTGGCAGCAAGACATGATTAATATACATATAAACATGTCCAAAACTGTTTATGTACTCCAAATGAGTATGTGTCTAATGAACCACTTGAAGAAAGGGCAGGTTGAACCTGTTTTAAGTGAGCATAATCTACCCGTAAGAGAAATGACACCATCAAATTTACAAATACATTTTTGCCACTGCGCTGCATTAATATTTTTGTTAGTCACAATGCTGTGTCCAAATGTGACAGATATCTTGTCTGCCTTTTTGTATTTATGTGTGCATTATGTGTAATTTCACTTGCAATAAGGTGGATGGGATATCTGCCACGTTTGTTAAGAAATAGCAGTCCAGTGATATCTAAATCTTGACCAAAGACTAGTATATCCTATGGTACTTGTAGTAGCAATTACTTTTAAACCTTTAGGTCCTAATTTAGAGTTTGGTAGATGGATTAGTCTGTCACAAACGTGGTGGGATATCCATTACTTTTGTAAGAGTGTACCTCAAATCTAAACCAGGCCATTAGATTTGTGATGTTGTACTGCAACGTGAAAACTTGAATGAATGGTTAAGAACAACATGTGCATTTTTATGGTGATTATACTTAGCCCCTATTACTGCTCCCTGGCACTTAGCTCCCCATCCAAGTAAGGGTAGGCCACTGCCAGAATCCACAACATCACGGCAGCTGCGTAGCTGAAGGGGGGGGTGGGCGGCGGGGGCGGTCCGCCCCAGGTGGCAATATTTTGAGGGTGGCGGCGTCCGCGTGGCACTGGCCCGTTGCGGCAGGCTTTATAAATTATTTGGGGACACTCACTGACACTACTGTCAGTCAGTGTATCCAAATTATAAAGGCCGCCGCAACGGGCCAGTGTGCGCAGACGTCGTTTGAAGTGCCAGCGCTGCCAGCGCAGTGCGCACCTGCTTGCCAAAACTAAAAGCAAAAAATGCTGCCTGCAGCGCACTGCGCATGCACCACGGTGCGCGACATACCTCAGTGTTTGCGGTACGTTTGTCAGGCAAATCTTTTAGGAACAGTAAACCCAATGAGGAAGTCCAACTCCAAGCGCCCAACTAGGCCGAGGAAGCCTCCGGCTGAGACATCCAGTGTGCCAGAAGCTCTCTGTTGACGCACACACAGTCCACTTCTGCTCCTCCAGGCCAAACACTGAGGAGCTCAGCACATTCAGACCTGTGGCTGTGTCTGGAGACATCCAACTGCACTCCGCTTTCCTTCAAATACAAGCAAAACACTACAGGGCATGTAGAGGTAAACAGGAGCGTTGGTGATCAAGGTCATGTGACCTTTCGGTGGAGGGTCTCAGAGATCAAGACCTGAGTCAGTAGGTGAGGCAGCCGCTTTGACAGGGGCTTGGGCTATTTACCTTCCCACCACACGAATACATGTTATTGAACACAACCACTCAAATGGTACATTTGTAGGCCCATGTGAAATTTACACTGAGAGGTACAACTAGTGTAATTTCAAGAATTTTGTGTAAAGCGTTTGTGGTGCGTTTGTCAGGCAGTTATTACTGGGTGGTTATGGCTGTAACTTGAGTAATCGTGGCCAAGTCTCTTGCCTTGTTTCTCTTAGCTGCCAAAAGCGGAATCCCTTTTAAAGCAGTGGGCGGCTATTCAGCACAAAAAGGATTGAGATCTCAGATATAACGCAAATCACCCTGACATAGCACCTCTTCATGTTGAATCCCCTGGGAGCGCGTGCATGAATGTTTTTGCCCAAGTTCATTTTCTCTATTGGCACACATCTTTCCCATGTGCCCTAGCTACGCTGCTGGGTTGACTACATTATGCGGCTAGAAAGTCAAATTATGCAGCATACTATTGCACATTTTTTGATAGTATTACTTCATTGTTTTGTCACTTATAGACGTTACCTTACCACTGTGTAAACAAAGGTTTCAACTCGTTAGCACTGGCGTAATACCCAAATACGGCAATAAGCAGCTGAAAAGTGACCGGTCAGCCTTTGAGAAGGGCTTTCCCCTGCGCATCAACACATTTTTAGTAACCTTTCATCTATTTTAGAAGAAGAAAAATTGTTTTTGTTGTTTAAACCTGCAGATTGTGCAGTAGATGATGGGTTATGTGACAAATGTTCCTAACCCTGCAAAAAACGCAACAGCCGTAGAATTGCTTAATTCCAGTGGCACTGCTGTTAAATTGCCCACCAGGATAGGGGTTGTGCCAAATGAAGTCAGCTGTGCAGATCTGTTGATTAAAATAATTTTCCCAGTTTTGTTAATGTGCTTAATTCATATTTTTCACTTGTGTACACATTATGACCTGTTAGCTATGGACACATTTCTACTATATCCACAATTATGCACACAATCCTCTGATGCCTTTGTGCTATAACCTAATTGTTGTTAGTTGGTGCATCATCCTTATTCCTGTTCTGTCCCTTGCTGCTCAGCCATTAATGATGTCATTTGGAATGTTGAGTGTGTGGGACTTGAGGAGATGTCAGTTGGAAGAGATGGGCTGAGCAGCAAGGAGGCTGCTCCTGGTGGGGCATTACATGGACTTTGGAACTTAACAAATAAACCTACAACTTGTTCTATGTGACCTGTCCACGAGACAATCTTCATTTTAACACTGGCGACGATTTGGATGAACCTACTGCTATTTCAATGGATTATGGATTATGAAACTTAAAGGATTTTCAAGTAAAAGGAACTTCAAGAAAACTTACCAGCTGCGTAATTTGAGGAAGCTGACACTTAAGAGCCCCACCAGTGACCACACCATTGGTCGCCCTAATACGTAAGTGCCAGTTCCTTTTGAATTTTCCTTCTCTGTACAAGAATCTCTTGTTCTCTTCAAGTGAAAGAGAACCTACATGTTGAGGGAGGATGGCTGTGAATACCCTTTTCACGTTCTACTGCCTTGGAGGTGTTACTCTTGTCCAGCTGTTTTTTTTTTCTAACGTCGTGGACAAGCTTCTAATTTGGTGTGGCAGTGAAAATTGGTTCTTGAGTTCTGTGATGGGTGCAGGGAAAATTGGCAACTGTGACTTTCATGGCGTGAATTTTTCATTTACATAGTTTGCCAACACATCAAACAACCCATCTGCAAAGCCTGTCAGTGCCATGCTGTCTACTCAGCAACGTGAAGTAGCGCTCACCTTTGAGGAACCAGAAGTGACTATTACTGCGCTCCATCAATAGAGGGTGGTTGTGTCTTCTGACAGGAACAACAGAGGAGCAAGCAAGTCTGGATCTTTGGGCGGAGCCAGTGACAGGATCCGTGTTTCAGGAGTCATTTTGGAGGAGCCTGTGTTGATATAAGGTGGCCGCGAGTAACTCTGTCGAGTGGTACCCCAAGAGAAGTGGCACTGGTGACTTGTTGTGGGAATATTGACGCCGCTTGTGAGCCCGTACACTTGACTAATGATGCAGTGTCTCCTGGTTGTATCTTATTTAGTGACTTAGTATTGTTTAATTTAGTTATTTTCGACGCTTAATCTGGATATGGATGCACTTTGACAGTTCAACCGCTGATACCCATTCAAACATGCCACGAGCCGTCCACAGCACGCATTCACGCGCCGTCTTACTTACGTCCTGCTGTTCAGTCATTACTCCGTGGGATCCTCAGTGACGTGTGGCTCATGGCTCTTATGGACGTTCTTGAGCACGGTGATGCCGGGAGCCATCCGGCGCGGCGTCACCGGTGCGTGCCGCCATTTTGAGATTGGCGTTTCCTGTTACGCCAACCACACATCGTTTTCCAGTGCCGATAAAGTTGTGGACATTTTGTCGCGTGGAATCGGCAAATACAGGTACTCTTTTGATATTTAGTGGACAGAGAGGTGGACAGCAGTTGGCAGATGAAGATGTAGGCAGCAGTTGGCAATTTAGACACCGCTGGAAGCAGACATAGTCAGCACTATGCTCGAGTCTGCAACACCAGCAGCACTGAGTTACCCTGAGAAGTGTGGGTTGCAGTATGTGGAGGTCTTCTGTAAAAATCGTTAGGTTGGGAGAACCTTATAGACCATTGTTTTTTTTTCTCTCTGTTATGGCTGTGTTAATACTTATTTATGCTCTAGTAGTTCATTCTTTACTAGATGTTGTCTTCGAAGTAACATGTTCCTTTCTTGCATAATGTATGCTTTATTTTATGCTTAAAATGTTTAATGTGCAATCTTCAAGCCTATTATGGTGTTTCTAAGGAAGGTGTATTCCCCTATAGGGAGGTGTGGTTCCCCTATTACTGTGTTCAGAGTTTCATTGGGAGGTATTTCCCCTATTACAATGTTTGGTGTGTCATTGGGAGGTGTTTTCCCCTATAGGGAGGTGTTTTTCCCTATTACAATGTTTTGAGTTTTGGAATATCATAGGGAGGTGTATTTCCCCTAGTACAATGTTCGGTGTGTCATTGGGAGATGTTTTCCCCTATACGGAGGTGTGGTTCCCCTATTACAATGTTCAGAGTTTCATTGGGAGGTATTTCCCCTATTACAATGTTCGGTGTGTCATAGGGAGGTGTTTTCCC
Organism: Triturus cristatus; assembly: GCF_964204655.1. Classification (NCBI taxonomy): domain Eukaryota; kingdom Metazoa; phylum Chordata; class Amphibia; order Caudata; family Salamandridae; genus Triturus; species Triturus cristatus. Next base: position 1,074,288,037 of record NC_140582.1, read on the forward strand.
CTATAGGGAGGTGTGGTTCCCCTATTACAGTGTTCAGAGTTTCATTGGGAGCTATTTCCCCTATTACAATGTTCTGTGTGTCATTGGGAGGTGTTTTCCCCTATAGGGAGGTGTGGTTCCCCTATTACAGTGTTCAGAGTTTCATTGGGAGCTATTTCCCCTATTACAATGTTCTGTGTGTCATTGGGAGGTGTTTTCCCCTATAGGTAGGTGTTCTTCCCTATTACAATGTTTTGAGTTTTGGAGTATCATAGGGAGGTGTATTTCCCCTATTACAATGTTTGGTGTGTCATTGGAAGGTGTTTTCCCCTATAGGGAGGTGTGGTTCCCCTATTACTGTTCGTTCGTTGTTGGTCAGTACACAACTAATGGGTTTACCTAAGGAAGGGGGATGGGGCTCATTCCTTCTTTTGCTTAAGATATTTTCTTGCATTAATTTGCTTACTTCAATTTTATGTAATTGCTTATGGTATTTTCATGCATTCATTTATTTATGTATTTTCTGGATTCTAGTATTTTCTGATTCGATTGCCTTATGTATATTCAATTGCTTAATGTATTTTCTTATTAATTCTTTCAAGATGTTTATTCTTGTTTATGTATGCAAAGTAATTTTGTGCTATCCTGCCTTAATGCATTTATATCTTTTTGCTTAGTTCTCCTAAGGAAGGGAGATGTGCTATAACCTAATTGTTGTTAGTTGGTGCATCTTCCTTATTCCTGTTCTGTCCCTTGCTGCTCAGCCATTAATTATGTCATTTGGAATGTTGAGTGTGTGGGACTTGAGGAGATGTCAGTTGGAAGAGATGGGCTGAGTAGCAAGGAGGCTGCTCCTGGTGGGGCATTACATGGACTTTGTAACTTAACAAATAAACCTACAACTTGTTCTATGTGACCTGTCCACGAGACAATCTTCATTTTAACACTTCGTCATTCGTCTTTGTTTTCCTACCTAATAATAATCCAATCATACTTGTGTTTGTCACTACTGTACACAATCCAGTTATTCTTGCCACTAAAGCACGCTAAATTACGCACTACTGTAAGTATTTCCCATTAACCACAAGTCCCTCATGTTTGTCACCACTGAACCTGTTCCTTTTGTATGTTCCATATGCATTTATCTCATGTCTGACACTAATGTACCCCTTGAGCAGCTGTGGGCTTCTATGTTGCACTTGTACATGGAGTCCGCTACCCCAGTGACGGTCTGTTAATTAAGATTAACTGTTTCATCATGTTTGTTAACTCTTTGACCCAACCGAAGCAAGGTCAGTTTGAGAAAAACTTCTATAGCTGACATTTCTGTCTCTTACTGCCTTGTTGTGATTGAGAGTAGCTTGAGTTAATCTGAAGACATGTTTGATTAACAAGCCAGATCATGGACTTCATTGATGGATTCTAAGATTTCCTAACCACCTTTTCCATCTGACATGCTTAATCCTCCCTCTTGGGTGGCTTCAACCTCCTAGATAACTCAAAATAAGCAAAGAAAAATTAAACTGACTCTTCAACCAAATCTATACACTTAACTTGGTACAGTATTTTTCACAACCAACACACTCCAAAGGCCACAACCTCAACCATATCTTCTGAATGTAACCATCAATCAATGTACATCACCCTTACCCATGGTCTGGACCAACCACTTTGCCATCCCAGTCTCCCTGCTCGAGATCCTACCACCAAACCAAGCTCAACACAAAAGAAAAGATCAAACCTTCAGATCCTTCAAAGGCTTCTATGTAGGCAACCAATACTTCAACTTAGCTCTCACACTATCAAATCCACATCAGACGCTAGCACCCAGCTATGTGAATATCCATGCCCCATTTGCAACACCCAAGTGCAGGCCAAAACCTTCAGCTCCTTAGTACTCTAAACACCATGCTTGAAAATAAAAGGGACAACAGCTACTCCACAAACAGCAGAATAAAACCATGTCAGGCTTATAAGGTGTCTCCCACTCCTCCCCACTTAGGACAGACTAACAAAGCAGCTGAGCTGCTATTCGATGGATAGTGAAGACTAAAGTAGACCTGTGTGTACCCACTTTGCTTAGCACTTGTGTTTTAGGAAGGCATCAGTGCTTTAAATGGGCAGGTACTAAGTACCGTAACATTTTTATTTTGAGACGGAGAGTGCATGCACTTCTCAAGAGTGACGTAATACGATTAATTGGAGAGTACCGGCACTTCTCAAGAGTGACGTAATACGTTTAATTGGAGAATACCGGCACTTCTCAAGAGTGACGTAGTACGTTTAATTACAAAGTACTGGCACTTCTCGGAAACAAGCAGGTACTCTGGTACAGGGTGCCTGCTCTTCAGTTTTTCCATTTCTAGCTTTGGAAGGCATAGGTAGGTAACATGCCTCTATTTTCTGTAATAGGGTTTTGGGTCGGCATATATTTTTTACACACCCTGGATATAATGTACATTTTTTGATGTCAAAAAAATCATTAACCAAATCATGTTGGTATTTTGTTCTGAAAAAATTAAAACATTGTATATACTCTTGTAATTTTTTTAAAAATGTTTGTATATTCAGTATTGTAAATAGTATTGTTTTTATATATCTCTGTAGCCCTGAAGAAGTCCAATTGTGGACGAAACGCATTGGCGGTTGCAAAATGAATAAAAGATGAAAATTCAATACCAACAGAATAACATTGACTTTTTACTAAAGCAAACAACTGTATTATAGTTGTACCTCACTGTGGGTTGCCAAGACTGAATACCTACAAGTGTGCAGAGCTATTTCTTACTCTGGTACAGGTTGCCTGCTCTTCAATGTTTCCATTTCTAGCTTTGGAAGGCATAGGTAGGTAACATGCCTCAAACTACTGTACATTTTTCAAGGACGAGCACAGGAAGTGATTTGTTTTTGCTTGTTTCGATCTAAGTAAGTTCTTTCACACCCAATTCCAGAGCTCAGCTTAGCAGCGGGCTGCCTGTGGAGGAGAAGTTGTGAGCTTCACCTGACTATTAGCGGTGATACTATGTGTCTCTCCGACCTCTTTCAGGTGCTTGCCGTCCTTTTTCCCCAGCACCCCTCCCAGGGGGCGGCAATCTGAAGGATAGCCCCGGGCGCCACAAGTTCTAGCTACGCCTCTGCATCACGGAGATCAATGAATGCAACACCCATTTTTTTTGCTAGGTGTATCTTTCTATTTTTGTTAATGCGATCCCCACCGAAGGTTCATGCACGGTTTCTTGAAGTGTAAACTATGATTCTTAAAGACCCTCTGCTAGTGCACTTGCCTGACAATGACCTGCAAGATGTTCTTCTTGTTGTCAGGGCTTACCTACAGAGAGGAAGAGAAGAAAAAACACAAGAAATTATTAATCATGTTTACTAAAGCTGCAAGAGTTATCTAACTTACTTATTTCAAAATATTTGTTCTTTTTAATATACATTGGGGGGATTTACATTTTGTTTGAGGTGTTACTGTTTCACAACCGTGACGGAAAAGCCATCCACCTCATTCCAGGTGTATGATGTACATTGTAAAATTGTATCTGGTAGATGGGATATTTGTTATCCTATGAGCCATTCAAATGGTAAACAACTTAAAAATCATGCAGAATACTTTTGTATACTCTTGTTTAGAAAAGTGTATGCTGGTTGTCTCTTGTTTAGAAAAGTGTATGCTGGTTTTATTTTGGCCTTCAGTCAACTTTTTGTGATGGCATTAAGGTCCATATTGAGGGAGTTGTTTTCCTTGTTTAGGCCAAGTTACTCCACGACAATGTGATGGATTGGTCATCCACCCCACTGCAAGTGATTTTTAAAGTATAGGACTTCTAATTATGGGTATGGCCTATATGTCATATTGTGATGGAGTAGCCATTCTGCCTTAAAGTAATTCAAGACCATTGTTGTATATTTAGATGTTCCTCATTTCAAAATGTCAGGGAGTACCCTTTCCAGCCTAGAAGACATTTCTGGTCATTGTAAAGTCAAGTACATGGTGAATTGTTAAAGGACACTTTTGCTATTGACCTAAAAGTTTGAAAGTTAAATTCCACAACCAGAGCTTACCTAGCGTCATGTCGTAAAAAATTTATTTCTTTAAAATAGCCTTAACCTTTATACATGACATGCTTTGTGACAACATAGAGGTTAATAATGGTGTCCCTGTGATTGCTATTTCCCTAGTTGATCACACAGCTTCCCCATGCTGAACGGCCAGTCCTGCATGCCCTAATCAATGTCAGTTTTTGTTGTTGTTAAAAAACAACATACTTTGCTGATAAAGGATTTTGTTGCAACATTTAAATGTAGAGCTTTCTTAGAAATCATTAGTGCTAGTGGAGTAAATTATGTACAAATTATTGACATACTGGAGTTTAATATAAATTGGGATAAAACATGTTTTATTGATTTTCATATTACTAAGAAGTCATACAAAATAATAATTAAAATTCATCAACTGTTCATGTTTAATTGACCACATCAGCATCAAAGAGCCTTAGGCTCCACCCCACAACAACAAAATTATTACCTCTGTATATCTAGAAGGGAGACTGTAGCACACTTCCTATTTGAATGGCAAGCGTACACGCTCCCAAGAAGTAGATGGCTCAAACACTTATGCCGCTCACTAGGTACTAGGCAGCATGTTGAGGCGCTACGCATTCTAAGGTCTGATTCCCGATCATTGTACGCTTGTGCCCGTTCTAAATTTCTATCTTGGGCATGGCGCATTAGAACTAACAGGCTCAAAATAATTGTTTAATACGTTTTTAAAAAAAAACTTATTTATGATACTTTCCATTTTTATTGTAAAAAATTACTTTTAAGCTAAAATGAATTATTGTTTTTATTGTAATGCTTTTATGATATCTTTTTATCGAAATAAAGCCTTTGATTGATTGATAAAATTATTACCAGAACCTAAATAATGTTCAAGCTATATACATTTCAATAAAAAAGTATATATTTGTATTCTGGGTCAGGCATTGGCTTGTAAGATTAAAAGCAATAGGAAGCATTTCCCCTCCATCAATGTGCAGGTGAATTGCATAGCAGATCTCTATATCACCAGTGTGTGTAAGATTTCCAGGTTCCACCAATGTCTCTCTAGTGCCTTGCAATAGTTCCATACCGCAACAGATTTTAGATCCTGCTCCAAGGAAGTCCTGGCTTGTTTGCAGGTGTAAACATTTCTGCTGATGAGATATTTTGCCTAAAGGTTAGGGCCTTTCAAACATAATTTCACTTATGTTTGATTTTGTGGCATTTAACACCACTGAGAAACCCAACAACACCAGAGAAAGTCTGCTTCAATGAGTTCCACATGCGAATAGGAGGTCCTGTGGAGTGAGCTTTTGGGCTCCTGAAGGCCTGGCTCAGGTTGATGGACAGGACTGGAGGGGCTCATCTCTACACTCCTGGAAAGGTCTGAAAGATTGTTGTGTTATGTTGTATGCTTTACAACATTTCCCAGTGGAGAAATATGCAATTCAACCCTAATGACAAGGGTGATGTTGGTGAGTTGAGTTAGCAAGAGGACAGTGATGAAGACAAAGGCACCGATCTCAGGCATGAACTCATTGAAAACATCTTTGTCTGATGGTAAGTGATTATAAAGTAAATGTTATTTTGTTTAATTCCCCTTGGACGTAATCTATTTTATGCTACTAATTCATGAATTATTCCTCTGTTTTTTCAAAGTGTGTTTGTTTTTAAATATGTTTTGAAGTTACAGCAGTATAGTGACCAAATCTTACATAAAATGATAACCATGCTATATGGGCATTTATATTTTACAGCTATTGATATTTGATTTTCAAAAGAATTGTTAAAAATATAAATAACAATATAATGTTAGTCACAAGCATATTCATATTCTGCTTAATCCTTCCTAGTTCATGGCATCCTGTCAAATGCTGGGGCACTTGCAAGCCATAGGTAGTTACTTTAGAGTATTGCACAGATAGTGATTATAGCGAGATCTGCAGTGCATGTTCCCTGACCACTGATGGGATGTTTCTGAAAAAAACATTGGTACAATTCCTATCAGTCTTGGAGTGGTGCCAATTTAACTAGGTTCCATGTAATGTACCTGATATGTTATATGTATGTGTCAAAGTCTAGAACTCAGACTTTTATTCCTTATTTATTTTTTATGTTTTTAGAAATAGTCCATTAGTGTTTTAGAAAGCCAGGACAGGCTTGACAACAGTTGATGGGAATGTCGTGGCACTGGGGAATTATGAGGACAATGATGAGCATACTGGGGACTGGACTTTACGGGGACTGGACTTTACTGGTTGTATAAGCTCTTTTGTGTTGAGAGTGAAGCGTAGCGTTCGGGCCACGCAAATCTAATGGGCCAAGTTGGTCATCAAGATTACTCTAATCAGCAGTAGTACCGCCCCCACTAAAGGCTTGAGATTTTCTTGCCTCAGGCAGAGTTGCCAACGTAGTTGAGACTAATGACTAAGATCTCGCTGCTTGACCTTGTAGAAAATAAAATAAATGTAGACAATTATAGTGTATAGTATTTTTAAGCAAAATATTAACTAAAACATTTGGCCTATACATATTTTTATAATGTCAAACTGCTCTTCAATGCAGTTGTTAATTTTAGGGTTCCAAATAAGGGTGCAATCTAAAAAAGGTTTACAAAGATTGATAGAGTGGTTAGGTTATGTGTGAGTTAGCAAACCTAGGGACCCGATTCACAAAAGTAATCTGAGACAAAATCCTAACTTTACGACTTTCGATATTCACAAAAGGCATTTAGTAGTAGTAAAGTTAGGATTTCTAACTTTACTTCTACTAAACTGAGACAAAAGCCTAACTTTATGATTTTCTGTATTCACAAAAGGCATTTAGTAGTAGTAAAGTTAGGATTCCTAACTTTACTACTACTAAAGTGAGAAAAATCCTAACTGATAAAAATCCTAACTTTACTACTACTAAAAGCCTTTTGTGTATACCGTAAATCGTAAATTAGGGATTTTTCTCAGTTTAGTAGTAGTAAATTTAGGCATCCTAACTTTACTACTACTAAATGCCTTTTGTGAATACCGAAAGTTGCAAAGTTAGGATTTTGTCTCAGCTTAGTAGTAGTAAACTTAGTATACCTAACTTTACTACTACCAAATGCCTTTTATGAATACCGAAAGTCGTAAAGTGTCAGGCCTCTGGAGTATGAAGTAACAGCTGTGGGGCAACACTGTCTAAGACGTGTAGTCCAAGAACGAAAAGACTGCTGAAAAAGAATCTTTGGACCGAGTTAATTCAGCAGCGAAATTCCAAGATGGCCGCCGCTGCAGAAGAAGCGAAGGCGGTCTAGTCTTTCTATCTACAGGTGTTCAGAATCAAGGTGAAGTGCGCGCTCCGAGAAGAGCGCGCACTTCACTGAAGTAATTCTCGAGTGAGCAGCTAGAATTAGAGTTCCAGAGCATCACGTCGGGTTTCGTCCGGTATTCGGTTTGCTTACCGTCGGAAGTAGTACAGAATAGAGTCTATTATTAGGTTATAGTTTAGTAGAGGAAATATCGTAAAATCTGAAGAAGACAATTTTCTCGTCATTACTCACCTGTACCAGTTTCAGAAACCAGTCAGCAGCTTTGTTCGAAGTTAGAGAGACTTCAGCGCCACCTAAGGATAGAAGAACAGAAGACCGAAGCTAAGTATAATTGTTTATAGAAAAGTCGTGAATAAAACAAAGAAAATTTAAGAGCGTAAATAGATGGTAATAAGTACCACTTACCAGTGCAAGAGGTGAGACAGAACCTATGAGAAAGAAACAAAGTACGAGGCTATTTTCTAGAGAAAACTTAGTAGACATCAATTTAACACTAGAAAGAGAAAGAGTAATACTTACCAGCGAGCAGTTGGAGAGAGAGAGACCAGTGCATATCAGAGAGTAGTAACTTCGTACCTGGGTTAAAGGAAACCAGAACTCTCAAGCTAATTAATCTAAGTATAGGCAAATACAAAACACTAGTTAAGGAACGTAGAGAACTGGAAGAAACTAGAGTGACATTTTACAGAAGACAGAAGCTACCTCAAAAGTAAGTGAAGAAGGGGAATGTAAATCACTATATCAATACAGTTTAAAAGGTTATCTCGACAGTAGTTAGTGACAAAAACTTATTTTATAGGTGAAGACACTGAATGGTGGCAATAAGAAAGAAAAATAAATTGTGTTAGATAGAAACACTTACAGAGGAGAGGCGCAGCACTTGAAAACTTAGGGTAAGTAAGACAATAGAACACATAGAAAGAATAGAATTAGAGTAGAGTAGACATTAATATTGATGTGTTATGTGTTGAAGGTTCTCTTAGAAGAATTCTGCGGAAAAGAAGACGAAGTCGACGAGCAAGAGTGAACCAGAGTTTTCAAGACCAGTCTCTTCTTGATTTGTTATTTTATCCACTCCTCCTTCCCCCTTGAAGGTAATATTGGAGTCAAGGTACAATTCATTGACCTCCGGTTTATCTTTGAGCGGGAGTTGGGAATCAGCGTCTCTGTTCCTGTGCAAGCTCTAGACGGTTAAGTATTGAACCTTGACAGAGTGAAGTGCCCAAGTGGTATACTTGCACCCAGACAGAAATGACTGAAGGAATCAATTTACAGACCTTGGGAATGATCTTAGAGACCATTTAGAAAGAGTTAGTGGCTGTAAGAGAGGAAAACCAAAACCTTAGACAGGAAGTGTTAAACTCAAGAAAGGAGACAGCAGAATTAGCCTTAAGATTAAGACACCCAGTGGGCTCTGGAAGAGACACATTAAATCAGTCTGCTGAAGAGCCAAATAGAGTAACCACACAAGTAATCCATTCCTTGTCCCCAGTTATCCCGTTGGCCCCTCCGGAATGATTTAGTGGGGATCCACAAAAGGCACAGATATTCATCACACAGTGTTCCTTATGTGTCGCCCTTGTATTTTCCCAGATGCGCAGTCAAAGGTGACTTTTGTCTTATCGTACTTGAGTGGTGACGCTGCGTCCTGGTACATGCCCTTGGTTTCCCGTGACGATTCCCTATTGCAAAATTATGAAAATTTCAAGCAAGATTTTCTCCGAATATTTGACAGACGAAGAATCTCCCAAGTGGTTGATAATGGATTACTCGACTTAAGGCAATGAAACCGAGATTTAGTGGCGTATTTAGCACAGTTTAACAAACTAGTCGTCGAGACTGACCGACCAGAGAGCAAAAGAGTTGCGGTATTTTATGAAGGACTAAGAGATGAACTCAAGGACGTGCTGGCCAAATCAACCCACGGAAATCTCAGAGCTAGTGGACCTGGTTTTAGAGAGAGATTTCCGTCAAGGGGAGAGAAGAGGAGAAAAAAGAAGAGAGTTTAGACCAATAGTTCCAAGATTTGACCAGGCCCGATCAGACGGAGCTAAAATTGCTGAAGGACAGATCAGTTCGGAACCCATGCATATAGGAACTATAAGGGGTCCCTTGACAAAGGAAGAAAAAGAGAAAAGAAGTACAGGAAATCTATGCATGTACTGTGGTTCCAGGGGACATTTCGTTAGAGGGGGCCCCAAGAAACCAAAAACTTCCTTGAGACCGAAGGAAAACTCGCAGCACCTCCTGTAGCCGGATTTGGACCGGTGGATGCTAATCAAAAATCAACTCCAGAAGAACATCGAGTGGCAAACACCTTACAATTGTCTGCCCCACATTTAATCTTATCTATGGTACTTAAGTTCCGGCAGATAACATTGACAGAAGTATCAGTGATGATAGATTCCGGAGCAACTGGACATTTTTGCAATTTAAAATTTGCTGTAAAAGTGGGGTTACGAGCTATACTGAAGTCCAAAAGTGAACCAGTCCGGGCAGTCGATGGAACGAACTTATCCTCCGGGCCCATAGTAAGCCATACAGAACAGGTGCAATTGATTTCCAGTGATGGCCACAAAGAAGTCATTCAATTTAACTTAATTGATGCACCTCAATTTCAGCTCATTTTAGGTCTGCCATGGCTCACAGAACACAACCCAACGGTGAATTGCAGTTCTAGGACTATAGCAATGGATTCGGAGTACTGTAGGAAGAATTGTTTTGAGATAAAGGAAAAGACCAGAGAGTGCAATCCTGCCCAAGCCTTGTGTACGACTGGAGTATCTGTGTGTGTCATAGATTCACAGGAGATACCCTCTGAGTATGATGATTTTGCTGATGTTTTTAATGAAACGGAGGCAGAGCAATTGCTACCTCATCGGGTGTACGATTACAAAATAGATCTGGAACCAGCCTCTAATTTACCTTGCAGCCGAATCTATGCTCTAACCGAAAACGAACATCATCATTTGAAGGAATACTTGGACAAATACCTGGCAAATGGGTTTATCCGCCCATCCCAGTCTACGGTATCTTCCCCCCTTTTCTTTGTTCCTAAGAAGGGGGGAGATCTTAGGACCTGTATCGACTATCGAGCAATCAATAAGATCACCAAGAAAAACCGATACCCCCTTCCTCTTATTTCTGTCCTACTAGATCAGGTGAAAGGAGCGCAGATATATACAAAATTAGATCTCAGAGGACCCTACCATCTCGTGAGGATGCGTGAGGGGGATGAGTGGAAGACAGCCTTCAGGACAAGATTTGGACTATTTGAATACCAAGTTATGCCATATGGCTTGTGCAATGCCCCGGCTGCCTTTCAGCACTTCATCAATGATGTTCTCAGTGAATATATAGATCAATGTGTGATAGTATACATTGACGATATTTTGATCTATTCGTCTGACACGAGCCAACATCAAGAACAAGAAGAGGAGTCTTACAAAAGCTCAGAGAAAACAAGTTGTTTGTAAAACTAGAGAAATGTGCGTTCAATGTTACACAAGTGGAGTTTTTAGGTTTCGTCCTATCTCCAACAGGAATAAACATGGATGAGCGAAAAATCAAGGCTGTGGTTGATTGGAAATCCCCTGAATGTGTGAAAGAAATTCAGAGCTTTATCGGATTTGCAAATTTTTATAGAAGATTCATAAGTGAATTTTCACGAAAGATACTTCCATTGACACGTTTACTTAGAAAAGGTGTTCGCTTTGAGTGGACAGAAGAATCAGAAAAAGCCTTTGAATCTCTAAAAAAAGACTTTACCACTGCTCAGATACTCTTGCATGCAGACCCTACAGAGCCTTTCTATGTAGAGACGGATGCCTCTGATCTCGCAGTAGGAGGAGTGTTGTCCCAACGACATAAGGTAACGGGGCAATTACATCCAGTTGCCTACAGATCATGAAAACTAACGCCAGCAGAGGTGAACTATACCATAACAGAAAAAGAGTTACTGGCTATTAAAGATGCATTTAAAGAATGGCGGCATTATCTCATGGGTGTGCAACATCAAGTAACGGTATTCACAGATCATAGAAACTTAAAATTTCTGAAATCAGTCAGGACCCTAACCCCAAGACAACTGCGATGGTCATTGTATTTTGCTGACTATGACTTTGTGATTACTTACCGACCCGGTGCCCAGAATGGGAAGGCTGAAGCTCTATCTAGATTAGGAATGAACGAACAAAAGAATCAAATAGAAAATCAGACTATAATTCCAAGTTCAAAAATAATTGGAGCTACGATCTCTTCTGATCTTAGAGAACAAATAATCAAAATCATGAGCCCCGAAGAGATGCAAGATTGGATAAAAGAAGAAGCAGAGAGAGAAATTCAACATCAATTACCTTATTATAAAGGGGCCTTATACTTGCCTACCAAGGAGTTACAAGATCAAGCAATGGCGGAGTGTCACGATAATCTTTTGGCAGGACATAAGGGAGAGGCAAAAACTGAAGAGTTAATCAAAAGACATTATTGGCGGCCTCACAAGACCAGAGACATTGAAAAGTACATTAAGACCTGTGAAATGTGTGCTCAGGGAAAATCGGAATGACAAGCCCCTAAAGGGCTGCTACAACCCTTACCCACATCACCTTATCCATGGCACACAGTCACGCTAGACCTTATAGTGGACTTGCCTCTAAGTCAAGGTTACAATACCATTCTAGTGTTTGTAGATGCATTTTCAAAGATGGCACATTTCATGGCCTTAAAAGGGGTTCCCACCGCAAGGCAGCTAGCTAACCACTTTAATACGCAAATAGTAAAGATTCATGGGGTTCCCAAGGTGGTTATTTCGGACAGGGGAACACAGTTCGTGTCCCATTTTTGGAAGGCATTTGTGGGGGGTCTAGGAATAGAGGCTAGATATTCGACTAGTTACCATCCCGAGACAGATGGGCAGACAGAGAGGGTGAACCAGGATTGGAGCAATACCTAAGGTTGTTCCTCTTGAAAGAAGAAGGTGAATGTTCAGAATATTTATGGGCTGCAGAGTTTGCACACAATAATGCCAGAAACGCCTCTACAGGCTATTCCCCATTTTATCTGAATTACGGTAGACACCCAAATTCCACCATCAGGCAAACAGATATTTCTGTTCCAGCAGTTAAAGATCTGGTGACTCATTTAGAACGAGTCCATCAGACTGCAGATAAAAGGAGGCGAGAGGGCCCTTCCCTAAAGGTAGCGGATAGTGTCTGGTTAAGCACAAAGAACCTGAGGTTAAATGGGAACCGAAAATTCCAGCCTAGGTTTATAGGGCCTTACCCGATAGAAGAACAAACTACTCCAGTTAATTACCGGTTGAAATTACCCACTAAGTTAAAAATTCACCCAGTCTTTCATGGTTCTTTGTTAAAAAAGACATCACCAGAACTGCGAAAAAATTTGACACCAAGACCCATCCAGTTAGAGTCCGGAGTTGAATTTGAAGTAAAGGAAATCCTAGATTCAAAGGTAGTCAAGGGAAAACTGTACTACTTAGTAGATTGGAAGGGTTATGGACCAGAGGAGCGATCCTGGGAATTGGAGTCAGACGTTCATGCACCTAGACTAGTGAAATCGTTTCATCAACGATTCCCTACGAAACCGAGATTGAGAGGACCTCCTTTGTTGAGGGGTACTGTCAGGCCTCTGGAGTATGAAGTAACAGCTGTGGGGGCAACACTGTCTAAGACGTGTAGTCCAAGAACGAAAAGACTGGTGAAAAAGAATCTTTGGACCGAGTTATTTCGGCAGCGAAATTCCAAAATGGCCGCCGCTGCAGAAGAAGCAAAGGTGGTCTAGTCTTTCTATCTACAGGTGTTCAGAATCCAGGTGAAGCGCGCGCTCCGAGAAGAGCGCGCACTTCACTGAAGTAATTCTCGAGTGCGCAGCTAGAATTAGAGTTCCAGAGCATCACGTCGGGTTTCGTCCGGTATTCGTTTCGCTTCCCGTCGGAAGTAGTAAAGAATAGAGTCTATTATCAGGTTATAGTTTAGTAGAGGAAATATCGTAAAATCTGAAGAAGACAATTTTCTCGTCATTACTCACCTGTACCAGTTTCAGAAACCAGTCAGCAGCTTCGTTCGAAGTTAGAGAGACTTCAGCGCCACCTAAGGATAGAAGAACAGAAGACCGAAGCTAAGTATAATTGAGATGAGACAGAACCTATGAGAAAGAAACCAAGCACGAGGTTATTTTCTATAGAAAACTTAGTAGACATCAATTTAACACTAGAAAGAGAAAGAGTAATACTTACCAGAGAGCAGTTGGAGAGAGAGAGACCAGTGCATATCAGAGAGTAGTAACTTCGTACCTGGGTTGAAGGAAACAAGAACTCTCAAGCTAATTAATCTAAGTATAGGCAAATACAAAACACTAGTTAAGGAACGTAGAGAACTGGAAGAACCTAGAGTGACATTTTACAGAAGACAGACGCTACCTCAAAAGTAAGTGAAGAAGCGGAAGGTAAATCACTATATCAATACAGTTTAAAAGGTTAACTCGACAGTAGTTAGTGAAAAAAACTTATTTTATAGGTGAAGACACTGAGAGGCGGCAATAAGAAAGAAAAAGGAATTGTGTTAGATAGAAACACTTACAGAGGAGAGGCGCAGCACTTGAAAACTTAGGGTAGGTAAGACAATAGAAAATATAGAAAGAATAGAATTAGAGTAGAGTAGACATTAATATTGATGTGTTATGTGTTGAAGGTTCTCTTAGAAGAAGTCTGTGGAAACGAAGACGAAGTAGACGAGCAAGAGTGAACCAGAATTTTCAAGACCAGTCTCTTCTTGATTTGTTATTTTATCCACTCCCCCTTCCCCCTTGAAGGTAATATTGGAGTCAAGGTACAATTCATTGACCTCCGGTTTATCTTTGAGCGGGAGTTGGGAATCAGCGTCTCTGTTCCTGTGGAAGCTCTAGACGGTTAAGTATGGAACCTTGACATAAAGTTAAGATTTTATCTCATATTACTTTTGTGAATCAGGCCCCTAGAGTTGCTGGGCCCTCATGTCTCAGGATCCATAGTAAAATGCCATAGCAACACTGTAAAAGTCCCTAAACCCTTGTTTGTCAATATGTTGAATGGTGCACAATCCTAGCCTTCTGATTGGTTTTTAGTGAGGACATATAGCTCAATATGATTTCAACATTTCAGGTATGTTTCTTAAAAAATAAATTGACATTCACAGTGGGTCAATTGGAATTCTACCACAAATAACAGTGCTATATAATTAATCATTAATATTTAAAATAATTAATACCAAAAATGTAGCTGTTAAGAAAAATGCAGGTGTGATTTAAGACATTACTATATTGTAAAAAATGAATCAAAGTAAAATCCTAGAGTGCACTGAAATGTGATTTTCAAAAGCAGAACTGGACTGGATTATAATGAGTGCTAGTAATCTTAATAATATTTGATCTTATGTGGTCCGGAAATACATTTAAAACATTACATTCCTAAAATGCATGTAAAATATCCACTCCAGAGGACAGGCATCTAGGACAGGTATCAGTGATTGCAGGGAATATTCTGTATAAATATACAGGTGCCATATATGGATGATGAGCGAGGTTATGTTGGATAACTTCAAAATTAGCATTTCTGGATATCAGCTTTGGATTAGCTAGCACCTTGTACCATTTATGATCCAATATGATAGTATGCAGGTCGTATTACCAAGACACCCTCAAACCTGTGAAGTCAAAGCCTGTTATTTGCATAAGTGCAACATACAACATGATAATGCCCTGTGGGGAGAGGGAAGAAGTCCCACTTGCGATGGATGTAACCGTGCCATTGGAGGGTGAGACCAGGCCAGCGTACCAGGTTTTTTGGATCGGCTGGTGTTATAGTCCCCTACTAGTGTTCTCCACACGTGCCAGAATCAGATTTTGGGGGAGTGTTCTTGGGCAGGAAAATGGATGCGGTCTGTCTGGTCAAAGTACATGTTGGGAAGAGGAGTTTCTTGGCTTGGTGGGTATGGTTTGGGGTAGTTGTAGGCTGTCTAATATGTAAATTGTACCACTGTTTAAGGGTGGGTGAAAATTGCGTAATCGGGTTACACAAATCTTTGCGAAAATGCTAAAAATTATCGCGAACGTGCGGAAATATCGCGAAGACGCGGAAGTTTTTGTCCCACCCGTTCACAATGTTTTTTGCGTGATCGCGTTGGAAATGTGTTGCCAACTTGCCCATGCGGTCACTAATGGGCACAGCCATCTTGTTTTCACTTGTCCCGCCCGCTCGGCGATGCTATTTCCTGTTTCGGGTCACACAATGCATGCTCGCGCTTGTTCGCGTTAGGTATTGTTCGGGAACGCGTATTGCATGTTTGCGATGCTTTTTGCGTGCTCGGGGGGAAAATATCTCGCGAACCTGCCCATGCGGTCGCAATGGGCGTGGCCATCTTGTTTTTTCTCTATGCTATGGTTCTGGGGCCTGCTTTTCAATCCTCCCTTTATATTTTCAATCCTTTGCTTCTGAAAACTTTTTTTTTGATCTTTTTTATTTAATATCTCTCTCTCTATTTTCCTGACTCTATATTTTTTGTTTTTGTCTACTTTTTTGGTGTTTTTCAACTACTTTTTCAATCTTTTTCTATTACCTGCTTTTTTCATTTCTTTTACTTACTTTTTTAATTTTTACCTTTTCTTTTCTGCCCCCCGCCTACCCCAGAACCATGGCAAAGGGCCACAGGGGGCATCGCAGCCTGAGCCGCGACCGCGTTCCTTTCTGAAGGCGGCGCCCACAAGGGGTGCAGGCACGGGCCTTATTTGGGGAGGTGGAGTTAGCTGCACTGTTTTTTTTGTGCAGCGCCACCTCCCCTTAACCCTGGCAGCAGGCGGCAGGCCTGGGTCCAGGTACGGGCTCCGGGAGCGTCGGCAGCGGTGGGGGAAGGTGCGCCAGGCAGTGTTTCGCTGCTCGGATGTCCGGCGCAGCGAGAACCAGCTGACGCACCGGTGGTCCGATATCCTGGACCGGGAGCAGGACCTGCTGGATCTGCTAGGAGTGGAGGTCCCGGGTCTTGGTGAGTAGCTATTTAATTATTACTACTTTGTGTCTGTTCTTCTGCTCTGTGTTATATAATGCGAATATTTTTTTTTTCTGACCAGCTAGAATGCTGCTGCTTACATACATTACAGGTAATTTACGTTGAAAAGTTTTCTGTGATTGTTATGACACTGGTGCTCTGCGCTACTAATCTTGTTATTTGCAACTTTGCGTTTGCGCTCGTTTTGCGTGATTATGTAAGAGTTTATTTTTAGAAAACTTAAGTTAGGTAATGCTAGAATGACTCTAGTCCGTCCTTTGTCCTGTCACTAAGAGATAGGGGTGGATTGATACTTAGGTTTAGTTACTTATTATAAGTTTGTAATTTTTTAGTGGTCTGCGACGCCCCCTCTATTACGTCACGTGCTGCTGAGTGCTGCTACTGCTTACCCCAGTCCTTAGTAGAACCTTTTGTAGTTTGTTCAGTGAGTGCTGATAGGCTTAGCACTAGCAGAACATCTGCATCAACAAACCAACAATTTTGTGTATGCAAAAATACAGGCATATGTGTCCTCCATTTATGCATTTATGAGGACTAAAAGAAGTGGAAATGCTTACTTAATGTAGAATTGGCACGCCTGGAATAGGTGGGCTCGGTCAGGTGGTACGTACTACTTAGGCTTAGTTAGTATTCTGGAACCAGAATGGAACACTGGATTAGTGTAGATAAATAATAACTAGTCGGTCCACGAATCCCCAGATACTACTTGTCGACCAGATTAGATAGGTCAATTTTATTGCAATTGTTGTTTACACGGATGTTTTTTTGACAGTCTTATAAAAATTTTTTATTTGTTTCACACCAATCATCAATGTTTGTCTCTTCCTTTCTTATATCTTTCATAATCAGCACCCAGGGGCAAGAAGACGGGGGCAGAGTCGGCAGGGGCAGCTCCAGTCGTACAGGAGGACCAGAACGAGGGCTCTTCTGCTGGCCCCAGTAAGTCTTCCTGTTTTTAATATGAATTCTTATTCACTAACTTTTACTGCACCGTATTTTTTTCCCGTACTATTGTTTCCGTTTCCTAATGCTATTTTTTACCAACAATTACCCTTCGATCTAGACTATCTGTTTCTAGATTCTTGTTATCCCTGCCTCTAACTGCCTCTGCAATGACTCTCTGTACTACTACTATTAGTCTGTCTGTAGCTAAGCATGCCCAGTTGGCCACTCTTTATTTAAAAGGTTTTAAATAAAACTCAGATTTACCAGTAGCTCTAGCCATTGATGAGTCCAGTTATTTGGGCTGTCCTCTTGTACTCCTTCTATTCTTCTTAATCTTTGAGGCTTTATTAATCTTGATGTTTTTCAACAATTCCCATCAACAAAATACCCAACCAGATGTTACTATTTTGATAGGATAGGACATACTACTACTGTTGTAGGGATTTTACACATACAGAACATTGCAGTTGCACAAGAAAATAGGATGTTGATGATGGGAGGTTGGACCTTCCTCACACTCACACCTCAGTCAGAACAGAACCCACCACAATCCCCTGCCCGACTAGTTATAATAGTGTTTTATTGCTATTAGCTCTCCAAACCCCCCCCAAGATACCCAATGAGTAGACAACCCAGAACATAACACTCCCGACCTCTCAGTCATGGAAGTAATGCACAAGCACAGTTTGTACACCCTTCCTTTCGCTCGCTCACTCGTGTAAGTCCATCCACACCAAATACCACTGAGTCTGTGTAAGTTAAAAAATTATTTTATTTGCAACTGACAAGCTATGTACGTTGTTCTATAATCAACAGCAAAATGCATAAGATTAAAACTATAAACATTGTTGCACTTAGTTACACTTACAACTACAAGTCCATAGAACGACGAAAAAAAAAGCAAAATCATAATTAATAAATAAGTGGACAGTGGTGGAAGCACCACCATCCCCTTTGTAGGAATAGGAATATAGTTTATATAAAATTATAAATGAAGATCTGAGCAAATTCTGTGGACCCCTCACCTTAGAAGAAGCTAGTACTGGTTACATCATAAGCTCTGCAAAGCTCTGGTTCATAGAATGGAATCTTCCATCTGTTAGGAGAAAAATGGTGCGCGTTAGTATATTGCAAGCATTTCTTAGTCGTGGCAAAAAGTGTAGCATTTTGGATAAGCCATATGGACTAACACCAGAACTCCATAACAAAGTGGCTTGTTTTGATTGACCTTGTACGCAGCGCTTAGACAGTAGCAGTATGAGCTCATGTGGGCTCAAAGGCGTCACTCTTTATACAACAAGCTGCGAGGTAACGATGCGTGTGCTAAAATAAAAGACACAAACGTAAAATGGTAGCATGGCTCGGGCTAACTAAGCAAAGACTAGAATGACTCTAGGGACCATATAACTACTAGTGTCTACTCTACTACTACCTGGTTTGGACTAGTGATGTATGTTGTATATGTATGTATTACCATTAACTAATTTTTCAATCTTGCTAGTGAAAAATAGAGGGAGGTGGATATGACACCTAAAAAATGTGTAATGTTTTTTCAAGGCGCACTACCAACCACCAGTGCCGGGGCCAGCGGCGACGCGGCTGCTGACGGAGGAGAGGAGGAGGTGGCAGTTGCAGGAGGAGCTGCAGGGGGTGAGCCAGCAGCAGTCGCGGGCGGTGATAAGTTAGATACCTAATCCTTACTTATTGACATTACACTCACTGCAAGGGTGTACTGTATAATACTGTACAGTTGACTTACTAAGTAAGAGGTAGTTGTGAACGGTTGAAGACACCCTTTACTTAGCATTAGTAAAAGCATTAGTGGCGGGAGTGTTGTTGAGCAACCAATGGCCTCTTCTATCTGAAGATTTCAACTCAGCTGTGAAAGTTTTATGGCGAAGACTAAAAGTCAGATCAGATGACCTTGATGGATGGGTTGAACGAAAAGGGAAAGAAGAGTCGAAGGAAGAAGGACGGGCGAGAATTAAGATTTATGACTGGCAGAGAAGGATTCGTGGGATGCATGCAGCATGCATACTGGTGGCTGATATGAATCAGATGCATGGTTGGTTGAATGCCTGAAACTCCCACAAATGTAAAAGTCCAAGAAAGTGGGAGGATAGTACATACCACAAATGTTATGTGCTTATAAGTGCTACCGTGACACTATGTGTAGAAATATTTGTCTTACTGCTTTGCTAAGAGTATATTTTACAATAGTCTTGTGTTTTCTTCTACATATATAGCTACTCCTTCCAAGGGGAAACCTGACTGGAAGGAGTTGGCAGCCAAGGCCCGGCGCCGGAAACTGGAGGCCATACAGACCGAATATCGTCGGCTGGTGGTCCTGGAAGAGGAGGAGGATGGGGCGGCAGCAGCTGCAGCCTCCTCCAATGACCCGGGCCCCAGCCACTGCCCTCTAGTGGTATGGCACCACTGTCTGGCAGCCACCCGCCGCTGCCCCTCCATCAGTGCTGCCCCCCCGTGGATGCAACTGCCGTGCATTGAAGCGCCGTGTTGCCCGCCTGGAGGAGCAAGTTCGTGTCCTCCTGAAACAAGCCCGCCGAACTTAGACCCTGTTCTTATTGCCCCTTTTTTAATTATTCTTGGGGTGGGTGGGATCGGGGCGTTGGGTTTTCTCTTTTGGACAATTGGACGTTTTCTTTACGGACATTGGTAGGGGTTAGGGAGAGGGGTGGGTCAGATGTGGGATTTTTTTTTACATAAATTATTTTTGTTAGGGTATTAAATAATATATTTCTACTTAAGTTTACATACGATGTTGTTAATGTTTTCTGGGTGGGGTTACTGTTTTACATCACACTGTATCCTTCTTTCCTTGCTGGTGCAGGGCTGCCCACAGCCAGTGTTTGATTTTATTAATTGGATGACTTTGTAAGACAGAAACAGATAGATGCGGCACCCCTCACTGAGTGACTTGTCCTACTACTAGTACTGTCAGTCTCTTCTACTCTAGGCACTCTGCAACTGGACTCGAAGGGGTGTGAAATTGAATTAATGAAAACATGTCCATTATTAATTATACCTCCCCCAAACTTCTCTTACCTTTGCTTGATGTTTAACTTAGGCACAGCGATGACTGCATGGTGATGATGGTTTTCTTTCCTAACATGCCATAGTTGTGGTGGTGGTAGTAGTAGTAGTAGACACTGGCAGCAGCATTTGCCAAAAAAGAAAATGAGACCGTCAGTAGCCTGAGAGAGACTCTTCGAGGAGTAGTAGAATGAAGTACAGTACAGAACAGAACTTACTGCCAAACAATAATATGCCCAAATACAACAAAACATAATGGTGGTGAAGATAGCCTAGTAGTACACAGAGTTATAAACTCTAATTGTGTCGAGTCACTTGACTAGGCCTACAGCACACTGACACAAGCGTAGCTGTTATTGCTGTGTAGGAGGATGACAACTAATGAAATCCATTAATCCAATCAATGCCGTGAATTAATGCTGATGTATTAGCCGGTTCCTTTGGTAAAAAAATTACTTCACTAATATACTGCTCATGGGTGGGCAAGCAGAAGAAGATCCCCACCCTGCCTTGAAATTGAAGTACTGTTGCTTTTGCCACATCCGCCCCAGCAAGCGTGTGATAAATTATTGATGTACATTTAATCTAGTCACACCTCAATAAGTCACACAGAACGGGGGAAGAGGGTTAGGGTTTGTTGAAAAATAGTATGCATGGACAAACACCAAACGACAGAATCTTTGTAGACTACCATATCCATATCAATATGTTAAGGGAGAAAAAGTAAATAATGCATGCATGATGATTGATGATAAGGAGAGACCCGGATTACATACAGTTTGTGTTCTGTGTTACCGGGCTTACTTTTACAGACAGCAAAGAAAATGTTAAAATATCTGTAGGGATGAATTATAGACAGAGAGCAAACCTAATGATAATAATAGTAATAACAACAAGAACACACTGTTGTAATGATTGTAGAAAAAAAAATGAATCAAATTATTTAAAAGATGAGAGGAGGAGCCTAGCGCGCAACCAAGATGGCCGCGTAGGTGCGAGGCTCCCGAGGACCTCCGCGACCTCCTGAATTAATCCTGGCGATATCCTGTCCTTGTTGAGGGGACTGTGTTGGGGAACCGGAGCTGAGGCGCCACCCGTTTTTTGGGCTCGAATCGGACCCCGAACGCCGGTGGGAGCATCGATCGAAGGTTGCGGCCTTCTCCTCGCCGGCCCCCCGGATTGGAGTAGTGGGGCGATCCGGGGACAAAGTGAATAACAGCGGCGAGCGGGGCTGGGCGACTGGCGTACCCCGCACTTTCACTTTCGCTTTTGCGCCCTCCTAGCTCTCAAGCGGGGTCGGGCTGCGGAGCGGGGTGCGGTGGTGTGGCCTTGTCCAGGAGCCCGGCTGACCCGCCGGCGGTGGGTTGACCCGCGGTTCGGTGGTCGCCCCTGCCCCCCCCCCCTGGCACCCGTGACTTGGTATAGCGGCCCGTTTGGGGAGCTTGGCACAACGGTGGAAGAGCCAGCATGTCCACCAAACAAGATGGCGACCGGGCGAAGGTGCAGACGACCCGCCGTGGCACGGCGCACCAGGCCAACAGTATGGACCGCTACACGCTCCAGAAGGGTTCTCCGGAGACATCGCGTGCATCCCCGGTGGGCCCGACGGAGGCATCTGCTCATCCGGTGGATCTGACCCTCCGGGACGTCATGGGCGCCATCGCAGAGATGAAGGCCTCGGTGGACCAGCGTTTCGACACCTTAGCGCAAAAAATAGACTCGGTCCTGGTGGATGTGAGCCTTGTGAGGGCAGACTTGTCCAAAACAAACGACCGAGTCGACTCCCTGGCCCACACCACAACGAGCCTCACGACAGACGTGGTGGCCCTCCAGAAGGAGGTGCGCCGGCTTGGCCAGGCGAGCGCCCTGATGGACCGGCGACTGGAGGACTCCGAAGGTCGGGCCCGGAGGAATAATGTCCGTATTGTGGGGGTGCCGGAGGGACGAGAGGCGGAGGCGGCGGATCTTTTCGTGGAAGAGTTGATCCTGACCCATCTCCAGCCCCGGGGGCTGAGTAAGCTTTTTGCGGTGGAGCGTGCTCACCGGGTCCCCGGGGGCAGACCTAAGACTGGTGCCCCGCCGCGGCCTCTCATTGCCCGGATTTTTAATTTTCGGGACAGAGATGCTATCCTCCAGACCTCCAGGCAACAGGGACCGGTCAAGCTTGACAACATGGAGGTACATTTCTACCCAGACTTTACTCCGGCGGTCCAGAAGCAGCGACAGAGCTTTCTTGGTGTTAAACGTCGCCTAAGGGACCTAAACCTCAAGTACTCAATGCTCTTTCCAGCTAAGCTGAGGGTAGAGGTGGATGGTCGCACGCACTTCTTTGACCGGCCCGAGGCGGCTGGGGACTGGCTGGACACTCTGCCTGGAGATCGGGGCCGGGGGGGCGGGGGGGGCGCGGCTGGCGAGGAGGGCCCGCCGGATCAGAATTGAGGGGTGACTGAATAGGCCTTGCTCTGGACGTTGTTCCTTCACCATTTATTGATTGCGTATGTTCCCCTCCTATGGAGGTCGTGCGGGGTCTGTTGGGGGCTTCCCTCCTCCTCTGGGGGACTAGTTAGTATTTTAGCTATGGGGCGACAGGCGCACTGCACTTTGGGGGGGCTGTCTGGGCTCATGCAGGGGTGCAGGGAGGGGGGAGTTCTGTTGGGACCGGGGGGTGGGGGGGGTGTGTTGTTTGTTAGCACCGCAGGGCAAACCCGCTACTATGTTGTTGTTTTTAGGATGCTCGATGGGGGACGACCGATTGTTTCGACTTATGATGGGGGGTAAGGATTTGACGGTGTTGTCATGGAATGTTAACGGCCTGGGGGATAGGATTAAGCGTGGTGTGGTCCTGCAGTACTTAAAACGTATTTCACCAGATGTTGTCTTCCTGCAGGAGACGCACCTTATAGGTAACTCCTTTCATGCAATGAATCGGCGGGGATATCGTTTGGCGGCCCATTCCGGCTTCACCTCGGGCTTGCGGGGGGTGGGTATTATGATCAAGAACTCGCTCCCGTTGGAGATTGATGAGGTGCGCCATGATGAGAGGGGACGCTACACGGTTCTGGTGGGAAGAATGGAGGGTAGAGTGTTTATCTTTATATCAGTGTACGTCCCGCCTGGGTTACAAGCCACCACATTCGCGGACCTGGGGCGCCTCCTTCTGGACCTTCCGAGTGGCCTGCTGGTGGTTGGAGGGGACTTTAATGCGGTAGCCTCTGGGTCTATGGATCGCCATCCCCCTAGGGACCTCCCCCGGGCACAGGCGTGGCTGCCCGGCCTTCTGGACACGCTGGGCCTGGTGGATTGCTGGCGATTAAAGCATCCCGCATTGCGACAGTACACCTTCCACTCGGGTGCCCATGGTAGCCTCTCGCGGCTTGATTACATCCTTGTCCCGGCGGCCCATGCAGGGAGGGTGGGGGAGGTGCGCCATCTGGCGCGGGGTATCTCAGACCACTCCCCACTGTTGTTGCATTTTGATGTCTTCCCGAGGGGGGATGGCAGGGTGGCCCCAATCAATGCATGGTATTTGCGCGACCCCACCATTCGTGCCGATTTGATCAAATCCTTACAGCGATATTTCGACGAGAATGTGGGGTCGGTCTCTTCGGCCATCTCCCTGTGGGAGGCTTTCAAGGTAGTCCTTAGAGGGGAGGCCCTCTCCTTTATCTCCCATGCCCGGCGGCGCGAGCGGGAGGAGGTGACCCGGGTAGAGGCCGAGATTGCAGAACTGGAGGGTGACCTGGGGAGCGGGGTAACAGACGCCAAGTTGCATGTTCTACACCTAAAGCAGGCGGCCTATCGGGCCCTCGTCACGGAGGCGGCCAGGGGCCTCAGTAGAGAGCAGCAGGGGCGATTGTATGATGTGGGTGATAAGGCTGGCAAATTGATTGCGTGGTTGGATAGGAGGGAGAGAGCGAGCCGCGTGGTGCCTTTGATTGAGAGTGTTGATGGTGCGTGTGTCACTGAGCCGGAAGCCATTGTCTCCTGCTTCGCGGATTATTTCCGCGAAGTCTACTCCCCGGTTTCCCCCTGCTCGGAGGAAGATTCCCATGCCCTGCTTCGGGACATCGCACTGCCCTCCCTAACGGTGGAGGACAGGGATTCGCTGGACGCCCCTCCCACCTCGGACGAAATTGCCTTGGCTATTCGCTCGGTTGCATCCGGCAAGGCCATGGGCCCCAATGGTATTCCCATCGAGCTCTACAAGCTACGCCCGGATGTGTTGGCGCCCCACCTGCGCGCGATGTTCCTGGCGGCCCACTCGCAGGGTTCCCTCCCGCCGGACCAGCGTCTGGCCACAATTGTGGTGATCCACAAGGAGGGGAAGCCCCGTGAACGGGTCACATCCTATAGGCCGATTTCGCTTTTGAACGCGGAACCCAAAATCCTCGCCAAGGTGTTGGCCAACCGGTTGGTTGGCGTGGTGGGCGATTTGGTCCACCAAGACCAATCTGGCTTTATACCGCACCGCAACACGGCGCTCAATCTGCGGCGCTTGCACGGGGTGCTCGCGCGTGTCCCATTTGTGCGGGAGCCGGCCATCTTGGCGTCCTTGGACGCCACCATGGCGTTTGATACGCTTGAATGGCCATACATCTGGGCGATGCTGGCGAAATTCGGGTTTGGCCCGGGTTTCATTAGCTGGGTCAAATTGCTATATTCGGGCCCATTGGCGCAGGTGGTAGTGAATGGGCGAGTCTCGGCCCCATTCGCGCTGGGGAGGGGTACGCGACAGGGTTGCCCCCTGTCGCCTCTCCTGTTTGCCCTGGCCCTGGAGCCCCTGGCGGAGTGGCTGCGGTGGCACCCTTCTATCCGTGGTCTCCGCTGGACTCCCGAGCATGAGGACCGTGTGTCCCTCTATGCTGACGATATCCTTCTGTATCTCGCCTCCCCGCGTACATCACTGATCGTCCTGGTTGATGTTTTGCGCTCATTCGGTCGCAATTCAGGCCTGGTCATCAACTGGGCGAAATCCTGTGTCTATGTGCTTTCCGGGGAGGCTCCGGCCCTGCCACGGGACTGTCCGATCCAGATTGCCTCCCAAGGTTTTCGGTACCTGGGTATCTATATCACACTTGACCCGGGGGCCCGCTATGAGCGGAATTTGCTACCCCCCCTCCAGCGCTTGAAGGAGGACGTGGTGCGCTGGCGGCGTCTGCCGCTCTCGCCGCTCGGCCGAGCGGCCTTGTTTAAAATGATGTCTCTGCCGCGCTTCCTCTACGCCCTCCAGAATACTATGGACTTGGTCCCGGCACGCTATTTCCGTGAGGTGGAGGGCCTCCAGCGGCGCTTGTTCTGGGACGGGAGGCCGCGCATTGCTCTGGCTAAATTGACGCTCCCGTGGTACGATGGGGGGGTCGCCCTCCCGGACATTAAACGGTATTACTGGGCCTCCCAACTAGCTGCAATTAATCATGGCCTTTATGGGCCCGCCTTGAACCCGGCATTTGAGATGGATAAGATGCTCCTACCCGGTGGCGATTACAATCGCGCGCTCTATTCTGGCGCGCCCGACTCCCGTTTGACGGGACCGACGCGTGTCATGGTGCGTGTCTGGCACGCGGCTAATGCAGCTATGGGGTGGAAGGACCGTTTGACCCGGGCGTCACCGCTGTATGCGTCTGAGAGGTTGGGCTCCCTGTGGACGTCGAAGGGCTTCGAGAAGTGGGACACGATCGGAATCAGCACGGTGGGAGATCTCTGGACGAGGGGGGGATTCAAGACTTTTGAGATGCTGCAGGCGGAGTTTCAGCTGCAGGGCAGTGAGTACTTTCGGTACCTACAAGTCCGCCATGCGCTGGGCTCCGTCTTCCCGGACGTCGCATCCATTCCGGAGTCTTCCCCCCTGGAGGACAGAGTGCTGGATGGCCATGTACCAGACGGCACGATCTCCCTCATATACAAAAAACTGATCAACGATAGATCGTGCCTGCTGACTAGTCTCCGCGAGGCCTGGGTCGCCGACGGGCTGGAGCTGGACGACGAGGATTGGATTTCCGCGGTGGCCTCTCCGAAAGAGGTGGCCATCCCGGCTCGCCTTCGTTTCGTCCAGCTCAAGATCCTTCACCGGGTTTACGTGACGGGGCCACGGCTTCTGCGTATGGGTTTTGCTGGTGACGGACTGTGTAAGCGTGGCTGTGGTGCGTTGGCGACTTTCATGCATATACTGTGGGAGTGCCCGAAGGTGGAGCGATTCTGGCGTGGTGTGCATGAGGTCCTGCGTGTGGTTACGCGTGTCGCGCTGCTGCCTGAAGCGAGGAGATGCTTGCTGAATGTATGGGAACCGAATGACTATTCGGTTCCGCAGACGCGGTGGGTGACTCTGGGATACATGATAGCTAAGCGGGACATTGCTCAATTGTGGGGATCCCAGAGGCCCTCTGCGGTGTCGGCCTGGAAAGAGCATATGGATTGGTGTATGTTTCGTGGAAAGGTGGTGTATGTGGCGAGGGGTAAGCCTGGGGCGTGGGTGAAACTCTGGGGCCCCTGGAACGCCTACCGCGGGGGTATTTGTGAGCCACCATTGCTACCGGCTGCCTCGCCTGCTCCGTCTCCCTAGACGGCCCCCCTCCCTCGGCCGCGGGCGCGCGGTCCCCCAGTCCCTGATCTACTCCCATTCCCCTCCTCAGAGTTCTGCTGCTGGTTCGGATCCCCCACTTCTGGAGCACGTGCTGTCACTTTGGATCGCGGGTTGCCTTGCGGGTGTGGTTTTTTGGTGTTGTTTTGTTTCAAGAAAAGGGAACCGTACTGTGGGCTTGGAGCTGTGTGGCCTGCACCATTGATTACTCCTGTTTCACTGCTCTGCACTGCCGAGAGACTTTTACTGTATGTATGCAATATGCTTTTGTCATTCTAGCGGCCGGCCGGGTGGTTGTAGGCCCATACCTGTAACTTTTACAAACTGCAATAAACGGTTTCAAAAAAAAAAAAAAAAAATTATTTAAAAGATGAAAGTTGATACTGTTACTGTGTTATCCTGGTCAAATGGGGAGTTGAATCTCGGTATTCCTCTTGGTCCTCCCTTCCATGGATGCTCCGTCCATTAATCTTGGGTGACGCCACTGCCTGCCTGGCAGATGTAGAGTCATTGGTAAGGTAAGTGTGCATTGTTATTTTCCCAAGTATAGCACAGGGTAAGGCTCGGCCTGTAATTGTAGATGCAAAAACAAAAGGGCTATTGAGATTGAAACCAAGTTGAAAAAAATGGACAAGTTAATGTTGTAGTGCAACAAGAACAATTTCCGAGGCGGCATGGATGCATCATCTCTACTCTAATCTGTTTCCAGCATTAACCTACAACACCAACAGGACAGAGCAGGCCCACGGTGATGGCACCCTTTGCACATCCTCCATTTAGCGCACATTTTTTGAAAGAGTTGGACAAAGCACATATCCAGCAACATAGCATTTTACAATTTACTGCAGTCATACCACCGCTACACTTGACTCCACCGCTACACAGACATTTAGGTTTGCTGAGGTTGTTGTTTACTTGTTTACCTTATATGCCACTCATGAAACGACTTGACTTATTCCATCAATCATTTCCGATTCGTGTACTGAGTGACTGTGAAGATACTATGTCACTGTTGTCCTCATGATGGTGTTGTTCAACTCAGTCTGGGTGTACCGAGTGAGTCCCCTTCCTATATTCAAGTTCAAGTTTAGCTTTATTCGATTTTAGTCATTTAAAATTAAGCCTGGGCGAAGCACTACGCTACGCTCGCGTAGTTTGCGAAGTTCACGCTACTTCGCACTACGCGAACTGCACGTAGCACAGTGCGAACACGCGTAGCGTAGTGCTGCGGTCATTTTTTGCTTGCTCGCGGTCCTCAACGTCAAGTTGGCGACCGCGAGCAAGCAAAATGACATCCCGGCGAGACTTTTTCCTTGTTCGCGATCAGCAACATCAAGTTGGCGATCGCGAGCATGGAAAATAAACCTCCCAGCGAGATTCCCAACGCGAGGAGGTCAGGTTTCTCATTGCGAGGGGTCGCGTATGCTCGCGACCGCTCGCAATGAGAAGCTACCAGTTCGCGTTGAGAAAGCTGCTGCTCGAGTAAAAATCTACTCGAGCAGCAGAAAACTACAGCTCGCACTGTGCAAGATGCCATTTTCAATGATTGCACAGTGCCGGTTGCTTGTCCGCACTGTGCAATCATTGAAAACAACATCTTGCACAGTGCGAACATGTTACTACGCAGTTCGCGAAGTGCTACGCGTAGCTCGCGTAGTGCGAACTTCACTCTGCGTAGCTTCGCGAAGTGCTACTTCGCGAACTACGCCCACCCTTATTTAAAATCATAAAAGCGTACATTTTCATAAAAACAAAACAGATAAAAGACATTTAATAAAATTCATCAAGATGGAAATATCTATCATAAAGTGCAAAAGTGCTTTCAAGTAGAATATTTTGACCTATAGAGCACTACATTCCTAATGTCAAACATTTTATACTTTTTCTAGTTCTCAGTGCATTTTTCAAAAAACTGGTCATGACACAAACAGTTAATACACCATCTAAAAATTGTAAATATAAAAATGCTGTTTTACATTGTTGTCAACCTGCCTGTTTTAATAAAGGGAGAATCCATCTTTTCCTTTCAAGTACATAAAGTTTACAAAACAGAGTCACATGGATTGTAGATTGTGGTGATAGGTTATCACAGGGACAGGGAGAAAGCTCTATAGTCCAATTGTTTATTCCAGGATAACTAACCAAGCGGTGAAAACTATTGAACCTGAAACAAATTAAAAGATATCTATCATATCCCTCGGTACAACATAAAGAGATATGGTTGGATATCATACATAGTCAAGGGCAAATGGTGTTGTACTACAGACTTCTTATTCATCTCCTGAGTGACTCTGAGTGACTCCAAATGGGACAAACAAATTAATTTGAGTTCCTTCCTCGTCATTAAACACATTTTCTTTGGGGTGGAATAGAACTCAGGAATTTTTTAACATAGTTCAACCATACAACCTTATTAGCATGGTCCAGGTTCATAGTATCCCTTAGTATCTGTCGATTTAGACCTGTACTGCTAATAGTCCATATGCGATGCCACAACAGAACAGGTTGCATTTTTATAATGTCTGTAACATAAGGGATACCCAGCTCGCTATGGCAGTTAAAGACCGAGGAACTTGCTGGAACAGCTAAAATAAACCGTAGGAAGGCATATTCTACACGTTGAATCATCGAGACATTATAAAAACCCCAAACTCTCGCCCCGTAAATCGCGATGCTTATGCATTTAGCTTGAAAAATTTTGAGGAAAGTTCCAGGGGGTCTTTTTCCCATTTTGTTAATAAAATTAACAAGAGCAGTGGTAGACTTCATAAATAGTAGACTCCTAATTTTCACCGCTCGGCCCCAAGAGCCCGTGTTTGCGAATAAAACACCCAAATAGGAGAAAGTATTGGTAGAAACTACCCTTTTGTCCCCCATTTGCAAGCTATTACATTTGCTTCTCCCTCTTCCACAAGTCATTATAAAAGTTTTTTTCATGTTTAGTTTCAGACCTAACCTGTCCATAAAAGAAGTATATAAAATAAGCGCTTTCCGGAGACCTAATTGCGTGCGGGCCATAAGTACTGCGTCATCCGCATAGAGGAGGGAAACTATCGGCCTTTTGTTGACATACGGGGGGTCCTGCACCGCTCCCTCCAGCTCATGTTCCAAGGCGTTAGTATATAGAGTAAAAAGGAACGGCGCAAGCACACAGCCTTGTCAAACTCCCCTATCCACAGTGAATGATGCGGTACATTCACCATTAGAGCCGTAACGCACCTTAGCGGTAGCCCCAGAATATAATTCTTTTAAAAACTGTATCAAAACCGGATCAACCTTAAGATTTGATAAAATACTCCCCATTTTGTTATGTTCCACACAGTCAAATGCGGCAGTTAAATCTACAAACGCCACATAAAGTTGTCCACCCTTTGCCTGTGTGTACTTCCCAATTAACATTTTCAGGTTCAGAGCTTGCTCAATTGTCCCCAGCCCTTGTCTAAAGCCGTATTGCACATCACTAATTATGTTGTTTTCATCAGCCTAAGATTGTAATTTGTTCAACACGACTCTTCCCATAACCTTCATTAAAGAATCGAGAAGGGATATTGGGCAATAACATGACGGATTTTCACTCTCTCCTTTTTTGAAGATCGGAACGATTACTGACTCTGACCATGTTGTTTGCTTGGAACATCCTAGTTCTCAGGGGTATCCAAAGCAATGGGGTGGACTTGAATAAGTTGATGGGAAGCCCATGAGGTCCAGGGGTCTTACCACCTCTACTTGCATTTAATGCCTCGGTCACTTCATCAAGGGAGATATGTAATTCAATGGGTGTGAAAGAAATCAGATTTTCTGACATGGGAGCTATTAGGTCAGAATTAAACTCTTCCTGTCCCGTGATGCTATAAAGCTTTGAGAAAAAGTCTATCCATGTTTTTTCGTCTATTGCGACTGCTAATGTCGCAACATCCTTAGTTTTAAAAAATGGCGCGTTTACTGCCCGCCAAAACAGGGAACAGTCTTTACTCAATGAAGCATCACGAAGTGCCACCCAGCCTAGATTTTTTAGCTCCTTCTTGCGGGTTTTACGCGCTTCATTGTCCAACTTTCTACACTCCCTAATCTCATCTGGGTCTCTCTCAATCCTGTGTAGAGCCTCTTTTAAGCATGAGTACAACTTTGTACAATTTGTATCAAACCACCCTTTATAGCGGTATCGATTACTTCTACGTTCTGCTTTGAACTTGCTTTGAACTATTGAGGTAATCTGGCTAAAAGCATTCAGAATAATATCATACGAGGAGTCTTCCTGCACGCAGGCTAAAATAAGGTCATAAGCCTTATAAATGATTTGCTTATTTAACTCGATCTGATTACAACTCTCCCAGCGCAAAGTTTATCCATTTTGGGTAGAAAGATGAACTCCCTGAGTCCCAACCAAATTATTATTCAATCGCTGAATCGGTGCATCTGGCAATACTAAATCAATACTTAGAGGCAAATGGTCACTCATCACATTTAAGTGTATTTTAAAGTTTGCTAGCCAGTTTGCATAGCAGTTTGGGGCAATAATAAAATCTATAATGGACCGACAGCCTCTACCCAAAAAGGTGTAATCAAAATCCACTCTGGGAGTACACAATCGGTTTACAAAACCGAAATCATGGAAAAACAATAATTCATTAAACTTTTCTCCCCGCTCAGAGTGTTCAAAATGTATTATTGGATCACCCTCCTCAATCTTTAAACCACATACACCTAACTCTGACTTAGGACATAGGTTAACGTTAAAATCCCCTCCCCAGATGATAATCATGTCTGTATCTTTAGGAGATCTCAATTTACCAATGTCGTCACTAAGCTGACTCAGAATATCCCCCAGATAACCCTTCTCAATATTGTTATAAAAATTTACCAGGGTTAGGAGACAATTCGAGCCAACTTGAATCAAACATATCTGGTAGTAATTCGCCGATTTTATCATAGAAATCTTTTGCACCGCCAATAAATTAGAAATGTAAATGCAAAGCCCCCCCTTGTGTCTGCCATGATTTGATTGGATTGCAGGCGTGTGGAGTGTCTCATAACCCTCAATGTGTAATTCATCTGCCAGCCAGGTCTCTTGAATACATAAGATGTCGACGCTGACAACAAAATCAAGCCAGTCTAAGTTATTTACTTTACTGAGTTTACTCCGAAGGCCAGCCACGTTCCAAAATAACACACTAATAGCCTTCTGAGTATTTGGATCATTGATGCTTATTGCTTCTGTGACGCTTTCAGTCTGACAGACCAGGTCAACCCCCTTACACTCATCACAGTTAAGGACATTGGGGTGGTTAGACTTTAATAGGCCGCTAGATCTAAACCTTCACCCATCATCCATTTCCTTTGTGGCCATACACTCCGTCCTGCCAGAGTTCCAACTCATGGTTGTGATCAGCCTATCAGGCTTGTGATCCTTTGGTTTATCATACTCATTATGAGTGGGCCTCTGGCCTTTCTTAGCCAGTCAGTCGTTCTCATCTAGCGTTTGCAAGATTTCAAATCTCCAGATTATAATTCCTTTGATAATTAGGCTGTGGTCTACGAAAAGATTCCTGTTGGCTCTTAAACCAACTGGGTCGATAAAAAAAACCTAGTGGGAAGATCTTTATACCTACTTCAGTAGTATCTACTTCCCCTACTCTAGTCAGCACTTCCCTAACCAAGGATGATGATCCAAGGGAGAGAACAACACAGTCACCCCTAAAGGCTTTATAACTTTTGCCCACCCAAGATACCCGCCTAATCATCTTAAATGCCCCAAACATTTCAGAAGTTACTCCCACTCTCTTCCTCAAACAATAGATAGTTTTATTTCTCAGTGTGTCCCATGTTTCAGATTCTCCTGACATAAGAACTGGAACATTTGCCAGGATTACTGTAAAGGGTGCTGCTGCCGGCAGAAGGTCAAGGTTATATACCTGACGTGGGCTTGATCCGGGTTGTAGGTCATTTGCTGTTGTGCCCCCCTGTTGGCTTGCTAGGGTTCTCATTCCTACTGTACGTAGATCTCCATCATTACTTATGGTTATTTTCTCAGTGACTATCGCAATTTTCTTTTGTGAGCCATCCCTATCCACAAGATTGCTAGCCTTTTCTAGGGGTTTGTTAGTTAAATTTGAGCTTTGGCAGCCAGTTATAATGGCTAAATTGCTTGGGGTGCTCTGATTGTGTGGACACTTGTTCGATGTGGTTAAGTTCTGGTTTATCGTAATCTTCTCTAGGCCTTTTTCAATCCGATCTAGTCTTTCTTCCAGGGTGCCTATACATGATTTAACGTAACTTGTTAACTCTATAAGTAGAATTTCCAGTTTGTTACTGTCACTTAGTGGTTGCGGACTGTTTCTAGTTTCAGGCCCTAAAGTACAATCATTGTCCTTTTGTTTCAGATCATGGCATTATTTCCCCTGTTTTTTGGCCAAAGTGCTATTGGGGAGGCTATTAACAATGGGAACATTATGAGGGTCTCTCTGACCGTTAGCGATAGGCTTTGGTAGCTTTAAATTACGCTGCCTCTTTGGGGGGGGGTAAAGTGTCAGAATCCTGATCGCTAACAGGAAATTCCTCAATAGCATTGTTCATCAATTTGATGCAGCCATTTCCATTTATCATTATGCTCGAGGTTTCTAATAAGTGACTCTCCCCAACCCCCTTGAATGATGTACTTTTTTCTTGGCTATTCCCGGTTTGGCCGGTTTGGCCCTGCGCTTCCACACTTAGTGACTCCTCAACTGATGAAATTTGTTTTTCTATGACACCCACTGCACCCGTAAGGTAGTTTAACAAAGTCATTTTCACATCTTTTGGATTACTAGAGTGTTTATCAGACTTGGCACAAAGGGATTTCCTTTTCCCCATTTCCGCCTTCCGACTTCAAGATTATGGACTGAGGTTAGGTTCCGGATACAAGTAATATGTCTTGATTTAAATCTTAAAGAATAACACAGTACCTTCTGGAGTTGTGATTGAATACCTCGCTCAGTTCTGATGGTAACTGAAAGGGGAATGGCCCAGCCCAGCCTCGTCCGGACTTGAACGGGCGCAGACGGGCACAGCCTGGGCACACCTGTGTGGGTCCCGCGCTGCAGGAGGGCTGCTCGTGTTTTGAAGGGCCCTGGCGCTGTGCTGATGCATACTGCGCGCGACACCCGGTGCCTGCTGGGGGCTGTAATCCTCAGGATGCCGTTCCCCTCACGGCCAATTAAGTGGTGAGCAGTGGTGAGCCGTTCCCCTCACGGCTAAGGTGGCAACAGTAATAAGGAAAAAAGCTGTTCCCCTCACGGCTGTTACAACGAGCTGCAAAGCGTGTCCTGCGCTGTGGGAGGGCTGCTTGCGTTTTGAAGGGCCCTGGCGCTGTGCTGACGCGTACTGCGTGCGACACCCGGTGCCTGCTGGGGGCTGCAATCCTCAGGATGCCGTTCCCCTCACGGCCGATGAAGTGGTGATCAGTGGTGAGCCGTTCTCCTCGCGGCTAAGGTGGCAACAGTAATAAGGAAAAAAGCCGTTCCCCTCACAGCTGTTACAACGAGCTGCAAAGCGCGTCCCGTGCTGCGGGAGGGCTGCTCGCGTTTTGAAGGGCCCTGGCACTGTACTGACGCGTACTGCGCGCGACACCCGGTGCCTGCTGGGGGCTGTAATCCTCAGGATGCAATTCCCCTCTCGGCCAATGAAGTGGTGAGCAGTGGTGAGCCGTTCCCCTCACGGCTAAGGTGGCAACAGTAATAAGGAAAAAAGCCGCTCCCCTCAAAGCTGTTACAACGAGCTGCAAAGCGCGTTCCTATATTCAAAATGCAATATATCGGCCTGCAGTAAAAGTACAAATTTGGTATTACAAAAACAAGAAGGGAAAAGGGTCTTGAGTTACTTTTAGTGTGTAGATTATTACATAAAGTACACAATGAAGTAACTTCATGCACAACAAACAACAACAAAATCACTCAGTCAGCATCCAATGCATGGTATCATTCAGTACCTGTTCCTTCTCATCTTCAGTTAATGGGCAGTCTCTCTCGGATCACAAAGGAGGATAGCTATAGTAGTCATCATCAATCATGTTCCACTTATTTTGGAGGGACTTGGAAATATTTTTTCTTTTTTCTTCTATTTTGCATCATCCAATCATCATCTGACTTCTTGAGGGCAATGGATTTAGGGAGATTCAGGAGGATGGAGGAGCAGGATTTTGAGGAGTGTACTGTGATATGCAGCCAGCCAAAACTTGTATATGGCAATAAAACAATTAGAAGACAGTGGTGATGGATTTGTTGTGATTCAAAGTTTCTAACCAGAAAGACAGATACACCATTAAAAGAAAATAAGTGAGGAAGACAGTAAGAACTGGAAGTGCAAGCCTAATTGTCAGGGAAGTATAGCTCGTCCTCAAACTCTGGGGGTTCAACCAGAAGTAGGTAATCATCATCTAACACACCAGTTCTGTCACCTGAGCAGGTGTCCTCATCTTCCTCCCTTGATTCATGTATTGTGTAATTCGGTGGTATTAAGTGCTGATTAATTTTGATCATTGTTAACCTCTCCACGTTTTTGGGTGAGAGACTGGTCCTTCTCACTGTTACAATGGAACCAGCAGCACTGAAAACATGTTCCAAAGAGACACTTGCGACAGGGCAAGCCAGATAGTTTATCGCCAGCCTTCTGAGCACTGGCCATTGGGCCCTTTTCCCATACCAATACCTCAATGGGTTTTGATCAATGTACACCTCTGTTGGGTTGTCCAGATAGGCCTGGACCATCCGCTCAATGTTCAGGGGTGCAAAACTTTTTTCGGGCTCTTTTCTTGTTGCATCAGCACTGGACTTACCAATGCCTTGCTGTAAATACCAATCCTGTAACTATTTTACTGGGCCTGAAGATACAGCTCTTGCTGTTGTAGATTGTGTTGGTGAGTGTTCTGAGCCAAACGCACTGCGCTAAGGCTCCCAAGTTGAACTTGACGCCGGATGCCTTGCTGCAGTACTTGTTGTGGGTTTATCTAGCGGGCTTTTAATTAGCAGCAGTTAATTTTCCAACTTACTCGCTGACTCAGCTATCCACGTTTTGTACCGGGCAACATCCATTTCTGAAAAAGGAATTAATGTCTTCAGTGCCCATTTTGTTCGTGGATCCAGAATTGTGGCACAAATGTAATGTTTTTGTGACAAAATCTTATTTTTCACCCTTGTATTGTCAGCTAAGCGACGAGCTAAGCTCTGCACCGACTCATATGCTTCTTTATTTTCCTCTACATCTTTGTATGCTTCTGACACCTCCTTCAGCTGATGCTCTAGCATTTGTAACAATGGGATAGCTTGGCCCATAGTACAGTCCTCCTTGCTGACTTCACGTGTGAAGACCTCGAAAGGAAGAAGCATCTCAGTCAGGCATTTAACCAGGCACCATTGTTCCATCTGAAGGCTCATGCCTTTCACAGTAGCATCCCCTCTTCACATGACATATTCACTGAGTGGCCTGTACTGCTCAAACAGACGGTCAAGCATGTAATAAGTTGAGTTTCAACGTGTTGCCACCTCCTGGACTAGTGCTTTGACTGGCATTCTATAGTCACGTTGAATGATCCTCAGCTGCTTCCAAGCTTTAAAAGAATGGCTGAAATGAGTGCATATTCTTCTGCAGATGGTCAATAAGTTCATGACTATGTCTTCTTTCTTCAGAAAGTCTTGAACAATAATGTTAATGCAGTGCGCCAAACACGGAACCCTGTAAGAGGAACCAAGCTCCATGGCCTTAAGTACATTACTGCCATTATCCGTGGAAA
Organism: Triturus cristatus; assembly: GCF_964204655.1. NCBI lineage: Eukaryota > Metazoa > Chordata > Amphibia > Caudata > Salamandridae > Triturus > Triturus cristatus. Next base: position 1,074,324,756 of record NC_140582.1, read on the forward strand.
CAAAACCAATCTTAAGCCCTCTTGGGCGCAGCCATTCAAAAACCTTGCTCTGAAACTCTTCCAATATGTTTACAGCAGTATGAGATTTCTCCATGGTGAACACGGATACAGTTGCATGTTTCCGAGTAGCTTTAAAAATCTCAGCTGCGTCAACAGCCCCTTCAGATAGCTTATCTCTAACCCCCGCAAGTGAGACCCAGTGTGCAGTGATGCACATGTAATCAGTGGCTTGGCAACTGGTCCACATGTCTGTTGTAAGGTGGATATTGTGAACAGTACTCTGCTGCAAATCTTGTCCAACCAATTCCAGCACATCAGGATATAGTGCTGGAACAACAACTCTTGCAAAATAGGACCGGCTGGGAACCTTCCATTTAGGGCAGATGGTTGTCACAAATTCAAGGAAACCCACCCCTTCCACAAATGAAAAAGGGAGAAGGTCCAGCACTAACATTTTAGCCAGCTTAGTATTGTACTACCGTGCCGTTGGGTGGTTGCGTTGGTACTGCCCCTCCAACCTAAGCATGTTGTCAATGGTAGTCTGGATTATTTTGCTATGTGGTGCAGTTTTCTTCAACCCAGTTAGGCTCAATGACGCGCTCTGTTTCATAATCATTGCAGTACTACTTGGTCGCCTTGGTGTCTCAGCCTGACTCAGACTCTTACTGCAGTGCCACTGAGATGTTGCTGAGGAGGATGTGGGCGGTACTACTACACTACTGGGGACAGGGCTAAAATTGTCTCCCTCTTGTTCACCTTCCACTGCGATAATATCGTCCCCCTATTCTTCATGCCCAACAACAATGGGTTGAGTTTTACTTTGTTCTAAGTGAAGTAGGTGAGCCTCCCACACGATAGTGTGGTGTATTTTGAGATGACTTGTTTGGCCTCCGGTACCATAGTTTGTACCAAGCTTACCCCGCCGAACAGCATGTTGACAAATTGAGCATATAGCAATGTTCTCCTCCTTACTGCTGACCGAAACGAAGTCCCAAAATGGGGAGGAAAACTTTCTGGTGCTGCTGGATGTGCCACTTTCAATACCAGATGAACTGGAGGGTGTGCTTGGAATGTGACTCTGAGCAGCTACACTGCAACTTCTACCACTACCTACTGAGGTGGTGGTTGAGCTGGATGTAGGTCCCTGCCTTTCCTTTGCAAATGAAAATATGGAAGCTGGAGGTCGTGGTGGTGTTACCTGTGTTGGTGGTATCCGTGCTACATCCCTTGCAGCCATTTTGGATAGGGTAATAATGTTGGTCTCCATATCCTTTGGGCCGGGAGTGATGTCCGTGATGATTGGCTCGTCATCATCATTATCTTCCTCTTGTACATCTACCTCCATAACTCTAAGGCTTTCTGGAACCTTCCTTTTCACTAGCCTTGTCTTGTGGCGTGCATCACTCTCAGACTGAGCTGGTGGCTTCCAAGTGGCATCAAGATCATCAGAAGCGGGGCTTGAAGAAGATGACGAAATAACCCTCCTTTTCCTTGCTGGGGGTCTGGAAGACAATGGATCTTCTGAAATAGTGGCTTGCCCCTCTTTGTCTGCAGGAAGCTTGATTTCCTGAAATGCCCCTACTTCAGGAGGAACAACTACTATTGCGGGCTGTTGTTGTGGCTGTTCTTGCGGCTGCTGCTGTTCTTGCGGCTGCTGCGGTTCTTGCGGCTGCTGATGTTCTTGCGGCTGCTGCGGTTCTTGCGGCTGCTACGGTTCTTGCGGCTGCGCCTGCTGCTGCTGTTCTTGCAGCTGCGCCTGCTGCTGCAGACTTATCTGCTGAGTTTCGGCATGCGTTGATTGTGTACTTCTTTGCGATACTGACATTTCAACATCGCTGCTCATCAGTAAACTGGCTACCTCTGCGACACTCATGGGCTTGGGCCTAGGTTGGTGGGGTTGGCCCGCTGATGCGGATGTGCTGCTCCCAGCTTGGTTTCTTCAGAGGTCAGACAGGACGCAGGTGCACAAGTTGCAGAGATGTCTGTGGTCACAGTTGGACGTGATGTGGTGCGCAGCAGGACTTCTGTCTGGCAGTACAATGGATGATGTTGATAGTTACCTCCTCCTGTGTCTTTTTGTGCACCTAAAAGCAAATAAGCCAGGAGAAGAACATCAGTGAAATGTTGCATTTGTTGTTGTGGTTCAATTACTACTAGTACAAACAAAAAAATAGAAGATATAGTGTAGCCATTTGTGAGACTTTGGCAACAAGGGCTATGGTATACTACTTACTGTGTACAGTATACACACACTACACTCTAAGGAAGGATAGGAAAGAATAAGAACAACCACAAAAATACAAATGTAATGGAAGGGAGCTGCTGCTGGCAAAGGGGATGGATGGAAGCAGTAAGCCAATAGGAAAACCATGCAGGCCCATATTAACTCCCACCAGAAAAGGCCACAAGCCACATGGACACTCACAAGCAACAAGCAGGAGGCCTGGGAAACAATGAACTGCTAAAAGGTCTATAAAAGAAGCCAGGCAAAAGATGCATGCTACACCACACTGCTGTGCCTTTTGAATGCAATAAAATGCAAAAACGAAATTCCACAGGGCAAAACAAGGTCTGCAGGGTGCACACCAACACACCAGGCACACACAACAAAGGCATTTATTTAACACACACCCAAAAACAGAAATCCCCCCCCCAAAACACATTTTCCAACTCAATCCAATGCCATCCATGCCCTAAATGATGTTTAAATTCAACAGGACACACAGATAAACACTTGATTAATGCACTTGTGGCTACCTGCTCTGAGCCTACTGGATGAAGGCAGGCCCGTGGGCAGACAAGGCCACACAAGCTTGCAGGCCTAGGCTTCAAAATGGCCGCCAGCCACATGGCCAGGCCCACCCAACTACAAGAAACAGAAGACAGACAATGCAGGCCTGTTGCAAAAAACACACTGCCTGCCTTCAAAATGGCTGCCAGCCTCATGGCCAGGCCCACAACAAGAAGCCTAGGCCACAAAGCAATACCATGGAGGCCTATATATGGCAAAAGCAGCACACTAATAACTCCCACCAGAAAAGGCCCACAGCCACATGGACACTTGCAAATCACAAGCAACAAGCTGGAGGCCTGGCAATCAATGAACTGCCAAAAGGCCTATAAAGAAGCAGGGCAAAAGATGCATGCTAAACCACACTGCTGTGCCTTTTTAATGCAATAAAATGCAAAAACGAAAATCCACAGGGCAAAACAAGGTCTGCAGGGTGCACACCAACACACCAGGCACACACAACAAAGGCATTTCTTTAACAAACCCCCAAAAACAGAAATCCCCCCCAAAAACCACATTTTCCAACTCAATCCCCCAACAATTTAGAAAAAAGAAAGATAAGTACCAAAATTGTAGTTGCAGCAACTGCAATGCCCCCAATCAAACAGACACAACACCAACTTACTTGTAAAATGTCAAATTCAAAAGTCCTCAAATCCAATGATAATGATGCAGCAGACACAAAGAGTGATCCTTCCAGCTGAAATCCAAAGGCGGAATGAACAGGAGATGGACAAAGCACTGGGAGGAGCCTGATGGACAGGAACAGGAAGTTGGAGAATCTGTGGCACTTCCTCCCTCTCCCCCAAAAGGTTTTTTTTTTTAAAAGGACTCCTTGCTCAAAAAAGGACAGCCAAATGTCAATCAGAGGAGTTTTTTCCATCCAAATCATCATTTAGAGAAGGTGTTATGCAGTTAGAGTTAATATTCTTTTCCAAATCGAAAATTTGGTGTGTTCGCGATCGCGACCTTCACCACACTTCCACCGGATGTCGATGGCGCGTCCAAAATGACGTGTTTGCGATCTCATGGTCTTTGTCGTGGTAGAGATTGACGTGTTTGCGACCTCACGCTCTCTCTCGCGCTGGAAAATGATGTGTTTGCGATCGCAGACTCTCGCGGTGTCTGATGCGAGGAGAATGACGTGATCGCGATCGTGAACACTCACAGGATAGCACGACTGGCTATCAACATCTCGTGGCACACGCGAACGGATTGGAAAACTCGTCGGCGAACGCAGGGATCCCGGTAAGGCGATCGCGCGCGCAAGAATGCATTTTCAAAGCGCGAACATGAAAAAATCTTTGCAACGCAGGAAATAAGCAGAAATTTTTGCATTTCGCACTTGCTGTGGAATGTGAAAATGTCAAAATATCGCAATTCCGCGAGCGGAACGGAATTTGACGCCCACCTTTACCACTCTTCTCCATGGTGTGATGAAAATGTATGGCATGATACGTGTTGAAATGGCCAATAAAATTAATTTAATTTTTTTTAGTAATGCCCGCCATCGACCACGCATGTCTGTGAGAGGCAGAAGCCATGGCCCGAATGTCCTCCAGGTGCCGTAGCAGTACGTTAGGAGAAAACGCAGTCTGAGTATTATACATATAAGATCGGGGTAGTAGTGGCCCAGAAAAGGTGTTTATCGCACCTCGTAATAGTATAGTTACTGAAGATAGTTTTAAAGTGGGAAACACAACACAAATATGCCCAATGTATATGAAAAGCAGAGGTGCTACTGCAGTTACGGCACCCTACTACCCAAGGCTGCACCTACACATTAACCAAGTTAATGTGTGAACTATATATGTATAGAGGAACTAAAAAAGCACTCTCCAAAAAGAAGTCACCACATCCAAAACAGTGATGAATAATCATTCACAAGACAAAATACATTATGCCATTCTTATAGATTTAATTATTAAAGTTTAGTCCAGAATCATAAGTCATCCTGATCCATAAATGAAAAACTATTTTTGGACTTTCGCCACAATGGCATGGATACGTTCAGAAATTAATCAGTTTCCACAAAGAACACAGTTCTGTTTTCATTTGAAGTTGGGTTATTTTGGAAAAACACAGCATCCAGAAAGAACCCAGCCAAATCTTGTTTCGTCAATCCTGAATTTTTCAAGGCAGATAGGGAGACACGCAATCAGTGTAGTATAAATTCTTCAAATCGCTGTCACACTAGCTCCATCCGTAAACATCCTAGAGTTCCAAAATATATTCACTGTTAAGAACCCGGGGCACTCCACATTCTATTTCTATAGAAGGAGATGGGCTGGATGGTTGTTCGCTATTACAAGAAACGCATGGTAAGTGCTTTAGACTGCCTGTATCTCAGGTGCGGGCCCTGGTTTCCCCACATCCATCGGTCAAGCGCCAGGGGAGTGTTGTGTATCGGCCACAGGAGAAGCACCCTTTCAGGTGCCGGGGAGCGAGTGTGCCCATGCCCCAGCCTGCTGCCTGTACTGACGTGGAGAATCGAGTCTACTTTCCCACCAGCTGGGGCATTGTGGTAAGCACGGTCCCCCTTCTGACAAGGAGGGATGTGACATACACTGCTGAAGGGAGAAGGGACATCCCATGGCCAAATCTCCCTGTCTGGGACTCTGCTAATGGCCATCAAGCACCCCTCAGCGTGGCCTTCCCCCTCCTCTTGTGCATGCTGGTGGAGTGATGCTGGAGGAAGCCTACACTGGAGGACCAACATCGCTGGCACTTCTGAGCCATTTGCCTTGAAGCTGCGGTGAAGAGACCAGTACTTCCTTCACGGGCTGCTTAGCCTGTTTCAATGAGGCAGCCTTCATTGTGGTAGCTGCACTGCGGGGTTGCAGGCAGCCACCAAGGTCTGCGCAAGGCAGGGGTCCCAGCTATGTCTCCCCTCTTGATTTCTACCTTTGAGGGCATGGTACCCTAGGTTTGGAGAACAGGGTGAGCCCGAGGAGGGCCCCCGACTAGGAACTTGCTGCCTGTGGAGAACCATCCCTGGAATTACCTATACATTGTGCCATTTATCGGATACTAGGTATTAGAAGCCCAGGAGTGCTGGGCCCTCCTTTGTATGGTAATTCTTATGTCTGTGTTCTCTTCTCTACCACCTGCATTGTATGCCCTGATGTTCTTAAGTATGTCGTTTCGTGCCTTGCAGTGACTGTGTAACGAGTATTACTGCAGGATCTCCATATGGTGTACAGTATTGCTGTTTTGGTGACTTGTGCAACCTCTAAGGCTATACTTTATTTCACTAACAGTGATGTTGTGACAATTGCCGAGTTGGCAAAGCGTTATTGTAATATATGTATGTTGGATTTTTGTCGTTTTAGTCTTGTTTGGTTTTGATAAAGATACTTTTTTTTCTAAACTGGTGTGGTGTCCATTTGTAGTGTTTTCACTGTGGTACTGTATGTTTGTGTACAAATACTTTACACATTGCCTTTGGGATAAGCCTGTCTGCTCGTGCAAAGCTACGAAGGGGGAGAGCAGGGGTTATCTGAAGTGTTTAACTCCCTGATACTGACTAGAAGGAAGGGTCCCTACTTGGACAGGAAGCAAGCCACTGCCAACTAGAGACCCCCATTTCGAATGAGAGGGGATCCCTGCCTCATGCTGCGCTCCACAATGAATTGAGGAGGAACACAGTCTTCGGTTTTGACCCTGCCCAGTGGGTTGTGTATAGATGATAGATCCATTTAATGTATCCAGGACCCAGAACTTTCCTGACCAAATCCATAAACAGGTAGTGTCACTCGAGATAGTCAAAGGCCTTTTGCATGTTGATTGATACCACCACTGGAAAGTCCTCCACATAACTGTGATTTACAAGGACCTGAAATAGTATCCTAATGTTAATCAAATTGCTCCTGTGCTGAATAAATCCACAATGGTCAGGATGGAGAAACAACTGTAACCAGGGAATTAAACAATTTGCAAGTAACTTATTTAATATCTAATCATTGGCATTGAGAATAGGAAGTGGGAGTAAGAGGCCATGTCCAGTGGGTTGAAATTATGTTTCAGTAACGGTACTAAGAGTGCCTCACTAATGGTGGGGGAAAGCCCATTCCTCTCCAAAGTCTCCATACAGAGCATGCAGCCGAGGCACCAGAAGGGTCTCATACACAACATAAACATTAGAAAGGAGGTTGCCTGTACCAGGAATTTGTCTTGGGATGAGTTCCTTAATTGCTACATTTGGCTCTGCCAGGGCGATTGGTGCATCAATGGACTCAACCTGCTGATGAGTAAAAGCAACCAGCAAGAAGCTATCCAGATAGTTTGCAACTTCTTGTGTGGTGGCCATATTATGAGCAGCATATAAGTCTTCATAATAGGCATACAGTATATCATTGATCTGAGCTTGAGTGTTAACTATATCCCCAGACAAGGAAAGAATGATCATAATGGGATATTGGGGTCATTCACTTTGTTAAAATTGAACCAGCAAATGGTTGGCTTTATCAGATTCAATGTGTCATACTTCATATACTGCCAATAGTCATGCAAGTACATATGGCCAATAATGTCAGTGTATGTTCTCTTGGATTTGTAAATTAATGTCTTAATTCAATCCAGCTTAGTGTCACTTATTACTAGTTACCTGGTGTCAGTTTGGAGTCCAAAGGCACCCCTGGACAGAGTTCTGCTCATTTTGTAGTAAGTATTCACACATGTTCCTCATAGAAATAACTTGAAGGCATCCCATTCTGTCCTTGTGGAAATCACTATCCCTGTATTCTCATCAAAATAAAGAATCCTATGTCTTAATCTCTTCCTGAACTAATGTCTTCCTGAAATGGAGTATCAAGTAAGGCCCTAGGTTTGAGTTGCCATGTAGGAATGCGGAGTAGATAACCCCAATGTAATTGCAGTAAGACTGGGTTATCATCTGAGGTAATTCAACGTAAATGTTCAGTATATTGTGCTACCCCCTAAAGGTTAGCAGAACCAAAAAACTACCAGTTGTGAATGTGGATCATGAACTGGAGAGTAATGTATATATTCCTTATTCAAAGGCTGGTGTTCCCGCCATACATCATAGAGCCTCCATTGGCGCATCCAGAAGCTAACCCTCGATACCCTGGTTACTTACTTGTGCACCAGATAATGGGGTCGGAGTCTGTCCTGTATTAGGGAAAAAACACATAGCCTCCTGCCCAAAGAGAAGGTGTGTCAATCTGAACTGTGAAGGAGGGTGTTAGGCTGTCCAAAAACTCTAGCTACGCAGAGGGGCATAGGTGGGGGCTATTGTCAAAGGCTTGCTATCAAGGTTTACATTAATGTCCACAAACTAACCTTCTGTATCAAAGTCCATATGCCGTAGGAGACACTAGTTCACACCCAAATCAAGGTGCCACATGCATAGGACAAAAAGGAGGTGAAGAAAGCCTGTCCCTTCCATCTTTTCTGTAATCTAACCTCTTCTTGATTTAAGTGTGTCTCCTGCAAACATGCAATGTCAGTGCCCTGCCTACAAATATATAAAAAGTCCTTTGTCTTTTAGCCATGATCCCCATTCCACACATGTTCCAGGACAATATCTCATAATGATCACCAGTCATAGAAGCAAGTATAAACTTAGGCACTTATCAATTTTAAATTGACGGAAAGCGACAAACTCGACAGCTGACTCTGATGTAGAAATCTCATAAGATACACCTGCTTCATTATAACTATAAACAAATAAATATATAATTGTAACTCCTACCCCTGGAACTTGTTCAGAATCACCCATGTCCTACCCAGTAACTTAGTAAACAATTGTTTCTTCTTGAGACACTGGAACCCTCTTAGGGTAATGATGCTTCAGGGTTCGCAACTGAAGAAGGGAACACACCTCCAGATCACCTCAATTCAGGTGCAGTCCTTGTGTTATTCAGAGCTCTCCGTGGTCTCACTGTAATTAGAGTATAAAGGAATTGAGGGTACCTCCCTTTCACTCTTCCACACAATGTGCATTCAAGATGAACATACATATGTTGGGAAAAAACACAGAAAGTTCATATCAAGTCCACAGCAGACATAGGAGTGGCCCTTGGGAGCCCCAACACTGTACTCTCCCACCTCATGTGCAACAGAGGTGCTCTTCATGTCATGCTTAAAGCCATGGGATATGAGTTCTCACAGAGTTATTACACCCTGATCTCCAAAGCATTCTGACACTCAGTCTCAGCCTGTTCCGGGGAGGATTTCAAAAGAACAGTGGGTCTCAGTTTCCTACTATGAGGGTGGGATCTGAGAGTGCAACACGAAGAGGGCGGAACACCCCCATCAGATTCCTTTTTATGAATCCATTCTCTAGCCTAGGATAGATCAGTAAAAACAGGGATTCAGTGCCATCTAAAATCTTAAGTTTTGCAGGGAACAAGCATATTTAACTTCATGGAGCCTGTTGCGCTGCTGTTAGATGGCAGTCTTATAATATACTAAAAAGCACTGTACAGCCAGCTCGAGAATCAAAGTACAATCACAATAGTTAAGGGATTTAGCTACCACTGGTTTCAGGTTTCTGCCTTTAGGCCACCTCCCGATGGAGGTGGCTTACAGGAAACACTATGTGCCCATTTGGCAAACAAGAAATTGATAGCTTCCCAGATATGATGACCTGAGACAGTAGCTAATGTTCAAGAAAGATATGCATTGAGGAACCTTCAATCTTTTCGGGAAGGCCAGTGATTCTCCCCTTATTTCTTTGTGATCTTCCCTCTGAATCCTGTGCCCTGTATACCAAGAAGTGAATGTGTTCAATTATATCACTTATCTGGAGCTTAAAACCTACTAAGAAAAGTTGGAACTCAGCAAGAGCTGCTTCAATATCTTTTACCCTGTGAAATTCTTTTGTGCTGGTCAGCACACAAAACGGACAAATCAACAGCAACCATGTCTATTTTAAATTAATGTGCCTTGCGGGTATATTTAATAGCTGCAAGGATAACATCCAGCTTGTTTCGTGATGATCGTAGTGGCAGAATCATGGCTGGACCCTCATTGTTTCCAAGGTTAGGGCAGATTTCATAACTGAGCCACTGAAGAGTGTTTTCACCTTACTAATGGTGTACACATGCAAAGTCAAATGGCAGATCCAACGAACGACTGAGTCAGAGGGCCATACCTCAATGAGTGACAAGAAACAACATAACCCACCGTTTACACAACTAAGACCCTTTGGTATAGTAGGGCCAAGAATTGCTTTCAGTTTTGGCATGATGAGTAAGAGAGGAACCATGTAACCAAAGTCACCTAAGAATATGTGGTACTCGACAGGTAATAGTCATCTGAGTATAGAAGGAACTAGGTATATATATATATATATATATATATATATATATATATATATATATAAACCAAGATCCTCCTTTCTGGTGTCCTCAATCGCGAATTTGTTCATGGGGGCGTGGGAGGAAGAGATCCTAGTGAGACCTGATCTGCATGAATCATTCACCAGAGTCATAGTGTGGCTTAGATATATCGATGACATTTTTTTAGTATGGCAAGGTGAAGAAAGAGAAGCTGTACTTTTCATTGATAAACTAAACCACAACAATAAAAACATCACACTAACAAGCACCATCAGCAAAGAAAAGGTTGAATACCTAGATACATGTGTTCAGGTGAAAAACAACACAGTACATACAATCTTATATCGTAAGAGTACTGCTGGCAATACTTTGCTTCATGCTCTGAGTAGCCACCGTGATAACTTAAAGTGGAATATTCCATATGGAGAACTACTCAGGGCCAAAAGAAATTGTAGCTTATTATCGGACTACCAGAAAGAAGAGAGAACAATGATGGAAAGATTTAAAGCAAGAGGGTATCCATCATGGGTTCTTAAAAAAGCTACGGAAAGAATCAAGTCAGTTGAAAGATCTAGTACTCTGGTGACTCCAGAAAACGTTACCACACAAAAGGAAGAAGAGGATAAAACTAGATTGATTATGACATTCAACGGGCATTCTACCCAAGTCCGTAAGATTGTACAACGTCACTGGGAAATCCTGAGAAATGACACCATCATAGGTAGTAATTTACCAACACAACCTATGATCACATACAGGAAGGGACGCAGTTTCAGGGACACTCTTGTACATAGTGATCTCAATTTCAATCTTGAGATGAGAGGTATTGATTTACCAGGCTTTTTCCTAAGTGGCCATTATAATGCCTGTAGAAACAGCAAAATGGTGAAAGAATATATGAACACCAGCACCAATACCATGATCAGTATCTCACAATTTCTGACATGTACCAGCAATTTTGTTATCTATGTTTTAGAGTGTCCATGTAAACTCCGATATGTTGGCAGCACCGTTCATATGGCAAAAAAACGTGTGCTGGAACATATGCGGGCTATCACAAATAAGGATAAACAATATCCTATTGCCCGTCATTTCTCAAGTCATCATTTCTCAGATTGCTCAAAACTTATGTACTATGCCATTGAACAGATTACACCCAAAATCAGAGGAGGAAACAGGTTGTTAAGACTAAGACAGCGTGAATCAAGACACATAATAAGTATGTGCACTCTGTTTCCAAATGGCCATAATCTTGATGAAGAAATGGCAATACATTAGGCCTGGGCGAAGCACTACGCTCCGCTCGCGTAGTTTGCGAAGTTTGCGCTACTTCGCACTACGCGAACTGCACGTAGCACAGTGCGAACACGCGTAGCATAGTGTTGCGTAGTGCTGCGGTCATTTTTTGCATGCTCGCGGTCCTCAACGTCAAGTTGGCGACCGCGAGCAAGCAAAATGACATCCCGGCGAGACTTTTTCCTTGTTCGCGATCAGCAACTGCAAGTTGGCGATCGCGAGCATGGAAAATAAACCTCCCGGCGAGATTCCCAGCGCGAGGAGGTCAGGTTTCTCATTGCGAGTGGTCGCGTATGCTCGCGACCGCTTGCGATGAGAAACTACCAGTTCGCGTTGAGAAAGCTGAAGCTCGAGTAAAAATCTACTCGAGCAGCAGAAAACTACAGCTCGCACTGTGCAAGATGCCATTTTCAATGATTGCACAGTGCCGGTTGCTTGTCCGCACTGTGCAATCATTGAAAACAACATCTTGCACAGTGCGAACATGTTACTACGCAGTTCGCGAAGTGCTACGCGTAGCTCGCGTAGTGCGAACTTCACTTTGCGTAGCTTCGCGAAGTGCTACTTCGCGAACTACGCCCACCCTTACAATACATCTGTATAATGAATGAGTGTGTTTTGCATTATTAACTGTTTGATATTTATATTCTCATATATTCTTTTATGTGTTATCTTCTTAACAGGAAGAAAAAGAAAGGGTGTTTTTGGCTGACCCAGATTGAGATCCACAAACCTCCCCCCCCCTTTCTTCTTCAGATCATCCGACGTTTCTTTGTGTAAGATAAATCAATATGGTTATTTATAGTTTGAACACAAGAAGGTGAAATAAGGGAAGAATGTGACACCTTGCAGAAATAATCGAGAATGACATCAGAGAAAATTTTAAAAAAATTTATGATTACCCACTAATCAGGGTACAATTGAAGTAATAAAATCCATTGTGAGATAACAGGATATGACAAATCACGTTACCGGTTAAAATTTACATACTGACTCGATATCAACCCACTAGCAAGGGGAATTAAACTTTGGTAATAAGAGGCTAATAATACAACAAGGAAACGACTGTCTATTTTAACATCATTCTACACCTGCCACTAAATTTGTGTTAGGAAACAAAAACACGAAAGCTTTGTGAAATGTGGGTAAACTATTTCCCCGGTAATCACATTCCAAATATTTCTTTGGGATTTTGAATAAAACTTTATCAAGAACTGAACAATCGCCTATATGCATTTACGTGATGGATGATAATATATACGGTGTAATTGACACTTTTATATAAATGCATAGAATTCTATTTACATATATAGATGGGCAAATGTTAAGAATTCTACAATGAAAAATGAAACGAGTAAGTTTTGTTAAATGTGGATAATTGTCTCCCCTATGTTCATAAAAACGGTGTTGGTAATTCAAAACAAACCATACTTGACAACCTTGTCTGATGGGAACTCTCCTTATTGTACTATTTGTAACACAAGGTGAAGATAACATGATAATTTTGAAACGTGTTGCACATGTTAAGATGGCGCTTATTATGCATCCTTGTTTTCGATCCGATGTAACATCAATGGTGAAAGTCCTTTTTCAATTACCATGACAGACAAAAGTATGTAATGGTGTCTTTTGTATGTGTAACGTTGTGTGAACAAGCCACGACAGTGGCGAAACGCGTCACGGCGGGTCTATGACTTAAAATAAACCCCCTTTACTTTTGGATTTGAGTCCGCTGTTTCTTTGCATTTGCCGTCCGAGAGCGCGAGTGGAACTTCGTTTTTTGGACATATATATATATATATATATATATCTATATATATATCTATATATATATATTTCTTCAAACGTTTCCTCGTCAAGGACACAAGAACGTGGCGCACACTCTCGATGGTATTCAAAATTTCTTATTTATTCCGTTTCAAGGCAGACAAACGCGTTTCGGCCATGCTGGCCTTTGTCAATGTCAACGCACACTCTGTTTGCACGGTTTAAATAATCGTTATTCAACCTACGTCAATTTAGATTACAATAAAAAGAGGACTGTCACGTTTATAGAACACTCCAAAAGGCAGATCTAATTGGTGGCCATTTTGGGCTAGTACAGAAATGTTTGTTCCTATACCTAAGTTCCACAATTAATCCATATGTACATATATACATAACAAACATTATACTTTCATATCCAGGTAAATCCAAAATTTATCGGAATACCGTTACTTAATGTTTTGTTACGCCCTGGATGGGCAAAGACATATGCAAGCAGTAATAGACATCATAAATTACTTCATTCATGTTCCATCTCGCCCTGGATGGGCTATTGTCTTTACTGAATCACAATTCCTATCAATCCATCTGTAGGTTTGAATATATTTACAAATAAAATCAATCAAAATTCTTTACAAAATATAATTCCTTTTAGGAGGGAGAAGTTTTCTTCAAAACATATATTTATAAAAATGTATAACTTTTTCTCAGCAACATACCCTTAATTCATTGGGGTGCTCTAATTTCACCATACCATATATCCTTATTGTTCTTTTCAATAATGATTCCTTATTTTCTCATTTATCACCATCAGCTTTCATCCCACGCATTGATATTTCCTCATTATCACCTGATATTATAACATCCTCTTATATCACAGTTATTTCAAGCAGTTTCACATTTCCCTTTGACTGATGTTCTAACCAACATGAATCCACATTTCTTCCTCACAGTTTAAACCATTCGGTGCCAGGGTGCGAAGTTCTAAAATATATTTTGATTCCAGCTGTCTAAGAATTCTTATCCTGTCGCCGCCTCTTCTGAGTGGTGGAACTCGATCTAGGCAGAAGAATTTCAGGAGATTACTATTGCTATTATGTTTTTCGGCAAAATGCCTGGCTACCGGGTAATTGGTGTCAATTTTAGTTATAGCACGCATGTGCTCCAAGATTCTCTTTTTCGTTTGGTGTATCGTGCTCCCCACGTATTGAAGGTTGCACGGACATACCAGACAGTAAACTGTGAAGTCTGAATTGCAGTTCAATAATTTGTTGATACTCTTTAATTGGTTGCTACCTGGGGTCTGATAAGTTTTTATAACTTTACTATTCTTACATGCCTTACATTTTAGGCAAGGGTGGTAGCCTTTGATGTTATGGTGGCATGTGTTCTTTTTGGAAAAGTAACTGTGCACTAGCAGATCCTTTAAGGAAACATTTTTCCTATAGGTAATGCTAGGTTGTTTTGTTATTCTCTTGCCGATGGTTATATCTGCTTGGAGAATCCCCCAGTGTCTCTTGAGAATTTTATAAATTTCTCCCGAGTCTGCGGAGTAGGTAAAAATGAGTCTGGTGATATTATCATTATTGATTTTTGGGGACTTGTGTAAAAGATCTTCTCGTTTACGTGTTTCTGCCCTATTTGTTGCTACCTTGAGAATTTGCTGTGGGTACCCTCTCTGTTTGAAGCGCTCCATCGCTTCTCTGGTGGCAATTTCCTAATTCTCTTTGGTGGTATTATTTCTTTTTAGACGCAGACATTCCCCATACGGTATGCTGTTCACCAGACAGCGTGGATGCTGGCTGGTGAAATGCAGAGTTGCATTCCCTGCCGTGGGTTTACGGAATAATCTGGTCTTGAGTGTACCATTGTCAGCATATACCATAAGATCTAAATATGGTACTTCACTTTTGCTGATAGTTCCTGTGAAATGAAGATTAACATCATTTTTATTCAGACTTTCAAGGTATTCATCTAATTCTTGTCTGTTGCCCATCCATGTGAAAAATATATCATCAATGAAGCGGGTCCAGATTCCTATTTTCTGTGCCCACGCTTCATTGGTTCCTGCCCAGGCCACGTGCTTCTCCCACCAGCCCACGAAGAGATTCGCGTAGCTGGGGGCGAAGCACGTGCCCATCGCAGTACCTTGTTTTTGAATGTACAGTTGTTCACCAAAGGTGAAAATGTTGTTTTTCAGACAGAATGACAGAAACTGTAAGATCATTTCACTATGTTCAGTGTATTTCAATGATCTCTTTTTCAAAAAGGATTTTTCAGCAATTTCTCCCTGGCCATGGTGAATACTTGTATACAAACTCTTAATGTCCAGTGTGACAAGAAAGAAAGAGTCTTCCCAATTTGTGTTATCAATTATCTTGATGAAGTCTGTGCTATCTTTTATATATGATACCAGTTCATACACAAATGGGCATAGTATGCTGTTTACCAAAATTGAGGTGTTTTCCAGGAGGCTACCCATCGATGAGACTATTGGTCTCCCTGGGGGCCTTTTCTCATCTTTGTGGAGTTTCGGAATATGATAAAAGGTAGGGGTAATTGGATGTTCTGTTTTGATGAAATCATATTCATCTTGACCAAGAATTCCCTTATTTTTCCAAAAATCAATCATTCCATAAAATTCCAAAATACTTTGATTATAGTCTCTAGTTGTAATTTTTTCATAGCACGTATTGTCATTTAATTGTCTTAAGGCTTCACATTCATACGATGCACCATCTTGAATGACAATATTTCCGCCTTTGTCTGACGGTTTTATTACAATTGTCAGGTCTTCTTGTAGCGATTTTATGGCTTGACGTTGTTCCAATGAGATATTTTGATTTTTCTTCATTGTCTCTTTCGGGTTAGATCTTAGTTTATCCAGGTCTCTGATTACTACATCATGAAAGCTGTCAATCATGTCATACGCTGTTCTTGGTATGAATCTGGATTTCTTTTTTAGATTCGAGACCATTCCTGTTTGTGTTATCTCATTCTGTTCCAAAAATGCTGTGTCGCTGGACGGTTGTATTACATCATCTCCTTCAATCTCTTCTCGTAGACTGTGGAGAGCTCTTAAAGCTGGTAGTTCACTTCCAGTCAGTAGATCTATCAGGTCGGGTGTCTGATCCGGGTCTTTCACAGACTTCTGAGGTCTTCCATGGAACATTTTATTTAGTTTCAATTTACGTATGAATAGGTAGAGGTCAATCCTTGTTTGAACGTAATCCCAATCATTTGTTGGACAGAATGATAAACCTTTTCGTAATACCTGTTCTTCTATTTTTGTTAATTTTCTTTTTGACAGGTTTACTACTGTTAGATCATCGGTTTTTACTTTTTGTTCATTCCTCTTCTGCTCCTGGTGACCCTCGGGGTGTGTTGCACACTTGCCTTTTTTCCCCCTTCTTGTTTTCCTTTTTCTCTGTCCGGGGGTCTTGTTCTCTGTGGGAGTTGGCGCCATGATTGCTGAATGATCTCGTATTCTTTTGGAAAATTTACTCTTGCTCCCATGTTTTCTATCGGACCCTCTGGTTCCGATAGTTCTGGATCCACCTCTGATTCTGATGTGTCTCTTGTCACTTCTGCATTACTTTTTTTGGCCTCTTGTATCGATTTTCTTGGTATATCGAACTTCTTTGCAAATGTGAGTACTCTGCCCGATTCATAATCATGTTGGTCTCGGGCAAATTTCTCGTGTTTGCGCTTTCTTATTACTTCTTCATATTTGAGCAAGCGCTGTTTCATCTGTTGCCTCAGGTTGTCGGCTGTCTCTGTTGCTGAATCCTTTGCGATTAGCTCCTCGAGTTCCTTTATTTGCTCCAAGAGCCTCGCTCTATCGCTGACCGCGTATTTTATCAGGATCTCCACCATCCCCTTTGCTGATCGTGTTGTGTGTTCTGACCATTCTAATAACAGGTTAGGGTCAGGATTTTCGTAGGATGGCACCGTGTAGATTCTTAATCCACGAGGGATACGATCAACCTCAAGGTAACGTGTTAAAGATGTTGATTCCCACCATTTGCGCACTTCTTTTTCGTATGTTTTTTCAAGTTTCTGAAAGAGCCCCTTCAGAGAATTTGGCGGTATACTGCTCTCTTGTTGTTTTTTATATTTACTTCCTTCATTCGCTTTTACTGTGAAGACTGTGGCAGCCGCCTCCAGCCTCTCCTCCTCGCTAAACATTGTTGCGCTTGCCTTGAACACTTGCGGATTGATTCAGGGTCCGTGTTTCACCACCTTCCCAATTATACGTATTAACTCTCGATTATTGCAGAGTTCGAGATATGAAACATCCAACCAGTAAACTCACAAGTGCATAATTTCAAATGGCATCTTCGACTCACCGGGCTGGTTTCTCGATAGGCTTGCGCGTCCTCCGACTCGGTCGCCTCCGATACTGCTCCAGTCCTGGTTTTGCGTTTTGCCTGATGCGATCTCCGCTTCCCGTTTTCGTCGGTTCGCTTGATTTGATTTACTGGCGGTGACGGCGTTTTTTCAAAATAGAGATTCCTCCAAGGTTACACCAATGCTACGCCGCACTGCTTCCTGGATGGGTGCCGCCAGATACGAAGGTGTATTCGTCAATAGATTTCTTCAAACGTTTCCTCGTCAAGGACACAAGAACGTGGCGCACACTCTCGATGGTATTCAAAATTTCTTATTTATTCCGTTTCAAGGCAGACAAACGCGTTTCGGCCATGCTGGCCTTTGTCAATGTCAACGCACACTCTGTTTGCACGGTTTAAATAATCGTTATTCAACCTACGTCAATTTGGATTACAATAAAAAGAGGACTGTCACGTTTATAGAACACTCCAAAAGGCAGATCTAATTGGCGGCCATTTTGGGCTAGTACAGAAATGTTTGTTCCTATACCTAAGTTCCACAATTAATCCATATGTACATATATACATAACAAACATTATACTTTCATATCCAGGTAAATCCAAAATTTATCGGAATACCGTTACTTAATGTTTTGTTACGCCCTGGATGGGCAAAGACATATGCAAGCAGTAATAGACATCATAAATTACTTCATTCATGTTCCATCTCGCCCTGGAAAAAAAAAAAATATATATATATATATATATATATATATATATTTTACCTACTGGTGGTCGCCAGTAGATAGTTATAGTTACAACCTAGTTTCCATAGGAAATCCGCAACATTCTATTTGGAATAACTTTGGCGCCGGTTGACGAATCCTTGCAAAATTTTCAAAATAGGTGGGGCGCTCCGCTCCTACCCTGAAAGTCTTGGGGTGATTCGTCAAGCGGGGGCCGAGAAAAAAGGGGGTTCCCAAAACGCGTTTTCCCCATGCATTTTTCCATAGGACCTTTAGTCGAAGGTACAGCCCGAACGGCTGAACAGAATTACGTGAAATTTGGCAGAGAGGTAGCCATAAGGTCAAGGAAGTGCCTTTTGAAGGTCTCGTGTAAATCTGTTAAGTATTTCCTGAGAAAATAGCATTTAAAAGCATATAAATATCTATTCGCGCGCACCGTGCGCACACTGTGCGCGCACCCTGCTGTGCGCGAGCGCAATTCTGATTGGTTGTTAGATGTCGGTAAACATTCGAATCGGTCGAAACCAGGAAGTGTCGGCCGCCATTTTGTCTCTCGCAGTCTGAGGGGGTGAAAAACAAAGGTGGAGAACGTGAAAAGGGGGCAGGGTGGACAGTTCCTGACCCCCTAGCCTTTGTCAGGGGGTCCCAGAAGGACCCCCAAGGGCAAAAAAAAGATTTTATTTTTTCTTCGAAAAATCGCGGAGTGCGCGCACTGTGCGCGCACGCTGAAAAAACAGACGTAAATTTTTTATTAATATTTTTAACGGAAAATTAAGCGAGGTTCGCACACCGTGCGCGCACGCTAAAAATCCCATAAAAAAAAAATACATACATAAATTAGCATTTAAAAACCTTTCAAATTCACTGAAAAAACCATAGGTTTCACACACGTTATAGTTACGAATTAGTATTTAAAAAAATTTGCAAATTCACTTAAAAAACCATAGGTTTCACACATGTTATAGTTAGCTGGACATTTCACTCGTAAAAAACCAATGAAATTCCCCCGTTATAGTTAGTGCAGGCAACTGTAACTCACGCGACCGCAATCCTCTGCTGATGACGTCAGATATTACATCACTGATGACATATGTGTCTTTCTGAAAAATAAATATTTGTAATATATGTATAGCTAAAGATTAATGGAAGAAGACATGGGTAAATAAGTGTCTAAATACAGTGATGTAATATCTGACGTCATCAGCAGAGGATTGCGGTCGCGTGAGTTATAGTTGCCTGCACTAACTATAACAGGGGAATTTCATTGGTTTTTTACGAGTGAAATGTCCAGCTAAATATAACATGTGTGAAACCTATGGTTTTTTAAGTGAATATATATATATTCACTGAAAAAACCATAGATTTCAGGGGTGTTATAGTTAGCTGGACTTTTCACTTGTACAAAACCATTGAAATTCCCTCCGTTATAGTTAGTTCAGCTAACTATAACTCGCGCGCCCGCAATGTACTGCTGATGACGTCACATATTACATCACTCATGACATGGTCAGTGACATCACTCATGACATCACTGATGACATCTCAAATGACATCACTGATGACATCACTGATGACATCATCTAGTGAATGTGTGTTTTTCTGAAAATTAAATATATTTTATATATGTATATCTCAAGGTCGATGGAAGAATAAATGGGTATATAAGTGTCTAAATGGATGATTTGTTTTGAAAAATTGATTGTGTAACTGACTGATTAACTGTATCATAGTGAATACATGGCTTAGTGAGTAATGTTTAAATATGTAAATATCTGTATCAGTCTCTCACTTTGTGTATAAGTGGCTGCATGGGTTGGTGAGTAGCTACATGGGTGTCTATATAGGTTATTAGTTGGTTTTTTGAGTATCAGTCTGAGTGTCTGCATGGTTTGGTGGGGGTATTACGTAGTGCATAGGTGCATGAATGAGTGACTCACTGTTTGTATGTGTTGAAGACAGCATGTGTGCAGGACTGTATGGGTGGATGAGTGTGTGTATGGGTGTGTTAGTGAGTTAATGACTGTCTCAATAGTGTCTTTATGAGTAACTACATATGTTTTAAACTAGTATATGTGACTATTGGTGTATATAAGTGAGTATATGTGAGAGTGAGAGATTGAAAGAGTTCCTGTATGAATAAGTATGTGTTTCTATAAGTGATTGTTTAAAAGACTAAGTATGTGTAAGTTTCCGTAGAAGTAAGTGTGGTGGTGTGTGTATAACTGTATATGCAAGTAAATGTATGTTTGATTCTTTATTAGCATGAGTGACTATGTGTGTGAGTAACTCTATGGATGAGTGGCATTGTGTAACATGATGTATAGGTGTATGAGTACATATGATGAGTGAGTACATGTATGAGTGACTGTATAGGACTGTTGGTGAATGAGTGGATGTGTATGTGGATCTTAGAATTACTGAAGAGGTTGTTGTAACTGGTATTGGTATGTCCATTGTTTTGAAAATTTTAGTCTCTATTTTTGAATGTGTGTATCAAAGGTTATATTAGGGTGAGAGGAGGTATGCCACTCTATCACAAGGATGATGTCATCAGTGATGTCATCAGTGATGTCATTTGAGATGTCATCAGTGATGTCATGAGTGATGTCACTGACCATGTCATGAGTGATGTAATATGTGACGTCATCAGCAGTGCATTGCGGGCGCGTGAGTTATAGTTAGCTGAACTTACTATAACGGGGGGAATTTCAATGGTTTTGTACAAGTGAAAAGTCCAGCTAACTATAACACCCCTGAAACCTATGGTTTTTTCAGTGAATTTCTGAGGTTTTTTAAATGCTAATTCCTAACTATAACGTGCCTGAAACCTATGTTTTTTTTTGTGAATTTCAAAGGTTTTTTAAATGCTAATTTCTAACTATGCCTACAGAGATAGGACATGTGAAGAAAGAAGAAAAAATGCACAGAAAGAAAAAAAAGAAGTGCAGAAAGAAGCAACAGAAGTCCTCAAAGACAAAGAAAAGTGCAGGAAGAAGGATAACGTGCAGAAAGAACAAAAAGAAGAGCAGAAAGAAGCCTTGTTGCAAAATCATCCTGTACCCTCAACTTTTTCAGACGGATACTGGTGGTAACTGAGTCTGACTAACCAGTCGTAGAGCCAGTGCTATGTTAAAAGACACTTAGAATACAGTGAAAACACCTACATACACTAGGGAGCATTATGCATTGGGGTCCCCCTGTGATTAGCATGACCTCCTCTGTAAGCCCCTAGTATATAATAGGGCAGGGGGATTAAAACTACCTCTTAAAACAGGCCACAGGGCATTTTTGCACACGTTAACTCAGGCCCCGTCCCCTCCCTTCACCACTGTGTAAACACACCCTGTGTCCGTTTTTAGTTGGGAGATTAAGTTCATTTGAATCCTGAGGGTCCCTAGGGTCCAACTAGCCCACTAGGTACCTCCAGTAAGTGCCACAGAGCTGCGTTGCAGAGAGGTGTAAAAAGTGGCACGGCCTGGACCACCTCTCTGCAATGCAGCTCAGTGGCGCTTACTGGAAGCACTTGGTGGGCTAGTTAGCCCCCAGGGGCCCTCAGTATTGAAGGGAAATTATATCCCCAATTTAAAACGTGCCATAGTGCGTGTTTGCACACGTCACCTCAGGCCCCGTCCCCTCCCTTCACCACTGTGTAAAGGCGCCCTGTGGCTGTTCTAAGTTGAGAGATTAAGTCCCCTTGAATCCTAAGGGTCCCTAGGGTCAAACTAGACCACCAGGTACCTCCAGTAAGCGCCACAGAGCTGCGTTGCAGAGAGGTGCAAAAATGGGCTTGGCCTCAGAACACCTGCCTGCAGCGCAGCTCCCTGGCCCATACTGGAGATGCCTGTTGGGCTAGTTGGCCCTCAGGGACCCTCAGTATTGAAGAGGAATTGATTCCCCAACGTACAATTCGCCAGGGGTGCGTTTGCAGAGTGCTGCAAGGAGGGGGCGTGGCCTCCGGCACGATGCCAGTCTTTTATTTATTTAAATTTTTTAAGAAGGGGGGCTGTGTGGTTCCCCTTCTTATTCTAATTTATTGGCCCTGATGACCCCATACCCCAGGGCCTGTCTCCTAATTATATTTTTATTGACCTCAATTCCCAGGGCCGGCCACTGTTTTTTATTATTTTTAAAAAATATATATTTATAGACACACCTAGGACATGCTGGACAAACCGTACGTACCTATCACCATGACGATTTGCGTGATATTCATTAAAAGGCGACTATGCATACAATGAATCCACGTGGAATGTATTTACACCACTCGGTAGACACCCTTGTCGTTTATTTATACAAACATGGGTATCTATTGACGGGCACATTTAATACACATGCACACCAAGCCATTCAAAGGGGATTCGACAAAAATTCGACCAAAACTATGCAAGAAACCCCCCTCACGGTTAATAAAACACACATCCACTGCCGGATGTGTAATACTTTTTATTTTACTCTCTGGAAAGGGGACGAACATTACTTGAGAGTCACAGCGCGCTCCTGGCAGAGCCCAATGCTGTGTTACCCCCACCATTGCCTGCTGAGTGCCACACACCTCTGTGTTGTATTCCACTAGCTAGTGCATATGCTATGACACTCTCTAGCCCATGTGCACTGTAACACCACCCCGTGAATATGTCATGCCACACTTGTCTTCGCACGGGTTATATTGCCCCATCTAACGTGCCTTCCTCGATGCCTATGTTATAACGCACAGTGCTATGCCATACATATTACAATCTGGGATCCATATCTTTGTCACAGTGCATATGCAACGTTACACTCCCCAGCACATATTTTATATTACAACTTTAGAGACTAGTTAGGTTACACAACACTGCCCTGTGCATATTACACTCCAAGGCGCATATAGCATAGCACTCGCTAGTGCCTGTGCTATCTCGCGCTCTCCAATGAATCTGTAATTGCGCACAATGTATTGCATATTATATTTCACGCCCGGTTCATCTTATATCACACTTTTTGGTGCATAGTTTATACCATACACTATATCTAGTTTTCATTTTCAATCGTGCTCTCAGGACTATGTTCTATATAACACTGTGTTCACCTACCCTTTTCACGGGCATTACATTTTGCGATAGGGGGTGGAGGGTCAGGGGGTGTTTCTGCCAAGTGAGCCCGGAGTCACAGTCACAAACGTCCTCTTCTTCCTGAATAAAAGTGAGATTATGCTGCATACTTGTTCATATTTTAAGTAGTTCGCACAGACACATGTTTTAAAAACAATAAAGTTCCTAATACCCGCCTTCTCTGAACAGTTAGCTTGCTGCCCCATCCCCCTCCTCCCTATTCTCTGTTGTGTGAATCCATGGACTAGCCTCCTCCCTCCTGCCATGCATGGTCTGATGTGCTGCCACTGCCCTCAATTTAGTATGATGTACCAGTCCACTCCTCCTGCCCTCCATTGCCCAATTCTATGCCCCATCATTGACCTCCTGCTTAAACTCTGTGCTTAGCTTGCTGCCCCTATTCTCCTTCCCCCTGCCCTCCGATGTCTTTGTGCATGCCCCTGCTCCATCCTTTTTGCCCACCATGTTCCATGGACCTGCCACTCCTATCTACTCTGAGTGTTCTGTTGAGCTGCCACTCCCCTCCCACCTGCCTAGCATTGTCAGATGACTGTAACCTGTCCCTGCCACCTTCACCCTGCCTGTCCACATACCATGCCCCTATCCTCTTCCTCCTGTCCTACATGGTCCATTGTACTGCCACACCCTTCTGCTCTCCCTGGTCTGTTGTGCTGCAACTGCTCCTCCTGCCTGCCCCGTGCGGTCTGTTGTGAGGCCCCTTCCCCTGAACTTTCTTGTCTGTGCACAGGTCCTGACCCTCCCTTCTATCCTCCATCATCCTTTGTGCATGCCCCTGCACCCTCCTTCTTGCCCATCATAGCCATTGTGCTGCCACTAACCCTCCCACTTGCCATGCATGGTCTTCTGTGCTGCCATGGCCCCTCCCACCTTCCCTGTGTGGTCAGTTAGCTGCCCCTAACCCCCCCCCCCATCTTCCCTCCATGGTCTGTGTGTATGCCATCACAGTCTCAGTGTTGCTCTTCATGGTGTATCTTGCTTCTAGTGCCCATCCTGCCTGACCTCCATGGCTATCTTGCTGCTCCTGCCCTGCCCCCTTGCCCCCAGCCCTCTGTTTACATGTGCAGACCCCTACTCCCTCCCTCCTGGCTTGTCTGTTCCATTGTAATGCCCCTGATCCTTCCCTCCTGCCCTTTATGGTCTGTTATGCTCCAGCTTTCTCTCCTGTCTGTCCATTATGGTCAGCTAGCTACCATTGCCTCTTGTCCCTCTGTTCTCTGTTGTCCATGTGCATGGTCCTGTCCCCTCCCTCTTGCTTTCTATGGATTGTTGTGCTGCACTCCCGTCCCGCATGCCCTGTGTGGTGTATTGTGCTGCTGCAAACCCTGATGCCTGCCCTGCAGGGTCAGTTTGGTGCACCTCTCCATGTCCCTCCTGTCCTCTGTTATCCAAGTCCATGTCCCTACCCCATTTCCTTCCATGATCCAATGTACCATACTTGCGAACATTTTGAACTTGGTAAGAGGGAGATTGTGAAAAAAAACTGGGGTATTGATTTTCCCCTTTGAGATACATTGAAAAAGAGGAGATTGTAGACAGGAGACAGATCAAATAAAGCCCATATGAGCTTAAAAACATTGGACGTTTCATGGCTGAATCGGGTCTGTTGGCATGTATGGTTGTACTACCATTGCCTCTTCCTTCTGCCCACAATGGTCTATTACATTGCCACAGCCTCTCTTGCAAGTCCTGTATTGTTGGTTTGTTGCCCCTGCCCCCCTTTCCACTGCCCTCCATTGTCTGTTGTGCTGCCACGGCCCTTCCTGCCTGCTCAGTGTGGTTAAATTGTTGCCTTTGCACCCTCCTACCTGCCTTCAATTTTCAGAGTCCGTGCCCCTGGCCTCTGCCTCTCAACAGTATCCTAATGAACAACTAGATTGCTAACATTCTATATTTATTACAAAAGTGTGGAACGCCTGACGTCATCTTGATGTGATCAAAACTGTAATACCTAGAGCATTTCCTTTAGAAATTACATATATGAGAGGGTCTTATTGGCATCAAAATTATGGTTAGTGCTCTAAAAGACTAAAATAAGGACATATTTTCTGAGTTTTCAAATAGCGACAAAGCACTTTTAAATTATTTGTTATCTTTATGTTTTTTT
Organism: Triturus cristatus; assembly: GCF_964204655.1. Classification (NCBI taxonomy): domain Eukaryota; kingdom Metazoa; phylum Chordata; class Amphibia; order Caudata; family Salamandridae; genus Triturus; species Triturus cristatus. The sequence goes on from NC_140582.1 coordinate 1,074,350,203, forward strand.
TATCCAGTTGACCACTTGATTAAATGTTGCACTTAGGGGAGAGGATGTGGTGTTACTTCCAGAACTGCAGACTTTGCAACTGGGGAACCAGGTTGGAGTTTCTGCTTCAGCTCGACATTCTGTGATTCTGGTCAAATCACTTAGTCTCCCCATGTCTACAACCACAATGAATTTGTGCTTGTGTGATGTAACCAATGCTCATGTAAAGCACTCCAAAACCCGACAAGTCTGCACTATATATCACTGCAAAAACACAAAATAATAAGTGTTTTGCACACTTCTGTCATTGGGCTATATTTGGGCTACATTTGGATGATTTTGGGCTACATTTGGGCTCTTTTGTCTCCGGTGGCCATCTTGGGAGATTTATTTGTTATGAAGTTTCCTAATTTCCTCATGTACTGCAGTCTCCTCAGTAGGAAATGCTTTCAGTTTTTTACTTTGATTCCATCATGAAGGTATTCAGATATGTCACACATTTGCCATAAATTCTGAATGTTAGCACTCTAGTTGTTCATTAGATCACTGTAGTAAAACTACTGTTCACCACGGAAGTCTGCTGCTGGTATTAAAAGTGCATGTTTCAGTCTGCATGTCAGAATTTTTTAATGAAATAGAAGAGGATTTGAGAAGTCACTCAAAATGTGCCCTCATTTTCTTTCTTCAGCATTAATCATAATTTCTATGGCAACATGAACCCCCTCATTGTGTTCCTTTTTAAATTAAATGTTTTAAGTGTTACCAGTTTATTCCAATCAAGATGGCTTCAGGTGTGCCATACTTTTGTCATAATGAAGACAGTAAGCGCTCTAGTTGTTTTTAAGAACACTCTGGGGCCTTCTGTCATTGGGCTATACTTGGGCTACATCTGGGTGATATTTGGGCTACATTTGGGCTCTTTTGTCTCTGGTGGCCATCTTGGGAGACTTGTTTGTTATGAAGTTTCCTAATTTCCTCATTTACTGCAGTCTCCTCAGTAGGAAATACTTTCAGTTTTTTACTTTGATTCCATCAAGAAGACATTCAGATGTGTCACACATTTGCCATACATTCAGAATGTTAGCACTCTTTTTGCTCATTAGATCACTGTAGTAAAGCTACTGCTCACCAGGGAAAACTGCTGCTGGTATTTAAAGTGCATGTTTCAGTCTGCATGTCAGAATGTTTTAATGAAATAGAAGAGGATTTGAGAAGTCACTCAAAATGTGCCCTAATTTTTCTTTCTGCAGCAATAATCATACTTTTTATGGAAACATGAACCCCCTCATTTTGTTCCTTTTTAAATTAAATGTTTTAAGAGTTACCACTTTAATCCAAGCAAGATGGCTTCAGGTGTGCCATATGTTTATCATAAGTAGGACTGTTAGCGCTCTAGTTGTTCTTTGGAACACTCTGGGAAGCTACAGTAGAACACAAAGGAATCAACTGACAGTCTATGCCCTTGTTGGATGTACATGTTTTACTGAGAATGTCAGACTTCATTCTCACATGACTGAGAAAGATAATGTGAATTTACAGAAAATAAGCTCTCAGTTTAGCTTATAGATCACCTTCCAAACCTCTGTGGGAAAAGCATGAGAAAATATTTTTCTCTCAATCATGATATCCCAGCAGAAGGCTTTTTCACATGGTGAAATCACCTTAGAACATACCACAATTCCTAAAATGAGTATGGTACCATCAACATATGATTTATAATGTAACTAAAGTCTTAAAACCTTCTATTAACTGCAATGCTTTTTGATGAGGTGCTATCATGTATATTGGTCCCAAGATGGCTGCCAACACTTCTTGGATGAAGTGCTCACAGCCAGTCAGATCTCAGGATGAGATGTGTGGTTAGGCTCCGCCCACATATATATATGATTTTACTTTTGATTTTCTCAGGAACTACTGAACAGATTGACACCAGACCTGCAAAAGGCACTTCCCTGACCTGAGGACTAAAGGTCCCTATGGAAAATTGCATGGGGAAAACGTGTTTAGGGACCCCCTTTTTTCTCAGCCCCCGCTTGACGAATCCCCCCGAGACTTTCAGGGTAGGAGCGGAGCGGAGCGCCCCACCTATTTTGAAAATTTCGGGAGGATTCGTCAACCGGCGCCAAAGTTATTCCAAATAGAATGTTGCGGATTTCCTATGGAAACACGGTCCTAACTATAACTATCTACTGGTGACCGCCAGTAGATAATATATATATATATGTATATATATATATACATATATATATATATATATATATATATATATATATATATATATATATATATATATATATATATATATACATATATTCACTTATAAAACCATAGGTTTCACACATGTTATAGTTAGCTGGACATTTTGTTGCAGGGATTCTGCTTATGCACAGAACTATGCTCAGGAAACCAGGACCTCAGAGAATTGTGGTGTACCAGAAAACTCCCCTCAGAACCCAGAACCCCTTTTCCGACTAGCTTAGTATCCCATTCGTTAGCCTAGATCTAGTTAGGCGGTCCCAATGTATAGACAAACCAGAACAAGCGACTTAGATATTTCTCAGGAGTAGTGGGCATCCAAAATACCTGTTCGTATCTATTTGTTAGTCCACAACAGAATAATACAGGCACGGTAAAGTTTAAAGAGTTTATTTTATAAACCTCGCGTCCTAAGATGCAGTACTTTGGCTAACACTAGCAGACTAACAGTACAGATCAGAACCATAAGCATTATTACAATACCATACAGAATGAAAGGAGCAATCATACTAATAATGACAGTGGTATACAGCCACTCTCCTTTCTCTAGAATCTAATACATTATTATTATTAGACTATTAGAAGGTCTCTTAGGTTAACAGGGGGGACCCCATACCGTATAGATCAGCTTAGTAGAATCACATCAAAGGATCAGCCAGCTCTCTCATGCATCAGCTTTTCTGTTCGAATGAATGTAAAACCAAACTGTTCTGCAATATTAAAGACGCTTGTCCTTCAGATATTGGCAGCTGTATGAATGATATGTCTAAAAAGTGGTACGATCAATCTAATCACAACACTCTGTACCTTCTAGTGACCCAGACTCGTTCTTTGCATGATGTACAGACCAAGGACACATTACACTGTTAAGAATGTGAAACAACAGTTTGTTATCCTGTAAGGCAAAGTCGAGTCAGCATTTCTAAAATGTATAACACATAACAACAGTGTCGGGTGCAGCGCAGCGGAAACGACAAGCTGGCTTGCTAACAATTATCTTGGTTATGCTAACTTAGTGTTGTAAATAGGGCGTGGCTTAATCCATCTTACACCCCCCCATGATCGGAGCACTGCCCAATAGGGATACACTTATCAAGAACGCAGAGTTCAAGCGATATAGAACGGAACCAAGGGCATGAACTAAAAGTCCATATAAGGTAAGCGTAAAGTCCGAGAAAAAAAATATATTAAAAATCGTCAAAAAGAAAAAAAAAAAAAAACGATGTCTTGAAAAAAATTTAGTAAAAATTTCGATGAATAATTAACAGCCCTGGATGCATCCTGGAGTGACAATGTCAATCAGTCAATCCATAAAGGTATAAGCACCGTAAGTTGCAACAGCTTCCAAGAGGAAATCATTGGAGCGTTCCGCAAAAGTATCCGCCATCCAATTTAACAAGGGAAAGGAACACACGTGTTCATCAATTATCGGAGCATCCAGCACCATGATAGGACAACTGTCAGCATCCTCGATATAACTCCTTTCAAGGAATTCTCCGATATCCCAGTTACCAAGGACTCCGTGTGCAGCACCCAAAGCCATAAACCCGACACCAGAACAATCAAATTCATGAGCCACTAAGGGACACATTAGTTCATCAAAATCCGGGTCAGGTGACGCCAAGTTTGACAGGCACAAGTCCAGAGCCCATTGGAAGGGACAATCTAGGCAATGAAAGACAGGTTGCACACACGTAAAAAAGGGAAACCGGAAAGACAATCCATACTTGACACTTAATACCGCCAGCGGTAAGGTGCCGTAGTAATCAAGCATCCGGCTACGAAGATGGAGCAAGCGGAGCATGCTGTCTTGCAACTCCTGGTGTGCAGCCATATCGAAGTGCGCAAATCAACAAGAGGATCCCAGCCACCAAAGCGAGGAGCAGGCGAACCCTCCGAAGACACTTGAAAAAATAGAATGTAAAAATCCGGGGATCACACCAAAAACAGTCTGGAAAGATGTCACGAGGCCTGAGCCCACAATTTTAAAAAAATGAACAAGGCCAGTCGTAGATGAAGCATTAAAGATAGTTTGAATCAAGGTTCCAAAATGGAGGGGGAGGTCAGTATTTAAAAGAGCTTGTACCTCAGTGCGTGTGTTCGCCACCTTAAGAAGAAATGTTTCACGGGACGAAGTCAACGCAACCTCTTTTTTAGACAAAAGAGCCCTTATTCTGCTCATCCTATTGAACTCTGCGTTCAACGTTGGAATCTCTGGCCAGATGGATATATCGAGTCGGCCTTGCGGGGGTGGGAAAAGGACGTTATTACAGCAAACTACTTTTTGCGAAACAGTGACTATGTAAGGAATACCCACTAGCATCCCACAGCAAGCTTCACTAATTAAAAGCAAATAACTACCGTTGGCAAGCAGCTTAAAAGAAGACGTTATAACTGGCATTGGAATCCCCTTTAGGACACAAGCTAAATTAGGAGCGTGTATATTGCAAGCGCCATGTAATTGTATATGTCTACAAACCACAGAATGATCAGGAGCGGAAGTGCATTCTTCCCCTTTTAAGTAAACCTCCTTGCCATCCCTTACGCATCTGTAAGTGAACGGAAGTGACCAAACTTCGTGCAGGAACGCATCACCAAGTTGTTCATATCTGCCAATGGCATAATGCTTCATGCACGAATTAAATTTGAACAAACTAAAAGGTAAAGTGACTAATCCGTGTATAAGCCACACGGCTGAATTCAACTCAGCAACAGAAAAAGGTAAAGGCTCTAATTTTTCAATGTGCAGCAATGCGTAAGTTGCGTCTTTCATGGACATGAACTGCTGTTTTGCTGTCAAATTAAAAGGAAGGAACAACGATGAAATATTCATGTAATCCCAAGGGACTTTCCCTGCCTTTAACGTTTGTAATGTCCATGCAAACTGCATAATTGAACACAACTGATTTTGGCCATGATACAACACAGATACATCATCTTGCACAATGTCTACGACAGATGAAACAATATTATCTAATGTATAAATTCTAGAAGACAAAGTATTAATACTATTATCTATCACAGCCAATACTTTTTCCATATTGGCCTGGTCAATAGCACGTAATCTAGAAGCAGCTTCAATTTGCGACAATTTCCAAATTTCATTGTAAATAGCATAAGCCCATGTAAATTTGATACTTGTATAGCGCACTACTCACCCGCAAGGGTCTCAAGGCGCTTGTAGGAATACCGCTGTGGAACCCATCCTGGCTTTCCCTGTGAGGCGTCCACTCCTGGGCACCCCCAAGGTGGAGGCCAGGCATCCTTAGCGTTGTGGGGGCCGTTGTGGAGATTAAGCAAGCTATTGCCCAGAGTTGCAGAGTGGGACTCCATGATTGGAATAGGCACTGAGGCGAGAATTATCAGGTCCTTGGAATTTTTGAGCCCAAGACCCACCGAGGCGGGGAATTGAACCCTGGTCCCGGGCTAGACCTCTGCATCAGGGTCTGCCGCTCTAATCATTGAGCCACACTTCTCCACATCGTTTAGACCTGCCATTTGCAGGACCCTTAATAAAATCATTCAAATCTATTTTGTCATTTAATCGTGATAAATGAAGCTTAACTGAAGTTAACGTGGAATGTTGCAGCCACGACTGACATAACTTACCTACAGAGTAGGTAGTCACCGTGTGTGAAGATGTAAAACGAGGGTCAACCCTATGTTGTGTATACCCTGGAGCCAAATCCAGAAACCGATGTTGACAGGAATCTGAGCTTGCCATACCAACCAACCCTCAGGATTCAATGTTGAAATATTGAAGGTGCCATTGGAAACAAGGGACTGCAACATAGTAAGGGACAGATCTGAGTGATTTTCCCAACCAGGATAAGCACCCAGATCCGGGATCGAGGGGGAAATTAATTTTTTTAGATAAAGCCAATCCAAAACAGGTGGTCTGAAAAATAGACGAATTTAAAAATAATATATGGTTTGGGATAAGACAGGCACGATGCAAAGCCTCCGTTCCCTGTACCTGCCACGGTTTAGTTCCCCAAACCGATTTAAGATCGATAGTAGCTTTCCATACGTCATAACCTCCAATAGCCAATTCATCCATAAAGGATTTGGAATATAATAATTTTGTGTGTGTCAATCTAACCTTAGAAGTGGGTTCTACCGCCACCTTAACATAAAAAGAAGCAGGGTCTGACACACTAAAATCCGAAAAATATGTGAATTTTTTCAATAAAGTAGCAGAGCTGCCAGGCATAGGGACAGGACAATGTTCCCATTGAGTAAAATTAACACAATTTCGAAAAGTATTTGCTCTGTGTAGGAAATGTGTGCCATAATGTTGAAAACAAAATTGCTCATCGTAATTTGCAGTATTTAAATACAGATCTTCAGCATCAAATGCAGCATAATATTTTAAATCAGAAAACAGTGCTTCTATTGCTTGTACATCCCAATCATCTGAGCGGATGTTTTGTTTAACTACATCACCCATAGAAACACGGAAAACAGTTGGCACATTAATAACTTCGGTGGGACCATGAATTTGAAAGTTCACTGCATCCCAAGCAATCCCATCACGTACAGGCCAGGCGGTGATGTTCACAAACGTCTGGTCTCTTTTCATGATGTGTGATGAGGAATGGGGGGCCAAAGTTCCATCAGTTAATTGAATTGTAGAACGCTCATTCAGGTAGTGTCCATTGATAAGTCTAAAAAACACTACCACAAAGCGAATTGTCATGAATAAAAAAATACAAATCAGCACCAACCAGATGTAAGTCCAAGGTGCAACCAAAAAATGTCTCTTGAACCAGGCAAAAAATATAGAAATTTTGGAAGGGGCAGTGGAAGTCAATGATTCAGTTTCAAAGGAAGAATGGGACTGGGTAAGTGTTGTTGTATGTAATAGGGGCAAAGGGACTTCTGCAGGATAAGCATACTCAGGATCATCAGGCAAACCACCAGCAGTAGGTGGCACAGGCGGATCAGTAACTGTAAGCATCTCAATGGAAACCTCAGGCACGATGATAGAGGGTGGCATCACAACAGAGTTTCTCAGCATCGAAGGGCAAGAAACCGAAGGTGTCATACTATGGAGAATCAGCCACCCTGTGTAGCTTGACATTCTCAATTGAAATGTACCTGTTACCCTTGCGACCAGGAAGTGGGGGTAAAACAACTGTACGTGTACCCAATACTCCAAGCACCGGGACTGGTGCACGATAAGAGGGGCCAAACTCCTTCTTGTTCTCCACCTTCTCACGGACCAGGTCACCAACACGAGGTAGCCAGCCGACTACCGGAATCAGGAGCGCTTCTTCAGATGTAGAGGGCACGTGTTCCTTTGCTAGAGTGTCTCTTGCTTCTTGTAGATTCTGCAATACAGCACAGTGGTCATCTAGGTCAAAAGGCGTGGCAGCCGCCGCCATGTCTAGACCGTCAAGGTCCGGAACAAACATTCTCACTCCAAAGAGCATCATGTACGGGGTCCGCCCACCCAGAGACCTTCTAGGGAGGTTATTAAGTGTACGTTGGACGTCATATAAGTGGGCAAGCCAGTTCCGGCCTGTACCTAACACCTTGGCTGTCAACGATTGCTTTAGGTCACGGTTCATCCGTTCCACAACACTATTGCCCTCAGGCCAGTATGGAGACGAAAATTTGACTTGGACCCCCAAACTTCTCATTGCTTCTTTGTACGCCTTAGAGGCGAACGCCGGGCCCTGATCAGAGTGAAGGGTACCACATGAAAAACTCCCTATAAAGACACGCAATGCTTTGATGACAGTCCTGGCATCAGCACTCCTTTGTGGCCACACCCACAGAAAACGTGTGCACGAATCCACTGCAACCAAGATGTACTTGTACGCAGTATCAGAGGTAAAAGGACCGCAGTGATCTAAATAAACACAGGCAAGTGGTTGATTAGATATATGCAGCTGCGTTTGAGGTGGACGCGCAACAGAAGAAGGTTTAATCTGCTGGCAAATGTCACAACTAAGTACATAAGCCCACGCTTGTTTATACAAACCGTACCACCAGTAACGTTGCTGTAAAAGAGACACAGTTGCTGACACTCCAGCATGCGCAGACGCAACACCTTCGTGGGCAGCCGTTATCAAATTTGGTCTGCAGTCCGCGTTGGGAATCAATCTATCACCAACGTCGTTAATCCTCACTAACGGGACGTTATCAGGACTTAAGTGATGATGGTATCGAGAAGGGAAACCTCTAGGGAAGTTTGTCCCAGTCTCAGAAGCAGCAATAGCTGCCAAGATGCCAGCATCAATCTTAGATTTTGATCTGGTAACTGCTGCTACTAAGTATGTTGCCACTGCTGTTTTAGCTGCCTCCTCAGCCAAACTGTTACCGACAGCATGGACACCAACTCGTTGGTGACCAAGAGTGTGAATTACATTCACAAGTGGCAGACTCCCTTTAAGTTCTGCCACTCGAGCCCAAAGCGTTTTATGCTTTACTGTGCCACCTTTGGAATCACGAAAACCATTCATAATCCAAAAAAGCAAATTGTCGTTGTAAGATTGAACACAATAGTAAGAATCACTCACTATAAGAGTAGTGACCCTGTGATCAGCAAACTCAAGTGCAAGCACTAGAGCACGAAGCTCCGCCAACTGCGCGGTACAATCACCCAATGACTGCGTATGCACTGCATCAGATTTACGAAAGTACCGGCTACAATTGCGCAAGCCGCTGAATAAGCGTGCCTTGATCCAGTTGCGGGTTGCGCCGACCCGTATGGTATTCCTCGATAGGGCGCAATGACAGAGGAGCAGGATGAACGAATTCATACTCCAAACTCTCTTGAGTCTGCAACGCCGCGTCAAAGATGTATTCGACGTCAGGCGAAGCTAAGGAGGTCGCCCATTGTATCCACCTTGGATGCAAAGCCTTAGAATTCAGTACACTAGCTTTAGTGACTGCTTCGAGAGCAGGAAACGGTGTTACCACCAGCATGCGCTTTCCTTGTGATAACGCTCGTTCTTTCAGGATCGCCATCTGAACTGCTGTTTAAGACTTTTTCAACAGTGGAAAATCGCAGCTCAGCCGAAGTGTACAGATGAGATTTGTAAGCAATGGGGACTGTGTCGCCCTCATTGAACGTTAAGTACGTGAAACCTTCCGCGCCTGGAACAATTCTAATGACCAGGTTGGTGTGGTTGTCACGAGTTTTTAAATATTTAGCTGTTAGAAGATCAGTTTGCAAAGTATACAATGCCAATGAATGCTCTGGCAGCCAGCAAGATCTGGTAAAAGTTGGTTGTATCAAGGCATAAAGCGTCTTGATACGCTGGGCATAATCAGGAATGTAGGACCGACCGAAATTCAGAAAACTCAGCAGGGATTGTAGTTTTTTCAGTGTCGTAGGGATACGAAGGCGTGCGCATTTCTCAAGGAATTGCGGTGCCAAGCCTCGACCCTCATTATTGAGTTCGTACCCCAAGAACAACACTGTAAACTCAGCAATGTGGGACTTCTTAAAGTTAAACTTGTAACCGAAGTCGGCAAACATAGTCACTATGTTATCCACACAAGCAAGGTGTGGAAGCAACTCGTCGTCAGTCAGATAAATGTCATCAACATACGAGTATGCCTCCGGGTCTACCATCTCCAAGAGAGAGACCACGCGAGCGGAAAAAACTCCTGGGCTGTTTTTATAGCCCATCGGGAGCCGTTTGAACAATTTTTGTTTTCCACCCGAGGTAAATGCCGTCCACTCATAACTATGAGGGGCCAGGTTATGGCAATAAAAGCCATTTGATAAGTCGAGCGTGGTTTTGAAACGTTTTCTCACTAGACTATCGACGAGAGCCGAACTATGAGTATTTTGTACCGCACACGTCCGGCAATGCGAGTTTAAATGCCGGTAATCCAAAACTAGGCGGTACGACCCGTCAGGCTTCGTCACAGTGAATAAAGGATTATTCATGGGTGACACACATGTCTCAATCACTCCTTGATATTCCAATTGTTCAAGGATGGACGCGACGTGAGATCTTGCCTCGCGACGCATGGGATATTGGGGTTGAGGCTGGGGATCGGATCGCAATGGAATCTCGTGATTGGGAGAACATTTATCCCAACCAACCTGATTACGATATAACGCAGGTGCAAGCACCTGTGCCCACTCCCCTGCTAACCTATTAGACTCATCCGTGGGCACTGCGTGCCCAAAGGAAGGAAGTATAACTTCCTCTCCCCTTGGAGCGTCCAAAATGAAGGCCGGAGGCCAATCTTTCTCCGCCAAAAGAATATCATAGGTGGTGGTAAGATTGTCTCAAAAAACCACTTTAATTTTGCGTTGCATGTCACCCTCAATATTAAGGACTATTTCAAATAATCTTTCTGGGGGAGCCACGCGAGTATCAGCAGTTTCAACTGTCACATAAATGTCAGTTGCTGTCGCCTCCAGAAATGGACGCAAAGCTTCCCGCACTACTGTAATTTCCGCCGTGCTGTCTAGCAGCGTTAGTGCCCATGTCAGGTTCCAAAGCTGTGTCCTGACCATCTGAGGCATATCTCGCTGAGATAGCAGCAACTTTCTTTTTCTGAAACGGTGGACGTTGTCTGGCAGTGTCTTCCTGCTTGCCTTTACCGTCAGTCTGGCGGGGCTGGTCTCGACCTTGAGTACCCCGTCCTCTCCCACGCTCTCCACCACGAGTGTGCGCAATCGATGTTTCCTGTGAAGAACGAGGAGAGCGGTGTTCAGAAACCTGAAATCTATCAGGTGACTTAATACGAGTACGATCGCGCAAATCATAAGTGCGTTCACTATACGACTGTACGGGTGAGGCAGGACGAGAAACCTGTTTCTGTTGCTGCTTCTCTTGTTTTTTGGCTCGCCAACTTTGTTTAGGAAAGTTGGGCTTTTCGTCTTTTGTAGACGAACTCACCTTAGTTTGCTGCACTACATCAGGAATTTTGATGGTGGGTTTCACGCCTAAGGCACTACGTCCAACCATCCTATAGGCTTTCGCAATAATTTTTGCGAACTCCCTTGGTTTATCGGCATCAGCCACAAGTTCCAGCATATTACCAACTTGGAACTGCATGGCATCTCCTTTGAGGTTGCCCATTACCAAGGAACAAACCACATCGAAACTGTCGACAAGCCTTAATCCTAACTCAATAGCTGCCTCCGCACCATGACTTTCTTGGACTTTCTTGATGACGGAGGGTAGTACAGACATAGACGGAGTGCCGTAGCACTTCGAATAGGTTGCAGCAAAGACCTTGCCCCAATTGTCACAATCAACAAGTTCAGGGACCAGGTCCTTCGGCAAAGTAATGGTGAGTATCCTGTGTTTATCCACAGGTGTAGTGTTTGGAAACACGGCTTCTAATTGATCAAATTTTTCCGCAAGCCAGTAAGAAAATTCATCCTTACTGAGGGGGCGCTTGCCGACAACCGCATTAACCATAACAGGGCTAATCACCACCGCGTGATGGTGATCCGTCCCGTGCCCAGCAACCGCAGGTGCTCCCACCTGAACTGTGCGTGACACATACTGCACTAAAGCCCTATGGACCGTAATCAGGGCTGTGTGTAGCGTTCGTAAATCACCCACTCCCACCGTCAGGTAGCGTGGGTGTGGAGTATATCCGGCCAGTACCGGCCAAGTGGCCCCTGCAATTGACAACGGGCCCATTCTCGCCGATACGACCTCATGGGGGAGGGCGCCATTAAACCAAATTGTATGCTGCCAGGCAGAAATAGGTATTTCTAGTGTCCTATATGGGGCATAAGCCGCAGGCACAGGCATGGCTGTATATTCGTGGAACAAATTATCGTCCGTATCCACCTCCTCAAAGGTCACCCATGAGTAAAACAACTCATAAGGGTAGGTGGCATCAGCACTGACCACAAAGACCACGGCCATCCCGTCATCAGGTACCCCATAAGCCCTCAAATGAGCGCGCAGAGGAACCCTACTATGAGCGGGAATATTAACCGCCATAAGGACACCCTAAAGAGTAACAACGATATTTACAGTAGCACTTGGGCTCAAAAGTTGTAACCTTTTTAATTTTCAAGCTTGATAGAACCTTTAGTCAAAACCTAGGTAGGTTAAACCGTCACTCTTGTTTTCCGTAAACGAGAGTGAGGGTAGTTGTGGACTAAAATCAAGTACTACTAAAGCGTCTCAGACCGTAAGACCAAACGTTAGGTGCGCCATGTTGCAGGGATTCTGCTTATGCACAGAACTATGCTCAGGAAACCAGGACCTCAGAGAATTGTGGTATACCAGAAAACTCCCCTCAGAACCCAGAACCCCTTATCCGACTAGCTTAGTATCCCATTCGTTAGCCTAGATCTAGCTAGGCGGTCCCAATGTATAGACAAACCAGAACAAGCGACTTAGATATTTCTCAGGAGTAGTGGGCATCCGAAATACCTGTTCGTATCTATTTGTTAGTCCACAACAGAATAATACAGACACGGTAAAGTTGAAAGAGTTTATTTTATAAACCTCGCGTCCTAAGATGCAGTACTTTGGCTAACACTAGCAGACTAACAGTACAGATCAGAACCATAAGCATTATTACAATATCATACAGAATGAAAGGAGCAATCATACTAATAATGACAGTGGTATACAGCCACACTCCTTTCTCTAGAATCTAATACATTATTATTATTAGACTATTAGAAGGTCTCTTAGGTTAACAGGGAGGACCCCATACCGTATAGATCAGCTTAGTAGAATCACATCAAAGGATCAGCCAGCTCTCTCATGCATCAGCTCTTCTGTTCGAATGGATGTAAAACCAAACTGTTCTGCAATATTAAATACGCTTGTCCTTCAGATATTGGCAGCTGTATGTATGATATGTCTAAAAAGTGGTACGATCAATCTAATCACAACACTCTGTACCTTCTAGTGACCCAGACTCGTTCTTTGCATGATGTACAGACCAAGGACACATTTCACTGTTAAGAATGTGAAACAACAGTTTGTTATCCTGTAAGGCAAAGTCGAGTCAGCATTTCTAAAATGAATAACACATAACAACAGTGTCGTGTGCAGCGCAGCAGAAACGACAAGCTGGCTTGCTAACAATTATCTCGGTTATGCTAACTTAGTGTTGTAAATAGGGCGTGGCTTAATCCATCTTACAATTTCACTCGTAAAAAACCAATGAAATCCTACGTCCAGCCTCAAAATTGTGAACAAACCGGGCCGTGAAGCGAGCTGAAATCATGCTCACTTCCCCGTGTAATCACAGTCTGCCAATGGCAGCAGCCGCTGGCAAGGTCCATTTTCGAGGCAGTCACTGGAAATACCAATCCCTTGGTGCAGACAGTTGTGTGCCAGCATATACCAGGACTTCTTGTTGGACGGGTCCTTGTATCGCGCTACATATATATATTTATATATCTTTAAGCACCAGGGTGCCGATATTGCCCAGATCTCTTCTGCAGTAATGCTATCAGGATGCAAAATGTGTCCTCCACGGGATCCAGTAGAGGCGCAAAGAATGGTCTTATACATAGTCAACAGTGCCACCAAAATGGGTGAAGATGGGCAAAGGAGGGAGGGGACACATCATACCCTATCCAGCCAGCGTTCAATGGATCCACCAGATAACCTGCAGCACATGGAAGTATAGGCGATTGCCTAGGGGCCATTGTGGGTAACAGAATATTAGTCAGGAGAACCAACCTGAGCCAGGTAAAATGTGTCTGTTCCATGAGTATCAACCCTCAGGCCTGCCCTCTCCCACATGGGATAAAGCCTCCAGGAGCACTGCATTCAGCCTGCAGTGAGCAGCAGGAACTGATTGCTTCAGTACTGCCAGCAGGTGCTAAGGCATCCAAGCTGCAGCATGTGGGGCACGCTCCATCAAACCCACCGGAGCAGCTTCAACAGCATACAGGCACCCCCTGTGCCCAGAGTGAGTGCTGACCAAAGAGGAGGCCACACAGTGGCTTGCTGGACACACAGCAGTGCAAGGGCCATGATAGGCTGCACATGCAGTGCTACCTTGGCTCCATGATCCCACTGGACCTGCTACAACATCATGTGGGGGCCCCACGGCACCCTGAGCTTAGCGATGACCAATATCCAGCAGCCAAGAATGCCCCAATTTGAAGGCCACAATAGGCTTTACATGCTGTGTGCCCTCTGTTCCCAGTGTCCCACCAAGCACAGCTGTCTGTGCAAAATGATGCCAGGTACAGAAAATAGCAAAAGACACACAGATGATGGATGGAATGCAGAGCAAATCAAACATTCTCCCCCAGTCAATTTAGAGCTGGGTTAAATCCATCGTTCTTTTGCTCACAATGCCACCCCAGTTTAGACCCAACCATATGCAAATCAGGCTTGACCCTGTGCCTCATGGGAACAGTCCCGACCGAACTGCCAAGCAAAGTCCTCCTTGGACCGGAAACAATCATCCTGGACCGGTTTCAGGGCATCACCCCTCATCAGCCAGACTAGATTGAATCCAGTGGCACAGTGAGTCCGGGACCTGGACTGGCAGTTCGGGCTGGACTGTTCCCATTGGGCGCAGGGTGAAGACTGATTTGCATATGACTGGGCTCAAACTGGAATAGAATGGTGAGCAAAACAAATGGATTTAGGCCCAGATCTCTGTACTGGGGTGAATGAATGACATTGTTGTGCATTCTGTCCATCAATTGTTCTTTTTGCATTTGTCACTCCGAGTGGGACGGGTATGCCCAGACGTGGGTCCCGTGCTCTCCATGCCACTGGAGTCAAACTATCCTGGCTGATGAGGGGTGAAACCCCAAACCCATTCCTAGGATGCTTGTTTCGAGTCCAGGGAGGACCTGGCCTGGCAGTTTGGGCAGGACTGTTCCCATTGGGTGCAGGGTCAAGACTGATTTCAATATGGCTGGGCAAACTGGAATGGCATGGTGAGCAAACAAATGATGGATTTAGGCCCAGATCTCTGTACTAGGGTGAATGTATGACAGTGTGCTGCATTCTGTCCATCAATTGTCCTTTTTGCAAGTACAGAAGATAATCAGGTGAGTTCGTGCAGCCAGAGGGTCCAGGGGTTATTAGGACCCAACTCAGAGTCACCAGCGAGGCGTATTGTGCAAGATTTTGATGGCTGTTAGACAGCATGCAAGAATCACAGCTGCACCAGCATGCTGCTTGGCCACACCCCCAACATACTTTGAATGTACATTACCAAGATATTGTGTCAAAAGTATAATGGAAACAAAAATGCAAATATATTGAAATTTTAGTAGGTATTCCATTCTTTATTCAAACTATTAAATGACAAAATAATAACGAATACACATAAATAGTTTCAATAAGTAATGTAAATAAAATATATATATTCTTTAAAAAAAAGTAAAAGCAAACATTAAACAAATTTTAAAATACATAAAATTTAACATATTAACAATAGCTTAACAGTAAAAATTAACAAACATATACACACCCAAACCATAAATGTAACCTAATTTAAATATTAAATAGTTTTCATTAATACGATGAACTAAATGTATTAATAAACACCAAGGAGGAGCTAGAGGGAATTTAAGTCCCAAAAACACTTTCCTGCACACGAAGGGGCAGATGAGGAAAGTGCTTGCTGTTTCCTGTTGTGGGAACACTGAGGAGCAGCTAGAGGGACTGCAAGTCACAGAGACACTTGCCCATCTGTCCCTGTCAGTGGCTGGGCCATCTCTCTTGGCTATGACATCTGTTAGATCATAGTCCCAAAAATGAGTAAAAAGAAGACAATGACTCCCGCAATGATCAAATCTGGTATACCTTACAACTCGATACTCATTTTTCTATCAAGCAATATCCAGGCAATTAACAGTGAGATTAATGGCATGGAGCAAAGACTAGAAGAGACCCCGAAGAAGGGAGAGTTACATCACTTACCGGGAGTTACCTCAATGGATGCAAAGAGCTGTCCAGGAATGACTGGGAATGCAAATTTTATTACAAGAGAAGGGTATTCATGTGTTTTAAATGAACGCTTAGAAATTATTCCAGCATTCCACTCATCTTTGGAAATCTTCCCACCCACTAAAAAGAAAAACAAGCATTTGCAATGCAATCGGTCTCGCCTTCGGGACTTCATATGTATTTAGCTATGCAGCACATTAACCTGGGTGCTGAAACATCTACTGTTCTTTAACATGGAGGGAAAGTAAGCACCAAACTGCTTGACACGCCAGGTATGGAGAGAAATATTGCCTTTCAGCGGGAAATGGGATAGTTCAAAGCTCTGTTTTTAATATAAAATCAGGGCCTTCAGAGGTCATATCACTGAAAATACAAGATTTGAAAAAAATATTATTGTCTACAGGTGCTCGTGGAAGACTATTTCTATGGACTGGAATCTAGAGAATGCTAAAGTGATTCTGTTATTTTATTGACCTCTGCTGGTCTTTTTCTATCAAGACAGTTAAATCGAGGCAGTTGACCAGAAAAAAAAGTCCCTAAGCGGAAGCATTCGAATCCTAGGGCTGATCTACAGAGCCCACAAAATACATACACATATAAGTATATAATAAGTATATAATAAAGTATATACAAGAGGTCTTGAATACTCGACCTAAAAAGGGGGCATATCTTAATCTGTCCGGACAAAAAGAATGGAAATGGAATGTTAAATATGACGCAGTGTGGAGTTGGCTTAGACGGGGCCAGGAAAAAGTACCTCTCAGAATTTCAGTCCGCTCTAATTCATAAAGTAAATGTCTTAATGACTACGTTTATGGGAAGAGTCCTTGACATAGTAGAGAATATGTCCTTTGAATGAAGTACTGAAGCCAATAGGGATATTTCTATAAGGCCAGATGATGGCAATGAAGGCCATACAAACGCCCCAGCAGTGCGCATTATAGAAGGGGGGGCTGTAAGTATTAAAAAGATCTCTGCTATTAATGACGTGTGACAGGAATTCAGGGATAATCACAAGTGTTGTACTGATACTCTGACTGGAATAGATTTGCCACCAAGAGCAATCACTTACATTCTGGTCCTAACAAATGTCTCTTTGCTGGAACAAAATTGAGAAGAAAACTGGTCCATTTAAAAAACAAAGCAATCCATTGGTTGGGAAACAGATTAGGTATTCGTTACCATTTGTTTGCATATATTATTATTTTCATAGAGTCTCATGGTTTGGGAGTGCTGCTAAACAATACAGGGGTAATGTGTTGTTTTAATCTTTAGGACTCCTTGACTAGTAGAATGTATTCTGTCCAGGCTAAGTGATAATCAGAACTCAAGTACACAGCTTATGGTGGCTCTTCTGAGTTTCTTCTATCAACTATTCCCAGTGGAGACAAAAGTAGATGTCCTATCTAACCCTCTGATTTTAATTCCATTTATGAGGGATTCGCTGTGGTAACTAGAAATAGATTGACACCTTTAGTTGTACATGATAATGTAGAGTGACTAGTTAATGCCAAGGATATTCAGGGTGAGGTAACAGTGAGGTAGGATATGAGTATTTGTCCAGTGGATGTAGCACCACAGGATGTGTGTTTTGACGTGGGGGACCTGTTACAAGGAACAAATGGGACTTGTCTTATGCCGCCAATGTACCTAATAGACATATTGAGGATGGCTGAAGGTGCTGCCATAGCATGTAGTAACAGAAATGTAGACCTATCAGGCAGGCTAGCCTGAAACAGATTATGTCAATGAATGTGGTTAGTCTCAGGATGAAACTGAGCAAGCAAGAGGGGTGGCCCAGCCTCAGACGGGCCTGCCCTTGGCCCGTGCTTTGCCCGGGTGCCGCCCGTGTGCGCCCCAGGATGCAGGAGTCGGCCTGACTCCCTTTGTGTTAAGCTACCAGAAGGTTAATCATAGGGTATTTAGTGACTTTTGTGATTCACCCTGATAAGGATTGTGGTTGTTCACCAAGAGTTGAGATTGACCTTCCTAGAGGATCAGAGTTGGCTGCATCCCCTTTAATTGTGGCATAGCATTTGGGCACAAGCTGAGGCCTCTTTTAATAGATTGTTTGTCAAAGATTGTAAATATTTTTAACCTTGCCCTGGGGCTTCCCTTCTGAGATCTTTTAAGACCTTGCATGACAGAATGAGGAGACCTAATCTTTATGATGACCCCAAGAAGTTTAGAAAAAGTAATAAAGACAATTTTAAGAGGCTGTACTTACATAATTTTGAGGCGGAAAGGTCCAAGTTGGAACACCAAAAGCATAGCATGGTCTCCCCATTAGAACGTACTTTGAAGGAGATGTTACAGCAATATTTGATGTGGGCCACTAATACCTATCGTAGGTTTTAGTTGGCAGTTTTTATAATTAATATCATACATTTGCAGGCAACTTTTCCTAGGATATATAATTCGATAGGTATTCATACATGATGCTTGTGTGATGGATTCTCAACTCAAAGTACCGTGTGCTTTATTCTCCTCTGTCAATTTTTTGCAGGACACAAAAGAATACATAATAAGGGGCTGATGATGCAATCTAATTTTAGGCTTTACAGGCTAGACCTAACCGTCCTACAACAATTACAATCTGTAGAGATATCAGTGGCAGTTTTATAATTTATAAAACAAGCACTGTACATCAGAAAATGAAATGGGGGATTTTTGTGTTTTATAGGTATGTAAGCATGATTTTTTTTGGTTTTATTGTTTAAGTATATATAAACAGATGTAGAACAAATATTTTTGAGGATAGTAGGTCACTGTTTAGCACAATTTTATCTTTATTTTATTTTCATGTGACTAATTTATTTGTAATTTTATGCTGATTGTTGTATTTTTGCAGTTTATATCTACAAACTGAATAAAGTTGTTCATATATTAAATAGAATATAAATAAAAAGTATACAAATATAAAATGTAAATATAAATAAATTTTTTATGAAAGTAATATAAACATTAAATAAAAAATGCAAAATATAAAAAAATGACAATCAAAAATAAACACTAGCAAAAGTGTGGGACTGCAAAGGAGTCAGATTTACTTTTCCCCGTTTCAACATAAGCAAAAGCAGAGGAATTGGACTTTAGAGGAGTTAGATTTACTTTTCCCACTCCAGTGCAAGCAACAATATGGAAAATGTTGGACTTTGAAGGGGTTAAATTTCCTATACCCACTTTAATGTAAGCAAAATCAGGGAAACTGTTGGACGTTGGAGGGGTTAGATTTACTATTCTCACTCTAACAATCACTGTACATCAGAAAAGGAAATGGGGGGATTTTTGTGTTTTATAGGTATGTAAGCATGATTTTTTGGGTTTTATTGTGTAAGTATATACAAACAGAAGTAGAACAAATGTTTTGAGGATAGTAGGTCTCTGTTTAGCACAATTTTATCTTTATTTTATTTTCATGTCACTAATTTATTTGTAATTTTATGCTGCTTGTAGTACTTTTGCGGTTTATATCTACAAACTGAATAAAGTTGTTCATATATTAAATAGAATATAAATAAAAAAGTACACAAATATAAAATGTAAATAAAAATACATTTTTTATGAAAGTAATCTAAACAATAAATAAAAAATGCAAAATATTAAAAAATGACAATCAAAAATAAACACTAGGAGGAGCCTAGCGCGCAACCAAGATGGCCGCGTAGGTGCGAGGCTCCCGAGGACCTCCGCGACCTCCTGAATTAATCCTGGCGATATCCTGTCCTTGTTGAGGGGACTGTGTTGGGGAACCGGAGCTGAGGCGCCACCCGTTTTTTGGGCTCGAATCGGACCCCGAACGCCGGTGGGAGCATCGATCGAAGGTTGCGGCCTTCTCCTCGCCGGCCCCCCGGATTGGAGTAGTGGGGCGATCCGGGGACAAAGTGAATAACAGCGGCGAGCGGGGCTGGGCGACTGGCGTACCCCGCACTTTCACTTTCGCTTTTGCGCCCTCCTAGCTCTCAAGCGGGGTCGGGCTGCGGAGCGGGGTGCGGTGGTGTGGCCTTGTCCAGGAGCCCGGCTGACCCGCCGGCGGTGGGTTGACCCGCGGTTCGGTGGTCGCCCCTGCCCCCCCCCTGGCACCCGTGACTTGGTATAGCGGCCCGTTTGGGGAGCTTGGCACGACGGTGGACGAGCCAGCATGTCCACCAAACAAGATGGCGACCGGGCGAAGGTGAAGACGACCCGCCGTGGCACGGCGCACCAGGCCAACAGTATGGACCGCTACACGCTCTAGAAGGGTTCTCCGGAGACATCGCGTGCATCCCCGGTGGGCCCGACGGAGGCATCTGCTCATCCGGTGGATCTGACCCTCCGGGACGTCATGGGCGCCATCGCAGAGATGAAGGCCTCGGTGGACCAGCGTTTCGACACCTTAGCGCAAAAAATAGACTCGGTCCTGGTGGATGTGAGCCTTGTGAGGGCAGACTTGTCCAAAACAAACGACCGAGTCGACTCCCTGGCCCACACCACAACGAGCCTCACGACAGACGTGGTGGCCCTCCAGAAGGAGGTGCGCCGGCTTGGCCAGGCGAGCGCCCTGATGGACCGGCGACTGGAGGACTCCGAGGGTCGGGCCCGGAGGAATAATGTCCGTATTGTGGGGGTGCCGGAGGGACGAGAGGCGGAGGCAGCGGATCTTTTCGTGGAAGAGTTGATCCTGACCCATCTCCAGCCCCGGGGGCTGAGTAAGCTTTTTGCGGTGGAGCGTGCTCACCGGGTCCCCGGGGGCAGACCTAAGACTGGTGCCCCGCCGCGGCCTCTCATTGCCCGGATTTTTAATTTTCGGGACAGAGATGCTATCCTCCAGACCTCCAGGCAACAGGGACCGGTCAAGCTTGACAACATGGAGGTACATTTCTACCCAGACTTTACTCCGGCGGTCCAGAAGCAGCGACAGAGCTTTCTTGGTGTTAAACGTCGCCTAAGGGACCTGAACCTCAAGTACTCAATGCTCTTTCCAGCTAAGCTGAGGGTAGAGGTGGATGGTCGCACGCACTTCTTCGACCGGCCCGAGGCGGCTGGGGACTGGCTGGACACTCTGCCTGGAGATCGGGGCCGGGGGGGCGGGGGGGGCGCGGCTGGCGAGGAGGGCCCGCCGGATCAGAATTGAGGGGTGACTGAATAGGCCTTGCTCTGGACGTTGTTCCTTCACCATTTATTGATTGCGTATGTTCCCCTCCTATGGAGGTCGTGCGGGGTCTGTTGGGGGCTTCCCTCCTCCTCTGGGGGACTAGTTAGTATTTTAGCTATGGGGCGACAGGCACACTGCACTTTGGGGGGGCTGTCTGGGCTCATGCAGGGGTGCAGGGAGGGGAGAGTTCTGTTGGGACCGGGGGGTGGGGGGGGTGTGTTGTTTGTTAGCACCGCAGGGCAAACCCGCTACTATGTTGTTGTTTTTAGGATGCTCGATGGGGGACGACCGATTGTTTCGACGTATGATGGGGGGTAGGGATTTGACTGTGTTGTCATGGAATGTTAACGGCCTGGGGGATAGGATTAAGCGTGGTGTGGTCCTGCAGTACTTAAAACGTATTTCACCAGATGTTGTCTTCCTGCAGGAGACGCACCTTATAGGTAACTCCTTTCATGCAATGAATCGGCGGGGATATCGTTTGGCGGCCCATTCCGGCTTCACCTCGGGCTCGCGGGGGGTGGGTATTATGATCAAGAACTCGCTCCCGTTGGAGATTGATGAGGTGCGCCATGATGAGAGGGGACGCTACACGGTTCTGGTGGGAAGAATGGAGGGTAGAGTGTTTATCTTTATATCAGTGTACGTCCCGCCTGGGTTACAAGCCACCACATTCGCGGACCTGGGGCGCCTCCTTCTGGATCTTCCGAGTGGCCTGCTGGTGGTTGGAGAGGACTTTAATGCGGTAGCCTCTGGGTCTATGGATCGCCATCCCCCTAGGGACCTCCCCCGGGCACAGGCGTGGCTGCCCGGCCTTCTGGACACGCTGGGCCTGGTGGATTGCTGGCGATTAAAGCATCCCGCATTGCGACAGTACACCTTCCACTCGGGTGCCCATGGTAGCCTCTCGCGGCTTGATTACATCCTTGTCCCGGCGGCCCATGCAGGGAGGGTGGGGGAGGTGCGCCATCTGGCGCGGGGTATCTCAGACCACTCCCCATTGTTGTTGCATTTCGATGTCTTCCCGAGGGGGGATGGCAGGGTGGCCCCAATCAATGCATGGTATTTGCGCGACCCCACCATTCGTGCCGATTTGATCAAATCCTTACAGCGATATTTCGACGAGAATGTGGGGTCGGTCTCTTCGGCCATCTCCCTGTGGGAGGCTTTCAAGGTAGTCCTTAGAGGGGAGGCCCTCTCCTTTATCTCCCATGCCCGGCGGCGCGAGCGGGAGGAGGTGACCCGGGTAGAGGCCGAGATTGCAGAACTGGAGGGTGACCTGGGGAGCGGGGTAACAGACGCCAAGTTGCATGTTCTACACCTAAAGCAGGCGGCCTATCGGGCCCTCGTCACGGAGGCGGCCAGGGGCCTCAGTAGAGAGCAGCAGGGGCGATTGTATGATGTGGGTGATAAGGCTGGCAAATTGATTGCGTGGTTGGATAGGAGGGAGAGAGCGAGCCGCGTGGTGCCTTTGATTGAGAGTGTTGATGGTGCGTGTGTCACTGAGCCGGAAGCCATTGTCTCCTGCTTCGCGGATTATTTCCGCGAAGTCTACTCCCCGGTTTCCCCCTGCTCGGAGGAAGATTCCCATGCCCTGCTTCGGGACATCGCACTGCCCTCCCTAACGGTGGAGGACAGGGATTCGCTGGACGCCCCTCCCACCTCGGACGAAATTGCCTTGGCTATTCGCTCGGTTGCATCCGGCAAGGCCATGGGCCCCAATGGTATTCCCATCGAGCTCTACAAGCTACGCCCGGATGTGTTGGCGCCCCACCTGCGCACGATGTTCCTGGCGGCCCACTCGCAGGGTTCCCTCCCGCCGGACCAGCGTCTGGCCACAATTGTGGTGATCCACAAGGAGGGGAAGCCCCGTGAACGGGTCACATCCTATAGGCCGATTTCGCTTTTGAACGCGGAGCCCAAAATCCTCGCCAAGGTGTTGGCCAACCGGTTGGTTGGCGTGGTGGGCGATTTGGTCCACCAAGACCAATCTGGCTTTATACCGCACCGTAACACGGCGCTCAATCTGCGGCGCTTGCACGGGGTGCTCGCGCGTGTCCTATTTGTGCGGGAGCCGGCCATCTTGGCGTCCTTGGACGCCACCATGGCGTTTGATACGCTTGAATGGCCATACATCTGGGCGATGCTGGCGAAATTCGGGTTTTGCCCGGGTTTCATTAGCTGGGTCAAATTGCTATATTCGGGCCCATTGGCGCAGGTGGTAGTGAATGGGCGAGTCTCGGCCCCATTCGCGCTGGGGAGGGGTACGCGACAGGGTTGCCCCCTGTCGCCTCTCCTGTTTGCCCTGGCCCTGGAGCCCCTGGCGGAGTGGCTGCGGTGGCACCCTTCTATCCGTGGTCTCCACTGGACCCCCGAGCATGAAGACCGTGTGTCCCTCTATGCTGACGATATCCTTCTGTATCTCGCCTCCCCGCGTAAATCACTGATCGTCCTGGTTGATGTTTTGCGCTCATTCGGTCGCAACTCAGGCCTGGTCATCAACTGGGCGAAATCCTGTGTCTATGTGCTTTCCGGGGAGGCTCCGGCCCTACCACGGGACTGTCCGATCCAGATTGCCTCCCAAGGTTTTCGGTACCTGGGTATCTATATCACACTTGACCCGGAGGCCCGCTATGAGTGGAACTTGCTACCCCCCCTCCAGCGATTGAGGGAGGACGTGGTGCGCTGGCGGCGTCTGCCGCTCTCGCCGCTCGGCCGAGCGGCCTTGTTTAAAATGATGTCCCTGCCGCGCTTCCTCTACGCCCTCCAGAATACTATGGACTTGGTCCCGGCACGCTATTTCCGTGAGGTGGAGGGCCTCCAGCGGCGCCTGTTCTGGGACGGGAGGCCGCGCATTGCTCTGGCTAAATTGACGCTCCCTTGGTACGATGGGGGGGTCGCCCTCCCGGACATTAAACGGTATTACTGGGCCTCCCAACTAGCTGCAATTAATCATGGCCTTTATGGGCCCGCCTTGAACCCGGCATTTGAGATGGATAAGATGCTCCTACCCGGTGGCGATTACAATCGCGCGCTCTACTCTGGCGCGCCCGACTCCCGTTTGACGGGACCGACGCGTGTCATGGTGCGTGTCTGGCACGCGGCTAATGCAGCTATGGGGTGGAAGGACCGTTTGACCCGGGCGTCACCGCTGTATGCGTCTGAGAGGTTGGGCTCCCTGTGGACGTCGAAGGGCTTCGAGAAGTGGGACACGATCGGAATTAGCACGGTGGGAGATCTCTGGACGAGGGGGGGATTCAAAACTTTTGAGACGCTGCAGGCGGAGTTTCAGCTGCAGGGCAGTGAGTACTTTCGGTACCTACAAGTCCGCCATGCGCTGGGCTCCGTCTTCCCGGACGTCGCATCCATTCCGGAGTCTTCCCCCCTGGAGGACAGAGTGCTGGATGGCCATGTACCGGACAGCACGATCTCCCTCATATACAAAAAACTGATCAACGATAGATCGTGCCTGCTGACTAGTCTCCGCGAGGCCTGGGTTGCCGACGGGCTGGAGCTGGACGACGAGGATTGGATTTCCGCGGTGGCCTCTCCGAAAGAGGTGGCCATCCCGGCTCGCCTTCGTTTCGTCCAGCTCAAGATCCTTCACCGGGTTTACGTGACGGGGCCAAGGCTTCTGCGTATGGGTTTTGCTGGTGACGGAATGTGTAAGCGTGGCTGTGGTGCGTTGGCGACTTTCATGCATATACTGTGGGAGTGCCCGAAGGTGGAGCGATTCTGGCGTGGTGTGCATGAGGTCCTGCGTGTGGTTACGCGTGTCGCGCTGCTGCCTGAAGCGAGGAGATGCTTGCTGAATGTATGGGAACCGAATGACTATTCGGTCCCGCAGACGCGGTGGGTGACTCTGGGATACATGATAGCTAAGCGTGACATTGCTCAATTGTGGGGATCCCAGAGGCCCCCTGCGGTGTCGGCCTGGAAAGAGCATATGGATTGGTGTATGTTTCGTGAAAAGGTGGTGTATGTGGCGAGGGGTAAGCCTGGGGCGTGGGTGAAACTCTGGGGCCCCTGGAACGCCTACCGCGGGGGTATTTGTGAGCCACCACTGCTACCGGCTGCCTCGCCTGCTCCGTCTCCCTAGACGGCCCCCCTCCCTCGGCCGCGGGCGCACGGTCCCCCAGTCCCTGATCTACTCCCATTCCCCCCCTCAGAGTTCTGCTGCTGGTTTGGATCCCCCACTTATGGTGCACGTGCTGTCACTTTGGATCGCGGGTTGCCTTGCGGGTGTGGTTTTTTGGTGTTGTTTTGTTTCAAGAAAAGGGAACCGTACTGTGGGCTTGGAGCTGTGTGGCCTGCACCATTGATTACTCCTGTTTCACTGCTCTGCACTGCCGAGAGACTTTTACTGTATGTATGCAATATGCTTTTGTCATTCTAGCGGCCGGCCGGGTGGTTGTAGGCCCATACCTGTAACTTTTACAAACTGCAATAAACGGTTTCAAAAAAAAAAAAAACACTAGCAAAAGTGTTGGACTACAAAGGAGTCAGATTTACTTTTCCCTTTTCCAACATAAGCAAATGCAGAGGAATTGGACTTTAGAGGAGTTGAATTTACTTTTCCTACTCCAGTGCAAGCAACAATATGGAAAGTGTTGGACTTTGAAGGGGTTAAATTCACTATACCCACTCTAATGTAAGCAAAATCAGGGAAACTGTTGGACGTTGGAGGGGTTAGATTTTCTATTCTCTCTCTAACATAAGCAAAATAAAGTGTTGAGCTTTGGAGGAGTTAAATTTACTATTCTAACTCCAACATAAGCAAAAACAGGGAAAATGTTGTGCTTTGGAGGGGTTAGATTAACTGGCCCACTCTAATCTAAGCAACAGTAGGGAAAGTGTTGGTCTATTGAGGAGTTATATTTATTATTCACACTCCACGGTAAGGGAAAACATGGAAACTGTTGGGTTCAGTAAAGGATATATATCCCATTTTAAAGCATAATCTTCTTTAAACAAGAATATAAATAGCTAACAACATAAAAGTAATAAGACATATTGGTGGGGACAGTGAGGGACAGAAAAGTAAAATGCTTCAGTTGGATCTTGCACACAAGGTTACAACAAAACCTGACAGCTGCCTTTTCAGACAATTCTATGCATATTACAGTGTTAGGGTACAATGACGCTTAGTATGCTCAGAGCATATTAGATGGACAGATGGGTTATTTCTAAGGTCAACGTTTGTTGTAAAGAAATAATTCTAGACTATCTTCAACCCAGATCTGAAAGATGTGTTTTGGAGGATGCAATATGCTCTTTTGTGCTGCAGGTTGCCATACATTGGAAATGGGGACTTTAATTTATCATTAAAAAAGTGTACTGCATAAAACACTTAAGTGCAGATTGAACATGATTTGTAGGGTTAAATAGAACATCAGGTGCGTGATGAAATTTTGTTGCCTTCCAGACCAGGGGTGAAGAATTTCCATGCACCATATCTTGAACTTTTTATATTGTTAAGGACAAATAACATTTTTCTTTCAATCAGAGCTACATTGTACTATGGGATTCAAGATGCTTGGATCTTCTCAAGACATCTTGTGTCCCACTATAAAATTGATTTCAATATCATAATTTAAAACAAGTAGTGGGAGGAAATGAACCCTGTTCAAGAGACTGTTGGCTGAACATGATTTACATGAGAACATAACTAAACTATCTATTACTTTCTAAACTCAGGCCCTCCAAGTTTAGCCATTGTGGGGGGTAGTTATGTCACCTTTATACATGGTCACTAATCATTTTAAACATCAATATCTCTGGTTCAAATAATTGGATTTTTGTCATTCTGGTATCATCTTATTTATTAAATTGTACTCTATTGTTCTAAATTGGTTTGGCATTTTGCTTGTGTTGTGTTTTTACTTTATTACTACGTGTGTGCTGTAGAAATACTTTACACATTGCCTCTAAGTTAAGCCTTACTGCTCTGTGCTAAGCTACCAGAGAGTTAAGCACAGGTCTATTTAGTGACTGACAAGTATTGTGTTTATTATTTGAGTGGTGTTTCTACCCCTCTTAACTAATAACCCAAATTCTTGCAGCTGTGTAACAATATACAGTGGCAGAAACAGGTAAACAACCACATCTGAAGCATGCTGAACTTGCATATTTGTAAAACAAACCAAAACACAGAAATAGCATGCGAGTTACATCAATTGCCCTTTTGCAGCAACTAAAGTGAAATATTAACTTTACTAAGAAGGCAGACATAGTGGACCACTAGGGGGACCATTTTAGTCTGCCAACAAGCAACCTCAGTGCAATTGACAAGTAGGCTATTTAATACCATCTCACTGACAGGGCGCAACTTTGATCATGTTTCAGACTCACTTCTCCAGAGGATCAGTGATTACTGTCTTGGATCCCAGCATGCTGCAGGGCCTATCTGTTCTGAAGACGACAGTGATAAGTCTAGTTAAAAACTATGTCAATATTCACATAATCACTCTTTCACAATATCAGTGCCTCACATTCATCCCCTGCTCTATGTAGTATGATTACTTTGCTCTTCTTCTACACATGGCAACACTTTAAGCCATATATACACTGAAAATATCTGCCCTGGGTCTGCCACCACAAATGTGCAAGTATCCTCTCATAAACGGATGTGCCAACCTAGTACACTCAGTGTTGTTCCAAGCATTCCCACTACTAGAACTAATAGAAATGGATTATGGTGCAATCAGGCCTGGTCATCCAGTTGATGGCTGTGTCAGGACCAGGTTGGTGTGTCTCTAACATGGCTTTATAAACAATAAATGTACATGTCTCCATTATGCCTCTATTATGTATTTTAGAGTAACTATATGATAGGTTAGGCAAGCAAGACTAATTCGTATTTGTATTTCTATTTTTTATCACGGTATGAGATTTTAGACAATTAAGCAGCTATGGATATTAGAAATGATAATTTGTTTCAGATTAAGAAAACAAAATCTAAATAATAAGAATGTATCTTGGTTCCTGACCCTCCAAGTCAAGGTCTCATTCAAATTTGTATAATGTCAGTTGAACAGTGCCATGTAACTAACTGCCCAGTTTCTGGAATCTAGGCCAAGCGCAACCTGTCTTCTAGAGAAAGAATTGGAGGCCAGTGGAACATATAATATAGTTCAAAAGACTGGTGGGGGCAGGCAGTTAGGTAGAAAAACTAACTGGTGTTAGGATAATGCATCGAGTAGTGCTAGAGTGATAAAGATTTCTTGGGCCAGATGTACGACCATTAGAAATTACGACTCGCAAATTGCACCAAATTGCGAGTCGCAATTTGCGAGTCGCAATTTCCAATGTACAACAGTGTCTGAGACACTGTTTGCGATTCCCAATGGGGTCGCAAATTGCATTCCTCATGAATATTAATGAGGCTGTCTCAATTTGTGACCCCATTGGGAATGGCGGGCACTCCCAGGGATAGTGGCCTGCTAGGGTCAGCAGACCTCCATGTCTGGGACTGCTTTTAAATAAAGCAGTTTTTTTTAATCAGCCCATTTTCTTTAAAGGAAAATGGGATGCATATTTTTTTTTTAAATGTAACGTTTCATTTTCAATATTTAAGGGCAGGTAGTGGTCCGTGGGACCACTGCCTGCCCCTAAAAAGTGTTGAGCCGCATAGGTGACAAACAGGCGGAGATAAAGGGCCAGCTGTTGGCATACTCCTTTCCGCTGGGCACCTCTAGCTTCACAGTTGCCACTGTCTATGTCCCAAACGAGGGCCAGGAGGGGTTCCTGAGGGACACAGTACACGACCTAGCCTGCTTGCCGGAGAGATCGCTTATATTAGGAGGGGACTTTAATGTGGCTTTTGAAGACTCACTTGATAGATCATTACAGAGGTGGGGCCAGACTGGGGCACTGTCCGCCTCAGGGAAACGTTTGGTAGATGAAGCGGGCCTCACAGACACCTGGGGACTTCGACACCTGCACTCCAGGAAATACACACTTTACTCACACCATCATAAGTCCTATGCCCGGATTGATTATATACTCACATCAGACACACTAACTCAACGACTGCAAACAGCCGACATATCCCTGTGCCCATTATCAGACCACTCTGCAGTACAGGTC
The DNA here is from genome assembly GCF_964204655.1 of Triturus cristatus. NCBI lineage: Eukaryota > Metazoa > Chordata > Amphibia > Caudata > Salamandridae > Triturus > Triturus cristatus. Next base: position 1,074,379,543 of record NC_140582.1, read on the forward strand.
ACACTGACCTTTCACATCGATCGCTCCTCCAGTAGATTCTGGCGCTTATGCCAAACCATGCTTCAGCGGCGGCCCACTGTGGTCCAACAGGTTGAATCTTGTATTGCCACTTATCTTGCTCTGAACTACACACCTGCAATACAGGCGACGACCCTCTGGGAGGCTTTGAAAGCTGTTGTTTGGGGGGAATTTTTGGGTATCGCAGCCGCAGATAACAAAGCTCGGCATGATAAGAGGGAGCAAATCAGTAGGGAAGTGGCGTAGCTGGAACGCATTCACCAGCGGACGGGAGCTCCTAGAGTTTGGAGGCACCTCAAGGCAACCCGAGCACAGTTGGCAGGCCTTGATATAGACAGGGCTGAGTACGCGGTCCTTCAGTTGAAGCACGCATTCTACATGGGTGGAGATATATGCAGTAGGCTTTTGGCCACTAAGCTACGGGCGCAGAGGCAGCTGTCCCGTATCACCGGGATTTTGGATCGGCAGGGTCAGGTCCTTGACACCGACCGTGAAATTGCAGACGCATTTTGCTCCTTTTACAAGGATCTATACGCGGTGCACTCGTTACCAGCAGATAGTCCGGCGCAATACCTTGAGGGGGCTGTGACAGCGAAACTTACACAGCATCATGCCGACGAGCTTGGCGCCTCCATTAGACTTGAGGAAGTCATCGCAGCCATCTCTCGCTTGAAGCTCCATAAATCCCCGGGACCGGATGGCTTTTCTTCTGTTTTTTACAAGAAATTCTGCCCAGTCCTGGCTCCCATACTGGTTCGTCTCTTCAATTCCATAGGACCGGAGGCAACGCTACCCTCCACCATGCTGGAGGCCTTAATTATAGTTATACTCAAGCCCGGAAAGGATAGCCGTTTCTGCGCCTCATTCTGCCCCATCTCACTCCTCAACATCGACATAAAATCTTTTACCTAAATCCTGGCCCCTGAGCCTCTCTTATCTCCCGGGACTGATAGACCCCGACCAGTCTGGATTCGTGCCCGGTCGCCAGTGCTCGGACAACACTAAACGGGTTATCCATCTAGTAGATCGATCAGAACGATTCCCGGTGGAGCGTGTGATCTTCTCGGTCGACGCAGAGTAGGCGTTTGACAGGGTCCATTGGCCTTATCTCCGAGCCACCCTATCTCACTTCGGTCTCCCAGACCGGTTTATCCAATGGGCAAACCCTGTCGCTATAAAACACTGAACTACAAAATCCTGCTCCGGCGGGTCCCGGAGTCTCTTTGGAAATGGAGGCCGCATGCACTGTCCAGGTTGGGCCGCATTGCGGCAATAAAAATGGTAATTTTACCCCAAATTCTTTACGCATTCCACACACTATCACTGGTCCCTCTGACTGGGGTTCTTCGCTCCTTACAACGGGACGTGGAACACTTTATCTGGAGGGACCAACGGGCCCGCATGAATAGGGATCTCACCTACCGCAGTCCTGATGAGGGAGGTCTGAGGATTCCGGACCTAGTGGCCTATTGGCGAGCGGCCCAACTGAGGGTATTGGTTAAATGGTCCCGCCCGGAGTCCGAAAAGCACTGGCTTTTCATGGACCACTCACTAGCCGGTAGATCCCTCTGGGGCATTCCTTTCCTAGCCAGGACCGGGAGACCTCGCAATCTGTATCTCTCGGAGGTGACCCGTCCCGTTCTCTTGGCTTGGGATAAAGTTGCTACCAACCGGGAATTATCCTCCTTTCCCTCCCCACTCACACCAATAGTATGCAACCCAGATTTCACACCGGGGTTGGATGAGGCCAGGTTTCGACATTAGGCGGGGGAAGCTAGCCAGTCCATTGGTCACTTTTTTGATCTCGAGGGCCTCAGATCCTTTCTGGATATGCACAGAGACCTGGGCTTACCCAGCGCTATCGGTATCTACAGATTCGGCACTGGGTTCTCCAGGGCGCAGTGTGTTCGGGCGCGGAGCGGCGCCTCACCACCTTTGAAAAATGGCTCCTCACCCGCCACACGGACGCTCGCCTGACCTCGGACCTATATCAATTTGCATGCCCTACCTCTGGTGGCGGGAGGCCCCGGGACAGCTACGGTGGGAGAGGGAACTAGGCAGGGAACTGACGCAGAAGGAATGGTCCACAATCTATTATAGGGCCCGACACACGGCTCGCAACGTGGCCTCCTACTGGTATTTAACCCCTGAACGCTTGCACCATGGCAACCCCGCTCGAGACCCCCACTGCTGGAGGGCATGTGGCTCATTAGGCGCACTCACCCTCATTCTTTGGGAGTGCCCACTGCTAGGGGACTATTGGCGGCAGACCCTAGATAATATTGATTCTCACTTCGACACTCAAATTCCACGCTTCCCTGCGTATGTCCTTTTGGGCCTTCCAAACGCTCTCACGTTCCCCCTTAAATCCAGGAGGGGTAAACAAATGGCCTTAGCAATAGGGGCTGCGGTCCAGAACATCCTCACACACTGGGGTACCACAACACCACCGACACAACTAGGCTGGATCCATAGATTGTGGGGGATCTTGGGGATGGAGAAAATCTCGCTCACATTAGCCCGCCAGACAGCGTCCTTCCATGACCTCTGGGAACCGTTCCTCACACTTCTAACCTCCGATTTCACGGAGCGAACGTGCCCCAAATACCTCAGACTCTTACGGCTCGCGGATCCACCACGCCCATCGCCTGACACCAACGCCTAATTACCCCTGCTGCTACTGCACCTCCGACACGCACCTGAGACCCATCACAACTGGGCCCAGATAACCGAGGAGGAGGGGAGGGGGGAGGAGGAGAGGGGTCTTTCTGTGTTTCATTTCTTGTTGTCTCTTTAAGCCAATACAATACAAGAAATTTAAACATAAAAAACGTTTGCGCATGCATTTCCAAAGAAGAAGGGGTCCCCTGGGGACCCCTTCCCATTTGCGAGTGCTTTACCACCCTTCTGAGAAGGGTGGTAAACTGTGAGTGTTTAGCGACCATGATTGCGGTCGTAAAACATTCTTGCATAGCTGTTGGGGTCGCTATTAGGAAGGGAACGCCCCTTCCTAGTAGCGACTCGCTAAACACTATTATTTGCGACTCACACAATAGGGTTAGTGCATGGCCCAAACGATTTTTGCATGCGTAAACGGGTCAAAAACCCATTTGTGCATGCAAAAATCCATGGTACATCTGGCCCCTAATTCCTTACTATCTGGCCCTGCTTCAGTGACTGAATTAATGATTCTAAGGGAAACGGAAAAAAGGACCTAAATGGGGAAAGAAAGAAAGAGTGAGGCGACTCAATAGTAGTCTACAGTGGGTACTAATATCTGTGTCAGTCAAGACTGTAAGTTAAAACACACAACCAAATACACCATCTTCAACCTCCCCTATCCTCAGGTGCTCTGCAATTCCTTAAATTGCATTTCCAGGTTCAGTGGTTTATGCAGTATCGTTTACCCTGTAGCTCAGAATGAGAATTGAACCCTATATTAATTAAGCCTTTGTGTTGCCCTTGCAACACAAAGGTGACACAAGAAGAATGCAAAGCCACACAAGGGGTGATTTGGGCCGCCTTATGTGAGTTTGTAAAGAGCTGTAACGCAATGCAGCCACTTGACTCTGCGTTACATCAAATTTTGGGCTCGGAGGTGTTCCATGCATCCACTCACTGATTGCGGTGAATTATCAGATTTACTAAAGCTAGGAAACCTGGGAATGTTTCAAAATGCTATAGCTTTCTCAGTGAAGCGTGACAGGGAAAGGTATCTTAATTCTCCACATTACTTCCTCTTTTATGTCCAATGCATTCTGTATCCCACAAAGAAAGAGGAAAATGCCTCTGAGGATTGTATGTGGTGCAAGGATACCTGCATTGGTGCTAGGCAGCACACAGTGTGCCAGCACAAGGACAGAACAGAAATGCTCCATATCTTTGTGAATATGGAGCATTTCTGCTGTCTCCCTTTCACGCAATGCAGCGCAGCAGCTTTGCTTACTGCCACATCGCTTGTAATTCACGATTTGGGCCTTTGTGGATATTCCCAAACTCCTGCCATTCCCTGTTCCAGCCTGGGAATTGTTTGATTTTTACTCCTGCACAGTGCTGGCAGAAATGCAATTTTCTGGGTGGGAAAGGGTATGAAACACCCCCAGATGTGTAGGGAGAGTAGAAGAAGAGGTATCCACTGTGAACTCCATACCGCGGGAACGGGAACCTGATTGGAAAATCACATAATTTTCCAGAAATCCTCATAGAAACTTGCACCTGATGCAACCTTCCATGTGGGTTCCTGGGAATTTTCGTGAATTCCAGACAGTAGTAAATCTTCACAAGATTTTCACCTTTGTGATGTTTTAGGCCTCAGGATCACCTATTTAGTAGAATGCAATTATTTAGTTTATTCATACTAAAACCTATCTCCTTGAAAACATAATTTGAGTTAGGGGTCTGACAAATAATGTAAGCAATTAATTAAGAAACAAAATTACGATTGTAGCTCCAAGCAATGTCTGTAATTTGCATCATTTTGTTTTACAATGCTTATTTTCTTGAAGGTGTGTTTCTGCTGTTGTGGAATGTTCTTTCTCTTTAATCAAGGGTGTGTGAAAACAAAAAGGCTTGCCACCGACTGGAGCCTTTTGACAGGCCACTTACTTTATGCAAATGATCCATTTTATTTGTCTTTACGTTTAGGAATGTTTTAAGAAAAATAATGGTGTGGAATTTCAGCACAGTAAAAAGAAGCCACTGTGGGCCAAAAGGAAACCCTCAAAGAAGCAATTTGCTGCCAAGAGTTTTGTGCCACAATGCGTAAATTGATGATTATTTACTAGTAGGCCTGCGAAGGGAGAGAGACACATGCCACCTTCCATCAGGGAATGTCTACTGCTGAGGAAGGATATGTCAGCCACGGCTGACGCTGCCTACTTTGCCTTTATTGCCCCTCAGTGCGGCGGTTGATTTCTCCATTTAGGATGCAGGATTTTTAAAAGGCCATTTAACATGGTGCCATTCTCTCTCAGCAGACAGCACTGACTGGTGGATTTGTGGGGAAAGCTTCTTTGTTTCTTAACTGCTCAGAATAAACCACTTCAGCTTCTCACTAGCTTGAGATTGTGCGTGAAGCTGAGTGGCATAAGAGGATTGAGGGACAGGCAAGATATATGTAATGTCATCATCCAAGCAGTAGAACTGAAACCCCTGGCTCCTGAGGAGACAAGCCAGTAGGGCAGGTGCTGATTAGAGAGGGTTGGGCTTTAAGAGGAGCTTGGGGAAACCGTAGGGTACCAGATGAAAGGTAGATTTTAGAAGAAGATGAAGTCAACTAAATTCTGGCAAAGTTTGTATTATGCCATCTTAATCTCATGTAATGTTGCCCATTACACAATACATGGGAACAACCCTAACAAAGTGTTCCCAACATATGTGCCTGTTATATGTGGTGTTTTTGTCACTGAGCACTTATATTGTGTGAAATTCTACATACAGTTTCTCCAGGAACAGGCAACCAGCAATTTTCCTTTGTTCTCATTCTCCTTTGCCATCTATCTGACAGCCATTTTGTCTGTGCGTGTGTGTGTGCATGCGTTGCGTGCGTGGGTGCGTGATGGTTGATCAATGTGCATTTTCGCAACTTTTAAACGTTTTTGGCTGAGGTATTGTTGACGAGGGCTGTTTGTGTTTGGATATTTTTACATTTAATTTTAAACAATCAGTCAGTTTCCATATTACTGTCTTGTCATTTTGTATTTGAGCTAATTGTTTAAATAAGCATTTATGCCTTACTGGTGGTCTATGGGCCTATGGATGGCCCAATACACCATATTCTGTATGATTGCCCAGCATTACAAAGCAATCTGGTAGAGTAGAGAACGGAGGGGTTGCTGATGGGAGGAGTGTAGGGCTCCAGGGCAGGCCCATTTTCTCTTTGTCTTCTATGTCTCCTTATTTGATGTGCTCGTCCACCATTTTGTGAAGGCAGTGTGTTATATCTTTTCCACCCTTGGTACATTCCTTGCATCTTTCTTTCTTTGATAATAAAGAACACGAAAACTTCTCGTGATTCATTACTACATTTTGGTGACAAGTGAAGGAATGCTGTGACAGGGACAGCGCTGCACCCTCCCCTGTTGAATTTTTATCTTGCTGGACGCCTGCTGGTACTGCTTTGGAGCCAAGTCTAGTTGGGGGAATCTTCTTTTGGACAATTTGGAACTGTAGTCCTCTCAAGGTGGTGAGGTTTCCCCTTCATTCTTTTGGGGATTGTCATTTTGTCCTGATTTGTGTCCTCAGCGTTGACTTGTGCTCTTCTCCCGCTTCCTGACCTCACGAGTTCACAGGGGGAGGCCGGTGTGCCCACAGCAGCTTCAGCGTTTCATATTTCTTGCAGGACTTTGTTTATACAGTCAGCGTATTTCCTGCCGGTGGGTAGCCTTTGAGGGAGACGTACTTCAGCCATAAAAACAGGTGAGCTGCCTTGTGTTATGCTTTTCACTGGCTACGCGCAAGTCGTAATGTGGTTTCATTGCTGGAGTCCGCTTTATGTGAAGGGCTCTTTGTACGTCACCAGGAGGTTGAAGGATTTATCGAGTTTCATGAGTTTTCCCCATGCAGCAGCAAATAGTTGAGCGATCTGCACTCATGTGCGTCCGGATCGAGCTTTTAGCCGCATAGTGAGCGGGTGGTGTCTTGATTCCGGGTGGACATCTACGTTGGTGGAGCGAGAGGATCCCCTTCACAGGGCTCGCTTCTACGGTGACTTCAACCGAGGTGTGGAGAGTTGGAGAAGTAACGAGTGAGCGTCTTTGGAGTTTTTTTTTTTTTCCTAAAGGGAGACGTGTGTACGTTGAAGCTCCAGGAATTAGTACTTTTGTTGCGCTGGAGGAACTGAGTCTGAGGAAGTCAGTGACGGCTGTCTCCTCACAGCGTCTCTTGTCAGGAAGTTCCCGCCCCCTCATTCAGACTGGTTGTGTGTGTTTTTTTTTTTGTAATATACACAGTCATAAAAAGAGGACTGTAGCACACTAGGTTACAGCTATTTAGTATAGCTCTAGGTGAAAATCGTTTTAAACTTTCTTTCTTGAATATTGGGCTGACTCTAACAGTTTACATATTCTATTACCTGTTTGAAATAACCTGTTTTTCATTTTTAGGTTTTGCTCTGTGTTTGCACTTTTTATTTGACTTTTCACTTTGTTGTGTAACACATAAGATTCTGTTATCAGCTATGGCTGGTGCAGGCATGAGTCAGCCACCCCCCTTTTTGAACGAGTTGGGAGAGCCAGATATACCCTGGAGAAGGTGGGAAGGTATTTTCAAATCAAATCATACCTTCTAGCTATAGGGGGTGGTAATTTTTCAAATGTAAGGAAACAACATATACTGTTGCACAATCTGGAAATTCAGGTAAGAAAAGTTTTTGAGGACATTACAGGGAGACTAGTGGATGAGGAAACTTTGCAGGAGGAGGCTGGGGTTGACGTATATGAATACACGTTAAGGAAGTTAGAGGAACACTTCAGAGTTAAAGTCAATGTGGTTCTAGAAAGACACAAATTCTTCAAGAGATGTCAAAGAAGGGATGAGGAAGTATCCTCTTATGTAGCGGTGTTGAGGGGCATGTCTGCAACTTGTGAATTTGGTGCGCTGACAGGCTCCCTTATCAGGGACCAATTAGTCAGGTGCACAAATGATGGAAAGGTTCAGGAGGAATTATTAATTAGGAATCCTGACCATGAAGAAGCTATTAGTATAGCCAAGGGATTGGAACACACTGCACTATGTATGAGAGAGATGAAGATTGCAGAAGGGTCAAAGGAGAAGAGTGAACCTAAGGCATCCAATAGTGAGGAAGCTATTTGCAAAGTAGGTAATAAAAATAGAGAAGTTCCAAGTAAAAAGTCGAAAAACGTACATTGTTTCAGATGCGGTAGCCCTAATCATTTTGCAAGCAATTGGAAATGCCCTGCTAGGAACATAATATGTAGGAAATGTAATAAGAGGGGTCATTTTTCAAAAGTATGTAAAGCATTTAGTCCCAAAGTGCATGTGACTGAACACCAGGAGGTAGAGAAAGAAGAGGAAAAGGCTTTTATTTTTCAAATTGAGGAAGAGAGCACGGAGGAGAAAACTCAGTATCCCACATGTGAGATTAGTCTTGATGGTGAAAAAATCATGGTCTATGCTGACTCGTCTTCCCCTTTTACCCTAGTGGAGAAGAGGATTTTTAATGAGAAATTTTCTAAACATAACATCAAGGTAGAAAATGCTGATATAAGTCCATCAGGGTACAACAGAGAACCAATTCCCTTAGAAGGTATGGTGAGAATGAGAATCTCTTTTAAAAACAGACACACAGTGGGGAAGGTTTATATTACCAAGCAGGGCTCGAGTCTTTTAGGATGGAAACATCAGAAAGAATTAGGGATTACCCTGGACCCAAATAATTTGGAGCAAGTCTTACTCATTGAGCCCCCTGTTGTTGGTGACAATCTCACGAAATAATTTCCTGATGTTTTTAATGAAAATTTGGGTTTGTTAAAAAACTATATGCAGAAAATTGTTCTAAAAGAAGGTGCTGTCCCAGTTACACACAAAACACGATCCATACCTTTGCTAATGAGAGAACCCTTAAGATTGGAATTAGAAAAACTAGTCAACCAATGTGTCATCCAAGAATTAGAAAGCTCAGCATGGTTGGCACCCATTGTAATTACAACCAAGGACAGGGGACAGAGTATTAGAGTATGTGTGGACTTGAGAGCCTTAAATGCCAAAATAGTAGTTGATAGACATCCTTTACCGAGGATCCATGAGATGGTAAGCACCATACAAGAAGCTAAGCTTTTTTAGTGTGCTCGACCTTTCCTCAGCTTATCCTCAGATCAAGTTACATCCTGAATCGCAACCTTTGACAGCATTCACCACCCCTTTTGGCAACTTCAAATTCTTGAGGATGCCATATGGGTTGGCGTCCACAGTGTCAGCATTTCAACGAGCAATGCAACATGTACTGAAACATTGCCCCAAGGCTATGTGTTTTCAGGACGATATTTTGATCTATGGTTCAAGTGAAACAGAACACAATTCTAATGCAGGTTTAGTTCGCAAGAAACTGAAAGAAGTGGAGTTCACTACTAAAGAAAGCACATGTAAACTAGGCGTTACTTCAGTTGACTACCTGGGACACACAATCTCGGAGGAGAGCATAAAACCTAAGATAGATCTCGTTGAAGCAGTGAGAAAAGCGCCCACTCCAACGAGGAAAGAGGAAATTCTGTCTTTTTTAGGTTTGGCTGAATATATGGCTAAATATATTAGAAATGTTGCCATGCTTTCACAACCCCTCAGAGATCTCATAATAAAAGACTCCACGTTCTTTTGGGGCAAAGATCAAACGGATGCGTTTGAAAGTATAAAGGAAGCTATCATTTCGGCCCCATTCATTGGCAATTTTGACGTTGAGAAAGACACAATCATTTCCATGGATGCCAGTGGGAGAGGCATTGGAGCCACTCTATCACGAAGATTGGACAACAAAGTAAAAGTAGTGGCTTTCGCTTCCAGAACTTTGTCTAAGGCAGAATCAAATTATTCCACAGTAGAAAAGGAGGCGTTAGCTGTGTTTTGGGCAATAAAACACTTCAGTTTCTATGTTTGGGGACTACCTTTCAAAGTATGCACAGATCACAAACCTTTATTGGCATTGTTCACAAAAAAGGACATGGAAAACACGACCCCCCGCATTGCAAAATGGGTTCTGGGTGTTCAAGGCTTCAATTTTAAAATGTTTTATGTTCCTGGTCAACTGAATAGAGTTTCAGACTTTTTATCTAAGGGCACCAATGGAAAAGGAAAGTGTTGAAGCCACAGGAAAAGAGGGTGTTCTGGAGGTAAGGTTCCCTGCTGTAACAAAAGAGCAATGGGACTATCACATGGAGCAGGATGATATCATCAGCAAAGTAAAAACATATGTAATAAATGGTTGGCCCAACAAATGCAAAGATCTTCATGAAGACATACAACCTTATTGGAACCGCAGAGATGACTTGTCTATTGAAGGGATGTTGCTTCTCAAGTCAGGGAAAATAGTTCTGCCAGACGGGATAAGAATTCAAATAATTGATCTCACACACGAAGGACATTTAGGAAGGAGTCTATGCAAGGAAAGATTAAGATCGGAATATTGGTTCCCAGGCATGGATCAGTTAATGGAAGAAAAAGTGAGGGTCTGTTATGCTTGTGAAATGAGTGATAAATCCAGAAGTACCAGGCGCACCCTTCTCATACCAGTTGAAATTCCTAAGTCTCCTTGGGACAAGCTGGGTTTTGACATCACGGGCCCTAGACATGCAAGGGGACCACAGGATTGGTACCTTTTAGTGCTCATTGACTACTACTCGAACTGGATCACAATCAAATTTGTGAATAACATTAACACGAAATCCCTAATTGTGTTCTTGGGTGATGTGTTTTCTAAGGAGGGTATTCCCTTCACCATAATAACGGATAATGGTGTCCAGTTGGTGTCGGAGGAGATGAAGGAGTTTTTAAAGGACATGTCCATTGCCCACATTTGCACTCCTTTGTATTGTCCTAAGGCAAATGGGAAAGTTGAGAGGGCTAATCGTTTGATAAAAGAGTGCACTCAACTTGCTGTCAAGTCTGGGAAGCCCATTGAGTCAGCCATTAGAGATATGCTATGGTCATACCATACTACACCTAGTCTCCCCACAGGCCATACTCCCTTTGAACTGTTGAGGTGAAGGAAGGCGGGCTCAAAGTTGTCTCCCAAACTGGTTGTGCCCAAAAGATAAGGTAGAGGTCAATCAGGAAGAGTTCAGTAAGAGGGTGGAATCCAGACAAACGAAGTACAAGGAGTGGTATGACAGGAAATAGGGTGCTAAGGACAGGTGTCTCAGACAGGGGCAAAAAGTTTACATCAGGAAACCTGAGGGCCTATATGGTAAAGGCGACAAATATTATGCTCCTGAGAAAATAAGTGAGGTTAAAAAGAATGTGGTCATTATGGAAGACGGGAAAAAGTGGAGCATGGAGCGCGTCGTCATAGGCCCCAAAGTAGTGGGACACAGGGAGGTCAGAATGCCCCTCGCCCAGGGTACCAGGTCTGATGAGGTCCAAGTGAGAAGAGGAATAAGAATTAGAAACTCTCCAGGTTGGCACAAAGATTACAGAGTGGTGTGAGTAAGGACATCACAGTTAACTGGATATGTATTTGAGTCTTCTGTGCAAGACTTAATGTTGTAAAGTTTATTCTGTTTAGATTTTTTTAATTCCACTTTCTTTATTTCCTCTCTTCCTCCTCACCTCTCTCCCCTTGGTGTCTGCCAGTTCTTCTCCATCCTCTTCCGCTACCTTTTTTTATAATCTCTTTCGGTCTCTCTCTCTCTCTCTCCTTTCTTTTGTCTGTTCTCTTCTCCACTCATCCTTTTTTTCCTTCAGGGAGGAAGATGTGTTATATTTTTCCCCCCTTGGTACATTCCTTCCACCCCCACCCCCACATTATTTTGGTACATCTGTAGAATCTTTACATGAAGGCAGCTTTTGAATGTTGACAAGGTGCGCTTGAGAGAGTGTTTCTGGCTCCAGCAAAATGAGGTTGCATCTTTCTTTCTTTGATAATAAAGAACATGAAAACTTTCCTTCTCGGTGATTCATTACTACACAGTGTGTATCTGTTAGGCAGCCATTTACCCTTTGTTCTCCATGCTTATCGTTCTAGCCAAGACATTTGGTCATCAATCGCTTTGACGATTAACCATTTCTGTCACATTTAAAAGCCTTCTGTTGGGCGCATTGTATCTTCTAACCCATTATTAGAAGCTGAAATATATCTTAGCATTTTTGGGATTATTGCAGTCTGTGTAGGCCATGGTTATTATTTGTATTTACATTTAATAAGTCTGGAATGCAGGAGAGTGAATAGCAGAGGAATAACTGGAAAAGAAGGAAGGTAGCACAAAGAATTAAAAGGACAGGACCCCACTGGAGTGAACAAAACGCATGAAGAGTGACACAGCGATGCGTCCAGCTAAGTGTACTCTTTTTAGGTCTCACCTACGCAACGCACATGCGCTGCATAGAAAAGAAACCTTTAGCAATCGGCACAGCTTTCCCGGCAAAAACGTGCACGCGTTGCATTGCTTCCAATGGCAACGCGTGCACGTCTGGCGATTCACTTGCGGGAGCGAGCAGCTGGCGCCATATGTTATCAATTATCGCGCCTTGCTTCTCGCTCCCACAAGGGAATCATGCAGGCCTCCTCCTCTCTCCCCTCCCCCTGCTGCCGCACCAGGCGCGCACACTTGTTTTCTTTTCTTGCAGCTCTTCCTTGTTTTAGCATGCTAGGAGCCGATTTATAATCCTAATCCAACCCTTTTGGTAGTATAAATTAAGTCATGCAGTAGTTCGAAGTGGAAGGAAGTTGCTGCTGTGCACTTGGGGTTCTGTTGTTTCTCCCCCATGAACGCAAGTCTAATCGGGAAGACGGTGAGGGGAGCGCGCGCCTCGCAGATACAATGGCGCATGAATAGCCTTGCGCTTCTGTCCTGTTCCTGCCACGGCTCATTATTTAGGGATTGTGTGTAAAGCATTGATGCCGCGCTTGGCCCAGTGATTGGCTTTTAGTTTCAATATCTTCGCCTGCACAGTGTCCGGAAAGAGGTGCCCCATCAGCAGGAGGCCTTGCTTGTCGGGCTCTGACGAGCTGATACATTTAGCCACCGCAAAGTTTACTTGAGCCCAAAAACAGTTTCCTTTGGAAACTCCGAAGACCGCAATCTGTTCCCACTTCCTTCCGGACACCTATCTCAGCGGATATCCCCCGGAGGAGCAGACAGGGCACCAGACGATTCAAAGTGCAGCAGGGTCGGAAGCATGCAGTTGGAGAGTGTTTTCTGCACCTTACATTGCACAGCCTCTTCACGATCTAGGCATTTCCAGTGGCATAGAACCTGGGTACTTTAAAGATGTACAAATGGTGACACTGCTCACCCCCTGCAGCCGTTTATCATTTCATAACAGATGTAAGTTCGGAAACAATGGATATGTTAGCATTCAACAAGTAATACTCACTTTTTATTCGTTTTACTACTTCCAGCAGAATAATGCCATAGCATAACAAGCAATGACATAGCCAATAGGTCTCGCCTTTGGGACCTTATAAGTGTTTAGCCATGCAACAGTTGTTGTTGCACCAAGGATATTGTGATGGATAACTAAACACTTCTAAGGTCCCAAAGGCAAGACCTATTGGCTATGCCAATGCTTGTTATAAATGGGTACGGAATATGTCCAGGAAGAGGCAACAGAAATTGAATTACTGCCATATTGGAGTGGCAAGGTAGTTCAAATGTAAGTGTAAAAATAAAAGTTGTTTCAAAGTAATTCCTGGCATGGAACCCAATGAATATTAAAGGGAATTATCAAAATTCAACATTCCAAATGATTAGCAAATCTACAATGTCTATTGGAAAAATGTGAATCGCTCACAAGCAACCATGCCTTACTGCAACCGAGAAGACCCGCATGGAACTCCTTCAGTGCATACTCACATAGTTGGAGATGCCAGCGCCTAATCTTTCTAAGTAGTGCTACATCCATGAAGTTCTAGCACTTAAAGACACGAAAAGAGAAATGCTTTGGTGTGGCAATCTTTTTAACAGAAAACGTGACACACTCTGATTTTCAAAGGGGTCCCATGGGCCCAGGAGAGGCACTAGATATGTATTCCTCATTTTTTTAGATTATTCCAATATTTTCTGGATTTGGCTCTCTGAGCCATGATTGTTAGTTTCAATTAATTGTATTTATGTGTGGCAGCCTTCCTCTGTGGTTATAGGGGGTTCATGAGTCTTGGAGGGGCACCACATATACATTATCTCCTACTCCATGACGTACAAAGCCTCACCGAATTCTATTGATCACCATATTCCACCCTAGTATTTAGCCCCAGGTCTGTATGACACAATGTATCTCCTTACATACCATGATGTGTGCACCTTACATTGCACAGCCTCTTCACGATCTAGGCATTTCCAGTGGCATAGAACCTGGGTACTTTAAAGATGTACAAATGGTGACACTGCTCACCCCCTGCAGCCGTTTATCATTTCATAACAGATGTAAGTTCGGAAACAATGGATATGTTAGCATTCAACAAGTAATACTCACTTTTTATTCGTTTTACTACTTCCAGCAGAATAATGCCATAGCATAACAAGCAATGACATAGCCAATAGGTCTCGCCTTTGGGACCTTATAAGTGTTTAGCCATGCAACAGTTGTTGTTGCACCAAGGATATTGTGATGGATAACTAAACACTTCTAAGGTCCCAAAGGCAAGACCTATTGGCTATGCCAATGCTTGTTATAAATGGGTACGGAATATGTCCAGGAAGAGGCAACAGAAATTGAATTACTGCCATATTGGAGTGGCAAGGTAGTTCAAATGTAAGTGTAAAAATAAAAGTTGTTTCAAAGTAATTCCTGGCATGGAACCCAATGAATATTAAAGGGAATTATCAAAATTCAACATTCCAAATGATTAGCAAATCTACAATGTCTATTGGAAAAATGTGAATCGCTCACAAGCAACCATGCCTTACTGCAACCGAGAAGACCCGCATGGAACTCCTTCAGTGCATACTCACATAGTTGGAGATGCCAGCGCCTAATCTTTCTAAGTAGTGCTACATCCATGAAGTTCTAGCACTTAAAGACACGAAAAGAGAAATGCTTTGGTGTGGCAATCTTTTTAACAGAAAACGTGACACACTCTGATTTTCAAAGGGGTCCCATGGGCCCAGGAGAGGCACTAGATATTTATTCCTCATTTTTTTAGATTATTCCAATATTTTCTGGATTTGGCTCTCTGAGCCATGATTGTTAGTTTCAATTAATTGTATTTATGTGTGGCAGCCTTCCTCTGTGGTTATAGGGGGTTCATGAGTCTTGGAGGGGCACCACATATACATTATCTCCTACTCCATGACGTACAAAGCCTCACCGAATTCTATTGATCACCATATTCCACCCTAGTATTTAGCCCCAGGTCTGTATGACACAATGTATCTCCTTACATACCATGATGTGTGCACACTGACAAGTACTCACGTTTATTAGCAGAATAAACCAGCTCTTGGTATCTGCAGCTCTTCTTCCAGATTACGCAAGCACAGGGTAGGGCTGCACTTCGAGGCAGCGATGCACATTTTCTTTCTTAATTTTTCCATGCACGTACATTAGCTAATGCTGTTTTTTGTTTACAGACTAAGGTGGAGGAAAACCTTTTTCCTAGATAGTGTCCTCCTAAGTTAATAAGTGAACTAATAGTAATTTTAGACACCTCCATACTGAAAGCCAAAGCGGGTCTAACAACCCACTAATTGTCTTCTCCTCCCATTCACCAGAGGCAATGCAAAGAGTCTGCAGACTCAGACTTTACTATACAATTTGGTGAGTAGAGTTTGCTACCGCCATGAGTAAAAGTAAGTTATTCATTCCAATCGCTACCTTTGTCATATAGCCTATAACCTCGCTCTAGCTATTGTTTTTATGACAACTGTCAGAATTTGGGTTTCTGGTTGGCAGAGGTATACACCCTATCCAATCAGGAACACAAATCCTAGTCAGGGTAAGTCAGATATACACTATACATTAACCTGTGCTCACTCTCTGGTAGCTTGGCACAGAGCAGACAGGCTTAACTTAAGAGGCAATGTGTAAAGTATTTGTGCCACACCTCCAACAGTAACACAATGAAAACACCACTAAAAGACATCACATCAGTTTAGAAAAATACATTATGATTCTATAAATGAAACAAGGCCAAAATGACAAAAATACAATAAGTAGAAGTCGAGATATGAATTGTCAAAGTTTAAAAAGGAAAAATAGCTATTAGAAGCAAAAAGCTCCCATGGGGTTATCTGGTCGCACTGAACTGGGGCAAAGTCAAAAGTTCAGGCTGACAGCGATGGAGTGCCGGCCAGATACAGAAGCCAAGCAAGGCCCGCTGAACAAAAGTTCTTCGATCCTGGTCGCAAAAGCGAGATACGGGGTGCAGCTGGGCGATGCGTCGCTGTTGATTCCGCAGTCGAGGTGAAGTATCATTTTTCTCAACGCAATCATTGCGATGTGCTTGTTTCGAAGATGAAGCCCCGGTTTCCGAGATGTGCTGGTTCCGAAGCCAATGTGCTGGATTTTTCCACACAGTTGAGGGGATGCGCTGATCGTCTCTCTGCAGTTGCTGTGATGCAGAGATTCCGGTGCGTTGGCTCCGTTGGCAATGCAAATTTAGGGGAGAGGATGTAGTCGAACAGCTGGAGTAGTTGACCTCGAAGCTGGGGAACTGCGTTCAAGTCTCGTCAAGAGACGCTCAACATCCTATGATTCTGAGCAAATCACTCAATCTCCCCGTGCCTACCAAAAAGAATATGTCTGTCTGTAATGCAACTGGTGCTCGTGTAAAGCGCTCTGACACCTTCGGGTTAAGTTCGTGGTGTATAAAACTCCGGGAGAAAAAGAAAAATGCGCTGGCCCCAAGTGCAATGCAGCAGTGCCAATGCATTCATTCTGCTCATGGGCAGAGGATGCATCAGTTCCACTGCAACACGCATCTGCATCTACTTCCACTGGGCCAGGCACAGGAGCAGGGTGTATGACTTTGATATCCCTGAGTCATGAAACAGAAGACAAGATAGCATGCCCTTGGAGATCACTGGGTTCAAGAGAATTTGTCCAGCTCTTCCTCAGAAGGGCAGAGGGTAGCAGGCCGCAGGGCATCACTGCAGAAAAGCAGTTCTACCTGAGTAGCAGTCCAGCAGAGTAGCAGCCTTTTTTGCAGGACAGCAGCCCTTCCTCTTGACAGAGCTCTGGTGAGGTCAGAGACCCAGTACTTATACCCAGTTGTGCCTTTAAAGTGGAGGTGACTTCAAAGAGGGCTTTGAAGTGCACAGGGGTCCTCCCTCCCAACTAAGGGACACCTTCCTGCACATAAACAAGAATTAATAGCTTTTTGCTCTCTCTATGTGTGCTGCAAGGTGCAGCACACTAAGAAAAAGCAAAAACGAGGAGAAATAAAAGCATTTCTCATCATGCTCTATTCTAACGCATGCTCTTGGCATTAGTTTTGGCGCCGCCTCAGCCTTGTAAATCTGGGGCAGTGTCAAAAAGCAATGGGTGTTGCGGTTGAATGCCCACAGCAACACCCAATGCACGCCCTTTTCTGCTGCTGCAGAAAGGGACATATTTACACGTTAAATGGCTTAGCACCACCTGGTAAATATTGATAATGGCACTACACCACTGGAGCGTCAATAAAAGTGAAAAAATCCATCTAACAAAATCATTATGCATAACTTTACACTTGCTCAGGTGAGCAGGAGGCAGAGGTTTGGGTTTAGGGGATGGCAGCTTATCATGGCATTTATTTGTTAGGTGCTACTACTTAGTAGTGATTCATAGGGGAGGGCATTACACACATGTTGCTAATACTTGTAAGTTCATGGAACAAGCTATGAAGGCAGAGACCCGGCAAAGTCACATTTCCGATATTGATGGCAAGGAAGAGAGGTCCAGCTCTTGTAAAGAGAGTGGATGATGGAATTTCTTTTTTGGTCTTTGTGATTGGCCTGGTTTGGGCCTCTATCGGTTGGTGGACCTTGATGCTAGTGATTGACAAATAGTACATTTAAAGCAAACCACTAAAAAAATAAAAAATAGATAATTATGTATAAGGCAATGTATTTATTTAACAAAGAAAACTCAGCTACCCAAATCACCCGCATCACCCGCAATAGACCCATTCCCACTCCTAAACCCTAAAATACACACAAAACGAATCCACCCTTCCCTTACTTATCCAACCCACATCACCTAAAACAGACTTACTGCCTCACTAAACCACGAACACATTAATCTAATCCACCCAACCTCACCCTAATTCTGCCACCTGTAACAATACCATACCTCTCCATAAAACTTAAACACACAAACATTATCTATCCCGTCTTCAACTCATATCATCCACACTACCAGCAACAAACCCACCCCTCCCTACACCCAAATAAACTCTAACCTTTCCCCAACTCATTCCACCCACTAAATTCTCTCCCATGCTGCCCCTGACAGAAAGAAAAGAAAACAAAAAAAAGGGGTATACATTTTAAATTCCTGTAATAAAATCACTGGTCAAAATATTTGAATCCTTTTTAAGTTCCCCCTGAGCCAGAGGTGCCTGACCCTTAAGCAGGAGGACATCAATGTGGGGCGGTGGGAGCTGTGTGGCTCGACTGTCTCCAGCAGCTGTGGTGTTGTTGAGAGGTGGTTAGAGCTGCTATTGTTGACTTCTCCTCCTCCTCCTCCTCCTCCTCCTCCTCCTCCTCCTCCTCCTCCTCCTCCTCCTCCAGGTCTCACAGCCCGCAGAAGGTGGCTGCAGTTGCCCTGATCTTTTCCAAATGCGGCCAAGTGGCTCTAACCGACCAGACCTGGCACTGTAGGTCTTCTTGAACTTCCTAGCCTCCGACCAGAGCATCAGACTGATATAAGGAGAGAAGAAGAAGACACTGAATTGTGGTGCCCACTCCAGGAATGTCTTTGTATAGTCACACAACGTTGCTCATTCTTCATAGAGTCACTGGAATTATATGATCGGTGTCACTGCGACTTTTTATGCATCATTACTATTTATAGCACTTGCTATTAATTAATCTATCACATGCTGCTTAATTATCTTTTTCTTTATCTCAAACGGATGAACAACATTTTTAAAAAGAAGGAACTGATGAGGTGGAACTTTTACCAGACAGCATTAATGTGAGTGTTTAAAAATTATTAAAGTGCAGAAAATGTGTTGCATAATTGAATGCAGAAAAATATGTTTGACTAATAACATAAGCCGACTGCATGATTTTAGGCACCTTTTGCAAAATCATAATAAACTGTGGCTCTACTATTCCCCTACCTGACTCCCAACATACAGTACACCCTTCACCTAGTATGGGGGTTAAAAAAGGTTGGGCACCACCCTTAGAGGCAAAGAAGGAATACTGTGTTAAGGTTAACTGATGCTAAACATGTCAACAGACCTAGGAACACCTTCAGCGCTCAAGGAGGTGGATGCGGTACAAGAGGTGCTGGCATTAGCTGGTGTTCACGTTGACCTTATCCTTTCCCTTTCTTTTGGCCCTCCTCCCCTTTGGTTGTCTTGAAAGGAGGAAAGAAAAAAAGACATTGGTTATTTGAAAGATTGCAGAGGACCCTTTCAGAAGTTCTAAAGATGCTGAGAGGACTGAGCGAGGGATCCCACATGAAGGTAGAGATTTGGTGAGGATTTGGGTACAGCACTGCAACCCATAACCATAAACTCGCTGCTGACCTGAAGAGAACCGTGGTGAAGATCACTGCCCCTCCCTCAACCCGCTTATGGCTTGGTGAGCTGCCCAGAGAGAGGGAGTGGGTGGGTGGATTGGATGTCTCAGCATGGCGATAATTACCAGTGAGAGATGGCTGCTGCTGGAAAGGATGAGAGATGCAGCCTGGACTGTCTGACCCTTCAAGAACTAGACATTAGGGGCGTGGCTTAGCGGCGAACAAAAATGGCTGCGAGCTAGAACTCTCCGCAACAACCCCCTTCCCCAACGTCGATCCACTACACACATCCGACTCCTGAGGTCGGAACCGGCGACCGGAGCTCCCGCTGATCTAGCCGATACCAAGATCGGGGCGATCGAGGACCGTAACCCTGAGAAACGGCCGTCAACAGTTCTGGCCTGGGCTCCGGAGCAAGCCGGGGTCTGGAGTGCGTGGCGCGGCCTGCGCCTGTACTGTCTCGGCGGCCGGCGATCGGTGCTTCACCCGGGGGGGGTGCCCGCGGCCTGCCTGGCCGACGGCACCAGCAGTTCTCACCCGGTGAGTGCCGGGGCCGCTAGGCGGGACCAGCTTCCCCACCCCTCTCCACAGACGTATGGGGGAGAGAGACAGTGGACGGCAGGGAGCTGGAGGCAGGCAGAAGAGGAGGCCGGTGAAATAGTGGGTCACCTACCTGGCACAGAGAGGCGAGGCCCCGGGATATCAATCACGCCCTGCATAGCTCTGGCTGAGAACTGGGCCCTCCCCCTCCCCCTGGCGATGGGGGGTAAATGAGGTGCTGTGGATCCCCCCCATAGCCACAATGATGGTAACTGGCGAGAGGCAATGAATATATCTATGGGATTCCCTCCACGGCGTGCCTTGTCTCAAATAAACCTGCCACACTTCCCAGATTCGTGCTGCGGTGTAGGGTTCAGCTGGGTGAGTCGCGCAGGTGCCAAAAAAGCAGAGCGGCCCATAGCTCCCACACACCACCCCAAGTATACTTCGACGGGGTGCAGTACCAGGTGCAGGACAGTTCCCACTTGAGCCTGGGGTTTGGTGACCCCCCCAGGGGCCCGATCCCTTCCGCTCCCTGAGCCACCTTTGAGACCTGGAGGGATAGAGAATCCTGATCACCAGTGACTGAGACGCAGGAAACACACTCCTGGTACCAGAGGTTAAATCCATCTGCGGCACCACAGGGGCCAGCGCCAAAACGGTCGCGATGTCTCACATGCGGGGACCAAAGCAGATCCAGAACAATAAATTGCACAGATACACAAGCACGAAGATGAGTCCGGCCGAACAGCCCCCACCCAAAGTGACGGCAGGGGTGGAACCAGCTGCAGACGCCCCGGAACACACCCTAAAAGATGTCCTTGATGCAATCGGTGGGATCCGCACTTCTCTCGAGCAGAGAATGGACGTGATCTCCTTGGAGGTCATGTTAACCAGGGCAGACCTAGCCACGAACAGGGAGAAAGTCAAACAACTGGAGGTAACAACAGCAAGCCTGGTGGACGATACCAATCAGCTACAAATTGAAGTGAAGGAACTGCAGGCATTTCGGAAAATGGCTGAAGGAAAACTGGATGACCACGAAGGCCGCAGTAGATGAAACAACGTACGCATCCTAGGCGTACCGGAAAAAGCGGAAGGACAAGTGACAGACCTATTCATGGAAAACCTAATCACCAATCATCTTCAACCAAAAGGTCTATCCCATATCTTTGTCGTGGAAAGAGCCCACCGGGTCCTGGGGGACTTTCGACTCCGGGAGCCCCTCCTCGCCCTATACTGGCCAGACTCTTGAACTATCGGGACAGGGACCTGATACTGCAGACGGCCAGGGTTGCTCCACCCATCTGACTAGAGAACTCGGAAGTCAGCTTCTTCCCGGACTCCACGCAAGCGGTACAGAGGCAGCGCAGATCCTTCTTGGGGGTTAAAAAAAGACTGAGGGACAAGGGCCTTAAATATGCCATGTTGTTTCCGGCCTGCCTCCGGGTGGAGGCCGGGGGACGAATCAGATTCTTTGAGGCTCCTGAACATGCTTCCCAATGGCTCGATGGACTGAAAGATTCAACAGCACGCAGCTCCCAGAGGGACTAGGAGGTACTGTGGCCTCGGCCCCTGCTGATTAATGTGTGGGAGTATGGGTGACATCCCGAGGGGTGCCGGACTCGAGATGCTCAACTAGGAGGAGCGTGAGACACTGATCATAAGTTCTAGATCAACCGACTTAGGATGAACATTTCTCTCGCATTTAGGGAGGGGGGAAGGAGAGTATATCCCCCTAGTTACTTCACTTAGTTCAAGTATGGGGTGACAGGCCCGTAGTGCAGGGGAGCAAGGAGGGGGGGAGTTGGGAGGGGGTGAGGTTTAGTTGTAGGGTTTTTGGGACTTGTCAAAGCATCACAGGCCAACAAAGGAGGAACTCTGATAACACGTAAATACCCATGTGTACTCAATGGGATAAAGAGTTTAAGATGTTGAGCAGGAATGTAAACGGTTTAGGGGACAAAGTAAAGAGAACCGTGGTACTACAACACATCAAAAGGCACGCCCCCGCAGTGGTACTGCTACAAGAAACACACTTGGTGGGGAACACATGTAAAGCTCTCAACAGGTGGGGATACAGCCTCGCAGCACACTCAGGCTTCACCTCAGGATCGAGGGGGGTGGGGATACTGCTCAGGAACTCCTTTCCCATGTCGATCAGGTCCACCTGGGTGAACACAGGGGGGAGATATGTGGGCATCACGGGGCAATGGGAGGGGAAGACACTGACTTTAATGTCGGTCTATGTCCCGCCAGGTCTTCAGGAACTCGCCTTTAAGGACCTGGGCACCATATTGTTAACAGTACCAGAGGGACTTCTCCTGGTGGGAGGGGATGAATGCTGTAGTCGATGGCACCAAATATAGGAGTCCCCCAAGACTACTCCGTTCGTCTAACAGTTGGCTACCGGACTTTCTGGGGGCTATGGGGTTACAGGATCTATGGCGCTCGTTCCATCCCTCCACCACCCAATTCACCTACTATTCGGGAGCCCATGCCAGTCAGTCACGTATCGATTACTTGTTGGCCCCTTCAGACCACCGGGGACATATACGAGAGATCAGACACATGGCTAGAGGTATCTCCGATCATTCCCCCCTGTGGGCACACATCGTGGTTGGGGATCGGAGGGTGGGGAGGATATGTCCCATCAACCCATGGCACCTCCGGAACCCAGTGGTAAGAGGGGCACTACACTCTGCAATTAAACTATATTTTTTAGAAAACTCGGGCACGGTGAGCTCTCAAAGCACACTATGGGAAGCATTTAAGACAGTGGTCAGGGGTCAGGCCCTTTCCCAGATAGCGGGGGTGAGGAAGGAAAAGGTCAAGGAGGTGAAAGCACTACAGGCGGAGATACTCCGACTAGAGGAAGAACTCGCAGAAGGAGCTAACCCAGATTCCCTACATGCCCTCCACCTCAAAAAAGACAGTCACAAGGCCCTGGCGACAGACAGAGCCAAAGCGCTGGGAAGGGAAACTCTGGGAAGCATATATGATGAAGGTGATAAGGCTGGGAAGTTGATCGCTTGGCCAGACAGGCAAAAGCTAGCTAGCAGGCTTGTGCCAGAACTCACTGACAAAGTTGGCCATACAATCACAGACCCCCAAGACATTGCCAATACATTCGCAGCCCACTTTGAACAGGTCTATTCCTCACAGACCCGATACACTCAACAGGACTCTCTGGATCTCCTACGAGACATCACCCTACCTAAACTTTCAGCAGCAGAATTCGATTATTTGGAAGGGGCATTCACGACAGCTGAGATGACGCAGGCAATTCAGGGGCTTCGTTCGGGGAAAGTCTCAGGGCCCAACGGTCTCCCGATAGAACTATACAAAATCGGGACGGACATCCTTGCCCCCCACCTGTGTAAAATGTTTGCAGAGAGTAAAGAACTCGGGGAGCTGCCTCGTGACCAGAGGATAGCTACATTAGTAATGATCCACAAAGAAGGCAAACCCCTTGCTACCTGTTCCTCCTACAGAACAATCTCCCTACTTAACGCCGAACCCAAAATTTTAGCTAAACTCCTATCCAATAGGCTAATCAAGGTCATTAATAACTTAGTGCACCCTGACCAATCTGGCTTCATGCCCCAGCGTAATACAGCATTGAATCTCCGAAGGGTACACGGGGTGATTGGAAGAGCGACAACCATACAGGGAGAGGCGGTAATAGTGTCATTAGACGCGACCATGGCATTTGATATGTTGGAGTGGACATACTAATTTGCTGTCCTAGAGAAAATGGGTTTTGAGCCCCACTTCATTCAATGGGTCAGACTCCTCTACACGAAACCTCTAGCCCAGATAGTAGTAAATACCAAAAAGTCGGAGGTGTTTGGACTCAATAGAGGGACCAGACAGGGGTGTCCACTCTCCCCCCTCCTTTTTGCTCTGGCCCTGGAACCCCTGGCGTCCTGGGTACGCAGAGACCCGGTGATCCGTGGCTTCAAGTGAGCCGAAACGCTAGAGGACCGCATCTTCCTCTATGCGGATGACATTTTATTGTTCTTAACGTCCCCGAAGGCCTCTCTTACGGCAGTGCTCGATATCTTCACCATATTCGGACGATACTCAGGATACACCTTTAACTGGGCCAAATCAGTGCTGTACGTGCTCAAGGGACCCCTTACGGGCCTGCCCAGGAACTGTCCTATACCGATCTCCTCACAGGGTTTCAGATACCTGGGTGTATATATTACCCTTGATCCCGCTGCCAGATTCGAAAAGAACTTACTCCCTCGCCTACAGAGACTCAAGAGGGACTCAGAGAGAGGGATGACGCTCCCACTCTCAATGCTGGGAAGAGCATCGCTATTCAAAATGATGTCCTTGCCCCGGTTCCTGTATGCCCTACAAAACTCACTAGACTTGGTACCTGCAAGCAATTTTAAAGAAATTGAAAGTCTACAGCGCCGCCTGCTCTGGAGTGGGAAGCCACGGATACCACTCCCTAAACTAAACCATCCATGGTATGATGGGGGCATTGCCCTCCCTGACCTTAGGAAATATTACTGGGCAGCCCACCTGGCAGCCATCAACCATTGCACCTACAGACAGCTGGATGATCCGGGCTACGCGATGGATCACTGGGTACTGCCGGGAGGGAACTACCAACGTGCTCTATATTCAGACATGGGAAAGGTCCGCCTCACTGGACCAACTAAACACTCGGTGTTGGTCTGGCAGGCTGCCAATAGAAGTTTGGGATGGGACCGTAAGCTGACTCTGGCTACCCCTCTGTGGGACTCGGGCCAGCTGGGATGCCTATGGACATCTAGAAGGTTCGATAAATGGGACCTAATAGGAATATCTAAAGTAGGCGACCTATTGACAAAGGGCCAGATCAAATCATTCCCAACCCTGCAGCAAGAATACGAACTTGCCCCCACAGAATATTTTAGATACTTAACGATACGCCACGTGCTGCAATCCATTTGGCGAAACGGAGAGGTCCTCCCAGCCTCCTCACCCCTAGAGGATAGACTCCTCGATGGATACTTACCAACGAAAGCCATTTCACTCACCTACAAAAAATTTGTAAACCATACTGGAGATCCGCTCTTGAAACTGCGGGTAAAGTGGGAAGGAGACGGGAGAATCATAGATGACGATGATTGGCTAAGCGCAATAGCCTCCCCACGTGAAGTTGCGACTTAAAATACTACAGCGAATCTATATCACGGGAACTAGCCTGGTACGGATGAGGAGAGCAGTGGAAGATTGGTGCTGGAGGGGATGCGGGAGTAAGGGCACATTCCTCCACATACTCTGGGAATGCACCTACATTCAGAGATATTGGGAAAAGATTCACGAGGTGATGGGTGAGGTATTGTCAAACCCACTTCCACTGGAGGCCAAGAGATGTCTCCTCAACGAATGAGAACCTATTGATCTCAACAACTCACGCATCACATGGGCCACGGTGGGGTTCATGGTGGCTAAAAGGAATATAGCACAGAGGTGGGGGGCAGAGCGTACGCCACAGGTGTCCGCATGGAAAAAGGATATGGATTGGTGCATGCACAGAGAAAAATATGTCTATGTAGCTAGGGGTTGCCCCAAAAAATGGTCCCACATATGGTCCGATTGGAACGCACACCGGGGGTACATTTGTGCCCCATCACAACAACCAGCTCACGATGAAACTATCTAGAAATGACACAGGTTACTGATTGATGTAAAATTTGTATCTCCGTAAGCCCAAATATAATGTGCAAAATGATGTAATGGAACTGTGATTTGCTATGCAATGTTGATCCCAATTGTTAATAAAATGATTTAAAAAAAAAAAAAGAACTAGACGTTAAGAGCACAGGTAGCCCCGACAGCAAGGTTGGCAGTGGCGACCCATGGATGGCACACCACAGTGCCTGACCGGTACTTTCCTGTGGGTGAGATAGCTGAGGTGAACAGTCTCACAGGGGTTCAGGAGCCCCTTGCACTCTACATTAACTGGGCTGCTTGAGGGGGAGCGAACGGAAGGCTCGACTCGATTTGTCCTGCAGTGATGCACACCTCGGGGATCTGCAACGCAATACTACCATGGGGATCATTAACGGATTCTGAGACCTGCGTGAGACATCCCCCCTTTAACTATTATTGTCTGTACTCTCAGTACATGAACAACCAAGAATCAAGCAGTGCAGGGCCTACGCAACAGTAGCTGCAACTAGTGATTGCATCACAGTGGCCACCTGGTGTATACATTAAGCACTGCAGGCACCAGAATCCAGATGTTGATGATACAGCAACAAGCCTTCCGGATAGCCATTTGATTTTTAGGCACAATTGACAAGCCTGTGCCTAGAAACAAACAAAAACACTGGATGTCTTGTCAGCTTCTCCTTCGGGGGTACCTCCCACTGCCAAATCAAATGGAACTTGCTGCCCGGGGAGTGGCCATCTTAGACTTGCCTACTGCTCATGTGAATTTCTGCAAGGAGCACTCTCTCCATGCCCCTCACTATTACTTAGGTGCCTTAGCCCTCAGGAACTGGCTTCAATACCTACATCTATTTGTTCCCCTTTGATCTGGATGCTACACTAAGAGACCTTTTCTTTAATGCGCCTCTTTCAAATTTGGGCTATCTCTGGTCCTATTGGGCTATGCAATCCTACTAATCAAAATTGGAGTATCCCACTTAATCTAAACAGGAGCAGCCTATGGCCACTATTTAATACAACCTCACACACATTTGGATACTCTACTTGCCCTCTTGCCATGTTCGATTATTTTTTGTCAGCTTTCTTGCTCAGTAAGCCTATTTCCAACTAAATTCCTCTACATAGCCCATTCTACTGTGTGTTAATTAGCTAATTTGACTATAAAGCACCCATGGCCCAAACAATTCCAGCTAGTAGAGAATCCCAACTATGCTCCTCACCGGATGTAAACACAAGTCTCGCCCAAAGAGGACGCCAGCTATCATGAACAATATCTCTATAATAACCAAATTTTCTGACTCCCCTCACACCAGATCCCTTACCTCTTTCCAATGCGCTTTGCTTCACAACTGTAGATCTGCAATTAAGCACAAACTGGAAATCTCTGACACCATTGTTAAATGCAATCTTGACCTTCTAATCCTGACTGAGACCTGCTTCAACGACACATCCAATAACACCTTTGATCTTCAATTTTCTCTAACGACTCTATTATCAGAAAGGACCGAATAGGCTGAGTCGGCGGCGGTATTGCAGTCATATAGAGATATTCACTGCAATGTAAAGCGATACCAATCACCATGTTTCAATGCGTCACTCTATACCTACACACTCATCACACCTCTCCCTTCAAAATAAATGCAATCTACCACCCACTAGGTAATAACACAGCCTTTGTCAAGGAATTTACTGACCTCATCACTGCTCAAACCATTCAGAGCTGCAAGGTGATCTTTCTAGGAGCCTTCAACCTCCCCTTTGGGCTTGATACTCCACTAAAAGACCTCTATATGATACCACCTCTTACACATTGGGATATTTTACTTGGCCCTTTACCATGGTCCATTATTTTGGGTCAACTTTCTGGCTCTGTAAGCCTATTTCCAACTAAAGTCCAATACATAGCCCATTCTACTGTGTGCTAATGAGCTAATTGACTGTACAGGATCCTTGGCCTCACAATGTCTAGATTATTTACCCTCCTAATCTCGCCAAAGCTTCAGCAAAAAGATTCAAATACAACACTATTTGCTGATGAATATCACAGCAACTGTTATGCAAAGCTTAAAACAGACCTCATCTTCTTCACACATAACACTCCATTCTGGTCCAACATCTTCATCGACAAACTCAACGTTACATTGTCTACTACTTTTCCCATGGCCACAAGCTCCTTCCCCTTGCCTGAAATCAGCACACAGTAACTGGCAAACAGCCCTACCTCACTTAACTACTAACGCTAAGACCACCTTTCACAACCCCCGCTGAGGCTACATGACATATCTCACAACACGGTGCTCTGTCCCACCTTCCTGTCAAAGCCCTCTCACCACATCTCCAGTCTCCCATAGCTCATAGCTCCTGTCCTCATCAAACTCCTCTCTCTCATCCCCTGTCTCCTGAAACCCTCCATCTAGAGCACAAACTGGATCTCCTTAGCTCAAACGTCGCTCAGCTCAATGAAGTCCACACACACTAAAGGCTCCATACTAGATCGAATAATCTCCAAAGACGATGTGCTCTCAGTGAATGATACAATTCTGGTAGACTGGTATGATCACTTCCTCATTTCCTTCACTGTACGACTCTCTCACTGTGTTAATGGGTCAACCAAAATGAACAATCACCTTGTTTCGAGATACCAGAAATATAGACATCCCTATGCTTAGCAACACTGTTCAAAATATACTTTCCCCCCATTGGCCCCTCTGCAAATGTGTACAACGCTACCTGCCACAGCTTTGCATGCCTCTCTGATGTGTTTCACATTTTAGCTCCATTCCAAGTAAAAATAAACTCTTAAGCTATCAGCACCATGATTCAACAAGGCCATTTATGAGGAAAGGGAAGCCTTAAGGACCTTAGAAAAAACATGTAGATGGTCGCTTTCCACTACCAACCTCACCTGCCTGAGAAATGCTAGGACCCAATACAAAAACACATCTTCTGGGCAAAATCCAACCACTTTAGGTCCCTGCTGAATTCAGACAAGAACTGACTGAAGCAACTCTCCAATCTGGGCAGAATTGCCAACAACTCCTCCACACCCACATCCAGCAAATTTGTAGACCCACAATTTAAAGTGGAAAAGTTTCTACAGTTCTTCGACTCCCAAATTCAATGGCTACTACACCACAATTTCCACCCTTCCTTACTGTTGGCGTGCAAATCCAAAGAGACTTGGCAACTTTTTCATTCCAATACACAGGAAGACTTGTTTCTAATCATCACAAAAACAAAAACCTTAAACTACTTTGTATACCCAATCCTTGGTGAAATTAAAAAAGACCTCTATACCCACATGGCTCCCCACTGGACAAAACTGGTCCATCTCTCTCTTAGCCAAGGAACATTTTCTGATTGCCTCAAAACTGAGCAAGTCACCCCTCTTTTAAAAAGAAACCCTCTGCTGATATTAACGACCTCAATAACTATCACCCAATCTACAACCCGTCTTTGTTCTGAAAAACCATGTGAAAGATGTGTAGCACAGCAACACACCAAACATATAAAAAACAATGACCTCCTTGACAAATTCCAATCTAGTTTCAATCAGGGCTTCAGCACAGAACATGGTCTACTACAGTTGGTTGACAATGCTCTTCGAATTCTAAACACAGACAACCATTGCCTCCTTATTCTTCTTGACCTATCATCAGCCTTTGACATGGTCAAACACCACACACTTGTAGATGCACTCAAAAATCGAATGGGCATTTATGGCAGGATCCTGAAATGATCAGCTTCATTCATCATGGGCAGGTTGCAGTGGGTGAAAATTGATGACTATATTTCCTTGCCGATTGCCGTGGGCAATGAGGTCCTCCAGGGGTCTATGCTTGCCCCAACCATTGATGTTCATATCGATCCACTCAGAGTCATTCTTAAAAGTTAGGGATCACCTATCATCAGTATGCAAATATCAAACAGCTGTATCTAAAGTTCTCCTCACAAGACAATATCTCGCTGGTTGCCAGTACTCCAAACTACGACTGGATGACCTCACATAGCCTACAGCAGAACACTTCTGAAACTAAATATCTCCTCATCTCCCCTTCAAAAGTAACCCCTCAGCTGAAATCCTGGATGAACACACACAACATCCTCAACTGTAAACCCACCATTGTCGACAGTGCCAAGTTTCTGGGAGTCATCCTAAACAAACGACTCAACCTTCTTCCGCAAATAAGCAGCATGGTCATAAACCTTCATTTTCAACAATGTTGTCTGTGGGGAATCCACTGTTACATCCCAGGACAAGATCTTAAGGGTCAGGTGTAGGTAAATGTGAAATACCAATTTCTTAATACCGAATTTTACCGATTCGGTATTAAGAAATCGGTATTTCCGATGTAGGTAAAAATTCGGTAATATTTACTGAATCGGTAAAATTGGGAAAAAAATACCGAATCCTTAATACCGATCGGTATTACCGTTTCTTAATTACCAAATCGGTAAATACCGAATCAGTAATTCAAAATTCCTTCAATTGAGGAATCAGCCAATCCTGTGCATCCTATTTACTCCCAACAAGGAAGTGGCCACACCCAAGCAGCTGCACTGAACCAGAAGCTTTTGGAGAGGCAGGCAGCAGAGAAAGACAAACAGGAGCAACTTTACTACCTGACATCAAACACCAGAATGGACAGCCAGGACAGGGAAACTGATGGTGCAGAAAGGAAAAGAAAAATTAAATTTAGTGAGAGGCAGCTGGAGATCTTAATTGGGGAGGTGGCAAAGGAACACACCAAGCTATTTGGTAAAAAATCACTACAAGTGCCTGAGACACAAAAAAGAAAAATATGGATTGGAATCCAGGACCTCATTAATTCCATAGGTGTGACCCACCGTGATGTGGACGACCTAAAAAAGAGGTGGTATGACTTCAGGAGTATGGCGAAGAAGAGGATGTCTAAAAGGAAAAAGCAAGCAAACCTGACAGGTGGAGGTAAAAATAGAGCACCTGCACCGACTGCCCTGGAACTGCTTGTGGAGTCCACCATTGAGCCTGAGAGTGTCAGCGGCATCGGGGATGCAGACAGCTCAGCCAGAGCTGCAACCAAATAAAGTAAGATGCATGCACACCAAGCTGCGCCCCCCACTCCCTAACCCCATTCCCCAATGAGGCAGTGTGAATCCCACTCCAGTACAGGGTTTACTAAACACCAGCTATGTATTATGGGAGATGTAGTCAGTGTAACACCTATCATTACAGTCAGCCCACTGAACCCAAAGGCATATGACACACATCAGCGATAAGCAAGCATGGGACAGTCAGATTTATTGGCAGACATGAAATTTATTTGCATGCAAATGCTGCCAGACATGTGAACTAATATCCAATCAGTCTCCACAGGCGAGACATCGCGCAGGGCTGCGCCAGGCAAGGCAGGAAAGGCTCCCCGGAGAGATAGAGCGGAGGAGGAGGATGTCATTACGCCTGAGGGCCACACCACAACACCACCACCGTCAACACCACCACCATCAACACCACCACCACCATCAAAACCACCACCACCGGCATCAACACAGGCATCATGACCGGCATCACCAGCAGCGTCACCAACGCCATCATCTCCAAGACCCAGGAGGCATGCAGTTGCCAGCCTCCAACAGATGGAGTTGTCTGACGAGGACTGCAGGGGGGAAGAACAGCCAACGGTGCCAGACGATGCCAATAATGCCGGTACACAGTCCCCCACAGAGAGACCACACACAGGTGCCAGATGCCGCAGGGCTAGGGCACACAGTCCAGCTTCGCAGAGCGAGGATCAGAGTGTCTATGCAGGGCTGGAGGTGAACATGTTGAAGGTGCAGCACCTGCAAGGAAAGGCGATCAGATCAGTTCAGCGGTAGATGGGGCACATGACAGCACACTTGCAGTGCACAGAGAAGGGCATCTGCACAATGAACACAACACTGGCTGAGGGAATGAGGGACATGGCTGAGGGCATGAGGGACATGTCTGACTCAATGAGCCTGATTTGCAGCAAGATTGATGATGGCAAAATAGCAAGGCGCAGGGAGAGGCAGAAAATGGAGAACTACACTAAGGCGGTGAACCGCCTCTCCACTGCCACTTCTCTGCTCTGCAGGCGCTCGGTGGCCATGCAGGAGGAGATGGCACACTGCAGCCGGGATGTGGCAAGGGGGCTGGTGACAGTGACCACTGCACTTGAAGTGCTACAAAATAATCAGACTACCAACACTGGTGCAGGTGATGTGGCGGACAGTGAGGAGACAAATAGCCGCAGTAGTGAAACACCCCCTGTTACAGAGTCCAGGAGGCGCAGTGGACGACAAAGTGGGGGCACAGGACAGATTGCCAGTGAGGACAGTGTACACAGAGAAAGCCGCAATGTTGTGCATGGGCGCAGGAGGTAATGCCAGGTACACTTGTTTTTGATACATGGGTGAATTAACCCATGACAGCTTTGTAGGCTGTTTGGAATTGGGACTGCTATGTTTAGCCCTTCATGATGTGGCGTAGTGACATGCTATTAAACTATGTCACTCACACACAATTACTGGCTGAGTCTCCTTACTTACCTAGAAATAGTTCCATGTAATCTCAGCCAGTCTTTGTCTCCCATCTGGCGCTGTTGCCGCTCCTGCTGCGCTGGGCTCTGGTTGTGGACAGTCATCGTCATCGTCCTCAGAGTTGGTCAAATCGACTGCTGTCCCTTTCTTAGTTGCCAGGTTATGCAGCATAGCACATGTAGCGATGATATTGCAGCAGATGATGGGTCGGAAGGGCACCTCTGCTTTTGTGGAGGCAGCGGAACCTGCTCTTCAACAGTCCAAACGTCCGCTCCACCACGTTGTGTGTTGATTTGTGCGCAGCATTATATTGTCTCTCACTTGGGGTTGATGGGTTCAGGTGAGGAGGGAGGATGAATGCCCGTCCGGCATATGCGCTATCACCTAGGTGAGAAAGAAAGTGCCATTAATAACAAACACCAACACATTCATCAGCAGTATACATCAGGGTGTGTCACAGTGATTAATCTAGCAGGTATCCTTCTCCAAATTCTCCCGGAGCCAGACATGTGTATATCCCACTGTTGCGGAATATGTAGGAGTCATGGGTGCTCCCAGGAAATTTTGCCACGATGTCGGTGATGATGTTGGCCGCATCGCAGATGACCTGCACGTTGATGGAGTGGGTGGATTTTCTGTTACGGTAGATGTACTTGTTGGCTGCAGGTGGGCAGATAGGTATGTGTGTCCCATCAATGCACCCTATGACATGCGGGAACTGTGTCTTTTGGTAGAAGTCTGTTTTTGTGTTCTGCAGTTTGGCCTGTGTGGTGGGGAAACGTATGTAGTGATGCATCCTTTGCATCATGGCATCCAGGAAATTGTTAAGGAACCGAGACAGGCAGCTCTGCGACACACCACCTGCCGCAGCTATCACCCCCTGGTAACTTCCTGACGCTAATAGGTGGAGGCTACAGAGCACCTGGACGTGTGGTGGTATAGCGTGCGCCCTTGGTGTAGGATGCTCCAGGAGTTGCTGCAGGTTCCGTATCAGGTCCAGGATAGTTTGAGGGTGTAACCTGTACCTTTCATGAATTTCTGCCTCAGTGAGTTGCAATAGTGTGATGCGCTGTCTGTATATGCGCTCCTCCCTTCTCAAGATCCTCATTCCTGCTGCCTGTAGTCGTAGCCGCCTTGCAATAACGTAGAGGGTCGCCATTGTGTTGAGACTGTTGCATTTTGGAGCTGTTTAAATGTTGTGCACATGATTACCACCTGCTTTGAGTCAGTGGTAATTACCGACTCTTAAATACCGAATTTCATGAAATTCGGTATTACCGATTTTTGGTACATCTCTTTTACCGATTCTTATTTACCGAATCGGTATTTGGGGTTTTCGGTATCTCCGATTCGGTAATACGGAATTGGTAACTGGTTTTCCTTATTTTACCGATTCCTTATTACCGAATCCATTTGGATTAATATTGGTCGGTAACGGTGAAATTTACCGAATTTCACCATTACCGACCGGTATTTAGCCACCTACATCGGGCCCCTAAATCTCTTGCCGAGACACTGGTGCTATCCAGAATAGACTATTGTAACTCCCTGCTGACTGGTCTCCCCAAAACCCATCTCACATCCTTCAAAACAGTTCTAAACTCAGTGGTGCCATTTGTCTACAGGGCCAAAAGAAAGGACTACATTCCCCCCATGCTGATCACTCTCAGATGGTTGTCAATTGAAGCAATGGCTTTCTACAAGACAGCATACATCACTCATAAAGCTCATGCACTCATCCACTCCCTGTTATCTGTGGACCAATTGAAACTATCAGGTGGCTCGCGAAACACATACATACATGTTTTTATACATATATATATATGTATAAAAACAGTACCCATGTAGGATTAGAGTGCTGCATAACTATGCAAAAAAGGAAGCAGGGAACTCTGGGTAGTTTTCACATTTTAGTGGAGAGAAGCCTCTATATAGAGCACCCTACAACATCACTGACACTCTGAATTTGCTCACCACAAATGTTTGTTTTTCTAGCACAGTGGCATCCACACCCATCTAGAGAGGAACAATTTTAAAGCAAAAAGCATAGGATGAGCTAGTGTTACGCATGCCTTTGGTCATTCACAACAGGGATTTGGCCAGAGGGATGCGACCTGCCTAACCCCATGCCCAACTCTACTTAAATAGAGACTCATGAAATTGTTTTAACCCTCCCCTTTACCTCAACCCTCTTGTCTGATCTGCATGAAACCTAACATTTTGCACTGGGCTTAATTTTTAACTTTCGCAAACCTTCATTCTGATACATCAACAGTGCCATAGTTATTAGCAAATGCAACCTTTATTACCCATGTTTATCTCTCCTCTCCTCCACCAGGTACTGCTCAAAACTTGACATGCCAGCAGAAATATGAATCTGCTAATTGTCTGGCAACTCCTGTGCGGATTCCTCAAATGGGGCCAATTTAGTTTTTTAAATACCCTTTCGACCCCTGCCTGTAAATGTGCCTGCACTCCTGATAAAATTGACTATTTTTTTAAATAATTTGTTTAAGCATGTTAAATCTCTGCCGAAGTTCATGGAGTTCCAGTAAACGGTTCCAAAGTTATTAGCAAATAAAACATGTTTTCGCCCCTGGTTAAGTTTGCTTCCCCACAACTCCCTTACAGAGGGGCATATTCTCAAGGATCTATAGCCAAGTTATCGGCACTTTATCTCAGCCAAAGTTACGATAAATTCATCGCCCCATTCACAAGCTGGTGCTAACAGCCAATACCACCAGTTTACCTGCGATAGCAGCTGCAAAAAACATTGCCACGGATGACCCCGGCAACTATCGCTAATGAGATGCAAAATAGGCGTTCCCGAGCAAAAAGTCGCAACAACACCGCACCTCAACATTCTCAACGACCAGCCAGATCTGCGATATGAACACAAAACATGCGATGAGGCATGTTAGCAGCAGGAAATTAACACCTGCTCTGACCTGGTGCAAAGTCGGACTACAACCTGCACCAGAAAAGGGAGCCCAGCCCAGACCCACACCTGAAGAACAACAGATGCCATGGAGCCAAGGATCATGCAGCGCGGACCCCCAAGAGGGCCACAACACTCACAGCCACCCACCCCGAATGGGTGGATGTGGGTGTTGTGGCCCTTTTGGACGTGTCCACACCCCACACACACTTGTCCCTACTCGAGGTACACCTCCATGGCATGCCCCCAACATATTGGTAAAAAACAACCCATACGTCCAAACATTGAACACACATACGACTCATTACTACGAGCTGTGGCATATCGTCCACAGAGCTGCCGCCGGTCTCAGGAGTGCCAGTGGTACGAGACCAACAAACACAATGGCAGGCAATCCCGGGCACATGCACAATCCCTGTCATGTGGAACTGTACCGTGCACGAATGCTGCATCTGTTGGGAGCTCTGCCAATGGCAGTTTTGTGAATCAGTTACTGTCTGAGTTTCCGGCTTGTGTACGTCACATGTGTCCAGCCCTGGTTCCACTGTCGATCATGCACATTCGAGTGGCCCATGGAGGTCTGCCTATCCAACATAATGGTAGCTGAACTGGATTATAACTTGTGTGTGCACCCCCTGTTGGCCCACGAACAGGAGTGCAAACTGGATACCTGTGCATGGGATACGCTAATCTGTGGCATATGTGCTGGCAGTAGTGGATGGGAGATTGCACAAGTCATCATGTGCAGTGACCACATCGAGGCGCTCCCCTATTGGGCTGTGTTGGGGATTGGTGAAACTGCATTGACGGAGCACATCTGTCCGGACCATTTAATGGATTGGCTCTCCCTCGTGTTCCTTGAAATCGAGAACGACATACTTCTGGAACTGATTGCCTATGAAGCTGCGCTCAAATTCATGGACGAGTAACTACCTTCCAGCAGCCACAACTGATTGACACCCAGAGCACAGGTTCCAACACCGTGTTGGATCGTGGAGGAATGGTCCCATAAGCCAGAACAACAGTGGACATGTCTGCATTCGCCCAGACTCAGAATGCATGTGCGTGCACCTACGAGTGTTGTCACTCACCTGTGCAATGTGATGCAGCCCCATGGGCGTAGCTGCACAGCAACGTTTGGCAAAGTTCCTAAATCTGACATACTGCTGGAGGGAGACTACACACATAGGAATGTAGCACGATATGTGCTCTTGTTGGTCCCTTTCACCTGCTCACTGTCAGCATAGCACACAGTCGGCGCAGTCCAGTGGTACAGCTCCATGCAGATCACATGGGCTGTGAGTTGTGTCCCCTGACACGGGGCTATGAGCAAACGCCAAACATCACATGACTCGACCAGCAAGGCAAGGTGGGCTGAGACCGTTGCCATCCGTAATGATATGTGTTTATTTTTGCCTCCCAATTTCTTGCACCTCGACATGTTCCCATTCTGCCTGTAAGTGACTTAAGCATTTGTCTGCCTGTTGTGGCCCATTCCTTGCCCCTACTTACATGCACATGCTAATAAAATCTACGCAACTTCACCAGTGTACAATTGTGATGAGTGTTGATTAGTATGACAAATCCTGTGCCTCAATGAGCATTGTCCGTACACAGGGAGGGACAGACTGCCGCCTATACATTGGTGGTGAATCCCTATCGGCAGCTTCACCTCTGTGAGCCAGACATTGTGTTTGGGATAGTTGCTGGTAGACCTGTGCTCTTACGTGTCTTCAGCAATGTGAGTATGGTGTCCAACTTCTTGCCATGTGGATCAATGTGATCCATTAAAAAAGACTGTGTCCACACTGATGTGTGTGAGTACGTCATGCGAAGAGATGTTCTGTAGCCACATGCAATGGGCGACACTACTTCAGGCGTGCTACCTCTTCTGACATTTCTACACACAGCCCTATATAATACATGGACGTGGGGCTACGTTGGGGGATGAGAGATTGTTGTTCATGTGCAATGAGGCCACAGGTAGTTCACACCTTCACATTCATCTAATTGGCCATGTGGGTCAGGGTCAAACATGCGCATTGATTACATTTACCAGGGTGTACCTTTTTGTGCAATCAATGTCCCTACATTCATCCATACTTGTATATGTGAGTGAACATAGACATGACACATCTGTGTGATTTGGGATGTTTTATTCACATTCAGTGGAGTGTCGGAGCTGGAGGGGTACATGGCCAGTTCAAGCCCACATGACGTGGTGGGCCAACCAGAGTCCTTGGGGGAATGCAAGGTTAATCTGAAGAGGAAGTGTTCAGTCCACAGCCGGATTGCTGCATCACTGGACAAGAGCAGACATGGCAGGCCATGTCGGGGTCCAGGTGAATGTCACAGAGTGTTCCGGGGGACAGTGGGAGGTGTTGTTGCAGGACATGATGCATAGGGATGAACCAGGCAGGGACAGGCCATGTGGCGGGTACGGATGCTACTGCCTCCTTCCTCGCACAGTCATTACCCTCGACTCCTCTGAGACATCTTCTGTGTCAGGTGTATGTGGTAGTGTTATGGCTGGATCACTGTGGGGCACTGACACATCAGGGTGCGAAGGTGATAGGGCTGCATCACTGTGTTCCAATGACACATCAGGGGCGGAGATGTGTGTGTCGAAGTTCCAGCAGCAGTTATCTGGGACAGGCTCTGTGGCAACAATGGCAAGGCATGGAAGATCCCAGCTACGTCTCGCTGGTGTTCAGCCGTGGCAGCCATACTTCCAGGCTGGATTGGCTCCATGGTCTCCATTGTCCTCCGCATCTGTGCCAACTCTGTGCTGTCATCGCTGGAGCCTGTCTCACTAGACAGTTCTTGTATCCGAGTAATGGCCCCAGCGAGGTCAGCCAAGGATTGTTGGTGAGCATGGTGGGGACAGTGGGTGTCCGTTAGGGATTGTAAGTGGTCCCTGATGGGACTCAGACACCCACGTATGGCATCGAGTTTGGCTGCCATGAGGTCGAACCCCACCCGCAGCTGATCAGCCATCTTCTCCTGGCACCCTAACACATGGCATTGGACTTCCATTTGTTGGTCGTGGGGGTCCTGTGAGCCAGCCGTGGTGGTGTGTGCTTCCTGCTGTGTGGTCAGTGCAGGGTCATCGCGGTGCAGCTGGGCTGCCCTGCTCCTGGGGTGGGGTGTGGAGGCTTCCACGAGCCGTTGGAGGGTGTCTGGGCAAATGTGCAGGGTGCCCTTTTTATCATCACTGTAGAGATGTGTGGTCTGCTCTGCAGGAGGTGTTGATTGTCCCTCTGCAATGTAACGGGGAGATGCAGGTTAACAGTGTGTTCCATGTATGTTCACGCTTTGGAGATGTTTACATTCAGACTGCATGAGAATGTACATTTTGGCTGCTTTGGTGAAGCTGGCTATTTGATGGGAGACAGTGGGCATTTGGACTACATGACGGATGTGAGGTTGTACTCGTACATTATCATCTCACAGTGTCATGCAATGCCGGGTGTGATTGGCCAATTTCTTCGCACGGGCAGCACTAGTTGTGTCCTCTGTCCTGTTGTGTAAGGGTTGCACTTTGTACAACATTGTCGTCAATGTTGATGTACTGTGATTGCTATGTGTGTGTGCTGCATTGTTGGCGAGTCCCCCTGCAGCTCTGATTTGGCGGCCCCTTATCCCTTTGAGTCGGTGTGCCTTTGAATTGTGTGCTTTTCGGGTTCTGGGATGTTTGCGACTTGGGGCATTTGTGCTCTTGGACAAAATTTGTACTCTTGTGCATTGTTTGTCTGCAGATGTGTTTTTGACGTCATGGGTTGTAGGTGCACGTGGATGTGTCAGAGTGTGACCTGCTCCTTTACAGATGTGGTCCACACTCAGCCACCACAATGTCATCTTGTGCACCATGTCATGTATTGTGACTGCAGCCATGCTATCTGTCATGCAGTGTCACTTGCATTGTCCGTGTGGCTCACAGAGTCGCTGCTTTTTTGGATTCAGCACATGTGCATGGGTAGGTTGTGGCATTGGTGATATGGAGGGGGCCCACTTGTGCACATTGTTGACGGGGGCCTACTTGGTGTTTCTATGTGTACCAAGAGTATCAGGTACATGTTCCACACTCATTGTTGGTGTGCAGTGTACTGCACATGATTGTGCATGTGTGCCATTGTGCCCATCTCCCTCCGTCCCCCAAATCCCTAGTCATTACTCACTCTGTTACTGTTGGGTCAGGTCATATCGAGCTGTGTCCAGACACCCAATTCCTTGCACCGTCTCCACACTGATGACTGTGGCCACTATTGCCTCCATCTCATTCAGCTCCTCCTGTGGCACAGGACTCCCACCTCCAGTCGCCTTTGCTGCCATCCTGTTGGCAGCGATTTTCTCCTTGGTTTGGCTGTGCACTTCATGTCAGCGCCTCTTGACCTCCTCCATTGACCTCCTCAATACTCCGACTGTATTCACCTTGATGACGATGGACTGCCATATTTCCGTTTGTGTTGACAATGACGCAGTGAAGGTGACGAACAGTTGTCGGTAGTGTTCTATCCCCTCCCTGACGATGATCCAGTCTTCCTGCAGACTGAACCCCGTCTTCCTCTTCTCCTTGCCCATCCCCGAACATGAGGTTCCTGGCTGGTCCTCCATGGGGCTTGTAGGGTTCGGGTTGTCCTCTGCACAAGGTCCGGGTGCATCCATGGTTTTACGCAGTTTGATTTGGTTTTGGTGTGTTTTTTTTGTTGCTTTTATAGTGCATTTTCCCGCATGACACGTGGGAATTGCAGGCCGGTCACTGGTTGTCGCTGATTTTGTATCGCGATTTGGGGCTTCGCAACTTTTTTCACGTTGGTGTTTCACATTTTTGCGGAGTTGCATTGATTTTAGCACGGTCATTTGACTCGTTATCGTGGTAACGTCGGCTTGTGAATACCACGTTAACAGGGAGTTATTTTCCCGCGATAGACTGCGATGTGGAGAGTTGCGTTAAGTACTTTTGCGGTAGTATCACATGTTCTTGAAAATATCCCCCATGGTTCGCACAAAACCTGAAATACCTGCAGTGGGTGAATCCTAATAAAAGCTGCCACATTTCTTGCGGGTTCTCAAACTGTGAAAAAGTTATTGCTGCTCCTTTGACTTTGCCCTCCTGACTGATTGTCATAAAACCTGACATATCAATAGCACCACACATAGCCAACCACTGATACTGTAACAAACTCCTGCAGAAAATAATGTAGACAGGAAAATAAAAGCATCACCTCCCACAGGAGCTAATGTTAATTAAATCTTTCTTTAATACTTTAAAATGTAATAAACTTGATTAAGCAAAAACTTCTATACTTAATGATTTTAAATTAATTCAACAAACACATTTAAACAAAGTTCACAGCATATTAAATTAAAGTGAAAATGTTAGTGAGTGGTATTTTTTTTAGATTATTGTGTTAAAGGATTTTTAAATTAAATTAATATATTTTAATACACTAATTATCTTATTTGATGAGTTAATGGGCTCTAAAAATTCATTGTATTAGTTCCAGATTAATGACATTTTTTTCAACTAATTTATTAAACAAATAATGTTCTCTTTACTTTTCAATAGGGAGATCTCTGTTTCAGTGGTGAAGATCTCCATTTATGTTGTGAAGAGTGTACCAGAGTAACATTTATACTTGTGAATCCTGTTGTAGAAGACTTTGCCCTTTAACTTGAGGGATTGAGCACATGTAAGACTAAACCTAGGAATAAATCTAAACTCTGAAATTGTGAATAGTAAACAAATGTAGGTTTACATCTCAGTGCAGGAGTAGATTTCCATCAGAGTAAATCTACACATGTAAAATATACCTGAGTCTCCCTCAACAGCTTTACTCCACTACCCATTCAGCATGTCTTCCCCTAGATCAGTCTAAACCTTCTGCATGCTAATTTTGCACTTACCTGTTAAATCCTATTGCTGGGCAGATGAATACTTAACCGCCTTTAACGCTAAGACTAAGGGCCTCATGTAGGTAAATAAATTTTACCGGTTCTTAAATACCGAGCCGTACCGAATCGGTAAATTAGAATCGGTAAGTTATATGTAGGTAAAAATTCGGTAACAGTTACCGATTCGGTAACATTCGGTAATCACGAGTCGGAATTCACCGAATCGGTAAATACCGAGGTGGTATTTACCGATTCGGTAAATACCGAGGTGTTATTCACCGAATCGGTAAATACCGAGGTGGTATTTACCGAATCGGAAAATACCGATTCGGTATGTACGGATTCGGTAAATCAAAT
The DNA here is from genome assembly GCF_964204655.1 of Triturus cristatus. Lineage (NCBI taxonomy): Eukaryota > Metazoa > Chordata > Amphibia > Caudata > Salamandridae > Triturus > Triturus cristatus. Next base: position 1,074,420,851 of record NC_140582.1, read on the forward strand.
CACATGACTTGACGAAACAGCTAATCCAGTGCAACGACAGCCCACCCAACCAGGAAGTGCCCACACCCCGGCAGGTGTACATAATTAGCCGAAGTGGCCACACCCAGGCAGGTGTACATAATTAGCCGACCCTGGAGAAGCTTGGAGTGCAGAGGAGAGGCAGGGAGCCGTTGCATGTGCGAGCGGGTAAACGAACAGCATGTCCAGCCAGAGAACACAGAAAGACGGAGGGGAAAGGAGGAGGAAGCTGAAATTTAGCCCCAAGGAACTCCAGGTGCTGGTGGAGGAGGTGGTGAAGCAGCACCAGAAGCTGTTTGGAAGGCAATCCCTGCAAGTGCCTGAGGCTGAAAAGCACAACATATGGCTGGCCATCCAGGCGCAGGTCAATGCTGTGGGAGTGACCCACAGGGACATTGAGGTCCTCAAAAAGCGCTGGTATGACCTCCGGATTGTAACCAAGAGGAAGATGGGCGACATCCAGAAGGAGGCCAGCCAGACCGGAGGTGGAACCAACAGGGCACCTGCCCTCACCGAACTGGAGGAGCTGGTGGCGGCCACAATCGAGCAAGAGAGCGTCGTGGGTCTTGGGGACGCCGACAGCTCTGCCAGAGCCGCAACACACCAAGGTAAGACGAAAGCACAGCAATGTAGCCCCCCCTACCCCTATCCCACATCCCCCATTGTGAAACGAGAATCACACTGCAGTCCACACGTGTCAGTGCAGACAGGCAATGCATTCCGGGAGATGTAGTCAGGGCAACACTAACCATGACGTAAATGTTACAGGGCAACAAGGCATGTCACGCACTCGAGGCACAAGGAGACAGGGGACATATTGGAATGTGAAATGATTTATTGTGACGCTTGCAATGCAGCCCTTCGGGGACACTGAGCCAATGTTGTATTTCTGTCCACAGATGTGACATCATGCAGGACAGGGCATGCTGCAGGAGAGACGGCACACCGGCCACATAAATCACCTCTAGCCAGCACCAGTTCAGACCAGGGAGCAGGCCCACTGGCAGCCGCACCACCAACACAGCCAGCCTCGCCGCACACAGAGCCAGCATCACCTCACCGAGAGCCAGCATCACCACCACCAGAGCCAGCATCGCCACTCATGTTCGATTCACCGGCCACATCTCCGCTTGCAGGTGTGAGAATGAGGAGGCGTCCAGCAGCCAGGCTACGAGCCTTAGACACCTCGTCAGACGACAGCATGGGCCCAGAAGACCGCACCGGGCCCCAGGAAGGGAGCCATGCCACTGTGCCCCACACCTCACAGGCAGCACAGACGGAAGCAAGAGGGCGCCGCAGGTCGCGTGTCCAGAGTCCACCAGCACCCACTGACGGCCATGGTGTCTTCTTGGGGCTCGAGGGCCAAATGTTGAAGCAACAGCGCCTGCAATCAAAGGCAGTCATGTCAGTCCAGAGGCACATGCGGGTGATGACGACAACATTAGTCAACATGGACACCAACATTAGCGGCATGGCTGCGGGCATTCGGGACATGTCCCAGTCAATCCAGCAGTTGTGCAGCAAATTAGATGCTGACATCGAAGCACGGCGCCGGGAACGCCAGAGAAGGGACACTACCAGCAGGGCACTCAACCGTCTGGCAACTGCGACTTCTCTACTGTGCCGGCGCTCTGTGACGATGCAGGAGGGCCTAACACAGTGCTGCAGCGACCTGTCTCGGGGGATGGTGCAGGTGACAAGTGCACTAGGGGTGCTATTGACTAGTCAGGCGTCGACAACTGCTGCAGGGGATGCTGCGGAGAGCATCGACACCAGCAGCAGCATCACACCCCCCGTCCCAGAAGCACGCAGGAGCAGCAGGCGGCTTGGGGTTGGCTCTAGTGAGGATGCACAGGCCGTGCAATCCACCACTGCAGCGCGTATGCGCAAACATTGATGTAGCCCTGCTTAGCCACTTCCCATTGGGTGACGTAACCCTGGACATACTCCTTGTATAGATGGTATATTGCCAGATTGGCCTGTTCATGTGTTCATGGCGTGGTGCCACATTAAAACTACGTCAGGACTTCTCACAACTCGCTGTGTCCCCTTACTTACTCAGAAATAGTTGCATGTGATATCTGCCCGTCTCTCTCTCCCATCGATTGCAGTTGGCACTCTAGCTGCGTTGCCCTCTGGCTGGCCTGACTCATCCTCGTTGTCCTCAAAATATGTCAGTTCCACATCTGTACCTTTTTTCGTGGCAAGGTTGTGCAGCATTGCACAAGTGGCAATAATCTTGCAGCAGGTGATGGGTTTGTACTGGCGTGCGCCTCCGCTCTTGTGCAGGCAGCGGAACCTGCTCTTCAGTAGTCCAAACGTGCGCTCCACCACATTGCGTGTTGTTTTGTGTGCCACGTTGTATCGTCTCTCACTCTGGGTTGCTGGGTGTAGGTAGGGAGTGAGGATGAATGACCGGCATGCATATGCACTGTCGCCTGGATGAGTAAAAGGGAACCATCAGTAACATGCCTCTATACACTATGATTTGCAGGTTTCAAGGGGCGTCACTGTTACTTACCTAGCAGGTATCCCTCTCCGAATTCTCCGGCACTCAGTCGTGTGTAGATCCCACTATTCTGGAAGATGTAAGAGTCGTGGGTGCTCCCAGGAAACTTTGCAACAATATCTGTGATGATGTTCCCTGCATCACAGATCACCTGCACATTGATGGAGTGGGTGGACTTCCTGTTCCTGTAGATGTGCTCTGTATCAGCTGGTGGACAGATTGGGATGTGTGTACCATCAATACAGCCGATGACATGGGGGAACTGTGCCATGTGATAAAAGTCTGTTTTTGTTTTCTGCAGTGCAGCCTGTGTGTTTGGGAAGCTTATGTAGTGGTGCATTCTCTGCATCATGGCATCCAGGAACTTCCTGAAGAAACGTGACAGGCAACTCTGGGATACCCCACCCACCGCAGCTATCACCACCTGATAACTGCCGGATGCCAGCAGATGTAGGCTGCAGAGCACCTGCACATGTGGGGGTATGGCGTGCGCCCTTCTTATTGGATGGTCCAGGAGTGGCTGTAGGTCCCTGATTAAGTCCATGATGGTTTCGGGGTCTAGCCTGTACCTCTCATGTATCTCTGCATCAGTCAGCTGGAATAGTGTGATGCGCTGTCTGTAGATTTGTTCCTCCCGTCGCCACGCCCTCAGTCCTGCTGCCTGTAGACGTAGGCGCCTTGCAATGACGTACATAGCGGCCATGTTGTCCACGCTGTAGCATTTTGGGATTGCTAATATGCATTGTTGATGGTTACCACCTGCTTTCACTCCGTGTTAATTACCGACTCTAATTTACCGATTTTCTTGGATTTCTTAATTACCGAGTGCTCCTACATGTCATTTTCATTTTTACCACTTCATATTTACCACTTCATATTTACCGATTCGTTAATTATGTATTCGGTAACTCTGATTCGGTATTTTGGAATTCGGTAAATATGAATCGGTATTTACCGCCTCATATTTACCGAAAATTGGTTTTTGGACTCCTACATCTCACTTGTCTGACTACCGGTCGGTAACGGCATATTTACCGAAAATCGGCCGTTACCGACCGGTATTTGGCTACCTACATGAGGCCCTAAATGTGTAAACCCAAGGGAGAGAAGCCATAGCCTAGAACACCTCTACTATCCATGAAGTTGACCTGAACAGATTCCACAAAGCTTTCATATAACTCACTGACCCAACCTAATTATTTAAGCTGCTCCTTGAGTGACTTTTCCAAGGTATCTTGAAAACACTCATTGTAAGTATCCCCTTGACAACTCAAAAAAATCGAGATCAGCAGAGAAGGCAGGCAACAAGTGGTTGAACCCCAAATGAGCCAATATGATGACGGGAAAGATAACTGGAAAAAAGTGAAGAAAAACTCAAGTGACAATAGACAGAGAACACAGTAAAACTCATTTGAGAGCACACCACAAATCAATCCTGAAAGACCACTTTGCCAGCAGACTCATTCTTACCACGAACCAAACAAGAGAATAAAGAGTGACCATGAAGCTTCAGAAATAAGTGATTTCAAAATGTGCTGTCATTGTCTCTGCGAGATCCTGATGTCTTTCAACAAGATCTGAAGGGGGCAGACTTCAATTTCGGAGATATTGGGGTCTCAATTCTGTCAATCAACCAATCGACCGAAAAAACACTGCCTTCATTCGCGTGGTTCTCCGTGTTAAACACTGCACAAATGATAATAGCAGCTGGTGATCTGAAAACCTCTAACATGCCTGCTGAGCTCTGAGCATCCAGCACAAAAAAATAATATTCAGATCACATCAGTACTCATAAAAGGCGATTATTCCTCTACAGTAAAGTCCAGTGATTGATGAGTGGTCTCCTGTATTTCTCATCACTGTTGTTTCCAGGAGGGGGAAGAAGGTCCAAAGCTAGCTTGCTTCTGTGTCCTATTATCTCCCTGGAGCTCAGCCATGACCCTCTCCCTGCCTTGACAATGACGGGCGTACATTGGATCGGGAAATCCATGAGCACTTTTCTTGCTCATAATTGCCTAAACATCCAAATACAGCACTTATATTTCAAATATCTATTAGACAGGGTTTAATCCAGAATCAACTGGATCACTTTATGTCTTTCAAATAATGCCTGTTTTTAGTATTGTAAGTGTTTTCAGATAAGCACATTCCCATACAGCGTATTAAAGTGATTTGTCCAGGACTAAACAATTAAAATTAAGTAAGTGGACTACATTTTCAACCAAGAGCTCCTGTGTCCAAAGTGAGGAAATTTGCCACCAGTTTACAGTTACTCCAACCCCCGGATCTCCCCCATTAACGAAACTTGAAAAATAAATTAGGACTGGGGAAAATTAATTTATACTAAATGACTCTCGAAGCCTTCCTCTCTAACCTGACGTACCCAAGACTTACAGCGGCAGCCCAGAAAGACCTCACAGGCCCCATTACCCAATCTGAGATCAGGGTAGCCATAAAGGGGCTACCGCGAAACAAAACCCCCGGACTAGACGGACTCCCCGTAGAATTCGACAGTACATATGCAGACTCCTAAGTGCCGCACCTGGAATCGTTATATAAAGCAGCACGGGAGAAGGGAATTTTGCCACGCACGATGGCACAAGCGTTAGTAATCTCCCTTCCTAAGCCCGGAAGAGACCCCACAGATATGGCCAATTATCAACCGCTGTACCTGCTCAGCACAGAATATAAAATATTAAGCAAGGTGCTAGCTAACAGGTTGTTACTCTCCCTGCCCGGATTAATTCACATTGACCAAACAGGGTTCCTTCCGTCCCGGAGTACCTCATTAAACATAAGGAAGTTACACCACCTAATGACAGAAGCCCCGAGACTTTACCCACACGCGGGCTGTCTCTCTTTTGATTTAAGACAAGCCTTTGATTCCATTAGATGGGAGTATATGTTCAAGGCTCTGGCGAAATTTGGAATCCCGGAGGGGTATATCGTCTGGTTACGATTACTTTATGCGGCCCCTACGGCGCGAGCACAAACTGGTGGCTATTCTCGGAGGAATACCCCATACACAAAGGGACCAGGCAGGGCTGTCCCCTCTCCCCACTAATCTTCATACTAGCATTGGAACCATTAGCGATAACACTGCGGAAAGACTTTGCAGATCGGGGCATAGCGAGAGGGAGCCTGACACACCTGTTCTCGGCATATGCGGATGACATTATTTTGTACTTACAGGACCTTCAATATACGGCACATTCCGCCAATTTGAACTAATATCTGGGTTGGCTATTAATGTGGGGAAATCGCATGCTTTTTTCTTGACAGACCTTGCGGGTATTGACAGTATGGCCTTTGGAGAGGCACAGTTGGAAGTGGCCCAGACTACTTTCAAGTACCTTGGCATACAAATCTACAGAGCACACGAAGATATGTTAGATGGAAATTTGCACAAAGCAATCCATGCCCTGCGGTCCAGTATAGTGTTCTGGAAAGCATTACCACTCTCTGTCATGGGGAGGGTGGCCATAGCAAAAATGGTGGTGCTGCCGAGACTATTGTACTATTTTACGAACTTGCCGCTCAATGTGCCGCAGGCCACGTTTAAACTACTGAACACGATGCTCACTGAACTCATTTGGGGGAACGGCAGACGGCGTATAAGCCTAAAAAAGCTACAAGTAGGCACGCGAATGGGAGGCCTGGGTGTCCCAGATTTGAGAGCATACTACTATGCAAGCCAACTACAATGGTTATCTTATTGGACGGTAGGGCGTAACTTGCAAGAAATAGGATTCTCGAGGGCAGACATTGACAATGGCGCATTACACAAGCTATTATTACCTGGAAGTAGACTGCCAGGCGACCTCCCCCCGCTGTTGGCCACGGCACTCCGCTGCTGGAAAGCAGCGCTGCAATATACACAGGCGCCCCCGGCATATGCAGGTAACATTCCCTTGATGGGGATCCCACTACCTTGAGGCACAATTACGAAACGCAAGCTGAAGCCATGGGTAGAGGCATGAGTTAGCACGCTGTCAGATCTTTTTGGTGATGGAATACTTCTAGATCATGATACATTTGTAAACGAAACAGGGGTCCCGGTATACTTGTACATCTTACATGCGGCACTGCTGAGATACGTTAGAACGCACTGGGCCCCACAAAGGCAAGAACCCCTCACCAACGACCTGGTAAAGATGGTGTATTACATGGGAAGAGGTAGGCATCTTAGTAGATGGATCTATACAGGTATCAGTACACACACGAAAGCTGCTCTTGATACACTGAGGAATACATGGGCGGGTGACATAGATAGAGACATAACGGACAAAGAATGGGCGAAGATATTGGAGCATCCAAGGAAGGCCTTTAGGAATGCGTAGTTCAGATTCATACAAACAATGGTCTTGCATCGGGTTTATCTTACTCCGCATAAATTAGATCGAATGTTCCCCCATACACAGCACTGTTGCCCGAAATGCTTGTTAGAAGGAGCGCGCCTAAAGCACATGCTATGGTCCTGTCCAAAAGTGCGGGGATATTGGGACACTGTCAGACATAGAATAAGGGAGGCGACAAATCGGGAAATACAGAATACACTGGAGGAATGCATACTGGGGCTCCACAAACAAGTCTCAAAACACAAAGTACAATACCGCTTTATAGATTTTGCGCTCATCCTAGCTATACGCAACATAACTATGCGATGGAAATCGCGGAGACCCCCAGAGGTGCAGACATGGCACACGGAAATGATTCGATGGGGCGCTGCGGAGAGTGCGGCACTACGTAAAGAAGAACTTAAAGGATTGCAAAAAACACCAATAGCGTTGGAATGGGATGTAATGCTGGAAGCTATAAAATCGATGGGCGAAGTCTAAGACCCTAAGTAGAGTGTAAAATTGTTAATGCGGAAGGGTATCTAATTTTTTGTCACCAGTGCATGGACTGGGAGATGTATGCTTTGCACGCATAGGCTTGCCAGGAGTATATGTGAAGAGATGCACAAGGCGCAGAACGCAGACACACACGTGAGACGGGGGATGGGTGGGTGGAGGGAGTTGGGGAATGTTTGTTGTATCAATATGACAAAGGTATTCTTAATATTGGGGACTGCTGTCCCAAACGAGATAGGACGTGTTCAGCTTATTCTATAGAATAGTTCAGCATAAGTATATTGCAGCGAAACTGGATTGTGTATATGTAAATGTGATATAAGACAGGAATAAGGTTGCTGCAAAAGTGTAACATGTGGATATATGCTATAAACGACTTCAAAACCCAATAAAATATGTTTAAAAAATATATATACTAAATGACTCTCGAAGTGGCAAGATGGTGGAAAGTTTTTAGAAACAACAATTCTGTAAACAATAAAGAGAGTCATGGTTAAGAATTAGACCCACTCTAATATTATACACTTTGCTTGTGTGCCTATTGCCTTTAAAATGGATGCAGCTTTCCCAAAACCTCTGGCTCTGGAGATTCTCTGGAAAATCAATAGACTACTTCTGGCCTCCAACTCTAACAATCCATTAATACGCTGCTGTATGGTATTATTAACTAAATATTCCAACCTTTGCGGGCTACAGTATCTAGTCAGAAAACAAAAAATATCTTTGGGAGCTGATGTAGAGTTGGGCGGATGGTCCACCATCTGTCAGGAGAGGTGGCCCCGTCTTAACTCATGGGCACGCTGGGCAGTTGCCAGGGGGCCCGACGAGCATAGGGGCCCCATGCAGACCAGAATGTAACACTAATTTTCCGTTAAGCAAATGTAGGCAGGGCCCAGTGTGCTGCTTTGCCCCTGGGGCCTTTAATGCTGTTAAGAGGGACCTGAGGAGACTGCCCAGACTGGCTATCGCCCACCAGAGATCCCACACTGCCTGGTGGTGACCTCTGGGCCACCATTGCAATTCCTCTAAAGACATTCAAAGTTTGCAGAGCAGCTGCCAGGCTTCAGGAGGCTGCACAGAAAACTTTTTATTTTACAAAAACAAACTCTCAAAGCAGGAGTTTGTTTTTGTAAATAAAAAACAGGCTTTTCCTGGTGGTGCTGAGGAGAAATAAAGTGCATGAGACCATCCGCTTCAAAACAGTGAACGGTCTCAGTCATTTACACAGATGGTCCCAAGTCTATTGGGCTGTTGGTGGAGGGTTACCACCAGCAGAGCCAGCGGGTCACCACCGGTGGTAGCATGACCATCCACCCGAGTCTGAGTAGAGTGGACAGAGGGCAGAGTACCCTGCTCGTCAAACTCTAAATAGGTGCCTTAGTTTATTAACAATACTTGCTGTTGCAATAACTCAATGTAGGCCAACAGTGAAAAGGATCAACACATTTCTGCTGAAGGAGAAAGAACTGTAAAGCACAAATAGCTCCTCGTGTTCCATTGTAAATATCATTCAAGAAGCTTAGGTGTCCCTTCGCACAGTCCTGTTCATTGCATGGTGGTAGCACCGTTTCCAGCTTTCCAATTGTTGGTCAAAGTTTCACCTCTTGCCAGTTGCTAGAGCCAGGAATGGGACTCCGCTTGGTCTCAAACCTCTGCATCTAATTGCCAGTGACTCCTCCAGGTCCATGCCTGCTGCAGGTAGGGATTGTCATGTCCCATAAGTCTCGCGCTGAGACATGGCACGACATTGTGGCATCGTTGTGGTGTGTGACAGCTCCTGGATACCTCAGGGTTGATGACGACACCCTTTTCCAACAACAGCTGCGTCTGGCGTGTAATTGACCTGTCTATGGTTTTTGCACAATTTTGCATTCTCGCCTTTGAGGAGCATCAGCCTGTGTCACACAGAGAAACATCGCTTTATGAATCATTTTCACCTGTGGTAGGATTCGCGAACAGCTTGCGGAAGCGATGAAGGTGCAGCCCTAAATATTATCCTCATGGTCTTTCATGCTCTCATTATTAAACATCAGAACTGTTCATGTTATAAACTTTATAGTATGACATTTAATATCAAGTATTATAAACTACAACATTCAAATAAATAGGTAAGTGCATTATATGTTAGTACTGCTAGAAAACTTGACCTGATGAAGTCCACAACATTATCAATGAAGTGCCCACACTCACCAACTTCTGCCTTTTTCTCTCCAATTGGGAGAAATTCATTATTCTTATGGGTCTCGATACTGTGACTATGAGGCAGACATCTTGCTCAGAATGTAGAGCGTCTAAAGGACCCCACCACGACGAAAAGGAACATTATTTTTCCACAAAAACCCTGCTAAGGAAGACACATAGGTTCATCGACCTGTACCCATCATTCTTCCTGGTTTGGGGGCAGTGCGCCTCTCACTGTCGTCCAAGACCGGGCTGATATTTGTTACCTCTGGCACGAAACTGATCTAACCTATTTTTTAAAGTTTTAGTAGAAAAGATAGACCCATATGTGAATGGAAAGGTTAATGGGAATTTGTATTTCTTATTACTGCACAATATGAAGAAGTGAAGCATTTGTAGCACTCTAAGTGGCCTGCGCTGCAATCTGTAACCCTGAAGTATACTCAGTAATCTTTTTTTTTTCAATTGCCCACCACAGGCTATATTACAAATACATAAATCATAATGTTTCAACAAAAGCAAAATTTAATTTTCTCCTTTCAGCTGTTATCTGGCCCCGGTGGTATATGGCGTGCTGTGGCCGAGTCATTTATTACACTTGCTGAATGGACAATGGCAGCGAGAGCCTATTACACCCAGCTTTGTTAGTGCTTTGAATGTGCTGCTGAGCCCCTGGCAGCCTACATCTCTCCACATCTGCAGCAGATACACAGCACTCTATTATTTATTGCCACAGGAAAAAGTTTCTTGCATAAAGCGGTGTGTGTGTGGGTGTGTGGGAGTGTGTGCGCGCGTGTGCCTGTGCGTTAAACGCCATCTCGGTCTGTGTGTGTTTGTGGGTGTATATGTGTGTGAGAAGGGGCAGGAGTGGGGGGACAGGGCTGGTTTTGTGGTTATGTTTAGTCCACACTAAGGGCCTCATGTAGGTAGCCAATATACCGGTCGGTAACGGCCGATTTTCGGTAATTATACCGTTACCGACCGGTATATTGGCTATTGGTATGTAGGAGGTCAATTTCTGAAATCGGAATTTACCGAATCGGTAAAACTACCGAATCGGTAAAATTACCGAATCGGTAACGTTACCGATGTGGTAATTTTACCGATTCGGTAATTTTACCGAATCGGTAAATTCCGATTGCAGAAATGATATGTAGGGGGAGTGTGTGTGTGTGTTTATGAGTCGGTATTTACCACCAACTTTTAGTTGGTGGTAAATAATTAATGTATGTGTGTATGCATTTGGAAGCGCGTAGCAGTGTGCAATGTGGCATACATACATGCCCTTAGGGCATGTATGTGTGCCACATGTGCACACATGGCCGAATCAGGGGTGCAACAGGGCGTCAATGTGACACCCTGCCACCCTTGCATTTTCTCCACCATTACCGAATCGGTATTTACCGATTCGGTAATGAGGCATACCTTCCCCTCAATGGGAAGGTATGCCTCATTACCGAATCGGTAAATACCGATTCGGTAATTACCGAATTGTAACGAATCGGTAAAAAATACCGACTCATTACCTACATACGAGTTACCACTTCTAAAATACCGATTCGGTATCGTTCGGTATTTTAGAAGTGGTAACTGGTATGCTACCTACATGAGGCCCTAAATGTACTGACCCAGTCCCCATACTGGCGTCATTGACTGAATGAACTAGGCAAAAGCCATCTATGTTTCTGATATGTATATCTGTGTGTCTGTCTGTCGGTGTGTGCATGTTGATGGCTCTGCATTTTGATGGCTGGCATAGTATTTGCTCAAGAATGTGATCGCATGTTCATGCACACGTGGTTGCCTTTGTGTGTTGTGTTATCTTGTGCAGGAGAATATCTGTAGTTGGTGAAGTGACCATATCCATATGAAATCCGAGTTTTGAGTTGCACGTTTGATAATTGTGTGTCATAAGAATATTACTGAGAGCATGTGCGCGTGAGTGAGAAAGGATGGAGGAATGCAAGTCAGAGAATCTGCATACCCAACTACCATGAAAATGATGCGTTTGAAACAAACTTTAGCAACCGATCGCGCGTGTGTGCGCGCGCACGTGCTTTATTGAAGTTGAACGGTGTGTGTGTGGGCGGTATGCAGGGCTTTAAGTGGGCCGAGTCTCACCGGGTCTGAACACCGGCAGTTTTTTTAAGGGGGCCTGGAAACGGGTCTCTATCGGGCTCTGTTTTGTGCACTGGCACAGACGGTCCGTGTTTTTTCCGGACTGCTGTGACAGCAGTCTGCTGTCACTGCAGTCCGGAAAAAAGTGCCAGGGCACAAAACAGAGCACGATAGAGACCCGTTTCGAGACAGCAGGCACATCGATGTACCCTGCTCACACTACTCACAAGTGGAGAAGTTACGACATGACGTCATGCCAGGTGAGCGTTGTAGGGGGAAGGGAAATCCTTTTAAGAAGTCATTTTCTCTCTGGATTTCCTTTGTCTGTTTGAAACTCAGGAGCAGCAACAATGTCCTGGTGTCACCAGGGCTTTAAGGGGAAGCTTTTTCAATATTCTATACAAGCCATAGTTGCTGCTTATTTAGCTTATGCAACTAACAACCACTGACAAAGCCAATAGTCCTGACTTGTAGGTATGATGTAACTTGTTGTATCATATCTGGATGCAATGACAGAAACAGCAAAATACAAGTCGAGCTGCACACTATGCTAAACACAGATTTTCAACGTACTGTTTTTAAGCCACGCCCTTAATTACATTGGCCACGCCCCCTTGAGAGACCCCCCAGTTTTTTCATCCCAATAAAAAGCCCTGGCGGTATGTATGCCCCAGAGGTGGTTGAGGTATTTACTGAGCCCGTCAAAGACTCTTATTCCGAGACTCCCCAAGAAACATGGGAAATTCCACGTGGAATTGTTGCTTTGTGCCCCTTAAATGGACATATTTCCTAATTTATCTGGCATTTTCCCTTCAGTAAATTTTGATTTGAGGTTGAATTTTATCTGAGTAAAAATGTGAGAGGGGAGCAGTAATAACCACAATACAGTGGTCAATGCCAGTCACTGCACAGATAGATATTTAACACATCACTCCTTCTCAGGACCTAAGTGACTGAGGGGCTAATGAGTGCTGTATAAATAATGGGAAAATAGGTAATAAAAGTATTTGGAAGGTACTCATCCAATACAAAAATGTACAATTACCACAAATGTTGGTGAGAAAGACACCAATGAGATCTATCTGTTAGACGCTTACTCAGAAATGTAAAATGATCCCAAGAAATGCTAAGTCACCAGTGTTAGTGTGGCATCCATTAGCCACCCAGGCTATTCCCTGTGCCTCTGAGAGGCTTACATCCTCTAAACATCTTTCTCGCTGTCACCAATGGAGTAAACAAAAGGCCACGCCAATCTCTCATTTTAGATGTTTAAGACCTGGTTATAAGAAAGTCTTCAATGGATCTGAATGCAGCAGTGTTTCTTTTAGAAGTGCACATGCCAGTCACAAAGCTGTTGTAGATCAAGAGGAGGTAGGTAAGAGAGGGGATCAGCTCTGCAAAGTCTGTCTTGAGATGGTCACATCATTGCATTGACTACGTGATCCTTCAAAAGTCCAAGATCTCTGTCCACCTGAGGGGACTTACGAAGTTTTCACATCATTTGTCAGCATTAATGGGGGTTGGCTAGTGCGCTGCATGAAATATCAAAACTGGAACATCTCCAGCAATATCGCCTACAGGGTCCTGTATTGCTGGAATGTGTCTTGAAAAAAACTGGGAATTAGTGAGTGCAAATACTAGACTACAGTGGTGAGAACATGCATTTGAAAAGACAACCCTGCTTACCTGTCAGCAGTGTGGTTGAGGCTTTTCGACTCCTGTTTTTAAGCCATACATGGGCCTGAATAAAGGCAGAGGCCTAGCTACCATTGGTGCAGCAGGTGGAGTGGAGTTCTGAAGGGCCCATTGAACCCTGACAATGCTTTATTTTACTAATCCAACCGCAGCCAAAGGTGTTGATTTCCTTTCTTGCACTAGGGCTCAAAGCATCCTCGCTACTCTACTGAATGAAGGCAGTGGTAGTGAGTGCCTGGAGACACCTGGTGAAGCCGGAGTGACTGGTGACTGGCCACAGTCAACATCCACAAGGAAGACATTTCCATTGAGATCTTTCTGCAGGTTCAAGCTAAGGTTTGGTGTTGCCATGAGAAAGGAGGTGCCTATAAGTGAAAAACAGAAAGCACTGCATTGGCAGGCATACAGAACTGGAGATGGACTGGTGGCCCATCTGTGCACATTCTGACACAAGTGTCTGGGACCAAGATCTAGCATGGTGCCTATTGCTAACTATTGGCTCAAAAGTTAGAAAATCTATTCTGACACTTGTCAAAGATCATGCTACATAAGGAGGTAGCTACTTTCACTTTTCCTATGTCAGTTTAAAATAATATGTATTCCAGACAGAGACTGACTATTTGCAAATCTGTCTTGGGCCTGCTCCAAAAGGAACAGCCTAGCGTGAGCTGCAAGGCCCAGTACCTACCTGAGGGGAACACAAACAAACCCAGACCAGGTTGGGCCTACTTAGACCCTGTCAGTGAAGTTTAGCTTGAGTCATGTGGCATAGCGGGCACATAACGAATGTCTGAGAACAAACAACAAAGTTATGGAAGGAATCAAGGCCGAATTGGTGGTACAGGGTATCAGGCATTTCCCTGGGAGGCTGGAAGGGTGGGGCGCAGATTTTGATTGTTGCAGCAGTGCAGCAATTTTGAAACCAACTGCTGCAGAAGGTTAATATGTCTGCTGAAAAGGACATTTACCATGCAGATCACAGAACAGTATTTTATGTGCATAGTTTAGTGGGTTACTGCTTTTGTCACAGACACCCTTTTGTTACTGTGTAGTTCATACATTACAATCCTAATCTAGCATAGTGAGCTATGAAGTGTCATCAAAGAGTTACATACAAACTACATGGTGCAAGTCCGAGAGATATAGCTTCTTTTAAGTCTTTCATTATCCAAATGTTGTTAAAAAGGGTTTGTTTAGGTAGTAATACATTCTTTTTAGTAAAACCAACCCTAACCACCATGTTACATTCTGAATCCTGGGTTTGTGCTTTTCCACACTAAGGGGTCTATTAGGATGGTGGGAGGATCGCCACTGCCCATATGGCGGTGGCGATCCACCCGCCATTTCCGTCTGCCCGCCTAACATTTCCCCCCGCCATATCACGATGGTGGTGGGGACCCAGGTGGACGGCAAGACCGTCCGCCAGTTTTCCGCCAGTAGGCAATCTGCCCAATTGCCTACTGGGCGGAAAAGACCTGCAATATGGTGGCGGTGTCTTCCAGGCACTGCCATCCATATTACGATGATGGCGGTCTCATGCCTTTCCATGGCGGAGACTCCGCCATGGAAAGGCATGCAGAGAATGCCTTTGGGGGACTGTTGCGGGCCCCCAGGGGCTGGGGGGCGGGTAGCTGCACTTGGGGGGTACCCATGGTACCCCCCGACATTTGCATCCTCAAGGTGGCAGGCACCACGCGGTGCCTGTCACGTTGTGCATGCAAATGCACAACATGCCCTTTTAACATTGTGGCGGGTGCTGAATACAGCACCGTCCGCCACAATGTTAAATATACAGGATGCGACCGCCATGGTGGCGATCGCATCCTAATTGGCACAGCGGGACCGCCGCACCACTGGCGGCCAGTCCCAGCACCACTAGGGTGGCGGGCGGACTCATCCTAATAGATCCCTAAGCACTCTTGCAAAATACCTACCAGTATGAATGACATATGAGTCCTACACCTTGTATTTCCCTTTTTCTTTGTAACCTTTTCTATATACTGCTTCACACACGTATTATTCATTGTCTCTGTATGTGTGTGATGTAAAGTGCTACGACGCCCTACACTAGTATGAGAGGTGCTATAGAACAAATGAAATCCATGTGAGCGAGGAGCTATGAACAGATGAGAGGCAATGTTGGAGTGATAATGAGGGAATCATTGAAGAACCCCAATACAGATTGTTGAATCCTGGTGCACTCTAAGGTCATCGTTTACTATGCTTTAAAAGATAATACAATTGAATATGTGTAGAATGCACCATTTTTGCCCACATTTTCTTGTGGGCAGAACATCCCAAACCTTCCTTGCAGCGGTCAGGCTCACTCACTGCACTTACTAAGCACCGTATGAGGCAGGTCTGACAACATATTCCAGGGCTGCTTTCGGTTCCCAGCCCGGCCCTGCAAGGAGTTAATTTCAGCCTCTAGTGATCGCACAAGCTGCATTACAGGCCATCGTTTTTCACCCATGATGCAAATCGAAACAGAGATGCAAATCAGTCTTGGTGACGTGTGTGGCAAAGCTTTTATGTGTTTTCAATACAGGCCTGATTGGAAATAAATTCATACTAATTTAACATGTCTATGGATTCAGATGGTGTGCATTCAAGGAGCAAGTGAAATATCTGGAAAGCAAAACATCAGGCCAAATGATTGTTTTAGTTGTGCAGCTCGTCAGTTTGTGCTTGCATTGCCATGCTTTTTAGGTCGAGTATTCAAGACCTATTGTAACTTCTCTTGTGGGGTTAAAGCCACCCCCCCCTGCGACCCATTTGTTTGTTTCAGTGTCCTTTAATAATCCTCTCTTACTAGTGGTCAATCCTTCCCTTTGTCCCTCCGGTTTGTCTTTCTGTTCCTCCCACACAGCGGGGACTAAGTACAGTATTATTACGCTTGAGTTGTTTATTTGTAGGTTGGGGACTTTTTTTCTCTCCTTTCCTGCTCCTGTTGGTATGTGCCTGTGTTCAGCTCGGCACCCGCAACTGCTCGCATTTTTATTGGGCTTTCCTTTGTCTCATGTGGCTGCAGGGCTTGCCACTTCTCTGTGTTTATCCAGCTCGCGCCTTTGTTTATTTGACCAAAGCACGCTTTTCGTTAGGCTTCCCTGCCAAATTAATGTTTTTTCTCAAGCGCCTCAATGTTGTGCTTTAGTATTAAATATAATTTTTTTTTCAATACTCCACACAGCGCTGCCTAAATCAACTTTTAAAACGCCGTATTTTTTCTCAAGGGGACAAATGCCGCGCTTTAACTTTAGCAAGGGCACCGCCTGCGCCTCTTGTCAGCAGTTCTGCATGTTATAATTAGAGTGCAACGCACAAACTCGGTTAGTGACTAACTGTAATATCAGTAAAATACAAATCTGCTTTCTCCACGTCAGCCCAGAGAACAGAAAAAAAGATGCTGCCACCTTTGAAGATTTGTCGTGAAAAAAGAAACTTTGAAACTCAGATCAAAAGCAACGTGTCAGTAGCGTTCATTTCCACTGCGCCGGCCTGCTCGGAATGCCGTAGACTGGAATCAGTCGTTATGTATTTAGGAGGAATGCAGGCTAAGTAAGAGGCTGCAGAACTTAATGCACTGCTTGCAAACAAAATGCCCAGTGTTCCTGTCTCTCCGGGCCCAGTTGAGGCCAGTGGCCCCTTCGTTACCGTGCCTCTAGAGAGTTGGGGCCATATGTAGGTAGAAAGTGTTTTGCGATTCTCTAATTGCAATTTTTAGGGAATCGCAATTAGAGAATTGCAAAACGGAATGTAGGTAGGATTAGCAAATATTTTTGCGAATCCTACATATTCCTTAATTGCGAATTGCAAATTGCAATTCGCAATTAAGGAATACCTCCCCATTCATTCCTATGGGCCTAGAGGCCCATAGGAATGAATGGGAAGACATTCTCTAACGCAATTTCAAGTGTGCCAGGGTGTCAAAAGGACACCCTGTTGCACCCCTGAAATGAGCATGGGTGCACATGTGGCACACATACATGCCCTAAGGACATGTGTGTGCACCACATGCCACTTTGAAAAATGCAAAAATATGCATTTGTGAAAGAAATCGCAAATTACCACCAACCTGTAGTTGGTGGTAATTTGCGATTCCTTAAGGCCTAATTGCACTTTTTTGGTGCTTCTTACATTGCATTTAAGGAATCGCAAAGATTGCGATTCCTTAAATGCAATAGCAAATTAAGGAATCGCAAATTTAGCGATTCCTTATTTTGCACGCAGATTTGCCTTCCTACATACCACTTAGCAAAATTACGATCGCAAACGCCGAAATTCGGCGAATTTCGGCATTTGCGATCGCAATTTTGCTTTCTACATATGGCCCTTACAGGCACATGCATCAAATAGAAAAATTGCGAGTCCTTATTTGCAATTTTTAAGGAATCGCAAATAAAGACTCGCAAATCGCGATGCACCAAAAATATGGCGAGAAAATAAAGAATTGCTAAAAATCGCAAATATAATAGCGATTCCGGCATTTGCGAACTCGCTATTAGCGATTTCGCAATTTGCGAAATCGCAATTACCGAAGTCGCATTTTGATGCATCCTGATGACATCACAACCAGGAAGTGAGCAGCTCCAGCCTCATTTCCAGTGCACAGTCTCAGGGAGAGGAGGGAGCTGGCTCTTGGAGCTGAACAGGAGTGGGACAGAGACAGTAGAAAAACGTTCTCAAACAAATGGAAGCCTCACAAACAGCAGAGGAGAGCCAAACAGGCAGGAAGCGCAAAATAAAGTTTGCAGAAAAATAAATTGACACCCTCATTGAGGGAGTAGTCCACAGCCATGACAAGCTGTTTGGAAAGGCATCATTGAAAGTGGCAGAGCAGGAGAAAAGGAAAATCTGGCTCCGGATCCAAAACAGGGTCAATGCCATTGGGGTGACACACCGCACCATAGAAGAACTCAAAAAACGATGGTACGACTTTCGCAGTCGGGCTAAGGTGCGCATTGCTGACCGCCTCAAGGAGGCAAAGAAGACAGGAGGGGGAACACCAACAGACACTGGGAACACTCCCATGGAGGACTTGGTTGAATCCACCATCCAGCCAGAAGCTGTTGTTGGTGTGACCCAGCTTGACACGTCCGGAGCAGCAAACACATCTGAAGGTAAGATGAATGCATGTTACCATTACCCCAAAATTGAAAGGTAGAACATGACCTCAGCACAGCCCAAGTGCACACTTTGAACATCCAGTACACAATGTATTCATTAGGGGAGGTGCATTATGGGAGATGTAGTCAGGTCAAGCAGTTACAATGACAAATCTCAGAGGAACAACCCAAAATAGTTTAATAGATTATAAATTCATTGACAAAAGCAAAAATGTATTACTGTGACATTTTCATCACAGACATTAAATAATGCAGTTTTGCACTGTTTCACCTCACAGATGCTCAACGTGTAGAAGCTGTGGATAGCGATTCCCCAGACATGCACGACACCAGCGCAGGTGAACAAATGGACACACCTGTGGTGCAAATAAATCCGTCACGTGCCACAAACTCACGCAGGGCAACTGTCCCATCCCTAGTCACCTTGGAGTGTGATGATGAGGATGATGCAACACCAGGTGGCAGCCATGGCCAGGCCACTTCCATCCCACAACCACAACCACAGGTCCCCAGAACCAATCACAGAGTCCGGCGTAGAAGAGGAAGAGCACTCAGGACACAGCAGGAGGAGCAACCAATTGATGTCTGGGGTAGTCTTGAGTGACAGATGCTCCGTATGCAGCGCCTGCAGACAAAAAACACACGTGCAGTGCAATTCCAAATTGGCAAGATGGCAAGCAACATAGCAGTACTGTCTGAAAGTGTGCAGCAACTGAGCAAGGTGATGCAGGAGGGAAATGTATCCCAGAAGAGACAGCATCGTCAACTAATGCTGCACCTCAAAATGTTTGCCAAATCAAACAATAGGCTGGCCACGACAACTGCACTGCTGGCACGTAGGTCTGTGACCATGCAATCTGAAATGTGCCATTGGAGCGGGGATGTGGCTAAAGCACTGGACCAGGTGACCAATGCAGTTGAATTGCTCAATGCTTCCACAATTGCGGCAAACATTTCCACGCCGGAAGAGGGTAGTGAGGGTGCCTCAAGCCTGAGTAGTTTGGCAATTCCAGTCGGCACTGCAGGAAGACGCAACACACGCAGCAGTACCCCCTCCGCTTCCAACATTAGGGATGACCATGCTGGCTCTGACAGGCGCCTGTGTGTTCGTGGTAGAAAGCGCTAGACTGGCATGTACAAGTACATTACACTATGGTGACGTAACCATTTTTGGATTTTGAATTGTTAGTGACTTTCAAGTAAATTCACAGTTCCAAATCACTTATGTCCATTACACTGGTCAGATTAAAAGTGTGCTTGAACACTCATGACATTTGTATTTCAGTAAAGATTACTTTGATTGTAATATCAAGTGTCTGTGTCATCATTACTCACCTCAGAAATAATTTTGTGTGATGTCCAATCTTCTCCTACGCCCTTCTGCTGCGCCTGCCCCTTGTGCTGCATGGTGGTGTGGCACTTGCTGGTTCCCGTCCTCTGATTCGCTGTCAGACACCTCGATTTCCATTCCTCCCTTTGTCGCAATATTGTGCAGCATGGCACATGCAGCTACTATCTTGCAGCATTGTTCAGGGTTGTACTGCAGTGCTCCACCGGTCTTATGTAGACATCTGAATCGGCTCTTCAGCAGCCCAAATGTGCGCTCTATGATGTTACTTGTTGAAATATGTGCTGCATTGTACCTCTGTTGATTGGCAGTTGTGGGATTGAGGTAAGGCGTCATGAGGTAATTACGCAAGGCGTATGCGCTGTCACCTACATGTGAGGAAGCAAAGGGTCAGTGGCAGGTTGACATTGACATACGTACAATTGCAGTGATAAACAATTACACATATTTACCAAGCAGATGTCCCTCTCCAAATTCTCCCCTGACAAGACGGGTGTGTATGCCACTTTGACTGAAGATATAAGAATCATGTGCACTCCCGGGAAATTGCGCAACAATGTCAGTGATTATGTTTTTGGCATTGCAAACCACCTGAATATTGAGGGAATGGTAACATTTCCTATTTCTATATAAATATTCCTGTGCTGCAGGGGGACATATTGCCAAGTGGGTGCAATCAATACAACCCAAAACATGTGGGAAGCGAGCTATCTGGTAGAACTCCTGTTTGGTTTTTGCAAGGTCAAGCGTGGTGGTAGGGAACTTGATGTGAGACCCGATCAACGCCATCATGGCATCAAGGAATGCTTTGAATATTCTGGAAAGTGCGCTTTGTGACACACCTCCCGCTACAGCAATGACCCCCTGAAAACTTCCTGATGCCAGGAGGTGTAGGCAACATAGGACCTGCACATGGGTTGGGATAGCATTGGTCCTACGTGTCTGTCGTTGCATAATGGGGTCCAATTCATTGATTAGGTCATGGATCATTGCTGCATTGAGCCTATACTTATCTTATATCTCATCCTCTTGCTGTCCTAGCAAAGTTATGCGGACTCTGAAAATGCGCTCATTTATTCGCCTCCGTCTCTGTCCGGCAGCCTTCAGCCTCATCCTCCTCGCCATCAGGTAAATCCCTGCCATTGTGAAAGGTGCTAGCTCATTCTGGCTGTGTTTAAATGGGTTTCAGTTAGTTTTCAGGTGTCTCTGATTTGCACTCATGATTACCACCTGGTTGGGATCCTTCTTATTTAGCTCTCGCAAAATAGCGATTTTCATGGAAATCGCTATTTGCGATTTTTCATGCATACATTTTGCGATTCTTTGTTTGCGACTCGCTATTTGGGAGACGCTAATACCGATTCGCTGTTTCAATCGCAGATTTTTTTGCGATTCCTTACATTTGCGAAAAGTTGTGTTTTCGCAAATATACAGTTGATGAATTTCTACACAGTATTTTGCGATCGCAAACGGCCAATTTTTGCGATTCGCACCGTTTGCGAGCGCAAAAATGTTTGATGCATGTGCCTGTTAGTCTTTAAAGCTCTTAGCATCACTTTAGCACCGCCGGAAACCAGAAGTGGACAAACATTCGAAAGGAAGATGAAAGTGGTGGTGTGTTCGTCTGTTGTTGGACCTTTGAAGGGACATTCATAATCTCTCCTGTGAATGACAGCTGTGTGTTCACAGTGTAGATCCGGCAAAAACATTTCCTGGAAATAAAAACTGCCAATGTGAGAGATAATATCATTTTGTGCTACACGACTGAAAAGAACTGCAACACATTATTATACTGTTCGAAAGTGCTAATTAACATTGAATTTAAACCTGAGTAATGCACTACATGGCACAAAATAACAGACTGTGTAAACTGGACTTTACAAAGAAACCTGAGAAGTATCTTTGTTTTGGCATGCTATGCCAGTCCTTCGTGCAACCCAAATGCCGCTTCGAAGCACGGGGCTAAACACCTGTCATTGCTTACGCAGGCTACCGCTACACTTTTTAGCATATGCACTAACTCAGGCATTTTTCGCTTTAAGGCGATTGCACTGACGGCGCAATAAAGAAACGCACACACCTCTTCTGCACTGGCATAGCACTGAAAATGGGATAATGACACGTGTCCTCGAGTAAAGCACATTTGCATAATCCGTCTATGATTGAACAAAGCCTTGAATGAGAGCGCATCTATGCACATAACAAGAAGTGTGTTGGCATCAGTATCACGGCTATCTGGAATGACTCAGATTAAAGGTAATGCAACTACATTTCCAAGTTCTTGACAAGAAAACTCGTAAGAGGAATCCACTCTGTACATTTGGCCATGAAAAGGGCACATGCAATAGTGTAGCAGCTTCCAGCAGTAGAATTTTGGCTTTGCCCGTAGTGTCAGCTAACATAGTTTCTTGGATTACCGGTAGATTCCAGAAGGCTAGATCCTTTCTTGTCCAGTGCTATTCTCTTCTGTTAGGACATTATCGGTATGTCATCAGCATATAGTTGACAGTTGAGTCCAAATTATGTTATGTTATTCATTTGTTATTTTCTGTGCTGCTGTATATAAATAAGGAAATACCCTAGTTATCAGCCCCAGTACAACATTACAAGGTTTGTGGAAACGCCAAAGGCCTGTCGTGTTTCCCTATGAGATTGTAGCAGCTAAACACAACCGAAATCTTCAGGCAAAATTGTAGGGGTAGAGGTAAAGAAGTAATTACTGGTAAAATGTCTTGTTTGCATCATAATTTTCCTCTACGAAGGTCCTGGCATGCAATCTTATCGTCAAAACTTACCCCACACTGAGTCTCTGCCTGCTCATCTTATGCACCTCTAGCAAACCCAATGCAGCCAGAGGTTTCATTACTTCACTGCAAAGCCGAACTTCCCTATAGTGCGTTCAGGCAATACCCAATGTGCTGGTCTGACAGATCAATGTGTGGGCCAACACATCTATCCCCTGCTCTTCCACAAACCAGTCCTCTCTTCCCACACACCACTGCCCCTCTCACCTCTCACCTCTCCCTCACACTCCCACTACCCCTCTCATCTCGCTGTCCTACTGCCCACTCTCATCCCTCCCTCACAATCCCTGTCTTCTCTCTATACTGCCTGCTCACAAATGCTACCTTGCTGTACATTCTCACTCTGTGCACTGCTCCTCCCACTGCCCCTCTGTCCCTCTGTCTCTCTGTCTCGTACTCTCACCTCCCTCTCGCTGTCTAACACACTATTTCTGCCTCTCTCATATAATTTACTGAATGTCTTCTAGTATATTTTCTTTCCCGTGCATTTTCAAGGTTTGTGTCCCTCAAACCCATGCTATCCTCTTCTTAGTGTGTCTTCTGTGTACATAGGTGCTCCCACTATATGCATCTGTACCAGCTGCGGTCTGTAGTAGGAGTTCCTGCAGGGTGGTGACGTGGGGTTGGGCAGGGTGGGGGGGGGGGTAGTAAACTATGGATTACGGAGGTTTACAGGTAAGTAAACATATAAATTAATAAAACTAATTTCGTTGCGAAGCTCTATAGGCTGAACATAGCGGAGGACGTGACCATAGAGCAAGTGATTACTTGAAAGGCCACTGACGAATAATCTCTGGAAATATCTCCCATTCTGTGATCTTGTGAGTAATAATGTTAATCTTCTTAGAAATAGGGTTATTAAATTGGAAATACTGAATATATGGGATAGGGTTTTCTTTACTTCGTTTCCTTGCCTTTTTTCTTAAAAATGGCTTAAATCATAGTTTGGTGTTGAATAGTGGCGGATAAAATGATCCATGAGTAAGGGTTGGGGGTTTTTTGAGTCCCATTTTTTTAATATCCCCAAAGAATTTTTTTTTGTTTCTCCAAGATTGTTCACATTGTCTAATAAGTGTCGGTAGAAAGAACTGACCATTAGCTTCTAAATCTCTGAGTAGTGGGAAAAGTGGAGGTGCTGAGGGGGCTTTTGACTGACAAAATCTACTGTATGTTCATGTATGGCCCAATCAATAACTGAATATTGTTTGTTTATTTTAGCATTCACGATGGTGACTATTTTGTATGTATTTTTTAGGTCCCTTGATCGCTATGACACGGATGAAACTGACTTCTGTATAGGTCCTGATGAAGGTGGTTTAACATTCCTTCTCACACCACCGAAACGCGCGTTGACCGTTTGCTGAGCCTTGTGCTCTGTGATATACAATCTAATTGGTCGCAGAGGTGTCATTTGCCACACATAACCTCTTCTTATGTACAGATGTCTATTGTATGAATCTTTGTGAGAGTATGGATGTGTTTGAATGAATGCGGTATGGTTGTATTTATTTAAGTCAAATACAGGGACGTTTTTCTATGAAACGGAATTGTGGATGCGAATTTGTATGTAATAATTGTGTTTCTCTTTTGTCTTTTGTATAAATTGTGATAATTAGTCTGACCAAAAAAGAAAAAAGATATATATGAAAAAGAAAAATCAAAATGTTATGATATAGATAAAAAGAAATGAAATAATAAAATAATGAAAAAGTTCATGTTTATTGCCACTGTTGTGAGTGAATGGATGAAATAAATTGAAAAGAACTAAGTCTTGATGTAAGTGACAAATAGGCTATAAGGGAGCACATCTAGTTGTTTGTATATCTCGAAACTTACCGCAATCTGATAGTTGCGATCCAATACCCTTTCCAGGAGACGACGTAGTGGTCCAACGCCCAGGCGAGAAACCTAACCTAGTTTCCCGCGAGATTTAAATAGCGCGCGTAATAGGTCAAGGTTGAAACATCTGTGTAAATTTAGGTCAAGGTTGAAACACCTGTGTAAATTTACACAGGTGTTTTAACCTTGACCTATTACGCGCGCTATTTAAATTTTCTCGCTGGTGACTGGGGCGGATTTTGTTTTTGGGGCCGGTTTGTTTGGTCCTTTTCCTCTTGCTAATTTGGGATGCCCTCCGCGTTTACAGTTTCTTATACCTGTATGCAGCTGCGTTTCTAGGCAGCTGACATTAGTGCTAACTCACAGGCGTGCGGTATATTGAAGATGTTTCTTTCTAAAAAATATCGATTTGGATTATATGATTATTCCGTTTGCACTTTAGTAGGTTTCGGTCGTGTTGTGCATTTTCTTATAGATGCCTCGTGTTGATGAAGGTTATTTGTTAATAGTTAGGTAAGAATTCCTCACGCCATTGAAATGCTGGTTTAGGCCGTAGTTTTGGCCATGCCCATTGCCCATATGAGATTAGTTTTTTAGCCGTGTTGTCTATTGTCAGAGAGGACACGATTTTTGTGTCTGGCTGGGTAAATCAATACTCACCTATTGTTTAGGTTATTTGGGTATGCCTATTTTTACACACAAAGATATATCTTTTTCTTTCATAGAAAATTGGGACAGTTATTATAAATCGAAGCACTCCCATTATTGCTGTGTGTATGGCAACTCTGATTGCGGCACACATGCAACAAGAACCTACTGGATACCAATTGGACTAATATCAGTTCAGTGTTGTTGAGATAATGTAAGTTACACATGGTTTGATAGATATATATATATTTGCTTTAGCACCGTTCTTGTTCGGATCTAAGTTTGAGAGATACTCTCTAACTTAATGTTTTTTATTATTGTGTTTTCACCATATATCTGATTGGATGGAATGTTGTTTCCCAGTATAAAACATTGGTGAACATTCAGGAAGATACTATTTTGGTTTTCGTCATTAATTAGTGGTGGGTTGTTTATCCTTTTCTCCTCTATGTCTTTTTCTCATGCTGCCACTTTTGCTTTCTTATCATTTAATATAATTCATTATGTTCTTTTTTGGCCCCATGAATTTTTGCTGACTATTATTAGATATTTATATTGAATATGCTGACTCAGTTCTATTCATTTCTGAGTTTCAATGGACCAATATACATTGTGAAGATTATTAATCAATTTTTTTCGATGTATGATTGGATGTTTTTAAAAAAAATTAAAATATAATTTGCTCTGTGGAATGTTCAGCTTTGTATTCAAAATAGAAAGACAGTTGTCATTATTTGGAATATGTTCAAGGATTAATAATTATTCCTTCTCTTAGTACACATTGTTGTTCTGTCTTAGTGGTGTGTTTATATATATGTTTATTTATATGTATGTTCTTTCTTGTTTGTAATTAACAGCCCTGAAGAAGTCCTGTATTAGGACGAAACGCGTCGGCTGGTCTATCTGTAGATTCATAGGAACTGAATACCATGTTCCTCATAAAATGAAAACGGAATGAAGAAAAGAAACAATTTTTGAAGAAATTCTATAATTGGATATGAACTTTGTGAATGTTAAGTTTCTCGTGTGGTGCACCTTTTATGATGTTATAAACCAAATTCCAGGGTTTGTTTTTCAAATCTCTCATCATGCAATTTTTTTGTGTAAATGCTTCCTCACATCCATTTTGGATGCAAGATGCCAGAAAAGCATTGCGTGTAATAATGCATCATTTGCTGTAATATTTCTACCATTTGCCATAAAGTGTGCAAAGCAAATTATGAAAATTTCGCTTGGGGTTAATTTTGAACAGTAATCATCATGTCTACATAGATACTGTTGACTTCATGCTATACATAAGTGTTATGTTAGGTCTTTAAAGGTTTTCTCCTATCAAATCCCTATGAAATTATTAGAACTTTCAACTTCTGTCATGTCATTCCTAGTGTAACTCACCCAAATAAGACAGGACATCAGAAAGGAGGTGGAGGGAGGAGAAGTAGTGACCGTGATAACAGAATATTTTGTGTATCTATTAAGGGTGGGTGTAACTCATAATCCTGCATAGCGTAATCATGAAAATCTGTCCAAAAATTGTACAACATTATGTGGAATTATTTGAGATGCATCACGGGCACTTCGCATCAGGAAAATGATTCCAGTGACACATTTGCCCTATAAATCATTGCGAATGGCTTCTTGTGCTGCACAAGCTCATGTCTATTTTGTTTTTTAAGGCCTACTTGTACCTAGCTATCCCCTCGTGTCTCTTGCTTCCTAGGCCCAATCCAACCTAGTCCACCTTATTCTGCTCTACCGTCACCCATTTTTTAGGTCTCGCCTAGCGAACGCAGCGCATGCGCTGCTTCGCCTTGGCGAGACTCTATTGTCGTGGGTTTGGTGCGCGAAGGGAGACAAAACATGTGCGCGCCTGGACAGGCGATGGGCACGCGCCCGGACAGGTGTGCAAGCACGCGCCCAGACATTTTCACCAGAGTGCTCGGGCTGCACGGACGGAGTAAAAATGCTTCCGCTATTATAACTTGTTTGTGAATAAGACGGACATCTTTTAGTGGCTGTTTCTCCATCCTGAAGGCGAACATTGTAGCGCAATGTGTTAAAAAATATTTTGAAAGACACAATGGAGCAAAAGAAGCACATTTTACTCCAAGAACAGCATTGTTAATTAAACTAAAATTCGGAATGCAAATCTTTTTTTATTCTTATTGTAAGCTTCTATACGTAGTTCATGATACTCTTCAACCATTAAGTTAGTCCAAACACCCACAGAAAGAGACTACATGCACGTTCGTTCACCGGATAATAATTGAAAAATATCCGCTTCCGACTGTTCAATACCATCACCGTTTAGGGGCCGCCAACTCACCGAGCACACGCAGTGACATTTATATAAACCCTGTTGCAAGGTATTGTGTGTGGGTATTTTGAACAGCGGCGAGCGAAAACGTCATTGCACCTCTTACCGCTACGCCAGTGTGCCTGGTGGGAGCAGAGAGTTGCCCCATGCGTGAGAGGGTGCCACGATCCCGAAGATGGAGAAACAGGGTGGAGGGCCCTATCGGAGCTGCAGTGACTCCATGCCCGCAGCTCTGTCTCAGAGCAGCATGGCTACCAGCGAGCAGGCAGAGAGATATGAGAGGTAATTTAGGCCATTAGAATGCATATTCGAGTCGAAGGAGGTGGTAGACACAGACAGGACCCAGGCTAACCCATGCTATTGCTGGAGCAGAGTTTTCTGTTGAAAATTTATCGAGTTTTAAGCTCCAGTTTCGTTTATATGGTTTAACTAAAATTATTCATTTAAAATCATTAATTCATAGTTTGTTTTGTCGAAGTCGGATTAACTAACACTACTAATGAGAGAAAACTACACGTGGGAATGCATATATGTTGCTTAATAATAATGTGCAGTTTTAATTAAATGAATGTTGCAAAGTGCTGTTTGTTTAAAGCACGAAACGCTTTTGAAATAACGTGTACTAATGCTTTATTGTGTTGCAAGAGGCTAGATAATTACATACACATAAGGGTATTAGTGGGAATTAACACTGTTTAATCATTATGCTGTGGTAACGTTGTTTTGTGTTTCTTTTAATTAAGATGGTCCGTTTTGGCCTAAACCAAGATGGCTGCCTTTTACAGCCTGCGCTCGAGTGAGTGAATTTTGATGGGGGGCCTTGCTGAATATGGTCGAGAGTCACCTGACCGCAGCTTTTGCCTGGTTAGAAAATCTTCCGTGAGGATGGCAGCTCTGGGAGTGATTCCAGCTGGCCTTGGACAAGGATAAAGTACAATGAACATTGTCCAGTCTGCGGTGACTCTGCTAAGATATCAAGGAAGAACATTTATGAAAGATACATTTGCAAACTCGAGTTCCTTCTTCCGTCTTTTTATTTTTGTGATTTTTCCTGAGCGGAGGTTTTCTAAATGTAACCGAGGGACTTCCTTTCCTGCTCGCTCTGCTCAGTGGCTCAACGGATATCTAATATTTGTTTGTTACTTTTGTTTGCAACATACACTATAAATATGTTAGACTAGAGAGGGTCCGTGTTGCATTGCGCTCATTACTTCCATTGGGTTCCATAGCGGTTCATCGCGTTTTGGACTTCTTCCTGAACCTATGCTGAGGACGGCATCTCGAGAGACTTTACAGAGAGACCTGTCCTGACCCTTTAGCTAGAATAGGTAACTATGAGGATAATGATTTCGCTAATGATTGATTTCCATTTTGAATTAATTTAGATAAATTAGCATTGATTGAATTAAGTTGTTGGGTGTTTATTTCTTGTCATTTATTGAAGTTTCCAAATGTATTTCTTATGTTTAAAATCATGACTCAGGGCAATATCATTCAGGTCGCATTGACCTCATTGTAGATGCAGATTGGTTCTCCTATATTCAGTGTGGATAGAGTAACAGAGTGAATTTAGTGTGATGGGCCCTAGCGTATGATGTGTGTATGTGTGTGTGACTGTAGGTTTACTCTGTCCGTGGAAGCAGGGAGAATTTGTATGCGCCGATCTGCAGCAGTTTCCTGGTAGCAGTTTGATGGTTTGATTATTGTCTTGATCAGATTAGATTGCTTGTACATTGGCTTTTGATTCATTGATTATTGATTGATGTTGGTATATGTACTAATACTATATGTTGAAGTCGTTGTATTGAGTTTTATGTAGTGCTTCTGGAACTTGGGAGCTGGTGACGGTTCTGTAGTAGGGCAGAGGGAAGAGTGTGCTGCTCTCGGGAAAAACGGGATTGTTGGAATTACCTGTACGTATGCAGGAAAAATGTGTGACAATTGAAGTTGCGCGTCACATTGTCTGGGTTTGGAATAAGTGACATCGTTGTGTGTTACTATTAGATATATTTTCGGTATAAAAGGAGTGTGTATGGTAGCGAAGGTTATCTGTGAAACTCTGGTCATAAGTCCCAGGGATCCGTAAGGTTTGCCGTTAAAGCTTATCGCGGGAGGAGTAATAGGTATTCTCTGAGCTTGTTTGAAGGACTGGGCAGAGGTAAGCGCTGCTTGGTTAACGTGTGTTGTAATTCTGTAGTGGGACAGACTGTTCGCTGTTCTTGGGAAAGGCAGGATTCTGTGTGCATGTGCTACATCTTCTGGTGTGAAAGTGCGTGAATGTATGAGCATTTAATTGATTGTAAGACTCTTTGGAGCAGTCCTAGAGGAAACAGTTAATGGATGCATGTTAGAAGGGCAGAGTAGAGGGATGTGCTACTGTGTCAACGAGAGTATTAATTCCGTAGTGGAGCAGAGGTAAGCGCTGTTCTAGAGAGAAGCGGGATTCTTGTGAAAAAGATTTTCTTTTACTATTCTGGGGTTAGCGAGACAGACAATGGAAATGTTTATATGTTGTAACTAATATATTTTGTGAAATTTGAAACGAAGTCTACTGAAAAGGCTTTTGTAAAGGAGGGGTAGACGAGTGACAGGAGACAGAGCAAAAACGACTGCAGCGACTGCTGACGTCATACAGACCGCGCTCTGATTGGGTAGTGAATCAGAACAGTGCTCGCGCTAGGATTGGTGCGTTAGTGTGAGCCGCGCAGGGATTGGAAGGAGTACAGAGTGACGTAGACGCTCCAGGATTGGTGCGTTGGTGTGAGTCGCGTTGTTATTGGACAAAAGATTGTAATTGTACGGAAGGGATTAGAGAATATTGGTAAACATTAAAATGTATTACCAACCGGAGGAAAAGAAGAAGAAATCCTTGTTCGGTAAAATAAAAAAGTGGTTCGACAAGGATAAGAGCATAATAACTAGAGAGGGTGAATTGCTACCTCCGACGAAAACTCCTGCATCCTTCATGGTTGCGAAATATGGGTATCATACCTGTATATGGTTGGACAATTGGGTTAGATATACTAAGGAAGATGGTGTTTTAGCGTTCCCGGAACATGGTTCATTTAATTTGGCCGTGTTGAGAAATTTATGGGAGAAAATGATGTGTCTAGAGCCTAGACCAAGGCCGACACAGTTCGAGGCATTGGTGGAATGGGAAGATGAGGTGCATGAGCGAGAAAAGCAGAGGAGTGGAAATAATTATAGATACTTTTTTGGGAGAAAATATGATCGTGAAACTCATCATGATCGAATGAGGAGATGGCGAGATGCTAGTATGTCAGAGGGATTATATCCTATGAGGACAGTTGAAGAAGTGGAAGGAAGGAAAGGTGCAGAGAAGGTGCCTGAAGCAGAAGTGAGAAGGTATGGAGCTAATGATTATGAGGATGAGGTCTTGGATGACATGATTTACAAGAGACCACCTCCGTATAGACCAGAACCAGAAGAAAGTATGTCAGCTGCTACTCCTGTAAGAGATACTTTGCGGATTATTAAAACTGAGGTTGTAACACCTGATTTGGAAAGTGGTAGCTCTTTCACGGAAAGGGAAAGAGGGAGAGAGCGAGAGAGAGAGCATCGAGTTAGTGACGAGAAAACAAGAGAATTAGCCAGAACCACAACTGAGCTGACTGAGAAAATTAGAGAGCTAACGAAAAATCTTGAAGCAGTTACAGTGCCTGTAACTATAGGTCCGGTTGTGCCTATTTTTGATAAACAAAGAATGGGTGAAAATGGTTTGACAGTTCCCTATGTTGGAAATGGTTTGGTGGGTACGTGCTCTTTGGAGGAATCAGGAATGAGAACAGGAGGAAATAATTTGAGTCAATTGAGACATGACACTTGTGGTGGAGGATTAGATGTACAGCCTAATTCAGGATTGAATACTGGTTGTTTGGGAAGAACAATTCTGGAACCACAGAGGGTGACAGAACAAGTGGGTGCAGTAAAAAAGTCTACTGAAATAACAGCTGAGGATTTGAATGATTGGTTGAAGGTTCTTCAAAAGAAGGATAAAGATTCACAAGCAATTGATGTAGCCAGGTTGCGCATGGAAATAGAGGAGCTTATTGCAGGGACAATTCCTACAGATATACTCAAAAATCATCATGATGGGGAGTTGTTATTCATGTGGAAAAACATCACCTGGAGGGCTAAGAGTACACATGACAGGTTTAGAGCAATAGCGAGTGAACAAGGAGTTGACATGGATAAAGTGAAGGTGTTACAGAGGTCCTACAGGATGGATTTTACAGACAAAGATATTGAAAATCTAAATGGTGCTGGCAGAACAGGGCAGATTAAGGAAATGATTGCTTTATTGCGAAAATGGGGTGATGTAGAAAAGTGGAAGGATAGATGGTACAAGAAAAGGGAAGATTCAGTGGACAGGACTTATTCAGCTTTCCCTGTGAGAGAAAAAGAGAAAACAGTGGATGCTTATCCTATGAGAGAGATTCCTGGAGGTGGATATGTACATGTCCCGTGGACTAGACAAGATATTTTATCATTTACGAATGATAAAACCTCGACTGAGAGAAAAGCCCGTCGAGTGGTATAGGCAGGTAGATAGGTTTGTGAAATTGTCAAAAGTGCTGTGGATTGACCTGAATAGTCTGTTTGATATAATTGTTCCAGCAGATTTGTGGGCTGAGTGTAAAATAGTTGTAGGTTGGCCTGCAAAGGAGTATCCCAGAGATCAGAAAACAGGAGCACCAGATCCAGAGGTTATGAAAAATAAAGTACCCCCAAAAGAGACAGACTGGGTTAAGATAGATCGAACACATCAAGAAGCAAAAGAATCAGTTCATGCTTTTTACGAAAGGCTGATACTGGCTTTTAAACAGTTCAGTGGAGATGAACACCTGGGTGACAAGGATTTGAGTCATTTTGTATACAGATTTGTATATGGCCTGAGACCTGAGATAAGTGAAAAGATACGTGAGCATACAGTGGATTGGCAGAGTAAAAAGATTGATGAAATCCTGAGACATGCAAAATACTTCAGTGATGAAGTTGAAGCAAAACAGAGAAAGTTGAAAGAAAAGGCAATGTGGGCACAGGTGAAGGTTGCTGAAAGACAAGAAGCACAGTTGATGGAGCAGGCAAATAATGCAAATAATCCAGGAAATAGACCCAGATATGCAGGAAAAGGAAAAGGGAATTTAGAGGAGGCCAAGAAGAAGTTCCCTTGTCACAACTGTGGACAATTGGGGCATTGGAGATCCGAGTGTACCAATCCACCATTAGTGAGTAATGAAAATAAATCATTAAATCAACAGGTGCAGAACGAGGGGTGTAATCAACAGCAGCAACAACAGAAGGTTGTCAGACAGCAGAGTCAAGAGCTAAAACCGCCCTTGCCGCAGAATAGAGGGTCCCAAAAGTATAATCAGGACTCAGGATTCTACAATGATGAACAGGTAAACAAACCGAGACGTTCAAATCTGGTACAACAGTACTGGTTAAAGAATGAGGGGAGTGAGTCTGAAGGGGACTATTGACGGTGCCGAAGAGAGGAGGAAGAGTGCATACTTGGTGCAACTCTAGAAATAGACCAGGCAGGACCATTTGTAGATGGGAAAATAAATGGGGAAAGTGTTACTTTTTTGGTAGACACAGGAGAGACGAGATCAACTGTCAGGTCAGCAGATATTAGAAATCTACCTCTCTCAGACGAAGCAATCCAAGTAGTTGGTGTAGCCAATACACAGATTAAGACTCGTCTTACTGAACCAGTTAGGGTGAGTATAGGGAAATTTTCAGACATGCACAGATTTGTTGTCTGTGACACTAGTCCAGTGAACTTGTTAGGTAAGGATCTATTGTGCAAGATGAATTGTACAATTTTTTGTACTCCGGATGGAATAGCATTTGAGACACCGGATGAGGATGTCTTGTATCGAATGACTCTGGATAATAGAGAGAGTGAGATTGTTGGTACATATGCTGTGTTTAATCCAGATGATTTGCCTCAGGAGTTGAGACACACAGTGAAAACAGCAGTTTGGGATTTTACTGGAGAAGATGTGGGATTGATGAATAATGTAGATCCAGTAAAGATTTCAGTGGAAGAGGGTATTGCTTATCCTAACATTCCTCAGTACAGATTGACACCAGAAATAATTGAGGGAATAACACCTATAATTGACAAGATGATTCAACAGGGTGTGTTGAGAGAAATACTGAGTAGCCCGTGTAATTCACCGATAATGGGACTGAAGAAACCTAATGGGAAGTTCAGGATTGTACAGGATTTGAGAAAAGTTAACAAAATTGTGGTGGCATGTTGTCCCATTGTGCCAAATCCTTCAGTGATTTTGTATCAGATTCCTCATGATGCTGAGTGGTATACAGTGATTGATTTGTGTCATGCTTTCTTTTCAATTCCATTGCATCATGACAGCCAGCCGATTTTTGCATTCCGGTTTGGCCAGCGTATTTTAGCATGGTGTCGTATCCCACAGGGGTATACAGAGAGTCCTTCGATATTCAATCAGTTATTGAAAAAAACATTGGAGAATTTGATCATGCCTGAAAGTTCGGTACTAGTGCAGTATATCGATGACTTACTTGTGGCATCGAAGACACGTGAAGCTTGTGAAGTAGATACCATAGCTTTACTGAATCATCTGGCAGATGGAGGGTTAAAGGTATCTCCAGCCAAATTGCAGTTTTGCAAGAAAGAGGTGCATTATCTTGGACACAATATTGAAAAAGGTCTGAGAAAGGTGACCGATGACAGAATCAAAATTATCAGAGGAATGAGAGCCCCAATGACCCAGAGAGAAGTGAGGATGTTTCTGGGGATGGTGGGTTATTGTCATCAGTGGATAAGTAATTTCTCCCTGATAGCAAAGCCACTGATTAAGTTGACAAAAAGTGAAGTGAGAGACCCATTGGAATTGGATGGTGAACAAATGGCAGCATTTGAAGAGCTGAAGAGCAGAATGTGTGAAGCCCCTGCTTTGGGAATGCCAGACTATGAGAAAGAGTTTGAGTTGTACTGTAGTGAGAGAAATGGGTGTGCACTTTCAGTGTTAATCCAGAAGCATGGACAACTGAGAAGGCCGATTGCGTACTTCTCATCGACACTTGACCCTGTAGCTGTGGGTTTGCCAGGTTGCCTGAAAGCAGTAGCTGCTACATGCAGAAGCTTGGAACAGAGTGAGGGTATAATAATGGGATATCCTGTAAGGGTATTCGTACCTCATGATGTGGCAATTCTTTTGACAAGAAGCAGAACTCAGTACATGTCACATAGTCGATTGACTAAATATGAGAAAATCATTCTGGGAGCATCAAATGTGACTCTTGAGAGATGTGTGAATGTGAATCCAGCGACACTTTTACCAGATGCTGAAAATGTGAATGTGGGAGATGATGTTGATCATGATTGTTTGGATGTGCTTGATTATTGCACAAAACCAAGACCAGACATAAGAGATTTACCATTGCCTGAGAGTGACCATGTGTTGTTTGTGGATGGATCATGTTTGAGGACTGATGATGGTGTGCTGAGTGCAGCCTATGCAGTGTGCAAGGTTTCAGAAGTTATGGAAGCTTCGCCTTTGAAAGGTGTGAGATCTGCTCAAGTGGCTGAATTGGTGGCATTGACAAAAGCTTGTAAAATTGGGAAAAATTTGAGAGTGACTGTGATGACTGATAGTCAGTACGGATTTGGAGTCGTTCATGACTTTGGTCAGCTTTGGCTACAAAGAGGTTTCTTGACGTCGAGTGGGACTCCAATAAAGAATGCTGAAGTGATTGGAAAATTACTTGAGGCGATACAGCTGCCTAAAGAACTAGCAGTTGTGAAGTGTGCTGCTCATGGACAAGGAGATGATTTTGTTACTCTTGGTAATAGATTTGCCAATGACATAGCGCAGTATTGTGCGAAAACAAATCAATCGATTAAGAGGGCACGAGAAAAGGAAATGTCTTTTTGTTCTGTGATGTTTACTAATGTCCTAGAAACATGGGATGAAGTGAAACAGTTGCAGGATGAGGCAGGAGATGAGGAAATGAAGGATTGGATTAAGGCAGGTTGTGCCCCAAGAGAGACAGATCATGTTTGGATCTGTAGAGATGGTAGACCAGTCATGCCAAACTCTATGCTGTCGACAATGGCAAGAATGTATCATGGCCAGGGACATCTGGGGAGGGATGCGATGATAAGGTCATTCAAGCAGACCTGGTACAATGCAAAGTTCAGGTTGATTGCAGAAAGCATCTGTCAGAGATGTTTGATTTGCCAACAGTTCAATACTGGGAAAAAGACAGTGGTGAGTCTGGGAACAATAGGCAGAGAAGGAGGTCCTTTTACCAGAATGCAAATAGATTTCATTGAAATGCCCCAAGTGAACAAATTGAGGTATGTTCTAGTGGTAGTCTGTTTGTTCTCGAGATGGGTGGAAGCATATCCGACTAGGAGAAATGATGGAATAACAGTTGCCAAGTTACTGTTAAGAGAGTTGATTCCTAGGTACGGGTTCCCAGGGACAATTGAGTCTAATAGAGGTGGACACTTCTATAATGAGCTCATGGGTTTAATTTGTGAAGCATTGAGCATACAGCAGAAGCTACATTGTGCATACAGACCAGAGGCTTCTGGTGTCGTTGAGCAGATGAACGGCACAATAAAAAACCGAATTGGTAAGATGTGTTTAGCCACTGGAATGAAATGGCCTGTTGTCTTGCCTCTAGTGCTGATGACCATTAGGTCTACTCCAGATAGAACAACAGGTTTGAGTCCGCACGAAATCTTAATGGGACGTGCGATGAGACATGCTTTTGTGCCTGTCAACAAGTTGATGACAATAACTGATGACATGATTTTGGATTACTGTAAAGGCCTGGCTGACGCAGTTCATTCTGTGTTTCACCAGGTTGGAGGAGACGCTACCACACTTGAGAAGAAGCAAGCCCATGATCTGAGTCCAAGGGACTGGGTGAGGATTAAGGTACACAGAAGAAGAAATTGCTTGGTTCCAAGGTGGGGAAGGCCAAGACAAGTCATTTTGACTACGACAACTGCAGTGAAGTGTGCCGGTGTGAAAAACTGGGTGCATGCGAGTCATACTCTGAGAGTTCCAAACCCAAAAGAGGGAACTGGTAAAGAGTATTTTGAAGAGTCAGATTCGAGTGATGATGAAGAAACTGAGCCTGTGAGAAGGAGAAAGAATCCTGAAAGAGCTGAAGGAGAAAGAAAGTCAGGTGATTCTTTCCTTCCAGGAGAGGCTTCAGGAGAAACATTGAGAGTTTCAGGGGAAAGATCGGATTCTGTAAGAGTGCCTGAAGTTCTAACAAATAGTGGAGAAAACAGAAGAGAAAAGAGAAATTCCACAGAGACTACTCTTGAATCAGATGAAGAGGTTGAAATTCCACTTGAGATTACACCTGAAGAAGCAGGGTCAGAAGAAGATAGAGAGGGACAGATTGCGGAAGACCCCCGAGGAGGTGTAGGGAACATTCCTGTTGAGCTAGGTGAAGGGACAAGTAGACAGCAAGAAGATTGCGTGTCGGAGACCCGAGGAGGGACAGAATTAGGGAAATCTCAACCAGTAGTGGGAAAGACTGTGGAGCAAAAGAAACCTGTTGAAGAACAAGAGGCAAATGAAACAGAATCAGATGAGAGTGAAAATGAGAAATCAGAGGGTCGAGTTCTGAGAAAGAGAACTTGGATTGGAGAAAGGAATAATAAAGAAGTGAGACCGAAGAGAGTTGTAAGAGGAGATCTTTGGCCTAATAACAGGATAAAGAGGCTGAGGTACAGACTGACACGAGTAAATTCATCAAAAGCTGAACAGGTGAACAAAGTGTCGAGTCAGAATCAAGCAAAAGGTGAAAAACAAAAAATCACAAAAGAACCAGAGGAAATCAAGAGAATCAGAAAACCTAACCAGAAGTATAGGTCACCGGAATGGACGTATGTGGCGCTGTCTGAAGGTGAAGAGACAGAAAGTCAAGGAAATCCAGAGGGGACCGTACGAGAAGTGGTTGAGGAGAAAACTGTTGGAATCCTGAAAGTAATCTTGACTGACATTGGAGAAGAGTCAGATGCACAGGATGTTGTTGATGATCTGATACAATTTGATGTTGCTGAAGAAGAAGTGAAAAGTGATGAGAATCCAAACTGAGTGAACTAAAAGGAATCACTTGGAGAAGTGAAAAGAGAGAATCTGAAATTAGCTGTTTGAAATAATCTAGTGTTTTAAGTCTCAGTAGTGGAGTAGAAGAGGCTAAATCAAAAGACACTGCCAAAGTAGTAAAATGGCTAACACAGAGAATAATCAAAGTAGATGTGCCTTCTTAAAAAGATGGTGTAGAATGTGCTGCTGCTGTACTGGATTATTAATGCTATTATGGGGTGTACTAGCTTTACTAGTTACTTTTAGAGTTACAATAGATACTTTTGGAATACATACTGAGAATGTGACTAATGTAGAGAAAAGTTCACAAAAAGTAGTTCCAACTAGAATTAGTAACATTTACATACATAAAGATAGGTCAATTAATGATTTTTCTAGCAATGTTTTTTCAAAGTTGTTATATGAATACGTAAGACAATGGAAGTTAGGGATTGCTACGTCTGCATGCAATTACCTGCATCTGTTTCAGAGGGTGTTACTTATCACCATTTACCAGCTACGTATGGAATTTCATGTAGTGTGTTGAGTAGTGTTTTTTATTTGTTAGGGAAAATAGATTATGAGATGTCTAACAAAGATAGTATTTTTGGGCAATTGCCTATGAACCAAAAGCTGAATCCAGCTAAAGAAGCTAACATTTTTGGTGAGATTTTTATTGAAAAAGAAGAATTAACTTTAGATTATATTTTTAAGAACAATTTAACTTGCAGTTTGAAAGAAGAGGAGAAGGCTTTCCTAAACATGGTAGAGGGAAGGAGAATGAGCATGCATGAGAAGGCAGGGAAATATAAAGTGAGTGAGACAATTTGGGACATTGAAATGGGAAAGGAGTTGAAGAATGGAGCTAGTCCAACTTTAGCTTTAGATGCACCACAGAAGGGTAAATTATGTATTACCAGAAAGAAGTCTCAATATGATACATATTTTGTTGGGACTAGTGAGTGTCATGATACATACTTCATTGCAACTGGATGGGGTTTTAAAGGTGGAGAAGATCCAGTTTTCCCAGGAGTGTATTATGTTTGTGGGAACAAGGCTTATTACAAGTTGCCTGACCATTGGTATGGCACGTGTTATGTGGGCCTGGTCTTTCCAAAGATTTTTCATATAGATAGGATAGAAGATGTAGAACACATTAATCTACTAACACGTTTTAAGAGAGAAACTTGGTCAGAAATAGTTGGTGATATATTTGGAGCTTTAATTCCAGCAGTGGGAATTTCTTTAAATGCATATGGGATTCGGAAACTGTCAACAGTGGTGGATCGCTTATCGACAAGTACCGCTGGAGGGTTTCTTTTGGTGAATACGGAGATGATTGCCGTACGTGCCATGTCTATGCAAAATCGACTTGCCCTTGATATTTTATTGGCCAAGGAGGGTGGAGTTTGTGGAATGCTGAAAGTTCAACATTGTTGCACTTACATTCCTGACGAAAGCAAAGACCTAAAGGTCTATATCAAAAATATTACTGATTTGCATGAAGAATTAGTACCACTGGAAGCTGAAAGTGTCTGGACTAAAATAGCTAATAAGATAGTTGCTGTTAAGAGTTTTATTGCTAAGATAGGTAGTACCTTTATTGGTAAAATATTATTTCCATTGACATGTGTAATTGTTGCTTTACTGATTCTAAGATTGGGGTGTTTGTGTTGTAAAAACAGGGGAGGGAAAAAGAGATTAATTAGAGAAAAGGCAGAGAAGAAACAAAAGAGATCAAGGAGAGATCCACGAGAAATAGAATTAGAAGAGTTGAGGGAGAGTGTTTATTTGGAGACAAAGAGGGATGATGTGAGGGAGTCTGGTGTTTAATGTTGTGTTGGAAAAGACATTTTCGATTTCTCCTAAAATTGGGACTTAAATTTGGTTTTTGGGTTGTTTTTTTTGTTTTTTTGTGGTGATAAGATATCACCAAAGGGGGGATTGCTGGAGCAGAGTTTTCTGTTGAAAATTTATCGAGTTTTAAGCTCCAGTTTCGTTTATATGGTTTAACTAAAATTATTAATTTAAAATCATTAATTCATAGTTTGTTTTGTCGAAGTCGGATTAACCAACACTACTAATGAGAGAAAACTACACGTGGGAATGCATATATGTTGCTTAATAATAATGTGCAGTTTTAATTAAATGAATGTTGCAAAGTGCTGTTTGTTTAAAGCACGAAACGCTTTTGAAATAACGTGTACTAATGCTTTATTGTGTTGCAAGAGGCTAGATAATTACATACACATAAGGGTATTAGTGGGAATTAACACTGTTTAATCATTATGCTGTGGTAACGTTGTTTTGTGTTTCTTTTAATTAAGATGGCCCGTTTTGGCCTAAACCAAGATGGCTGCCTTTTACAGCCTGCGCTCGAGTGAGTGAATTTTGATGGGAGGCCTTGCTGAATATGGTCGAGAGTCACCTGACCGCAGCTTTTGCCTGGTTAGAAAATCTTCCGTGAGGATGGCAGCTCTGGGAGTGATTCCAGCTGGCCTTGGACAAGGATAAAGTACAATGAACATTGTCCAGTCTGCGGTGACTCTGCTAAGATATCAAGGAAGAACATTTATGAAAGATACATTTGCAAACTCGAGTTCCTTCTTCCGTCTTTTTATTTTTGTGATTTTTCCTGAGCGGAGGTTTTCTAAATGCAACCGAGGGACTTCCTTTCCTGCTCGCTCTGCTCAGTGGCTCAACGGATATCTAATATTTGTTTGTTACTTTTGTTTGCAACATACACTATAAATATGTTAGACTAGAGAGGGTCCGTGTTGCATTGCGCTCATTACTTCCATTGAGTTCCATAGCGGTTCATCGCGTTTTGGACTTCTTCCTGAACCTATGCTGAGGACGGCATCTCGAGAGACTTTACAGAGAGACCTGTCCTGACCCTTTAGCTAGAATAGGTAACTATGAGGATAATGATTTCGCTAATGATTGATTTCCATTTTGAATTAATTTAGATAAATAAGCATTGATTGAATTAAGTTGTTGGGTGTTTATTTCTTGTCATTTATTGAAGTTTCCAAATGTATTTCTTATGTTTAAAATCATGACTCAGGGCAATATCATTCAGGTCGCATTGACCTCATTGTAGATGCAGATTGGTTCTCCTATATTCAGTGTGGATAGAGTAACAGAGTGAATTTAGTGTGATGGGCCCTAGCGTATGATGTGTGTATGTGTGTGTGACTGTAGGTTTACTCTGTCCGTGGAAGCAGGGAGAATTTGTATGCGCCGATCTGCAGCACTATCACTGTCCTTTAATAGCACATTTCCGTAATAAATTTCCTGCTTCAAGGACAACTCTATTATATGAATACAATGGTTCTGTCGGGGAAGTTTCAATTGCTTTAGGGTGTTCACAGTATAAATACATTACATGTAACACATATCCATAAGTAAATATAACAAAACACACCCAAGCTGAATTTTTCAATCGGTATTATTTTTAGAAAAAAGGAAATGACAAATAAACAAGGCTACAGTTATACAATTGACAAATTTGTGAAGAAAGAGTGACATGTAGTGGTAAGTACAGACGATACACTGTAGTATGACAGATAGAGAAATCACAAAAAGGTTATTTTAGGGGGTAGAACTGGAAGAGACGTGCATCCACCAGATCGTGTAAATAATCCGACTGGCTCATAAAGATTAACCCTTGGAAATTATTCCCAGACCTCCAAGATTCTTATATCTTTTGAGGTCTAAATCGTTTTTTGCTGGACTAAGAAACCCAACGCATGCGCAGTGATTCATGACCCTCTGCTCAGGGCTACACACCTACCCCCCTGTCCCGAGGAAGACCCGCCGTGACGCGTATTAAATATTGCGCTTTACATAGGGTCGAAACGTCGACGCATACTATGAGTCTACACAACGCTTCAGTTCAAAAATTAACTTACACATGATGATGAAGCATATGTGATCAATCATATGGACATAATCAAAATTTGTATCCCCCCTAAAATAACCTTTTTGTGATTTCTCTATCTGTCATACTACAGTGTATCGTCTGTACTTACCACTACATGTCACTCTTTCTTCACAAATTTGTCAATTGTATAACTGTAGCCTTGTTTATTTGTCATTTCCTTTTTTCTAAAAATAATACCGATTGAAAAATTCAGCTTGGGTGTGTTTTGTTATATTTACTTATGGATATGTGTTACATGTAATGTATTTATACTGTGAACACCCTAAAGCAATTGAAACTTCCCCGACAGAACCATTGTATTCATATAATACGTATACCCAGGTTCTGAGGGACACCGGGTCACCCCATTATTTTTTGTAAAAAAATCAAGGACAACTCTAGCCATGGCTTAATCCCCCCTCTCCCAACCAGTTGAAGCCTGGGCAGCTCCATAACAATGACAATATCAGACATGATATCTTTTCCATGCTAGGTCGCGCCCCACCCCCATGCCAAAAAGGGTGGAGTGCAACAGTGGAGTTATTTATCTGTGCATATATATAGCGCAGACATTAGCCAAAGGTGATAGAACACTTAGCAAGAGAAATATTTAGCTACGTGGAAGTTACAGATGGTTTAAGAAGAACACATTACAAAGGTCGAGAATACAACATCGTAGATCAGTACATAAAACAGAATGTAGAACCCTATAGTTCCTGCTAGGCAACCAAGGACTATCCCACCATCCTGGTATAATGCCGCATGCAGGAGTGCTAAAACTGTCTTGATTAATGCCATCAAAACCGGCAGTGACAAGCTAACAATCTGTTCACTTAGGGTTGCCCACAAACAAGTTTTAAAACAGGCTAAGATAGATTGGGATTGGGAGAGATGGGAAAGTTTATCATCAGCCCTTGCAAACAAGGAATTGAGCAGATTCTGGGCCATTGTGAATTCTGGGTGCGCGGAACCCCGCAATGCCATCGAAGCTAATCTTGACCCGGGGGTGTGGGAATCCCATTTTAAAACTCTTTATGCTGCCACTTCTGATCTAGATCCCTTGCCTTTTCGGCTTTCGTCTGTGGGGGATGCCGAAGCCCTGGAATTCACCGTAGATGATGTTACGACTGCCATAGGGAAACTGGCAATGGGTAAAGCACCGGGCATAGATAAGATACCCGGGGATTTGCTCAAAGATCAGCCTAAGATATGGGCACCGTACCTTTGTGCACTCTTCAACTCAATTTTGCACGGTACGGAGGTCCCGGACTCTTGGTTGGGAGCGGAAATCGTACCGATATATAAGAAGGGTTCTCCCCTGCTCCCCGTTAATTATAGGCCTATCAGCCTCATTGACGTCCCCCAAAAAATAATGGCAAGACTTATTTTAGATCGCTTGCAGGACTGGATCAATGAGAATGATATCCTTTCTCCCTATCAGGCTGGTTTCAGAAGTAAAACATCTACCATGGACCAGATCTTCCGCCTAGTAATGTTATACTGGAAGACTGTGTCGTTGGAGGGTGGCAGTCTCCACATGGTATTTGTTGATTTACGCTCTGCGTTTGACACTGTTCCTAGGGGCAAACTTTGGGCTGTTTTACGCGATCTGGGTGTACCCATCTCCTTACTGGGTATATTGGTGAGGTTACATACTGAGAATTTTGCCCAGGTCAGGTGTGCAAGAGGAGGTGTATTGTCTGACAGGTTTGCTGTAAACAAGGGAGTTAGGCAAGGGTGTGTCTTGGCCCCTACTCTGTTCTGTATCTATGTGAATGGATTGATTGCCAGCCTGGATGCAGTCCCTAACAACGATGCACCCAGGTTGGCAGGTAGGAAAGTAGCAGCCATAATGTTTGCGGATGACACCCTGCTCCTTTCCAAGACACCAATGGGCATCCAACGTATATTGGAGGGTTTTAGCAACTTCTGTAGGGAGCACGGACTACAGATCAATGTAGATAAGACCAAATACATGATTTTTAATCCCCCAATACACACTAGGCCACCACCTACCCTTGATTCAGTTGCACTCGAGAGAGTTCACACCTTTCAATATCTTGGTGTTACCCTAGGTGAAAAACTTTCCTGGGGCCCACATCTTGCAAAATCCCAACTTAAACTGACCCAAATAGCTGGGGGAATCTTAAAGATGACAAATGCCTCTACTCTTAAACCCATCAGCCCTAGTCTTGAAATCTACAAGATGAGGGCCAGAGCGGCTGCACTATACGGAGGGGAACTATGGGGGCACGTTAATAGACCAGGACTGACTAAGGTTGAAAACAACTTCCTGAGACAACTGCTCGCGCTCCCCCAAAGTACACCCCTACTGCCGCTGAGGCTTGACTTAGGTATACTCCCCATCCAGGAGGAACTAGCCATCAAACCTCTCAGGTTTTGGAGGAGGATCTGGCTGACCCCCGAG
This sequence comes from Triturus cristatus, assembly GCF_964204655.1. Classification (NCBI taxonomy): domain Eukaryota; kingdom Metazoa; phylum Chordata; class Amphibia; order Caudata; family Salamandridae; genus Triturus; species Triturus cristatus. The sequence goes on from NC_140582.1 coordinate 1,074,464,790, forward strand.
CTGGAGCAGTACAAAACAGAGCTTCAAGAAATACTGAGATTAAGCAGGGCAGCACATATCCCCTGGCTTTCCTATATCAAAGATGAATTTACGAATCTGGGTCTTGCAGATATGTGGGTGAATCCAGCAATAGCTTGCAGAGAGATCCCTGGGAAAACATTCACTGAGTTATACCGATTTCGATGTTCTAATGCGTGGCTCCATGATTCAAAGAATGGTACCATGGTGAAAGCATTCATAGAGATCAAATCTGTTTATTCATTCGAAGATTTTTTGGATGTAATTTTCCCTGTTATGGCTAGGAAGCTATACATACAATGGAGGTTTGGTGCACTCCCCCTAGCGTGTTTAACAAGCAAATGGTACCCGACTAGGTCCTCACACTGTATTGGTTGTGACATGATCAAAGAGGATGAAAGTCACATTCTTTTTTTCTGTCCACTCTATAGCAGAGCAAGGCAGAATTGGATCGTACCTATCTGTAGGAACCTTGGATTTAGGAAATGCTCGGACGCATTAAGGGTTTTTAAGACTGAAACTGCAGGTCACATTGTATTTGCCTTAGCCAAGTATCTGCATGCTTTCTGGATTAAAAGGAGTTTTATACTATCTAATACTGCCTAGTAGCCGGGCATGTTTTCTGCTTGTGTAACGCCAGTTACAGATACAATGTGTGTCCTAAAATTAATATTAATACTGACATTGATTTACATTCCTGATTTGCATTTGCCTATGTCATTTTAGATGCTCTTTTAACACTGTAATTTTAATGTGTATAACATGTTGTGTACTCTTTTATGGCTGAAATATTGCCGAAATAAAGATTTAAAGAAGAAGAATGTAGAAGAGGTATGTACAGCTTTCAAAAGGTTAATGTAGAGTAGATGTCTGTGCCAAGAGTTGATTGCAGTGTCTGAGCTAAAATATTATTGAAGGACTTTTCAAGTCTGTTTTGAAAGTCGCTACGGAGGTGGTTAGATTAGGAGGTAATGATTACCAGATTCTGGTCGCGCTATTTGAGAAGGGGTGTGCCATCAGCGGTTCCTTTTTAGGTCTCGCTTAGTTTACTCTGTCGTCCAGTCCCCTCGCTCCCTTAATTGAAAGGCTTCTATCTCTCTCTCTCTCTGGCAGCGAGAGAGGGTCCAGGAAACTAGGCCGAACATACCGACCCTCCCACTTCAGGTGGGAGACTTCCTAATTATTTCAAAGCTTCTCCTGCCTGCTGGAAGCGAGGCAGCTTAAGCTCTGAAATATATCCTGTGCCAGAGCGCCTTGACCTTAAATCTTGGAGAGGTTGTTTAGCGGGTGTAACAGGCCTCCATGTTCAATTGTTGGTAGTTTTACATAGCACATACAAAAACAGAGTTTAGAGCTCTGTTTTTGTACGTACTATCTTATTAAAGTGTGAAAAATGAAATGCTGATTGTCACCGTACATGCCAATAGACCCCGTGCAGACAGATTGCCTTCAATCTAAGTCAATAGGGAAAATGCATTCTACGGACAATTTGTTTTTAATCTCTCATTTGCCTGCTTTGGAATGTTGGTGTATGCAGAGACTAAGAGCAAGAGAGTAAAGAACAAGCATTTGCAATGCAATAGGTCTCGCATTCGCGAGATTTTGAGCTATTGGCATTGTAAATGGCAATGCTTATTAATTATGTGTTTGAAAACCTACAAGTGGTGCGTAAACACGCACTTTCCACTTATGGTCCTTAATTACGAGATTCAAAGCTGGCAGTAACTGCGCCTCTTTTACTGCCAGCATTGCTTCTTGTAAGCAAGGACAAGTAGGAAATGTGCAGGTTCACGCACCGCGTGCAGGTTTTCAAAACATATAAATAAAAGGCTTTGTTATTTACAATACCAATAGCTCAAAAGCTTGCAAATGCGAGACCTATTGCATTGCAAATGCTTGTTGTATATATTTTCACTTGCTTATTAGAGTCCCCCTCCCCTGTATGTTTATTTTATAATTGTTCCCCGGTTAGTGTGTTTTTGTGTTTTGTACCCATCGCATCTAACCCTGCTCTAAAAATAAAGGGTAACGCAGAAATCCCGGGACCTGGGAAGGGTGGTGCCACAAGGATCCTTTGAGTAGTTTCACATAATAAATTGTGCCAAACAAGGAATGAATGCATCAATCATCCAGGCCACCGTCAGCTGATCAGTGGAAAGAAGAATTTCCCACGCGCTGGCCAAGCTCCATGCACTGGTTGAGCCAGAATGCCCCATGCGCTGGCCAAGCGAGCTAATTATAGTCAAGGGATATTGGCCCCAGAGACCCATGTCTGAAGGGGAAGAAGTCACACAGCCCCCCTTCCTCTGGCCAATATTGGTACTAGGGACTCCATCCCCTGAGGTCTGGTCATTAAATGGTGGGTGCCCTGGAGCCCACCCAGGGCAACCTCTGTGTCTTTATTGGGTGCTGCGGGGGAGCCCCAATGCCCCCACGGCCCCAGCCGGCTCACTGCCTCCATCAGGAGCTGGCATTGCTCCCACCCATAGGGAGCAGCTAAAAATGCTGCTCCCTGTAGATGGGAGCAATTTTTTCACCCGGAAACAGATGAAAAGGTGCACTCAGTGGGCAAGAGCATTTTTCATGCCCCCAACCGCTGGGAGTGGCCTTAGGGTCTGATTACGAGTTTGGCACATGGGATACTCCATCACATATCTAATGGATATCTCGTCTGCTTTAGTTGCATAGGATTTAGTTCCATATAATATAATGGAATTGTAATTTGGTGGAATGAATATCTGTTGCGCTTGTGACGGAGTAACCCTGTCCACCAAACTCCATAATCCGGCCCTTAGTCTTTGATCTTGCATGACGGGAGCTTAATGAGGCTGGGCCCCAGGAGAAAAGATCCCCGGGGCTGAAATCGGTCTGGGTATGGGTTCAGCCCAGCCCCCTTCCCTTAATTTTTATGGCTATGCCTGGGGGGTGGCAGTGCCTGGGGCCAAAAGGCGGGGGTCTAACACTTTTGCCCCCGCCACTTCTCATTATTTCTCCAGCTGCATCAGTGTATGGGGGCCTTGTACATATCCATAGACACTAAGGCTGTAGGGGAACCGGGGTCCACAACCCGTTAACGTTGTGGCAGCCCCCCCACCACAAGACACCCCAGCCCTGTACTGCCCTGGATGCAGAAACACAAACTGACCTTGCCTCATCATTCGCTAATGGTGCCCACTAGGCCCCTACATCATCCATCTGCGGGGGCCTGTGGGGCTCCCATACAATCACGTGGCCAGGGACCATGGGGCCATGGTACCCCACCTAGCTCTGCCTGCCTGGGGCAAGCTCGCCAGGACTAAATGTAGTGCCCACTGTGATCTTGCAATCACCAATTACTGCAGGTGGCCTCTCAGTCCTCTTGCTCGGACCCCTACTACCTTTTGGGCTCTCCGCAGCCCCTCCGCGGCATGCTTGCAAGGAGGGCAATGCATCAGGCCTAGGGGCCCATGGGACAAATGTGAAACTTGCATCTCTAATCACCTTGCTCTCCTGCTGGAACCGCTTGTTTGATGCACTGACCTCTGGGACTCTGACCACAAAAGATTGACGGTGACCGGGCCCATCACAGTCCTAACAAGCAGGGGGGACATGGCGGGAAACCGTGGCCTGCCAAAAACCCTAGGACTGCCTCCAACCTTCTTTACTCAAGACGTACCACCTGCATTCAAGGCAGTGGGAACTGACCTGGTCCCCCTCTAACTGCTTCTAGGTTTACGATACCGCGGCAAGTCCTGGATGAGCTGCCTTGGCTTTGTCAGGCCTTGAGTGGAGACTCCTCAGCTATCCTGCGCCTGTCTTGAACATTTGCATTTTTTATTGTATTGATTGTTGTTGTGCCTGTTATTTCTGTTTGATACATGCTGTGCACTTTGAGTCCCACCCTCACCCTACCCTTTCCCTTATAAGACAGCGCTGTAGACTTCCTTAGTTTGCTGCGCCTGGGGGTGGATGACAAGGGACACCAACAGGTCACCCCCCTCACATCCCCCAGCCACCCTCCAGTCGCAGAACACTTCTATTAACAAAAGGTAAGTAGTAGTGTTCCCTTGACAGGGAAATGGAATCGCATATCAAATGGCCACTCTGTATTTGTGTTTATGGTGTGAAGCACTTTACCGTGTGTATTCGTAGTATTACCGGGATGCTATTCTGATCTTTCTGGCATCTACTACATGGGCAAAGTTGATGCATTGCGAGTTCTCATTAAGACGAGCTTTGCTGCTGCTGCCTGGATGCGCTGGAGTCGCAGAACCAAGTAGCCAGGCGACTCAAGCAGCAAGGCATTGCAGTAGTCCAGGTGGGTAAGAATAACACACCTGACTACTGTCACTCTAACTATAGAGGGTAAGAGTGGTAACACCTTGCGCAAGGCTCTGATAATCAAGAGGCAGTTCGTGACCACTTTATTCACATGTGACTCCAGGCTGAGCTTCTCATTAAAGCTGACCCCCAAATTCCGCACTGTTTTCGCAGGGACCAGAGGTGTATCCAGGGGAAAAGGCCAAAAGTTAGGTGGCAGGGCCTTCGGCACTTTGCCCACTGCACAGTGCAGAATCTCGGTTTTGACATTGTTAAATTGCAGAGCATTATTTCTCAACCAGGACACCATTTCAGTCATACACTTGTGAAACATTACTTGGGAGTCAGCATGGTCCCCTTCCAGGGATACAATCAATTGCGTGTCATCAGCATAATTGACCGCCCTGATGTTATTAGTTTTAATAATCTCCACCAGTGGCCGCATATATACATTAAACAAGATAGGGTTAATTGAGGAGCCCTGAGAAACACCATCTCTGCTTGCTCATCTTCTCCATTGCCCTGCCGTCCTCATGGGTCCCTCTCATCGCACTGTCTACGCAAGCGTAGACCCGCGGTACACAGATCAGTGTTACCTGTGCTGCGCTCTCCAGCAGCAGTTCCCACCGATTCCCTCCCTTCCTGTTCCCCCTTATATACTCTCCTGATACCCAGATTCAAGGTAACGGTGCCCATCCTCCCTCTCACACTGACAGGTGCCCCAGGGCATCCCTCCCCTGCGTGTCTGGGGAAATTCCTATCCTTTTGCCACTACCTTCCTCCCTTGCTTCTCCTTCTTTCCTTTCCTCTTGCTTTTCCCACCTGTACCGTGCACACTTCCCTACTCCTTCCTCCCTCCTTCCCCCAATACTTGCTGCTCCCACCCACCTTCATCCTTCCTCCATACTTCTAATCGGACTTGACCCCATCCCTACTCTTGTCTCATTGCTTCTGCCTGCAGTTGCCAGCGCTACCTCACCGTATACCTTACCCCCCATATCCCAGTACAGGTCATTGTATCGTCCCCTACTCTCCTCCACCACATTCGGTTATCTAACAACCTCTCGGCGACTCCACACAGAGACTGGACTCCGGGCCACCACGCCTGCCCTAGACATGTGTGCCTCCCACCCTATGCGTGCCCTCTCTTGCAATGTTAATGGTCTTATGCACTATATCGTCTTTTCCAGATGAAAAGGGCGGATGTGGCTCTCTTACAAGAGATCCAACTGGATGCCCTAGGGTCCAAAGAATTGCACCTGGACTGGGTAGGCAGAGTGATACACAGCAGTGTAGCAACAAAGCCGCTCTCCAATGGCGCGTCCTCCCACAAATTCGGAATCACAATCCTTATCCAAAAATCACTGCTCCTCACCGTAATGAAGACATGGTCTCACATAGATGGCAGATATTCATTTGCCAAACTGCGCCTCAGAGACAGCTCCTTATGCGTGGACCAACTGGGGCAAAATGTTCCTTCCTCCTACAGCTGAACCAGTTACCAGTAGAGGTAGGGGCTTCTCAGTACATTATTGGTGGGGACTGCAATCTTGCATGGGTCACGGTTCTGGATAGAACAGGTTCTTTGGACAAAGGCAATGATGCAGACAGGGCCTTGCTGAGTGATGTGGCTTCAGACAATGGACTTGTGGACCACTGGCGCAACAGTCACCCAACAGACACGGAGTATACTTTTGACTCTTGCAGAGCACTTTAGGCCAGTGCCAAAGCCACCATCAGAGGCCAACTCATGAGAGATGCCGCCATGGCTAACAAATAGGGGCTTAACTGCCAGGAGTTGGAGAGGGAAATTGCTTCTCTAACCCATCTCTACTCCACCTATACCACCTTACCCCCCCCCCCCCCCGATGACTAGAACAAGCTCAAATGGCCCTTAACAGTCTTTTTACCTCTACGGCTGAGTATGCACTACAACATCTGAAGGGATGACACTACGAGCAGGCTAGTCCTCTGCTGGCAGCCCAACTACGGCAACAAGAGGTCCCCATGGCCATCCCTGCTATAAACTCGGTGGAGGGGAGGTCCTCACTCACCCCCAGGACATTGTAAACAAGTTTGTCTTGTTCTACAAGAAACTGTAAGCTCCAGGGAAATCGGCAGGCACAGATCTTGAGCCGCATTCCTAGGGGGTTAGAAATCTCCTGTCTCTCAGACAAAGGCAGGTAACTTTTAGAGGGGGAAATCAGCAAAGAAGAGATAGCGCTTGCTATATCCAAACTGCCCTATCACAAAGCCCCGGGGGAGGACAGCTTCTCTCCAGAATTTTGCAGATGGTCGGGAGAGGAGATGGTTAGCACCCTGCACGCCGCCTTTCAGGAGATGGAGCAGACGGCCTCCATGGGACCCCTCTCCAACACAGTGGTGATTGCTGTTTTACCCAGACCTGGGAGAGACCTGTTATAATCTTCTTGTTGGTTAATGCATTCTCCCCAATGTTGTTCTCTGCCTTGCTGCTCAGCCAATGGTGATGTCATTGGAATGTTCCAAGTGTTTGTGCTTGAGGAAGAATGTGTTGGAGTGGATGGGCTGAGCAGCAAAGAGGCTGCTCCTGGTGGGGCATATTATGGAGCTTACCATCATCCTGTAACCTGTGACTGAAGAAGTAACCTGAAGAGTAAATCTATACTATTTTCTACAAGACCTGTCTATGTATCATCTTTCATTTTAACACTGGCGATGAGCGGAAAAGACCCAAGCATGAAGGAAAGTTTAATACAAGGCCACAAAAGATTTGAAGTGTCACTAGAAACAAAGAAGAATTTCAGAAGAAGACATGAGGATAAAGAAATTGAAGACTTGAGATGTGAACCTGTATGGAGGAATTTTTCCTGGCAGCCCCACCAGTGTCTATTGTAACAGACAGCCTACAGCCAGCGCAGTGTACAGCACAAGCAGTAAGCTGTTTTTATCCTCCAGACTTGAAAAAAAACCTGTGTATCTGGAAGCACCCGGCTCCTGTGGTATCGGAAATAAATGGACTAGTGTTGGTGTAGAAATGGTTGGTGTGTGTCCAGAAAAGAGGCAATAGCGCAATAAGGATTTGACACGTTGTGTTCTTGGCTGTGCAGTGTTTATGATGCCCTGAAGATTTTTGGAGGTGAGCCATGTGAGAGCACAGAAGTGAATTATGCTGCATGGAGTCTAGTGGGGAGTAGTGGCGCAAGTATGCTCTCACGCTTGTTTGATATGGGAGCAGAAATTTCACTACTGCTTTGAGTTTGCTCTGTGCATGTTTAGAAACCTGTTCTTATTGCCTGCAATCTACGTGATGCCCGAATAGCTTTATTGCGCTGCTGTTGAGAAGCGGTTCACAACGTTAGGAAGAAATTTGAAATTGGAACTGTGCGCGTGCACCTTACCTGTCTGCGGTACCACAGTTGTTTCCCGTGACATCTTCGTTTGTTAACACGTTTCCTGTGCTGCCTAGGGATGCTCTGCAGCAAGGACATGCGGAGAGCCATCCAGCTCAGCGTTGGCTACGTGCGGCCATCTTAGGTGATGTTCACACTTTGTCAGACCTTCGCCTGTAATCCGTTTTACGGCTGTGCAAGTTTGACCAACAGGCCACATTTTGGAAAAACGCATTCTTTGATGAATTGGCATCTTCATCACGTCAAGTGGTTTATCGGTGAAGTAACCATTGATAACAACTGAATTTATGTTGCTTTGACTTCGTGTTGCACTGTTTTTTGATTGGGCTTTCCATGAAAGGCTTGGAAGTGTCTTCGGAGATCTGGTATGCTGTGAGGAGTTTCGGGTGAGAAGTCGCTCACCATGGACTTCTATTTACCATTCTCAAATTACTGCATACATGTATTATTACATTTGTTTTGGGGGGTTTAAGTAATTTTCCGGATCTTGTGAAGTGTGTGACATGATGCTGTTTATTTTACGTGTGTCCTGTTGTAGTGAGTAGTTGATGCATTTATTACCTATTAATATTCGGATGTATGCCATGCTCAATTTGCTACAATGTTTGCCATGTTCTTTCTAAGTGTGTAGTTGTTTATGCTTGGTGGGTTTTGTGTTACCCATTGTAAAAGGGTGAGAGAAACCCTGCGTGTAGTTGTTTGCCTTGTGTGAGGTGTTTATGACTGTGCGTTTTGTGCTACATTTTTCTGAGTTTCCCTGTGTTAGTGGGAATGTATTTGGTTTAAAGATACCCTGTGATTGTGATGGCTGTAAAGATACCCTGTTATGGTATGGGTTAAGTCATACCCACTAGCCTTGAGGTTAAACTTGGTCCTGCCGTGAGTTATGTCAGTGCTGCAGAGGGTTTGGAGTCCCTGGTCCTGTCATAAGTTGTGTAAGTGCAGTAGAGGGTTTGGAGTCCCTGGTCCTGCCATGAGTTGTGTAAGTGCAGTAGAGGATTTGGAGTACCTGGTCCTGCCCTGAGTTGTGTAAGTGCAGTAGAAGGTTTGGAGTCCCTGGTCCTACTGTTAGAGTTGTGTCTTAAGTGTGAGGCGAGGTGGTGTGAGATATCTACTGTTTGAGGGTTGAAGATACCCTGTGTGTAGTTTTGCCTTGGTGTGAGGCAAGGCCGGTACCTTGTGGTAGTGAGGTGGTGTGGTACCCACTGTTTGATGGGTGAGATATTCCCTGTGCTAAGTTGTGTATGGAGTGTGAGTTAACGTGGGTTAGCACCAACTGTTTTCAAGAATGGAACACTTTTACTTGTGTTTTTCCTATTTTTCCTGGATTGGAAGGGCATGACATTTTTGATGAATATATTGGACATGTCGTATGTGTGTCTTATCATTCTGCATACATTTGCATCTACTTGTTGGTTAATGCATCCTCTCCATTGTTGTTCTCTGCCTTGCTGCTCAGCCAATGGTGATGTCATTGGAATATTCAGAGTGTTTGTTCTTGAGGAAGAATCAGTTGGAGTGGATGGGCTGAGCAGCAAGGAGGCTGCTCCTGGTGGGGCATAATATGGATCTTACCATCCTCCTGTAACCTGTGACTGAAGAAGTAACCTGATGAATAAATCCATAACCTCCATCTACAAGACCTGTCTACGTACTATTACTTCATTTTAACAAGACCCTTTATTGTGTGGCAGTTACAGGCCCATCTCTTTACTAAACTGCAACATTAAGATTCTGGCCAGCGTTTTGGCAGCACGCCTGGGCAAAGTTATCCACTCCCTGATTCACCACACGCAGGTAGGCTTTGTGCCAAGCCGTTCCTCCAGGAACCGCCTTCGCACCCTGGTACACACCCTCTGAACCCCCAAAGACCTCCCGACTGATGCGATGGCTGTCTCCCTAGAAGACAAAAAGGCATTCAACCGCATCGAATGGGACTAGCTTTTAGCCACAATGGAACATTTTGTGTGGGAGACCAATTTATTCAAAAGGTGCGGCTGCTGTATGACTCTCCAACTGCCCAGGTTAACTGTGGGGGATCCCTTGCTGACCCTTTTCTGTTACGGAGGGGCACACGCCAGGGCTGCCCTCTCCCACCACTCCTGTTCCTCCTGGCTATGGAACCCTTGGCCTCTACCATATACACTTCAACCTGCAAAGTGGGCGTCCCACTTGTGAACGGCTACTTCAAGATCTATCTCTATGCAGACGACATACTTCTTACTCTAACGGACCTCAACCGCTCCCCTGCTGTACGTCATCACTGATTTTGCGTCCCTATCTGGCTATAAGGTGAATTGGGACAAGACTGAGGCCCTCTTGTCTCAAAATACCTAGGGATACTGGTAAATAGGGCATGGAGGGGATGGTTTCAGACAACAAGGATCCACTACTGGCACAGATGAAATTAGACTTTGAGAAATGGTCAAACCTGGGGTTCTCCATGTGGGGCAGGGTGCAAGCAGTAAAGATGGTTAGGCTGCCACACTTTCCATACATGCTTGGGATGTTCCCCATGCAGGTACCTTTGTCCACATTGCGCCTCTTTGACTTCCAAATCTGATCCTTTGTATGGCGGACTTCGAGACCCCAACTTGCCACGTGAATGTTGCATTGTTTAGCATTCCGTCCATCAATTTCTTTTGCATTTATCGCCCTAAGTGGGAAGGGTATGCCCAGATGTAGGTCCCGTGCTTGTTTCGGGTCCAGGGAGGACCTGGCTTGTCAGTTCGGGCTGGACTGTTCCCATAAGTAACAAGGTCAAGACTGATTTGCATATGGCTGGGTCCAAACTGGTGTGGCGTGGTAGGCAAAAGAATGATGGATGGTTGTGCGCTCACCACCTACTGGGGGTAGACCCACGAGTACATGACAAAGCACCTTTGTGGGGCAGCGATAGTATGCGCATTGAGGGCCTGACCCTAACCTGGACCGACTGGAGAGAAGCGGGCATACATACTTTAGGCCAAATTCTGCTTATCGGTGACCTTAAACCAATTGACCAGTTGAGAGAGGAATTTGGCCTCCAACCACGGCAAAACTGGCACTACATGCAACTGCAGCATTGCCTAAGGTGCTGCTGGGGCCCTCGCCCTGGTCCCTACAGTCCTCACCTTTGGTGACCTATCTGAACGTGTCGGGGCGCTGCACAGGAGTGATGTTGGGGCTGTACAGCATGCTCTCAAGCCACTTTTTCTCACATCTTTCACAAACTCAACATAACATAAGTAAGTAACATATGTGTAAAGTGCAACATATGCCAAGGCATCTTGGCGCTAAAAGCAGTGCTTCACAAACTAGCCTTGGAAAATATTACATAGGTATAGAGGAAAAAAGGCAGGTTTTAAGCGACTTCCTAAAAGAAAATGTGTTAGGTTGTGATTCAAGCGAGGAAGGCAAGACATTCCAAAGTTTCGCCACCAGGTAAGATGTGATTCTGCCTCCCCATTTGGCCTTTCTGATTCTAGGGATGGCGACCAAACGGGCATTGGCCGACCTCAAATTGCGTTGGGGGACGTACCAGACAAAGTGTTTCTCGAGGCTACACAGCCGACATCCATGCAATGCCTTAAGGACCATATATAGTTCCTTGAATTGTATCCTTTGTTGGACTGGCAGCCAGTGAAGGTCTTGGATGCTGTTCGATATGGAGCTGAATTTGGGAATTTTGAGCAGCCATCGGGCAGCAGCATTCTGCAGAGACTGTAGTTTAGACTGAAAATGTTCATCTATTCCTAGATAAAGAGCATTGCAATAATCTATTCTGGACAGAATCAAAGCAGTTGTTACAGTTTTTTGCATCTCCAATGGAATAAAAGGGAAAATCTTTCTTAAGATCTTGAAAAGGAAAAAATATGAGGATGTAATGCGACTATCTGCATGTGGTCCACGTAGGATATGACAGAGAAACCATAGGCACGAATGAGTCTGGTCAGGGGGTGACATAAATGTTGAACAATGATGATCCTTGCGGAACCCCACAGGGGAGGGAAAATGAGTCAGAGGTGTACCCTCCCCAAGTCACCTTGTGTTCTCTGCACGAAAGGAAAGAGGTGAGTAGGGTTAGGGCTGTGCCTTTTATTCCTACTGTCTCTAGCCACCTGACTAACGCCTCAGGATTGACAGTGTCAAATGCGGCCGAGAGATCAAGTAGGATAAGGGCAGCTCTCCCTCCCCTGTCAACCTGCGTGCGAATTTCCACCGTGGCCATAACTAATGTCAATTCTGTGGAGTGATTAGGTAAAAAAATATGTTGAGAAACATATAAAAGATTGTTGAACTCCAGAAATACCACCAAATCATCATTCATGGCCCTTTCCAATATTTTAGTTGGAAGTGGCAAACAGGATATGTGTCGGTAGTTCTCAACCTCGGTAGGGTCTAGAGACGTTTCTTTAAGATGGGACGCATGCATGCTTTTTTCATGCTGTTGGGAAATAGCCTGAGACAAGCACCTTGTTTAAGAGTGGAGCGAGGCATGTGGCAATGGTGTCTGGGACCATATGAAGTACAAAAAGAGGGCATAGGTCAGTGGGGGAACCTGACTTCGTAGTTGCCAGTAAATTTATGACTATGTCAGGGGTTAGAGAGGAGAAGATTTCCAATTTGCTCATAGTATCACGCGACTGATCAACATTCGATGGTGGGGAGCCTAGAGCTGGGATAAGTGTGTGCCCAGAAAGCTCTTCAGAGACGATGTGCACTTTAGACTGAAAAAAGTTAGCTATTCATCACAGAAAGCTTGGTCAAGAGAGAACTGTTTGCCATGCTCAAGCTTAGAAAACACCATGACCGTTTTAAAAAGTTCTCTGATCGAAATTTTTGCCAACCTAATTTTCCTTGAAAAATAGATGATTTTTGCGGCTTTGATAGCCGCTTTGTACTCGTCTAGAGCTAGCTTATATTGGATCTTTTCTTCTATGCTGTAGTCTTGCCTCCAGTTACGTTCTTGCCTTCTGCATTATGACTTAGTTGTTCTGAGTTCAACCCAGTACGAAGGGGCAGAGGGATTTTTCCTACGGCCTTTACTGGTTTTCTCATGGGGCAGTAGAGTCACAGTGGAACAAATTCAATTACCAAAATTAGAAGCAGCAATGCTGTTGTCAGAGTCTAGTGTGGGGCAGAGTCTGTGTAAAGCAGACTCCAGCTCTGATTTATTGATTTTTCGCAAAGGCTGAGTTTTAAAGACAGTTCTGTTATTAATGGAGGATCATTTAAAAATGGGAGAGCCAGTTTAAAAAAGATGGCACTGTGATATTTCCACGGAAGTGGAAGTACTTTGAGCAAAGTAATATCAGCGTTGTTGGTAAAAATTCCATCTAACGTGTGCCTGGCCTTGTGGGTGGGTTCAGATAAAATCTGTTTTAGCCCAAAACAATTAAGACAATCCGCCACGTGATTAGTTTCATTATTGTCTATGCAAACAAGGTGAACATTAAAATCAACTACATGGTAAAAGTGGGGGAGTCCATGCAGGACTCCAGAAAGGTTTGAGTGGACTCTACAAATCGATCACTGGGGTAAGGCAGGCGATGTATGAGAGCCCCCGCAAAAGTACTAATGTTACTAAATTTAAAAGCCCCAGCAGTGGCCCCTGAAGGCACGGTCGGGCCCGGGCGGAGTCAGACCTCCAGCCATGTCCTGCCACCACCAGCAGGCGAGATCTACCTGCGTGCATGGGCACCTGAATCGTCCTCCAACAGCCGTCCACTGACTGGGTCCTCCACCTCTGCATGCAGCCGCTGGCCTCCTCCTCTACACTAAGACAAGTGTCAGCTGCAAGCTCTAAGGGAAGGGGGATCATTTGCGGGGTCGTGCAGAGGGGTCCTTTATACCCACCACCTCCCCTGCATGTCTTACCTGGACCATCTTTTTGCAACCTGAGGTCCGGCCTGCCTGATCGCATGAGGGTGCACACTGCGACTCTGGTCAAACTGGGGGCCCCCTCTCTTCACTGCTGGACCCTCTTGGCTGGCCAGTAAGGAGGGATTGCCATGACTAGTTTGAGTGCTTAACGGGGGTCCCCCCTCCCTGACCACATCGAATTACTTGCCTGGGAGACTACATTCCGCCTACTCCTGTTGCAGCTGCATACCGGGGCCTGGAAGGCGCCCCCCATCCCTGGATCTCTCCTCCTGGGTGGGTGCAACCCCCATAGCGACCAGCAGAGCCCTGCAAAACATCCTCATGCGCTGAGCTCGCCAGCGGCCTGTGAACTCTCCTGTGACATTGACGCTGCAGCACACCCAGATCTGAATGGGCTGTAAGTACCACTTTGGCTGCCCTGCCGGCCACCTGTTGTCAGCTCACACAGGTGTTCCCCATACAGATACTGTACAGCTGGAGACGTCACTTTGGCAATGCCACACACTAAACCCGGGAAAGATGCTCTGTCTACTCTGGTTAAAGAAAATCCTGTGACCTCACTGTGGCTTAAATCTAACCCTCCTCTACCGCCTACCTCTGAGCCTCCGGGGGCTATGGCCACTGAGGAGCCCACACTAGCTCCTGTAACACAGTCCACATGAACACCTATCCACAAGAAATCAAATTGGATCCATCAAAGCGAGTTTAAAGCCTGCCGGATCCATCAAAGCGAGTGTAAAGCCTGCCTGCGAGAGCTCCGGTGGGACATCACGGAGATCGGGGGTTGAGTGGACCACCTTGAGCACTCTGATAATGTGCAATCGGAAAATCACAAAAATCTGTAGAGCTGGATGGCTGTCCTAGAAGACCAACACATCGATCTTTAACTGAAGCAGGAAGATTTGGAGAACAGGAGTAGACGTAACAACATTCGCATCAGATGAGTCCCACGCAGAGCAGAAGGACCGGATATCATGTCTTTTACAGCAGATCTTCTCCAGAAGATTAGAGGTCATGACGATGCCTACCCCCTGCTCTGGACAGACCTCATCGCGTTGCCAGTCGCTCGGACTTCACTCCTGATATTCTCACGTGGGTCCACTTTTTTGTTGAGAAGGAAGCTATCCTACAGAAGGTGTGTGGTGCCACAGACCTAGTCTACAATGGTTACCCAATCCAGATCTTCCAGGACATTTCCCCGGTAAACCTAAGGAAAAGCAAAGACTTTAAATCGGTCACTAACAAGCTCCGCGACCTTAAAAGCACTGATCTGCTCCTGGGAGGGCAAACACCGGGTCTACCGTCCCATGTAGGATGCAGAGCAACTTCTGTAACTCCCGCCATTGTCCCGGGATACCTGCCCCTCCCCCCCAGGCCTAGGCCACCCTCAGGGAATCAATACAGCCTGAGTGGTCCACGGTGCCCCCCCAGACACCGAGCTTGCACCAAAGAACAAGCCTCCTCCCGAGCTAAACAAGACATCATTAAACGACTTCCCTTGAGTGAACCCCACTCACTGTCCCACTCTACTGCAGCCTCTGATTAATGTACGCTCTGTCTCACACTGACTTTACTCTGACCCCCTGCGCACCATCACCGGCCTGCAGGGTCATATGGGCCTTAATACATGGATCATACAGAAGACCTAACTAGTCTCACTGTGACCCACTAAACCCTGTCCTGGTTCACCAGCATGGGGCCTCCATTATAACTTGCTGACATGCCCCCCTCAATCTGCACTAGCGGGCCCGTGGCTGACACTTTTTGCCATTTCTCTTGAGCTTTGCTGTGAGCTGCGGAGACCGGCCTACCGTTGACACATTCTCCCACGCCTCCTACAGTCATTGTGTCCCTTAGAAGATTGACTTCTTCAGAATGGCCCCTGTTTCGACTTCTGGGCTATTCCAGGACGACACTAGACTCTACAGGCCCTGTTGGCCACCCTGTGTTAAATATACTGTCTTCCTCTCCCCCTACCCCTATCCTCACATCTGGGAAGGAACAGGCCTGACAAAGGGGACTCTCTGTAATCCCCCTGATACACTCCCCAAATTGGGGGAACCTGCTATCGATAGGACTACGTGATCTGCCCTTGCTATGCTGCTCCTAGCGTCCACCCTCCACTTTCCTCCTTTAGGGGGGTGCAACCTCCCTAATTCTGGTCCTAACACCGCACCTAGCCACCACACTCATTACCATGACCACGACCGCTCTTGTTAAATTTCTGTCCCTTAACGTTAAAGGCCTAACTCCCCTAACAAGAGACGCCAGGATTGGCGCTACTTGCTTATACAAGACCCCAACATCATATTCCTATAAGAAACCCACCTGCTATCTACTGACACACACCTCATGGCCCACCCCAAGTACCCATCTCAGTTCTGGGCATCCTCTTCCTCTAAGTCAGCGGGGGTGGCAATATTAGGTAAATCCAGATTTGGATCTGTGAAGGGCCGCTATTTAAAGATCCAAACACACCTAGGTGAACGCCCCTAGCCCTTCTCAATGTTTATATGCCAAATCAAGCGCAGGATGTCTTCTTGAGGTCTCTGTTGAGGGAGCAGCTGTTGTGCCTGGATGGACTAGTGATCCTCGGGGGTGATTTTAACTTGGTTTGGGACCCGGACATGGACCGCAGAGCCTACTCCTACCAGGGCACAGGGACAATGTCGGCTGCCCTGAAGAGGGATCTTACAGACCTGGGTCTCATAGATGCCTGGAGATATAATTTCCCAGACACCTGGTGCTATTCCTTCTTCTCCCATGTCCACTGCTCATATTCGCGCATTGAGTAGTGCTTCCTTTCTCTCTCCTTGGAAACAGCCGCTATATAGGATATTTCCATATCAGACTACACCTACATAACTGTAACCCTCTGGTAACCCAGGGACACCACATCCGCCCCACATCCTATGTGACCCAGTTGACCTCACCGAGAAACTGCAAGAGATAATAGCCTTCTTTGTTATGAATATACTCCCTGATCTGCCCTAACCCATTAGATGGGATGCCTTTAGGGCAACTATTTGGGGAGTCATCTCTTTTATTACCATTGCCCACTCTCGTGAAGCGCACCTGGTCAAAACAAATTTAGTCAAGGACAACAAGACTCTAGAACACATAAATCACATGACACCCTCAGGAAAACATAAGAAATGCCTGGCCATGCTCCGGTGGCAGCTGAGGCTCCACCGAACTAACATAGCGGAACGGTCCCTCATGACACCCAAACAGACATTCTATGTTGAGGCAGACAAAGAGGGGTCATGCCTGGCACACTGTCTCCATACCCAATCAACTAAACCCCACATCTCAAAGATCAAAGAAGCAGATAAGTCCTGGGCCACGTCCAAACGAGGCAAAGGGCAGGAATTCCATGCTTTTTACGAGGACCTCTATGCTGAAATCCCCCGCGCACAAGAGGAGATATCCTCTTTTCTCAATGCTTCCCCTTGGAAACCCATTAGCCCCCAACACCCACAACTTCTAGGTGACCCAATCACCTTAGATGAGCTACACTGGACACTAAAACAACTCCTTACTGTGAAAAACCCCTGGACCAGATGGCCTCTCCATCTCTTTCTACCTCATGTTTTTCCTCAAACTTCAGGACCACCTCCTTCACCTCTTTAACACTTTCTCTGAAATGTAGGGCCTCACCTCTACGATGTCAGAGGTGGAGGTTGTTCTCATCCCCAATCTGAGGAAAGACCCCACTCTCTGCACATTATACCATCCTATCGCCTTGCTCAATAAGGATGCCAAGATCTACACCAAGATACTGACGATCTGCCTTGAAGCCTACCTCCCAGACTGATTGATCCAGACCAGGTCGGGTTAATCCTCTGAATTGCCCATCTCGTTGAGAAGGTCCAACGCCGGGATATTCCAGCCTGCCTGGTGTCCCTGGACGAAGAAAAAGCCTTTGACCGCGTTGACTGGCAATTTCTACACGCAGTTTTACATGAAATAGGCCTACTTCAGGTCATGATCTCCAAACTCATGGAATCCTATGTCTCTCCACAATGTGGATTTGCATCAATCACCCCCTCGATCTCTGTGCACAGGGGCACCAGGCAGGGATGCCCGCTTTCTACCCTGCTCTTTGCTCTGGCAGTACAACCCCTAGCTATCGCAATACGCCAATGGGTGGACATAGACGGCATTGCCTTTGGAGGCCACGAACACAAAGTGTCCTTATTTGCGGATGATCTCTTACTCTCACTAAATGCCCCTAGATCCTCCCTACCGGCATTAGCCTCCCTCCTTCGCACTTTAAAAAAAGCCTTGGGCTTTAAAATTAACATGGCCAAATCCCACGCCCTAAGCTTAACTCTCCCAACTTCAGAGGCGCAACAGCTTCAATCCCTTGTTCCCTTGCACTGGGCCAATCACTCAGTCCAATACTTGGGCCTTAACCTGACCCCATCACAGTCCTCATGGACTCGGGCCAACTGACCGACCTGCAGGCGAGACGTCCGAGAAGACATGCGCCGCTGGAACAAACTCTCACTATCCTGGCTTGGCCGCCTTAATGCAGTCAAAAGGTCACTCTTACCAAAATCTGTTCCAAACCCTACCCACGCTGATTCCTCAGATAGACATTGAAGGCCTTCAGTGTGACCTAAACTCCTTTATATGGGGCAAAGGTCTTTCTCAATTCTCCAACAAACTGCTCATGCTGCACGAGACCGCGGGGGCCTTGCCTCCCCCAACCTCTTGGAATACTATTGGGCATCTCACCTTTGCTATATATCGGAATGGGTTGTTTCAAAAGCGAAAAACACTGGTTCCACATGGACCGTACAGTCACCTGTAGGCCCCTGTGTGACCTAACCTGACTCCCCAGATCGGCTCGACCCTGTACCGCATATATAGCCACCCCAATAAAAACAGTACTGGACATCTGTGACAAAAGAGCGATTCCCAAAGGCCTTACATCCTCTCATTCCCCCAAACCTCCTGTGGCTTGCAACCCCATGTTTCCACCAGCCCTACAACCACATTCATTCCTTTCATGGGGGGAGGGTGAATGCTTCACAATTCATTATCTCTTTGAGGGGGATACCATTAAAACCTTTGAGCAATGCCAGAAATCCTCCCATATCACAGAATCCTCCATCCTACAATACTACGAACTCTGACACTGGCTGCTCACCCCCAACTATATTCAGGGAGCAACCAGACCACTTACTCGCTTTGAGACCCTGGTCCGAGCCTTCGAGGGCACTCGCGGCCTAATCTCCTGCACATAAGGTACTATAGCACTCGCACTCGTCCCCCTTTCAACCCCAAATGTACCAGAGGCAATGGCTAGCGGACATGGGGGAGGAGGTAACACTTGAAAGCTGGGAACAACTTTGGCATGATGTACCCAAAATCTACAGGAGCATCCCCCAATGCGAGTCAGCTTATAAACTGATGACGCTTTGATATTATACTCCTACACACCTGCAGAAAATACTCCTGACTCTCTACCCTCTTTGTTGGCAATGCCATACAGCGGTGGGGGACTTCATTCACATCTGGTGGACCTGTCCAAACCTGACAATGTTCTGGAAGGAGGTCTTAAGCCACATGAAGGATACTGTGGGATCCCCATACCAAGCCCCCCCACATTGACCCTGTTGGACATCAGGCCATCTCGGCTCACCACCATGACTCACTCTGACTGACATCTCATCGCGCAGATGCTGGGGGCAGCAAGGCAAACCATTGCTCTTCATTGGAAGAAAACCTCCACCCCAACTATCTCGGCATGGTTCCTGCGCCTTTGGAAAGTCATGGCAATGGAACTGCTGATGACCCGCCTTGCCCATACGGACAGCAAATTCACTCACACCTAGCAGCCACTCATCCATCACTTCTCCAAACTAGAACACTCCCGCTACACCCCTTCCCCCTCGACTGAGAGCCCTTAAGCTTTTTGAGGACGGTCTCTTGACATACACTTGAGGGACACCTAAATCAGGCTCCTCGCCACGTGGACCCGGCGAGGGACCCCCTCCCCCTAGACACAACACATGACTTAATCAATTCTGCTCTAGGCTCGTTCCTTCCCCCCTCCCCCTCCCCCACATTGATATTTTTTCTCCCCTTGGTTTATCCTGTTGCCCCAGTTGTGTTGTTTGGTCATCACCAAAGATCCACTTTCACCTGCTGCCCAAGATACACTTATGCAACTGGTTTAATCTGGAGCTCTTAACTCAAATGTGCCTTATGATGCATGGTATTTGTACACTGTTCATGTCACAGCTACTGTATGAAGCCTCGTAACCTTGCTATGTTACTGCAATGTCCAACGCTCTTTATAGTGACGACTGTTTCCCTCTAAATCTTTATTAAACAGATTTAACGATAAAAAGTCGCAACACAAAAAAAAGGAGAGTGACCCAAAGAAAGCCAGTGTGAAAGGGTGTGTTCAGCCTTTGCTCATACAGTGGAAACTTGAGGAGATGAGGGAATGTTAGGGTGCAATGAGGGCTGTGAGTTGTCCTGACATGGACTCCTGTCTCCGCCTGGAATCATACATTTGCTCTATTAATGTAAGGGCATTTGTACGTAAAGTTGGAAAAATCCTTGTGCCATGAGTGATAGCTAAAATACAACAATTGCTGAATATCTGCTACATGTGGGCTTTGCAGTATGTGAATTACCCTTACAAAGATAATGGTTGAAGGGCTACCTTTTGCCCCTCGTTAGCTATAAATGGTATAGATCTTGCGAGACAGCAAAAAATGCTTTAAACAGACCCAAAAAAGACAGTATGTGCATACTTATGCTTGTTTCTAACCTGTGATGGTATTTAAGTCATCCTTTAATGTGATATTTTAAAGTTAGATTTTAAATTTGTGCCGAGATTGTGAATAAATATTTGTTACTAAATTTAAATTTACTTTCTGATCTATCTGGTATGTCTAATTAAATAAGGGCAATGGCACACTGAAAAGAAAACGTTGTTATCCAAACACACCATTATAAAGAACTGAATTGAATAACTTGCATAAAGTAAAATGGTATTTTATGTTGGAGATCAGTATGACCTTTATGTAAACCATTAGAATTCTAACACACAGTCAGGTTTCTAAAATAGCCTCTAATTTTTCTTTTTAAAAAGCGAGGCCCTGTTTCTGATATGTTGCCCTTTAAGACTGCAGAAGCACTGTCCATTGCGTTAGGTGGTCTATATTCATTTGATTTACCTTACAAGGATGGATGGTTTAGCATGATTACTGGAGTAGAACGCAGTGAGGTGCATACTCTGAAAAGTATTCCTAGCGCTTTCCATCTATTGCTGCAAGTTTTAGTATAGAAATACTTTTTTTCAGTTCCATCATCAGGCCCTGCATCAAGAGAGGGGTATTTTTCAGAGTTTTCTGTTAACAGCAACAATAATATAGGGACAGGAAAGCTACAGTTATGATGAGAAAAAGTGAAAATTCAAGTCCCACAGTGGCAGCTCCTCCGGTAAAGAAAACAAAAAAAAATATGAACTCATGGATATTATCATTTTATTTTTTCCTGCTGCTGGCAGCTTTGCGGGCGGGGCGGGGCTGCTCCAATGACAGAGGAGCAGGGAAGAAGTGGTTTGCCCACTACAAAGTGCGCATGATGGCTTAGCCGGCCCGTATTTTCCATGCATGCTGCATTACAGCCTGTGTTGAGAACATGCCCAGGCCCCGAGCCCCTGTCTGAGCACCGAACCCTGAACCATATGAAAGATAGAAAGTAAATATAGGAGCCCATCACAAAAGATTGTGCACCAGTTGACATAATCCCATATTTTTTAGGCCTAGGTAGGATTAGGACTCATCTATACTCAGTGATATAGTTATCAAGAGGCTTACCTTTTATTCCTGAGCCACAAAAACAACAACAGCGGGTATTACGTTACTACAGAGGACACAGATTGCTGCGCCATGGCTTCTGAACCCCAAATACTCACACACTGGTAAAATCCATTTTCTTCTAAACCTGCCAAAACATCGACAAAAGATTAGAACATGGACATGGTTTCAGATACTTCGGGACAAAAGGGGCAGTTCCTGTCTGAAATAATGGAGGGATGCGACCATTTGGCCATGACTGACCATAGAGTTAGTATCCCAAACTGAAATTTCATGAAAAGGGTTTTGGCTTGGGGGAGTTCGATCTCATCAAAATAACCCTTTGCAAAGTAGCTATCTTTGTGGTCTAGGAAGGCAGTACCGAGGGAACCCATACTAGGGGAGCCCAATGTTAAGTTATCAGCGTATTGCCAATATAGGAGAGTGAGCATTTTTTTCAACAACCCTATAGCTTCCTTGGGAGTGAGCCACAAGTTTCCACAGCTCATCTCACTCAACTGCCATTGAACATATCGATACCAGGGAATTCTGGAGGCCATGGCCAGCCTCCATGCATCCTCCAGATCTTGCCGATATGGCGTCAGTGCTGGGGAATCCCAGATCCTGTGCCAATACAGTAGTGGTCTAAGGCCCACTTTTTTGGAGAGCGGTCTTAGACCCCCATCAAGATGCAAGGGAATTAGGGGGATGCTAACCGAAAGGCTGGTGAGAAGATGCAAGTATCTGTTCTCTACCTTTTCCAAGCTCCCAGTGTACGTGTTATCCGACAGTTCCCCACCATAGAGAGCAGCTCCTAGTGTTAGAAGATTATAGATTTGTAGTGGGGGGGAGATTGGGCGAAAAAGAGAACCATGATGCGACCGTATAATATCCCTATGTTTTACTCCATCTTGAGTCTACACTTGTATATGTGTGGTAACCAATTAACTGTTTAGGAATTGTGATCCCTAGATATTCACATATGTGTACCCTCTCCAATGGGACACCATTGAGAGATGGAGGGGAGGGACCAGCTGGCCAGGGGTTGAAGATCATATACTTGGTCCTGACTAGATGGACCTTCAGGCCTCTCCGTTTGCAGCAAACTCTGAATTGATCCAACAACCTCCGGATCCCCACTGGAGACCTGGAAGTTAAAAGTGTGTCATCTGCAAGCAAAAGGGCTGGGACCATCCTACCGGCGAGTTGTAGGACATTCATATTCACACAACCCAAATTGGGATACTAAATCATTGATATAGAAGGAAAAAGGGTGGGTGCAAGTACACGCATTTACCACACACCCTGCGTGACTGGTATAACTGATGTCAAGGCACCCTGGTGCCACATTTAACCTGAGCAAAGTTGTTGGAATGTTGCCTTATGTTGCCTGATATTTATATCAAGGAGGTATTTCTGTATGCCTAGGTCTGCCAGGAACATCTAGAGGGAATCCCTGGGTACCAGGTCAAAAGCTGATAGGAGATCCACGAAAACCACATAAAATCTTCCTCCCCCCCCAGGTTACTTGTTTCCAGTAAAACAGGGGAGGTGAAAAACCTGGTTGAGTTTGCTGATGCCCTCCCTAAATCCGGCTTGTAATGGGGTCAACAAATCCACATCTGCCATCCAGTCCTGTAGCTTCGCAAGTATAATCCGACTAAAGACTATCTGCATGCTGTCAATCAGGCTGATGGGCCTATAATTGGATGGAAGTTCCATTGGCCACTTTGTAAAAACT
Organism: Triturus cristatus; assembly: GCF_964204655.1. NCBI lineage: Eukaryota > Metazoa > Chordata > Amphibia > Caudata > Salamandridae > Triturus > Triturus cristatus. The sequence continues at coordinate 1,074,487,931 of NC_140582.1, forward strand.
GTAGTAATCTCAGCCCCAACCCAAGATGGAGGTAAAAGAGCACCACTCATTAAGGAATTGAAAAACAAAGCAAGATATGGGCTCCAAATAACCTTTTCAGCCGTAAAAAGGCCCCCAGGAATTTGGTCTAAACCGGGAGCCTTGGCGAATTCCAATCGAGTGCTTTGTTGACCTGGTCTAATTAAATTGCCCAGGATTCAGAAGCATCAGAAGTGGTAACTGAGGACCCACTAGCAGTGCAGATGAGCCGACTGGCCAAAAGTGAGCTGCTTTCCTCACATACAGGGAAATTCAAACTAGTGTCAGTAGAGTAGAGTTTGGAAAATGGTATGCCCATGCAGATGCAGATATATTGCTATTAGTGAGTGTGTTGATGTTGCGTGACTATTAACTAATATCTCCAAAAGGAATGGTGATCTTTTATCTTAACAGCTTTTAACATAGCCTCCCAGGTGAAAAACAGCCAGTTTCTATTGGCGTGCTTTATAACAGCTTTTTAGTGGGACCTAGCTGCTTGTATCTGGCTCCTATTCTCTCCTTTAACATCAGCAGAGAGATCTCGCCTCACAGATTTTAAGTATCAGGGGGACTTTTTCTCCCTCTTTGGCAGAGCCCAACAGCTTTGGTCTGACACAATCTCCATATATTTATAATATGTATGTATAATATATATTATATATAAATTTATATATATGTATATTCACTGAAAAAACCATAGGTTTCACACATGTTATAGTTAGCTGTACATTTTACTGATAAAAAACCAATGAAATTCCCCCGTTATAGTTACTGTAGGCAACTATAACTCACGCGACCGCAATCCTCTGCTGATGCTAATACTGTATTTAGACACTTATTTGCCCATGTCTTCTTGCATTAAATTTTAGCTATACATATATTACAAATATTTTTTTTTTCATAAAGACACATATGTCATCAGCAGAGGATTACGGTCGCGTGAGTTATAGTTGCCTACAGTAACTATAACGGGGGAATTTCATTGGTTTTTTATCAGTAAAATGTACAGCTAACTATAACATGTGTGAAACCTATGGTTTTTTCAGTGAATTTGCAAGGTTTTTTAAATGCTAATTCCTAACTATAACGTGTGTGAAACCTATGGTTTTTTCAGTGAATTTGTACGGTTTTTTAAATGCTAACTTACTTTACGCCATTCGTGGCGTGCGCGCCCAGTTAACGCAGTTCGTTCCGTGCGCGCACTTTACGCAGTTTACACCGTGCACGCACGGTGGTCACGCGGTGCGCTGCGCGCACCGCGTGCCCACATTATGCGGGATGGGCCATGTACGCACGATGCGCTTCGCGCACCGTGCGCACATGGGGGACATATTATGCGCATCGTTGTGAAATGTTTTGTTTAGTATTTTCATTGATTACATAAGCCATGCACAAATGGTGCACTTCGGGCACCATTTGCACATGGGGTGGGGAGAGTGTGGATAATTTTTTTTTTTAATTAATTTTTACCGTACGCGTACGGTAAGCGTAATCGGCGATTTTTCAAAAAAAAGAAAATTTTTTTTTTGGCCTTGGGGGTTGTTTGGGGGCCCGTATATCACTGCTGGGTGATTATTATCTCAATATACTGCCCCTTTACACATTTTTGGGCTTCATTTATGCTGCCCCACTCAGAGTGCGAGAGAGAAAATGGCGGCCGCCGCTTCCTGGTTTCGGCCGATTCGAATGTTTACTAAGATCTAAGAGCCAATCAGAATCGCGCTCGCGCACGTCACCGTACGCGTACGGTAAGCGCACCGTAAGCGCACCGTAAGCTGGCTCAGATATATATATTGATTTAAAGGCTATTTTCTCAGAATCTACTGAACAGATTTACACCAAACCTACAAAAGGCACTTCCTTGACCTGAGGACTACCTCTCTGCCAAATTTCAAGTAATTCTGTTCAGCCGTTCGGGCTGTAGCTGTGTCTAAAGGTCCTATGGAAAAATGCATGGGAAAAACGTGTTTTGGGACCCCCCTTTTATCTCAGCCCCCGCTTGACGAATCCCCCCGAGACTTTCAGGGTAGGAGCGGAGCGTAGCGCCCCACCTATTTTGAAAAATTCGCGAGGATTCGTCGACCGGCGCAAAAGTTATTCAAAATAGAATGTTGCGGATTTCCTATGGAAACGTGGTCCTAACTATAACTACCTACTGGCGATCGCCAGTAGGTAATATGTATAAGGCTGTTGAACAAACGAAACGCATCCTCTCTTTGTCCAGAGTGGCCTATTTTAATTAAACCGATACAAGATTTCATCCATCCTTGAGCACCTTTTCTTTCTTCAATTTGGAGGGATTGTTTTGGCACATAGATATATATATATATATATAGATATGTATTTCCAGCAATCTCCACCAAATCACGAAGGAGCATGGCACTCAGGCCGCTGATAAAAATCACCAATTTATTAGTGTCGGAAGAGGTCTCATATATATATATCTATATATATATATATATATATATATATATATATATATACACATATATATTGCCTACTGGCAGTCGCCAGTAGGCAGTCATAGTTAAGACTTAGTTTCCAGAGGAAAAGCATTTTAGTTTTGCTAATAACTTTGACTTCGTTTGACAAATCTTCACTACATTTTCAAAACTAGTGTGCCAGTCACTTCAGCTGCTGTCTGGAAAGTTTCAGCGTGATTTCTTCAGCAGAGGCCAAAAAAATGGCGGGGTCCCAAAACACGTTTTTACCATTCAATGTCCCAGAGGGATTTTAGACAGGACTACAGCCGGAACCGCAGAACCGAATTACACCAAATTTGGCAGAATGCTAGATCTTGGTCCTGAAAGAGTGCTTTTTAGGTCGATCCTGGGCAGCACATGCGCTGCTCTGCGAGGCATGCTGTATCCAAGTATGGACTTGATGCCCTGCCCATTCTCCGCCCATATTTGTCATTGGCTTGTGTCATTGTCCTTCCTAAATGCTGGCTACTGATTCATTAATAGGCTTGTTAGTCCCTTCTTAGTACCGCCTTGTCTTTATTTGTAACCTCCAATAAGGACTGGCCCTTTTACTTCTGTTGTTACTTGATACCTCTTATTTAGTCTGCAAGCACTACTTTCTTTAATGAGTTTCTCCTACAGCAGGCGCAACATGCTTTCCTGAAACATTCAGCGCGTCATGCACGCTTTCACTTTCCAGGCAGCCTGGGACAATGGCAACTGCTTCTTTGAAATTAAATAGGTTCTCGCATTTAGAAGAGTTTGAGCTATTGGCATTGGAATTGACAATGCCTTTTATTTATGTGTTAATTATCAAAATATATAAATAAAAGGCATTGTCATATACAACGCCAATAGCTAAAACTCTCGCAAATGCGAGACCTATTGCATATCAAATACTTGTTCCCGGCGAAGGTCATCGAGAAGACCGTCAACAAACAACTGACCCACTAGCTCGAGGAGAACAGCATCCTGGACCCGACCCAGTCCGGGTTCCGCAGCAACCACAGCACCGAAACTGCCCTCATCGCCGCCACCGATGACATCAGGACCCTACTAGACAACGGAGAAACCGCGGCCCTCATTCTCCTGGACCTGTCAGCCGCCTTCGACACGGTCTGCCACCGCACACTACGAACATGCCTCCACGACGCTGGGATCCAAGAGAAGGCCCTGGACTGGACCACCTCCTTCCTCTCCGGCACAACACAGAGCGTCCGCCTTCCCCCTTCCGCTGCAAAGCCACTGAGATCATCTGCGGCGTACCCCAGGGCTCATCCCTCAGCCCAACGCTGTTCAACATCTACATGGCACCGCTCGCCCACGTCGCCCGACTGCACGACCTCATCATCATCTCCTACGCCAATGACACCCAGCTGATCCTCTACCTCACCAGGGACCCCCACACTGCCAAAACCAACCTCCACAAGGGAATGAAGGCCGTCGCCGAATGGATGAGGAACAGCCGACTGAAGCTGAACTCGGACAAGATGGAGGTCCTCATTTTCAGATCCACCCCTTCGGCCTGGAACGACTCCTGGTGGCCGACCGTACTGGGAACAGCTCCAACACCCACCGACCACTCACGCAACCTAGGGTTCATCCTCGACTCCACCCTCTCCATGACCAAGCAGGTCAACGTCGTCTCTTCCTCCTGCATCAACACCCTCCGCATGCTCCACAAGATCTACAAGTGGATCCCCACCGAAACAAGAACGGTCACCCAGGCCCTCGTCAGCAGCAGGTTGGACTACGGAAACGCCCTCTATGCAGGAGCCTCAGCCAAACTCCTGAAACAGCATCAATGTATCCAGAACACCTCTGCACGCCTAATCCTCGACATCCCTCGCCGCAGCCACATCACACCCCACCTGAGAGACCTGCATTCGCTCCCTGTCAACAAGAGGATAACCTTCAAGCTCCTCACCCATGCACACATGGCACTCCACAACACCGGACCAGCGTACCTCAACAGCTGACTCAGCTTCTTCACCCCCGCCCGCCAGCACTGCTCCGCCGACCTCGCCCTCGTCACAGTCCCCTGCATCCGAAGAGTGACCTCCGGCGGCAGATCCTTCTCCCACCTCGCCGCCAAGACCTGGAACACCCTCCCCATCCATCTACGGCAGACCCAAGACCTGCTATCCTTCAGAAGGCTCCTCAAGACCTGGCTTTTAGAGCAGTAGTGACATTCCCCACCCCCCAGCACCTTGAGACCCTCACGGGTAAGTAGTGCGCTTTACAAATGCTATGATTGATTGATTGCTTGATTGATTGTAAATATGTTCAGTAGTTTTGGAGGTTTTAACAAAAAAGATGTATGTATATCTAGAGACGCGGATCCACCTCAATTGATCTGCAGATCCACACGCCAACAGGAATGCTGTGATTTGCCTGCAGGCCAGGTCGCTCCCCACGCCGCACAGCTCCTCCTGTGTGTGAGTGCCTTCCCCCCTCGCTGCCGCTCATTCCATGAGTTCGATCCTGCTGTTGTGTATTTGTGCATTCTCCAGTTCTGTGCCCCTTTGGTTGTGCTCCACTGTTCACACTGCCTTGGTGTTATTTTTCATCCTTGTTTTGCCCTTGTGCCCTCGTCTCCCCCAACCCCCCTTTTTTCTTCTGTACACCGCTGCCCGTTCCCGCCGCTGCTCCCATACGGCCACGCCCCCTCGCCTTCCATTCGCCACCCCGCTCCCAGCTGCTCCTCCCTGCCAGCCTTAAATGCCGGCCGCTGCGTGGCAGTGAGAGCGACCCCTGACCCTGCCTGCAGGCCAGGTCGCTCCCCACGCCGCACAGCTCCTCCTGTGTGTGAGTGCCTTCCCCCCCCCCGCTGCCACTCATTCCGTGAGTTTGATCCTGCTGATGTGTATTTGTGCATTCTGTAGTTCTGTGCCCCTTTGATTGTGCTCCACTGTTCACACTGCCTTGGTGTTATATTTCATCCTTGTTTTGCCCTTGCGCCCTCGTCTCCCCCCACCCCCCTTTTTTCTTCTGTACCCCGCTGCCCATTCCCGCCGCTGCTCCCATACGGCCACCCCCCTCGCCTTCTATTCACCGCCCGCTCCCGCCTCCCAGCTGCTCCTCCCTCCCTCCCAGCCTTAAATGCCGGTCGCTGCGCGGCAGTGAGAGCGACCCCTGACCCTGCCTGCAGACCAGGTGGTTCCCCACGCCGCACAGCTCCTCCTGTGTGTGAGTGCCTTCCCCCCCCCGCTGCCGCTCATTCCGTGAGTTCGATCCTGCTGTTGTGTATTTGTGCATTCTCTAGTTCTGTGCCCCTTTGATTGTGCTCCACTGTTCACACTGCCTTGGTGTTATTTTTCATCCTTGTTTTGCCCTTGCCCCCTCGTCTCCCCCCACCCCCCTTTTTTCTTCTGTACCCCGCTGCCCGTTCCTGTCGCTGCTCACATACGGCCACGCCCCCTCGCCTTCCATTCGCCGCCCCGCTCCCGCCTCCCAGCTGCTCCTCCCTCCCTCCCAGCCTTAAACGCCGGCCGCTGTGTGGCCACGCCGCTGGCATGCCAGAGGCACGCCAGAGGCAAGTCTGTCTGCGCCCGTTTGCGCCTGGACCACGCCCAGCGCCAGAACCCCTGGCCCCCGCGAACACCACGACGTCAGACTCTGCTACTATGCCAGCACCATCCATGCACTCAACGCCGGCTGTGACCATACCTGCTTCCAGGCCGCCACAAAACGCACCCATGGACCCTTCTGCCGCAACTGCAGCTTCACCTGCGACAGAGCCGCCAAACCACCAAGGACTGGACACAATCACCTCCGCTGCATACTCCTAAACACCTGCTCCGCACGCAAACACTCCATCGAGCTCTGGGACCTGCTCGACACCTCCGGCCCAGACGTCGCCTTCCTGACCGAGGCCTGGTGGAACGACTCCTCGGCACCCGACATCGCCAGAGCCATCCCGGACAGCTACAAGATCCCCCGCAGAGACCGCACCAACGGAATTGGAGGAGGAATAGCCATCGTCCACAAATCCTCCTTCAAGGTCTCCACCCACTCAGACGACGACACACTCAGCACCGCTGAACACCTGCACTTCCGGATCCACACCGACCCCAACACCATCCTCAGAGGAACCCTTGTCTACAGACCCCCCGGACCCCGACCACAGTTCAGCGACTCCATCGCTGACCTCGTCAGCGCCCGAGCTCTTGCCTCCACGGACTACATCCTCCTTGGGGATCTGAACTTCCACCTCGAGAACAACAATGATGCCAACTCTGCCACCCTGATCGACAACCTCACCAATCTCGGCCTCAGACAACTCATCACCACACCCACCCATGCCGCCGGCCACACGCTTGACCCCATCTTGTCCGCAAGCCCCCATGTCTCCTTCGACCACACCACCGAACTCCACTGGACCGACCACCGCTGCATCCACTTCACCTACCATCCGTTTATGATTCTAGGTGACTTTAACTATCATCTAGAGCTTACGGATCACGCAGATGTGGCCGTGCTAATTGAAAATCTAGCAGCATTAGATTTTAGTCAGGTAGTCAAGAGCCCGACGCATAGTTTGGGCCATACTTTAGATGGTATCTTCACTAACAATATGAATCTGGAAATAGTGAATACTATGATTCTCCCCTGGTCTGACCATAGGGCTGTTTTATTCAACATTGCAACCGGAGCACCAGTGTGCGCCCAGGGCCCTAGGCCAGGTAAGCAGAAGATTAGACCATGGTCTCAGGTGACCACTGACAATCTCTGCTCTGCTCTGGGAGGTTTGCGTCTTACTCATAGCTCAGACTCTTCGGAGGCTGCTTTGCTCTTCAAGGGTTGGCTGGCGGCGGCGGTGGACAAAGTAGCACCTGAGAAGCTGCTGGGTTCCAGAAGAACTCAACCATCTGCGCCATGGTATAACAAGGAGCTTAAGGCCCAGAAGAGCATTTGCAGAAGGGCAGAGAGCAGGTGGAGAAGGGACTATAGTGTGGAGGGCAAAGAACAGTATAATTGCGCTCTCACAGCCTATAGGGCAGCAATAATTGCATCTAAAAGCGCTTTTCTTGCCACCAAGATCAGGGAAGCCGGTAATTCAGCAAAGGAGCTTTTTAAGACCATATCGGCTCTTTCTAAGCCTCCTCAAGAGAGCACATATCGGCCTGACCTAGCAACATGCCAAATATTAGCTCTGTACTTTCAGGAGAAAGTTCAGATCATCCATAGTGATTTTATGAGCTCTTCTACCAATGTGGACTGTGGCAACCAGCAGCAGGCAGCTAATCTCAAGGACGACACGGACTTTAGCAATTTCGCTCCCATTTCTGTGGAGGAAACGTGTAGGTTGATTACCATAACGAAATCAGGATCACCTCTCGACCCGTGCCCCCCAGCAGTATTTCATCGTGCAGCTGAGGTTATCGCTGGAGAGCTGTCCCCGCTGATAAATCAAGTAATCGCGTCTGGTAGTTATCCTTCAAGTTGGAAGAGGGCAATAATTAGACCTTTGTTAAAAAAAACTACTTTGGATCCGCACATCTTGAAGAACTACCGTCCGATTGCTGCACTCCCTTTGGTGGCTAAGGTCATGGAGAGGGAGTTAAATCGGGCCTTAACAGAATATCTGGTTTCCCATGAGCTGCTCGACCCTTTCTCAGCACGGTTTTCGCGCACAGCATTCCACGGAGTCAGCACTCCTGGTCGTAGCGTCGTGGATGGGGGAGGTAGGGCAGTGCTGGTGATGTTAGATCTGTCTGCGGCCTTCGACACTGTTAACCACACGGTGTTGAAGCGCAGACTACAGAACATTGGTGTGCAGGGAACCGCTCTGTCGCTCCTCTCTTCTTTTCTCGAAGGTAGGGAACAGAGTCTGCTATGGGATGGTCTACAGTCTAGCACTTTCCAGCTACCCTGTGGGGTACCGCAGGGTTCTGCCTTATCACCAACACTTTTCAACATCTACGTAGCCCCCTTGGCCAAGCTCATCAGGAAATATGGTTTTACCATTATCTCCTATGCTGACGATTCCCAGCTCATAGTCTCGACCATGGATCATTCTGAACAGGTGGCTCTTAAATTCCATAGCTGCCTGTCTGAGATTATGAGCTGGATGCGGGAGAGTTTCCTGAAAATTAATACAGAGAAGACCGAGATCATTGAGTTTGGCCAGGGCAACCCGGTGTGGAATGGATCTTGGTGGCCGGTGGAGGCGGGGGAATATCCTAGTCCCATCTATAAAGTCAGGAATCTGGGTATGCTCTTTGACAATCAACTCAATTTCTCAGCACATGTCAGCAATCTTGCTTCAGCATGTTCCTTTTTAATAAGGACGTTGCGGAAGACTCTTCCTCTCATCGAATTTGACCTTCGCAAGATGGTGGTGGTGGCTCTTGTACTGTTGAGACTTGACTACTGCAACGCCTTGCTGCTAGGCATAGATAAGACCCAGATGAAGAGGTTGCAGACTCTGCAAAATGCTGCTGCAAGACTCCTGATTGCTGTACCCAGAGACCATTCTATCTCTGGCGGCATCAAAACATTACACTGGCTCCCGATCCAGCAGCGCATAGAATTTAAGGCAATATGTTTAGTGCACAAGGCTATATTTGGAGGAGGAGCCAAGGACGTTCAGAAGCTTTTCGTTCCGTATGTGCCCAGCCGGGTTTTAAGGTCTACCACACAAAGCCTCATCAAGATAAATCGGATACGTAAAGTCAGATGGGGTGGCAGAGCCTTCTCTTTCCGGGCTGCTAGTCTTTGGAACAGGCTTCCTCACTCTATGAAATCATTAGGCAATCATTTGGCCTTCAGGAAACAGTTAAAAACATGGCTTTTTGACGAGACTCGCGGATGAAGACATCCTTTCTCTCTCTCTCTCTACCAGCGCCAAGACGCTCCGGCATACGTATGCGCTCTATAAATGACCATCCTATCCTATCCTATCCTATCCTACAAGAAGCCCACCATGCACCACCGCACCCAACAGCTGCTCTGCCTCAACTGGGCAAAATCACTGCAGACCAGCTGGTCACCACCCTCGCTCAGAACCCACCCACCGACCCCTCCGACCCAGACAGCGCCGCCCGCAACTTCAGACAATGTATCAACGACTGCGCCAACACCCTCGCTCCGCTCAAGAAACCATCCAACAACCGCACCAGCAAGAAAGCCACCTGGTTCACCGAAGTGCTCCAAACCTCCAAGAGAGCATGACGGAAACTGAAAAAGAACTGGCTACACGAATGAACACCGGACAGCCACACAGCCCACAAGGACGCCACCCGCAGACACCACCACCTCATCAGACTAGCCAAGAGATCATCCTTCAAAAACCGCCTGGACAACAACGCACACGACAGCAAAGAGCTCTTCAGCATCGTGAAGGGACTCTCCAACCCCAGCGCAAACACCAACGATACATACCTCCCTCACAAGAACTGTGAGACTCGCTGGCCACCTTCTTCCACCACAAGATCGCTGACATCCACGACAGCTTCAACACCATGACCACCGCAACAACACCAGACTCCTCCAACCCTGCGAACACCTCCCGCACCAACCTCTTGACCTCCTGGGCCAACGTCAACGACGACGAAACACGCAAGATCATGAACTCCATCCACTCAGGATCTCCATCAGACCCCTGCCCACACCACATACTCAACAATGCAGATGCAGCCATCGCACCGCAACTACGGAAAGTAATCATCATCTCCCTGGAGACAGCCACATTCCCGCAAAGCTGGAAACACGCCGAGATCAACACCCTTCTCAAGAAACCCAAGGCGGACCCCAAGGATCTCAAGAACTTCTGGCCCATCTCCCTGCTCCCGTTCCCGGCGAAGGTCATAGAGAAAGTCGTCAACACACACCTGACCCGCTACTTCGAGGACAGCAACATCCTTGACCCATCCCAGTCCGGTTTCTGAAGAAACCACAGCATCGAGACAGCCCTCATCGCCACCACGGACGACATCAGAATCCAACTAGACAACGGTGAAACATCAGCCCTCATCCTCCTGGACCTGTCAGCTGCCTTCGACACGGTCTGCCACCACACACTAAAGACACGCCTCCAAGTAGCCAGAATCCTAGAGAAGGCCCTGGACTGGACCACCTCCTTCCTTTCCGGCAGAACCCAGAGCGTCCGCCTCCCCCCTTCCGCTCCAAAGCCACGGACATCATCTGCGGTGTCCCCCAGGGCTCAGCCCGACACTGTTCAACGTCTACATGGCCCCCCTCACCCACGTCGCCCGCCAGCACAATCTCAACATCATATCATACGCCGCCGACACCCAGCTGATCCTCTCCCTCACCAAAGACACGCACACCACCAAAACCAACCTCCACGAGGGAATGAAGGCCGTCACTGAATGGTTGAAGAACAGCCGACTGGAGCTGAACTCAGACAAAACGGAGGTCCTCATCCTCGGATCCACCCCCTCAGCCTGGGACGACTCCTGGTGGCCAACCGCGCTGGGAACAGCACCGACACCCACCGACCACGCAACCTGGGAATAATCCTCGACTCCTCCCTCTCCATGTCGAAGCAGGTCAACGCCGTCTCCTCCTCCTGCTACAACACCCTCTGCATGCTCCGCAGAATCTACAAGTGGATCCCCACCGAAACAAGAAAAACGGTAACCCAGGCCCTTGTCAGCAGCAGGCTGGACTACAGCAACGCACTCTATGCAGGTATCCCGGCCAAACACATACAACGATTACAACGCATTCAAAACGCATCCACCTGACTGATCCTCAATGTCCCTCGCTACAGCCACATCACACCCCACCTGAAAAACCTACACTGGCTCCCCGTCGAAAAGAGGATCACCTTCAAGCTACTCACCCACGCACACAAAGCCCTCCACAACTCCGGACCAGCCTACCTCAACAGTCGACTCAGCTTCTACACCCCCACCCGACAAATCCGCTCCGCCAGCCTCGCCCTTGCCGCTGTCCCCCGCATCCGACGTACAAACTCCGGCGGCAGATCCTTCTCCTACCTCGCTGCCAAGACCTGGAACACCCTCCCCACCCACCTACGACTGACCCAGAACCTGCTCATCTTCAGGAGACTATTCAAGATCTTGCTCTTCGAGCAGTAGCATCACCCCCCCCCCCCAACCAGGAAGTGATGGCAGCCTCCTTGGGACTTGGCCGAGGCAAAAAGGCAAAAAAAAGACAAGGGGCCAGGGTTGGAAGACCCAATCCCTTTAGGCCTGGGGCCAAAAAAGGTTTTTAAAAAAAATCTGCAAATTCATGGAGGATCAGTGAAAAAAAAAAGAAAAAACAGGGATGGTCTCCTGCGACTCTTTTTTGCGCCCCCTGGGTGGGCCAGGTACCAGGAGAACACAAAAGATATATTTAGGGACAGAGGGTGTGCGTGGCTCTCCTCCCTAGGCCTATTTTGGACCCAGGGACCCCAACCCCAGGGGGCCGGCAGTAATCAAAAAGGAAGAGGGGGACATGTCACCCCCCTCCTCGAGCAGATTTTATCCCCAGGGACCATATTCCCTAGGACCCTCAAGTATATAGAATGGGGAGGGGGCCATAAATGGCCCTGTGGACCGCATCTGCCAGGGCCGGCTCATATGCTATATCCTGGGGTGCCTACTCCCGGAAAATAGAGGATTCCTTGCTCACATGAAAAATGCTCCCACCTGCTGGGAGCTGACTTTTAAAGAAAATCTTTTTATTAAACAAAAACTTGCCAGTACAACCACTGATACAGTATTTTCATTAATTCTCCATGATGGTGGTTGGGACTTCCTCCATGTACAGCACTATTTCCCAATTCAATGCAACAATCGACATTCAATCAGTATTGACCTTACCCTCCATTTGGCGATTCTGGGCACCCTTCTCCCCATCCAGCCATCGCTAGCTGCACTGACTTCAGTAGCCTCTATACTCCTCCCACTTACCCCAGATCTATCCCCATTTCCTCAGGCACCCCCTACTTTGGAACACCACTTTTTCAGCTGCACAGCACCAGTCTAGATCCTCCATCCATTCTACAACTCCTGGAGGCTGGTGTGTCCCCCATGCTCTCGCTACATTTCTTTTTGCCACTATACCTGCTAGCATAAGCCATATGTTGGCATACTTGGGCCATCGTTCTTTGCACGTCACACACAGAATGTGCCATCTAGCCTCTAGTGAGACCTCCAGCTCCACCACTTCTGACATTATCTGTGTTACCTCCCTCCAATACTGCTGAATTCGGGGGCATTTCCACAGTATGTGGAAAAAGGACGGTATTTTTGTGGCCTGTATGGTGTAACAGTGCCCTTGAGGGGAAGATCTGTGTAAGATACGTAATTGATAAGGCGAAACCATGCCAGAGCTGCAACCTCCCTAGGGCTCTGTATCGCCTCCGCCCAGTCGTCGTCATCGTCAATAACCCCCAGCTCGGCCAACCACGTCTTCCTGAGAGCCTTCAAAAGATCCGGTGGATTGTTCTTTATTTTCTTATGTACTAGGGATGTGGTCTTATCAATCATAGAATCTAGTAGCATGTTTTGGTTGAATGTATCTGAACTGTTCGGAGTCAGTCATCTGCTATTCTGTCTTCAAGTCTTTAAAGTCAATCTTCTTCTGCCCCCTCCATGTATCCCCTAAGTAGTCAATCCCGAGTACTTCCCACTTGCGGAAACCTTGTAGTCCGCCCTATTATTGTAGTAGTTTTCAATCTTGAAAATTACAATTGCTGCTAAACTGTTTTTTAAAAATCCTGAAGAGAATCTTTTATTTGCGCTCGCATTTTACTTCACTTACCTTTCCTCCTCACTTAACCACACTGCTCCCCAGTCAACCACGGGTTGTCCCAATTGTGTGGAGGGAATACTCAGCAACATTTCCCACCCACTTCCGGGCAGGAGACCGGAGGGAGCAGAGCCTCTTCACTACTTATACCACATGCCACAAGCTTCGCGCAGTGGACACACACAGGCTGAAGGCAAGCTGACGCGCTTTCAATCTTAAAAATTACAATTGCTGCTAAACTGTTTTTTAAAAATCCTGAAGAGAATCTTTTAATTGAGCTCGCATTTTACTTCACTTACCTTTCCTCCTCACTTAACCGCACTGCTCCCCGGTCCACCATGGGTTGAGTACTTGGCAACATTTCCCACCCACTTCCAGCCAGGAGACTGGAAGGGGCGGAGCCTCTTCACTACTTAGCCCACATGCCATAAGCTTCACGCAGCAGACGCGCACAGTGGGCATGCCGCCGGCGCGTCAAAGGCGTGCCAAAGGAAGCTCATCTGTGCCCATCCGCACCCAGCCGGGGCTAGGGGCCACAACCCTTGCCCGTTCCCCAACCCATAACAGATCCTATAGCCCACACGCCCTACTCAACCTAAGAGGAATGACATTTGACAAATGCCGACACACGTGGAACGTAGCAGTTGAACAAATCGACTGTCCACACTGTGGGTTTAACTTTCGGCCGTTCATTAAGGCACGGAACCCCCCTGCAAATTGTTCCACTATAAAGATGTTCTTGCTAAACTGCAGCCCGTTCCCTAAGCTTGCCACTGAAATCGCCTTGCTATTGGAGGATCTTAAACCTGATGCCCTCTTCCTGATGGAAACATGGCTTACTAACGAGTCCGAGCCAGTCCTCACCCAAAATCTCCCTCACATTTACCTCATGCAACGTGAGGACCGTAAGGAAGGCAGGGGGGCGATTGCCTTTAAAGACCATTTCAACTGCTGCATGTCCCTAGACCAGATACCAGACTGCGAGAGTCTTTTTTTCTCCATTGACTTCTCCCCCACCATCACCTTCTCAGGGCTACTAATCTATCGCCCACCCGGGGCCCTGGGTCAATTCCTCAATACCCTCCCACCAATCATCGCTAATCTAGCCTGCTCGCCATCCAACTTCACAGTATTGAGGGATCTTAATATGCACCTAGACAAGACCTCCGTCAATACCACTAATGAATTGATAATGAGCCTCTCCGCACTTCAGTTAAAGCAGCTAGTATCCGAACTCACCCATATCAAAGGCCACTTACTTGACCCCGTTTTTAGCAACTGCACCGAACTTATATCAGGAGTACCGATCCGCTACCCTGGTCGGATCTCTTCCTGATTTCCTTGACCTGGGTAGTCCCAGACCACACTCTCCTTCCCAATTCAACCTCACGCCAGGAACGCAACTGGTCTAAGCTCCCCAGAGAATGATGGATCTCAGCCCTCAAAACTTCCAGACCTAACAAGGACTCTAACCCTATTTTAGCCAATGAGAAATGTAATTGCTGGATCCAGAACTCCTTAGACGATGTGCTCCTCATAAGGCACACCCACAAAAAATGTAGAGCTAAGTCGTCCCCTTGATACTCCCCAAAGTTACAGGAACTCAAACAACACTGCAAAAGGTTAGAGAGGAAATGGACACAGACCTATGCAGTCTCTAGCAAATTCGAATATAGGGAGGCAATTAAAACCTATAAAGGCGAAATTAAAATCGTTCAAGCCGCCTTTTACGAGGAGAAAATCAATGCAGCTTCGAACTCTCCCAAGGAAATCTTTCAGATCGCCAAAACCCTTTAAAAATTGCCCTAAAAGCAACCGACCACGGACAATGCTCAGTCCCGATGTAACAACCTGGTGGAGTTTTTCCACCAGAAAATACAAAATATATACTCCTCCTTTTCTTCTAACCAGTCTGAATTAGCTCTGGCCCCCTCCAACAGCACAGGATGCGGTAGCCAAGCTACATTACAGCTATTCTCCCCCCTAGACTCCGTAACCTTAGATTCCATCATGCACCGGGTAAAGTCGGGCTCCCCCTTAGATCCAGGGCCCCCCGTGCCCTGTTACCAGTCATAGGAAACATTTTACCAACGGTTCTCGACCTGCTGAACGCTTCCATTTCCACCAGAGTGGTTCCCGCGGCATGGAAATGTGCTATGGTAAAGGCTCTCCTAAAAAAGCCCAATCTTGACCAGGACAACTTGAGCAACACGCCCCATCTCCCTCCTTCCCTGGCTGAGCAAGATTTTGGAAAAATACATCAACTCAGTACTGGTTGAGTTTCTAGAAACCAACAATTTACTCCATCTTTCACAAGCAGGCTTCCGTCCCCAGCATGGGACCGAAACAGCCCTTCTCGCAGTAACGGAGAAGGCGAGGAGGATAATGGATCATAGAGGTTCTGCGGAAATCCTTCTTCTCAACCTCAGTGCCGCATTTGACACTGTAAACCACAAAACGTTGATTCTGAGACTTGGGAACCTGGGTGTGTCAGGCAGTGCCATCGCCTGGATACAATCCTTCCTAGGCGAACGATCCTTCCAGGTCTTTGAAGGTGATGTTGTCTCCAAATGGATGCACCTCAGCTGTGGTGTGCCTCAGGGCTCCTCCCTGAGCCCCACACTATTTAATATTTACATGAGCCCCTTGGCAGAGATTGTCCGTCCATTTGGCATAAAAATAATCACCTACGCTGATGACACTCAGCTCGTGGTGGCATTAAACCACCCCGAAAAATCACCAAGCAACCTGGGAAGCTGTCTTGAAGAGGTTGCCAAATGGATGGAACTCTCTTTCCTAAAGCTTAATGGGGACAAAACCGAGCTTATGCTTTTAGGGAATTCCCCCTCCTTCAACTCGGAGCAACTCTGGCCGAAATGCCTGGGTGCCGCACCAGTCCCCAAAGACCAGATCAAAAGCCTTGGCATATGGTTGGACTGCTCCCTTAGTTTCAACTACCAAGCGGCAAAACTCTCAGCTGCCTGCTACGGCCTGCTGAGGATGTTACGCAAAATACACCCCCTGCTCCCATTTCAAGCAAAAACAATTCTGGTCCAAGTTCTTATCCTCTCCCGCCTGGATTATGAGAATGCCCTGTATTTAGGGCCACCATACGCAAGCTCCAGATAATTCAAAACTGTGCAGCTCGCACGATCCTCCAGACCCCCCAACGACAGTCCACAGCTCCCGCCCTAAGGATCCTCCACTGGCTACCGGTCAGGGAGAGAATCCAATTTAAAGCCATGTGCATTGCGCACAAGGCTTTTTGGAAGACGGGCCCTATAATCAGCCAGTCCATGATTACTCCCTACCAGTCCAACATGCACCTCCGCTCAGCATCCTCCTACTCCTACTACCTAGGATAAAGAGAGCTAAATGCGGTGGTCGCTCTTTCTCCTATAACTCCGCCAAGCTTTGGAATGCTCTTCCCCACGCATGCGGATGGAGCCCAATCTCCTCCCCTTTCGCAAACTTATAAAAACTCTACTTTATAACAATTGTCCCTAAAACCGCTGAGTCCCTTCTCCTGTCTGCGTCCTGTCACTATATAAGTGTTTTTTCATTTAATTTCATTTCATAGTGTGTCATCAGATGGGAGTAGCCCCAGTGCGATGCCAAATAGAACGTATACTCTCTGGCCCCTGAGTTGCGTTCCCGCCATAGATCCACCAATCCGAGAGATTCTGCAAAGTCTCTCAGTGGTTCCGTTTCCAGTCCCCTGTCCGAAGTCAACACCCTATCCCTTTCGGGGTCCATTGTGGCATTTGTACCTCGGCCCATAATCAATGTAGCCATTGAAAAGTCTAGTAACAGCAGAGGTAGAGTGACTTCCTGTAGCCTTGGTGGTACGTACACTGAGCATATGTTTAGGACCCTGCCCTCCCAACTCCTGGTTAAAGCCACATGGCTGCCCATATGGTCATGCAAAATCCACCCAGGTTCAAAGGGGAGAGCAGTTCGAATTAGTATCCCTACGCCTCTAGAACCCGATGTGTATCCTGCATGCGCAAGGAGTTTATAGCTATATCTATCTAGTACTTTGCAAGTTTTATCCTTGAGTTGTGTCTCCTGCAGCACAACTTTGTCTGGGCATGTCTTCGTAGGCATTGGAATACCATTGTATGTTTTATCTTATGGCCTAGTCCATTAACATTCTAGGTCATGGTTTTCAGAGCGGTGTCTGTCTGCGTGCGCCTCAGTGGCATGTCTGGGGCACCCTTCCCACTAATCAGAAGTTACGTGTTATGTACTCGCTTGGTGTCCATTCGTCTTCAAAGTGCTGGTTACATGAGCCCCGCCCACACACCCATGGAGATCTCCAGTGCCTTATCCCTGCAAAGCTTAAATATCTTGCATAGCCTCAGAACCAATCCAACATGAAAATGACAACTTAACCCCCAGGAGCATAACTCCCCCCCCACACTGCTTTCGTGTGGGTTCAAAATCACCCACCACACCAATTTGCAGAGTGCCTGTCGCCCCATATGAACAACACTATGTGCGGGTAGGCTTGGGCCGCTTGAAGACCCACCGGTCACCCATCTCTTCGCCCCCTTCTGCATATCATAGGTGTGATATCAACTTTAACACAGACAATGATCTAGCATGCAACTTATACAAATCCAGAAACAGTAAAGTTAGGTCTTAGCTGTATACTGTCTCCAGCCTACAAATCTACCAGACCCATATGCTCCTGCTTCACAACTTCCTTATTGTAGACAGGGCGACGCGGCTGTTGCTCCTTTACCCTACGGTGTCGCAGTCGTACTAGTATCACCTCCTGGCCGCGGACTGTTCTGTAGTAATTTGGAGTCCTTCTGCATGTCCTGAGGTGGGACTTGCTTTGCCTCTGTCTGCGCTGTATATGAAATCCCGTGGCAGAGGGGATGAAGAAGTCTAGGGGGAGTGATGGGAGGGGAAGAAACCCCTCCGAGAGGCTGTGTCCATGTCAGAAGGGTGTGGGGGTGAAGTCTCTTCCCCTCACGCTATTCTGACCTCCTGCTTCTCTAGCACTGACCAGGGCTGCACTCCCCTCTTGTCCTCTCTCCCAATTAGCACCTTCCCTTTCTGGAGCCGCAGGCCCATCACCACTCCCTTCGATCTTTGGCCCTTGAGACCTCGACATCGCCGGCCCTGGAGTATGCCGGCTTCTCATCAAGGTAGCCTTACAACCGCTGCTTTCATGGTGCTGCTGGATCCTCGTCTTATCACAGGCAGGTCACAGCCAAAGCACTTCTACCATCAGAGCCGTGCAGCACCTGGACAGCCGCGTCCTCCTGCCAAGCGGTGCTGTTAACTTTCCCCTCTGCAGTCATAGATTGTCAACCCGCCTGGAAACTCGAGACCGGGGATCCCAAATCTTAAGCAGGTCTCGCCAGGCAGTCTCTTCAATCCTGGCCAGTTATATGTCACCGGACATTTCTCACACCTAAGCACTGAGCGGGTACACCTGGGTTGGATATTTAGGGCCTTTACTGAGGCAATACAGCAAGCTGCCATTTCTCTCCACAGCTAGCCACACACCCTGGGAGCGGACTTTTAATCTGTTTTCCTGCCCGCACTGAAGCAGGTAGAGAAACAGATGAAAAGATTGGTCCAATTTTAGCCCTGGGGACCCCATTCCCCACGCACTTTGCATGTACTGCCAATTACCACACATATTACATCACTCATGACATCTTCTATGACATAATTCATAATATCACTGCAATATTTGCAATAAAATTATTGATGATAAAACTTTGCATAGGGGGTTGCGAGTTATAGTTTCATTATGGAAACAGTTATATTATCTTCAGATAACTATAACTGCTACATTTCTGTGGTTTTATGTGAGTAAAATCTAAACCTAATTATAACGTCCCTGTAACTTTTGTTTTTTTAGTCAATTTCTAAGTTTTTTTTATTCTATTGCCAAACTATATAAATATGCATATATAAATAAATAAATCTGGCAGCACGCCAGCATACCGCAACCTCTTTTTCGTGTGTGTATATATATATATATATATATATACACACACATCCCCGTTCTTTGGGCAAACTGGAGCATGATGTTACACGGCAGCCCACGCCGTGGGGGAATGCACCACCGCAATCACAGCGGGCATGGAGCTGAGGATACACCCGGCATACCCATGAGGCCACAGCACCGAGGATTGTTACCATCCACGCCTTGGGACCCATTGGAGGGCATGCAGAAGGTACCCCAAGTTCATCGCATCTGTTGGGGACTACATTACCCAGAAGGCAATATGCCTGTGACTCTTTCAAGCAGCCTTTCAGAAGGCGAGAGACTCATCATAGCAGCCTATCAGAAGGTGTTTTAATCAATAAAAGCGTGATGTAAATCAAACAGTGAACTTTGTGCCGTTAAGCCTTTGAGAAAGGAATACACTTCCGAAACGCGTCAGGCGAGGCAGCCCGAGAGTGATGGATGGCAGGATGTACACTGTTTCCTGAGTGCATCCCCGTTCTTTGGGCAAACTGGAGCATGAGATATATACATATATATATATATATATATATATATATATATATATATATATATATATATATATATATCTTGATTGGCTGCTTATTTAAATTCCCAATCTCCAGGATATAAAGCAGGAGTTTTATTTCTGTTAGTCGGCCATGACGCGTTTCGGTCCTTCCTGGACCTTGATCACATGACAGCGCTCTTTGGCTTCAACCACCATTTTATAATCTTTAAAGTGACAGTGCTTGGTGCAAAAAACAGCAGCAACAATTTTAGCCCAATAGACAGTGAAGACATACTGATCGTGAAACCTGATAAATCTTTACATTCCTTCTGTTTCACTAAACATTTGCATATAAATATTCAATATAAATAAACTGCTTGATGAATTAAAAGCACTTTTGACTCACAAATAAATAATTTAAGTCAATAAATAGGTACATAAAAAACTGTATATGACCAATTGAATAATAAAACATGATAAAAATATCTTGTATATTATTTAAGTGCTAAAATCATTGTATATAAAATGACATATCATCAACACTTGCATGAATGCAAATAGCAGTTGTTTAAAAATTAGTTTTGTAGATTGGTCAGTTTTCACTCCTGTCCAAGCTAGTTGTTATATTATATATTGGTTCCGTTTTTAATTATAAAGTGCAAAAAGGTGCTTAATTGTGTGAACTAACATTTGAGTTGTGGACCTATTGATTGACCTAAAATAGAAAGAGCAAGTAATAAAAAATAGCCCTAAAGTATAAAAGTGATAATAAACAAATGATTAAAAAACCATAGTTGTTTTGGTTAAGGTCTGGTGGCAGCCTGTGATTGCAAAATTGCACCACTATAATTTACTATTTAGTTTTTGACATCTGATATATCTAATTGGGATACATGTGGATTGGCTTGAGGATTATTTCAAAATTAAGTTGCTCCACCTCCATATCCCTCTAAACGAGCAATGGCATATGTTTCCTATGTTAGAGGCAGTTTGTAATAAATGAAGCCATTAAACTCTTGCAGTAAAGAATGCCAAAAACCAATAAAATGCTAATAAGAGGATGGGGACAGTTCAAATACAAGTGTAAAGATCGTCTGTGGTATTGAGACCTCCAGGCATCTTGCTATCAAAATTTATAATGTATCTGGTTTCTAATTTGCGCAATATGCCCTCTCTGTCCCCTCCTGTTCTATTTTTTGGCACCGAATCTATGAGATAGTAGGACAAGTGTTTTGGGTCGATATTGTGTGTTTCTTGGAAATGTCTTGCGACTGAATAAGTAGGGTCTTTGTTGGTTATAGCTCTGAGGTGCTGTAAAATTCTTTTGTTCGCTGGGAGTTTTGTGCTAACCTCATATCTAAGATTGCATGTGCATTCAAGAATGTACACAGCATAATCTGTTTTACAGTGTAATGCTCGACTTATTTCCACTTCCCTGTTGCTGAAGGGTGTCTTATATGTTTTCCTGTTTACGCCATATAGACACGCTTTGCAATTTTTGCATGTGACAAACCCTTTTCTTTGCGTAAGCCAATTTTGGGTTTCTACCACCTCAGGGCTGCTAGTCACTAGACTACTACTCATGGAGGGTGCCTTCCTGTATGTTACACCTAATGTTTTAGGAAGGAGCCTTCCTATAGCTGGATCGTCTAGCACTATCGGCCAATTGCGTTGAACTATATTTCTGATTGTTTTATGTTGAAGATTATATGTGGTAATCAGACGCAATTGGTGTGCTTCCTTGTCTTTTTCTGATTTATTTGGCTTGATTGTTAGAAGAGTCTCCCGCTCTAGTCTCATGGTTTTGGCTATTGCTGCATCTATTGTTTTAATGTTGTATCCTCTTGCTAAGAATCTTTTTGCTTTCTGACTGTGCTTTTTGTAAATCAATTAGATTGCTGCAAATACGTTTGATTCTTAACATTTCCGCATAGGGGATACTGTTGATCAGATGTCTTGGGTGGAAACTCGTAGAGTGCAACACCGAGTTTCCTGCTGTTTTTTCCTAAAAAGGTTTGTTTCCAGTTTGTCATTTTTCACAAAGACCTCTACATCTAAAAAGTTGATGGTATGAATATCAATTGTTGCCGTAAAACTCAAATTAATCTCATTACTGTTAATGCTTTTTACAAATTCATTTGCTTCAGATAAAGGACTATCCCAAACAACAAAGATATCCTCAATGTATCTGAGAAATAGTTTGACATTTTTGTCCCTTACTGTCTTGTGTGTCACGTTGAGGACCAGCTCCTCCCACCAGCCCATGTGTAAACAAGCATAGCTGGGGGAGAAGCTGGCCCCCATCGCAACGCCACATACCTGTCGGTAAACAGTTTTATCAAACAGAAAAACATTGTTATTTAGGCAAAATTGTGTTAAATTACTTCACATCATACAATGTGCAGAGAGTCTTGGTTTGCCTTTACTTAGAAAGTATTCTAGTGCCCTTACACCGTCCCTGTGTCTTATACTGGTATAGAGGGACACTACGTCCAGAGACATTAGATAGTAACCATCTTTCCATTCAAAGTTATGAATTTTTTCCAGGAAATTGCTGGTGTCTCTAATATATGTTGGCAAGGAGTGTACTAGTTCTTGTAGAAAGTAGTCTATATATTGGCTGGCATTTTCCAATAGACTATTTGTGCCGAAATGATTGGTCGGCCAGGTGGATTTTCAATGTCTTTATGGATCTTTGGAATAAAGTAAATATTCGGTATAGTTGGATTCTCTTTACGGATAAACTTATACTCTTCCATTGTCAGGACTCCTGCACATTTCCATGCCAGCACTTTCCCATAAAAATCATCCTGTATTGCTTTCAATGCACCCCAATTGCTAATTCTGTAGCATGATCTATCGTTGAGATGGGATAGCGCCTCCTTCATGTATTGTTTTCTATCCCATAATACGATATTGACACCTTTATCAGCATTTCTTACAATCACATTTTTGTTACTTTGCAATTTTGTCATTAGCTGTTTGTACTGTCTATCTTTGGGGTGCCATTTTTGTTTACTTTGCATTATTTTGTAATGGAGCTTTTTGATTTCATTGGTTACTTGTTCATTGAAAATGTCAATACTGTCTCTGGACACTATAGGATTAAACGTTGATTTTCTTTTAAAAGGCGTGCTTCTTCTTTCAGGCAATTCTTCAGCTGTGGGTGAGGTTATTATTTGGCTTATTTCACTTGAATTTTGAAGGCAGGATTGCGTGTTAGTATTTTCAGCGCCTTCGTTGGAACTTACATTATGCAGCTCCATAAGTGTTTCCAGTAGCGTTGAGTCTGCTACCTGCGATGCCTCTGTTTGGTTATTTTCAGAAATGTTGATTTCCAACTTTTCTTTTTCTTTATCTTTTAATGACTTGTTAGTTTTAGTTAACTCATGATGTTTTTTGAGATTTAGTTTCCTTATGAATCTATATATATCCATTCTGGTGTTGGCATAATTGAAATTAGATTCAGCGCAGAATGAAAGTCCTAATGATAAAATGTGTTCCTCTGCTTTTGTTAAAGTGATGTCGGTGAGGTTAATGATTGTTTTTGCTGGATTGCTGTTTAGTTGTGATTCCACCAATGCTCCCTATACTCTACTGAATGACACTTTAAGTAGGGTAGAGAAAAATCCTCAGCATACCCTTCTTAAAGACAAACCACCTCAAGTGAATAAAGCAGAAAATACACCGAGATTCATAACAACATTCTCGAGTGACTCCAATGACATTAGAACTATTCTGTCACGCAATTGGAAGATTCTTAAATCAAATGTTATAATAGGAAAGAATCTAGCGGAACTCCCCCAAATAACATTTAGGCGTAGTCGATCCCTGAAAGATTCTTTAGTTCATAGCCATTTTGAAGGGATCACTCAGAACCCAAGATTAGGTAATTTGACAGGATTCTTTCCATGATCCAAATGCAAAGCCTGCAAATATAGTCCAAAAACTCTCACTTATGAACCAGGAAAGGACATTGTTATATAAGTAGGTCAGCGGTCTAGCTGATCCAGACAGAAGTGAGATGCCAGGAACTTCCTGGGTGGAGACAGGAAGTACTAGTTTTCCCTCTCACTACATTGAGGGAAGCCGAGAGAATAGGACGTGTGGAGAGTAGCTCCACATCAGTCGGCCATGTATAGAAGCTGAGAAATTAATAAAGATGAGTTAATAGCCCGATGCCAGGTGCTGTCTTTTATGCAGAGTGTTATGCTTGCCAGTGCTGTGAAGAGAAACCAATCCAGAACAGAACAACTGGCGATGAGGGTGGGATCAAAGATCACGCCTGCAGATAACGAAGGCAAGTAATATAAGAAAGCACCAGTGCTGAGGAAGCACAAATTGCCTGCAGCTAGCATGCAGCATTAAAGAAAAGCAGGAATTCTCTGAACTACAAGCCAAGCATGCTGCAGCCGAGTGGCGGACATTTTGAAGTCAGGCAAGTTGAGAGACAGTCCATTGAAGTCTATGGGGTGGCCATTTTGAAGTCAGGCACCCTGAGACAAATCCACTACAATCAATGAGGCGGCCATATTGGAATCAGGCAATCCAAGCCTAACTCACTGAAGCCTACTGAGACAGCCATACTAAGGACATACACCAAGCCAGGTTGGCTTTTGAAAGGAATTCACATAGCTGGGGGCATCAAAGCTGGAACAGCTCTACAAAGAAAATGTGAAGCTGCCAGAAAGAATACAGTGATCACCTTTGAGTGAGCTTTCCCAAAATCAAAGAAAAACAACTATACGCAAGACCTCTACCGAAGAGGGCCAACAAATAATACATAACGTATAGTGAGCAGTCCTGTGGCATTATCATGCTAGCACATTCCACCATCATGTTGGTGGGAAAAGAAACACAAAAATCTAACCCCTGCATTGAAGTGCCACCCCCAGTGAGGCAGACGGGCACCCACGGTTTGGGTCCCAAATGGAACCGGTGGCTTGAGTCCGTGGATGAATTTCTTGCAACAACCGGTGAGCAAAGAGACGAAAAACGTCTGCTACTACTACTTCAGCTGGTGGGGCATGAAGGCGGACGCCTAATCAGAACATTTTCAACAAAGGACAGAGAGACATATGAAAAACTCAAAGAGACACTACATGCCCATTTCAACACAAAGAAAGAAGTGGATCAAGAAATCGTCATCTCATGTCACTGAGTAAAGCCCAAGAAACCAATAGAGCCAGAAAGAGTGAGGGCAAAGGCAGACCAGAGGCAAGATATCACAATAGATAAAGTGAAATGAAATACTCAGATTCAACAATACAAAAGGCAGTGGAGGATGGCAAACAAAAGACCGTGACATTCCGGGATTGTGACAGCCAAACTGAAACAACTTCAAGGAGTCATTCATCAAGCTTTCCAGAATATTCTGAAGAAGCATCAATCAGTGGGACAGATCACACAAATGGAACAGACGACACCATGCCCAACAAGCGTGAAGAAAAAACAAACGACAGAAGATTGGGCAATTCACACCAACTCTGGAAACTGGTATACAAACACACCGGAGCCACCCACTGTTCATCGAACTTCTTAGATTTTTCTGAAGAAGCATCAAGCAGTGGGATATATCACACACATGGCACAGACGACAGTGTGCCCAGCAAGCGAGAAGAAGAACCAAACCACATAAGACTGGGCAATTCACTCAGACACCGGAAATGGGTATGCAAACGCACTCAAGACACCCATGACAATAAGGAGAAAACTGAGAGGAGACAATTAACATCACATGAGAGGAGCAGAGACAAAATGGACTGGGGGCAAGCAAAAGAAATAAACACTCGGCTATCAAATTATCCCTCCGTTGCAACAGTACATAAGACACTTCGAGAGATGTACCGAAAGAAACGTCCCAAAGACAGCTCCGACTCAAGGAGCAGTTCTTCACAGTCCATCAGCTCAAGAGATTCACCCATGAGAACACACCCAAAAGTACTTCCTCAAAAGAAATCAGCAGAAGATACATCTGATTCAGAAAGCATGTCTGCACAATCACTCAGGTCAACAGAGTCAAGATCAAGAAAACGCCAATGCCGTCAATCACCCAAATGCACATTGGAATCAGAGAACATTCTCCCCGTTCAGAGCAAAACATCAAATGCCGATGACTCAGAACAATCACTTACCCCACAATGCAACATGTCATGTCAGTTATATTCACATCAAGACATGGATAATATACCTTCACCTCTGATGGGGACAGCTCGGCTGACTCAAAAAGCTTGCAGAATAAGAACGAATGTATGGGACATTGCCCAAAAATGTTGGGAAAAGGCTGTCTCATCACTCTGTAAGAAAGGCAGAAATATGTTGACAGGGACATGTCATTCTCAAGGAAAGGGGGATGAGAAAGGAACATGCATATGCCTGGATGGTCAAAGACTTCAACATTCCCAGATGCAACTGGGAATGGGTGAGGCAAACAGAACAAGTAAATGGGTCCCAGAGCCGACCCTTGTTCTTGTGAAGCATCGAAACAACAAACACCTTTCTTAACAGAAACCCCACTCAACATCCACAGAGCTAACAAACCAATCAAGGAGCCCAAAGGATGCTCACCTCACCAACGAACACTCCCGCAACAGACATCATCCGCAACATCTGCAGAACCACTCTCAATATTCGCAGAGCAAAGAAACCAACTACAGAGCCCAAATGATGCACTGAAGAGATTGACTGAATTTCTTTGTAATTGGGGGGGGGAGATGTCATGTCTTCTAAGAAAGGACTTTGTTTTATAAGTAGGTCAGCAGAGCTCACAAACCAACCAAGGAGCCAAAAGGATGCTCACCTCATTAACGAACACTCCCCGCAACAGACATCACCCTCAACATTCGCAGAACCACTCTCAACATTTGCGGAGCAAAGAAACCAACTTCAGAGCCCAAAGGATGCACTGAAGAGATTGACTGAATTTCTTTGTAAGTGGGGGGGAGATGTCATGTCCACCAGGAAAGGACATTGTTATATAAGTAGGTCAGTGGTCTAGCTGATCCAGACAGAAGTGATATGCCAGGAACTTCCTGGGTGGAGACAGGAAGTACTAGTTTTCCCTCTCACTGCATTGAGGAAAGCAGAGAGAATAGGACATGTGGAGAGTAGCTCCACATCAGTAGGCCATATATAAAAGCGGAGAAATTAATAAAGATGAGTTAATAGCCTGATGCCAGGTGCTGTCTTTTATGCAGAGTGTTATGCTTGCCAGTGCTGTGAAGAGAAACCAATCCAGAACAGGACACCAGGCAGAAGAGAAAAGAGGACTATTAACACATTTTTAACTTGCACTCCCCCATTCTGTGTATACTGTCTATTGTGTCCATGTAGAAAAATCTACATTGGAGTTACAATTCACCCCACTAAACGAAGGGTTTTAGAACACGCTAGGGCTATTGAAAAACATGATTTCACTTATCCTGTCGCGAGACATTTTGAGCAGTTCCATCAGAGCGATAAGAAGTTGCTGAGATTTTTCTGTATCGATCATGTAGCAGCACACGAGAGAGGGGGGAACAGAGAGCTAAAGTTGCACAGGTTGGAGTCCAGGTATATAGTGGATCTACAGACCAAAGCTTCTGATGGATTAAACACTGAAGATGAGCTAGCAGTCCACTTGTGAAAGCTGTAACTTATAAAGTCAGGCTATATACATTTGGGTGATGGTCCATAATTAACCAGTTACTTTGATCGTAAGTCACCATTTTTGCTGTATATGACATGAAGGACAAGCCTGAAGGTCTAAAAAAAGAAATTTAAAAAATAATTTTAAAAAAAGAGTTTTAAAAAAAAGAGCTTAAAAAAGAGCATAAACATGGAAAAAGCTATGGTGATTAAAGTTCTTGGGATGTATATTCCCAATTCCTATGTAAATAGACCCTAGAACATGAATTTCAGAAAAATATGTCTGCCCATACAGGGCACTATTGTACAGATACACTCCGGTTACTGTCGCACATTCAGGGCTTAATGATGTAAGACCACCCAATACTGTCTGCCGAATTTCAGTCCACCACGGTTCTGAGTTTCCGCCTGTATTCCGTTGATCATGTATATATAATTATTAGTATTTATGAAATTTGGAAACTCTGTAGAAATGTGTTTTTAATTTGATGAGCATTACATGCCATTATGAAATCAATATGGCGTTAGGCATTTGCCTTAAAAGACAATTAATTGTTTTTTTGAAACTGAAATGTAAATATTTGTACATTTATTTGATTCATCATTTAGTCCATTCAGGACTTTAACAAAATGCTAACAAATATGAACATGCAATATTATGTGTTGGATTGAAACCTGAGAGTTCTATTGAAATGATTAATTTTATTTGGCACAGAAAGATGGCGTTTAGCATATTGTCCTTCTCTTATGTCAACGAAATGCACTAGGAGGGAATACACTGTCCCCTTTTGTTCTTCATGTTTTGTTTTGTTTAAAAAAATAGCACCTTTCTCCGTTTCCACCTACAGTGGAAAAAGGCGCGATGCCGAAACGCGTCCTGTCCCGCTTCATGGTTTTCAGTTTTGGATAAAAAAACTGAATCTTTCCCCTGCAAGTTGTGTGCGGTCATCCTTGTTTCCGTGAGACGAGGTGGGAGATGATATATATATATATATACAAACACACCTTCGATTCTCCGCACTTCCTTTCGGCAAACAGAGACACGAACCCAGCAAATATGAGGCAGATCTTGATTTATTTAAATCCTCAAGACTTACGCGTTTCGGACAACTTCTGTCCTTGCTCACATGTATATATATATATATACATACACATGCAAAATCCCTTCTCCAGAAAGAAAGCATCCACACTCCCACACTGGCTCTTGCAATCCTTTATTTTTTTATTAAATCAGCAACTGCAGCCTCCTGACGCGTTTCGGTCTGCTAAGACCTTGTTCACAGGTATAGGCAATTGTGCTCCAATTACACCACACCAGTTCCAAATTTAAATAGTTTGGTCCCCTGGTGGCCACCCTTGTTGCATTAAATAAAGTTGGAACAGTACTGTATAAGTGCTATGCATTCATTAATCCACTTTTTTAGGGTGAATAAAGTAAAGTGCTCATGCTTCTGCCTGAGTTACGGTAAAGTACCCTTATAAAGTGCACACCTTGTTCACAGGTAACGGCAATTGTGTTTCGATGACACCACACCAGTTCCAAATGTAATAGTTTCGGCCCCCTAGTGGCCACCCTTGTTGGTTGTGGAAGTGCATGCTGGAACTTGTGGTGAGTTCATAATACAGCCCCAGTGGGCGATCGGATTTGTTATGTCAAATGCAGCCAAGCCAATGTCCTTGGTAAAGATAGCAGCCAGATAAACGTTCCTCGAACCAGTCATGAAAGTACATGCTGTGTGGACCCATTCTGCGGTACTTCATGGCGGCCCCTCTGCCAAATTGTCGCTTCATGACTTCTCTACAAATCGGCCCTGAAAGGCTGTTATGGCGCCCTTGATGGTGGTGTGGAAAAACGGCAGGGCCATGCCGTTTAATGGAAGCAAAATCCCTTCTCCAGAAAAGAAAGCATCCGCACTCCCGCACTGGCTCTTGCAATCCTTATTTTTTAATCAAATCAGCCAGTGCATCCTCCTGACGCGTTTCGGTCTCATAAGACCTTGTTTACAGGTATCGGCAATTGCGCTCCGATGACACCACACCAGTTCCAAATTTAAATAGTTTGGCCCCCTAGTGGCCACCCTTGTTGCATTAAATAAAGTACTACTTTTTCAAACAACCGCGCGGACGTGGGCGCCTTGAGGGGTTTCCCTGTGTACCGCTCCTAATTTCCTTTACCCACGCCAGTTTGCACAGACCTGCTGCTTTTGCACATTATTTTAACCTTTTAAAAATCGGCACATACATTTGTTTTTTAAGTGCTTTACCTTTTAAAACTGTTCAGTGTTCTTGAATTTGAATTTGATTTTTCTTGAATTTGCTTGCTGCTTGGGCCACTTACATCCGGGTTCCCCGGTCTGCCTCGGAGAGCCGCCACCTTGGGCAGTGCGCTCTCTAGCTTCGTGGCTTTATTGATGTGTGCTGCGTGGACGCGCGCAGCGGGCGCACTGCTGTCGCTCCAAATGCGCACCTAAGGAAAGCCCGTCTGCTCCCGTCTGCGCCCGTAAGTGTCCGGGAAGCAGCCGGCACCAGCCATACTGCCCGCTGGGCCCCGGGGACAGATGGTAGATTGTGCTACACTAGGGATCTCTTACAGAGGATCTGGGGGCTACTGTTATGGCTTAAGCGGATGACACCCAGCTTCTCTTCACATGGGATAAAAATGTGGGCTCAGTCTCTTCTGCTCAACACTGTCTATCTTCAGTTTTCAAATGGCTGGCTGCCGCGCAACTTAAGTGCAATGAAGAGAAGTCTGAGATTCTCCTCTCTGGAAAATTTCCTCCCAATTTCAGGGAAACTCTTTGGCCACCCGAGTTCCCCCTGCCTACTTCTACAGGCAAGCCCACCAAGAACCTGGGGGTGTGGTTTGATGAGAACATCTCCTTCCTTACTCAGATCAAGAAGCTTGCCGGCAATTGTTTTGGTCTTCTTCAAACAATAAGGAAGTTTCTCCCTCTCCTGCCCAAGGATGCGAAAGAAACAGTCATCTGCGCTCTTATCCTGTCTCGGCTGGATTACGCCAACGCCCTTTACACTGGTATCCCTGGCTATCTGTTGAAGAAGCTCCAGGTGGTTCAGAATGCGGCAGCCAGACTCTTTCCAGGAATTGCGTGAGACATCACTTACGCTCACTGCATTGGCTTCCCGTGGCTGAACGGGTCAAATTTAAATCTTTAGGTATCACCAATCGCGCTCTTCATGGCCACGACCCTTACTTGCAAAAACGCTTCTCCTTCTATGCCCCTCTGAGACATTTGCGCTCTACGACCCAATGTCTCGCACAGGTTCCTCGTATTTTAAATATCAGAGGCTCGGTGGCAGCTCTCTTGCGCGGAAAGCTGCTGTTGCATGGAATGCTCTTCCCTTCGCCTTACGCAACATTCAGGACCTGTTGGTTTTCAAGAAGAAGCTGAAAACACACCTCTTTGTCTAAATCCCAGCCTTCTGCCCCTCATGGTTTCACGCCGGGACACTCCTGAGTATCTGTGCGCACTACAAATAAAAATAACATAACATATTGCACAAATTGTTGGGACAGTACTGTATAAGTGCTATGCATTAATTAATCCACTTTTTTAAGGTGCTTAACGTAAAGTGCTCATGCTTCTGCCTGAGTTATGGTAATGGACCCTTATAAAATGCAGATACAAATTTAAACTTTATCATCCCAAGGGAAGCATTTACTCATATGGAAGCTATCTTTATGAAGTGCTAATATGTGTTTCCCTTTTTAATCTAGCATAGGACTCTTTCTTTTGGGCTTGTATGGCACAATTTAATGTACATTTCATGAATACACAGCATTGTATCATTAAGGTTTTCAAATTCATGTTCGCTCAATGCCCAAGAGTACTTTACACATATTGTCTCAATAATTTAAAATACATTCAATAAAGTAATACTTTTTCAAATAACTGATATTGCACAAATCATTTGGAAAGTACTGTATAAGTGTTTCTCGTTCACTGATCCACCTTTTTCAGGTGCTTAAAGTAAAGTGCTCATGCTTCTGCCTGAGTTACGGTAAAGTACCCTTATAAAGTGTGGATACAAATAAAAATGTTATCATATCAAGGGAAGCATTTACTCATATACAAGATACCTTTATAAAGTGCTAATGTGTGTATCCCTTTTTTATTTAGCGAAGACATCCTTCTTTTGGGCTTGTATTATAATGTATCCGGGATATCTAAGTGTATGATGCATAAACAGGAAGTTTCAGTAGTTAATAGCCTAATGTGCTTGCTTTTACAGTAAAGTGCTTATGTTGAAAGTGCATATGCAGTTCAAATGTTGATACGAATAGGTCAGTGTGTCAGAAAAATATTCAAACAATATTTCAGTTGATGAAATCATCTCATAAGTAAACATGGAGCTCTGTGTCTATATTCAGTCCCCACTGGATCTCCATCCCCATCAGTATGACCTCCTGAACAGCAGTTCTAGATCCCCGCTTCTTGGTTTCTGAGAATTTTGCTGAATACCAAAATATTTCAAACCTGTTTTATTTACATTATGTGTGTCCCAAATTTTTTGCCACTGTATAGGAAACATATTTGTTGTTACTTGCAAACAAATGTTGTAAAATATTTATTCACAGTACTACCAACATATTGTTTTTATTTCATATACTACATGTGTGGTCTTGCATGTGATACATTCCTTCATTTTCTTTTTCTATCCATCATAGAGTTCTAACATCGACTTGCTACAACTATATTCACATACCCTAATTGTGGAGCATTTCCAAAGTTCATTGTGTTTGCCTTTTAAACATTTTATGTATTTATTTTCACATTTGACATAATACTTTGTGTCAGTTAGTCTCCTAAAGAGGCTACCTTTCTTTATGGTATTTGTGGTTGTTCTGGTAACATTGCTCTAAGGGATTCACTCATTTTTAAAATTCCCCAGTTGGCTCTTATTGATTTTTTTCATCTCATAATGGGACATATTATAATCTAATATGTATCTTATACTGTTTTCATCACTCTCAGAGGTGCTATTTCTTTCTTTTGTGATAAAGAGATTTTCCATATTCTTCTCTTTTTCTGCTCTCCTCAGTGCGCCGGTCAAGACTATTGTTAGATTGCACCTTTGTTTAAACCTTTCCACCATATCCAATGTTTAATGTTCGAAATCCTTTTGTTCTGAGCAGTTCCGTCTGGCTCTCAAAAAAACTTCACATATGGCACACTCCATTTTAGAGTTTTTGGGTGACCGCTACTTGCTTACAGTATGCTGTTACAACTGATGGATTTCCTGTGTATCTTTGAACATACTTTATGGTCGCTAATCTGTATTTCAATATCCAGGTAAATGATCTTGTGTTAAATAATTTCAGATTCTGGGTGTTATTATTTAATGATTTAATGAAGTTCTCCAATTCCTTTTTACTACCTTACCAAATTATTAATAGGTCTTCAATGTAGCAGACCCAAAGTTTCATCCGTTCCAGTAAATTCAAGTTTTGTTTTGTCCATACTGTTTCAGCCTCCCACCATCCCATCATTAGATTTGCCTATGTGGGAGCAAATGAGGTACCCATGGCTGTGCATTGAATCTGCATGTAACAGTTCCCATAAAAAGAAATACATTATGTGCCAAACAGAAACCCATCATCTCTATTAACATTTTGGAATGTTTTATTAAACGTACAGCTCCTGTTCTCAGAAAGTATTCACCTGACGTAAGGCAATTAGTGTGTTGAATGGATGTATAAAGTGTCACTACATATATTGTTTCCATCAAATAGTCAGACTGCCAGAGAATGTCATTAATTTTGTACAGAAAAAAGGTAGAATCTCTCAAATACAATGGTAATGTCAGTACATAGGGGAACGATAGAATGTCAATGAATCTGGCAATGTTTTCCAGGCCCCTATAGAGCTGACAATAGGGTGACCAAGTGGATTTTCAATGTTCTTGTGAACCTTGAGCAAAAAATACATAGTTGGTGTTATAGGATAGTCTGATTTTAAATATGTGTATGTGGCTTCATCCAGTAAACCAAGTTCTTTCCACTCATTCAATCTATGATGGAATGTCATAGCATATACATTTGTTGGATCCTTTTCAAGTTTCATATAATGTTTTTGCAACACTAATATTCTGAGTCCTCTTGGGACTTGTTTGCAATTTATATGTTGCTTTAATGTTGTAATTTCCCACCATTTGTTAATATCAGTTACACACGCTTGCTCCAGTTCCTTGATCAGTCTTGATGGTGTTTTATCATCTTTTTTTGTGTGGTTGATTGATTTGCTGGATTACAGGATTGTTCATCAAACGCCTGATTCACTATTAATTCCCTCTTAGACTTTCTGTTTGACATATTTGTGACATGACTACTCCACCTGCACTCAAATCTACTTTTTTTAAGGCACCATTATTTAATTGAATTGCTTGTTTTGAATTTTGTTTATTATTCCCTTAACTAAAAAATACAAGGCAAGTGTTAAATTAAGTGGGAAGTACTAGTTTGTCATGAGATTCTGTATTTAAATTTATATCCGTGGTGTGCTGTGGAGATCAGATTTGGCATGGGAGTTATATATATATATATATATATATATATATATATATATATGTATATATATATATATATGTATATATATATATATATATATATATATATATATATATTTACACATTCACTGACAAAAACAAAGATAAAGCAAAGTTATAGTTAGGAGAACATTTCAGTGAAAATGTAATGTTTTAAACTAAAAAACAACACTGAAACTCACCAGCTATAGTTACCTCAAGTAACTATTACTTCCGCCGCCGCCATGCACAGTGTTGTCATCAATGATGTAACTTCAAATGTTGCAGTGATGCTGTCAATGATGTCATAGAGCATGTCATGAGTGATTTAATATGTGAGTTAATTGGCTGTGCTTTTAGTTTTTCCAGTGAATTTCTAAGGTTTTTGTTGTTTTACGTATGATATAATTACAATAATTACAATTTCTAATTATAATGTCACTTTAACCTTTGTTTTTTCAGTGAATTTCTAGGGTTTATAATGAAAAGGAATATTTTACCATACATAAACCCAGCCTCAAACCTCAAAAACTTTGTATATCTAGGGAAGCAGAGGTTCTGTGGATCCAGACAGATCTCAAACTGAGATCTGATTGGCTGCCACCACCTCAACCAGGAAGTGGTGGCAGCCATCTCAGGACTCTGGACTCAGACCTCGATCCTGAGTCCTAAAAAAACAACAAAAAGGCACAAGGGGGCAGGCTAGGAATATCCTGACCACCTAGACCTAGTGTTGGGGTCCACAAAGGTTCCTGACTGGTATCAATTTTTTTTTTTTTAATTTTGCCACAAATTTACAGAGGATCCACGAGTCCATAGTCTCCCACACTTTTGTTTATTTAAACCCCTGGGCTAGGTCCCCGGGAAAGAGATGTTTATCTTTAGGGGGGGAGATGCATGTGACTCCCCCTGCCAGGCCAATTTTGGCCCGGGGCCCATCCCCCAGGGCTCTGCTCTATTTATAAAGGGGAGGGGCCATTCGGATCCCCCCATTGGCTG
This sequence comes from Triturus cristatus, assembly GCF_964204655.1. Taxonomy (NCBI): domain Eukaryota; kingdom Metazoa; phylum Chordata; class Amphibia; order Caudata; family Salamandridae; genus Triturus; species Triturus cristatus. The sequence goes on from NC_140582.1 coordinate 1,074,522,795, forward strand.
ATTTCAAGCCCGGGGCCCCTATCCCCCTGGGCCCGGCTCTATTTCTAAAGGGGGGGAGGGCATGCAGTTCACCTTGCTGGGCGGTTTTCGGCCCCTGGAACCCCATCCCCAGGGCCTGTTGCATGTTTAAAGGGGGAGGGGCCACACTGCCACTCCTCCCAGAGCCACATTGCGCCACAGGGACCCCATCTCCCAAAGCCCGGTGCATGTTTTAAAGGGAGGGCCCCCTCCTCGAGTCTCTAGAGGCCTTGAGGACCCCATTCCCCTGGGAAGCAAAATCAAGAAATAGGGAGGGGGGCCACAAGGCTCTGCACTGAGCCATGTTTGGCCCTGGAGACCTCATCCCTCAGGGTCAGCTCACAGGCTATGTCCTGGAGAGCCCACCCCAGAACTTAGTGGTTTCCCTGCCCGCAGCGGCGCACTCGTCTTTGGTTGTTATTGGCCTGAGATATGGGGCCCCTAGGGCCGAAATCAGCCCAGGGATTGGGGCTGCGGGCCCCTCCCCCTTTAAAATTGTAGTGAGCTCGGGAGATAAGGTCCCCAGGCCAAAATCATCCTGGGGAGGGAGCCGTGTACCACCCTTCCTTCTAAATGGTTCCAGGCCATGGGGGGATGGGGTCCCTGAGGCCGACATCAGCCCGGGGAGGAGGGCTGCTTGCCCCCTCTCGTAATGATATTGTCGGGCCCCGGGTGATGGGGTCCTAGGAGCCGATAACGCCTCAGGAGGGAGGTGGTGTGCCCCCTCACTTAACAATAAAGCCTGGGATGAGTTCCCCGTGCCAAAATTGGGCCGGGGAGGAGCTGCGTGCCTCCCTACCACTGAAAATGTTACAACGCCGGGGCTGAAATTGGCCCAGTGAGGAGGCTGTATGACCCCCTCCACCTAAATGTCACCCCGGACCAAGGGGATAGGGTAACCAGGGCAGGTCCCTGTGGACAACCACCCACAGCGCATGGCCAAAGGACGTATGCAGAGTGAGGTTGGCTGCCTTTGGGGAGGTTGGACACAGGACCTGCCCACAGGCCAGGGCTTATGGACAACCCCCCACTGCGCACGGCCAAAGGCCATGCGCAACATGGGGTTGGCTGCATGTGGGGTGTTGGCCGTAGGGCCTGGCATGCTCCCTCTCCATGTCCAGCAACCTACGATTCTTTTCCCTACTGATGACGGAGAAATCCAGAAACACGTGTCTAGGGATACGCTTTGAAAATTATGGAATTGAGCCAAGTAATTTTTCGAACTTTGTCCTGTGCTAAGAACAATGAACTACATCGACCAAGATGCCTAGAGGTAATGACGCTGTGATGTGAAGTCAGTGTGCTCCCACCCCCTTTCTCATAACTTAAAAGGCTCCCTCGAGCCGCCTGAGCTGACGAGCTTGGGAGCGCCTGCATGCCCTGAGTGGAATTGTGCCTGAAAAAATTAAGCGGCAGCATGTCCAGCAACCTACGATTCTTTTCCCTACTGATGACGGAGAAATCCAGAAACACGTGTCTAGGGATACGCTTTGAAAATTATGGAATTGAGCCAAGTAATTTTTCGAACTTTGTCCTGTGCTAAGAACAATGAACTACATCGACCAAGATGCCTAGAGGTAATGACGCTGTGATGTGAAGTCAGTGTGCTCCCACCCCCTTTCTCATAACTTAAAAGGCTCCCTCGAGCCGCCTGAGCTGACGAGCTTGGGAGCGCCTGCATGCCCTGAGTGGAATTGTGCCTGAAAAAATTAAGCGGCAGCATGTCCAGCAACCTACGATTCTTTTCCCTACTGATGACGGAGAAATCCAGAAACACGTGTCTAGGGATACGCTTTGAAAATTATGGAATTGAGCCAAGTAATTTTTCGAACTTTGTCCTGTGCTAAGAACAATGAACTACATCGACCAAGATGCCTAGAGGTAATGACGCTGTGATGTGAAGTCAGTGTGCTCCCACCCCCTTTCTCATAACTTAAAAGGCTCCCTCGAGCCGCCTGAGCTGACGAGCTTGGGAGCGCCTGCATGCCCTGAGTGGAATTGTGCCTGAAAAAATTAAGCGGCAGCATGTCCAGCAACCTACGATTCTTTTCCCTACTGATGACGGAGAAATCCAGAAACACGTGTCTAGGGATACGCTTTGAAAATTATGGAATTGAGCCAAGTAATTTTTCGAACTTTGTCCTGTGCTAAGAACAATGAACTACATCGACCAAGATGCCTAGAGGTAATGACGCTGTGATGTGAAGTCAGTGTGCTCCCACCCCCTTTCTCATAACTTAAAAGGCTCCCTCGAGCCGCCTGAGCTGACGAGCTTGGGAGCGCCTGCATGCCCTGAGTGGAATTGTGCCTGAAAAAATTAAGCGGCAGCATGTCCAGCAACCTACGATTCTTTTCCCTACTGATGACGGAGAAATCCAGAAACACGTGTCTAGGGATACGCTTTGAAAATTATGGAATTGAGACAAGTAATTTTTTGAACTTTGTCCTGTGCTAAGAACAATGAACTACATCGACCAAGATGCCTAGAGGTAATGACGCTGTGATGTGAAGTCAGTGTGCTCCCACCCCCTTTCTCATAACTTAAAAGGCTCCCTCGAGCCGCCTGAGCTGACGAGCTTGGGAGCGCCTGCATGCCCTGAGTGGAATTGTGCCTGAAAAAATTAAGCGGCAGCATGTCCAGCAACCTACGATTCTTTTCCCTACTGATGACGGAGAAATCCAGAAACACGTGTCTAGGGATACGCTTTGAAAATTATGGAATTGAGCCAAGTAATTTTTCGAACTTTGTCCTGTGCTAAGAACAATGAACTACATCGACCAAGATGCCTAGAGGTAATGACGCTGTGATGTGAAGTCAGTGTGCTCCCATCCCCTTTCTCATAACTTAAAAGGCTCCCTCGAGCCGCCTGAGCTGACGAGCTTGGGAGCGCCTGCATGCCCTGAGTGGAATTGTGCCTGAAAAAATTAAGCGGCAGCATGTCCAGCAACCTACGATTCTTTTCCCTACTGATGACGGAGAAATCCAGAAACACGTGTCTAGGGATACGCTTTGAAAATTATGGAATTGAGCCAAGTAATTTTTCGAACTTTGTCCTGTGCTAAGAACAATGAACTACATCGACCAAGATGCCTAGAGGTAATGACGCTGTGATGTGAAGTCAGTGTGCTCCCACCCCCTTTCTCATAACTTAAAAGGCTCCCTCGAGCCGCCTGAGCTGACGAGCTTGGGAGCGCCTGCATGCCCTGAGTGGAATTGTGCCTGAAAAAATTAAGCGGCAGCATGTCCAGCAACCTACGATTCTTTTCCCTACTGATGACGGAGAAATCCAGAAACACGTGTCTAGGGATACGCTTTGAAAATTATGGAATTGAGCCAAGTAATTTTTCGAACTTTGTCCTGTGCTAAGAACAATGAACTACATCGACCAAGATGCCTAGAGGTAATGACGCTGTGATGTGAAGTCAGTGTGCTCCCACCCCCTTTCTCATGCTCCCTCTCCATGCACTGCTAATTACCTCACATATTATATCCCTCATGACAACTATCACATCATGTTTGATAATATCACTGCTACACTTGCAGTGAAATTATTGATGAGAAAACTCTGCATGCCAGGGGCGTGAGTTATAGTTACCTTTGGGCACGAGTTATAGTTGCTTGAGATAACAATAACTGCTAACGTTTTTAGAGTTTAAAACATTACATTGTTACTGAACATTTCACCAACCTAAAATGTTACGTGACCCTTTTTTTGTGTGGATATATATGTATGGGCCGGGTAGTGATATAGGACGGAAAGGGTATTTTTAGGGTATAAGGATGAGTAAGGGCATAGGGTGGTAAGGTATGTTTAGTGCTTAGGGGCGGATAGGGATTTAGGGTGATAAGGGTATTTTTATGGTTCGGGGTTGGTAAGGGTATAGGATGGTTACAGTATTTTTAGGGTTTCAAGGTGACTAAGGGTATAGGGTGGTAACAGTATTTTTAGGATTTGGGGGTGTGACAGGTAATAGAGTAGTAAGGGTATTTTTGAGCTTTAGGAATGGGAAGGGGAATTGGGTGGTAAGGGTTTTTTTAAAAGGGAGGATTAGGGGGTCTCCTCTAATTAAAAAATAAAAATAGGGCATCTACCACCGAAAAAAAAAAAAAAGAAAAGTACATTTATACTTACCTTGCGTGGTAAAGGCATATGTGATAACTGGATATATGTGGTAAAGATATGCGTGGTACAGGATGCGAGTTAAATGAATGCGTGGTAAATGCATGCGTTGCAAAGTCAGACACACCTAAGGATCGGGTCTCGCAGTTGTTTTTTTCTACTAGGCGCACACATTCATATCAGCAAGTCGCAAATAATGAGGTACTCACTCACACATACCTCGCTATGCGGGTATTGCACATTGGTTTTGCACCACAAATGTGGTACGTAAATATATAAATAGCCACATGGTATATGAGATTTAATACTATTTTCAAATACATCTGGTTTATGATACATTATATGTGCAGTTTTAGAATTTAACATAGGATATTAAAGAAGTAGGGTCAGGGATGCTCACATAAATGGTTTAATAAAAACGTTATGTAACCATTGAAAATGCTATACGTATCCAAGATGTGCCATATGTGTATTGTCCCATAAGCACTGGCACGAATTAATTATCATGTATTACTCTGTTATAACCGCATCACATTAGATATGCTGAGCACAGAAATACTTTAATTTTAATTTTTAAAATTATTTTGGCGATTTAGATGTGTTGCTTATATTTTGCTTTCAATGTGTTGTTTATAGATTTTATCGCATTTCAGTTGTTTTAAGTCAAGTAAGCTTGCTGCCTGGGTTAGATGCTTTTTTCGCCTCAAAAAGGCATTTGGCAAACCAAGAACTGAGTGTTTCTTCAAAAGGATTGTCGATGTCAACACTGAGCGGAGCGCTGACCCAATCACAACACTGCCACCTGCCACCCCTACTCAGACCGGTATGGTTAACTCCCTCAGGAGCATCCATTAAACAAAGATAGGGGTGTTGGGATTTCAACCCTAAACGACATGGCTTGTGTCAAGCTCAACTGACGCCCGGGGATAAAGGTTACAATTTCATGGGGCTTGAATGTTATTTTAATTTTCAACCAATTAAACCAAACTCGTGGGTTGAGGCCTGTGACGCGCCGCCTCTGATGACCGTTGACCACATCAACGCATCAGGGAGCCGGGCCTTCTATTCCCGGATGTTATTTCTTCGCTGCGGCGAGGAGAATAAAAGAAATCAGTGAAGCAGAGTCTGTGTAACAATATAAAATAAAATGCGAGAGATGAAAGGTTCTTGCACTTTTAGAAACCTATTATGCTGTTTTGTTAATTTCGAAGCTACATGTTCGGAGCCATGTTTTCTATTGAATTCCATTAGGCCTATGAATAGAAAAGAATTTACTATGCAGATCTGTAATTACTTCTTCGTGTTTTGGTGAGTTAGGCAATCGTGGTGTTTTTTTAGACTTTAGGAACCATTCTTTCTCTCTTCAAATACTCTTCTCGGATGAAATGAAATGTAGCGCCACTACATGTACTAAAAATGCCAGTTTTATTTTTGTTTTGCAAAGCAGAGATGAATTGAGAGAACATTTTGAAAGCAGATGCGTGTTATCATTTCTTTGCTGGAAGGTCAGTGATAGTGAGGTGGACAGGGCCCTGCTGAGAGTTCACACCAAAGGGATCTCCTCGGTGTCCCTGTCGCTGACAGACCCTCTGGCTGCTGAAGGACGTTTCTTCGAGAAGACATTTCCATTCTGTTCCCGCCTCCCCAGGGTTCTGGGCCCACTTATTACTAACTGCAAATATAAATGCATTCCCAATGACCCAGATCACGAGCTCTCTGCATTTCAGGGCGCTCGGCTATGCATTACAACCCATCAAATGCCATGCTGCACCATGATGCTTTTGTGCAGGGAGGGGAGGGTGGGGTGGAGGATAGAGCGATAGAAAACAAGAATGCAGGGTTAGGGTATTTCAAGGATTATAGGACTACTGTGAGATATGTTAAGTTTAACAAAGGCTGGAGCTGTCAGTCAGTCAACATTTCTTTATTTCGCAATGTTGCCAAAGCAGATAAAGTACACAGAATAAACAGTAATCGCAGTTTATATAACAATCTAGCACATAGATAAAAACCAGGCTGAAGCGCAAGGTTCTGCTCATGGAAACCCTACAGTGCTTAATTTGGGCAGGTGTTGGGCACCAGCACTTATTTTGCATCGTTAGACTTGACCTCCTAGAGCAACAGAAGGAAGGCAGAAATGGGAGCAAAATGAGGACCAGAAAGATAGAGAACAGAATAAAAGCAGCTATGGAAACGAGCTTACAAAGGATGAACGAACAAGAGTAGGGCGATGGAAAAAGAGGCTCGAGGTGGAATCTAGCGAGGGAACCTTTTTATTTTGCAAACACCTGCGCTGGCCTTCTAAGAAGACTTTGGGCCCTTGCACGTTCGTTTTTACAAATTAATGGCTGTGTTGGTATTACTGGAATAATGGCTGTAGCCTCCACAAGAATCTGAGTTGACCATTTATTCATCAATGTGACCTTCAACAATAGATGCCTACATTGCTGCAACACTTGGAAGTACATCTCTAGGGCAGCTTTGCTTTCACTGTGGTGGTAGATCTCTCTCTCTCACTCGCTCTTCCATTTTCGCTCTATCTACCCTAGCGCCACTGGCCATCGAGGTCCCCAGTCAAATACCCCTCCTTACTCTGCTGCGCTCACATGCATGGGGGGCTTAACCGTTCTTTCTCTCTCTTGTCACTGCCATCCTGGCTCATTCCATGCTGCATAAAGAGTCCTCACTGCTGCTCCTATCCCATCGCTGGTGCTGCGGCACAAACTGATTGTACGAGGGTTAAAGGGATCTGTCATGGAAGAGGCGGGGCTTTAAGAGTTTTCAGAAATGAAAACTCTTAATTTTAGCGGATCTCAAAGAAAGCGGAAAGCTATTCTAGAGGAATATATGTCGTTACTACGCATTCCGTTGCAACGCATGCCTTTACCACGCATGCATTACAACGAAATGTTTTTTCTTCGCATTGCCCTTACCTCGATCTTGCCTTTACCCCGCTTTTTCGTTTTTGGGTGGGAGACCCCCCCAAACCCTCTTGCTTCTTTTTTTTTCCTTTTTCTTAGGTCTTCGCCGATACTCACGAAGGACTGACGCTTTTTTTTCCGACCAGGAAGACGTTTTTCCGTGATGACGTTGCTTGCGTGCTAAAGACGTTGTTGAAGCAATACACGTTGTTTAGACGTTTACGAGGTAAGTGTACCGTTGTAAACGTATCGCGTAGAAAATGCTTTGTGGTAAAGGCTGTTTCCCATTCTAGAGTTTGGCCGCGTTGTAAGCAAAAGAGCGCCCTCCAGATTTTACCAAACTGACCCAAGGAACTGTGGCTAGGTGGGCCATGGAGGAATTCAGAGTTTTCAAGGGAAGGTAGGGTGATACTTAAGAATGTGAGATCATAGACCCTTTGTCAAAGAGTGCCTTGAGGGTGATACAGAATGATTTCGACTTAATCCTCTCAGCCACTGGAAGCCATTGAAGGGCATCACGAGCTTGTCCAGTGGACTGGTGTCTAGGTAGGTTGCACAGAGTCCGGACAGCAGAGTTCTGTATCACCTGCAGTTTTCCTATTGTGGCCTTTAAGGGACCCAAGTAAAGAGAGTTGTTGTAGTCCAGGTAAAAAAGAATGATAGCCTGGACCAGTAGCTTCTTCGTGATGGAGGGAAAAAGAGGGTGAATTTTTCGAAGCATCCTTAGCAGAGCAAAAAAAATGGCAGAGAGCTTTAATGCTTGGGTGTTAACATTCAAGGATTTGCCTACCCATATTCCTATGCTTTTTATAGCAGTTTTTGGGGTAGGAGGGGGGACTAGCCTAGTTGGCCAGCTTAGATTGCATGAGGAGGTCGTCATTACTGAGCATCATGTTCTCTGTTTTTCTTCTACATTGTCTGTCGATGTTTTTCCTCCGACATTTTCTATCTACTACATCTATCTGCTTCCCAGATCCTTCTGTTCCCAAAATGAAAGCTCCTTTCAATGTATCTGCATTCACATGCATGGTGTCTCCCCATTTCCACTCTCCCACTCTAAATAACCACCATCTAGTTCCATCCATTTCTTGCTCGAACGTTTTCCACTCAGGTGCTTTTACCCAAACAGTCAATAGACTCTTCCACGTTCTCTGACGGTGGCAAGGGCTACCCTCACAGCTCGTTCATGCAGATCCTTAACCTTTTCAAATAGCTTGATGTGGCATGCTTCTGGTTCAAGGGATGGAGTGCGCACAAATATTTGCATCCTTGTGCCTGCTGTACCCACAAAGATGAATGGATTTTAGTTCTCTTAATATGTAGATACTTAAGTAGAATATGCAATTAATGATGGTTTACCTTATTACAGATTTCATATTTTTGATTACAGATTCTGTTTTACAAGCTTAAAAATGTATTTTCACTATAGTGCCACTTGATACGCCACATTGCAGAAAACACTGGGGGCCAGATTTACTAAGCCCTTGCATTGCCATTGAGTCACGCAATGCAAGGGCTTAAGTGAAATTTGCTAAGCCAAGCAAAGCCATCAAGTGTGAACAGATTTACACCAAATATCTGAAAGTGTGATCTGCATAACCAAATCTACCCTTCGGCCAAATTCAGTGTAATTCTGTCCAGCAGTTTGGACTGTAGCTGTGTTCATAGCTCCTATGGGAATTAACACGGGGAACTTTTTTAGATCCCCCCCCCCCTTTTCCACAGCCCCCACTTGAAGAATCACCCCAAAACTTTTTATGTCCAATCAGAATCACTGGCGCACTTCTTTTGGGAAATTTTGTGAAGATTCTTCTAACAACACTAAAGATATAGGCAAGTCCAAAAACGCTTTTCCCATGGATGCATGGTCCTATCTATAATGACCTGCTGGCGAACACCAGTAGATAATGCCTGGTTACTTACGGGTAAGGTTCATTACTCCAAGTCTATGACCTCCCCATCACAGTCCTTACATCTATGAGCATCAGCTCCTCCCCGCAGCCTTAATCAAGCGAAACCAAAAAACACATATAACTCCCATCTCATCCATCTAGGCCACACCCACATCCTGTGAGATATAAAACCACTGACCCTGTGTCCGAAAATCTTGTAATCCAAAGCCAAATAAAGTTGAACACAGGGAGGAAAGGATGAGAACCAGGACTGTGAAAAGGGGTCATAGACTTGCAGTAATGAACCTTACTGGGCATTACCTCCTCGTCCGACCTCGCCGTCACAGTCTTTACATCCATGAGCAGATACCCAAGCAATAATCAGCTTCGTACACTGCTGGTGCAGAAACAGAAATTCATTACAAAAGCCACTGAGCAGTACATTAGTAATTGTGAACAGAACTCAATACAGCATCACCAAAACATGTTGGACTCTCACTGCCCACCACCAATCTGAAATGTGACATAAATGTGTGTGGTGAACACCAGGTGGTGGCCCTGCAAATACCTGCCATTGAAACTTCATTCAAACTCGCCTAAGAAACAGCCATTCCTCTTGTAGAGCAACCTTGAACTGAACCAAGCACGGACTCACCCATGGACTCATATGCGCAACAATAGCCCACTTCAACCAGCTACTGAGAGTAGACACAAAATGATTCAGACCCTGACCAGCTAAACCAAATGTAACAAAAAGTGAATCCACCTCACGAAAAGGACAAGTACAATTCAGATACATACAAACTGTGCAGAAGAACCGCATCCTCTGCCTGAGGGTTTGAAGAAAATACAGGTAAAACCAAATGCTCCAAACATTGGAAAGGTGAAGGCACCTTAGGAACAAACTTAGGATCTGGCCTCAGAATCACCCTATCCAAATAGCAATCCAAAATGGTTCTGAATACAGCAAGGAGCCCAACTCCCCAACTCTTGCTGCTGATATAATAGCCATTAGAAAAATCACCTTGATAGTGAGAAACCGAAGGGAAACCTCTTCCAAAGGTTGAAAAGGCACCAATTGCAAGGCCTGCAACACCAACTGCAAATCCCAACTAGGAGTCTGTGAGTTCATCACCAGTTTCTTAAGAAAAAACTCCCCAAGAGTCTCTGCTGTTAGCCGACATCTGGCAAATGTATGGCACAGATATGAATCTATTCTTTTTTCTATAGCTAGCTGAACATGGAGAGTATACATGTGCTAACTATGTATTCCCAAACAGGAAGTTTAATTGTGCTGTTAGCTCAGCATCCTGCACAGTAGGGCTTCTATCCTTGCACCATTAAATTATTCTAGTTGTTTTATAAACTTGAATTCTATGATCCCGACTATCTGAAAGGTAGGTAGCCCATTGGCTACTACCTGCCTCCCCCGTAACGTCCCTAAATGTAGTATTTAGGTGGCATCCCTAGACTTGGAATTTAGATTTGATCCCTGAGAACTGAAGCCCTTCTGCAGAAGAAAATTGGTGCCAAACCCTGCCTGCTGTCTCAAGGACTTCAGCAATCATGGTGTGCTGTGTTGTCCTGAACCTGTGAAGACTCCAAGAACCCTAGAGCTACTTCAGCCTTCAAAAATTTCCAAGCACCTCCCTTAGAGAGAAGGTTGCTCACCATAGGCACCGATCCCTTTGAGTCCGGTTTGTCAATGTGCTGCTCCCTTTTGACTTCGATGTGGCACCCACACCAAAAGAGGTACACCAGTTCCTGAGGGTCAGATCTGTTTCCTTGCCAAGTTTGGAGACACCAGGACCTACCAGAGCCACACCGTACCAACACCTGGTGTGCCCGACCCCTGACAGCCAGACGAAGAGTCTGTGCTGGACTCCACCAATACCAGAAGCAAGCACCCATCAAGAGACATCAAGACCCTGAGACCCACATCCTGAGTTACCCAGCTGTCCTGAAATCACCTCTCCAAGTTGCCTGCTACTCACGCACAATCTCTACTACCTCTCCACTCTGAACCTGGCCCCACCGGCCCAAGTAAGGATGAACCAGTCACCCTCCTGTGGACCTGTGACACTTGTGACTTCTTCCCTCTGGTGGGACCCACCAGACTTACCTCTAATTCCTCCTGTGCAGTGTCTTTCCAGGTGGTCACCTCCGTCGCCATGTACCTTCAGCATCCTGCTCCTGGCCAAATCTGAGACCTTTGAACCTGGCCCCACTATTGACTTAAAATGACAATGTGAACTCCGGGAATGCATTGCCTGATTTTAAATGCATTTTTCTGCTTTTATTTGACATCATTGGTGTGCAATTGCGCACAAAAGTGAAATGTTTTCCTAACTCTTAAAAATCAGAAATCCTGAAGTGCTTACTGTAGACCAAAGTTCTTGGTTTTAAAATATGTATAAAAATGTATATTATTTTTATAAATTGGTCTGGAATTTATTCTTGAGTGTGTGTCTCATGTATTGCCTCAGTGAGTACAACAAATGCTTAGCACTACTCTCTAATAAGCCTAACTGCTCGCCCACACTACCGCAAAAAGAGCATTAGTATTAGCGACTTTAACCTCTGTGTACTAGTAAGGAATCCACTGGGATCTCTGCAGAGTGTAATGTATTTTAGTACACTATATAGAGAGTCAGCTTCCCACACACACCCACTCACAGACCGTAAAGGCACTCACAGATCCAATTACAGACCCATGCAGGCACTAACACACCGACTCACAGACCAATGCAGGAACTCACACACCCATTCACAGACCCACTCAGGCACTCACTGACGCACTCACAGACCCATGCAGGCACTCACACATCCATTCACAGACTCATGCAGGCACTCTCACACCCACTCACAGATCTATGCAGGCATTCACACACTCACTCACAGACCCATGCAGGCACTCACAGACCCAAGCAGGCACTTACACAGCCACTCATGGACCCATACAGCCACTCATACACCAACTCACTGACCCATTCAGCCACTCACACACCCACACACACAACCATCCAGCTACTCACACATCCACTGAAAGGCCCATGCGGTCACTCAAACACCCACTCACCGATCCATACAGCCACTGGCACACCCACTCTGAAAGGTTACAGGTTACAGCTAGGAAATAAAATGTAAAAAAACCTTAGAAATTCACTAAAGGTTACAGGGACGTTAAATTTAGGAAATAGCATTAAAAATCATAGAAATTCACTGAACAAAACAAAAGTTATAGGGACATTATAGTTAGGAAACAGCATTTAAAAAATGTCAGAGATTCACTGACAAACGTTAAAGGGACGTTATAGTTAGACCCCAATTTTACACTCACAAAACCATAGAAATTCAGCAGTTATAGTTACCTGAACTAATTATAACTAATGCCACAGCCGTGCACTGCCTATGACCTCACATATTACATCACTCATGACATGGTCAGTGACATCACTCATGACATCACAAATGACATCACTGATGTCATCATCCAGTGAGTGTAAGTGTTTTGTAAATCATAGAAATTCACTGAAAAAAACAAAAGTTATAGGGATGTTATATTTAGGAAACAGCATTAAAAAACTTCAGCGATTCACTGACAAACGTTAAAGGGACATTATAGTTAGTCTCCAATTTTACACACACAAAACCATACAAATTCAGCAGTTATAGTTACCTGAACTACTTATAACTAACGCCCCAGCATTGCACTGCCAATGAACTCACATATTACATCACTCATGACATGGTCAGTGACATCACTGATGACATCTCAAATGACATCACTGATGTCATCATTCAGTGAGTGTAAGTGTTTTGTAAAAGTTTCTGAGAATTTAAGATATATACTAATCTACTGTAAAAGTTACAATAGTATTCTTTCTGTATGAATAATTAGTGATACTATTTCTAACATATGTCTTCTGATCTATAATCCCATTTTTAAAGCGGGTGTACTATTTGTCTGTAAACTAGCCTCTACACTGACACATGTTCCCTGCTGATGTATGTGTATGGTAGTGCTTTGCGACAGTCTAAGCTATTCATTGAGACCTCACTCCAGAGTGATGGCTGAAAATAGTTCTGTTTTATGACATACTGACGAGTTTCCTTAGATCTCTTTCCTTGTGATGAATGACTGTAATAGTATATTGCAATAAATTCATCTGTTCACTAAGACTTTTCACTAGGGTGATGGCTCAGTGTAGTTGACATTTACACCAGACTCACCTCAATGAAGCTTTCTTTTTTTCAGTGAATTTCTAAGGTTTTTTTAATGCTCTTTCCTAACTATAAAGTCCATTTAACCTTTGTCCCTAACTATAACATCCCTGTAACCTTGGGTTTTACTAGGTAGTTATAATTAGGTCCATGTATTTTTTGGTTTGTTTATTACTTATAACTTTGGTGCTGTTTGACAAATCTTCACAAAACTCTCCACAACCACAGCTCCTTCCTGTAAAGTTTTGTGGTGACCAGTAAAGTGGTGGCCGAGAAAAGGGGCGGGGTCCAAAAGTGCATTGCAACAAAATCAAATAGGGGTCAGGGTAGGGATACCCTGACCCCTAGGCCTGGTGGGGCAGTTCCTGAAGAACCCCCCCCCCCAAATCCCTTGGGCCAACAATGCATTTTTAAAAAACAGTACATCAGAGGATCCACAGTCCCATTAAAAAAAAAAGTCAGGTTCACATTTGGAATCCCCTTGGATTGCCCAGAGCAATATGTAATGTAATACGAAAGGGGAGGAGGCCTCCAAACCATTGAAAGGCCCCGGGGACCCCATGTTCTGGGACTGACATAATTATTTTGGGAGAGGGCATTGAACCCCCTTCCCGAGCCATTAAATGGACCCAGAAGTGGAGAAGTGTGGCTCAATGATTAGAGCGGCAGACCCTGATGCAGAGGTCTAGCCCGAGACCAGGGTTCAATTCCCCGCCTCGGCGGGTCTTGGGCTCCAAAATTCCACGGACCTGATAATTCTCGCCTCGGTGCCTATTCCAATCATGGAGTCCCACTCTGCAACTCTGGGCAATAGCTTGCTTAATCTCCACAACAGCCCCCACAACGCTAAGGATGCCTGGCCTCCACCTTGGGGGTGCCCAGGAGTGGTCGCCTCACAGGGAAAGCCAGGATGGGTTCCACAGCGGTATTCGTACAAGCGCCTTGAGACCCTTGCGGGTGAGTAGTGCGCTATACAAGTATCAAATTTACATTTACATTTAGAGATGCCATCCCACTGGACACATAAACAAATTATTCGGGGAGGAGAGTAAGATCTGTTGCCCAATACCTATGTAAAGGTAATCTCAATAAATATGGAATGATCTGCAGCCCAGGACCATGGAACGATCCATTGCCCCATTTCTATGAGATTATCCATTGCCCAATAGCTATGGGATGATCTGTTGCCCAATAACTATGAAATGGTCTATTGTTGTAAGACAGCCCTTTTAATTTTCAGGCTTACACTAAACACACACTTGTGAGAATTGCTACTATAGACCAACAAATCTGTCACGCTAAAGGTCACGTTGAACCAAAAAGTCGTTAGTAATCACTTGCTATGTAAGAAGTAAGAGTAAATGACATTGCATTTGAAGGTATGGGATACCTTAGGACTACCATACCTCCAGCGTTTAAGATACATGCAAATCAATATTGCCTATATGAAAAGAAAAGAAAAGGTCCTGGGTCAAAGCAAAAGAAGAGAAAGTGATTTACATGTTATCCCCATAACAGTGCCTCGTGCCAAAGATCTACAATCTGCATGGGAGTCAGAGATGCCAAACATAGATATCTATGAAGAAGTAGGCATAGTGGCACAGAAACTCAATCTGTAACAAGCCAATAATGGCCATAAAGCAATAAGGCTCACGTCTAATAGTTCCAGGACTTTTAATTTGTGACTAATTTGTTGCACAATGAGGTTGCAATTTTCTAATTGTGATTGCCATTTTAATTTTACTCATGGCTGTGCAACTAACAATGTATGGTCTACTAATTAAAATTAATTGTACCTTCACCTGCATATTTCTAATAAGCTGTTAAATGTACTCTGCAGGCTCGATGGCTTGACTCTCTGAAGGATGCTGAACTCGTTTACTGAGCTCAATTATTCAGCACAGTGTAATGCCTGCACAGAAACAGGCATTTACCATTTGGAATTTCACAGTTGCTTAAACCCTGATCTTGAAACGTCTTTATTTAATTCCTTTTCAGCTTCTAGAACAAGTGAGAAAACTACTCCCGGGGAATGAGGAATAATCCTGCAAATACAACAATGCTTTTTCTTTGCAGCATTGCTGAACGACGCAAGTGAGATACATTTCAGTCTTTAATAAATGGTAAGGGGATGTTTCACAAACGTGTTTCCAATCAAAATGTACACATTAGAATGAAAATGTGTAATGAGCACGTTCTTGCATTACAGAACACTGAAGAATACAGTGTGTAATGCAAACTGATGGGGCTCCCTGCAGAGTGTAATGAGGGTCCCCTAAGTCTCCCATATCCCAGAGATATTCATTACTCTTGAGCTGGAAAGGGCCCCTGAAGTATGGAGGGCCCCCCTGGAGGGTTGGAGCCCCCCTGCACCGCAAGGACTGCAGCGGTCTCTATTACACCCCCGCATGAAGAATTTTCACCAATTCACAGAGGTACACGCAGATCTGCTCCTGAGAAGCACACTTGCGGATGGGTGCACATTACTGATTTTTCCCTTCTCATAAACATTCCCGTGGTACATCTAAAAAGCTGGGTCATCAGTACCTTTCCAGGCCTAAGAATGGGAATGTGATGTGAGATTTCTTGGATTTTCTATTTTATCTATGTGGAGATGTGCCTAAGGGCAGGTCTGCACAGGGGATGTACAGACCGATGTGCAATTGTACATATATTTTTTCCACGTGAAAACATTTCCCCTCTGGAGACCCTTGCGACTTCAACACCCATAAAGACTGGGCGTGTTTTATTCTATTTCCCACCTAAGAAGGACTTTACATAATTTCTTTCACGACCATCTCTCCGAATATTTCCCTGGTGGGAAACGGTCAGACAGGAGTTTGTGATTTGAATACAATCTCCCGAGTTTGTGGTCATTCAGAAGCTCACCAGGCAAACCACACCTTGGCGCTCATACTTCCCCTTCCTTGCGCCGAACTTACACCTGTGTGATCGTATTCGGTTGTGTCGTACAATAATGTAATTGAGTATGTGCGTAGTGAATGGATTTATGCATACTGGGTTATCGTGTATGGATTCCTAGCAGCTGCAAAGCCTGCCATTTACCCTCATCAACTGGATGTACACGTGCAAATGGATTTGTGAATTGAGTCTGTTATGTCCAAGTAAACCCATGGCAGAAATTCATAATTAATGCTATGAATGCGAACATTGCACAAAATCCTAGATCCTTGGAGGAGTGATCAAACAAAATCCAAACCAAATTAGATGAAAACCCTTAAAAAAGTAATTTTTTTAGGGGCTCACAAATGCAGTGTTATCTTAAGGTTTGGGCGAGATATCTATTGGTGTCCTCTGTTCAGAACACCTTTGATTTTGATTACCCTATTTCTGGTCATTCAAGCATGCAAGATGCCAAACAATATTGGCCAACTCGGCGATGCAGCGAACACAAGGTAAATAGTTGTATTTATTTAATTACTTACCTTACTCCTGTCTGTCGTATGGCCGAGTCCAATGTCCCCCCACCCAGTCCCTCCCCCGCCTCACAGCCCCACAGCACTCCCTCGGCGAGCCGTCACTGGTCTGAGGAGTGACCAAGGAAATTAAATCCAAATGATGGGGGGACATATAATAAATTTTGGGTAATCTCAACTTTTTAGCCATTTACTTCCCATATTTATCTGAGAACCCATTCTACACCCAAATGGACCTGAATACGTAGTGCAGATGGTAATGAATGTCAGACCTGCTGGATACTACGTCGATGAGGAGTTTCACCAATAAAAAGAGGACGTTTCAAGGTAAACTTTCCACCAGGCTGACTCTGTCTAGCATGACAGGATACCTGCGATTGGCACTTTGTGTTTGTGCTTTTTGGAGCAAGAAATATCTAAATGTTTGAAAAATCATATCTCTGGTTCCATACATCTAATATTTTTTCCTTTTAGTGTCTATTTATACATTTAAAAATATATATTTTTATAAATTGGAGTGCAATTTTGATTCTGTTGTGTATTTTACTTTTTTACTGTTTTGGTGCCAGGGTCAGATTGGCATGTAGGGCAATCCGGCAGTGCTCGGAGGGCTAGTCTGACAGGTCAGTGGGTAGGTGAGCTTTTTAGCAGTTTGTGGGCCTGTTTTATGGTCTGAGGGGTGTTTTTTACTGTTGATTTCCTGATATTACCAAAAACATTTCCTGTAGCAAGCACAGATGCATGCAGCCTTGCCAAACACCCGTACAGCGTTTCTTTAAAAGTTAAAAAAGAACTGATATGCAAAAGTAGGCCGCTTTCAGTAGTGGCTGGCAGGGAATGGGGTGGCGGGGAGGGGGTTTGACCAAAAAAAAACACTTACCTTTTGCCGGCCACTGTCTCTCCTCAGCTCAGGTCCCTCTGGCGCCACTGTCTCTCTTCAGCTTCCGCTGTAAACTGGAGGCACCCAGGCTCCCTCCCCTAAGCCCCTAAGCCAATTACAACGCTGCAATGCAGAGTTGTCTTGGTCTGAGCGCCATGGTTCAGCGCTCAGACAGGGACAGGAAGCCTGTGCATGTTCCTCACCAGGCTGTGTAATGCAGCCTGATGGGTAACATGCAAAGTGTTTATGACTGTTTTGCCGGCACAAGATGCCCGGCCAAGCAGTCATGCCCACTTGGAGGGTGCAAACTACTCCTCCCCATGTCACCATCCCTGCCACGCCTCGCCCTACCCCAGCCCCGTAGTGAAAAATCAAATGTTAATAACAGCGTTATTATCATTTTATTTTTCCTTTCTCCTGCTTTGAGAGTAGTGGGGGACGTTCTTCCACCTTAGTGGAGGAGCCCCCTGGCCACTTTTGTAGCTATCTGGTTGGCTAGCGGGTCACTTTTAATTTGGTGCCTTGGTACTTTTTTTGCCCCGTATGACCCACCATGGTACTAAAAATGCTTTACAGATTGCTCCTCAGTTAAGTCTATATGCTTTATGCTACAGCTACCAAGGGTTGATCTCAGGTTTAAATTGTTGAGACCTAACGGGACCTGGTAAGGTATAGCGTCAATATTTATTGAAGATGTCTACCCAGACTAGCCTTTTTAGCCTGCTTTCTCCCCTGTGGCAAACTCTTCCAGAACTGTCAAACACAGCATGTTCATGGCTTTAAGGGATTATATATGCACATATTTCTGGGAGATGGATTATGTTTGCTGATGGATTGTTTACATTACAGCTGCCCGTGAAGAAGGGCTGTTCAGCCCAAAATGCATTGGGTGTATTCTCATGTCATCTAGGATGTGTCGTAAATTTAAAATGTCTTTGATGAGCATTTCTGCAGCATTTAAAGTTTATAAATCATGTTATTTCTGTGTATACTCAGGAAGTACTGATGAACAAGGATAAACATGGACTCAAAATGGATTAAAAATGGATTATGTGGGTGAAAAATGTTTCAAATGGATCGATTAATATAGTGTTTTTCTTACATTACTGTGCCGCTTACGACTGGAGCGCGACAGCGTAAAAGACACTTTCAAGGTGGGTGGACTTGCTAGGTTGAATGGCAGTTTAAAACTGCATTCACAGGTACTTCAGTGGCAGGTTTGAGACATGTTTACAGGGCTACTCATGTAGGTGGCACAACCAGTGCTGCAGGCCCTCTAGTAGCATTTGATTTTTAGGCCCTGGGCATCCCTGGTGCACTTTACTAGGGACTTACTAGTAAATCATATATGCCAATCATGGATAAATCGATAAACAATACAATGTAGACAGAGAGCATATGCACTTTAGCACTGGTTAGCAGTGGTAAAGTGCCCAGAATGTTAACGCCAACAAAAACAGGTCAGAAAAAAATAGAAGGAAGAAGGCAAAACAATTTGGGGATAACCCTGCAAAAAAAGCCAGGTCCAACAGTCACCATATACAACCCTTCTGTTTTTCAACGTATTCAAGAAGATCCCCTATAATAGAAAAAGAGCTAGTCACACTTTTTGCGGAAGCTGAAGGAGAGATGTTGAGGATTTTGGATCAGTAGACTATAGCCACTCTTAATGGGAAAGCTCAACATGTGGGCTTTCTTCATGAGGTATTTGTAACTTGAAGGGGGAGATTTGCTAAGCTTTTGTGCTGTGTTTGCATCATAAAAGTGACGCAAAGTGGCGCATAATCTTTCTTTTTAAATTTACTTTCCAGCGCTAAACTTGTTTAGTGCTGGAAATAACGTAAAACTACTGTAGCACTGCTTCTCATTTCTTTGGCCCATGGTGGTGTGCCACGAGCGGTGCATAGACGTTTCCATGCAATCACCTTAGGTTTTTCACGCTAAACACAATTTACTGAACACAGTAGATTGGGTTTAGCGTGAGAAAACTGCGCCCTTTTAAACTAGGTGCAAGGAAGGAGAAATGCTTTCATTTCTCCTTCCTTTTCTGACTTTGCATGCGTGCTGCAATGTGCAGCACGCATACAAAGTGGGAAAAGCTTTCCCTCGTGTCTAGACATAATTTTGTACAGGAAGGGTATCCTTCCTAGGCAAAACCTATTCTGGACTCACACACACCCTAGTGGTATGGCGCTGAGGTGTGTGGGTGGCGCATAGCAGATGTAATCAGCACCAGCGCAAGGGAAAGGGGAGGAGAGAGCCATATCTTTGAAAATATGGCGCTCACCTGCTCCCTCCCTGTTACTCAATGCAGCGCAGCCTTGCGGGGGCCTGCGCTGCACTGCGCTGCATACATTTTTCATAAATCTCCCCCTAAGTCTTCTGACTCTGATGCTGGAGATATTGAGATGACCCTGAAGAAACAGTGGGGCAACTATATTGGAAAGGATCTTTTTCCAAGAGTTTTGTCTAGATGCTCAGGTATTTCAGCAGATAATTTATTGCTGCAATTTCAACATTGATCCTCACATAGCTAGTTTTCCTGGAATGGAAAGTTGTGAATAGAATCAATTTGCCTTGTTTATCCTTTCTTTGATGATTACACCCAACAGTGGCAGCCCTAATGCCCAGAACCTGGGGCCATAAAAAAAGTGAAAACCACAATGGTTAAGGGAAAAATTATTTCATGAACAACAAATATTAACATAGCTTCTTGTGGCATGACAGCATGTTGTTGCAGGAGTCTGTGGCGAACTTTGTTGCACGGCATTGAATTTGTTTGATGGCCCGGCATTGATTGCGTAAATATAAAGGCGCTACGTGGCTAAGCATATCATTGAATTTACGTTGATTTTCATTGTGTTGGTGTGGGAACCCGGTTCCCTGATTGTTTTCCTTGTGGTTGCACCTAAAGGACTTCTTGTGTCCTAATGATGACCTAACAAGTTGTAAAGAGTCGAAATGCCGTTGACGTATCTCTGGCAAATTGGGAAAAACATTAATTATATTATGTTCCTGTTGTGATAGGTACAAGCCTTATCGAATTATAAACACTTTGCCATTGTGACTGTTTTTCTTTTTTTTGATTACACTGTAGTAGTAGTTAAATCTTTATTCGGTTGTACAAGCAACCATAAAAGACTCAATACTTGAGTAAAGTTCAGTTTCTTCAACAATGGAAGCAGGACCTACTTTCTTGGCCAATTATAGTAACTGCAATACATTTATACTGTATTTTGTCAGAATTTATTTGTCTAGTGTAACAGTGTGAGCACAAACTTCTGTTCGTATATTGTGTTATGCTGTTATTTTTTAACAATTTTTCTAATAATAATTTTGGCTGGATTAAAGAATTCCCTTTGTGGGTATCTTGGTTAATATTTGTTGTTCATGAAATAATTTTTTCCTGAACCATTGTGGTTTTCACATTGTTTATTCTTTGGAGCACATGCACTCCGAACTATCCGACTCTGTTTTGGTAGATTCCTTGATGTGCAGCTTGGTGGGCCAACCATGCCCGATGATAGTATTCTGAAAGACCCCCCAGACAAGGAAGTGGATTCATCATTGGATGATTGGATTCATCATTCAGCGCTTAGAGACCTGTCGGTATTAAGCGCTCTACAAATTCAAGTTAACAATAACAATAACAATTGAGAGTGTACTCTTGCTTCTGCCGCTCTGAATCATTATTTTTGTTGGAGTTTTCTGTTGTGTCAAAATGCAGCACAACACTATTTTGCAATATTAAATGTGATGTCTCCAACCATGATGAAAAAGGTATTATCTGTATAAAACATATGTAAACCACATAAGTAAAAAACAATCGAACTTCTACCCAGTAGGATAAATGTTCACAGAACAAAGGTTCTGACTCTTCAAGGACTTAGTTTACTGTTTATAAGTTTTTTATCTATAAGAGGAGTTTACCCCTCACAACAGTAATCTAGCTAGGCAAGTGAACCCTTTGGCATCTGCACTACAAAAGCCTGGGAGAAAGGAACAAGACAAGGGGGACACAAAGGCAGTAGGATGAGTTTGGGGAGTTAAAAGGAGAGGACGTCGTGTCAGTTGGGAATCCCTCTAAGGGTATAATGAGCCATGGATGTTGCTCTGGAGTGAAAATACCCCAAGATGCTTTGGAACTGTGAGCTTGTAGATAATGTTTTTTTTTAAAAAAAAACCACTTCATGCCTGTTCGCTAAATAGGTCTTAAGGCAGGGAGCCTTGTCAGACTTTTTCAGAGGTGCAAAATATGAATCATGGCCGCACCCACTATGGTAGAGAACCACCTGCTCTTGGGTTGTAATATACCTGCAAGGTGTCTTGTGCTAGTGTCTTTCTGGCCGACAGAGGTGCATTTACTGGGAGATTCAATTTCATTTAGTCCCATATTTGGTACCAATACTTGCATATGTTTGGACAGTCCCATACAGTACGGACTATGTCTCCACCATGTGCCTTACACCTCCAACATGTAAAGTGAGAGCTAGGTTTCGCTTTCAATAGCTTATCTGGTGACCAATACCATCTATGAAGTAAATATATTTCATGCAGGATTCCATAAGTCCCCTATCTTAAATCTCCAATAAAACTTCTCCATTGTCTTCCTGTAAATGGGTCTGCAGAGTGTCCTCCCACCACTATCGCGGGACCATAGAAGTTTCTAGAGGAGAAGCGGGTGTCGATCAAGATAGTGTTGAGACCCTATATGCTACACTAAAGTTCTTACAAGTATGTATGTAATGTGCTATGGAGGAATCACGCAAAGGGAACAGTGGTTTGGCTCTGGATATCCACCACTGCGTGTGATATTTGGAGGTAATGCCATTGCTGTGTGGGAGGGTGATCATACTCTTGGCCAAACATCCCAAATGATTTCATCATGGAGGCATGCAAATTGGAGCCTTTTAGTCTGGGTTTCTCCCCTCTCCACACAAAACCAGATATAATTTTCTCTGAACCAGTTAAAAGGGTTCTCGGACATTTTAGAGTGATCATGCCAAACAGATAGTTAAATGTGGGTGCCATAACATTTTTCATGATCTGGAACCTTTCCCATAGCATGACCACACCCGAGGTCTAATTTCAGTGCATCTATCATTAAGGTGTAGATATCATCTTGTAGAATGTTCCTAGAACTTGGTTAATATACATGCCCAATTATTTTTGCATTCAGCATAACAAACAGAATGGTAGGGTTTCCACCAAGGCTATTGAAGTGGTGGGAGTCATTGGAAGCCTT
This sequence comes from Triturus cristatus, assembly GCF_964204655.1. Lineage (NCBI taxonomy): Eukaryota > Metazoa > Chordata > Amphibia > Caudata > Salamandridae > Triturus > Triturus cristatus. Next base: position 1,074,545,533 of record NC_140582.1, read on the forward strand.
CACATTTAGACCAATTGTTCTTATACCTGGATTTGATTCACCACTGCCACAGCTGGCTCCAGGGTGATTGAAATAGTCAGCATAATGGTGTTCACATATAGAAAGCATCTAGCTCCCCCACGGTTGTCATTGTGCCTTTGATTTGTTCATCCTGCCGCATAGAAATCGCCAGGGGCTCAAGAGCCATTAGGAACAATAGAGATGAGATGGTGCAACCCTGTATGATGCCACAGTGAATTTGAACCAAAGGAGAGGTGTAACCATTGCAGGTGATCGATGTCATCAGTTTATAATACAGCCCCTTAGTCAGGGAGAGGAAATTATGCCCTATACCCATGAGTTGCATTGTTTGAAAGAGGTAACCCCCATACCAACCTATTGAATGTTCTTTCATCATCAAGGAAGAAAATAACTTTTTTGTCTAAATCTTCTCTGACTTATAAAAGAATGTGGGAGAGAATACGAAAATTATTAGGAGAGCAGCAGCCTGGTACAAAACCAACTTGCATGGGGTAAATCGGAAGAAGGATGAGTGTTTTCAAATGATTCACAAGGAATTTAGCTAGGATTTTGACATCTGCATTAAGAAGCAAGATGGGACTGTAAATGAAACATTTCAGAGGGTCCTTACTAGACTTAGGGATAACTTAAATCTTGGCCCTGACAAATGTGTCCCTAAAGTGGCCTGTTTCCAAGACATCTTAAAAATCTGATGCCAACAAAGGAACAATCAGAGGCTTGGTTATATTTTAAAATTCCATAAAAAAACGAATTCCTCATGTGCCTTACTAGTAGCCATAGAGTCCATTGCCTCCACAATTTCCTCTTCTGATATGTCCCTGATGGTCTGCTCTTTCGTCAGTCATGGTATATGCAAGTCCTTAAAAATTGCATCCTTAGTGTTTGGGTCAGGGTGAGTATCTGAGGTATAGGGGGTCTAATACTATCTTTGAAATTCTGATGTGATTTCCTTCAGATGTGTGATCAAGTCCTATCTAGAATTATGAAGTGTCACAACTGGACAGTTCTCATTGGAGCTGTGCGGCCATCATATGACCTGCCGCCTCTCCGTTTTCTTAATGTTGTTGACAGAGGTGGAATATAGATTTCTCCACCTCCCATATATATAAGTCATTAAGCTTTTTTACCTTTTAGAAGGGTGCTTTTAGGTCACCACACATCTGAGAATAGGAGTAAACCTTTGGCGAGGAAAGGACTATTTCTTCTAAGCAAATTCTAGCATTCTGTGTACGCCTCTTTGTGCTTGCCATGTCCTTCATCAGGAGTCCACAAATGCAAGCATTACCCACTTCCCCACGGCGTGTCTCAACCGTGCCATAGAGTGTCTATTTTCCTGAAGAAACTGACCAAGATAAGAATGCATCTGTGCTTTGTCATGAGGATCCCTAAAGTGTGAAATGTTCATATGCCATGGACCCTTAAGCAGTGTCATCAGATGCACATCACTTTGAATGTTAATATGATTGTGGTGTGAGACACCACTGGGTGATCTAGCAGCATGTGCAAGATTTCCTGCAAGAAGTGATTTTATGAGACAATAATAAGTATGATTAATATTGTTATGTGGTCATGAGATGAAGGTGTAGTTCCTTTCGGCGGGATGAAGGAGACATAAGGGTACTGTCAGTGTGTGATCTTGAATCTGATCCAGTAGCATACTCCTGTCCATATCATGGTGTAACTCAGGAGTACCTGACCTTCCAATATGGGATCGACCATAACGTTCTTGTCTCACCCATCAATACATTGGTAGTACCAAAGGAGGTAGGAAGCCTACATATACAAGAACAAAACGTACCTTAGTTGTACCAAAGAAGGTGAGAAGCCTACATATACAAGAACGAAAAATGTTTTGTCACTTGTTGGTGCAGATAGAGACTGGATAATAAGGGTAGTGTGACGTACTTTAAGTTTTGCAAACACATACCTCCCCTCCAGCTCTATTGCATTTTGTAGGACCTTGTACGAAAATGATGTGTAAAGAAGTATCGCCACCTCTTTTTTCTGGAAGTGTCCCTGGGTGGATGTCAAATCATCTTTTCCAGTGTCATAGTTTGCATGGATATCATGTCCCACTTGTTCCCTGTGGAGTTTGGCACTATCTTCTGGGGTCAGTTGTGTCTGTTGTAGTAATGCGCTATTCGGCCTTTGGTGAACAAAAAATGTGACTGTTTTCTTATGTTTAATGTAATTCGTCTGGTCGGTAAATTGAGCTAAACTATTCTCAGTAGTTTTGGGTTGCCTATAGGTGTTGGCTATGCTTGTCAGGCCATGAGTAAATGGGATAAATTAGACGGATATGGAGAATCCCTTGTATCACTTGTGATATGGTATACCCCTTCACCAGGAAGTGTGTAGCCAAGGGTGGGAAAAGTCAGAAAACCCCACCTAACGCGTGAGTATGATTAACTATCCATGGAGACATCAAATCGTATAAACAATGTTCCCCGGGCCCTACTGAAGTTGGAACAGGTTAAGTAGAGTGTCAGAACCATAACCTAAAAAATCTTTATACTCAAGGCATGGGTTGAAGACGCAACCTTGTTGAATATACTAGACTGGCAAGTAATAACGTCAAACCTCACTAAACATGGAGGCTGAACACCTAGAGATCTGAAATGTTATCTTCAGGATCATGAGATAAAGAGAATGGATGTAATAGGAAAATAACGCGGAAGGTAATGTTCAGGTCCCTGGCATGCTGGTACAGAGATTATGCAGCCTTAGACGATCAAAAGTTTGATGTTTCTCTAGGTAATGAAATGTCCAATGACCAGCCTGACGTTCTGGTGAGGCACTGAAGACTTGGGATACTTTATCCAGTAGGAGACATGGTGTGGCAGGTATCCAGGGGTATATGGTTCACAGTGGCCTCACCACTCACACTTTAAGGGGCGATTTGTCCCTCAGAGGAGCAGGTTTTTCAGGGGCGATGTTGGCTATTCTTTAGCCAATTCTGCAACAATGTTTCCCACCAAAGTCACTCTTCCTGTCAAAGTCCTCTGTCTGCTTCCCAATTTTCAGTTTTGTCTGTGATTCTAATGCTGTTGAAGGCACTTTGTCCATGAGTGTTTCATCCAGTTCATCCACAAAGGCTTCCAAGTCTTCTAGCATCACGGCCCCGCCCACACTCCTGGCCTTGCCTTGAGTGAACTCTTGTACCTACAACAGGTCAAGCCCACAGGAACACTCGCTCCTTATACAGTGGCATTCGCCTTGCTGTACATATCCATTGCTGCCAGCCCCTCACCCCATCTCTCACTCTGGGTACCCGGCTGGGTCCAGTGTGAGTATGTCTTCACTTTTTTCTTCTCACTTGACCGGTGTCTCACTTGTCTCACGTGGCTGTGCAAAACCTTCTCATATTCAGATGTCCCTACATCCATAGGTCCTGAAGAGACCCTACATCATTTGAAGGGTCAAAACGTCATTGACAAGTGTAAAGGGAACCATTGTGATCAGCTCTGATTATTGTACACAAGTGGCTGTGATTATTGTGCAATTATAAATGGTCGTCTTTCAAAATGATGGAAACCGAGTTATATATCTCCCAAATTCACTAAAACTGTTTTTTGTTTTTGGTTCCATTCACACGGGACACTAAGCACTATTTGATAAAACCTTTTTTCTTTCTGTACATATTCATATACTTTTCAAAAAAGAATATAAAAGATTTATTGTAAATAACAAACGGAAGTGTCTCCTTTCCGTCTGACATTCACGTAACCCATAATTATCGCGATTGCGCACAGTATTATCAATATAGATAAGTATTTTTTCGCAGGAACCACTGTTTCTGTTACACATAATAAAATAGGGGCCAACTCAATCAAATCCTCTAGGTATTTCTACTAGGGACAGATTATATTCGCTGTGGACCTTAGTACTGTCAACAATTGACGCAGAAAGCTACCTTCAATTTTCTGAAGTAAAAGAGAGTTAGTATGACCCCAAGCACCCGTTCCACATAAGACCACTGCAGAGCATTATAAATTATAAATGTGAATAAGTTGCTTCACAGGTCTATGTAGGAGTCTTGATGTAAATCCAAAGACTGCATCAACAGCTCTCTGGAAATGAATAGACCTGATGTTAAGTATATAGGACTATTTTAGCTCCTCGTCAAAAGGGATACCCAGATAGGTACAATTTTTAACCCTATTTGTCAATGAGGACCGTATCACATGTATTGTGACATAGGTTTTTCAGGATCCTGATACCAAGGTGTAAGACTTAAGCATATTTACCTTTCAGGTCAAGCAAGTTCATAAAGGAGGCAAACTCATCCAACAAAATCTGTAACCCATTTGCTGTTTTTGCAAGAGGACATGATCGTCCACGTATAAGAGAACAGGGATAGCTCGCTCCCCAATCTGGGGCAGATTCCTGCCACAAATAGTTAAATAGTCATCCAGGCCATTTATATAAAGTGAAAAGAGGAAGGGGCGCAAAATACATCCTGGCCTAACCCTCCGAAAGACTTAATACATGAGGTACAGTATCCATCTTGGGAGTAACATGCTTTCACAAAGGTGTCCCATTGCAATGTTAATGTTAATGTTAATGTTATATGATATTTGTTAAGCGCTCGTACGCCCGGAGGCTTCATGGCGCTGTAGGAAGGAACAGGCGTGGCCATCGGTTGGTGAAGAAAAGGCAGCTTAGTGATGCGCCTGGGAGAAGAGCCAGGTCTTCAGAGAGTGTCTGAAGCTGAGGATGTTGTCACTAAGTTTCAGATGAAGAGGGAGAGAGTTCCAGAAGGCAGCTGCAAGATGGTCAAAGCAGCTGCCTCCGAGACGCTTCTTCTTATACGAGGGGATAGTCAGAAGGGCTTTATGAGCAGACCGGAGGTTGCGGGAGGGGCTGTATTTTTTAAATAGGTCTCTGATGAAAAAAGAAGATCAATCAAAGCTTGTTCAACCCCCATGGATCTTGGCAGGTCCCATAATTTTGCACGGTTTACAGTCTCAAAGACACAGGAGAGGTCCATAAAGGCCATATGAATGGCACCTCCCAAGCCCTCACATACTTCCCTAAGTGATGTCATTTGAGATGTCATCAGTGATGTCATCAGTGATGTCACTGACCATGTCATGAGTGATGTAATATGTGACGTCATCAGCAGTGCATTGCGGGGGCGCGAGTCATAGTTAGCTGAACTAACTATAACAGGGGAATTTCTAGGGTTTTGTACGAGGGAAATGTCCAGCTAACTATAACACCCCTGAAACCTTTGGTTTTTTCAGTGAATTTCAAAGGTTTTTTAAATGCTAATTCCTATAACTTATCTCTAAAGATATCATGTTTAATGATTTTCATTGGAATTCTAGATTTTTCAAATTCAGTGTGTCAATTTAATTAATTATGGGTTTTTTAAAATACTTTTTTATCACCATTTTTTAAACTTATTTTTTCAATTAATTCTTTTAAAAATTAAAAAATATTATTTGAAATTAAAGGGTTTTTCAAACATTTTTTTTATATTTTTCAAAATATTTCTTTAACTATATGTTCAAAACTTTATTTTACATATTTTTTTCCATGTTTTTGGATCCGTGCACCCTATGCGCACCGTTCTCGATCGATACGCGATAGCATCCGCGCATGGTATGCGTTGGGTACGTGTTTAGTGCGCGATTGCAATGCCACTGGTACGCAACTCCCAGCCTATATGCGAGAACGTTCGATGTACGTAACGCGACGTTTACGCGCTTCCGCGATGCGTCATATGCGTCTATGACGTGGTAGGTGCGCAGATCCCACGAAATATTTAACATTTTAAAAAACCTTTATATGTATTTCATGTGAATATTAATTGAAGACAAACTCCAAACTAGTCTAATATATTTTTACATCTAATCCTATAATTTTTTTTATTTCAATTTCGCGAATCCGTGCTGGGTGCGTGCTGCGTAAGCGCAGGGTGCGCAGTTCCCATGTGACCTGCAAAAAAAAGAGATTTGATTGGTTCATTACACTTCCTGTTCTAACTATTGAAAGACCCCACCCAATTTAATCATTCTTCTTTGACCTTCTTTGGAGGAGCATCTCTTTGCAGAGAAGAAGATTTTTTAGACTAAGTTTACACTTAGCTCTAACTTTTTTCTACCAAAAATGGCTTCAGGGCAGCAGGCATCACCTGCATCTCCTCATACATCTGAGGATGAATTTTTGGAGGAGTTATCACGCAAAGAACGTTTTTCTTCAGTGGTGTGGAAATTTTTTACTTTTCCCGAGGGGCATAATAAGACCAATGCCACCTTGGTCACGTGCAAGATTTGCAAAAGAGTGCTGTCGCGAGGGGATCCTAAACAAGAAATACCCGTGCGGCACGGCAAGTATGATGAAGCACCTGAGGACACTTCATCCGAACAATCTTGCACAACAAGAGTGCCGACGGATGAGAAACACTCCTGCTCCTGCGCCTTCCACCTCATCGCAGCCGAGCACTTCAAGAGTGCATCCATCAGCCCAAAACTTGGACATCCGTCCTCAATTTCAATATTTAAAAGTGCTCTGCACTAAGTGCAATCCTACGGTGAGCAGTCGATCGATCTGATCTGCCGCCGGTAAGAAAGTCACATTTGCTAGATTTTTTGTTTTTATCTTTTTTTGTTCCCTGAAGTTCATTGTTTGGTTCCTCCTGTTTTGTTTTTTGTTTTTTGTTTTTTTCCAGAAAAAACAAAAAAAATCACAAAATTGTTAGAAAAACCAAAAAAAAATATAAAAGAAGAAAGAAGAAAAAAAAAGTTCTTGTAAGAACTAACTTTCCTGGTTTAAAAAAAGAGCTACATTTCTTTGTTAGTGTGTGAAAGTTTAGACGAATGTATGTGTAGTACGTAATTGAGTGAATGAATGCATTAGTAGCGTATGGTGAATGTATAAGTGCAGAACTATGAGGAAGTGCTGCAGCATCACACAGTAACCTCTTTAACTACAGTGTGCTGTAGTACTTCCGAAGCACAGGGATGCAACATATGTACATAAATATGTTGCAAATCTATGCTTCTCTCTGCACAGCTGCTTAAACTGCAGCCATGTGGTGACACAGGCACCCTTGCACCATAGTACAAGGATATCTGTGTCATGTGCTGTTTGTTTTTCTGCAGGAAGACAAACCTTCCTGCACAAAAACAATGAGAAAATGCATTTTTCTCCTTCAATGTATGCTGAACATTTCAGCATGCATTGAAGATATAAAAATGTGGAGAAATGAAAACAATTCTCCTTGTTGTGCTTTCCTACACCAATTTTAGAATGGTGCAGCATTCACACACATATCGAGATTTATGATTTCTGATAAATCTAGACATGTGTCTTGTCCTATGAGTATTCAGTGCAATCATGCACAACAACACTTATAGAACACCCTTTCAACGCAAAGTGGTGTGCATAATGAGGTTGTATTTACATGGAGTATAAAAAGTACACAGAGTGCCTTTTCCTCTCTTTGTAAATATGAAAGAGTGTCTTTCACAATAACTATGTTACAAAAAGTGACATAATTCCGGTTTTAAAATTCCTTGCGAATGATAGAAGGTAACCACAGAGTTTTGTCTGCAAAGATGTTCAAAGAAGAATGTTTGAAATGATTGAGGTCCTTCAATAGCTACAATGGCAAATATTATGAACCCCTCAAATCTCTTTTTTTGCAGGTCACATGATATCTGATTATGGTCAGTTTTCAAAACTACATAGGTATAAACAGAGTGTTTTTAGAAACGTGTTTCAACTTTGTAGCTTCTTGCAGACCGCCTCATTCTTCATATTGAGACTTAGTTAAACTTACCTTCACAGTAATAGGAATTAAAAATGGTATACATTTTTTTCAGATTTTCATTGCAATCTAAATTCATATAAATTGCTTATTTTAAAATTTGGATCTGTGAAACAAAAGGAAAAAAAATTATAACATGTAATAATACATTTTTTACAACACAGCATAATTTCCACAAAGTAATTTGTTTGCCTTTTTTGCTGCTCTCAGAATATATTACATTTCACTAAAAATAGTGATTTCAATTGTACTCATCACTTAACAGCGGGCAAAAAAAAACAATCAAAAAGATTGTTAAAAAAAACAACAACATTCTATTCTCAACAAAATACCACAAGACACAAATCACAGATATATAAAATGCTTACAGCTAACAAAATTTTATAAGTTTAACTTACAGAAACTGTAAATGTTGTCGCTTTAAAATATTCACCGAATCTAAGGATGAATTTTTGGAGGACGCACCACACCCACAACGTTTTCCTTCAGTGGTGTGGAAATTTTTTACTTTTCCTGAGGGGCAAACAAAGATCAATGCCACCTGGGTCACGTGCAAGATTTGCAAAAGAGTTCTGTTGCGAGGGGATCCTAACAAGAAATACTCGTACGGCATGGCAAGTATGATGAAACACCGAAGGACCCTTCATCCAAACAATCTTGCACGAGAAGAGTGCAAACGGAGGAGAAACACTCCTATTCTGTATCTGTAAAAAAGAATCACAAATAAATGTATATTAATAACTTTCAAATTTATACTATTCCATTACTGTACAAACACATTTTATATAAAAACTAACTAAGAAACTATAGCCCTGAACCACAAGTTTGACGATCGTTAAAACACTACATGCATAGTGCATACTACTTTGAAGCAGTTCATGCCCTAAAGCCTACCTCACTAAAAGACTACATGCTAACTGACTGAATGATTACAGTACTATAAGGAGACACACTGGGTGAGTAACAGGGTGTTTGCTAGAAGTGTATGAATACTGGCTGGGGAATTGAAGGTGTGAAAGACAACTGTGTAGGTGGTTAGAGGACTGCATGCATACTGGATAGGCATTTGAAGCAGTCCATGTGCTAAGGCCAGGCTCACTGCATGAGGACTTGGGTACTGACTGAATGATTAGAGTACAGCAAGGAGAGTGCCTGGGTGAATTTATAAGTGGTAGGCTTTTGGTGCCGGGAATGGATTAGTACTTGATACTGAATGGGTCACTAGAGGAGTGCAAAGGGAGTGACAGGATGTTTGCTGGACGGTATGTATACTGACTAGTGAATTGAAGATGTGAAAGACAAGTGTCTAGGTGGTTAGAAAACTGCATGCATAGTGGATAGGGGTTTGAAGCAGTCCATGTGCTAAGGCCTGGCTCAGTGCATGAATACTTAGGCACTGACTGAATGATTAGAGTACTGCAAAGAGAGTGTCTTGGTGAATTTATAAGTGTTTGGGTTTTGGCATAGTGAATGGATTAGTACATGGTGCTGAATGGGTCACTAGAGGACTGCAAAGGGAGTGACAGGGTGTTTCCTGGAAGTGTATGGATACTGACTAGGGAATTGAAGGTGTGAAAAACAACTGTGTAGGTGGTTAGAGGACTGCAAGCACAGTGAATAGGCGTTTGAAGCAGTCTATGTGATAAGGCCTGGCTCACTGCATGAGTACTTGGGTACTGACTGAATGTTAAGAGTACAGCAAGGAGAGTGCCTGAGTGAATTTATAAGTGGTTGGCTTTTGGCACAGTGAATGGATTAGTACTTGGTAATGAATGGGTCACTAGAGGAGTGCAAAGGGAGTGACAGGGTGTTTCCTGGAAGTGTATGGATACTGACTAGGGAATTGAAGGTGTGAAAGACAAGTGTCTAGGTGGTTAGAAGATTGCATGCATAGTGGATAGGGGTTTGAAGCAGTCCATGTGCTAAGGCCTGGCTCAGTGCATGAATACTTAGGCACTGACTGAATGATTAGAGTACTGCAAAGAGAGTGTCTTGGTGAATTTATAAGTGTTTGGGTTTTGACACAGTGAATGGATTAGTACTTGGTACTGAATGGGTCACTAGAGGACTGCAAAGGGAGTGACAGGGTGTTTCCTGGAAGTGTATGGATACTGACTAGGGAATTGAAGGTGTGAAAAAGAACTGTGTAGGTGGTTAGAAGACTGCATGCATAGTGAGTAGGCGTTTGAAGCAGTCTATGTAATAAGGCCTGGCTCACTGCATGAGTACTTGGGTACTGACTGAATGATTAGAGTACAGCAAGGAGAGTGCCTGGGTGAATTTATAAGTGGTAGGCTTTTGGCGCAGGGAATGGATTAGTACTTGGTACTGAATGGGTCACTAGAGGAGTGCAAAGGGAGTGACAGGATGTTTGCTGGAATGTATGGATACTGACTAGGGAATTGAAGGTGTGAAAGACAAGTGTCTAGGTGGTTAGAAGACTGCAAGCATAGTGGATAGGGGTTTGAAGCAGTCCATGTGCTAAGGCCTTGGTCAGTGCATGAATACTTAGGCACTGACTGAATGATTAGAGTACTGCAAAGAGAGTGTCTTGGTGAATTTATAAGTGTTTGGGTTTTAGCACGGTGAATGGATTAGTACATGGTGCTGAATGGGTCACTAGAGGACTGCAAAGGGAGTGACAGGATGTTTCCTGGAAGTGTATGGATACTGACTAGGGAATTGAAGGTGTAAAAGACAAGTGTCTAGGTGGTTAGAAGACTGCATGCATAGTGGATATGGGTTTGAAGCAGTCCATGTGCTAAGGCCTGGCTCAGTGCATGAATACTTAGGCACTGACTGAATGATTGGAGTACTGCAAAGAGAGTGTCTTGGTGAATTTATAAGTGTTTGGGGTTTGGCACTGTGAATGGATTAGTACATGGTGCTGAATGGGTCACTAGAGGACTGCAAAGGGAGTGACAGGGTGTTTCCTGGAAGTGTATAGATACTGACTAGGGAATTGAAGGTGTGAAAGACAAATGTATAGTATGTTAGAAGACTGCATGCATACTGCATAGACATTTGAAGCCGTCTATGTGGTAATGTGTGGTTCACAACATAAGTACTTAGAAACTGACTAAATCATCAGACTACTGCTAGGACAGTGCCTGGGTAAAACTTTTAAATTTTCAGTTCTGGCACAGTGAAGAGAATAGTACATGGTACTGCACCTTAGTGTCAAACCCTGACTAATTTTATCAATGCATAAGCAAGGATTAGCTTCTAATGCTACTAAAACTTGACAACATGACCGGTTTTAAAAGAGTTATCTGTCAGAAAATACACGATGTTACCTAATCCTTCTCTCACAGTGGTTCCCAAATGCACACACACTCACAGTGTGATTCTAGACAAGCACCACTATCCCTAGGAGTTTACCAAAACTCATTCACTACAGTGGAAGTGGTAAGGAAACTGCACACAAACTACATATTTCAGCACTGCACTTTAGTGTCAATGCCTGACTCATTTAATCAAAGCATAAGCCATAACTGTCTTCTAATGCTACTAAAACTTGACAACATGACCGGTTTTAAAAGAGTTATCTGTCAGAAAATACATAATGTTACCTAATCCTTCTCTCACAGTGGTTCCCAAATGCACACACACTCACAGTGTGATTCTAGACAAGCACCACTAGCCCTAGGAGTTTACCAAAACTCATTCACTACAGTAGAAGTGGTAACGGAAATGCACACAATCTACACATTTAAGGACTGCACTTTTGTGTCAAAGCCTGACTCATTTAATCAAAGCATAAGCAAAAACTGCCTTCTAATGCTACTAAAAGTTGACAGCAAGACAGGTTTTAAAACAGTTATCTGTCAGCAAATACACAATGTTACCAAATGCTTCTCTCACAGTGGTTCCCAAATGCACACAGACTCACAGTGTGATTCTAGACAAGCAACACTATCCCTAGCAGCTTACCAAAACTCATTCACTACTGTGCAAGGGGTAAGGAGACTACACACAATCTACATATTTCAGGGCTGCACTTTTGTGTCAAACCCTGACTAATTTAATCAAAGCATAAGCAAAAACTGCCTTCTAATGCTACTAAAACTTGACAACAAGACAGGTTTTAAAACAGTTATCTGTCAGCAAATACACAATGTTACCAAATACTTCTCTCACAGTGGTTCCCAAATGCACACAGACTCACAGTGTGATTCTAGACAAGCAACACTATCCCTAGCAGCTTACAAAAACTCATTCACTACTGTGCAAGGGGTAAGGAGACTACACACAATCTACATATTTCAGGACTGCACTTTTGTGTCAAACCCTGACTCATTTAATCAAAGCATAAGCAAAAACTGCCTTCTAATGCTACTAAAACTTGACAACAAGACAGGTTTTAAAACAGTTATCTGTCAGCAAATACACAATGTTACCAAATACTTCTCTCACAGTGGTTCCCAAATGCACACAGACTCACAGTGTGATTCTAGACAAGCAACACTATCCCTAGCAGCTTACCAAAACTCATTCACTACTGTGCAAGGGGTAAGGAGACTACACACAATCTACATATTAAAGTACAGCACATTAGTGTCAAAGCAAGACTTATTTTATCAATGCATAACCAAAGACTGGCTTCTAATGCTACTAAAACTTGACAACATGACAGGTTTTAAAACAGTTATCTGTCAGCAAATACACGATGTTACCAAATGCTTCTCTCACAGTGGTTCTCAAATGCACACAGACTCACTGTGTGATTCTAGCCAACAACCACTTTCCCTAGGAGTTTACCAAAACTCATTCACTACTGTGGAAGTGGTAAGGGAACTGCACACAATGTACATATTTCAGGACTGGACTTTTGTGTCAAAGCCTGACTCATTTTATCAATGCATAAGCAAAGACTGGCTTCTAATGCTACTAAAACTTGACAACATGACAGGTTTTAAAACAGTTATCTGCCAGCAAATGCATGATGTTACCAAATGCTTCTCTCACAGTGGTTCCCAAATGCACACATACTCACTGTGTGATTCTAGACAAACAACACTATCCCTTGCACTATACCAAAACACATTTCTTCATCTAGAAGGAGTACTACATTTTAGTATAAAAACATAACTCATTTCACAAATTCATAAACAATGACTGGTTTCTAATTCTACCAAAATATAAAAACAGCACAGTTATCTGTCTGCAAACACATGAAAAACACAAATGCTTATCACAGAATGGTTTCTACATGCACACACACTGTCAATAAGATTGTAGAGAAAAAAAGTACTCCCTACACTTTAGCAGGAGAAATACATTAGTCTGATTAAAATCAAAATAGTCTACATACATCCCCTCACAATTAAATAACTCACCTTTTAGTAGATTAAGAAGTATATCAGTCACACACCAGATTTTCTTTTACAGAATCTCTGCACTGTGCACCTCTCAGCAAAAACAAAGAATGGAAATGTTTCTCTTTCATTTTCCACACATATACATGTAAACATCAAATCACAATCCTTCACACATAAATTCAAAAGCAAACACACTTTTCTATTGGTTAAACATTTCAACCCTTTCCAAATGAAATACATTTCAACCCATCTCCCAATCTGCCTTCTGCCTGTTACCATAGAAACAGGTCATGGAACACTGCACTGAGCACACAGGTCACATGTTCAACACACAATGTTGATAAACAAGACAGCAGGTGTGCTTGACTTTTCAACATATCAGCTTATCATATATAATGTTCCTTACAAACTGTTTTTGTTAACCAATAAGAATCATGCCTTTAACAAACAGAAATATATACCCTACCTTTCAGTGTAGAAAGTTGTAATACAACCAATGATTTCTTGTCTTTTTTCAATTTTTTTTTCCTTGGATCCGCGCACCCAACGCGAGAGAATCCGTGCACCTAACGCGATAGGATGCGCGCACCCTGCGCGCATTTCGCCGTTTTTTAAAATAAATAAATAAAAGGGGGCCCCAGGGGGTCCTTCTGGGACCCCCTAAGCACCTCTAGAGGGTCAGAGTATTTCCACTCTGCCCCCTTTATATGTTTTACACACTTATTCCCCTTGCCTCTTCAGGCTCGCTTCTACCGAGGCAGAAAATGGCCGCCAACAGTTCCTGGTTTCGAATGTAAACAGACACTCGATAGCCAATTAGCATTCAGCGCGCGATCGGGAGGGTGCGCGCTCGGTTCGGGGAGGGTGCGCTTACGGTGCGGGTAGGGTCAGCGGATCCTCCCCGGCCATAGATATATATGTACTTTTACCTCTAATTTTATGAGGAACTACTGAACGGATTTACACCATTTATGCAAAAGGCACGAGTCTGCACTGAGGACTACCTCTTTGCCAAATTTGGTGTCATTCCGTTCAGCGGTTCGGGCTGTAGCTGCGACAACAGATCTTATGAGAAATTGCATCGGGAAAACGCGTTTTAGGACCCCCCCTTTTTTCTCGGCCCCCGCTTGACGAATCCCCACGAAACTTTCAGGGTAGGAGCGGAGCGGAGCTGGCCAAAAGTTTGGAAACTTTCATGAGGATTCATCAACCGGCACCAGACTTATTGGGAATAGAATGTTGTGGATTTCATGGAAAATAGGTCCTAACTATAACTATCTACTGGCGACCGCCAGTAGATAATATAAATTTGTATATATATATATTCACTGAAAAAACCATAGGTTTCACACATGTTATAGTTAGCTGGACATTTTACTGATAAAAAACCAATGAAATTCCCCCGTTATAGTTACTGTAGGCAACTATAACTCACGCGACCGCAATCCTCTGCTGATGCTAATACTGTATTTAGACACTTATTTGCCCATGTCTTCTTCCATTAAATTTTAGCTATACATATATTACAAATATTTTTTTTTCATAAAGACACATATGTCATCAGCAGAGGATTACGGTCGCGTGAGTTATAGTTGCCTACAGTAACTATAACGGGGGAATTTCATTGGTTTTTTATCAGTAAAATGTCCAGCTAACTATAACATGTGTGAAACCTATGTTTTTTTCAGTGAATTTGCAAGGTTTTTTAAATGCTAATTCCTAACTATAACGTGTGTGAAACCTATGGTTTTTTCAGTGAATTTGTACGTTTTTTTAAATGCTAAGTTACTTTACGCCATTTGTGGCGTGCGCGCCCACTTAACGCAGTTCGTTCCGTGAGCGCACGGTGCGCTTCGCGCACCGTGCGCGCACAGTGAGCACGCGGTGCGCGTCCACGTTACGCTAGATGGGCCATGAACGCACGATGCGCTTCGCGCACCGTGCGCACATGGAGGAAACATATGATGAGCATTGTTGTGACTGGTAAAATATATGTTTTGTTATCTATATATAAGCCATGCACCAATGGTGCCCTATGGCCACCATTTGCACACGGGGTGGGGAGAATTTGGAATTATTATTTTTTTTTTATTATTTGCTACCGTACGCGTACGGTAAGCGTAATCGGCGAAATTTACAAAAAAATAAAAATTGCCTTTTTTCACTTGGGGGATCGTTGGGGACACCCCCAACATGGCTAGGTGCTTGGGAGCTGTCTAAACAGCCCCTTTACATGTTTTTACACTTTGTTTATCCTCCCCCCCTCAGAGTGCGAGAGAGAAAATGGCGGCCGCCGCTTCCTGGTTTCAACCGATTCGAATGTTTACTAAGATCTAACAGCCAATCAGAATCGCGCTCGCGCACGTCACCGTACGCGTACGGTAAGCGCACCGTAAGTGCACCGTAATATATATATATATATATATTACCTACTGGCGGTCGCCAGTAGGTAGTTATAGTTAGGACCCCTTTTCCATAGGAAATCCGCAACATTCTATTTTGAATAACTTTGGCGCCGGTCGACGAATCCTCGCGAATTTCTCAAAATAGGTGGGGCGCTACGCTCCGCTCCTACCCTGAAAGTCTCGGGGGGATTCGTCAAGCAGGGGCTGAGATAAAAGGGGGGTCCCAAAATGCGTTTTTCCCACGCATTTTTCCATAGGACCTTTAGACAGGGCTACAGCCCGAACGGCTGAACAGAATTACTAGAAATTTGGCAGAGAGGTAGTCCCTAGGTCAAGGAAGTGCCTTTTGTAGGTTTGGTGTAAATCTGTTCAGTAGATTCTGAGAAAATAGCCTTTAAATCAATATATATATCTGAGACAGCTTACGGTACGCTTACGGTGCGCTTACCGTACGCGTACGGTGACGTGCGCGAGCGCGATTCTGATTGGCTCTTAGATCTTAGTAAACATTCGAATCGGCCGAAACCAGGAAGCGGCGGCCGCCATTTTGTGTGTTTCACTCAGAAAAAAAAGAGTCAAAACAAGAAAAGGGGGCAAGGAGGAGAGTTACCGACCCCCTTACATTTGTGAGGGGGTCAAAGAAGGACAGAAAAGTACATAGAAAACATTTATTGATTTTTAAAAAAATCATGGGGTACGCGTACGGTAAGCGTACGGAAGAAAAAAAAAATAAAAAAAAAATGAAATGCAGATTTAAGAGTTTAGATATTAGGGGGCTCTAAAAAGAGCCGTTGTGTTTATGAAGTGATTTTTTTAGTGGTACCTACAAGTAAGTACCGATGCAGAGTCTAAGGTTCAAGAGGAAGACTCTGTTCCCTTCATCATTGAAGTGCACACCATCTCCTCTATAAATGTCTTGCATGTCATAACGCAAGTTGTTGTGGTAAATGGCACCCATACCATAGTCACGGAGGAAAGCAGAAACAGATTTGTTGACGTGCTTCCTTGCTTTGTCAATTTGCGGACAGAAATGATTGGACCAGTTCCATTTTTGCCTTTGGCATATGTTGGAAAACACAAAGGCAGTTTTAGGGAAAAGAGAAAACAGTTGTGCAAAGGTGTCCTTCATAAGCATTTCCAGACCTACCCCAGTCAAAGTGCCTTGGTCATTGCCACCACAGTGCACTATTATGAGGTCAGGGTGTTGGATTTGCATGAAGGATTTCACCAATGGCATCAATTGGTGCCACTTTAACCCTCTCTGACCAATCCATTTAATGTCTACATTTGGCAAAGCAAGGTCTCTCACCATACCTGTTTTCTCTGCAAACTTTTCACTCCAGAAAACATAGCTGTGCCCTACAATCCACACTGTGAACATCTTCCAAGGAGAACTGGATGCACTCAGGAGGTGTAATTCAGTAGAATGGTAAAAAGAAATGAAAGACAGTTTGGAAATGGAGGCATACATATTTTTTTCATAAAAAAAAGAACTGATTGGCTGTTTCATACCATTCTAGAATAAAAACTAGGCTGTATGTGTAAATTTATAGAAGCATGTTTTGTATTGGTACAGAAAAATGTGTTACCAAAGAACAGTACTATGGATTTGCTGTAAGGTTTGAAAAGTCAAGCACACTTGCTCTGTGGAATTGAAACATTGTTTGGCGAACTTCTGACCTAACTCCACACAGCAGTGTTCCATGAGGTGTTGCTATGGTAGCAGGCAGAAGTCAAGTTGGGGGAAGGGTACTTTAAGAAAAGGGTTGGTTTTCAACCAATAGAAATGTGTGATTACATTTGAAAAAAGGGGGAAGCACTGAGATTTGAAACTTACATGTATATGTGTGGAAAAATAGAGGGAAACTTTGCCATTTTCTGGTTCTGCTGAGAGGAGAGAGGTGTAGAGAACAGAGATCCTGGCTCTGATAATCTGCTGTTTGAGTGCCACATTTCTTTCACAACTAACTAATTTTAAAGGTGAGTTATGAGTTTGAGAGGGGATATATATGGTAAATTAAGAAATGAATAATAGAATTGGAATTCGTTTTGTAGAAGTTGTGTTTATTATTTTCTGTTTTGGGAGAAATTTAAATGTGAGGAACATGTAAAATAATATGGACTATTTTTTCAAGATAAATTAAGGTGTACTGGTAAAAATAAGGAATACTTTAAGGGTTTGAGGTTGCAGTCAGTAATGCAAATACATTCAGCATCACTAAGGCTGGTTGCCCTTGCTGGAGTGTAGGCAGTCACCGAGGATACACATGGTGGTGGTCTGAAAAAGCAGTCTGGACATGGGCTTTTTTTTAAAAATCTCAAAAGTGGTTTCATAATGTGTCAGTCTGTAAAAGTGATTTTCACTTGCCAAAAAAAAAGAGCAGTAAGTGTGCATTCAAATTGGCAAAGAAATTTCGTTTTGGGACTAATGTGAAAACATAACTCTGTGTGCAAATAGGATTTACAGGCAGAGATTTATTGCGTTTTGCTCTGGTGATTTCACAGTTGCATTAGTAGGAAAAAGGGGGAGCGATTTTTTTGGGGGAAGAAGCAGACTCTTAGCACACACCCAGCTCCTTTCCATGTATAATCATGCACAGTATTTAGAAGCGAGTGGGGTTTTGAGGTTTCAGTCTGTAATGCAAATACATTCAGCATCACTAAGGCTGGTTGCCCTTGCAGGAGTGTAGGCAGTCACCGAGGATACACATGGTGGTGGTCTGAAAAAGCAGTCTGGACATGTGCAATTAAAAAAATCTAAAAAGTGGATTCATAATGTGTCAGTCTGTAAAAGTGATTTTCACTTGCCAAAAAAAAAGAGCAGTAAGTGTGCATTTAAATTGGCAAAGAAATTTCGTTTTGGGACTAATGTGAAAACATGACTCTGTGTGCAAATAGGAATTACAGGCAGAGATTTATTGCGTTTTGCTCTGGTGATTTCACAGTTGCATTAGTAGGAAAAAGGGGGAGCGATTTTTTGGGGGAAGAAGCAGACTCTTAGCACACACCCAGCTCCTTTCTATGTATAATCATGCACAGTATTTAGAAGCGAGTGGGGTTTTGAGGTTTCAGTCTGTAATGCAAATACATTCAGCATCACTAAGGCTGGTTGCCCTTGTTGGAGTGTAGGCAGTCACCGAGGATACACATGGTGGTGGTCTGAAAAAGCAGTCTGGACATGGGCTTTTTAAAAAAAATCTGAAAAGTGGTTTCATAATGTGTCAGTCTGTAAAAGTGATTTTCACTTGCCAAAAAAAAAGAGCAGTAAGTGTGCATTCAAATTGGCAAAGAAATTTCGTTTTGGGACTAATGTGAAAACATAACTCTGTGTGCAAATAGGATTTACAGGCAGAGATTTATTGCGTTTTGCTCTGGTGATTTCACAGTTGCATTAGTAGGAAAAAGGGGGAGCGATTTTTTGGGGGAAGAAGCAGACTCTTAGCACACACCCAGCTCCTTTCCATGTATAATCATGCACAGTATTTAGAAGCGAGTGGGGTTTTGAGGTTTCAGTCTGTAATGCAAATACATTCAGCATCACTAAGGCTGGTTGCCCTTGCTGGAGTGTAGGCAGTCACCGAGGATACACATGGTGGTGGTCTGAAAAA
The DNA here is from genome assembly GCF_964204655.1 of Triturus cristatus. Taxonomy (NCBI): domain Eukaryota; kingdom Metazoa; phylum Chordata; class Amphibia; order Caudata; family Salamandridae; genus Triturus; species Triturus cristatus. Next base: position 1,074,564,665 of record NC_140582.1, read on the forward strand.
GCAGTCTGGACATGGGCTTTTTTAAAAAAATCTGAAAAGTGGTTTCATAATGTGTCAGTCTGTAAAAGTGATTTTCACTTGCCAAAAAAAAAGAGCAGTAAGTGTGCATTCAAATTGGCAAAGAAATTTCGTTTTGTGACTAATGTGAAAACATGACTCTGTGTGGAAATAGGAATTACAGGCAGAGATTTATTGCGTTTTGCTCTGGTGATTTCACAGTTGCATTAGTAGGAAAAAGGGGGAGCAATGTTTTTGGGGAAGAAGCAGACTCTTAGCACACACCCAGCTCCTTTCCATGTATAATCATGCACAGTATTTAGAAGCGAGTGGGGTTTTGAGGTTTCAGTCTGTAATGCAAATACATTCAGCATCACTAAGGCTGGTTGCCCTTGCTGGAGTGTAGGCAGTCACCGAGGATACACATGGTGGTGGTCTGAAAAAGCAGTCTGGACATGGGCTTTTTAAAAAAACTGAAAAGTGGTTTCATAATGTGTCAGTCTGTAAAAGTGATTTTAACTTGCCAAAAAAAAGAGCAGTAAGTGTGCATTCAAATTGGCAAAGAAATTACGTTTTGTGACTATTGTGAAAAGAAATGTAGTAATATATTTAAATAAAATAAAGGAATTTTTTTTTAGTTTTTTTCAGGTATTGCTGAAGAGCAGTGGACAAAATTTAAGATGCCTACAAAATCCAGAGTTCAAAAAATGCACAAAAAAAACCTATATTTGAAGACAACTAGAGGACCAAAGTTAGTAGAAGATGCTCATGTTGGGAAAAAGAAAAAATCTTCTGGTAAGCAGAAAAAACAATTTCTAAAAAATATATTCAAAAGAATGAAAAATGTACAAAATGTCTGTACTCGAAAGGATGTTTTGAAAAAAAAAAAGGAGAGGAAAAAATTGACAATTTAGTTAATGCAAATATACCTTCAGCAACTGAAAAGATTTATATAAATAGAAAAACAGCGTTTAAAGAGATACGTAGAAAAATGTTTCAGAGAAGAGTTATGTCCAATTTGATGAAGGATGTGAAGAAATATAAGAAAAAGACAAAGTTTTATAAAAGAAAAAAAGAAATAGAAGCCATTGCAGCAAAGGCATTAGAATTAAAAAGGAAACTATTCATTTTAATTTTGAATAGGATGCGTACATTAGACAAAATGGTTAATGTACTGAAATCACATAGCAAAAGGAAAAGAGTAGTGAACAGAACAAACTTTTGTAAAGTATTTTTAGGAAAGTGGATGCATGGTTCAAGTAGTGAACCTTTTTTTAATGAAGAGAGCTATTTTCAAAGTAATAGTTTGCTGCATGCAGTTGACACCAGAGGTCGTTCTTACGAAGTAAAAAATGGTTGCATAATGGAGAAGGAGATAATGGTTCCAAGAGATGAGGTACAAGTGATGGCAGATGAGGCTATGGGGAGACGTCCTAAAGCCCCAGTGTACACTTGGAATTGTAGTAGTATTTGCACTGTGCGTCAGGAATCTATTGACAAATTTCGAGAGTTTCTAAGAGAATATAGTAAAAAAAGTATAAAACAGAAGATTAAGGTGCTTCAAAGTCTGGATCCATGCAGAGTGAGAGAGAATACTGGTTTGCAGGGTCATTCTCTGGCTTGTCTATCTAGAAAAGTGTGCAATAGTGTTTTCCATCATTTTAGGATGCTGGCTGTTCATCATACTGAAATGAGAAAGTTTGTGAGACGGTTGTATTTTGCCAAAAGTCCAGCAATAAAGTTAAATGAATTGAATAGGGCTCTGTTCCGAGGAACGGTATCAGATGTAGAGAAGGTTGTTGATGAAATTCAGTTTTGTTACTTTGGTCCTGAACAAAACAGTGCAGAGAAGGACACAGTAAATGAGGAAGAAGTGGAAGAGAATGTAGAACCCTCTGTAAGTAACACATTTAATGATCACATAACAAAATTTGCAATAGTCTCTAATGAAAGACCAAATTTTACTTGTATTTGTTGCCGCAGAACTCATTATAGAAAACAAACTAGGAATGTTGATCTCTACAGAAAGAGTGAAAATGAAGATAATTATAAGTGGAAGGATTTTGCCACATATATATTTCTAGAAAATTGTTTTGATTTGGGTGAAGATCAGCGTATTTGTAAATACTGTTACAACAAGTTAGAGGAAAATAGAATGCCGACCAGAGCTGTACATAATAATTTAGAATTGGATGCTATTCCTGCTGAACTTTCTGAATTAAATACATATGAGTCTATACTCATTCAATGTGTTCATCCGTTCCAGACCATAGTACGTATGGAGCCCAAAACTGGTAAATTACCTCCTTCTGATTTACTGAGAGGTTTAAAAGGAAGAGTGGTGTATTTGCCCTTGGATTTGAAAAAAAATATGGAAACTATTGATGCGGATACTTTGGAAACTGAACCATTAGTTATTCTGGTTAATGGTGTACCTACAAAGAATAAGAAGATTTGGCAGGAGCTGGTAGATGTACGGAAAGTACAAAGAGCAAATTTGTATTTGAAAAGGAATAACAAATGGTATGAATCAATTTATAGAGAAGAAGAAGAAGAAGATTTACAAGAAGACACAGAAACACCAACTGGACAAATTGAAAAAGTGGACAAGTCAAAGGAAGAAGAAATTTATGAACATTTTAGCATACATCCTCTTCATTCAAAAGAAGTTATGGGAGATAATATTGATCTCTTTCAGATGAAGAAAGCAAAAGGAACTCCCGTGAGTGTATGGGAGGAGAGCTTGGAAGCTCGATGTTTTCCCCAGCTGTTTCCTAAAGGAAAAGGAGGACGATACGATGAACGTCCAGAACAGATTCCAGCTTCTGAGTATCGGACTACAAGACTATATGCTGAAGATCCCAGATTTCGACAAAGTATTCCTTATTTGTTCCATCTTTTATTTGAAAGCAACTTGTCTGCACTGTCTTATGCAGTAAATCACATTTTAAAAAGTGGAGTACATTTACAAAATGTGTCTGCTAAGGATTTTATGGAGAAAGTGCAGCACCGAGATGATCATTTGGAAACACAACTGATCAATCTGATGGCTTGTCAGCGTGGGACAAATGAATATTGGTACCGACGCCATGGTGAATTAAAATGCATGTTACGGAATTTAGGAACACCAACATGGTTCGTTACCCTAAGCTGTGCGGAGTACGCTTGGGATGATTTACTGGATTTTCTACGAGAGGCAAATTCAAACATTAAAAACATCGAATACAAGACAGCAGGAGAACTGTGCTCATTGGATCCGGTTAATGTTTGCAGATATTTCAATCATAGATTTGAGGCTATGATGTCCTTCATCTGCAATAAAAAAAATCCACCTCTTGGAGAAGTAGTAGATTTCTTTTGGAGAAAAGAGTACCAGGCAAGAGGTGCTCCTCATATTCATATGCTGTTGTGGATCAAGGATGCCCCAAAGTTTGGAACAGATACTGATGAAGCAGTGTTATCTTTCATTGAAGAATATGCAACATGTGCTATACCAAAAAGCACAGAAGAGAAAAAGTTAAAGGAGCAAGTTTTACGTTTCCAAAGTCATCGGTGTGGAAAATACTGTCGACGGAAATACAAGAGCAAAGATAAATACTACACTAAATGTCGATTTGGATTTCCTAGACCTGTTCTTTCAAATGGAAGAGTCAACAGTTTTATGTCAGCTGTGAGACATACTATCACAAGAAAATCACCTAAGAATACCTACAACCTAAAAAGAAAAGAAGAATCAAAAAATATAAATGACTACAACCCAGTCATTTTATCCATGTGGAACGCTAACATGGATATACAGTATGTAGCTGACAATTCCATTGCTGTTGCAAGATATGTAACGTCTTACATTACGAAATCAGAAAAAACAGAATTGAAGGAAATGTGGGAAGAGATTTCTCACGAGAAGACTGTCAGTAAGAAGCTGTACAGTTTCAGTTTGAAGATGTTATCGCATCGAGAAATTGGATCCTACGAATGTTCAGATAGGTTATCTTCTGCAAGTCTCTACTCAAAGGCAAGAAGAATAATTTGGGCAAGTTTAGGCCTTGCAGCAATGAGAAATCGGGTACTGAAATCTGTTGGAGAAATTGAATATTTGGCCGAGAATGACCCAGAAAGTACAGATATTTTGAAATCAAACATGTTGGACACATATTATCCCAAGAGAAGTCAACATCTGGAGAACATGTGTCTCTATGAAGTGCTGCAGAACTACATTTATTCACGGAAAGCCGCAGAAGACATCAACAATGGAAAATATAAAGTCGTTGGTGAGGAAGGATGTTTGGTGAAGCAAACAAAAGGAAGTTTGATAAATCACAGGAAGCTGAGTTGCGACACTACTGACAAGAAGGAATTTTACTACTTGGCTCTTTTACAGTTGTTTAAACCATGGCGTAAAGAGGATGAACTACTGGGAGAATTTCAAAGCTATGAAGATTCTTTTAATGCTTGCAAAGACAGCATACAATGCAGTACATTCTCAAGTTATCTGCAAATGTTAAATGAAGAAATTGAACAGGAAACTACAATTGCAGCAGAAATAGCTAGAGACAGTTCTCAGGACAGCCAAAGTTCAGGAACACTCAGTCAAGATCCCCTAGGACAACCAATCGTTGAAAATGAAGCATCAATAGCCATGAATGAAGTGGAAACGGCTATGAATCAAGCTCAAGAAGAATTTATAGACTTAGAAAATTTGGAAAGACAACTGAATCAAGAGCAGCAACAAATTTATGAAGAGATCAGAAACAAAATTGATCACGGATTTCTACATGAAAAAAAAGAGTGCTCATGCACATCATTTCATCCAATCAGGATGTATGTAAGCGGACAAGCTGGAACTGGAAAAAGTTTCCTTATAAAAGTCATCAGAAGCTACCTACAGCAAAAAACAGATTCTACTTTGTCTTGTGTGGTTACTGCTCCAACTGGGTTAGCAGCATATAACATAAAAGGAATCACTTTACATCGTTTGCTAATGTTACCAGTGGAGCATGAGAACAAAATACAATACAACAAGCTAACTGGAGAAGCATCCTTGGAAGTTTCAAGAGTATTGAAGAAGATGCAAGTTCTCATTATTGATGAGGTGAGCATGGTATCAAACTTAATGCTTGCCTTTGTGCATTTAAGAATGCAGCAAATTTTGAAGACAGACTATGACATGTTATTTGGTGGAAAACACGTCATAGTTTTTGGAGATCTTTTGCAACTTACTCCAGTTAAAGGACAACCAGTGTTTAATACTGTCACACATGAAGACACGAAGAAGTCATTGGGAAGCATCGGAAATACAAATATTTGGTCCTTCTTTGAGTACAAGGAACTTACTACTAATATGAGGCAAGCAAGCGATGAAGAATATGGAAGTATTCTGAAAGATATCCGAATTGGACTACTCACAGAAGTTGGCAAAAAAGCATTACAGAGTCGGCTGCTACATAATTTATTTCCAAAGGAAGAAATAGTTGCAGAGAAAATATACAAGAACATTGCAGAAAACAAAAGTGTCATCTGCTTAATGCCAACTCTACGTGAATGCTCAATATTTAATGAGGAGCTTTTGAAATTGGAAAAGGAAGAGATCAGGAAATTGGAAGCAGTGGACAAAATTGAGGATGGAAGAATTACTGTCACAGTAACAGGCAAACTGAAAAATAAATTGGATTCACTAGAGAAGAACATCTCCAAAACAGCTGGATTAGAAAAAAATCTATATGTTTGCATAAACTGTAGAGTATTTTTAAGAAGAAATTTGGATGTTGAAAAAGGTTTAGTTAATGGAGCTATGGGAAGAGTTGTGGGTTTTATTAATTATCAGAAAAAAGATGGAATTGGATGTTTAAAAATAAAATTTGATCAGATAGAAGAAGTTAAAGATATATGTCGTTGTACAGTTCGTTTCATGCTTGTGAAAGACTTATATGTACGTAGGAAGCAGTTTCCGTTTTCTCTAGCATATGCTGTAACTATTCACAAGTCTCAAGGATTGACTGTAGATTGTGCATTTGTGAACATTGGTTCAACTGTGTTCAAAGAAGGTATGGCATATGTTGCTTTGTCACGAGTGAAAACATTATCAGGTTTATTCATGATAGACTTTGATGATTCAAAAGTTAGTGCTGATACAAACTGTGTAAAGGAGTATAATAGATTAAGAAGAAGTTATGCTCCTCATTTAGGTCAGTATCCTGTGTTGGAGAAACGTGTAGTTTCTCGTAAAAGAAAAAATGAGAATATCTGTAATGAAGATGTAGAGAAGAGGAAAAAAAAGAGGAGTGATGTAATTGCAAGCAAAAAGAAAAAGGAAAATGAAGAACAGGTTGTAGGATGTCATTTTGAAAATAGCTCTGGTGTCAACTGCTACGCAAATGTAGTGCTGAATGTTGCATTTTATCTGGAAAGTTTGCAAGAGCAGATAATAGTAAATCAGGGAAAAAGATTCTGTTCTGAGCTGAGTCTCCTTTTTCAAAAGCTGAGTAAAGATAAAACTCAAATAGAAACTGCTACTGAAATTAGAAAACTTTTAGATATATGTTCAGGACGAACACAGTTTTCTCAAAATGAACAGCAAGATGCACACGAATTTTTGATGTATTTTCTTCATGTACTGGAAGAAGAAGAAGTTGCAATTGATATTTTATTTGGTCTCTCTTATAAATGGGAACATAGTTGTGAAAACTGTTATAATATATGTGGCTCTAATGTTGATAATGAAAGGTTTATTTATTTGACATTGCCAGAGAGTAAAACAGTCACTTTTGCAAAATTAGTCAAAGATGCTAATCATAGCATGAAATGCGGTGAGTGTAAATCTGACATGTTTTCAACATTAATTTTAAAGGAATACGGACAGTATGTAATTTTAATGATGCAACGATGTAGAGCTGATGGTTCAAAATTGGATACTTTAATAAAGAAGTTTACAGGACAGCAATTATCAATTTCAGGAAAAACTTTTGTAACTGTTGCAATAATTTTCCATGATGGACCTACTGTTACTTCTGGACATTACACAGTTTATCTTAAATGTGAAAAAGGCTGGACACTGTGTAATGATTCCCAATTGATTTTCAAACAACGTTTGCCTTTTGATTTAGCAAATTCCTATCTAATCTTCCTGAAACCTAAATTTTAGAGAGACTTGGCAAAATCTGGACAAAATAATTTTACCATTTTACTGGATTACCATTGGAATTTTCTAAAAAAAAGATTTTTAAAATTATCATTTGGCCTAATGGAAAGATAACCAATTGTAATGTGGACTTTTTTAATTTTTAATGAAACTTTCAAAAACCAATAATTTAGAGAAAATCGGTAACATCTGCACAATTTAAATTTTGGAATGTTATTGGCGTGCCATTGGAAATTTTTTCAAAAAAGATTTTAAAAATTACTATTTGGCCATGCGGAAAAGTAACCAAATCTATTGTGGACTTAATAAATTATTAAAAAAAAATTCGGGAACCAAAATGTTACAGAGAATCGGTGAGATCTGGACAAATTAAACTTTAGAATTTTATTGGATTACCATGGGAAATTTAATCCCAAAAATTTTTTAAAATTACTATTTGGCCTAAAGGAAATGGAATCAGATGTATTGTGGAGTTATTTGAGATATAATATTGTGATTATACTTCTGAAACAAAAATATCAGACGGTATTTTAAAGAAATAAGTATTGTTTTTTGATGATATTTTTTTAGAATATTATGCATTTCTGTAATGTTAAGTTTAAGTGAGAAGAGATTCTGGGCTTTTTTAATACAATCTTTGAGATTGTTATTTTTTTTTTGCCCGCTGTTAAATGATGAATGCAATTGCTTTCACAATTTAAAGTGAAATGCAATATATTCTGAAAACAGCAAAAATAAGGCAAAAATATTTTTTGGTAAATATGTAAATACGTGTACTGTATTTTAAAATGTTTAAAAAATATTAATACTTTTTTCTTTTTTTCAGATTGATATAGAAAATTTTCGAAAACTAGAACCATTTTTAAAGCAATTTTTTTAAAAAAAAACAAATTAATAAATATTTTTTTGAGTGGGTATGGTAAGTCAATAATAATAATTGTAGTGTTTCAAAGTCCTTGTAATGTGATTATTGATTTTTAGTGTTTTTTTAAAAAAAAAAAATAATAATTACGCGCACCGTACGCGTACGGTAAAAAAAAAAAAAAAAGTTTTTAAAAACATCTATAAAAAAAAGATGAAAGATAAGGTTGGCTCTTAAAAGAGCCGTTGTGTTCATGCAGGGAGAGAGGAAAGAAAGAATGGGAAAATTAGTCTCTGTGACAAGTGTGCTGATCTATTTTGTTGTTCACTAGGGAAACACTGGTCTCCCTATGACAAATTAGATCATGACAAGAGGCGCATCGAATATCAACCCTCCGAAATCGAGGGTTAATTTCCAGAGGGCCAGCAAAAGGAGATGCTCCCCCCACAGATGAAGGGCTCACCTGACCTGCAGAAGAAGGAGTCAGCCCTGCAGATGATGGTCCAGGCTGAGCTGCTGTGGATGTGCTTGGTTGACTTTCTGAAGGGTTACCTCCAAAAAGTCGAGCATGTGTCCTTTTGTGTACATCCTTGAGGTGCCTCATCATGGTATGATTCCCAAAGGAATACTTCCTGTCAGGATTACCTCTTGAAAGTACACGCTGACACAGCTTGCAAGTCACTAAGGGTGCATTTACCTTTAGCTGGCCTTCAGGAAAAGTAAAATAATCCCATACATAAGAGGTCTTTTGTTTCCTCGCTCTCTGCCTCAAGGTAGTGCTGCTAGTGCTAGCCTCACTCTCAGAAGGGCTCTGCTGTTCTGCCATCGTATCACAAAGACAACCCAGCTCCTTCTCCTAAGGGATCACAAGCAGAAATGAGGGGAATGGGTGTGGTGTAGGAGAGTTCTAGAACTGAAAGTAGTTTCAACCAATCAAAAGTTGTGTTTCATGAACACATGACCTTCCGTACGCTTACGGTACGCTTACGGTACGCTTACGGCAAAAGTGCGCATGCGCGTAAAAAAGACACGCGCTTGCGCGCATGCGCATAACAGTCACTACCCGACACTTCCGCGTAACGTGCGCGTGTAGCGTACACGCGTACGCGTCCCACGCGGAGTACGCGCGGCTACGCAAATTGCGTAACTATACGCAAACAGCGTAGATAAATTACGGGCGTTGCGTAAACCGTACGCTTACCGTAAGCTTACGGTACGCGTACTAAAAAAAAGGAAAAAATGTACTGCAAAAAATTATAACATGTTTATTTTATGAAATATATTTAAAAAAACATATTAAAGAATTTTAAAAATTTAACCATAGTCTTTATAAAAGGTTAGAACATTAAATTAAAAATATGTTTAAAAAAATAGAAGAAAAAAAAAAAATTGCATTTAAAAAACCTTGCAAATTCACTGAAAAAACCATGGGTTTCACACACGTTATAGTTAGGAATTAGCATTTAAAAAACCTTGCTAATTCAATGAAAAAACCATAGGTTTCACACACGTTATAGTTAGGAATTAGCATTTAAAAAACCTTAGAAATTCAATGAAAAAACCAAAGGTTTCACACATGTTATAGTTAGCTGGACATTTTACTCGTAAAAAACCATTGAAATTCCCCCGTTATAGTTAGTTAAGCTAACTATAACTCGCGCGCCCGCAATGCACTGCAGATGACGTCACATATTACATCACTCATGACATGGTCAGTGACATCACTCATGACATCACTGATGACATCTCAAATGACATCACTGATGACATCACTGATGACATCATCCTTGTGATAGAGTGACAGACCTCCTCTCACCCTAATATAACCTTTGATACACACATTCATAAATAGAGACTAAACTTTTCAAAACAATGGACATACCAATACCAGTTACAACAACCTCTTCAGTAATTCTAAGATCCACATACACATCCACTCATTCACCAACAGTCCTATACAGTCACTCATACATGTACTCACTCATCATATGTACTCATACACCTATACATCCTGTTACACAATGCCACTCATCCGTAGAGTTACTCACACACATAGTCACCCATGCTAATAAAGAATCAAACATCCGTTTACTTGCATATAGTTATACACACACCACCACACTTACTTCTACAAAAACTTACACATACTTAGTCTTTTAAACAATCACTTATAGAAACACATACTTATTCATACAGGAACTCTTTCAATCTCTCACTCTCACATATACTCACTTATATACACCAATAGTCACATATACTAGTTAAAAACATATGTAGTTACTCATAAAGACACTGTAGAGACAGTCATTCACTCACTAACACACCCATACACACACTCATCCACCCATGCAGTCCTGCACACATACTATCTTCAACACATACAAACAGTGAGTCACTCATTCATGCACCTATGCACTACGTAATACCCCCCACCGAACCATGCAGACACTCAGACTGATAATCAAAAAACCAACTAATAACCTATATAGACACTCATGTAGGTACTCACCAACCCATATAGCCACTTATACACAAAGTGAAAGACTGATACAGATATATACATATTTAAACATTACTCACTAAGCCATGTATTCACTATGATACACCTAATCAGTCAGTTACACAATCAATTTTTCATAAACAAATCATCCATTTAGACACTTATATACCCATTTATTCTTCCATCGACCTTGAGATATACATATATAAAACATATTTAATTTTCAGAAAAACACACATTCACGGGATGATGTCATCAGTGATGTCATCAGTGATGTCATTTGAGATGTCATCAGTGATGTCATGAGTGATGTCACTGACCATGTCATGAGTGATGTAATATGTGACGTCATCAGCAGTGCATTGCGGGCGCGCGAGTTATAGTTAGCTTAACTAACTATAACGGGGGAATTTCAATGGTTTTTTACGAGTAAAATGTCCAGCTAACTATAACATGTGTGAAACCTTTGGTTTTTTCATTGAATTTCTAAGGTTTTTTAAATGCTAATTCCTAACTATAACGTGTGTGAAACCTATGGTTTTTTCATTGAATATATATATATATATATATATATATATATACATAGCCCTGAGACGTAATAGGCATTTAGTCCTATTTCTATTTCTGTGTCTGTGCCCGTCCCTGTTTTTGATTCTGAAAATCTGGTCACCCTAGGTTACCATGACTTCAGAGCTGCTGAGTGCTAGGTAATTTGGAGTCACGTGGATGGGGGCAGCATCTCTGTGTCACTGGGGTAGCTTTATGCACCACAGCCTCTGCAGGGTTGGCTCCCGTGCTTCAAGAGTTTGACAGCTTCGGCCTTTCGCAGCTGCACCTTTTGAGCTGGTGTGTGTGCGGCACCTCTCAAGTTCCCAGAGCAACTTCCAGTACACAGTGGCCTATGCATTGCCGTAGAAAGGGACCCTCTAGCAAAATGCTTGCTTTCTGAAACCCAGCACAAGTTGTATAGGGCTGCCCCTGACCTATGTAAATTACTGTATATGTTTGTAAAGAAGCCTTCCGTTGCACCTCTTGGCCTTGTGAGCTCTCCCAACTCTAACGCCTTCAACACTTCCTCTGGGATACGCTATATAATATTACAATCCACAGCAATGTATAATTTTCAGGAAGTGTTGTGGGTTTGTGATGCCTCTTCATCAGTCTCCTAATACCTGTGACAGCTAAAACCTTGGAAATGCAGTGCCTGGTAGAAATAACACATGTATGCTTTACATGACTAGAAGAAGGCATACAGTATCTGCCCTACCCCTTTTCTAGCTCCATTAACTGAATTCTAGACTAATAGGGCGTGCTTTAATCATGATGGTATGACATATCCCATCCTTCCTGTCCATTAATGCCAACCATGGCCTAACAGATTGACAGTATCAATTGCTACTCTAAAGTTTACTAAGTTGTGCATCCCCACACTAGTGGTCACTCTAAACTAATGCCTAGTCTCACAAAGCAATGCTTAAAAAAATTAGAGCGCTAACCTGAGTGCAAACATTCTTCCGCAGCCAACTCCAGGCTCAGTGGGCAGGTCTCATCGGCATGTATTGTTATTCTATGGTGATTGGTGGACACTTTATTATTGTGCTGATATCCATCATTAGCGCAATGGATCGGAATTCTACCGCTCATGGAACTTTGCCGAATTTCACAGAGTTTTTGGGTAACTCCACGAAATTCCTCAGTGTAAAATATTTCGAGTTCCATCCACCCCTACTTTTTAGGTACCAGCATGCCCATGATACTCTGACACATTTAGGAGAAGCCTTACATAATATTACTCATGGTCCTCTTAGGGCTCCAAAGGCATTGCTTTCAATCAATTTACTCAAACAGCAATCTGGGTTTGCATGGTCCCAGCTGGTGAACATAACTCTATTACTCAAAAACATGATGGATCTATTCGAGCCGGGCTCGTGTGTCGAAATAAGATTAAGACACACACAGTGGATTATAGTCACTTGAACAATGTGCGAATACCTTAATTTCAACAAACGCAGATATAATACCTCTAGATATTAGAATAAAATCAAATGTACTTGAAGTGCCATGGCTTTTGTATGTGTGTATTGTTTGAGTAGTAGAAGAATCGATTTCCTGTGCCAATACTAAATTCTTTTTTAGAAGCAACTTGTTGAATGCTTCCCCATAAGGGGAATAGTTAAAATGTAAACATTCTACCTGGATCAGATTTATCAGGCCACATACCCTTTGATCCCAGATTTTTACATGACATGATGTTCAAACACCCTACCCTTATAATACAAATTGGGGAGCCAAGATTTCCCACAAGCTTAGTTAAAGAATCGTCAAGTTGGTCCATGACCTCTGTGTGTCTTGTGTCAAAGATGTTATAATAATAATTAGACAGTAAAATATCCAATTGACTAGAACATCCGCAGTGCAACTTTTGACACCACGTAGTGCTCCTAATAACTTCAACCCCTGCACTTGTTTATTTCACTGAAATAAGCACTGCCATCCCTCGTTGCACTCTCCCTGCTGACACCTATAAAGCTGGGGAGCAGAAAGATGTAATTCCAACCAATTCAAGATTTTCCAATCTCCACGTTTCCTGACAGCACTCCATAGGGCCGATTCCAATCCTGGAAAAAGGCTGTACGAATCGTTGTACGGAGCGTTTTCTCTGTACGACTCGTACCCAGTAAACTTTCCGTACAACCCAGGAAGTACGATTCGTCCAGAAAGCCTATTTCTGTACGTTTCGTACAAAAGAACGTATGGGTAAAAAAAACAACGATTCTGATCCGCAACAGTTTGTACGCGAAGTCCGGACTTATTCAAGCAGCAGTTTCCGGCCCAGCAAGTACGATTCGTCCCTACGTCACTCCCTACAGCTTTTTTTTTACGAGAGCCAAACACAGCCGGAAAAGCAGAGTCCTACGTGAACCGCTACGCCAACGGAGCCCCGGTACGTGACGTACATGCCATGAACCCCATCGTACGTGTCATCCTGGTCCTCCTAGCCTACGACCTGGTGCACCGGACCCGACACACACGCCGCAGCAGATGAGAACAACACCCAGGGGCCAGGGTGGGGGTGAGGGGCAGGTAACATACCCCATACCCAAATCCAAACCTATAATTTGGAGCCCATACATTACCACCAGGGTCTGGTCACTTAGGGGGGCGTGGCCAGCAACCCCTGCGTACCGCAACAACGGAAGTGTATGTGTACGGTGCGTTTCACACGTACCCATATGGCACCAGTACAATAGTGATACGGACCGTACACACGCAATGAATGCGTGGGTACAGTGTGTTTCACACGTGCCCCTATGGCACCAGTAGAATAGTGATACAGACCGTACACACGCAATGAATGCGTGGGTATGGTGCGTTTCACACGTACCCCTACGGCACCAGGAGAACAGTGATACAGACCATAAACACGCAATGAATGCGTGGGTATGATGCGTTTCACATGTACCCCTATAGCACCAGGAGAATAGTGATACGTACCGTACACACCCAATGAATGCGTGGGTACGGTACGTTTCACACGTACCCCTATGGACACCAGTACAATAGTGATACGGACCGTACACACGCAATGAATTCGGGGGTACGGTGCGTTTCACACGTCCCCCTAACGCACCAGTAGAACAGTGATACGGACCGTACACACGCAATGAATGCGTGGGTATGGTGCGTTTCACACGTACCCCTACGGCACCAGGAGAACAGTGATACGGACTGTACACACGCAATGAATGCGTGGGTACGGTGCGTTTCACACGTAACCGTACGGCACCAGTAGAATAGTGATACGGACCGTACACACGCAATGAATGCGTGGGTACAGTGCGTTTCACACGTACCCCTACAGACACCAGTACAATAGTGAATCGGACCGTACACACGCAATGAATGCGGGGGTACGGTGCGTTTCACACGTACCCATACGGCACCAGGAGAATAGTGATACGGACCGTACACACGCAATGAATGCGTGGGTAAGGTGCATTTCACACATACCTGTAGGGCACCAGTAGAATAGTGATACGGACCGTACACACGCAATGAATGCGTTGGTATGGTGCGTTTCACACGTACCCGTATGGCACCAGTAGAATAGTGATACGGACCGTAAACACGCAATGAATGCGTGGGTACAGTGCATTTCACACGTACCCATACGGACACCAGTACAATAGTGATACGGACCGTACACACGCAATGAATGCGTGGGTACGGTGCGTTTCACATGTACACATAGGGCACCAGTACAATAGTGATACGGACCGTACACACGCAATGAATGCATGGGTACGGTGCATTTCACACGTACCCGTACAGCACCAGTAGAATAGTGATACGGACGTACACATGCAATGAATGCGTGGGTATGGTGCGTTTCACACATACCCATAGGGCACCAGTAGAATAGTGATACGGACCGTACACACGCAATGAATGCGTGGGTACGGTGCGTTTCACACGTACCCATAGGGCACCAGTAGAATAGTGATACGGACCATACACACGCAATGAATGCGTGGACACGGTGCGTTTCACACGTACCCGTAGGGCACCAGTAAAATAGTGATACGGACTGTACACACGCAATGAATGCGTGGGTATGGTGTGTTTCACACGTACCCGTAGGGCACCAGTGGAATAGTGACATGGACCATACACACGCAAGGAATGCATGGGTATGGTGCGTTTCACACATACCCATAGGGCACCAGTAGAATAGTGATACGGACCGTACACACGCAATGAATGCGGGGGTATGGTGCGTTTCACATATACCCCAATGGCACCAATACAATAGTGATACGAGGCGCACACACGCCAGGAATGGAGGGCTACGAGTCGCACAAGGATGTCCATCAAGTACTTGTCATTGCATACTTTCATGTGCAGGCCCTAGGTGTGTCAGCCAGTGATATTGCATAGGTCATCTCATCTAGTTGCACAATTGGTGTGTGATGACATGTGGACACATGTCATGTGTGATGGGGCACTATGTGGCACACATCACCTTGACACTTGCCACATGTGTGTCTGTAGTCCAACTGTGTCATGCACAGCAGCAGTGGGATGGCACAGTCATCACCACCCACACCTGTCTCCTGATGCCAGGGACAGGGACACTCTATCAACTGACATGTCACGATCAGCATGCCTCTATGTGGCTATGTCAGGTGTGTGGCATGTGTTCCCATGAGCTTGCTGTTAGTGTTCCGTAAACTGCATCTGCTGTTGGTGCATCCAACATGGGTCTGTGTGGAGATGGGCATGGCACACATCTACGCACACCATGCCACATGTGGATTCCCACGGCTGTAGGGTCTGTGTGCATTGGACATCATATTTTCCCAGGCATACATGTCTGCGTCATCTCAATGGCTGTGTTTATTTGTTGTCACGTGTACCCCTTCATCGCAATGTGTTTCATATGTACATTTGACATTCCATGTGACCTGTGCGTGTGCCTTGCAGTCAACTGTCTGGATGAGATGACATCCTTCCAATGGAGCTATGTGGATGTGTGTCACTCCGGTGATATCTCTGGCTGTTCACTTAGACTTGCCCCCAGCTCATTTCAGGGCATGTCATGTAGACTTGACAATCAACAGGTGTATCTGGCTTTTCGTAGGAGTGCCAGCAAGCTGGCATATGTGTCCTGGATGTATTGCACACACCAGACTCCATAGTTACCTGATGTTTAGTAGCAGTTTTGCATGTGCTATGTTCATTGACATTGATGTTGGCAGACTCTCAATCTTCATTATTCCTAACAGTGTCTTGCAGGGCGCCGCCTGTCCCAAGACCAATGCCAGACTTGGCTGCTATGAGGGAACGTGCCTGCATCCGACATTACAGATTCACTCGACAGTTGATTGAGGACTTGACCGACAAGCTGGCACCACACCTCCAACCACAACACAGGTATCCTACTGTGCTGACCCCCAAGATGAAGGTGATGGCAACCCTACATTTTTTTGCCACAGGTACATTTCAATTGACCATAGCTGATGTTGGTGGGATGTCACAGACAATGTTCAGCCGTGTCCTGCGTGATGTTTTGGCAGCCATGTTGGAGCACCTTGATGAATTCATCAAATTTCCTACTCCTGAGGAGTTGACAGATGTCAAAGGTGATTTCTATGCCCTGGGAGGGATGCCCCATGTCATTGGGTCCATTGATGGGACACATGTGGCTTTGGTACCACCACAGGCACAGGAGCAAGCCTTTCACAACCTTAAACATTACCACTCAATAAATGCCCTTGTGGTGTGTCTTGCTAACATGCTGATTTCCCATGTCTGTGCACGTTTTCCAGGATCAGCACACGATGCCTACATCATGAGGCGTAGCAGGGTGCCACAAATGATGCTGCGGCTGCACAACGAACGAGCATGTCTTGTTGGTGGGTATAGTCTGTTTGTCCTGTGTGTTGCGGTATCTTTGGCTCTTACGGCATCTCCTGACCCACTTATTTACATGATGTTTCCATGTAGGGGACTCTGGATATCCCAACATGCCATGGCTAATGACACCTCTCCGCAACCCAAGAACAGCTGCAGATCACCGGTACAACAATGCACACGGGCAGACCAGGTAGTGATTGAGAGGACGTTTGGCCTCCTGAAGAGCCGATTCCGGTGCCTTGACAAGACAGGCGGATCCCTCCCATATGCACCTGAGAAGGTCTGCAAAATCTTCACTGTGTGCTGCATGCTGCACAACATGGCCATTGAGAAGGCAGTGCCCCTCATCCTTGATCCTGATGAGCAGCAACATCCACCCGTGGAGGATCTAGGGCTTGGTCACGAGGCAAGTGATGAGGAGGAGGAGGATGATATCCGGAGTCAGCTCATACGTAACTTCTTCTCATAATGGTGAGACACTGAGTATGAGTGTGCAAGCTTGTAGCATTGAGTGGCATGTGTTGCAATGTGTGTGTCCAGCTGAATGAATGCAAAGTGACTTTGATGTGTGTACTGATGTGTCACTCGAGTGATGATGTCATGCCACACAGTTTTGCGGAGAGACTTTCTTTGAAATTTGCATGTGTCCAACATTGTTCATGTTTCGTAACTAACCATGTGTGCGGCGAGATTTGTTTTAGGTGACTTCTTGTGTGTCTGTCATTCCCAGGTTTTTACGCTTGTTGTCTGCTTGTGTCATCTTTGTACTCCTGCTATTCCTCATGAGGATTGCAACGTGTGCTGAATCAGCGTTCCATGCACGGACATGTGGAAATGTCAGTTTGGGTAAGGATTGCAGCAAGGCTTTTTGGTGGTGCTACGGGTTGGGAATGTGTGGAGACTGCTTCTGTGCATGTTGTGGTACCATGCATACATGTCTTCTCACCATGGAGCATATAACATGTAGCATCACTCCCATGACATGATAGTCACCCTTCTTGACAGTCATTTGTAGTGGAGTGTGGAGTCTGATGAAGGCATCAATGTGCGTAAACCTTGCCTCTGAAACATTGCGGATGCTACGGGTGGACATAGTGTGGGACATCACAACAACAGGCTCTATGGTGAATTGCAGCCTCTCCGTGTGCAGCAGGATGTGTTTGGCTCATCCCCTTAACTTGTGTGCCAGTTCATTGGGATTTACAACATCCGTGTTGTGAAGGGGGGGTCCAGCGTATGTCCCACATGTTCTGTCAACTGACCTGTGAGTCTGTTCGTATGGATGCATTTCACTTTGTGTGAGTTTGTGCAATAAAGGTGTTCAGCACATCTGTCACTGCAGATCTCTTGCCAGTTTGCATGTGTCATCTATGGCATAATTGTCAAAGATTGAGCATATGAGTGTATGTGCACTTCGGCAACATGCATGCAGTTCTTCATGGCGAATAATCTCTATTGTGCATGAAGTACCTGGTTGTGTATGTATTTGTGCAGGTTGCTCCCCACAACGGGACGTCAACGCCTGCTGACGGTGTGTCTCCTGTGTGCAGCTCCGCACTTTGTTGCCTGATCCTGTGGCTGTCATTTTTGTTGATTCTTCATACATTTTCTCGGAGTGACCCATGAGTAACCTGACACTCCTTCCTTTACATACACCTGTTGCACTGTGCCTTTCTGACCTCCTTGTCTTTGTGTGCTACTTTTTGCCTAGTTTCTTACCCCTTCCGCCTGCTGCAGCCTCACCTGCGGCACCGCCCCACCGAGTGCCCTGATTCTGCAACCCACACGCCTCCAAAATGCTCCTCCCTTCCCCCCTCCACCCACTCTTAATGCAGCCAGCAGCTTGTCTGTGCCACTGTTGCGCCAACACCGTGCCAAAGGCAGGACCGTCTGCGCCTGCAACGTGCACAGTGCACGACCTTCTGGTCCTTGCATGACCCACGTCACACAACAGGCTCATGCTGCAGCCACCCTCCAAGCAATGTCCACCAGACAAGCAACCGCCTGCTATCAGGCAACCCCTAAGCGCACACACGTCACCTTTGCATGCTGAGTGTGCAACTCCAACTGCCTACACAGCGCTGCCCTGCCTACCAGTCCCTGTCAGAACAACCAGGTCATGTGCCTCCTACTCCACACCCACTCCGTCCACCAGCACGCCATTGGACTCTGTTACCTCCTCAACACAACAGCCCCACACATCACCTTCATGACAGTAACCTGGATAAAAGCATCCTCAGCACACAACTTCTTCATTGCCATCTCTGACGGATACAAGATCACCCGCAGGGACGGCACCAACAATCCCGGCGGATGACTTGCAATTTATTCACAAGTACACCCTCAGAGTCACAAATCTGGCTTTGCACCAACCCCCTGGCAACCCTCAGAGTAACACTCATCTACAGATCTCCAGGCCTACATCCACAAATCCACAAAGCCATCAACACATACATCTGCACGCACGCCCTCACCTCCACAGGCTACATGTGGCTGGGGGCCAGTAACTTCTTGCTGGAGGAGAACCACACCACCATCCATCATTGGTCCATCAGCATTTGCATCCACGTCTCCGACAAGCAACACACTGCCCCACACCCCGCTACCGATCCCCCAAAGATGCTTGATGTAAGTCACCACAGACAAGCTGTGTGGGACATTCGAACCAACACCCCCGCCACACCCTGCAACCTCACACATTGGATCAGCAACTGATCCAACAATCTTGCCACATTGACAGACTTTCCTGTGAAGCACAACAACAGTTAAGCCACCTGGGACAAGGCAGACCTACTGGACTCATACAGATCTAGCCGGACTCTTGTGCAAACCTTGCAACACAAAGAACCATCAGTTACCTTACAGCCCTGGAAAACGCCACACACAGCCATCACCATATCATCAGCAAGGACAAGTGGAGATCCTTCAGATAGGGCAGAGGCACCAAAACACACGACATAAAGGAGCTCATCAGCATTGTGAGTGGACTGACAGCAGCTCTCCATCCAAAAGACACCCCACCCTTGAAAGGCAGATCAAATCCCTTGCAACTTTCTACCACTGCAAGCTCATGGACATACACGACAGCCTTGGCACACAGAGGCAGACAGCACTATTATCAGCGGGACAAACCCCCCTCAGGTTCTGGACTCCCGTCAGCAGCAAATACACCACCTGGCTCATGTGCACCATCCACTCTGGCTCTCCATCAGGCCCCTGCTCACACAACATCTCAACCACATCATTCCCCATCCTTGAAGCCCACATCCAGCACGTCATGAATGTCTCCTTTGAATTTGCCACATTCCATGGGAGCTGAAGGCATGCAGAGACCCAGGCCCTTTTTAATCAACAGAACGGCAGTACCGCAGGAACTCCTGGAACATCACCCTGCTTTCCTACCCAGCAAATGTCATCAGGAAGACACTCAATGAGTAACTGCCAAAGTTCCTCCACGCAAACAGCTCCAGGCAACGGGCACCAGACCATCTACCACAGTAATCACACCACTGCAACCGTCATAATTGCCACCACCAACGACAACTTTGCCCTGCTCAATAATGGTGAGACCCCCCTCCTTGACCTCTCAACGGCATTCTACACCATGTGCTACCACACTGTCAGCTCACACATCTCAAACTCTGGTATCCAGAGGAGGGCCCAGGATTAAATCAACAAGGCCCAGGGAGTCGGCCTCCACCCTTTTGCATGTGGTACACTGTCTCCATGACCCCCCTCTCCACCATCACATGCGCACACGTCCTCATCATCATCTCGTATGCCATTGACACCCAGCTGCTCCTCACCCTCCCCAAAGACCCAGCCATTGCCAGATCCAACCTTCAAGAAGGCATAAGATGTGTTGACAAATGGCTGAACATCAGCCACCTGAGGCTGGACTTGGACAGGACTGAGGTTATCATCTGAGGATTGTCCCCTTACAGCTGGGTCAACTCCTTGTGTCCCACCGGCCTGGGCACCGCACCAGCACCCAGTGGCCACGCTCGCATGCTGGTGTTCATCATGAACTCATCGCTCACAATTACCATGCAACTCAACACCCTCCGCATGCTGCAAATGATCCACAGATAGATTCACTCCAAGGCAAGACAGACCGTCCCCCAGGTCCACGACACCAGCCGGGTCAACTACAGCAATGCCCTCTACGAAGGGACAACAGCAAAACTACAGGAGAACTTGTCCACATCCAGGGTGCATCCGCACACCTCATCTTCAACATCCCCCGCCCCAGCCACATAGCCGTCCACCTGAGATAGCTACAATGGCTCTCTGTCTGCTGCAGGATCACCTTCAGACTCCTCACCCACACTCAGGAGGCAGTCCACAACCCCAGACCCAAAACCGACCTTGGATGTCTGTCATCCAACACCCCGTTGGCCCAACTCTGTGCAGCCAACCTTGCCCTGGCCACCATTCATCACATCCACAGAACAACTGCATGCAGGAGATAGTTCTCCCACCTCGCCAAACAGACCTGGGACTCCCTCCCCGGGCACCTCCACATGACCCATGACCTCTACGCCTTCATGAAACTCTTCCAAATTGGTCTGTCTGAGCAGTATAGCAAGCCCCCCCTCAGCAGCTTGAGGCCATCACGGGTGAGTATTGGGCTCCATGTCTGTATTTAATGATACATTGTGACCCATGTGTGTCCTCGACCGGACTCAGATCCCAGTGTATGGATGGCTGGAGTTAGTTCCACACTCAGGCATACTTTGACATATCCCCACACTTATGACTGCAACATCAAATTTAAATTTGTGTTTTTTATTATTGGTCTGGGGCGTGATTTGTGCAAGAAAAAGGTGCAATACAGGGACCATAGAATCCAAAGTTCCCAGGGGGAGGTGGGATCCTTGGCATTTGAAAGCAGCAGAGTCCAGACCACAGTGTTTGGCATCATTGGTCAGACTGTGACCAGCAAGTCCATGTGGCAGAGAATGTCAGTCAATGAGGTGATGCTGTTGCACATGAAGGCCAGGTGCCAGGCCAGGTGACCTAGGAGATGTGGATGGGCCGCTGCCTCTAACGGTCTTTTCCGTGGACGACCCACCTTCCTCAGGGGACCCTCACATGCAGGCCTTGACGATGCTTGGGACGCTCCGTCGGACAAATCCTCCTCGTCCTCCCTCCCTGTGGCTGGTGGTGGTCTTCGTCTGGTGGCACAGGGAGGGTTGCCCATGTTGTCTGCGATCCAACAGAGTGAATGGCTTATGTCCCTTTGCACCACCAGGAGCTCAGCCAGTCTTGCCTCCATCTGTCCTTGGTATTCTTGTTGACTGGCATGTTGCTCGGCCTGCTGGTTCGTCATCTCTGTGATGGTCCCCTTTATCTCTGTGAGTGTCCCAACTACCTGATGATCTCCCTGGTGTCACGCCGGTATGCCTCCATGATGTTGTGTATGTGTGACATACCGGTCTCTTCAGCTGGCTGGTCATGTTCTCGCCTCCGCCTGCCTCCACTCCTACCACCCCTGCCCACACGAGCCTGGCCTGCCTTTGTGGGCACATCGGGTCTACGGGACCCCTGAGGGATGGCAGTGGTGGTGTTGTCTGCCTCCTCTTGGTTGTCCAGCGAACCTTGTCCCTCCTGGTCAGACTGGCTCAGTTGTTCACTGCGGGCAGGGCTCCTCGGTGTCTCCTGGGATGTGTCAGGAATGAGGGTGGTGGTTGGCATAGATGTTCCTGAACCAGGTGCTGCAGGGGCTTGGACACCAGAGGGTCCAGGTCGGTCGGGGTCATCTGCGGAGTGTTGAGAGGCGTCACTGCCGGTGGGATCAGGTTCCTCCCGAGCCTGGGACTGTGATTCTTCACCCCCATTGTTGGGGGGAGATTCCTCACGTTTCCCTGTGTGTGAGAGACAGACAATGTTAATGCTGTTTCATGCAACATCCATGTTTCATACACATTCTAGTTGGCACTGTTCCTCCAGGTAGTTGTATGTGCCTAGCATTCTCCTCAATGTTCACTTGTGGATGGGTATGTTGCGGGGGACAGATTGATATGTGCTCCTGAGTCTTTGACTTGTTGATTTTTGGCTTGGATGCTTCTTCGACTATGTATTGGTCTTGTTGTGTTACATGTCCATTGTGACAGTGGGTAAATCCATTGCCAGTCCCGGGGGTGTCTGCTTGTGTAAGGGGTGTGTGTGACAGGGCTTGCTGGTGGGTGTAGTGTCATTTGGCACTGGGGCTCCCAGGTGATGTAGCTGTCCCCCCATGGAGCATGCCGCCATGACAGTGAGCGTGAGTTCCTGTCCTAGATATCTGACCTTGTTGTGTTGGTGTTTGTGTTTGCACTGGTCACAGGAGGGCCTTGTGCTGCCTACACCAGGGCCCAGTGTCAGCTATCTTGTCAGTACTTTCACAGTCCCTGTGCATTGAGCATGGTGCATGGGTATGTACCTGGGCCATATGGGATGAGGGCAATTGTGTCTGATTTGGAGTTCAGGAATGCGTTTTGTGACACCCACCCTCCCAGCATACTGGACATCCATTCTTGGGTTAGTGCTTCGTGTAGCATGGGACATAGCATGGCCTTGCTTTCTCAATGGGGCATACACATGTTAGTGGTATTAGCGTTGTTTTTGACTATGGTTCTGGCCAGTGAGTGTTTGGAGGTAGTTGCGTGCATTTTGTGTAGTTGGGGTGTGGATGCCATTACCCCCATGTTACATAAGTTGTTTGTGTACTCACCAGGCTCTGGAACTCCTTGAAGTCCATGTACTCCCACCGGCGGAAGCAGGGCCATCACCTTCTCCTCCCAGGGATGGAACTGTACTGGTCTGTGGGGCCCACTACCTCCAGTGATGTTGCTCTGGGCGTAGTCATCATTCATCTTTCGCTTGACTGCCCTCAGCAGATCGTACCACCTGGCTTGGCATTCAGTCCTGGTCCTTCTGATGGGTGCAACAGCATTCACCCTATCGACGATCCTCTGCCACAGGCATGATTTTTCGGCTATGCTGGTCTGTCTGACCAATGTTCCAAACAGCTGTGGCTCGACTCTGATGACTTAATTGACAAGCTCCTCCCTTGTGAACTTTGGATTCTTGTCTGTGGGCATGGTGTGGGTTGAGGGTGTGGATGGTTGTGGGTGTGTGGGTCTGAATGTGAAGTTGTGGGTCTGAATGTGAAGAGGGGGTATGTGTGAAGGAGGTTGCGTGAAGGTGTATATGTTAAGGTGGATGGGTGCAGTTGTTGGTGTGTGCTCTCTAGCTGCAGTGAGTCTGTTGCAAAGGCTCATGGTTTGTGTGTGTGGGCCCTTTTTATTGGTCCATTTGTGGGTGGGCCTTGGTTTGAAATTTTGGTGGTTGTGTTATAAGGGGTGGTTGTATGTTTGGCCCGCTGATTGCCTGTTTGGATGTGGCCAGGTCAGTCATTTCCATGTTTTGTGCACTGTAGACGTGTTTTGTGGTGTTGTGCGAGTCGAATAGACCCTCCTTGTGATGTTTTACATTGCCTATGTACGGTGCGTTCATACGCGATGATGTTGTGAGGTGCGTACATATGCGATGTTGGGGTACGCACCGTACATACGCGATGATGTTGTTGTAAGGTGTGTACATACGCGATGTTGGCATACGCACCGTACATACGCGATGTTGGGGTACGCACCGTACATACGCGATGATGTTGTTGTAAGGTGTGTACATACGCAATGTTGTTGTGAGGTGCGTACATACCCGATGTTGGGGTACGCACCGTACATACGTGATGATGTTGTTGTAAGGTGTGTACATACGCGATGTTGGCGTATGCACCGTACATACGCGATGTTGTAAGGTGCGTACATATGCGATGTTGGCGTACGCACCGTACATGCGCGATGTTGGGGTACGCACCGTACATACACAATGTTGGGGTACGCACCGCACATACGCGATGTTGGCAGACGCACCGTACATACACAATGTTGGCAGACCCACCGTACATACGCGATGTTGGCATAGCACTGTACATACGCTATGTTGTTGTAAAGTGCGTACATACGCAATGTTGTTGTAAGGTGCATACATACACGATGTTGGGGTACGCACCGTACATACACGATGTTGTTGTAAGGTGCGTACATATGCATGGGGGGGCCTGTACGACTTGTACCCCTGTACGACTCGCACCCCGGGAACTACTTTTCCCGGGATACGAGACATAAAAAGTTTGCTTTGTAGCGGGTAAAGTCATTCCCCGTGTATGGGACGTTTTCCGTACGAATCCTAAATCGGAAAGCCGGTCCGGATTGTACTTGTACGGTCGGACTGTATTTTTAGGATTCGTACAGAAAAGTGTCCGGGTCCATCTCATACAACTTTTCCCGATCCAATTCGTACAGATCGGGCCGATCCGTATGTATTTTTCCCGTACGAATCGTACTTCACGGGTGGGACGGGACTTGTACGATTCGTATGGGAAAAATTATGGATACGAGTCGTACGGAAAAAAAAATACAGGATCGGAATCGACCCCCATGTTGTTACCCAAGATGAAATTTAACCAATCCATAGTAGATAACTTTGACCTACCCCCAGCAATATTCGACAATAAGATTTTGAGATTTCCAGAGTTTTCCCCCCTTGTAGGGATAGGGTTAACACAGCATACAGGACCTTTAGATGGGCCTTTTCCCCCCTTCTAACTCGTTTGTTATGCCATGACCTATTTTACAGTTCCCAAGTCAATCAGTATCTGTAATACCAGCCAGAGGGGTGAAAAGATTCAAAGTTGGAGCATTGTAGTGAAAGGACCTATGTGCCCTGGGTAGCGTTTATAGTGTAGATTACAGGTCTTGGGGTTTGTTAAACTAGCCTAGGGAATGAGCACGAATTATAATTCAAATGACGCAACAAACGTTTCACAATTACTGGGTTCCTGAAACTAATCAGTAAAAAATCACCTTTGCCTTTCTTTTAGCCATAACCCACCCAACCCAACGGTCTCCCACGGCCTTCTGTTGGAACGTCTGTGGGAGGCCGGGGTCAGAGGCAGCACGTGGGAATGGACCAAGGACTTCTTGCAGAATAGATCCTTCCAGGTCTTACAACATCCTTTTAAGTCCTTAAAAATGTCGTCCAGGACCCCATCATGCCCAGGGGTTTTCCCACAGGTGGTCTTGTAAATGGCATCTATTACCTTACTTAGACTGACTGACTAAAAGCGCAGGCAAGGGGTTCTACAGGGGTTCTACAGGGCTCAGCCCTCAGCCCTACTTTATTTAATGTGTACATGCGCCCCCTGGCAGCGATTGTGCTGAAACATGGGGTGAAACTGATGTCATATGCCGATGACAATCAGTTAATTGTCACATTGGAGCAAAAGGAGGCAGAAGCGACATCTAATTTCAAGGCCTGCTTGAGTGATCTTGCAAACTTGATGAAGTTCAGCTGGTTGTAATTGAATGCAGGTAAGATGAAGGTGATGGTAGTGGGTTAGCAGCCCTCCATGTGGTCACATTTGTGGTGGCCGGAGGAACTGGGACCAACTCCGACTCCCAAAGCTGAGGTTAAAATTTTAGGAGTCTGGTTCGACAATTCCCTATCGTTTACATAGCAGATATCAGCTGTGGCCAGAGCATGCTTTGGCATTCTAATAATGCTGCGCAAAATCTTGGATATACTGCCACTAGATGCCAAAAGGACCATTGTGCAGGCCCTTGTTACGTCCCGTCTGGATTACTGCAATGTCCTCTATTTGGGGGTGACCAAACGAAATCTGAATGTCCTGCAGAAGGTCCAAATTGCTGCTGCCCGGGTGATATTGAATATACCTAGGTAGGCATCAATGGGGGCAGCCTTGAGGGAACTACACTGGCTCCCTATACAGGCTAGAGTCACCTTTAAGGCGTTGTGTTTCTGCCATAAGATCTTCAACGAGAAAGGGCCTAGGTTCCTGTGCCCACTACTCACTGCTTATAGACGTACCCAGAATCTGAGGTCCTTGGGCACTGCTAAGCTGGCCGTGCCTAAAATTTGTAAAGTACGGTCAGGAGGTAGATCCTTTGTTTTTCTCCCTATGAAACTGAGGACCTATACATCGGAAACAACGGGGCATATCAACAACAACCGGCGATAATTATCGCAAAGCGCACTTAGCGCTAGGATAATTATCGCTGGCTAGCGTGGATTTTTATCGCTGAGATAGCGTGCTATTAGCAACGCTTATCTCAATACCGATAAAAATCCTCATGGTAAGTGGCTAACGTGAGATTATCGCTGGAAACCCAGCGATAATCTCATGTTAGCTTGTTGATCGGGACTCACAAACTTAGCCATGATATCCTCCTTCCATAGGATATCATGGCTCAGTCAGAAAAATACCAGACGTAAAAAAGCAGCGTTAACCGCGGTTAGCGCTGCTTTTTTTGTCTCTAACAGGGTTAGCGATATTCTTGATAATAGGAGAAATGTCGCTTAGCGACATTTCTCCTATTATTTTACTCTGGAACGCCCCCTTTGCATCTCATTAGAGATGCAAGGGGAAGCGTAGAGTAAAAGGGTGCTAACACGCGAATTTGCATGTTAGCACCCTGTTGTTGATAGGGTGCTAGTTTTATCTCTGCTTTTTTGGCTTTTAAAGCCAAAAAAGCAGAGATAAAGCCCTTGTTGATATGCCCCAATGTTCTGTAAAAAACTGAAAACCTGACTCTTTCAATCTCCACCTGGGGATTGGTGTGGTGTTAGTGCTGGTAAGAGAGTAGGAGTAAGAATCTTTATTGCATGATTAATAAAAAACTTTGCAATCAACTACATAGTAAAACTCGTGTGCAAAATGCATAAAACAACACTTTTTGTGATAGAAAGGGTAGTTAAAATTCATTTTGAAAATGCAGTATATCCATAAAATTACAAGAAGAATATTAAAACTGGAATACAGTATAATCAACAAGGTGCGATGGGTGTCATGAAAAAGTGCAGGGTGTCAGAGTTAGGGACCATTCACATAAAGTGTTTCTAGGGCAGTCCATATTTTTATAAAATTCACTTTAAGAGACATGTCTGAACTAGCATGGAAGTCTAGAAATGCACATCCAAAAGTGCATGTTTGCCAGTTGCAATTGGCAGTTTTTGTGACACAATTACTGATCCCCAGATAAAAAAGCTATTTAAAATCCCAAGAGATAGTAGTTGTAGCAGTAGAAACCACAGTAGATCTCTTTTGAAGAAGGTTCCAGCAAGTAACTCAGAGATCAATGAGCTTGGGTTAATGACCAGTTTATTAGAGTACTGCCGGGGTTAGCTTTGTTTTTACTGCACTCATGAAGCGGACGAATCTGCAAGCCAACCGCACTTCGCTTCCCTTGAAGCAGGCTTTCACTGCCTGTCTACATGTTCGTGTCTGGCTTTCGAGCAGGCACGGCTTTAATAGCTGTCTTCGTTCCTCGTCTAAGCCCTTGCAGATGCACAGTAGGTGTAAGACATCCTCTTCAGTCTCGCCACATAGTCTACAATGATTAGTTGTGTCTGTGCGTTTCCATGGAGGGAGATGCCTCTTTATAGGTAAGATTCCCAACTGCAGAAGCAAAAAACTTTCCTTCATGCGTCTCGAGAAGCCTGATCCTAGGTATGTTTGTGGTTTGCAAATCAAATAACTCTGGATTTCAAACCATCCATTAGCCTTCCTGCTTAGTGCTGCTTTGTCTTTTTCAAAGTATACAATCTTTACTGATTTATTTACAAGATCCTTGAAGCTTTTGCGGGGTATACTGGTTTCCCATATGTCCTGCAAAGCAAGAAGCCTAATTGCTGACTGAAGGTAGCTCCTTCCATAAATATGAGGTCAAGGTGTCGGGCTCTGCTCCCTTTATTTTGTGCCAGCATTTGGCATAGGCACCTTTCTGTGTAATTTCCTGCTTTTGGAGCCCAAACTCTACCCTTATTTGTGCTGGCGAAGTATATTGTGGGATATTGAATATAATTCTCACTGCCTTGGCGGCCACCTTATCTAAGGTGATCTCATCTCACCCTCTCATCGATTCACTACCATAAGTGATCGTAGGTAGAAGCCTAGCTCGAAGCACTTCTAGTAGAGGGATAATGTTAGGGCCGGTTATTTTGTGCTTGATTTTTTGTTAGTGAAACTGCCAAAAAGGTCCCTCTGCCTTTGATAGCCGCCTTTTGTTTGAGATACGTGCCCTTCCTGTCGAAGATTATTCCCAGATATGTATATCCGTCAACCGTCTCCAACAGCCAGCCCCCCATCATCTATCGGGGTTGACATTTTTGCTCCGCTGGTTTAACACCATGACTTTAGATTTTTCAAGGTTTATGCTTGACCCTTTCTTGCCTGCAAAGTTGTCTTTTGTGTTTATCAGGTGCTGCAGGCCGACTGGAGTTCGGCTGATCAATATAAGATCGTCGAAATACAGTATGTTTGAAAGTATTAAGCCACCCAGAGTCGGAGCATGGTGGTTGCAGTTATCCAGCTCAGTAGAGAGATCAGACACAAAGAGGCCGCAGCCCTGTTTCAGCCCTTTGGTGGTTGGTATTCTTCTTAACAAACAGTCCCCAACGCCCAGCTTAATTTGGACCCATGTCTTAGAGTGGAGTAGAATTAACTGATTCAGGTGGTTTGGTGCTATTTTCCACCCTGATAGTTTAGCCCAGAGCTTTCCCCTGTCAATACTCTCAAAAGCAGCTTTGTAGTCAATGAAGCAGACAAATAGTGGCTTGTTACTGTTTGTGGTTTCGTCTATTAAAAGTGAAAGGGCAAGAATATTTGTCGATGTCCCCATGCTTTTTTGAAATCCTGTTTGTTAGTGCTGGTGGTCAGCCTTCGCGTATCTTAGGGCCTGTGGGCCTTGGGGGGGAGTAGTGCTTGTTGCCGTGGTCTGCGAAGTCCTAGCGCGGGGACACTCCGTTGGAGTAACCAGGTGCATTACAAGCTCAATAATAATAATAACCCACCCTTCTCACCAAAATAATCGCACCAAATAAGTCCTCATAACATCTTTCATTCAAGTTTAACCAATGATCAACCTTATCTTTAGGTCCTTCTCATCTTCTGTTTTTGGAGCACAGAGAGGGGGTACAGACTCCAGCACAATAACATAAGGGGTGCATTGTGGAGGAAGGTGTAATGTTGCAACCTGCCCAGATTCCACATGAGAGACATTCAATGAATATGATGTCCCAGGGTATGATGAGTCTCAATAAGAACACATCTGCACTTCAAATGGTAAGGATGAAAATGATGGACATTGTTCATTAGAACTGGATGCTTCTCCCCTGGGTACCCCTTGGACCCCTGCCCTCAATAGTGTGCTCTGTGTTATGGTCTTTAACAAACTCACAGGATTAATGGACTTAACGGCCAACTGTGCAAGGGCAGAGTTGATAGCATCCAAGCTATCAGTTAGCGGTTTAAGACTCTCAGCCAAGAAAATTAACTTGGCTCAAATTAAATCTGTTATGCAAGTCAGATTAAAGGATGTTGGTAAGGACACACCCTCATTTGATAAAGGCGCAGGATCTTGAGGTTTCTGCACTTTCGGGGGTTTCTTTTGTCATTTAGGAGCTGGCATCCGGGTAGAATCAGGAGATTCTGGCAAATAGTGGGACAACAGGTCGAGGGTAAAGTTAATGTTGGATAAGTCAAGCAATTGAGCATCCACTGGAAAATTAGGAACAACAGGTAGTAATAATAGAGGATTAATGAGTCAATGATAAATGTCTCTCCGCTATTTCAGTTTCTTTTGAGATTACCCCTACTGCTCGATTCAAGATGTCCTCCATGGATTTTGGATGTCTTACCCCACTAGAGTGACCCCCAGCATCTTATGCTTCACCATATTATCCAGATGGGAAAAAGAAATAAAGAACTTCACACCACATAGTGTGTCAGAGCAACACCCTTTCTTTGAGTTACTAGCTGCCGCCTCCACCCACAGGTTTTTTCCTGATTTAGTACTCACAGTTCACAGTTCACAGATGGCTATTCCTTCAGTATTGCTCCACTTGCTGTGCCCCACTGTGCTTTGTGCCTCTTCAACCCCTCATCAACCTCTCTCTCTCTCTCCAATATCTGATACCTGCACTGTAGGCTGTAAGCAAGGAATGGCATGGTTGCTATAGTGGCACAGCACTGCCAAACACAATCAAAGTCAAAGGTCACACACCCCCACTGGGGTTTCACTCAGGATCACACACCATTGTGAAATGAGAGTCATGAGATGATCAAACGCTCAATGCTTTAAACCTGGGGCTGGGGGAGGCAGGAGGAGTCTCTTTTTCATAGCTCCCCCCTATGCATTAGAGCCATTTAGATCCCCTGAGGCAAAAAAGTGCACCCAAGGACAAGACCACCACACCGCCCTGCCACATGTTTCTTTCCCTGGCTCCCCATGGAGTATGACATGCCTATATGTTCATGTAACTATGCTAATTACACCACCCCTAGTGTATTCTAAGGGGGATCAAAAGTAATACCAAGAGTTGCCAATATGAAGGTACTGAGGATGGCCACAAGGTCATTTTTCTCTATATGTTCTAGAACACCGGAGATTCTGACAAAATCCATTGTTTTCTTTTGAAGGGACACAGCTAATTTCCCCAGTCCAGCTGTTTGTCCAAACATGCTTTCACCTCTGTGAGCCATTGCTCCACCATTTTTAATTGCGTCCTGAGAAAGCAGTCACTTCTTCATAGAAGGGTTGCATATCCGCAGTCATAGCTTCCACCGCTGTATTCACAGAACACATAGAGACCTTAATGTCCGCTAGTTCTTTCAGCCAGGTAGCCATGGTTGTGTCCAAGACTGTAGGTGTAGCCATCTTGTTTCTGGTAGAGGATGGCATAATAGGAATCTTAGCAACTGCTCCTGAGAAAAGGAGTTGTCGCACGTGTTTGGCCTTCAGCATGTATCTCAGAGTAAGAGAATCAATTAAAGTAAGGCAGGGGGCAGTACACCTGACATGCTTTAACAAGGTGATCCCTCAAATGTCTTTACTTACTGTGGTTAGGGTAGAGTTGTAGGATCCTGCAGCCATGGGGGAATGTTACAGAGGTTTTCTATGTGTGCACCATTCCCACACAGGCTAGGGGTTGGCCCGTCGAGAGCACATGTAAACATGGGGAGGGTATGCATGTAGCTGAGGTCTCAATATTGACTTTCACCAGTGACAGCTTTTTAAAGTTCCTCCATATCTATCCGTGAGGTTGTCAAATTCGGCACACCTCATTGAAAGCTAATACTTGAGGCGATGTAAGGGCCAGGCAGACCACTGGGCACTGCTAAACTGTGAAATTGCATACCCTTTTGGATGGTTTGTGGGTGCATCAGCAGTGGTCATGTTCCACACAACACATGCTCTGGAGGTACAAGCCCATTCTAAGATGGCTGCAATAGTTATAGATTAGAGTCCCCCTTCATGGTGGTCTAAGGAAATCAGTGCTGGTACATGCCCTGTAGTTGTCCCAGATCCGGCTCCCACCCACCAATACTCTGTAAGAAATCCCACGCTATGTTGCAGATGATGCACCTCCTCACCTCTCTCCACCACCCTTTATCCAAAGATCAAAACAGGTGTGCCACCTCTGTGCACTGTTCATGGGGTTGCCTTCTCAGTTTTAAGGGTGCCAAGCCGCTATTAATCCCTCATGCCTATAGATATTGTAGCTCGTCTCATTGGGCTGCTGGATGAAGAAGCGAGCCTCATAGGTGGTATGGCTGTGCGCACTAGATGCCACAGTGAATGAAAGTAGGGCTGCTGCAAGTACGACGGCCTGGTCGCATATTTCTGGTGTGTGGTGAGCTGCCAATGGTCCTTGGCGATTCACCAGGAAATCATCCCGCTGGCCACCACTCAGTGGCCACTTGCATATGCTAGTAGATGGCAGCCCATGTTAAAGACCCGATGTTCACCGCAGGAGCTGATCTAGAGTGGTACCATGCTGATCAGCACCAAGCCCCGCCTCCCACTGCTACCTCTCACAAATGACTACAATTCGTAGTGGCTCTATAGCACAACCACTAATTTCAGACACAAACGAATTGTTCAAGGCTGTTATTGAAGGACCTGAGTGTTCTTTCCTTTTGGGAGGATGTGAGGGTGGCTGTGAAGAAATGGCATATGAAAACAGTATCTTTTTATTGCCTTTTATTTCAAAACTTGACTGTATTTTTCATCACATTTGTCTCTAAATGTCTACACAGAGTTCCTATAACTCTGGGTTTTTCTTCCCTTGCATGTGTGACTCACTTCTCTGGGCTGGTGGTTCTCCATGGAAAAAAACAAAGAAGAAAATATCAAGTAAATGTATGCCAAAAAAAACCAAAAATTATTCTAGAAATTATTTTCCTTTCTTCTATATACTTAAGACTGCCCATTGGTTTCTTTTCCTATTCGTGTTGTTCTCACGTCTGCTCTTGTAGTACTCAGAAACAAAACAAAAACAAAAAAACACTTTTAGAAAAAGAAATTTACTTGATAGGAAAATAAGCACGCTTTTGCTATTTATTTCATTCGTATTTCTTCTGCTGTCAGGCTTATGGCTACTTTTGCAGGTTTCTCCTAGTCTCATCTGTGGGGCTATCCAATCATAATAGAATCTTGAGATTCTTGAGAGGGTATCATAATTTCAAAACCTTCCACCACCATCCTTTTGTCATGGGAGAACTGGGAACTGATGCTTCTTAAATAGTTTTCCTCTCTCAAGAGTCTATTAGTGTTTGACCCTCTTCTTTGTTCACTTCCAAATTTCCCGACACCCACCTGAAAACGCCAGAGCCCTCCAGGACTGTGGTGAGCTTATGGGTTTCATTGGTCCCGTGAGCCATCAACTCCTCTGTTGAGTGCTCTGCATTCTTTAGAATCTCCTCATACCCAGTATCATTCTCCTTTGTGCCGCATGGAAGGCTCCTTGGTGCTCTTGCAGGCCCTGTGTGCAGCTCTCATAACTCATTCCTCTATGCTTCTCTTTTATATTACATTTTCTCCACTATTCTATTACAAGTTGTGGTATCCTAGCAATGTGGTATCTTTGGTGATAGAACCTTTAATCTTGGGGTTCTGTAACCAAGGGTTGTGTGGGGCATTCAACTGGAACTTCATCGGAGGTTGGAGGCTTCCTAAGGTCTCTGCGGCTGGGGTTTTCTGTACGAAGGAGTTTAACATTAAAAACTCGTTTTCTAACTTATTGCTTCCGGTGTCTTCAACCTAACATTTGGCGATGAGGATGGACGTACCTACTCCTCCATTTTTTCTTACCACTCCTGGTGATCCACCTATACAGTGGATCAAATGGGAAAAGGTTTTTGCACACTATGCTAAAGTTTGTGGTGCCTCTCTCAATGCAGAGAGGAAAACGTCTTTATTAATGCACTGTCTAGGCTCTGAAGGGTAAGAGGTGTTTGAACACCTTCCTGATTTATTTGGGGATGAAGTTGCTGAACTCAATGAGTATGAGATTTGTTTAAAAAAAACGTGACCGTCATTATCTTCCCAAAATGAGCACAGTACTTGAAAGCTATCATTTTGGCAAGCGGATGCAACATCAAGGTGAGAGCATAGAACAATATATAGCTGAGTTACGCAAGCTAGCATCAACTTGTGGTTTTAATAACTCTTTAGATGAACGACTAAGGGACCAATTCATGTTGGGTTGTTCAATAGAGAAGGCTAAGGAAGCTATGTGGGAGAAGGATAATCCTTCATTACATGAGGTCTTAACCATGGCCAAAACACAAGAACATTCCAAAGCTTGTGTTGAGATCATTCGAAAAGACTCAATACAAACAACCAAAGCCGAGGGTGCTTCAGTCAAGGTTGTGACAGAGAAAGTTACTGAGAATAAAATCTCTCAAAAGAAAAGTGATGTAGATAACAAATCTACTTATACCTTTCCTGTAAATTGTTATCGTTGTGGGGAGGCAGATCACTTGGCCAACAACAACATTTGTCCTGGCTGGAAGGCAACATGCAAGAAATGTGGGAGGAAAGGTCATGTTACTAAATGCTGTAGGTCTACTGCAAAAAAGTGAGAGAAGTAGATTGTGATGTTGATTTGGTTGAAGAGGTAGTTGTTCTTCAGAATGATTTGGAATGTTTAGAAGGACCATTTGAGATGGTACGTGTCAATGGGGAAACTGTCAAGATGTTGTCAGGGGCACAAATAACATTGATTCCTCGTACATTCTATGAAGATAAATTGAAGGACAAAGTCAAACTTAGTAAGCCGGACATCAAGCCTCGTGGATATGATGGAGAACCAACAAAACTGGCCGGATTCTTTTGGGGTACTGTAGAATTCAAAGACCGTATGATACCTGGTAAAATATATGTACCTGTAAACGGGTGATTCGTTGATAAGTTGGATACATCAACGTGATCTTTATGTATTTCTTGACCCAAATGCCAGTCCCTCAGTGTCTGTGAAAGAGATTCCATCAATTTGCTGTGTTAAAAGCG
The DNA here is from genome assembly GCF_964204655.1 of Triturus cristatus. NCBI lineage: Eukaryota > Metazoa > Chordata > Amphibia > Caudata > Salamandridae > Triturus > Triturus cristatus. Next base: position 1,074,599,998 of record NC_140582.1, read on the forward strand.
GATGTGATCATGTGTTGGATGAATTTACTGATGTCTTTCTTGATGAACTTGGGTACTTGAAGAACTATGTGCATGAGATTAGACTCAAAGCCAATGTTCAACCAAAAGTTGCTAAGGTCAGGAATGTACCGCTAGCTGTTAAAGAAAGTTTAAAGTTGCAATTGGATAAATTGATTGCTGGAGGAATAATCAAAGAGGTGGAAGCATCTGAATGGTTGGCTCCCGTCGTTATAGCCCGCAAGGCCAATAGAGATGCAAGATTATGCATCGACTTGAGAGAATTGAATAAAGCTGTCATAGTTGATCATTATCCCCTTCCCAACATAAGCGAAATGTTGTGTCTGCTTAATGGTGCAAAACATTTTTCCTCCTTGGAACTCAGTTCAGCATATCACCAAATCATGTTGACTGAGTCATCACAAGATCTTACATCATTTGTCACTCCTTATGGCATGTTCAAATTTCTGAGGATACCTTTTGGGCTCATCTCAGCAGCTTCCGTGTTCCAAAGGACTATGATAAGAGTGTTGAAGGGTGTGTGTGGGGTAAAGGTTTATCAGGATGACATTTTGGTGTCTGGGTCCAACGTACACGAACACAATGAAAGGTTATGTGAAGTACTTGAAAAGCTACAAAAGGCAGGTCTTACTTTAAAACGAGGAAAGTGCATATTCAATGTACATGAAATAGAATATTTAGGGCATCTTATCTCTGCATCTGGTATCAAGCCTAAGAAAGGATTGTTGGACACAATCAGAAATCTTCCCTCTCCACAGTGCAAAGAAGAACTAGTAAAATTCTTGGGGATGGCCGAGTTCTACAACAGGTTTGTTCCAAAATTTGCGGAGAGAACTGTCTCACTTAGGTCGCTCTTAAAGAAAGGTGTAGATTTTAAGTGGATTGACTACTGTGAGTAAGAATTTGTGGATGTCAAGCTAGGATTAGAGGATGCCTCTGATTTGGGAAGTTTTGATGCTAATGATGACATCATTGTAATGACAGACGCCAGCACAAAAGAGTTGGGGGCTGTTTTGTTGCAGAGATCTGAAGGAGTTTACAGAACTATTTTATTTTTGTCTCGTGGCCTTAGGGGTGCTGAATTCAGTTATTCGGTCATTGAAAAGGAAGCTCTTGGCATTTTGTGGGCTATTAGGAAGTTGAGGAAATTTCTGTGGGGCCGTAAATTTGAAATTAAAACAGATCATAAACCACTTAAAGAAGTATTTGTGAAGAAGGGGCTTGATCAGATTTCCAGTCGCATCAGAAGATGGGTGGTTGCACTTCAAGGAATTTGAATTTACTCTCACGCATGTACCTGGGGCTAGCAATTTGCAAGCTGATTGTCTTTCTATACTGCAAGATAATCTTGTTACAGATGAAATGTTTGAAGAAGATTTTGGGGGAGAAGATTTTGAGGAGGAAGTGAAGGTTTGTATTGTCACTGAGGGTATTGTGCAAGAAGAAGAATGGAAAAGTATGTTACAAGATGATGAAAGTCTGCAATATTTAGTGAAGAGTGTTTTGGAAGTCTGGTCAAACAGAAACAAGAGTGATCGTCATGCTGTGGTAAATAATTTAATTACCGGGACTTAATTTGATACGGAAAGATAATAAAAATAGCTCAGTAAAATAAGAGGCAAAATCCGTGGTATTAGAGGTTCGGAATGGGCTTTATTCCAATGCCAATTCGAATTGGGGACTTCATATTCCATCACCACGGAGGTTCAGGAAGTGAAGAGGCAATACATCATTGACAAGTAATCAGTTTTATAGAAGAAACATTACAGTGAAACAAATGCAGGAGGCGTAACAATTGATAGTGAAGATAAAATCATACATGCGTAATGAAAATGGGTGTAACTGGGTGTAACTAGAAAACGTCATTTAGGTGTGATGTCACAAATGGGTGGATCTTATGAGATGATTTCGCAATGTCAGCAGAAATACTTGGCAGAGATGCGCACGCAGCAGCATGACGTGTGATTGACGTGCAACTAGGGGGTGAAGGGGACTTGACATTTAGCTCTACATGTGGAGACAAGAAGTCTGGGGGGTCAAGTCAACCTAATCCCAAATCATATCTAACATCCTGTGTTTAAAGAACTATGTTGTCCATAAAGGAAGGTCTCTTAGGATAGAATCTTATTCTATACTGACTGTGAGTGCGTGTACAAGCGTCTAAGTGTCTACACTAGATGCGAGGGCAGAAATCTTTCATGGTAACAGGGCTATGAATTACTTGCATGAAGACAGCAAGGCCGTGTTCTTTGCTCGGTAGCTGGAAGAATGTTTACTTAAACTACTAGACAAGAATGCCTTGGGTAGGGAGCGGAGCAGATAATCTTTGAAGGTGAAATACAGTTTTTGGCAGGCAGACAGGCCGAAGTCAGGCACCGTTAGCCGCGCAGGGAGTAGGACAAAGTTCATGGATACAGATGCGAGCTCAGACTGGAGCTGTCAGAGGTAGAAAACAGGGAAAGGCTTGATGGCAGCATTCAGGGCCTACTCGCCTGAACTGCAAAATAGAATAACTGAGCCATACAAAGTCGGTGGCCTTTCATACTTAGGAATGGAATATCCGGCCCATTCATGGCGGATCTGAAAGAGGACATGTTGACGGTGGACGCACATGTGTTTGCGTCTTCATAACTAGAACTGGAGGGAACATACATGTACTTGTAACATATACATGGAACCGTTGGGGTCTAAGATAGGGGACATAATGGATCATGAAAATTCATATTTCCACATTCCCTCCTTGTCCCCTACTGACCTCAAGAAATATCGATCTTCATCAATCCATCGATCTGTTCATATAGTATCATTTGTTCTTCTTTCTTTATCCGGGATTTTGAACGAAAACTTGAATGTGGGATACACGATGTGGCACACAGACCACAAATCGCTGGCCCACATTGTAGACATAAGCAGCAACTGAATAGTATGAGAAAGCCAATACCTAGGAAGGATAGTATTCTCCATCCCCAGGCTGACAACACGCTCCAAAACCAACTGGACCAAGTCCAGGTGCCTGGATTCTGGTGTATCTGGCTTACAATCTTATGAAGGCGAGTTATAGCTTTATATACAGATGGCGAATTTTCTGGAATGAATATGCAGCAACTTGATCCGATGACCCTACAAGCTCCACCCCTATCGGCCAGGATGACGTCAAGGACAAGACGATTTTGAAGAACAACAATCCTCATCGCAGACTGCTCCTCTGTCAAGTTGCCTAAGGCGGAAATAGTTTCATTCACTACGGCTTCAAGGGTCCTGGTTAATCTACGTATCAGCTTACTATTAGTAACGGTACCTATATAGGGAAAAAGACCTTTATTGAAATCTGTATATTTTTCCCATGCCGTCTCAGTGTAATCGACAATTGGGAAATCTCTCCGTTCTCTATTGTGTACTAAATGGATATTCCTATGATAATCAGGTGGGGCTAGGAAAACAGGTGGCAGAAGGAATGCTATGTAACAGGTACCATCCCAATCTAGAGGTAAGCGTATATATGCGGTGTGACCACATATAAAGTAGGAATGATGAGAAGCTCTAAATGTAGATTTGCCTTGATCACTGAATTTTATCACAGTGGCGCATTTACTATGGCCCATGTGTACGGAACCATTCTTTCTTACACATAATTCCCCTTTTACTGGGAATACTGACATGGCGGGCAAGATTGGTGTAGGTTCGGATTCAACGTTCAGGATCATGAGATTAAGTGTAAAATTACCTAATCCATATACTTCATTTTCTAGATCAGTTCCTGTTCTTTTGGGGAGTCCCTCCTTGTTAGGGTAGCAGACTTTGAGCAAAACTAGGTTCAGGTTTCCCCATACCCAATTGTCTTGATGAACTACTGAATTTGAATCTAAGGAATTGATTAAACTGAACCATGCTCCACAGGAGCCATTGTGTGTGAATGGATATGGAAAGAGAGGCAAAACTCCTTTATAATCCTGATAGGGGGGGAGTTGGCCACATATCCAACAATTGGTAGCATTGCTGGTCTGATGGGAATGATGTAACATACTAATGAAAGTGTTATTGCGCAGCGCAACTCTATAGGACAATTCATGCGGTGGTAATTCACTAAAAGAATGTTCGGCAGTAACATTGTAAACATGTTTAGAAATAGGATAATGTATGTGCAACAATATACTTGCAGCGATTATTAAAAGACTTAAGAAAAACAAAATTAATAACGTCACTGTACAATGACTACGCAGTGATTTACAGTACGCATGTCGTTTCAACATTTTTTCATCTGTTTCTCTATTCAGGTCTAGGGAATACATGTCAGGGACAAATTCAACCGCTTCACCTTGGAGAGGACTTAAACAATCAAATTGTCTGACTTTCTAGACCTCAGTTTTAATTTATAGAGTTCGGTTTCAGTCTTTTCAACCAAAGGGAGTTTTGAATCAGTCTGTAAGGGAATGCAGGGCACAATGTCTACATCGGAGGATAGTCCATGAAATTTCTTGATATGACTTGAATGCACCCAGCCTTTGCGACCCTCGATCTTCACGGCTGTCCTTGTGGTAAGCAAGACTAATTGTGGCGACTTCCACCTAGGATCCAGCTGAGTCTTCCGATCAAAGTTCCTCACAAATACTAGATCCCCCGGAACTACGTCATGGGGTTTCACCTCGGTGTTGTCAGGAAAGGCTGCAGCTACCTGTGAACGACAAGATTGTAGTGCAGACATCAAGGAAGCCAGGTAATCTGTCAGCATATTACAGTCAACATCAGTTATTTTACGAGGTATAGGCGTCCCCCACATATTTGGTGGTCTGCCAAAGATCACCTCATAAGGGGATAGCCCTGTTCGAGAGTGTGCTACCATTCTCATGTAAAAGAGTGCAACTGGTAGAGCTACTACCCAATCGACACCTTTCTCTCTACATATTTTGGACAATCTGATTTTAAGAGTTTGATTATGTCGTTCCACGAGTCCTGCTGCCTCGGGGTGTCGGACACAATGAAACTTCCATTTATATCCTAACAAAAGTGAAACGTGTTTCATTAGTTCGGATGAGAACGGCTGGCCGTTATCTGAGTAGACGACACGTGGTAAACCATACCGTGGGAAGAATTCTCGAACTAACTGTTTAGCAGTAGTCGGGGCAGTGTAATCTGAGACGCGATACGCCTCTGTCCAACGGGAAAGAGCGCATACAACTACGAGAACATATTTGAATCCTCGACAACGTTCCATCTGGATATAATCCATCTGGAGGACTTCAAAAGGGTGATCAGGGGGCTGAAATCCACCCTGCTCTATGGGGATGCTTTTACCTGGATTAAACTGACAACATATCATACAGGTACGGACCTTTTGCTTAGCTGCTGCTCGTAAATGTTTGTTGAACCAAATGTGTTGAATGCTGTCTAGCATAGCTTTCTCTCCTAGATGCGCTGGACTATGTATGGTATTTATGACGACTTGAACCATTGAATCAGGAAGAAACCATACAGATTTCTCCTTCGTCATCCATCCCTGGTCCGTTTGGATCCCTCCTAATTCAGTCCATTTCTTTATCTCGTCTGGTGTAGCATGTGTCTGTATGTCAATTACATCAAGAGCGGGATCCTTAACTGTCATGTAATGTGTTGCTATCGGAACTATAGTCTTTGTCACGTCAGATGTGTGAATTTGAGCAGTCTGTTTAGCTGTTCTGTCAGCTAGATCATTGCCTTGAGAAATGATATCAGTAACTTTCGTATGAGCTTTGCATTTCATAATCGATATTGCAGTGGGTAGATGAATTGCGTCTAATAGAGCATGAATAAGGGGTCCGTGCTGAATGTGGGCACCGTGAGAAGTTAAATAACCTCTCTCTCGCCACAGCACGCCGAAGTCATGAACAACTCCGAATGCATAACGTGAATCTGTGTATATGTTGACTTTCTTATTTGTGGCTTGAATACAGGCTTGTGTCAGAGCGATGAGCTCTGCTGCTTGAGCTGACAAAGTGCTAATACAATTTGTTTCAATAACTTCAGTTTCTGTTGTGACTGCATACGCGGCCACTAACTCTCCTGTACTTGTTCTCATACATGAACCATCTACATACAACGTTAGGTCTGGATCTGACAATGGGACGTCTGTCAAATCTTGTCTAGGTTTCGTCGTGATAGTAATAACATCAATACAATCATGTGCTAGTGGGTCTGTTCCGTTTACTGGCAGAAGTGTGGCAGGATTCAATGTATTACAACATCTGATCTCTATATGTGGCTGAAACAATGTTAATTCGTAACCCGTAAGTCTCGCTATAGTCAAGTGTTGTGTTTGAGTTCGGTTCAGAAGAACCTCTACTGCATGTGGTACTTGTACTGTCAATGGATGTCCTAACACTATGGCATCACTTTGTCTGATTGCTAAAGCTGTTGCTGCCACTGATTTCAGGCACGCAGGAAGAGCTTGAGCTACGGGATCTAATGTACTAGAAAAATAAGCACACGGTTTGTGTGATCCTGCCTGTTCCTGTGTGAGTACTGACAAGGCAGTACCTTCGCGTTCTGTAACAAAGAGTGTAAACTGTTTACTGTAACAAGGTGTTGCTAAAACAGGTGCTTGACATAAAGCTGTCTTTAAGCTTTCAAAAGCTAGTGTATGTTCCTGAGTCCAAGGGAGGACAGTCGATGTGGCCGCCTCCTGTGTTGTCAACTGAATGAGTAGTTTTGCTAGAAATGCATATTGAGGGATCCACTGCCTACAATATGAAGTGAGGCCTATAAAAGCCCGCACCTCCTTTTGTGTCTGGGGTATTGGTATGTTAGCTATTAACTGAATGCGGTCGGGTGTAAGCTGCCTTCCCTCCTTGGACAGCGAGTGACCAAGGTAAACAACTCGCTGGACACAGAATTGCAGCTTAGAAGGGGACACCTTGTGCCCCTTGTCGGCCAGAAATTGTAAAACCGTCAGTGATGCTTTTTCACATTCAGGTTCGCTTCGAGCGGTGATCAGCAGATCATCAACATACTGGAGCAGTGCAGTGTTGACTGGCATGTGTATACTGTCAAGTTCTCGTTTCAGTGCTTGGCTATAGATGCTGGGGCTTTCTGTAAATCCTTGAGGTGCGCGGGTGAATTTAAAACTTCGTCCATTTAAACTAAATCCGAACAAGTATTGGCTTTCCGGATCTATTGGGACTCTGAAAAAGGCATTTTTGAGATCAATTACAGTAAAGAACGTTGCTTCGGAATCAATGGCTGTCAGTAATGACGAGATATCTGGGACCACAGGAAATTGTGGCACAATACATTTGTTTAATTCGCGCAGATCAATAACTAATCGATATACTGGCGGAGCCTTTGGATCAGTTCGTTTAAGGATCGGAATTATCGGAGAATTACATACATTGGAGTCGGTTTCCACAACCACTCCTTGGGCAATAAGCTCGTCAATGATTTGCAGTAAGGCCACTACAGCATCTGGGGGTAACCTGTATTGTCGCATTCGTGGTAGTACTACTCCTGTCTTTAATGTGACTTGATATGGTGTAATGTTCATGCAACCAACATCTGTAGGGCCTTGTGCCCATAAATGTGTGGGTAAATTCTGCAGTCGGGAATCCATGTCTCGAGACACATAGTGCCCTTTGAAATCACGTAAAAACAATCGTACTCCTTCCGGAGAGCAGCATATTATAGCTCCTAGCGCTTTCAGTGTTTTTATACCTAACAAGTTTTCTGGACATGATTTAGTAAGCAATAAATCTGTAGTTCGTGTCAAGGGACCAATCGTAAGTGGAAGAGGCTGTGATACTTCGTTAATGATAGGTTTTCCTGAAAAACCAAGGGAAATATTCTGTAAGCCTGAGAGGGGTGCCCCTGGAACTTCACTACGTTTTATTGTTGTTCGGCTTGCCCCTGTATCGAGTAAAAATTTTCTGTCTTGGCCTAATAGTTCACTGTGTACATAAGGTCCTTCTTGATCTACAGGAACCTCGATAAGGGGTAAGTCAACTTCCCTCTCTAGGCTGTTTCATGAGTATCGTTGATAATCAGGATAGTCATACTGTGCGTTCTGGTACATCTGTCGTGTCGTTGATTGTGTGGTAGCAATAGGCTGCGATGGTGTAGCTGGCATAGACTGTTGCGGAGCTGGCATGGATTGTGCATGCTGCAGGGCTCCTTGTTGGTTCTGATCCTGTCTAAGCGGACGTGGTCTTTCCTTTGTTGCACCTCTGGCGATATTGTGTTTTAAGACTGGACAATCGTGTACATAATGACCTGGTTGTTTACAATAGTTGCATGTCCCTTTCACAGGACCTGCTGAATCACTGGACTGTGTCATACCCTTTTTATGACCGTCTGCTGGAACTGTCTGGGAGACTAGCATTTTCATTTTCGTGTCTTTCATTCGTCTTTGTTCATGTTCTTGTTCCTCCCTAATTCTATTGTGATGGTACTGTAACATTTGTAACATTTGTGACGGAGTATTACCTTGCCAGGTACTCTCAAATTTCAATACTCTATTCTTAACTTGTGGCAGGGAGTTTTCAACTAATTTTGTCACAAACAGATGTGGGTATGATTCGCTATTTGCTTTTATACCACTATTTATACCAAAACATTTTTCGAATCGGGCGTAGAAATCACTAGTGTCTTCATCTTGCTTTTGTTTACAGGCTGAGATTGCACCCCAGTCTTCCTTTTTCGTAGTTAATAAACGTGGCAATACCTGTACTAGTAAACCTGGTAGTGTTTTAGTCTTTGGCCCGAGCCCTGAACCTGGACCTCGGGCTCTTTCTTCGGTTTCTAATGCTGTCCAATCTATCTTTTGGTCTCCCACCTCCCAATCTTTTTCTTTGAGTTTCTCGTAAATGCCAGCTGGCATTAGAACCTTTAATATTTTCATAATGTCGGGGTAGGTATACTCTCCCATGAGCAACATGTCTTTAATTTCCCGGTGGAAACCCGCTGGGTCTTTGTCATGACTGGGTACCACCTTCTTCATTTCTAATAATTCTATTTTAGATATGGGTGCGTATACAAATACACGTTTAAACTGATTGTCTTCACCCTTTATTGGGTGTACTTCGCGTAAGGGATTCTGTCTATCCATATAATACGTCGTTCTTTCCTTGATGGGTAGTGAGACATGTTCTGGGCATACAAAAAGAATATACTGGTTTCTGAATTCTAGTATTTCTTTGATTAAATCAGTACCTGAACCTCTCCATTTATTCGTGAGTAATTCAGTCAATATATCAGGTAAAGAACCAGGATCAGAGTGTTGGCTTTTATATAATATAAGGAGATGTTGAATCATGTATATACCAGCTAAACGCTGTTCGTCTGGGGTAAGGTTTAAAAACGTGTGTGCTAGTGTATCATCACTGTATTTTCCGGGACTGTCAGCCCATAGTACTGCTGATCTGGCTAATTCTTGTTCGTCCAATGAATCAAGTATATGATGTCCTCTTCGTTCTCGAAGTAGGTTGTCAGCGGCTTGGAATAAATGTTCGGGAGATCTTATATTTATTATTGGGGTTTGGTAATGTCTGCTACTTTCTGGACGTGTCGGACGTATCGAATCATTACAGCATCTAGTATTATTAGAAAATCTTCCTCTACCTACATAAGCCACCGTGTCTACGTATCCTGTTGGCGGTCCTGTCTCTTCCTCTTCTATTCTGTCTTGTTCAGGCTCGTCTATCTCTAATCTCTCTTCGTGTATTCGTTCTATTTCTTTGCGGATCTTTCGGTACATAGCTACTATACATAACTGTCTATCATGTCTTCCTTCTGATATATTCTGTCCCCAAGTGACAAGTTTTTGCATTTCTTCCGGGTTTACCCCCGGTCGGTCTTGATTTCTGATTACACAGTTTATAAGGAAACGTAACAGTTGCCCTTGTACCTCGGCTTTCTGGTATTCCATGGCTCTGCCAATACTTTCAGGACCTCGTCCTGACTGAACAAAGTGATATATATTTTCTAAATGTGTAGTCATTCCTGGTAGCTTCGCTAAATATAGTGCAGCTCGTCGGATACGTAATGATGACAGCAGCATTTCGTCCCGTTTACCGGGCACAGGATCATATCCACAATCTACTAGAAGTTCCTTAAGCATGTCGGGATTTGCTAGTTTGGGCGTACGTTGGTGTGCTAATTCTCTAAGCGAAAGTTTATTTCCTCTGGGGGGCGTAGAAAAAATGTCGGTCGTACCTCCTGTAGCACCATCTGAGGTGCTGGGCGTAAAAGGATTTGTTGGATGTACGACAGAAACCGTGGATGCGGAAAAAGCGGTAGAAACAGGTGTGCTTGTCGGGACATGTGTCGGAGTTTGTTGTTGTGGAGGTACAGACGGAGAATCTTGGCGTTGTGTATCATCGGCAAGCGGTCTATGTGGTGCAGTGTTAACATACTCGGGAGCTGCGTCATCTAAATAAGAGGAAAGAAAAACATCCTCTGCGGTTTTGGGATGCCCTTTGGGATGTACTTTTATCGGAAACAATGGGGGTGGCAAGTCTTTTGGTATTTCCGGAGTAGCCTTAGGTAACCCTTCGGCCAGGAGTGGATACATACCGTTCAGAAGGGCATTTCTTTGTCTGTCTACTTGTTCTGACTTTACTCGTGTACCTTCCTCCATTAAGAGATTTTCTTGGGCTTTATTTGAATTCTCCTTACTCTTCTCTTCTAGTCTGAGCGCTTTTTCTGTACGTCTATAAGATTCTTTACGCCATAATTCAATGGCATCTTTCTGTGATTGTCTAGCTTTCTTTTTCCATAACTCTTCCTCTACTTTTATGATGCAATCTGCATCCCAGGTCCCAGCTGCGGGCCATCTCTGATTTTCTGGTAATTCCTTGGTATAGTCTACCCATAAATCAAGAAATAATACGGCATCTAGGCCATGTTTATGATACATGAAGTACCCTGGAGTGTCCCTAGGAGGAATGGGAACAGCTTCTTCGAGTACCCCTTTTCTAGTTTTGATCTGTCTTAACTTTGAAAAGAGCGGCATATTGAGAACTGATCTGATACTTAATCTTAAACACACGTAATACAACTAAACAAAAAGATTTGAACAATAATGAACAGTCATTCACCCCACAATATGCAGAACGTATCTAAAACATTTAACATTTAACATTTAACATTTTAACAGTTAACGAACAATAATGATGGCCATTAGGAAACTCGTCACTTAGCATACTTGACATACTAGATATACTGCTAAACAGTACAGATACACTGCTGAAACAGTGCAGACCGGATTTGTGTACCCAAACCCGTCTTGACCGGCACAACCTATGTGCACGTCAGAACGCCTCCCCGGTAATGGTACTCACCGGGTAGCTCGGAACGGAAGGCCTCGGAACGGAACTGAACTGAACTGGACCGGACTACCGGACTGGACTCGACTCGAAACTTCGGAACTTCAGGACTTCGGAAACTGGTGGGCCTCTGTATACCTCGGATCTTGCTCTCTCAGCTAGGCTCTGGTCGGGATACTTCGCACTTCTCACCGCCTCGTCTGGGTGTTGATCGCAGCCTCAGTCGCCCCCGCTTGACCGGAGGGAGATACAGGAAATCCTGCTGGTACGCGTTGTTGTCCGTCCAGCTGTGGCAGGAGACCGGGCCTGCAACGCACCACCGGCGCGTGAGATGAGAAAGTGTCCCTATCCGGGCGCCAATCATGTGGTAAATAATTTAATTACCGGGACTTAATTTGATACGGAAAGATAATAAAAATAGCTCAGTAAAATAAGAGGCAAAATCCGTGGTATTAGAGGTTCGGAATGGGCTTTATTCCAATGCCAATTCGAATTGGGGACTTCATATTCCATCACCACGGAGGTTCAGGAAGTGAAGAGGCAATACATCATTGACAAGTAATCAGTTTTATAGAAGAAACATTACAGTGAAACAAATGCAGGAGGCGTAACAATTGATAGTGAAGATAAAATCATACATGCGTAATGAAAATGGGTGTAACTGGGTGTAACTAGAAAACGTCATTTAGGTGTGATGTCACAAATGGGTGGATCTTATGAGATGATTTCGCAATGTCAGCAGAAATACTTGGCAGAGATGCGCACGCAGCAGCATGACGTGTGATTGACGTGCAACTAGGGGGTGAAGGGGACTTGACATTTAGCTCTACATGTGGAGACAAGAAGTCTGGGGGGTCAAGTCAACCTAATCCCAAATCATATCTAACATCCTGTGTTTAAAGAACTATGTTGTCCATAAAGGAAGGTCTCTTAGGATAGAATCTTATTCTATACTGACTGTGAGTGCGTGTACAAGCGTCTAAGTGTCTACACTAGATGCGAGGGCAGAAATCTTTCATGGTAACAGGGCTATGAATTACTTGCATGAAGACAGCAAGGCCGTGTTCTTTGCTCGGTAGCTGGAAGAATGTTTACTTAAACTACTAGACAAGAATGCCTTGGGTAGGGAGCGGAGCAGATAATCTTTGAAGGTGAAATACAGTTTTTGGCAGGCAGACAGGCCGAAGTCAGGCACCGTTAGCCGCGCAGGGAGTAGGACAAAGTTCATGGATACAGATGCGAGCTCAGACTGGAGCTGTCAGAGGTAGAAAACAGGGAAAGGCTTGATGGCAGCATTCAGGGCCTACTCGCCTGAACTGCAAAATAGAATAACTGAGCCATACAAAGTCGGTGGCCTTTCATACTTAGGAATGGAATATCCGGCCCATTCATGGCGGATCTGAAAGAGGACATGTTGACGGTGGACGCACATGTGTTTGCGTCTTCATAACTAGAACTGGAGGGAACATACATGTACTTGTAACATATACATGGAACCGTTGGGGTCTAAGATAGGGGACATAATGGATCATGAAAATTCATATTTCCACAATGCTGTGGGGTATTTGGAGGTGCGCAATGAACTGTCAGTGGCTGATGTTTGCTTTTTAGAGGTAGTAAACTTATTCCACCACTATGCTTGTGCAAGAGATTAGTCAAGAGTGCTCACGCCAGTCACATGGGAATATCTAAGACCAGGCGCGGTGCGTCCATTGGGGCGTTGGGGCGTTGCCCCCCGCACCCGCCCGCGCCCGCAGCTCCCTCCTCGGTGTCTCTTAACTTAGTTTACTTAAGTTCAGAGACGCCGACGGTGGGGTGAACTGACAATGCATGTCAGTCAGCATGACGTCGGACCGTGGGCGGTCCGGCGTGATGTTGACTGACATGCATTGTCACAAGCCAGGGAAAGGCAGCACAAGTGCACATGAGTGGGCATGGAGATTAATTTTTAGCCCGTGCCCAGTCATGCGTACTTGTGTTTTTACTGCCTTGCGCATGCCCATTAGGAGCCCCTCGGTCTCCTAATGGGCAGGCGGCGGGCGTAGCGTAAGCTGTGCCCTCAGCCAATCCTGGCGCTGCTGGCAGCGCCAGGATTGGCGGAGAGGGGTTGGCAGGCCCCTCCAGTGCCGTTAGTGAAGGCGCCCAGGGGATCAGAGGTCTGAGAGGTGGCGTGGACCGGCTGTGAGGTAAGTTTTTTTAAAAATATTTCATTCCCCACCCCGTGCGCGACCCCCTCCTCCCCCCCCCCGCGAGCCGCGACTGTACACATCTTTTAGTATTGCCAGATTTAGGGAGTTACAGAGGTCGTCCTTCAGATTATCCAATTAATAGCAGGGCATTAATTTGGGATATCGCCCCATTGTCCCAACTGTAGCTACACCATAAACCTATAAGCATATCACAATAAAATTCCCAAGTGAAAGGAAACGTGGGAGGCGTAGCGGGAGGAACTGACTGCTTACCGAACTCATCGCTTTCGTATCATTATCTATTTTCGGCGCAGGCTTCGAGGCACGTCCCACAGAGGCAACTAGACTTGGCTAATGGTGTTTTCATGTTGTGCTGAGGCTGCATGTTGCCTTGTGCTTGATGTTTTACCTGCCCTTGGTTGTCTGTGGACATGTAGTTTTGATAACATAGACTTTGCCGCAGTGACATTTTTAGTTTTCGTATGTTTTACATGAGTGATAGTACTGTATATATGGTGTAAAGCGGAAGGAGGGAGTGTTCGTGTCAACTGTAGAATTTGGCCCGCGCAGCCTTCCTTGGTGTAGGATTCCCTAACTTGTGCTCGGTAGTTCCAATTTGTAATTTCACTGCATGCCTGCAGCCGTGGGTGCACCGAGACCGCAACTATTTTCCTCCCTCGTTCTTGTTGGTGAGACAGGTGCTGAAAACAATTTACGAAAAAAAGCAGAGGGAGCCGGGCATTCACAGACAGTGTGTAATTCATTTACTGAACTGGAGACGCAAAGTCAGGCTCTTAGTTTGACATATTTCTTTTCTTTTCACGTTATAGATTTTGTTCGGTGCATTAGAGGCGTCCAAGCTTCAGGCAACACATTGTGAAATGCAAACATAAGTTTTGCTGGGTGAGGGGACAGCGCACACTTTCACATATTCCTATATATTACGACAATACTTAACACTGCTGTCATTTGGTTACAATCAAATCTGCATGTTTTTCTATGCTACAGTCTACTACTGTTTGCCGTTTTTAGTGCTGTAAATTACAGAGCTTCTATTACGTAATAATCAGTATGCGCCCTCCCCCCCACTACGCTCGCTCGTTGCGCTGCATTAGGACAATAATTTTACGCCTCACCACTTTCAAATGTCACCAGCCGCCCCTGTCTAAGACCAAAGAGAGAATCAGGGAGGGATATTGGTGGCCCTCCATGGACCTAATGATTGAAAGAGAAGTGTGTGACTGCATTGAGTATGCACATAGTGATAACGTTTTGAAATGCAGAGTTCAACCCATGACGATTGGAGAGCAATCCACTGGTCCATGGATTGATATTGCTTTGGACATACTTGGGCCCCTAAAAATAGGATCTCGGGATCAGTATGTGCTGGTATGTATCGACATGTATTCTCGTTGGCCTCACTGATAATGGTGTTCAACTGACTTCTGTGATGGTGGAGGAGTATCTGAGTGCAAGAGGAATCAAGAATAAGAAGGCTGCACTTTATCACCCAGAGGCCAGTGGCGTTTTGGAACGTTTTATAAAAGTGTTGAAGGAATGTCTACAGAAATCGTTGATGTGTGGAGTGAGTTGGGAAGAATGTATGAAGAAGAGAGTGCGGAAATATAGACTCACCCCTCATTTCTCTACGGGGGTGTCTCCTTTCAGATTATCGAAAGAGAGATTGCCCAGTTCTGAAATTGTGCCGGCTTGGGTCATTGAAAAGAGGGCTTTGGTTGATGAATATGTTTCTGATGTTAATGAGTGGAAACAAAAAGAACAAGAAAAGAAGTTGAAAACCAAGCTGTGCTATGACAGACGCAAGGCTGTTAACAATACAGATGTGAAGGTAGGGGACTGGGTAAAGATCAAATCTCCTAGAAGAGATGGGGGACTGTCTAAGTTTGGACAACCGTGCATGATAATAAAAATGTTTAGAAATGCTGTTAAGACAAGTGGCAACAGAATTTGGAATCTCAACAGGGTTGCCAAGTGCAGTCCGTCTTCAGGAAGTGTTTCCTCATCCAAGGAGTTGGTTGAAGAACCTAACAATCGTCCCAAACGTGTGTGCTAACGCCCAGTTTGCTTGAGTGACTATGTTTGAATTTGGACATTATGCAACTATTCTTTGTCATTATAATTCGTATTTTATTGTACATATTTGCAATTTTCTTTTGTGTTCTCTTTACATGTTCAATTGTTATATAAGAAAGGGAGGTAATGTTGTATCTTAGCAATGTGGTATATATGGTGATAGAACCTTTATTCTTGGGGTTCTGTCACCAAGGTTGCGTGGGGCATTCAACTGGAACTTCATCGGAGGTTGAAGGCTTCCTAAGGTCTCTGCGGCTGGGGTTTTCTGTATGGAGGAGTTTAACATTAAAAACTTGTTTTCTAACTTATCACTTCCGGTGTCTTCAACCTAACACAAGTCCTCCCAGCTGGCGTTAGTCCTTCCTTTGTGTTTCCCCATTCTCTCTCTGTCCTCCGTGTACTTTCTTTCGTGTCCCCTCCTTCCTGACTTTATCCGCCTTCTCTTTCTAGGACCCCCTAAAAGACCTCTCCTCCAGCTGAAGTATGGCAGGATATTCTCCTTTGTCACTAAGAGACTGATCTCCTTTGATGTTGTCCCTGCATCATTACAAGCTAGTTTGGCATCGGTGGCCACCCACCAGATCATTCTTCTGAATGACAGGCATAATGATGCTTCACCAAACCCATCAGCTCATTTCATGATATTTGAGCATACACATCTATTTGGTGCTGAAGTTTAAAAATTGCATATGCTCCTCAAGGAGAAGGATCTTTCTTCTACTTTAAACAGCAAGAAAACTGTCCTCCTTGCTTGGAGCAAGGAGAAAGCCTTCTTTTTAACATCCTTCCAGTAAGCAAAATCATGCTACCACTCCCACAAACGCCAAAAGAAAGGATTCTCTACATGCTACCGGCAGAAACAGACGAAGGGTTCACCAAGGAAATAGCTGTCATCTAGACTGTACCGAGGCCGGTCCGGCTTGCCAGTACGCATCCAGTACTTGGTAGCAATATGGGATGAATCCACTTCAGATTCCTGGGAGCTTCAGGTAGTCCATGAAGGTTATTTAATTGAGATTCTGGGACTACCAGCTCAAGTTATGCTCAGTTATGGGTGGGTGGAGCCTGCTTTTGCAGCCTTTTTCTGGAGATTCATGTCTCGAGGTGGTCTTCACCTCACATTTTAGATTTTATCTCCAAAAAAGTAGAAATGGTTATTTTTTAAACTAACGTTTATAGTTTACAAAATGATTGTATTTCAGTGAGTATGAATAAGAGTCAGTGCAAGTAATGTACATAACAGAAGATGGGTGAGTGTTACTATGTGTTAGAGAGCCATAGACAGATTGCATGGAACTAGGCAAGTGAGTGAAAGGCATTGTATTGCAGAGTTGCCTGCATTTCCTGCTCTACATCCAGGCACAGTATCCAAGCAACCACGGGCTGACAATCCTTAAATTACACTGTCTATGGCCATGCGCCCTGAGTGATGTGCAGCTCGAATCACTACCCAACCATTGATGGCAAGCAACTCTGTAGTGCATGCCCACTAGCCGTGAGCATCACGTATTGGCTACAGAGCCTGTGTCCGCCCTGTGGGACGGTATGCCCAGATGTGGGTCTCCTGCACACTGTGTCAGTGGACTCAAGCTATAACTGGCGGATGAGCCATAACTAGACAAAACCAGTCCTGGGTTGCTTGTATTACAGTTTAGGGGGAAACTGACATGTTCGGGCTGGACTATTCCAATTGATGCAGGGTCAAGACTGAAACCATATGGCTGGGTCCAAACTGAGGTGGCACAGTGTGCAAAATCATGATGGGCTGGTATGCACAGAATGTCACTCTACTTAATTTACGGTTAATTAAGGATCAATTGGTAAACATTTTGTATTCCTTATTAATTTTTTGTATTGAAAAATAAGTTGTTAATTTTTAATAATGAATATTTATTGACATTTAACATTAATTAATTATTAAATAATTTGTAATTGGTAATTAATTTTTAATACATTTTTACTGGTATTGATAATTAATTTATATATATTTTTAATTATTAAATCATTACTTTCCCTACTGGTGCACTCACTGGAGGGGGAATAGTAATTTGTACCCTCCCGCTATCCAACACTTTCCCTACTGTTGCACTCTCTGGAGTGGGAATAGTAATTTTTACCCCAACGCTATCCAACGCTTTCCCTACTGTTGCACTCACTGGAGAGGGAATAGTAATTTTTACCCCCACGCCATCCAACGCTTTCCCTATTGTTGCACTCTCTGGAGTGGGAATAGTAATTTTTACCCCTACGCTATCCAACGCTTTCCCTACTGTTGCACTCACTGGAGTGGGGATAGTAATTTTTACCTACCCGCTATCCAATGCTTTCCCTACTGTTGCACTCACTGGAGTGGGAATAGTAATTTTTACCCTCCCGCTATCCAATGCTTTCCTTACTGTTGCACTCGCTGGAGTGGGAATAGTAATTTTTACCCTTCCACTATCCAAAGCTTTCACTACTGTTGCACTCACTGGAGTGGGAATAGTATTTTTTTTTACCCCTACGCTATCCAACGCTTTCCCTACTGTTACACTCTCTGGAGTGGGACTAGTAATTTTTACCCCTACGCTATCCAAAGCTTTCCCTACTGTTACACTCACTGGAGTGGGAACAGTTATTTTTACCTACCCGCTATCCAACGCTTTCCCTACTGTTGCACTCACTGGAGTGGGAATAGTCATTTTTACCCTCCCGCTATTCAACGCTTTCCTTACTGTTGCACTCACTGGAGTGGGAATAGTAATTTTTACCCTCCCGCTATCCAACGCTTTCCTTACAGTTGCACTCACTGGAGTGGGAATAGTCATTTTTACCCTCCCACTATCCAACGCTTTCCCTACTGTTGCACTCACTGGAGTGGGAATAGTAAATGTTACCCTCCCGCTATCCAACACTAAAAATATTGAAGATTTTTAAATAATATTAAGTTAACATATATATGTATAAAAACATAAAAATGCATGTTTTTTTATTTACATAAATTATTTATTAATTTTAAAGTTATTTAAATATTTTTAAGTCTGTTTTACCTAATTATATTTATTATTTCATTATTTTACATTACTTTTAAGACATTTAAAACATTCGATATTTTAACAAACTATATTATTTACAACGATATTTTGGATTCGATATTCTTGTACTTACCTGTTTGTAGATAGGAAGTCGATATTCTATCATTCTATATTTTGTCATCGATATTTTGGCAGGTCGATATTTTGCTCCTCGATATTCTGTCAGTGATCCTGCCAATGTATGGCCCTCTACTCCACTCTACAAAACTCCCTATATACCACTCCACCCCCTTTACTGTACTCTACTCTATGACACACTACTTGTCTCTACTCTACTCCACTGTATACCACTACACTCTATGCTGCACTATGCCACTCAACTGTACGAGATGAGACTATATGCCACTCCACACCACCACACTGTACCACACTCTACTGTACTCCACACCATTCCACTGTGGAACACTCTAATCCACTCTGTGGCATGCCACTGTCCTCTAGTCTATGACACTTTCCAGTACTCTGGAACATTCCAGTCCACTCCACTCTACGACACAGCACTCCACTGTAAGACACTGTATGCCACTCCACTCCACCACATAGTACCACCCTCTACCGTTCTCCACGCCACTTTATTTATTTATTTATTTCAAGTATTTATAGAGCGCGACTGATACCTTGCAGGCTTCCTGGCGCTGGAGAATACTCTGCTTAAGGATAGACCAGAGTAGTTAGCAGGTGGGCAGAATTTAGGGGAATAGCCAGGTCTTGATGCGCTTCCTAAATGGAAGAAGTTGTGAGATCTGGCGTATGTCAATAGGCAGACTGTTCCATAACTTGGCCGCTGCGACCCTGAAGGATTTGCCCCCGGTTCTGGCTTTGTTGAATCTGGGCACCTTTACCAGACGGGCTGATGATGATCGTAAGTCTCTGGTGGGAGTGTACCACAGGAACAAAGCTTGCAGGGGTCTGGGCCCGAGTCCATGCAGAGCCTTAAAGACGGTGCAGAGGGACTTGAATGCCACACGCTGCTTCAAGGGTAGCCAATGTAGCTCGGCCAGGGCTGCTGTGGCCGAAGACCTTCTCGTCCAGCCAAGAGCCAGCTTGGCGGCGGCAGATTGAATTCTTTGAAGTCGGTCCATCAGCGTGACTGGAGATTCAAGGAGCAGGGAGTTACAATAGTCAATGCGACTGAGTATTGTGCATCTGATTATCGACGCCCGGGCTTGTGCTGGGAGGAGTGGCATGATTTTACGCAGGGAGCGTAGCAGGGCTGTGCAGATCCCCACTGTTTTTGCTACCTGGGTTTCCATACTCAGCTTGTTATTGAGCATGGCTCCCAGGTTGCGGACCGAGGAGACTGGCAGAGGTTTATCCCTAGTCTCAGGTGGCCAGAATTCACTCGGAAAGGGGCGGGGTATGTTGGTGGCCGCACAGAACAAAACCTCTGTTTTGGAGGAGTTGAATTGGAGGGAGTTTCTGTGGAGCCACCCAGCCGTCTCTCTTAAGCAGTCGTGGAAGGTGGTTAAAGGAATGGAGTCTTCTCCTTCCCAAGAGAGAATGAGCTGCGTGTCATCAGCGTAGTTGATCGTTTTTATCCCAAAAGACTTAATTAACGTGATCAACGGGATGAGGTACACGTTAAAAAGAATGGGGCTGATGGAGGAGCCCTGGGGAACTCCCTGAGGCACCGGTGCGAAGGTGGATTGGAATGGGGGGAGGGAGACGGCTTGTCTCCTGTCCCACAGGTAGGAGTGAAACCAGAGCAGCGCTGTGCCATCCACGCCTGCCTCACCTAGTCTCTGCAGCAACGTGCTGTGGTTGACCGTGTCGAATGCGGCAGACAGGTCCAGCAGTATCAGTGCTACTGGCTGGCCCCTGTCTGCACGCATGCGAAGGTCTTCCATGGCTGTCAAGACCGCTGTTTCGGTGCCGTGGGCGGGACGGAATCCGAACTGATGATCGTCTAGAAAGTTGTTCTGTTCTAGATGACAGGAAAGGCAGGAACTGACCCATCGTTCAGCGACTTTCGCCGGAAATGGTAATAAGGAGATGGGTCGGTAGTTAGATAGACAGTCTGGACTCAGGGAGGGTTTTTTTAGGAGTGGGGTGACCAGCGCCTGTTTCCATGAGGTTGGGACATAACCACTGTGCAAGGACTGGTTACATATTTGGCGCATGGTGCCGAAAAGTTCAGTTCCAAAACTTTTCCAAATTTTAGGGGGCAGGGGGTCGAGTGGGGAGCCCGAGGTAATTCCAAGCGCCAGTCTTTCAAACTCGGAGACCGGGATAGGAGGAAATTCCCGTAATCTGGCCGTCAGGACGGAGCCTGGAGGCGTCAGGTTTTGAGAACTGGTGCTGGATCCCTGAATGTTAGGTGCTCCCAGAGAAGGGGGTGTTTTCAGGTTTTGAATGATGGTGTTTATTTTGTTGATAGAAAATGCTGCGAGGTTATCACAGAGGGCTTGGGTGGGGGGCTGCGAAGAAGTTACACAGTCTGGATGGGTTAAGTTTTTAAGAATCTGGAAGATACTTTTCGAACTGTTGGTGGCATTGGTGATGGTGGAACAGTAATAGTTGGCCTTATTATGGGCAATGGCAGTTTTGTACGCCCGGAGGTTGTCTTTCCAAAGAGATTTGTTGGTGTCAGAATAGCCTTGCCTCCATCTTCTCTCTGCTTGTCTGCAGGCTAGTTTGAGTGCTCTCAATGAGTCGTCGAACCAGGGGGCAGGTGCTCGTCTCTTTGGTTTGCTCTTTTTCTGAGGGACGAGGCGGTCGGAGATGTTGGAAATCCTTGAGCAGAGGGACAAATAGTTGTCCTCTACCGACTGAGCGATGGAGAAGCTGTCTTCCACCTCAAAAACCGGGCCGGTCAGTCTTAGTTTATCCAGAGCTTTCCAATCTCTGAACAAAAGATCGGGGCCGGAGCTGAGTGACGATCTGCTGGCCCTGCTGCCGGCCATGTGAAATTTAATAAGCGCATGGTCGGTCCAGCACATAGGCAGAATGTCGCTCAGGAGTACTAGCTGGGGGGAGGAAAAGATTAAATCGAGCAGGTGCCCTGCGGAGTGTGTAGGCTTATTGACCAGCTGGGAGAGTCCCATACCTTCACAGGAAAGTAGTAGATTGTTAAGAGCGGAGTCTAGGCTGCCGTTGGGCCATAAGTTAAAATCGCCCAAGACGATCAACTTGTTGTGAGAGGTAGCCATATTAGTAAGGGTGGTGAGGAGCGACTGCTGCTGAGTGGAGTTAAAGGCTCCCGGTGGGCGGTAACAAATCACAGCCGTGAAAGTTGTTCCGGAGTGGCAATCGATTGAGAGTCCAAGTATTTCCGTACCAGCCACTGGGTCCATATCAAGAGTTTTTACGGTCCAAGAGGCTCTATATATTATACCGACTCCACCACCCCGACCCTTAGGTCTAGGGAGATGCAGGATTTTAAAATCTTGAGGACAGGCCCAATCCAATTCAATATTACAGTCGGAGTGGGTCCAGGTCTCCGTCAGGAATAGAGCATCAAGATGGTGATTATCGATCAACTGGGAGATTTCGTTAGCATGTTTAGGCAAAGACCTGACGTTCAGCAGGCCACCCGACAGTAAACCTTTGCAGGCAAAGTCGTGCAGAGGATAGGCGGTGTCAAAGAAGGACAGATGGCCCTCATGAGCGTGGTCTCTGAGTCGGATTAAAGACTCGCGCGCCAGAGGCGAAGGGCTAGTGGTGGATAGGGGGGCTGGAGCCTCAGGGGTCGCTCCGGGCGCTACCGAGGCGCGGACGAGCGCAGACGAGCTTGCCTTATGCGCGCCTTCGGCGCGCATTCGCCGTGCCCGCTGCGCTCGTCCGCTGCGCTTCCTGCAGGGGCTCATGTTTTATAGTCGATGTCAGTGCGTAGGACACTGTAGAACACTCTAATCCACTCTGTGGCACCCCATTGTCCTCCAGTCTACAACACTTTCCAGTACTCTGGAACATGCCAGTTCACTCCACTGCATGACACAGCACTCCACTAAATGTGACTTTATTCCACTGTATGATGTACCAAGCCGCTCTACTCCACTCCATTTTCCAACATAACACTCTACTGTATGGCAATTTAGTGCACTCTATCCTACACTACTCCACTCAGCTCCACTACAAAGTACGATACTTTAGCCCACTCTATGACACTGTTCGACACTCTGTGCGTCTCCACTTTACAAAACTCTCCTCCACTATATATAACTCCACTCTACAAACTTCTACTACACTCTACGCCACTCTGTGCCACTCTATCCCCATACACTCCAATGTACAACTTTTTACTCCACTCCATGCCTGTACACTCCACTGTACAACACTCTACTTCACTGTACGACAATGTACCATAGTCTACTGTATGACACTCCACTATACCTCACTACAGTGTACAAGACTCTCCATCATTCTACTGTACGACACTCCACTCGACAACTCTGAACTATGTGACTGTACTCCACTGAACTCCACATTATGACACTGCATTGCACAGCAATCTATTCCAGTCTATGGCACTGTGACACTCTACTCAACGCTTTTCCACTCAACACTCCACTTCACTCCACAACATTGCAGTCGACTACATTCCACTGTACGCAACTCAACTGTACGGTATGCCCCTCCACTAAACAACACACCTCTCCACTACACGACACACCACTCCACTGTATAACACTTTAATCCACTGTACACTACACCTGTCCACTCCACTCTATACCACTGTATAACTACACTCTACAACATTGCAGTCTATGACACCAGGGCACGAGTCAGGGGTACACACGGGTACACGGCGTCCACCCACTATTTTCACAGGGTGGACGCCATCACCCCTGCTAAAAAAGTTGGGCCCCACAGAAATATGTTGAACTTGTCCCAGTGTAATTTTGAAACACCGAGACACATTCATTAGCTCCTGTGCGTTTTCTGCTTTCGATTCCCAGCAGCAATGTTCAGGCAGTGAAGGGGCTTTGTTTTTTTCACCTCCAGCTGGGAAATGATAAAGACAGAATTTAAGGGGCCATCAGGCCTCCTTTTGATCGAGTGTGGGACTGGAGGCCTCCTGGAGCCTCGCAAATGCACCAGTGAGACTAAAAAAGCTCACAGCTTGTTACCTGTTCACAGGTACTTCAGATGCATGGTTTTTACTTTGTTGTATACAACTGCATGCACTGTAAGAATGTCAGATGGGTTGGTCTGTCTCAGTATTTACACAAAAAACAATTTCAATAGCACTATTTTATTTCTTTTCAAGTGCTAATGACCGCAATGCTTAGTGTTAGAGCGCTTTACATAACATACACATTATCCATTCCAAATAAATCATGTAAGTGTGTAAAACAATGTTCAAGATGTGTTACATGAGACAGTCAGGGTTGCACGGTGTAGGAGTCAAATGCCCTTCTTAGCTCACTGTGGTCATCTGGAAGGATTACAACTTATGAACTGCAAGTAACAAAAGGATCTCTGTGTTCATAGCAGTAATCCACTTACCTATCCACATAAAATACAAATCTGTGATCTGCATGTAACCTGATGTGCTTTGCAGGAGACAACTTGTTTTTAAACATATTTTACTGCATTTTCAGTTGGCATATATTATAACATACACATTGCAGAGCATCACTTTGAGTGAGGTCACTTCCTGTGATGCCACGTGGAATGTCACACATCATGTGCTTTGATAGCACGCGTCCTGATGTCACTTGCATACTGCCTGACTTGGTCAGTCCCCCCCACTTCTTTTTTTTAGGACTTGTGCCCTGTATGACACTGTCCTTCACTATACTCTATTAAACTCCACTTAACAACACTCAACTGAATGACACTTGTCACTGCGATTTGAAACACATTTTCATTAAAAAAAAAACATTTAACTTCAATGAAAAGACAAAAGTTAAGGCTATGTTACAGTTAGAAAAACGTTATTTATTCTTTTTATAAAACCCCAACAGAAACTATACAAGCATTACACATTCTAAAGTTATAGTTATAATTAAATTTAAAGTGTATGCACCACATTCAAATTACTATAGGTCACTCAGCTCTGTACACAGCAGAACCACAGCAAAAGGAAACATACAGATTGCAGCTGATGGAGGGTAGAAACCTTATCCTGATTTTCTCACTTTACCAGAAATAGTAAAGCTGCCCCCGAGGATACATATTTGTTACAAGAATGTTTTCCTATCTGTGATCTATAAGTGACCTTGATAAAGTATCTGTTGCCTCTTTTTACTTCTCCTTTAAATGAAATATTTCCTGTATCTTGGAGAATCAGCTCTGAATGGAATTGACTCCGCAGCTTGGTGGGGAAAAAGACAGGAAAACATTTTCTAATTTAAGGTAAATTTGAGGCAGCGGTTCCACTCGGCTCTCCATTATCTGGCGAGTCGGGGGCTCGCGCTCGGAACCATCAGCACGCGCAGTTTGCTCCGCCATCGGTCTGCGGAAATTAGCTGACACCCATCAGGGCAGATAACAGAAAGCTGTAGCATTAACACTTGAGAGCGCATTAATCTTTCCCAAATTAAAATCTTCTCCGCAGCATTTAAAGATGGAGGCCACCGTGGTTCAGCGCTGTTTGACCGCCAATTTTGATAAAAGCGTTTTAAGAGAGGTGAGACGTAGATAAATTGCCGGCGGTTGCCCAGCGGTGGCGAGGGTAAGTGTTCACTCTATTGACTGCCATCATGCCGAGGTGTCAACCGAGTGTTTGCATGCTCACACAAAGCGCGAAGAAGAGGGAACGCGGCGCATTATAATATATTTATAGCAAGTGACACCAATATTATATTTCATCGAGGGTGATAAAGAGCCTTCCGGTGTTTCGGCGCCACAGATAAAGATGGCTGCGGTTGTAGAACAAATGGATACGGCGTCGTATGCTGAACTCTTTGACTAGCACTCTCCTCCCAGAGTTAAATCCAATCTAACCAAATTACAGCTGGAATCCAGGGATTGCAGATAACACGGAAGGGATCATCTTCAACCGGAGGGAAATGGATCATTTATTTATTTTAAAATGGCTTCCGCGTGACAGCTATCTTGCGAATAATTTACCTGTCATTTTCTACATGTTATCTCTTGGAGACCTTCCTATGCTAAGCAGAGCTCACAGTTCAGCAGGAGTATTCTACAGGAGAACTCGTGCTAGATATGAAATCCTGCTTATGTACCTGCTTAACTACAGACTATTAAACGGTGCATGAGAAGAGAGGGTCCGTAAACGGGTCATTTACCTCCATGGGTGTCAAGGGCTTTCTCAGTCACCTACAGAACGATATGGCTTCTGTCTTGCCTCAACTTTTCCATATACCTTGACTTTCCCTACTCCTCATGGCCTGTGCTCTCTCTGTCTCTATTCCTCCTCCTTGGGGGATCGCTGTTGTTAGCTGCTATGCCAATGTTTGGTTTTCTTCTATGTGTTTTGATAAACAAGTTGTTAGAGCATCTACATCTGGATTTCATGTAAACTACTCTGCTACACCTCAGGCCCGTGCTGAATAACTTAAACTAAGAAAGGAAAGGAAACAAAAGAGGGGAGGGGAGGAGGAAAGAGAGGGGGCTAAACATCCTGTGATTCTGGGCAAATCACTCAATCTCCCCGTGCCTTAAAACATTTTTTTAAATGTGTAATGTGGTCTGTTCTGTTGTAACGCACTTTAATGCTCTGAGGCCAGTCTTTCACAACATAAAAGAAAGAAACTAAAAAAATATGAAAATAAATGCCTAACGAGGATGCTAAATAGAATGGCATAGCACACTCAGTGTCGGCGATAGAAGAGCATCAAGCGCCATGGAGGGTATCACATTCTAAAGGTAACCTTTCCCGGCTCATGTGCAGTCGCTTGAGCTGGGTTTACTCTGCACATTTGGACCACTTTAAATCCTCCAGGATGGGAAACGGTATGCACATTTGGACCACTTTAAATCCTCCAGTATGGGAAATGGTGTATGCACATTTGGACCACTTTAAATCCTCCAGTATGGGAAATGGTGTATGCACATTTGGACCACTTTAAATCCTCCAGGATGGGAAATGCTGTATGCACATTTGGACCACTTTAAATCCTCCAGGATGGGAAATGGTGTATGCACATTTGGACCACTTTAAATCCTCCAGGATGGGAAACGGTATGCACATTTGGACCACTTTAAATCCTCCAGGATGGGAAACGGTATGCACATTTGGACCACTTTAAATCCTCCAGTATGGGAAATGGTGTATGCACATTTGGACCACTTTAAATCCTCCAGTATGGGAAATGGTGTATGCACATTTGGACCACTTTAAATCCTCCAGTATGGGAAATGGTGTATGCACATTTGGACCACTTTAAATCCTCCAGGATGGGAAATGGTGTATGCACATTTGGACCACTTTAAATCCTCCAGGATGGGAAACGGTATGCACATTTGGACCACTTTAAATCCTCCAGTATGGGAAATGGTGTATGCACATTTGGACCACTTTAAATCCTCCAGGATGGGAAACGGTATGCACATTTGGACCACTTTAAATCCTCCAGTATGGGAAATGGTGTATGCACATTTGGACCACTTTAAATCCTCCAGTATGGGAAATGGTGTATGCACATTTGGACCACTTTAAATCCTCCAGGATGGGAAAAGGTGTATGCACCTGCAGACAAACCAATGCTGATGTAATGATTTAGCCACGGTGAGCAGGTATTGGTTGCCATGTGATGTACATTGGGGTGGTGTAAATAAGTAGATATGGGAGTGATTTTTATTCTTTCTTTCTCAGATATGTTCAACCAGACAGAGGGGGCACCACTCAGGTGTGCCCCTGGTGGAGACTTTAAAAACGCTTTGCTTGTAGCTTTACAAATGGGTTTTAGTGGGTAAAAATGTGATGCAGCGTGCTTGAGATTAAGTTTATTTAGGGTACACCTCCTAAAACACAGGAATGATACAACTATAAAATAATTAAGATATTGGAAATATATTAAAACTACCGACATTTATGTATTAACTGGACTGGTCTGATGGTCTTTACACAGGTATAACAGTCAAGTAGTAGTTGTCATTTTCATACTTGATTGTGAATACCCATTTCCTCATACCCTGTACACTTATTACAGATTCGGGTGCTTACACCTTAATGTTATGCTTAAATATTTTGGCTGAGCCCTGGCTACACAACATAGATTATACGATGCCAGGGACAAGGCAAATAAATTATTGGCCTGGCTTGATAAGGAAAAGGAGTGTGGCAGATGGGTCCTGGGGATAGTTGCAGGGCAGGACGTGAACACAAATCCGGGAAGGAGGTGACAGAGGCATTTGCCACGTACTATGAGACGCTATACACGTCCTCCTCCATGAGTACCGAATGAGAATGTAGTGATTTCTTACACAGCATAAATCAACCACAATTATCAGTGGACGATAGGGAAATGCTAGAGAAGGAGCTGACAGTAGATGAGGCAGGTGCAGTCCGGTAAAGCAACAGGGCCGAATGGCCTACCTGTGGAGATGTACAAATGTATGTTGAGTAAAATGGAGCAGAATCTTCTGGGTTTGCTGACAGAGGCCAAGGTGGATGGAGTCTTACCCCCAGACCAGAGGACAGCTGTAATAGTAGTGATTTCTAAAGAGGGGGGAATCCACCGTCAGAGTATCGGTCATACAGGCCAAATTCCATACTCAATAATGAAGTCAAGGTTCTGGCAAAAATGCTGTCCTCCCACTTGTGCGGGGTGTTTTCCTCCCTCATACACCTGGACCAGTCAGGCTTCAAGCCACATAGGGGAACCAGAATGAACCTGAGCAGGTTGTTTGGTGTCCTGCATAGTACCCAAACAAATCCAGCTCACCAAACAGCCCTCATGTCCTTAAATGCCAGGATGGCCTTCGATGGTCTAGAATGGAATTATCTATTCACAGTGCTGAGCCGGTTCTGCTTAGGTCCTAATTTCATAGGATAGGTGCGGCTTCTTCATAAACAGCCAATGGCCAGAGTGAGAGTCAATGCGACAGTGTCACAAGTATCTCCCCTCTGGAACGGAACAAGACACGGTTTCCCATTGTCCCTTGTCTTGTTCCCGCTTGCCATGGAGCTCTTGGCAGCATGGGTGCGACAAGACCCTCTGGTCTGGGAAATTCAGGTTCGGGAAGAATAGGGGGATCGCATCTCCTTATATGCGGCCGATATCCTATATGTTATGCGGACCGTGCGGAGCCGACCTACAGGGTGGATAGGGTCACCATGGGCCCCAGGGGGGACTCCCCTTTATTAAACTCAAAGAAAATGGCAGGAGACCCACCACCGCACATACAAATGATGGCATTGGCATGGCCTGCAGCAGCCAAACACCTGGGTTGGAAGGGGAATCTCTCGTGGATGACCCCCCCTCTGGGAGAGCAGGGTGCTGAAAAAAGGTGAGAGGGTTACATAGATTCAAGAAGTGGGAGCTGGTGGGTCTTGAATACCTAGGAGACATCTGAAGAGGGCAAGCATACATTACATTCGCTGCCTTACAAGCTGAATTTGAGATGGGGAAAGGGGAGTGGCTACGATATATATATTCAACTGGGTCATGTCATCCAGGCACATATTTGTGAAGGAGAGGCTTTAGTGGAGGCCTCACCACTGGAAGACAGACTGTTAACTGAACTCCTACATGAAAAGGCCATATAATTATTATACAGGAAAATAATTAATAACTCACTAGACATATTAAGCAGCCTACGAGCAACAGGGGAGGAGCATCTAGGGAGGTGGCGATAAAAGCTAGATGCCGACTGATTCCGCAGAAAATTCTGCAACTGGTGTACTATCCCAGATCTGTTTTACATCAGCTAGGGTGTACTGAGGATTCACTGTGCCAGAGAGGGTGTGGGTTAGAGGGAACCTTTTACCACCTAATTTGGGGGTGCCCAATGATACACTCCTATTGGTTAGGGGTAGGAGAGGTGATGGCCACTGTGCCGGGGGTTGAGGTACCAATAGAGGCCAGAGGATTATTATTAATGATCTTGTTGAGGAGGACTGGCCACGTCACTGCACGTGAGATGTTGGTTAAGGCTGGCAGCTGTGGTGGCAAAAGCGAAACATTGCGAGAAATAAGGGAGCAGCCACTACATCAGCAGTAGCAGAATGGAAAGTTGACTTAGATTGATGGTGGCAGACAGAATGTACGATTTATGAGGGTAGAGGGTGCCCTAGGAAGTGGGAAAATATATGATGACCCTGGCAGATATATCAGGGTCTATAGGTCGATTAACGATGAATCTAGTTTGTCATCACAAGGTATGGATAACTATGTCAAAGATTGTCTATAGATGGATTACTTAGGTTCATTCAGAACAAATCTATTGTAATTGTTTTTGCATTGTTATGCTCCTGAGCACGTGTCAATAAAAATAACTTAAAAAAAAAATATATATATTTTGGCTGAACCCTTTAGCATCCCTTGTATCTGCTGTAGGGTGTTGTGAGACAGGGATGCCCCGGTTTGGTTGGCTCACTCTGTGTTGTCAGAGAATGTTTGAAGCAGTGCGAAACAGTTACTCAGTGGAAGCTCAAAGTTGGAGAGGGGAAACCTGGCCACAAACCAGTCTGAGCCTGATTTTCACTTTATGCCAAACTCATAATGAGGTCACAGTGAACATCTGTGTGATTGGTTGTAGATGAGACTGATGATGTAAGCTAGAAGCAGACCTTCATTGTTGAATGGAGAGCTTGCAGAACATTAATAAAGTTTTGTGAAATTCTTTTCTTACTCCTATACACATAAGCATATCAGTGGGGGATGTACTCCTTTGTCTTGATTCCTTTAGGGCCCTTGAATGTGCAAATGACAATCATGTTAAGTTCTCCTAGCTATATACCATTATGAGAGGGTGCAGTGGAGGGGATACAAATCAAACCCATTAATAAAAAAAAAGATTCTTGCAGAAAAGCTCCTGTTTGGCAACCGATATCCACTCATAGACATTAGGCACAAATAAATCCGAACATTTCTGAAGTCTGTACTAATGGATAGCGGAAAAATCAAGTTGTCGTAATAGAATACCCAGCATAGAGAAAATTAAAATTTTCTGAATTTCCACTTAATTCTTATACCCCTGATATTTCTCTTCAAACTTCCATGCCCGTGATAAAGATAGATTCCACATATGTGCTCTTCTGGGCCTCTTTAATGTGCTGATTATATTCATGGATTGCTTGTCTATAGGTTTAGGGTGGCCACCGTGGCAGAATGTTGTGCCTCTTCTATGGTAGGAAGAGGTGTGGCGCCGTGGCCAGGGCGACTGACGCCGGAATCTGGGGATCACGGTTCGATCCCCGGCGCCGGCGGCAAATTAGCCCAGCACCATGTGACTCTGGTCAATAGCTTTCTTAATCTTCCTGACGGCCCTCAGCGCCTAGAGACCCTTACAGGTGATTGTTCGCGCTTTACAAATGTTGATTATTATTATGGTATCCTCTGAGACATAGTCAGGTCGAAATGGCTATTTGTCTCATCAGACATTCCACCGAGAGATTGAGCCCTTGGACGCCTGTTTCTGAATGTCCAAGCCCCCAGCTGGTGCATCTCCAGCTCCCCTGGGTTTACTGCAGTAGGTGCAATAGGGGCACAAGCAGATACAGATAGGGGAGGGGCAGAGAGATATGCATGCGAGAGAAAGAGGTCGAAGGAAAGAGAGAGAGAGGTTGAAGAAAGTTCAGAGAGCCGAGAGGAGAAAAGAAGAGAAAAGGAGAGAGACATCAAATTAATGGATGGTTAGAGAGAAAGAGGGATGGAAGAGAGGGAGGCTAGAGTGTGCATTGCATGAGCACCCACTCAAAATGTTAGTAAATCATGCCCTACTAAATTGTCTCTCTTGCAGAAGATCATGACTTTTGAAAAGTTAAAATGGCTGCCTATTACCCTGGACTTCTGGGTCAAAACTGTTACTCTTGTGAGTGTAGTTCGTATGTTTCAGTTTTTAATGGATTTTGGACTCCACTGTTTGAAAATTGGACGCGTGGCAGGCAGACATTTTCACAAATCTGGCAGAAATGCTAATTTGGTGCTCCTAGCCTTTGGTTTGTGATTAAATGTCCCAAAGCTTCAGATGGCTCAGGTCGTATTTTGATATCATGAAAAGTTCAAGGGTAGTAAATGTATGGGCTTGTCACTAGGTGCAGTACAGTATTTTTATGTTATCATTGTCATCTAACAGAGCTGAGTGTGCCAACTGCAAGAATGGTATATCATGATATACACTCAACTCATTAGCCCTGTTTTTAAGTGTATAATACAGGCGCGGCCAGCACAGGTAACCACGGTGATGGGGGAGGGGTGGATAAGTGGGCAGATGACGGATTAAGATTTATTGATTTCTTTTATTTTCCCTATTCCGTCAACTATTCCCAAACCCCATGCCCACCCTACTGCCCCTCCGCCGTTACCTGTGCCAGCCGCGCCTGATATAATACTACTGTAAAAGTTGATTTCGATTTAATTAAAAAGATGTGGTTGACATGAACATATCTGCGCTGAAATCAAAACACTATACTTAATAGAACTGTATTTTCCTGTGCCTGACTAAACCAGGCCCGATTAGGCCTAAATTTCATCTTGGATTTTTCAATGGAGCCATGATGTGTGTTTTTCATTTCTCAGTTTGCCATTACACGTAAGCAAAATGTGCACTGTGTTGATATGCTATACTCGAAGAACTACAGAAGAAGCCTTTCACAACATTCAAGGCTCTTGGTGCCAATAACACTGTGAATTCATTCACTTATGAGGCTTCCATTGTTTTTGTAACTAGACTTGTACTGCCACATCCAAAGGAATTAGGTCAGAATAGGACAAATGAATATTCATATAGAGGATAGTGCTAGAAGGGCGGCAATACGTGATGTTGTTTAATTCTGTAATGTGACTCATTTAAGTTTGCTCACTTTATGCTGGCTGTACGATTTTCACAGAATTTTTCTCTAAAAGATGGCACATTTTGTAGGTGAGCCAGTCTGGTTTGCCTTGAATCTAAAGGCTAAATCCACCTTGGTTTGTCTCGTGCTTTGGACTGAGAAAATCTTTGCCCTCATTTCATGTTGTTTTCATGCTGTGTTTTATAGAGCCTTATGCTAATTCCCTACATACATTTATTATGCAATTCGACCCATATTTTTACTTTCGGTATTGCATCTTCAATTATTTTAATAAGCCTTCATGGTTTAAATTTTACTACAGCCTCCAGAATGAAAAAAACAGATAAAGGACTTTGACACTGCCTCCAGAGGATTTATTTCCTTCAAATGCAAATTTTTCATGTGTGAGTGGGTGCCATTTAGGACACATTGCCTCATACATGCTTTAGGTTCAATATCGTCCCCGATCTATGTAGGTGCTTTACCTTGATTATCTGATAAAATAGCATCTTTTAGCTGTCTATACCAATAATATTATTGTTATTATTTGTATTACTACTTGTAGCATCCTTCTCAGCCTGGGTACTCGTAAGTGAATACGCCACACACGGAGTTTAGTATTACACATCATTATTCCTCAGCGTGTAACTGTGAACTCAAAGTTCTAAACATGAACTCTATTCATCAGACCAAATACTTACATCATAGTTCTACGGAGTCCATCAGGAACCAAAAGGGTCCCATCATCGCAAACTCACAAAACACTGTATCTCCCCCCTGGTTAAATAAACAATATCGTTTTTCATATATATATATATATATATATATATATATATATATGTTTTTTTTTTTTAAATATTTATATTTACTGAAAAAAAACACAGGTTTCAGGGACGTTATAGTTAGTTGGACATTTCACTCGTACAAAACCAGAGAAATTCGGCCGTTATAGTTAGTTAAGCTAACTATAACACGTGCCCCCGTAATGCACTGCTGATGATGTCACATATTACATTATTTATGACATGGTCAGTGACATCACTGATGACATCACTGATGACATCTCAAATTACATCACTGATGACATCATCCAGTGACTATGTGTTTCTGTAAAGTTTAAATATATTTTATATATATATCTATCTATATATCTATAAATCTATATATATATATCTATATATATATATCTATATCTATTATCTACTGGCGGTCGCCAGTAGATAGTTATAGTTAGGACCTATTTTCCATAGGAAATCCGCAACATTCTATTGGGAATATCTTTGGCGCCGATTGACGAATCTTCGCGAAATTCTCCAAACCTTTGGCCAGCTCCGCTCCGCTCCTACCCTGAAAGTTTTGCGGTGATCCGTGAAGCGGGGGCCAAGAAAAAAGGGGGGTCCTAAATGCGTTTTCCCCATGCAATTTCCCATAGGATTTGTTGTCGCAGCTACAGCCCAAACCGCTGAACGGAATGACACCAAATTTGGCATCAGTTCGGACTCGTGCCTTTTGCATATTTGGTGTGAATCTGTTAAGTAGTTCCTGAGAAAATTAGGGTAAAGAAAGTTAGTGATATCTATGGCCGCGGAGGATCTGCGGACCGTAGCCGCATCGTAAGCGCACCCTCCCCGAACAGAGCGCGCATCCTCCCGATCGCGCGCTGAATGCTAATTGGCTGTCGAACGTCTCTCTACATTCGAAACCAGGAACTGTTGGCGGCCATTTTCTGCCTCGGTAGAAGCGAGGCTAAAGATGGAAGAGGAGTAAGTGTGTAAAAGATATAAAGGGGGCAGAGTGAAAATACTTTGACCCTCTAGATCTGCTTAGGGTGTCCCAGAAGGACCCCCTGTGGCCCCCCTTTTTAAAAAAAGAAAAAGCGGTAAAATGCGCGCACGGTGCGCGCATCCTATCGCGTTGGATGCACGGATTCTCTCGCAGTGGGTGCGAGGATCCACAGCAACATTTTTTGAAAAACGACAAGAAATCATTGGTTGTATAACAACTTTCTACACTGAAAGGTAGGGTGTATAATTTTGTTTTTTTAAATGTATGATTGTTATTGGTTAACAAAAACAGATTGTAAGGAACATTATATTAAGGGTGGGCGTAGTTCGCGAAGTAGCACTTCGCGAAGCTACGCAAAGTGAAGTTCGCACTACGCGAGCTACGCGTAGCACTTCGCGAACTGCATAGTAACATGTTCGCACTGTGCAAGATGTTGTTTTCAATGATTGCACAGTGCGGACAAGCAACCAGCACTGTGCAATCATTGAAAATGGCATCTTGCACAGTGCGAGCTGTAGTTTTCTGCTGCTCGAGTAGATTTTTACTCGAGCTTCAGCTTTCTCAACGCGAACTGGTAGTTTCTCATCGCGAGCGGTCGCGAGCATACGCGACCACTCGCAATGAGAAACCTGACCTCCTCGCGTTGGGAATCTCGCCGGGAGGTTTATTTTCCATGCTCGCGATCGCCAACTTGCAGTTGCTGATCGCGAACAAGGAAAAAGTCTCGCCGGGATGTCATTTTGCTTGCTCGCGGTCGCCAACTTGACGTTGAGGACCGCGAGCAAGCAAAAAATGACCGCAGCACTACGCAACACTACGCTACGCGTGTTCGCACTGTGCTACGTGCAGTTCGCGTAGTGCGAAGTAGCGCGAACTTCGCAAACTACGCGAGCGTAGCGTAGTGCTTCGCCCAGGCCTACATTATATATGATAAGCTGATATGTTGAAAAGTCAAGCACACTTCCTGTCTTGTGTAGGAACATTGTGTGCTGAACTTGTGACCTGTGAGCTCAGTGCAGTGTTCCATGACCTGTTTCTATGGTAACAGGCAGAAGGCAGATTGGGGGAAGGGTTGAAATGTATTTCAGTTGGAAAGGGTTGAAATGTTTAACCAATAGAAATGTGTGTTTGCTTTTGAGTTTATGTGCGAAGGATTGTGATTTGATGTTTACATGTATATGTGTGGAAAATGAAAGGGAGGTGCACAGTGCAGAGATTCTGTAAAAGAAAATATGGTGAGTGATTGATATACTCCTTAATCTACAAAAGAACTTGAAAGATGAGTTATTTAATTGTGAGGGGATGTATGTAGACTATTTTGATTTTAATCAGACTAATGTATTTTTCCTGCTAAAGTGTAGGGAGTACTTTTTTCTCTACAATGTGTGTGCATGTAGAAACCATTCTGTGATAGGCATTTGTGTTTTTCATGTGTTTGTAGACAGATAACTGTGCAGTTTTTATATTTTGGTAGAATTAGAAACCAGTTATTGTTTATGAATTTGTGAAATGAGTTATGTTATGTTTCTATACTAAAATGTAGTACTACTTCTAGATGAAGAAATGTGTTTTGTTATAGTGCAAGGGATAGTGTTGTTTGTCTAGAATCACACAGTGAGTCTGTGTGCATTTGGGAACCACTGTGAGAGAAGCATTTGGTAATATCGTGTATTTGCTGACAGAAAACTGTTTTAAAACCTGTCATGTTGTCAAGTTTTAGTAGCATTAGAAGCCAGTCTTTGCTTATGCGTTGATTAAATTAGTCAGGCATTGACACTAAAGTGCAGTCGTGAAATATGTAGATTGTGTGCAGTTCCCTTACCACTTCCACTGTAGTGAATTAGTTTTGGTAAGCTGCTAGGGATAGTATTGTTTGTCTAGAATCACACTGTGAGTCTGTGTGTATTTGGGAACCACTGTGAGAGAAGTGTTTGGTAACATCGTGTATTTGCTGACAGATAAGTGTTGTAAAACATGTCATGTTGTCAAGTTTTAGTAGCATTAGAAGACAGTTATGGCTTATGCTTTCATTATATGAGTCATGCATTGACAGTAAATTGCCGTTGTGAAATATGTAGATTGTGTGCAGTTCCCTTACCACTTGCACTGTAGTGAATGAGTTTTGGTAAACTCATAGGGATAGTGGTGCTTGTCTAGAATCACACTGTGAGTTAGTGTGTATTTGGGATCACTGTGAGAGAAGCATTTGGTAACATGTATTTGCTGACAGATAACTGGTTTAAAACCTGTCATGTTGTGAAGTTTTAGTAGGATTAGAATCCAGTCTTTGCTTATGCGTTGATTAAATGAGTCATGCTTTGACACTGATGTGGTGTACTTAAATATGTAGATTGTGTGCAGTACCATTAACTCTTCCAGAGTAGTGAATGAGTTTTGGTAAACTCCTAGGATAGTGTTGTTTGTCTAAAATCACACTGTGAGTCTGTGTGCATTTGGGTAAGGATTGTGAGAGAAGCATTTGTTAACATCGTGTATTTGCTGACATACACCTGTTTTAAAACCGGTCATGTTGTGAAGTTTTAGTAGCATTAGAAGCCAGTCTTTGCTTATGCTTTGATTATATAAGTCAGGCTTTGACATAAAAGTGCAGTCCTGAAATATGAAGATTGTGTGCAGTTCGCTTACCACTTCCACAGTAGTGAATGATTTTTGGTAAACTCCTAGGTATAGTGGTTGTCTAGAATCACACAGTGAGTCTGTGTGCATTTGAGAACCACTGTGAGAGAAGCATTTGGTAACATCGTGTATTTGCTGACAGATAACTAATTTAAAACCTCTCATGTTGTCAAGTTTTAGAAGCATTAGAAGCTAGTCTTTGCTTATGCATTGATAAAATGAGTCAGGGTTTGACACTAAGGTGCAGTACCATGTACTATTCTGTTCACTGTGGCAGAAGTGAAAATTTAAAAGTTTTACCTAAGCACTGTCCTAGAAGTAGTCTGATTATTTAGTCAGTTTCTAAGTACCAAATAGATTGCTTCAAATAAAAGTGTTCTGACATACTATACACTTGTCTTTTACACCTTCAATTCCCTAGTCAGTATCCATACACTTCCAGGAAACATCCTGCCACTTCCTTAGCAGTCCTCTAGAGACCCATTCAATAGCATGTACTAATCCATTGACTGTGCCAAAACTCAAACACTTATAAATTCACCTAGACACTCTCTTTCCAGTACTC
Organism: Triturus cristatus; assembly: GCF_964204655.1. Classification (NCBI taxonomy): domain Eukaryota; kingdom Metazoa; phylum Chordata; class Amphibia; order Caudata; family Salamandridae; genus Triturus; species Triturus cristatus. The sequence continues at coordinate 1,074,637,497 of NC_140582.1, forward strand.
TAATGATTCAGTCACTGCCTAAGTATTCATGCACTGAGCCAGGTCTTAGCACATGGACTACGTCAAACCCATATCCACTATGCATGCCATCCTCTAACCACCTACACACTTGTCTTTCACACCTTCAATTCCCCAGTCAGTATCCGTTCACTTCCAGCAACCACCCTGTCACTGCCGCTGCACTCCTCTAGTGACCCATTCAGCATCATGTACTAATCCATTCACAGCGCCAAACCCTAATAAATTCACCAGGCACTCTCCTTGCAGTACTCTAATCATTCAGTCAGTACCCAAGTACTCATCCAGTGACCCAGGCCTTAGTATATGGACTGCTTCAAACCCTTATCCACTATGCATGTGGTCCTCTAACCACCTACACAATTGTCTTTCTCACATTCAATTCCCTAATCAGTATCCATACACTTCCAGGAAATACCCTGTCACTCCCTTTGCAGTCCTCTAGTGACCCATTCAGCACCATTCACTGCTAAAACCCAAACACTTATAAATTCACCGAGATGCTATCTTTGCAGTACTCTAATCATTCAGTCAGTGCCTAAGTATTCATACACTGAGCCAGGCCTTAGCACATGGATTGCTTCAAACCCCTATGCACTATGCATGCAGTCTTCTAACTACCTAGACACTTGTCTTTCACACTTTCAATTTCCTAGTCAGTATCCATACAGTCCAGCACTTGACACTGCCTTTGCACTCCTCTAGTGACCCATTCGGTACCAAGTACTAATCCATTCCCTGTGCGAAAAGCCTAGCACTTATAAATTCACCTAGGCACTGTCCTTGCTGTACTCTAATCATTCAGTCAGTACCCAAGTAGTCATGCAGTGAGCCAGGCCTTAGCACATGGACTGCTTTAAATGCCTATGCAGTATGGATGCAGTCCTCTAATCACCTACACAGTTGTGTTTCACACCTTCAATTCCCTAGTTAGTATTCATACTCTTCTAGCAAACACCCTGTCACTCACCCAGTGTGTCTCCTTATAGTACTGTAATCATTTAGTCAGTTAGCATGTAGTCTTTTAGTGAGGTAGGCTTTAGGGCATGAACTGCTTCAAAGTAGTATGCACTATGCATGTAGTGTTTTAACGATCGTCACACTTGTGGTTCAGGGCTATAGTTTCTTAGTCAGTTTTTATATAAAATGTGTTTGTACAGTAATGGAATAGTATACATTTGAAAGTTATTAATATACATTTATTTGTGATTCTTTTTTACAGATACAGAACAGGAGTGTTTCTCATCTGTTTGCACTCTTCTCGTGCAAGATTGTTTGGATGAAGGGTCCTTAGGTGTTTCATCATACTTGCTGTGCCGCACGAGTATTTTTTGTTAGGATCCCCTCGTAACAGAACTCTTTGTCAAATCTTGCGAGTGAAGAAGGTGGCATTGGTCTTTATTTGCTCCTTGGAAAAAGTAAAACATTTCCTCACCACTGAAGAAAAACGTTGTTGGTGTGGTGCCTTCTGCAAAACATTTTCTTCAGATTTAGTAAATATTTTAAAGCGGCAACATTTACAGTTTTTGTAAGTTAAACTTATAACATTTTGTTAGCTGTATGCATTTTATATATCTGTGATTTGTTTCTTGTGGTATTTTGTTGAAAATACCATGTTGTTTTTTTTTAACAATCTTTCTTATTTTCCAGGTCTGTCGTCGCCATCCATTGTCCCCACAGTAGTGTTCCGCCTTGTTGTTTTTTGTTATTGTTGTTACATTTTGTTTATTAGTTTTTTGTTCATATATATGTTAATAAAAAAATAAAGTTTGAAAATAGTTTTTCGTTTATATATTTATTATTATAAAAAATAAAGTTTGAAAAAAAAATTAATAACGTTTTTGGTTGTTCTCTTAACTGCTGTGTGACTCTTTCTTGTTCTTATTACTGTTATTTCATGGAGTCCACCATGGTGTTAAATTTTGGGGCACTTATCGCTGGAATACTGGTGATATCTGCAGTTTGCACCAACTTCTGAATAGTGTGTTAGATTTATCTCAACTTTACTTCCGTTAAAGTGCTGATAATGAAATGGAGAGTAGCTATTCCCGTGCAAAAAGACAGGAGGTGCACCTTTGCGATTTATTCTAAATACTAAAATCCTGTATTGTACTGCACTGAGGTATTGGCTGCACTTACAGTGTACACACAAAATCTATTAAGAAATCTCATTGTATTTATATTGATTGGGAATAGTGCGTCAGGTGCTTCGTATATTGTTGTGCACACGAAAAAAATCACATCACAACTTTCACACCAACTGCAATGCGAAACAAATTCCAACGATAAGACACGTTAGCACCAGGGATTTTACACCTGCTTTCTGCTGGTGTTAAGCAGGACAACTACCTGCACCATGAAAGGGAACACAGCCAAGAGCCACACCAGAACACCCACAGGTGCCATAGAGTCAATGAGCATGATACAGGGATACCCATGAGGGCCAGAAGACTCATCTCAACAACTCCAGGACCGCCGATGCCCCCCAAACCCACATCTTAGTAAGTGTGTCCCTGTGGTCATTGTCTTAGCATGATAGGCATGAGCCCTGCAACATCACAGTGTGCTGTCACCTCAGCGTTGGCAGTGAGCCTGGATGTGTAGCTACGTATGCATCCTCCTGCATGCACAAATGGCGTGTGCTGGTCTGTTGTTCACAGGTCAGTGCAGGGGTGTGCCTATCTGGCAAGGGGAACGGGGTGTCTCTGACATGTCCGTGTACAGGAAGTGCGGTAAGTGTGTCTCTGTGTTCTGGTGTGGCCTGTTACAAGAGCCGCAGCAGTCGATGTTGTAAAGTGGCATGCACCACCTCCAGACGGCACTGTGATGTTGTAGTTGGAATGTAGCAGGACATGCGCAAATAGGCATTACAATGGTGTGCCGTACGAGTGCACGAGATACAACAGCTCACCGTACAAAAGTGTGGGGGCTCGTGGGAGGGAGGAGCAGCCGTTTGGCACACAGTGAACTCGACCATGTGCCACATGCTGGGCATCTCATCCATGATGACCACGGTCGCAGACATCCCACAACACCAACGACTGGCCTTTGTACACATCCTGTATGAATGCAGCGTGGTTTTCACTTCTATGCTCGTTCAGTGGTGTGATGTTGGCAGCTTGTGTGACTTGTGCTCCTTGTTGGTGTGTTTCATTTTGGCCATTGTTAGTCTATATGTGTGTTGTACTTAATTGTGCATGTGTGCCATTCTGCCCATCTCCCCCCCCCACTCCCTGCTTCTTCCTCTTCCTAGTGCTGTTGTGTCTATAATTTTGTTGCTGCACACATAAATACATGTAAAGAATAAATTAGAATAGTTCCTTGATTCTTTTAGGTTTCAAAACTTCTCTATTGGTTTCTTTTTAATTTTCCATATGAACCGTTTTTTTTAATATTCAACAACACATAGAAGTCAGAAGTGCAACGTATTCTATCAACACCCTTTCTAGAACATTCTACAATACGTGCAGGTTAAAAGTTCATCAATTTTTTAAAACTTTACGATTTTTTTTGTAACATTTTCTTGAACATTTAACGACACGTGCAGGTTAAAAGTTGACGATTGTTTTAAGTTCGAACAGTGCCTTCCAAATGCAAGTAGCAGGTGTGGTTGAGCTGAGCAAATTTTATCCTATGATATATACTCCACGTTGAAACAGCTTTTTCTTTACCAATCACAAAGATGCTTTTCCACAAAACTAATGTGCACCCTACTTTTAAAAAAGAATGCTTTTCATGATATCTTTAGAGATAAGTTATAGATAGGAATTAGCATTTAAAAAACCTTTGAAATTCACTAAAAAAACCAAAGGTTTCAAATGCGTTATAGTTAGGAATTGGCATTTAAAAAACCTTAGAAATTCACTGAAAAAACCATAGGTTTCAGGGGCGTTATAGTTAGCTGGACATTTCCCTCGTAAAAAAACCCTAGAAATTCCCCTGTTATAGTTAGTTCAGCTAACTATAACTCGCGCCCCCGCAATGCACGGCTGATGACGTCACATATTACATCACTCATGACATGGTCAGTGACATCACTGATGACATCACTGATGACATCTCAAATGACATCACTGATGACATCATCCATTAAGTATGTGTTTCTGAACAGTTTTATTATGTTTAATATATATATAGGGAAAGGCCTGTTGAAGAATAAGTGGGTGTACAAGTGTGTGAATGGATGATTTTCTAGGTGCGTAACTGACTCTATAAGTGAGTCATTAAATGTATCTTACTGCAGACTAGTGACTAAACTGTGTGAATGTCTGTATGTGTCTGTGTGTTGGTGTATAAGTGGCTGCATGGTTTTGTAAATAGCTATATGAGTGTCTATATGGGCTATTGATTAGTTGTCTGAGTATCTGTATGGATGCCTGAGTGTTTGTGTGGGTAGGGTGTGTGTGACTCTGTGACTAGATGTGTGAGTGGGTGATTCACTGGGTGCATGGTTTTAAGAGTGCATCTGTGATGGACTGTATGGTTGGGTGAGTGTATGTATGGGTGTGTTAGTGATTGAATGTATATCTCAGTTGTACATGTGTCAGTAACTACATATGTGAATCGCAGTGTATATGTGTGTAAGAGTATATAACTATCTATATCTGAGTGTGTGAGATTTTGGGAGTGGCTGTATACGCCATAGTGCAAGGATATCTGTGTCATGTGCTGTTTGTTTTTTCTGCAGGAAGACACAGAATTTGTTAGTATTTTTATGAGTAAGTGAACTTGAGTGTGTTTAACTGTATAGGTGAGTAAATTGGACTGTGATTAATTATTTGCATGACTGACTAGATGTGTCAGTACCTCAATGGATGATTGGCGGTGTGTGAGTGTCTATATAGGTGTATAAATGCACAGAGTGACTGTAAGTATGAGTGACTGTAGAGGTGAGTGAGTGGACATATATGTAGACCTAAAAGTCAATGAGTGGGTGAGTAGTTATTGGTATTGGAGTATCTATGGTTGTCAAAATGGGCGTCTGAAATTTTGAGTCGGTGTATCAAAGGTTATATTAGGGTGTGAGAAGATGCACTAATTTATCACATGGATGATGTATGGTTTTTTCAGTGAATATATATATACATACCCGAGGGGACCCGAGGCGGGATCTTGGACTTTAATTAGCAGGGGACTTTCATTGTTGTGAGGAATATCCTGCCTTCCGCGAAGTACTTGGACAATTCTAAGTACAACTCTATGCACCACTCACCTGGGAACTGCTTGATGCACCCTGGGAATCGCAGTCCTCACAGCAACCTTGGATCGGTGACAGCTGAGCACAACATCTGAGGGGAGGAGCGGACTTTGCACCAATCACAGTGCGGCAAGATATATTTATGCACGGAGTGAAAAAGCCCCCTGACACATCACGGCGCTGACAAAGGCCGAATCAGGCGGAAATGCATTCGCCAAACAATTTAAATAAAGAAGCTTTCTCTGTTCCCCGATGTGGCCTCTGCTCTTTCTTTTGGGAGGAGTTCTCGTGGTGATATATATATATATATATATATATATATATATATATATATATATATATATATATATATTATCTACTGGTGGTCGCCAGTAGATAGTTATAGTTAGGACCGTGTTTCCATAGGAAATCTGCAACATTCTATTTGAATAACTTTGGCGCCGGTTGACGAATCCTCGAGAAATTTTCAAAATAGGTGGGGTGCTCTGCTCCGCTCCTACCCTGAAAGTCTCGGGGAGATTCATCAAGCGGGGGCTGAGAAAAAAGGGGGGTCCCAAAACGCGTTTTCCCCATGCAATTTTCCATAGGGACCTTTAGTCCAAGGTACAGCCCGAACGGCTGAACAGAATTACTTGAAATTTGGCTGAGAGGTAGTCCTCAGGTCAGGGAAGTGCCTTTTGTAGGTCTGGTGTCAATCTGTTCAGTAGTTCCTGAGAAAATCAAAAGTAAAATCATATACATATGTGGCGGAGCCTAACCACACATCTCATCCTGAGATCTGATTGGCTGTCAGCACTTCATCCAAGAAGTGTTGGCAGCCATCTTGGGACCAATATACATGATAGCACCTCATTAAAAAGCATTGCAGTTAATAGAAGGTTTTAAGACTTTAGTTACATTATAAATCATTTGTTGATGGTACCATACTCATTTTAGGAGTTGTGGTATGTTCTAAGGTGATTTCACCATGTGAAAAAGCCTTCTGCTGGGATATCATGATTGAGAGAAAAATATTTTCTCATGCTTTTCCCACAGAGGTTTGGAAGGTGATCTATAAGCTAAACTGAGAGCTTATTTTCTGTAAATTCACATTATCTTTCTCAGTCATGTGAGAATGAAGTCTGACATTTTCAGTAAAACATGTACATCCAACAAGGGCAGAGACTGTCAGTTGATTCCTTTGTGTTCTACTGCAGCTTCCCAGAGTGTTCCAAAGAACAACTAGAGCGCTAACAGTCCTACTTATGATAAACATATGGCACACCTGAAGCCATCTTGCTTGGATTAAAGTGGTAACTCTTAAAACATTTAATTTAAAAAGGAACAAAATGAGGGGGTTCATTTTTCCATAAAAAGTATGATTAGTGCTGCAGAAAGAAAAATTAGGGCACATTTTGAGTGACTTCTCAAATCCTCTTCTATTTCATTAAAAAATTCTGACATGCAGACTGAAACATGCACTTTTAATACCAGCAGCAGTTTTCCCTGGTGAACAGTAGCTTTACTACAGTGATCTAATGAGCAAAAAGAGTGCTAACATTCTGAATTTATGGCAAATGTGTGACACATCTGAATGCCTTCTTGATGGAATCAAAGTAAAAAACTGAAAGTATTTCCTACTGAGGAGACTGCAGTAAATGAGGAAATTAGGAAACTTCATAACAAATAAGTCTCCAAAGATGGCCACCAGAGACAAAAGAGCCCAAATGTAGCCCAAATGTCACCCAGATGTAGCCCAAGTATAGCCCAATGACAGAATGTCCTAGAGTGTTCTTAAAAACAACTAGAGCGCTTACTGTCTTCATTATGCCAAAAGTATGGCACACCTGAAGCCATCTTGATTGGAATAAACTGGTAACACTTAAAACATTTAATTTAAAAAGGAACACAATGAGGGGGTTCATTTTGCCATAGAAATTATGATTAATGCTGAAGAAAGAAAATGAGGGCACATTTTGAGTGACTTCTCAAATCCTCTTCTATTTCATTAAAAAATTCTGACATGCAGACTGAAACATGCACTTTTAATACCAGGAGCAGACTTCCATGGTGAACAGTAGTTTTACTACAGTGATCTAATGAGCAACTAGAGTGCTAACATTCAGAATTTATGGCAAATGTGTGACATATCTGAATACCTTCATGATGGAATCAAAGTAAAAAACTGAAAGCATTTCCTACTGAGGAGACTGCAGTACATGAGGAAATTAGGAAACTTCATAACAAATAAATCTCCCAAGATGGCCACCGGAGACAAAAGAGCCCAAATGTAGCCCAAAATCACCCAGATGTAGCCCAAATATAGCCCAACGACAGAAGTGTGCAAAACACTTATTATTTTGTGTTTTTGCAGTGTTATATAGTGCAGACTTGTCAGGTATTGGAGTGCTTTACATGAGCATTGGTTACATCACACAAGAACAAATTCATTTTGGTTGTAGACATGGGGAGACTAAGTGATTTGACCAGAATCACAGAATGTCGAGCTGAAGCAAAAACTCCAACCTGGTTCCCCATTTGCAAAGTCTGCAGTTCTGGAAGTAACACCACATCCTCTCCCCTAAGTGCAATATTTAACCAAGTGGTCAACTGGATAAAAAAACATAAAGATAACAAATAATTTAAAAGTGCTTTGTCGCTATTTGAAAACTCAGAAAATATGTCCTTATTTTAGTCTTTTAGAGCACTAACCATAATTTTGATGCCAATAAGACCCTCTCATATATGTAATTTCTAAAGGAAATGCTCTAGGTATTACAGTTTTGATTACATCAAGATGACGTCAGGCGTTCCACACTTTTGTAATAAATATAGAATGTTAGCAATCTAGTTGTTCATTAGGATACTGTTGAGAGGCAGAGGCCAGGGGCACGGACTCTGAAAATTGAAGGCAGGTAGGAGGGTGCAAAGGCAACAATTTAACCACACTGAGCAGGCAGGAAGGGCCGTGGCAGCACAACAGACTATGGAGGGCAGTGGAAAGGGGGGCAGGGGCAACAAACCAACAATACAGGACTTGCAAGAGAGGCTGTGGCAATGTAATAGACCATTGTGGGCAGAAAGAAGAGGCAATGGTAGTACAACCATACAGACCCGATTCAGCCAGGAAACGTCCAATGTTTTTAAGCTCAAATGGGCTTTATTTGATCTGTCTCCTGTCTACAATCTCCTCATTTTCAATGTAACTCAAAGGGGAAAATCAATACCCCAGTTTTTTTTCAAAATCTCCCTCTTACCAAGTTCAAAATGTTCGCAAGTATGGTACATTGGATCATGGAAGGAAATGGGGTAGGGACATGGACTTGGATAACAGAGGACAGGCGGGACATGGAGAGGTGCACCAAACTGACCCTGCAGGGCAGGCATCAGGGTTTGCAGCAGCACAATACACCACACAGGGCATGCGGGACAGGAGTGCAGCACAACAATCCATAGAAAGCAAGAGGGAGGGGACAGGACCATGCACATGGACAACAGAGAACAGAGGGGCAAGAGGCAATGGTAGCTAGCTGACCATAATGGACAGACAGGAGAGAAAGCTGCAGCATAACAGACCATAAAGGGCAGGAGGGACGGATCAGGGGCATTACAATGGAACAGACAAGCCAGGAGGGAGGGAGTAGGGGTCTGCACATGTAAACAGAGGGCTGGGGGCAAGGGGGCAGGGCAGGAGCAGCAAGATAGCATGGAGGTCAGGCAGGATGGGCACTAGAAGCAAGACACACCATGAAGAGCAACAGTGAGACTGTGATGGCATACACACAGACCATGGAGGGAAGGTGGGAGGGGGTTGGGGGCAGCTAACTGACCACACAGGGAAGGTGGGAGGGGCCATGGCAGCACATAAGACCATGCATGGCAAGTGGGAGGGTTAGTGGCAGCACAATGGCTATGATGGTCAAGAAGGAGGGTGCAGGGGCATGCACAAAGGACGATGGAGGATAGAAGGGAGGGTCAGGACCTGTGCACAGACAAGAAAGTTCAGGGGAAGGGGCCTCACAACAGACCGCACGGGGCAGGCAGGAGGAGCAGTTGCAGCACAACAGACCAGGGAGGGCAGAAGGGTGTGGCAGTAAAATGGACCATGGAGGACAGGAGGAAGGGGAGAGGGGCATGACATGTGGACAGGCAGGGTGGAGGTGGCAGGGACAGGTTACAGTCATCTGACAATGCTAGGCAGGTGGGAGGGGAGTGGCAGCTCAACAGAACACTCAGAGTAGATAGGAGCGGCAGGTCCATGGAACATGGTGGGCAAAAAGGATGGAGCAGGGGCATGCACAAAGACATCGGAGGGCTGGGGGAAGGAGAATAGGGGCAGCAAGCTAAGCACAGAGTTTAAGCAGGAGGTCAATGATGGGGCATAGAATTGGGCAATGGAGGGCAGGAGGAGTGGACTGGTACATCATACTAAATTGAGGGCAGTGGCAGCACATCAGACCATGCATGGCAGGAGGGAGGAGGCTAGTCCATGGATTCACACAACAGAGGATAGGGAGGAGGGGGATGGGGCAGCAAGCTAACTGTTCAGAGAAGGCGGGTATTAGGAACTTTATTGTTTTTAAAACGTGTGTCTGTGCAAACTACTTAAAATATGAACAAGTATGCAGCATAATCTCACTTTTATTCAGGAAGAAGAGGACGTTTGTGACTGTGACTCCGGGCTCACTTGGCAGAAACACCCCCTGACCCTCCACCCCCTATCGCAAAATGTAATGCCCGTGAAAAGGGTAGGTGAACACAGTGTTATATAGAACATAGTCCTGAGAGCACGATTGAAAATGAAAACTAGATATAGTGTATGGTATAAACTATGCACCAAAAAGTGTGATATAAGATGAACCTGGCGTGAAATATAATATGCAATACATTGTGCGCAATTACAGATTCATTGGAGAGCGCGAGATAGCACAGGCACTAGCGCGTGCTATGCGAGATGCGCCTTGGAGTGTAATATGCACAGGGCAGTGTTGTTTAACCTAACTAGTCTCTAAAGTTGTAATATAAAATATGTGCTGGGGAGTGTAACGTTGCATATGCACTGTGACAAAGATATGAATCCCAGATTGTAATATGTATGGCATAGCACTGTGCGTTATAACATAGGCATCGAGGAAGGCACGTTAGATGGGGCAATATAACCCGTGCGAAGACAAGTGTGGCATGACATATTCACGGGGTGGTGTTACAGTGCACATGGGCTAGAGAGTGTCATAGCATATGCACTAGCTAGTGGAATACAACACAGAGGTGTGTGGCACTCAGCAGGCAATGGTGGGTGTAACACAGCATTGGGCTCTGCCAGGAGCGCGCTGTGACTCTCAAGTGATGTTCGTCCCCTTTCCAGAGAGTAAAATAAAAAGTATTACACATCCGGCAGTGGATGTGTGTTTTATTAACCGTGAGGGGGGTTTCTTGCATAGTTTTGGTCAAATTTTTGTCGAATCCCCTTTGAATGGCTTGGTGTGCATGTGTATTAAATGTGCCCGTCAATAGCTACCCATGTTTGTATAAATAAACGACAAGGGTGTCTACCGGGATTAGGCACGGTAGGGCATCAGACATGTCAGAGCTTCACTAGTGGTGTAAATACATTCCACGTGGATTCATTGTATGCATAGTCGCCTTTTAATGAATATCACGCAAATCGTCATGGTGATAGGTGCGTACGGTTTGTCCAGCATGTCCTAGGTGTGTCTATAAATATATATTTTTTAAAAATAATAAAAAACAGTGGCCGGTCCTGGGCATTGGGGTCAAAAAAATATAATTAGGAGACAGGCCCTGGGGGATGGGGTCATCAGGGCCAATAAATTAGAATAAGAAGGGGAACCACACAGCCCCCTGTCTTAAAAAATAAAAATAAATAAAAGACTGGCATCGTGCCGGAGGCCACGCCCCCTCCTTGCAGCACTCTGCAAACGCGCCCCCTGGCGAATTGTAAGTTGGGGAATTAATTCCTCTTCAATACTGAGGGTCCCTGAGGGCCAACTAGCCCAACAGGCATCTCCAGTATGCGACAGGGAGCTGCGCTGCAGACAGGTGTTCTGAGGCCAAGCCCCTTTTTACACCTCTCTGCAACGCAGCTCTGTGGCGCTTACTGGAGGTACCTAGTGGTCTAGTTTGACCCTAGGGACCCTTAGGATTCAAAGGGACTTAATCTCTCAACTTAGAACAGCCACAGGGCGCGTTTACACAGTGGTGAAGGGAGGGGACGGGGCCTGAGGTGACGTGTGCAAACACGCACTATGGCACGTTTTAAATTGGGGATATAATTTCCCTTCAATACTGAGGGCCCCTGGGGGCTAACTAGCCCACCAAGTGCTTCCAATAAGCGCCACTGAGCTGCAGTGCAGAGAGGTGGTCCAGGCCGTGCCACTTTTTACACCTCTCTGCAACGCAGCTCTGTGGCACTTACTGGAGGTACCTGGTGGGCTAGTTGGACCCTAGAGACCGTCAGGATTCAAATGAACTTAATCTCCCAACTACAAACGGACACAGGGCGTGTTTACACAGTGGTGAAGGGAGGGGACGGGGCCTGAGTTAACGTGTGCAAAAACGCCCTGTGGCCTGTTTTAAGAGGTAGTTTTAATCCCCCTGCCCTATTATATACTAGGGGCTTACAGAGGAGGTCATGCTAATCACAAGGGGACCCCAACGCATAATGTTCCCTAGTGTATTCTAAGTGTCTTTTAACATAGCACTGGCTCTAGGACTGGTTAGTCAGACTCAGTTACCACCAGTATCCGTCTGAAAAAGTTGAGGGTACAGGATGATTTTGCAACAAGGCTTCTTTCTGCTCTTCTTTTTGTTCTTTCTGCAAGTTATCCTTCTTCCTGCATTTTTCTTCGTCTTTGAGGACTTCTGTTGCTTCCTTCTGCACTTCTTTTTTTTCTTTCTGTGCATTTGTTCTTCTTTCTTCACATGTCCTACCTCTGTAGGCATAGTTAGAAATTAGCATTTAAACAACCTTTGAAATTCACAGAAAAAACCATATGTTTCAGGCACGTTATAGTTAGGAATTAGCATTTAAAAAACCTCAGAAATTCACTGAAAAAACCATAGGTTTCAGGGGTGTTATAGTTAGCTGGACTTTTCACTTGTACAAAACCATTGAAATTCCCCCGTTATAGTTAGTTCAGCTAACTATAACTCGCGCGCCCGCAATGCACTGCTGATGACGTCACATATTACATCACTCATGACATGGTCAGTGACATCACTCATGACATCACTGATGACATCTCAAATGACATCACTGATGACATCACTGATGACATCATCCTTGTGATAGAGTGGCAGACCTCCTCTCACCCTAATATAACCTTTGATACACACATTCAAAAATAGAGACTAAAATTTTCAAAACAATGGACATACCAATACCAATTACAACAACCTCTTCAGTAATTCTAAGATCCACATACACATCCACTCATTCACCAACAGTCCTATACAGTCACTCATACATGTAC